>NC_047042.1:29617141-30916608 GCF_011762595.2 Tursiops truncatus | reverse complement strand
ATCATAAAAGTATAGGGACTGGCTTCATAGGAGAGTACAGAATATTTATAAGTTGATGGCAATGTTGCTGGCATTTTGCCATCTAAACTTAAGCGAAGGTTCCACTTCTGGGATGGTAGCATGAGGAGTTCTGAGGACCTACTCCCCAGTATACAAGCATAGCTGGTAAAAACTATTTAAACAAACAACCAGTTAAAGTCTCTGGAAATTGCCCTAAGTGCCTAGAGCAAGTGAAGAAATATTTGTTTAAGAAAATCTACTAAAACTCAGAAAAAACAGAGAAAGTACATAGAATTTGAGTTAGGACACTCTCCCTCCCTTACACCTCCCAGATTAGCTTAATGGAAGCTCCATTCTAAGTGGATATGGCCAAGAATATGGGGGCTCCTCTTTCCTAAGTTCCCAGTCAAAGGTTAACTTATCTTACCGGGAGGACAGACCTCTAGCATTTCTCATCTCCTCCAACTCCAAGTCCAAGAGGAAAACTTCCTGGAGAGTGCAGCCAAGAGGCTGGGGCCTCCATTCCACCACTCAGCACACATCTATAGCAGAGAGACTCTACCCCAGATATGGCAAGCCAAGAACACTGGGACGCCAATTACCCTTGTTCCAGCTCACTCAAAAGGCAGTGATTCCATGCCAGGACAGGCAAGTCAAGATCACAGGTCACTGCCCCACTCAGCACTCAGAGTAATGCTTCAGAGATTTTCTTCTAGGGAGAGAAGTAATTCATATGGAAAGAGAGCTCCAAAGTTTTCCCCAAAGTAACTGACTTTATTTGAAAAAAGTGTGCAGGAAAGTTCAAGCCTAGGTGCTCTAGGAAACAACAGCTCTCTTAATTAAGAGCAATAGTTAAACCACTGGCCAGCTAGTTCATCAGAGAGAATTAAGGAAAATGATGGCTAAGAAGGGTAGCCCTGGGGTCAGGAAAAAAAATCTGGCCTCAAAAACTGCTCCTGCCTGAATTTAAGTGGATCAGACTGAAGAACGATTGATACCCAGGGCATTGTTGAAAACAATAGAGGAATTATGCAGTAACTCATGGAGCCTAACAGTTGGATGTGATATCAAGTAAGGCTGACAGCTTAACAGAGACCAGGGAAAAGACAGTCAAAGAAAGCCCTGTTAAAACCACTGTCATCCCAACGTGACCGTGTGCACGTCGAGGCAGTGCCTTCCAAGAATTGATACCACACAGTGGGAGAAAACAGACTTCACTAAAGTAATTTAGCCAAGTTTCACACACACACCCAAATAACAACAAAAATAAGCCCCAGAGGAAGGGGAAGAGAATCGGTATTCATAGTACAACGTTCAAAATTCTTCAGGATAAAAGCAAATAAACCCAGATGAAAATTTGCATGCACATGAGAAAAACAAAGAGTGTATTGCAGTAAAAATGCATGTTTCTTCTTCTTTTTTCTCTGATTTGCAAAGCAATTATATAAAACAGTATGCAGGTATGTAATTGTGTTTGGCTTATCACATACAGAAATGTAATATATTTTGCAATAACAGTACAAAGGAGGTGGGTTGGGTCATAGTATTGGAGTAAAGAAATGACACCAGATGGTAAATCAAACCAACAGGAACTAATGAAGAATACCAAAATGGTAAACAAAAAGTTAAAAGTAACAAATGCTACACATAGATACTTTCTCTCCTTCCTTTTCTCAGCTTCTTTAATAGACATACAATTATAAATAATAATAATTATAACAATGTATTCTTGGGTTTGTAGCATATAAAGATTTAGTATGTATAACAATAATAGTACAAAAGAAGGGGGAAGGAGGAATGAAGTCACATTTCTATATCTCAATGGAATTAAGTTGGTATAAATCTGAAACTGATTTTGATATGTTAATATGTACACAGTGAGTTCTGGAGCAACCACTCAGAAAAACTCAAAGCCTATAGTGAAAAAAATAAGTAAGTAAGTTAAAATATTATGCTGGAAATGTTCACTTAATGGAAAAGAAAGCAGCAAAGGAGGAACAGAGAAATAAAAAAAGTCATGAGACATGGAAAACAAAAAATAAAATGACAAATCCAACTATATCACTAATAACATTAATGTGAATGATTAAACAACCTAGTCAAAAGGCAGAGATTGTCAGACTGGATAAAGTACAAGATTCAACTATATATCACCTACAGGATACACACTTTAGATTCAAAGACACGAGTAGGTTAAAGGTAAAAGTATGAGAAAATGTGTATCTTGTAGATAGCAACCATAAGAAAGCTGAAGTGGCTACATTAATATCAGATAAAACAGACTTTAAAACAAACAAAAAATACTAGAGAGACTTCCGGGAAGATGGCGGAAGTGTAAGACGTGGAGATCACCTTCCTCCCCACAGATACACCAGAAATACATCTACAGGTGGAACAACTCCTACAGAACACCTACTGAACGCTGGCAGAAGACCTCAGACCTCCCAAAAGGCAAGAACCCCCCCACGTACCTGGTTAGGGCAAAAGAAAAAAAATAAACAGAGACAACAGGATAGGGACGGGTCCTGCACCAGCGGGAGGGAGCTGTGAAGGAGGAAAAGTGTCCACACATTAGGAAGCCCCTCCGCGGGCGGAGACTGCGGGTGGAGGAGGGGGGAAGCTTCGGAGCCCCGGAGGAGAGCACAGCAACAGGGGTGCGGAGGGCAAAGTGGAGAGATTCCAGCACAGAGGATCAGGGCCGACCGGCACTCACCAGCCGAGAGGCTTGTCTGCTCACCCGCCGGGGCGGGCGGGACTGGGAGCTGAGGCTCCGGCTTCAGTCGGAGCTCCGGGAGAGGACTGGGGTTGGCTGTGTGAACACAGCCTGCAGCGCGTTAGTGCACCGCGGCTAGCCGGGAGGGAGTCCGGGGAAAAGTCTGGACCTGCCAAAGAGGCAAGAGACTTTTTCTTCCCTCTTTATTTCCTGGTGCGCGAGGAGAGGGGATTAAGAACGCCGCTTAAAGGAGCTCCAGAGACGGGCGCGAGCCGCGGCTAAAAGTGCGGACCCCAGAGACAGACATGAGACGCTAAGGCCGCTGCTGCCGCCACCAAGAAGCCTGTGTGCGAACACAGGTCACTATCCACACCCCCCTTCCGGGGAGCCTGTGCAGCCCGCCACTGCCAGGGTCCCGGGATCCAGGGACAACCCCCCCCAGGAGAACTCACGGCGCGCCTCAAGCTGGTGCAACGTCACGCTGGCCTCTGCCGCCGCAGGCTCGCCCTGCACTCCATGTCCCTCCCTCCCTCCTCCCGGGCTGAGTGAGCCAGAGCCTCCGAATCAGCGGCTCCTTTAACCCCGTCCTGTCTGAGCAAAGAACAGACGCCCTCCAGCGACCTACACGCACAGGCGGGGCCAAATCCAAAGCTGAGCCCCTGGGAGCTGTGAGAACAAAGAAGAGAAAGGGGAATCTCTCCCAGCAGCCTCAGAAGCAGCGGATTAAAGCTCCACAATCAACTTGATGAACCTGCATCTGTGGAATACATGAATAGACAATGAATCATCCCAAATTAAGGAGCCGTGTGGATGAAAGGCTCTTGGTGCTGCAGCCAGCAGTTAGTGCTGTGCCTCTGAGGTGCGAGAGCCAACTTCAGGACACTGGTCCACAAGAGGCCTCCCAGTTGCACATAATATCAAACGGCTAAAATCTCCCAGAGATCTCCATCTCAACGCCAGCACCCAGCTTCACTCAACGACCAGCAAGCTACAGTGCTGGACATCCTATGCCAAACAACTAGCAAGACAGGAACACAACCCCACCCATTAGCAGAGAGGCTGCCCAAAATCATAATAAGTCGACAGACACCCCAAAACACACCACCAGACGTGGACCTGCCCACCAGAAAGACAAGATCCAGCCTCATCCACCAGAACACAGGCACTAGTTCCCTCCACCAGGAAACCTACACAACCCACTGAACCAAACTTAGCCACTGGGGACAGACACTAAAAGCGACAGGAACTACGAACCTTCAGCCTGCAAAAAGGAGACCACAAACACAGTAAGATAAGCAAAATGAAAAGACAGAAAAACACACAGCAGATGAAGGAGCAAGATAAAAACCCACCAGACCTAACAAATGAAGAGGAAATAGGCAGTCTACCTGAAAAAGAATTCAGAATAATGATAGTAAAGATGATCCAAAATCGTGGAAATAGAATAGACAAAATGCAAGAAACATTTAACAAGGACCTAGAAGAACTAAAGATGAAACAAACAATGATGAACAACACAATAAATGAAATGAAAAATACTCTAGATGGGATCAATAGCAGAATAACTGAGGCAGAAGAACGGATAAGTGACCTGGAAGATAAAATAGTGGAAATAACTAATGCAGAGCAGAATAAAGAAAAAAGAATGAAAAGAACTGAGAACAGTCTCAGAGACCTCTGGGACAACATTAAACGCACCAACATTTGAATTATAGGGGTTCCAGAAGAAGAAGAGAAAAAGAAAGGGACTGAGAAAATATTTGAAGAGATTATAGTTGAAAACTTCCCTAATATGGGAAATGAAATAGTTAATCAAGTCCAGGAAGCACAGAGAGTCCCATACAGGATAAATCCAAGGAGAAATACGCCAAGACACATATTAATCAAACTGTCAAATACAAAGAAAGCATATTAAAAGCAGCAAGGGAAAAACAACAAATAACACACAAGGGAATCCCCATAAGGTTAACAGCTGATCTTTCAGCAGAAACTCTGCAAGCCAGAAGGGAGTGGCAGGACATATTTCAAGTGATGAAGGAGAAAAACCTGCAACCAAGATTACTCTACCCAGCAAGGATCTCATTCAGATTTGATGGAGAAATTAAAACCTTTACAGACAAGCAAAAGCTGAGAGAGTTCAGCACCACCAAACCAGCTCTACAACAACTGCTAAAGGAACTTCTCTAGGCAAGAAACACAAAAGAAGGAAAAGACCTACAATAACGAACCCAAAACAATTAAGAAAATGGGAATGGGAACATACATATCGATAATTACCTTAAATGTAAATGGACTAAATGCTCCCACCAAAAGACACAGATTGGCTGAATGGATACAAAAACAAGACACATATATTTGCTGTCTACAAGAGACTCACTTCAGACCTAGAGACACATACAGACTGAAAGTAAGGGGATGGAAAAAGGTATTTCATGCAAATGGAAACCAAAACAAAGCTGGAGTAGCAATTCTTGTATCAGACAAAATAGACTTTAAAATAAAGACTATTAGAAGAGACAAAGAAGGACACTACATCATGATCAAGGGATCGATCCAAGAAGAGATATAACAATTGTAAATATTTATGCACCCAACATAGGAGCATCTCAATACATAAGGCAAATACTAACAGCCATAAAAGGGGAAATCGACAGTAACATGTTCATAGTAGGGGACTTTAACACCCCACTTTCACCAATGGACAGATCATCCAAAATGAAAATAAATAAGGAAACACAAGCTTTAAATGATACATTAAACAAGATGGACTTAATTGATATTTATAGGACATTCCATCCAAAAACAACAGAATACACATTTTATTCAAGTGCTCATGGAACATTCTCCAGGATAGATCATATCTTGGGTCACAAATCAAGCCTTGGTAAATTTAAGAAAATTGAAATTGTATCAAGTATCTTTTCCGACCACAACGCTATGAGACTAGATAGCAATTACAGGAAAAGATCTGTAAAAAATACAAACACATGAAGGCTAAACAATACACTACTTAATAAGGAAGTGATCACTGAAGAAATCAAAGAGGAAATCAAAAAATACCTAGAAACAAATGACAATGGAGACACGACGACTCAAAATCTATGGGATGCAGCAAAAGCAGTTCTAAGAGGGAAGTTTATAGCAAAACAATCCTACCTTAAGAAACAGGAAACATCTCGAATAAACAACCTAACCTTGCACCTAAAGCAATTAGAGAAAGAAGAACAAAAGAACCCCAAAGCTAGCAGAAGGAAAGAAATCATAAAAATCAGATCAGAAATAAATGAAAAAGAAATGAAGGAAACAATAGCAAAGATCAATAAAACTAAAAGCTGGTTCTTTGAAAGGATAAACAAAATTGATAAACCATTAGCCAGACTCATCAAGAAAAAAAGGGAGAAGACTGAAATCAATAGAATTAGAAATGAAAAAGGAGAAGTAACAACTGACACTGCAGAAATACAAAAGATCATGAGAGATTACTACAAGCAACTCTATGCCAGTAAAATGGACAACCTGGAAGAAATGGACAAATTCTTAGAAAGGCACAACCTGCCAAGACTGAATCAGGAAGAAATAGAAAATATGAACAGACCAATCACAAGCACTGAAATTGAAACTGTGATTAAAAATCTTCCAACAAGCAAAAGCCCAGGACCAGATGGCTTCACAGGCGAATTCTATCAAACATTTAGAGAAGAGCTAACACCTATATTTCTCAAACTCTTCCAAAATATAGCAGAGGGAGGAACATTCCCCAGCTCATTCTACGAGGCCACCATCACCCTGATACCAAAACCAGACAAGGATGTCACAAAGAAAGAAAACTACAGGCCAATATCACTGATGAACATAGATGCAAAAATCCTCAACAAAATACTAGCAAACAGAATCCAACAACACATTAAACGGATCATACACCATGATCAAGTGGGGTTTATTCCAGGAATGCAAGGATTCTTCAATATACGCAAATCAATCAACGTGATACACCATATTAACAAATTGAAGGAGAAAAACCATATGATCATCTCAATAGATGCAGAGAAAGCTTTTGACAAAATTCAACACCCATTTATGATAAAAACCCTGCAGAAAGTAGGCATAGAGGGAACTTTCCTCAACATAATAAAGGCCATATATGACAAACCCACAGCCAACATCGTCCTCAATGGTGAAAAACTGAAAGCATTTCCACTAAGATCAGGAACAAGACAAGGTTGCCCACTCTCACCACTCTTATTCAACATAGTTTTGGAAGTTTTAGCCACAGCAATCAGAGAAGAAAAGGAAATAAAAGGAATCCAAATCAGAAAAGAAGAAGTAAAGCTGTCACTCTTTGCAGATGACGTGATACTATACATAGAGAATCCTGAAGATGCTACCAGAAAACTACTAGAGCTAATCAATGAATTTGGTAAAGTAGCAGGATACAAAATTAATGCACAGAAATCTCTGGCATTCCTATACACTAAGGATGAAAAATCTGAAAGTGAAATCAAGAAAACACTCCCATTTACCATTGCAACAAAAAGAATAAAATATCTAGGAATCAACCTACCTAAGGAGACAAAAGACCTGTATGCAGAAAATTATAAGACACTGATGAAAGAAATTAAAGATGATACAAATAGATGGAGAGATATATCATGTTCTTGGATTGGAAGAATCAACATTGTGAAAATGACTCTACTACCCAAAGCAATCTACAGATTCAACGCAATCCCTATCAAACTACCACTGGCATTTTTCACAGAACTAGAACAAAAAATTTCACAATTTGTATGGAAACACAAAAGACCCCGAATAGCCAAAGCAATCTTGAGAACGAAAAACAGAGCTGGAGGAATCAGGTTTCCTGACTTCAGACTATACTACAAAGCTACAGTAATCAAGACAGCATGGTACTGGCACAAAAACAGAAATATAGATCAATGGAACAGGATAGAAAGCCCAGAGATAAACCCACGGACATATGGTCACCTTATCTTTGATAAAGGAGGCAGGAATGTACAGTGGAGAAAGGACAGCCTCTTCCATAAGTGGTGCTGGGAAAACTGGACAGTTACATGTAAAAGTATGAGATTAGATCACTCCCTAACACCATACACAAAAATAAGCTCAAAATGGATTAAAGACCTAAATGTAAGGCCAGAAACTATCAAACTCTTAGAGGAAAACATAGGCAGGACACTCTATGACATAAATCACAGCAAGGTCCTTTTTGACCCACCTCCTAGAGAAATGGAAATAAAAACAAAAATAAACAAATGGGACCTAATGAAACTTAAAAGCTTTTGCGCAGCAAAGGAAACCATAAACAAGACCAAAAGACAACCCTCAGAATGGGAGAAAATATTTGCAAATGAAGCAACTGACAAAGGATTAACCTCCAAAATTTATAAGTAGCTCATGCAGCTTAATAACAAAAAAACAAACAACCCAATCCAAAAATGGGCAGAAGACCTAAATAGACATTTCTCCAAAGAAGATGTACAGACTGCCAACAATCACATGAAAGAATGCTCAACATCACTAATCATTAGAGAAATGCAAATCAGAACTACAATGAGATGTCATCTCACACCGCTCAGAATGGCCATCATCAAAAAAATCTAGAAACAATAAATGCTGGAGAGGGTGTGGAGAAAAGGGAACCCTCTTACACTGTTGGTGGGAATGTAAATTGATACAGCCACTGTGGAGAACAGTATGGAGGTTCCTTAAAAAACTACAAACAGAACTACCATATGACCCAGCAATCCCACTACTGGGCATATACCCTGAGAAAACCATAATTCAAAAAGAGTCATGACCAAAATGTTCATTGCAGCTCTGTTTACAATAGCCCGGAGATGGAAACAACCTAAGTGTCCATCATCAGATGAATGGATAAAGAATATGTGGCACATATATACAATGGAATATTACTCAGCCATAAAAAGAAATGAAATTGAGCTATTTGTAATGAGGTGGATAGACCTAGAGTCTGTCATACAGAGTGAAGTAAGTCAGAAAGAGAGAGACAAATACCGTATGCTAACACATATATATGGAATTTAAGAAAAAAAATGTCATGAAAAACCTAGGGGTGAAACAGGAATAAAGACACAGACTTACTAGAGAATGGACTTGAGGCTATGGGGAGGGGGAAGGGTAAACTGTGACAAAGCGAGAGAGAGGCATGGACATATATACACTACCAAACGTAAGGTAGATAGCTAGTGGGAAGCAGCCGCATAGCACAGGAAGATCAGCTCGGTGCTTTGTGACCGCCTGGAGGGGTAGGATAGGGAGGGTAGGAGGGAGGGAGACGCAAGCGGGAAGAGATATGGGAACATATGTATATATATAACTGATTCATTTTGTTGTGAAGCTGAAACTAACATACCATTGTAAAGCAATTATACTCCAATAAAGATGTAAAAAAAAAATACTAGAGATAAACAGGGACACTTTATAATAATAAGAGGATCAACCCATCAGGAAGCTATAACAATTATAAACATATATGCACATGATAACAGAACTCCCAAAATAGGTGAAGCAAAAACTAACAGAATTGAAAGAAGAAATATACAGTTCAACAATAATAGTTGAAGACTTCAACATCCCACTTTCAATAATGGATGGAACAGCTGGCAGCAGATCAACAAAAAAATAGAAGACTTACACAATACTACACTTAAATTTGACGTAACACATATCTGTAAAATACTTCACCCAACAACAGTAGAAAATGCTTTCTTCTCAGGTGCACATGGAATAATCTCAAGGATAGGTCTTATGTTAGTGCATAAAACAAGCATAACATATTTGTTAATAACATAACAAATCCTATAGAAAGAATACTAGAGCTTTAACAAGTGGGCTTTACTCCAGGAACGCAATGTTGTTTTAACATTCAAAAATAAATTAATGTAATACACCATATTAATAGAATAAAGGACAAAAACTACATAATCATCTCATTAAATGTAGAAAAAGCATTTGACAGGGTGAAGGGGAATGGAGGAGATGTTGGTCGAAACACACATAATTTCACTTAAGCAAGATAAACAAGTCCTCAAGATCTACTGTACAGCATTGTGCATACAGTTGACAGTATTGTATACTTAAAAATTCATTAATAGGGTTGATCTTATGTGAAACATTCTTATATTTTAGAAAAAGACGGAGGAAGGAAACTTTTAGAAGTGATGGTTACGTTTTTGGCATTGTATATGGTGTCAGTTTCATGAGTATACATTTAACTTCAAAATCATCAAGATGTACACATTAAATATGTACAGGAGTTTTGTATGTTAATCATACCTCAGTAAATAAATAAGAAAGAATGTCCATGTCCCCCTCAGAAAAAGATAGAAAAAGCATTCGATAAAATCCAGTACATTTTCATGATAAAAAACACTCAACAAACTATGAATATTCTCAATCTGATAAAGAGTATGTATTAAAATCCCACAACTAGCATCAAAATAATGAAATACTGAAATTCAGAATGTGACCTTATTTACAAATAGGGTCTTTGCAGATGTAGTTAGTTAAGATGTCATATTGGATCAGGGTGGGCCCTAAATCTAATGTCCTTAAAAGAAGGTCATATGGGACTTCCCTGGTGGCGCAGTGGTTGGGAATCCGCCTGCCAATGCAGGGGACACGGGTTCGAGCCCTGGTCCGGGAAGATCCTACATGCCGCAGAGCAGCTAGGCCCGTGCGCCACAACTACTGAAGCCCCCCGCACGCCTAGAGCCCGTGCTCCGCAGCAAGAGAGGCCACCGCGGTGAGAAGCCCGCATACCCCGACAAAGAGCAGCCCCTGCTTGCCGCAGCTAGAGAAAGCCCGCGTGCCGCGATGAAGACCCAACGCAGCCAAAAATAAATAAATTAATTTTAAAAAAAGGTCATATGAAGATACACAGGGAAGAAGACTATATGATGACAGAGCCAGAGATTGAAGTAATGCAGCTAGAAGACAAGAAATGCCAAGGACTGCTTAGAGCCACCAGAAGTTTGGTGGAAGCAAGGAATGAGTCTCCTCTAGAGCATTCAAAGAGAGCATGGCCCTCCCAACATCTTAATTTCAGAACTTCATCCTCCAGAACTGTGAAAGAATAAACTTCTGCTGTTTTAAGCCACGCAATTTGTGATAATTTGTTAGAGTAGCCCTGAGGAACTAAAACAGATTTTGGTACCAGAAAGTGGGGTGCTGTCACAACAAATATCTAAAATTGTGGAAATGGCTTTGGAATTAAGTAATAGGTAGAGGCTGGAACAGTCTTGATGTACATGATTTTAAAAAAGCCTAGATTACCCAATCAAAAAGTGGGCAGAAGACCTAAATAGACATTTCTACAAAGAAGACATACAGATGGCCAATAGGAACATGAAAAGATGCTCAACACTGCTAATTATTAGAGAAATGCATATCAAAACTACAATGAAGTATCACTTCACACCAGTCAGAATGGCCATCATCAAAAAGTCTATAAATAATAAATGCTGGAGAGGGTGTAAAGAAAAGGGAACCCTCCTACGCTGTTGGTGGGGACGTAAATTGGGGCAGCCACTATGGAGAACAGTATGGCGGTTCCTTAAAAAATTAAAAATAGAATTACCACATGACCCAGCAATCCCACTCCTGGGCATATATCCGGAAAAGTCGAAAACTCTAATTCGAAAAGATACATGCATCCCAATGTTCATAGCAGCACTATTTACAATAGCCATGACAGGGAAGTGATCGAAGTGTCCATCAACAGAGGAATGGATAAAGAAGATGTGGTATACAAATTACTCAGCCATAAAAAAGAGTGAAATAATGCCATCTGCGGCAACACGGATGGACCTAGAGATTATCATACTAAGTGAAGTAAGTCAGACAAAGACAAATATCATATGATATCACTTATATGTGGAATCCAAAAAGTGATACAAATGAACTTATTTACAAAACAGAAAGAGATTCACAGAAATAGAAAACAAATTTATATTTACCAAAGGGGAAAGCGGGGGGAGGGATAAATTAGTAATTTGGGATTAACACACTACGATATATAAAATAGATAAACAACAAGGACCTACTCTGTAGCACAGGAAACTATATTCAATATCTTGTAATAACCTATAATAGAAAAGAATCTGAAAAAGAATATATATGTGTGTGTATATATATACACACATATATATAAAACTGAATCACTTTGCTGTACACCTGAAACATTGTAAATCAACTATACTTCAATTTTAAAAATTATTTTTTAAAAAAGAAAAGCCTAGATTGCCATCAGAGGGAATGCAATCCTGCTGACACGTTCATTTTGAACTCCAGAACTGTAAGACAATAAATTTCTATTGTTGTAAACCATATAATTGTGGTAATTTGTTACAGCAGCTCTATGAAATTAATACAACCTTGAATTGCTAGGATAAATTCTTGTTGATCTGCCTCATGGCTATATCCATTATCAAAAATGGGGTATTGAAGGCTCCAAGTATTATTGAGCTATCCATTTCTCCCTTCGATTCTGACAATTTTTGCTTCATATATTTTGGGGCTCTGTTGTTAGTGTGTGTTTATAATTGTTATATCTTCATGATGGATTGACCCTTCTATCATTATAAAATGCCTCTCTTTATCTCTAGTTACATTTTTTGTTTGTTTTAAAGTCTAATGATTTGATATTAGTATAACCATTCTGGCTGTCTTATGGTTGCTCTTTGCATAGTGCATCTTGGATCCTTTTATTTTTGATGTATGTGTGTCTGAATCTAAAGCATTTCTGATCTTTTTAACAAATCCAGTCTAACAATCTCTTTTTGATTGTTTAATCCATTCTCTAATCTGCTTAAATATATATACTGAGTTCTTAATTTCAGGTTTTGCATTTTTCAGTTCTAGAATTTTGAATAAAAAAGATTCTAGTTCTTATTAAATTCTCAATCTCGATTCATTAATCAGAGCTTTTTTTTTTTTTTTTTTTTTTTTTTGCGGTACGCGGGCCTCTCACTGTTGTGGCCTTTCCCGTTGCAGAGCACAGGCTCCGGACGCGCAGGCTCAGCGGCCATGGCTCATGGGCCTAGCCACTCCGCGGCATGTGGGATCTTCCCGGACCGGGGCACGAACCCGTGTTCCCTGCATCGGCAGGCGGACTCTCAACCACTGTGCCACCAGGGAAGCCCAATCAGGGCTGTTTTTAAATCCATATCAGATAACACTAATAACTGGGTCATCTGTGGATCTGCTTTTAATGTCTTTTTCCTCATGGTTCTACTCTTTGGTATTCTTCATAATTTTTGACTTAATGCTAGATATTGTATATGATACACCGTGCTGTCTCTGGAATGTTATTTTCATACAGGGAGGGATCACCCCATTCCCTGGTAGGAAGATAAGAGTGGTGGCAAGCAGATCACATTAATCCAATCTATAATTCAGTGGATGTGAAACTAGGTTATAATTTTTATAAGCTTTACTTTCTCCTGTTCCAATTTTTGTTTCTTACCTACAATGATGACATAGATAGATAGATAGATAGATAGATAGATAGATAGATAGATAGATAGATAGAAAAGACAGACAAATAGATATCTTTGCTTTGGCTTTCAGGTTTCTGCCTTTTTTTTTTTTTTTTTTTAATCTTTCAGTTCTGATCAGTCCCAGAATTCAGCAAATACTCAAGGGGAAAAGCAGCAGAGTATCAGGCTCACTTCTCTGAAACTTTCTGCCTTATTGGGACCTTAGGTCTTTCAAGTGTTGGATGGCTTGATGAACCTAAGCTTTTTGTCTTTCTAGTTCCTTGGAGTTGCTATAATTTGTTTGCTTCTCTGATTCTTAGCAGAAATTCTCTTCCTGGGCCTTCTACCCAGATTTGTGTCCCAAACTGGCAAATTCTATAAAGGAAAAAGTAGCTGCACAAGATTTGCTCACAAGTTCTCTGGTTACCTTCTGTGTTGAGAGTCCACAAGAAAACCCTCAAATTCAGTGATTTAGTAGAACGACTCACAGGACTCAGCATACAGTCATACTCATGGCTATGATGTATTACAGCAAAACAACGCAAAGCAATATCAACCAAGGGAAAAAGTGCATGGGGTGAAATCCATAGGAAACCAGGCACAAGCTTCCAAAAATTTTCCCCTGTGGAATCACACAAGATGTGCTTAATTCCACCAGTATTGAATTGTGACAACTTATGTGATATGTTATCTGCCAGGGACACTCTTTAGAGATCTACTGCCCAGGGTTTGTATTAGAAGCTGTTCATATAGGCACCTTCTGCCTAGCATGTATCATAATTACAGACGCCCAGAGGAAAGCAGATGTTCAGCATAAACCATGTTGTTTGTATAATCAGTTTATATATAGTAAACTACCTTATCAATTGGGAAATGGTGGGAACATTCCTGTAATCCAAATTCCCAGGTGCCAGCCAAAGGCCAACATTGCAAGCAGGGCTTTCTAAGGATAGTATGTCAGGCCTGCTCTGTAAACTCTTCTCAGCACACCTTCTTTCTGGGATTTTGGCTCTTGGAGTCCTGTTTGCTTAAAAGTTCTTCAATGGTTCCAAACAGAGGTTTTAAATTATTTTATCCAATGTCACTAGTTGTCCTCAGTGAGGGCTGCTCTGCTGTAGTAGTGTCTGGTTATTTCTTCTTCTCTGCTGAACATTTAATTTGAAAAATTATGGAACGTGAAACTTGAGATGTTTTTTCTTTCCTCAACAGAGTATTTGTTTGTTTGTTACCAGGCACCTAAGGGATTACTTCAATTCAATTTCAGGAATTGAGATGATTTGATGCTGCACTAAATTCCCCATGAATTTGGAGGGTGGGGGAGTGTACGTTCAACTCACTTTTCCTTCACTGGTGGAGCTTTTTGGGACCCCAAACCAAAGCATGGGAGTTTTCTAAGCCCCTCCCCATGAGATGGCATGCACTAGTATCCAATTTTTGTCCTCCTAGCCTTCTGGGGGTAGTAAAAGCACTGCTCATCCCCTTAAGCGCTTCTTCTAGAATCAGCCGATACCTCCAGGTAAGAAGTGGCCGCAATGCTGGGCTTGCCTCTCTAGATTTTCGTATTTTAAAAAGAATTCGTTCAGATTATCTAGATGTCCATGGAAATCTTGATGTTATTACCCAGTCTGCCATTAATGGAAGTGGAATTCCCCCTCTACCTTGCTTCTTACACTATAAAGCAAGTTCCTTAGATGCAATATTTTGAGGAAAATCATGATGGTCAATAGGGCACTTAGTGTTGCACACAGAAGCATGACAGACAGGGAAGGCAAATCTAAATCCAGATTAACAGTGTCTACTCTATGAACAAATAGCTGCTTCTCCATGACAAAAGAGATTTGATATAATTGGTCTGCCACTAGGCAACTATTTGGTTGCCCTAGGGCATGAAATCTTAGGGTTTGTCACTCCTGCCGGCAGACTGAGCTCTTAGCAGTGGCAGTAATAAGGGTAGCCTTGACAAAAGGAGGGCCATATTGTTTGTCTGTTATTTTATACGTTTTAAAAAAAATAAATTTTTTTATTTTTGGCTGCGCTGGGTCTTCGTTGCTGCGCGCAGGCTTTCTCTAGTTACAGCGAGTGAGGGGTACTCTTTGTTGCGGTGTGCGGGCTTCTCATTGCGGTGGCTTCTCTTGTTGCGGAGCACAGGTTCTCAGCATGTGGGTTTCAGTAGTTGTGGCACGTGGGCTCAGTAGTTGCGGCTCACGGGCTTAGTTGCTCCGTGGCATGTGGGATCTTACCAGACCAGGGATTGAACCCGTGTCCCCTGCATTGGCAGGTGGATTTTTTTTTTTTTAACATCTTTATTGAAGTGTAATTGCTTTACAATTGTGTGTTAGTTTCTGCTTTATAACAAAGTGAATCAGCTATACATATATCTCCATATCTCCTCTCTCTTGCGTCTCCCTCCCACCCTCCCTATCCCACCCCTCTAGGTGGCCACAAAACACTAAGCTGATCTCCCTGTGCTATATGGCTGGCAGGCGGGTTCTTAACCACTGCGTCACCAGGGAAGTCCCAGGAGCGCCATATTGTTGAAGTCCATGTATAGCCCTTCTGCTTCCAGTATTGCCACTTTGTTCATTAGCTGATTGAACAAGGACTGGGATATGAAAGAAAGATCTACTGACATCCTCAGAATCACCCTGACCATCTGAGTACTTAGCATCTCCTTCAAATGGGGTCTTTATTTAGTATTTATGTAGAGAACAATTATTCTTACAATCTGAGCCCATTTTGAGAAGTCCAACCATATATTTAGTGCCTGAATTTTATCACTCATCCTCCAACCTTGTTACTTCCATGTCCTCTACCACCTGGCCAACTATGACTCATAAAATGGGGCAGATCTGTACCTTGGGATATCTTTACCTTCTGTGCAGAGCAGACAAGAAATACTGCTCAGATTTATTCTCACTGTAAAGAGTTCCTCTCCTAAGTGTCCTCCACCACCACTGCTGAGTGGGGTTGTAGTGCTACAGTTTACCTCTAACCACTTGCTTGTATAACACAGCTCAATTTTTTCCTGCTTGGCAAACTGTAATATTCTCTCCTATTATAAGTATAGTTCATGGGTTTGCTTGCTTGCTTGTTTTCTCCTTTCAAACATACCTTGCCTCATTAAATTCAACTTGGTGGATGTAAATGAATATTGAAATGAGATTCCACACTAGAGTAGAATTAGAAGAGAAGAGGAAGTGGTGACATGTTGTTCCAGAGGGTTATATTTCAAGCAATTTGGAGAAGAAAATGTTAGTAAAAATTATATAGCACAGGGGGCAAGACAGAAGTAGAAGCATCTTGGCTAAGTGAAGAGAACACAAGTTTTAAGATAAATGCACTATAGGCCTTCACTAGGTAGTAATGGACCTGGGATACAAAAGTTAAACATACTTGTAGCTTCTATAAAAGGAAACAAGTGAAGCAAGAAGTGAAAATTTGTAGTGTTTAAGTCTTTCCTACTTTATTTGCTAAAGAGTCTAGATATCACTTATGTGCGCCACAGAAATATTGAAGAGAATATGATAGAAAAAGAAAGTCAAACATAAGCCCAGAAAAATCTTCATGTTATTCATTAAAGTAAAAAGAAACATGATGTATCATAATTTACTTCTCAAAAAACTTTTATGTAGATACTCGTTAAAGAACCAAAGTGGTAAAGTTTTACAACCTTCACCTTCATCCCTGTACTGATGTACATTAGAGAATCAAATGAGTTTCACAGATTTCTTTTGAATGGAAGAGGAGCAACACAGTGTTCCTACGTTGCCACTCATTTCCTGGATTGGATTTACATTCTATCTAGTAAAACAAATCTTTATTCACTATCATGTATTAGGTATTATACTAAACTCCCACAGGGCAATGGTCTAGTGCGGGAGACAGACATGTGAAAAGATAATCACAGTACAATGTGATGAGGATTATTATATTACAGCACTTTACAAGTATAAATCCAGTGTGATAAGGGTCAAGAAGCTTCAGAAGAAATCTCTGAGACCTTCTGTAGAACCCTAAGAAGTCATTAACGATGTATCAATATGCTGTATTTATAGTATTGACTTACAATCTTTGAATGTGGAGAGATAAACAGACTTGAAACTATCAAGTTTCAAACTATCAAGTTTGAAACTATCAAACTATGGCTTAGATAAAACTGTAGGCCCTCTATGTCAATATGAGATAGTTGTTCATTCCAGTAAACCTTTGCCCAGGAAAGATAAGATGGTAAACAAAACAAAACAAAACAAAAGACAAACAGGAACAATCTCTAATTTTTTGTTTGCATAAGGAAGTTCCTATAGGATGGAAACAATGACCTGCTGACCTGGGCAAACAGCTAGCTTATCAAACAACAGTTTACTTATCAAGATTCTTCAAGGTCCTTATTTGCTGTGTCCACCAATCCTAAACCATTTCTTAACTTTGCCAAATCCAATCAGTTCCCTGTCTTGACAGACATGTCTTAAACCATTTGGGCACAGGTCTCAAAACTCAACAAATAGCTAATTTTCTAGTTCTGAGAGACAGGTAAGCATATCAAGGTGGTGCACTGTCTTACTGTAGTTAACTTTTAGTACTTAATTTTGCTTTATTAGCAGGTCATCAGATGATATTTGAGAGAGTTAAACAACAGCAAAGGTTTTTTTTTTAAGGATTGCTTATTTAATTGGCATGTACTATAGAGTAGAATCATTTTTGTGTGTCAGGTCAATTTACCTTTCACCAACAGGTCTATGTTGATGATGTTAATCAATGTTAATTGGCTTTATCTTAGGGAGAGCCTCATTTAGAACACAAGATCTGGTCAAGAAATTTGTCCTTTCTGAAACAATGTTAAGTGTCCATCAATAGATGAATGGATAAAGAAAATGTGGTACACACACACACGAATATTATACAGCCGTAAAAAAGAAGAAAATCTTGCCGTTTGTGATAACATGGATGGACGTTGGGGGGCATTATGCTAAGTGAAATAAGTCAGAGGCAGGGGTGGAAAGGTGAGCAAAATAGGTGAAGGGAGTCAAAAGGTACAAACTTCCAGTCATAAAATACGTAAGTCATGAGGATGTAATGTACAGCATGATCACTACAGTTAATAATACTGTATTGCTTATCTGCAAATGGCTAAGAGAGTAAATCTTAAAAGTTCTCATCACAAAAGAAAAAACATTTTGTAACTCTGTAAGGTGATGGATATTAACTAGACTTACTGTGGTGATCATTTTGCAATATATGCAAATATTGAACCATTATGTTGTACATCTGAAACTAATATAACGTTATGTGTCAACTATACCTCAATTTAACGATTAATTTTAAAACACATTTGTCTTTCCTAACTACAAACCACTACCAGAGACATAAAGATAACCAATTCATTGCTGTCAGCTACTAAACCAAATGTTAAGTTTGTATAAGAATCAAATGAGAAACTTGTTAGAAATAAAGGTTTCCATGCTTCACTCAGTGATTCTGATTTAGAGGGATCAGCACAAGGCCTAGGAATCTCTATTTTAAAAAGCACCATTTTTTCCCTAATGCAGGCTGTCTTTAGATCATACTTAGAGAAATAATGCTTTCCTCCCCGCATACCAGCAAATATACATGTGCTGAACATATGTACATATATGAATATGTAAACATATATAAACACATATACACCCGTATTAAATGTTCTACCCAAGTCTTATAAAAATGGGATTGCTCTATGACATGTTTTTTTCAGGGAACATTCTATTAAATAATCTCTCTGAATCACCACATACACATCTGCGTTGTTTTCCACAGCTACATCGTATTCCACTATATGTGTGCACCATAACTTATCCAGTCCTCTATTAACGGTCATTTAGATTGTTGCTTTTTTTTTTTTTTTTTTTTTTGCTATTGCAAGCAATGCTGCAATGAATACCTTTATACCTTATGCTAAAATTTCTGTAAAATATAGAGAGTGGAATAAACATGGAAGAGCAGGATTCTGCTAGGTCAGAAGGTGTATGCACTTTAAAGTTTGATAGATCCTGCTGAACTGCTCATCAATTTAGTTGTACCAATTTAAGTCCTGCCAATGGCCTCTTAAACTAATGATTTCCCCACACCTGTACTAATACTAGTATCAATCTTTTTAATCCTTATCTATCTGACAGGTAAAAAAATAAACAAAATCTTAATTATATTTTACTATGCTTTTAATATCAGAATAACTAGCATTCAGTTTACCACTGAAACACAATTACCTAAAGCTCTACAAAACGTATCATAATTTATTTTTGGAAAAATTTTATTTTGACCTTAAAACTTAACTCTGTCACCTATAAGACAGATGGAATGAGTGAATATCAAACACATGTCTGTTATGTAGTATTCACTTAGTATCTTCTTTTACCAAGTGATAGAAAAGTGAGAGTCACAGGACCTATGTTTAAGCTCTAGCTTTCCACCCAGCAGCTAAGTGACCTTGGGCAAGTCACCTGCCCTTTTGAGAGCTTCAGTTTCCTCTTTTGTAAAATGGAAATTCTAATCATTTTATAGGACTCTTTTGAAGATTAAATGAGATCATAATTTTAACTACAAATATTAGCTATCTACCACCACAATAACAATGCAAGGGAAATTACCAAGTGACTAGAATTATTTGTAAAAGCCTTTCTTAATAATTATAAAATAATTATATGCTGGTATTACAGATTCTATGAACTGAATCAACTATTTATTGGGATTGCTAAAGTCACTAGAAGAGTTTGTATTCCATAGGGCTAACATACTGCCTACAAAATCGCTTCTCTTGTTTTCTATGATTGCTCCTCTAATAGCAGTCAGAAAATATTTCCTAAATTACTTACTTCCTTAGATGAAATGGAATTATCCAAATATATAATCAACTATACAACAGGATTTTTTTCAAGCTTCTAAGAGGGTTTTGTTTCTAAGCACACACAGTAATCCTATTCAAGTAATGTCATGGAAATTTCCTAGAGTCAGTAAATGAAATTTTAAAATTTTACCGTAATACAATATGTTGGAGACCTTATCCTTGATTCTTTCCCCAAACTAACGTCAACCTAACTCACACATTCATTGAATGTCTCAATACCTACCATGTACAAAATCCTATACTAGGAACTAGGGGCATATAGTCTCTGCACTCAAGAGATAAAGACCCATATGAAAGATAAAAGGGCAAAGCACTGTTATCTAAATTTGCCTGTACTTCTGGTATGACAAATAATCAGTCACTGGTACATGACCCATGGAGCTCATCTTCTTTTGGATGGATACTAATGAACTTGTCACACTTCTCATCCATAGCCATGTAAAATGTAAAGCCAGGAATGAGATGTCACTGTCCTATGGCTTACTCCCCAAAGCTCTCAATGGCTCAACTCACCTAAGTCTTCCTCCTTTAATTTCTTCCTTCACATCATGACTTTTGCAAAATTTTATGACGATTTTTTAATTAGTAAAGTGATCTGGAAAAAATATTTTTTCAGTTTTTATTTCATTAAAACAAGAGGCAACACTGCTCTATAAAGTATTGCATATGGAGAACATTTACACAAATATACAAAACTTCAAAAAACTAAACTCCAGTTTATTTCCATAGCCTTAAAAAGGTAGAGAGCACATAAAAATATCCAAAGTCGTAATTTATTCTTTAGGAATGTAAACTCTAGGAACACGATTAGAAACAAGTCAATTTACTATGAAAAGATTAGTATCACTACGTGATTAGAAATAAAGATAAGAGGTACACAATAAACTCCACATAAGAGAAAATAACAGTATGTGAAATAGGACCTTCAGTTTACTAGTAGAAACTTCATATCAAGACATAAGTACTCTAGAACTCTACTATTAAAAAACACAAAAGCATCTTCTAAAACGTTCACTGGTAATCTCTGTAGGTATGCACAAGTTACAAAATACAGAAGACAACATATTTCTGTTCTCTGATGAAGAATTTAACAATATTAAATATAAATGTGAATAACTCAAAGTATTGAGTATAATTTTACTAAGCAATTAATCTAAAAGTATAAATTCATGCTAATTAAAGGACTAGAGAGTTTATTTTTTATCCAAAGATTGGGAAGACACTATTATACATTAACTTCTATCTACAATGATTAATTTAAGTACCCATCAAATTATTCTTTTTTTAAATGGCTTTTTAAAAAATATTTTTTCAGGGGCTTCCCTAGTGGCTCAGTGGTTGAGAGTCCACCTGCCGACGCAGGGGACACGGGTTCGTGCCCCAGTCCGGGAGGATCCCACATGTCACGGAGCAGCTGGGCCCGTGAGCCATGGCCGCTGAGCCTGCGTGTCCGGAGCCTGTGCTCCACAACAGGAGAGGCCACAACAGTGAGAGGCCCGCATACCGCAAAAAAAAAAAAAAAAAAATTTCAGTTACCTTATTTAACAGATATATTTCCTTGATGTGCTTCCCTTTAATAAAGTGTAGACTTATTGTGCCTATAGACTCAAACGTTAAATAGCCTTACTTTAATATCTGCTGAAAATTAGGTCTCAGGGTGTATTTTTCTTTACAATTTAAAGGTTTCAACACTTTAATTTTATTCTTCCAAAACAGACAAAATCCCTTAAAAATGGGATCATTTTTCATCCATTTTGGTTTAAAAATTTTATTTCCCTTTATTTTAACTTTTTATCTTTAAAAGTTAATAACTTTTATAATTATTATTGAATAATGTTTGCTAAGTAGTTACTTCATAATTGAAAAGAGCAATGAAATATTGCTTTTTCTAAACACACTGAAATCATTTAAGGACTGAGAATTTCTACTCTTCAAATCTACAGAGCTGCCTTTAAAAGTTCCATGGTGGTATAATAAGGGATTCCAGGGTGCTCACCTGCCCTGGGACACTCCCCTGAAGTCTTTGTCTCTCTCCCCACTTGGATTCTAAAACGGAAAAGCTGGCACCCAGCTTCACTAGAATATCCCAGGTAGTCGGATATCTGAAGAGTGAGAGGTTGGGTAATTTCAAGAATCTTTTAGAGGTTTAAAATGTGGAATGGGACTACAATGTCTGCACAGATCCTCTGAGCTATGAGGTGCGAGGCCCCAGTTTTGTGCAGAATCCTTCTTGTGGTAAAAGGTATTACTCTGGATATACACAAGGTCTGTGACCAAATGGTCACATCAGCATCTTCATAAGAAAATGACCTACAAAAGCCACTCCAACTTTCAAATTTGGAAAAGTGAGTGGGATAAGAAGAGCAGCGATAATTATCATTGTTACCACAGTTAGCATTACCCAGTATTAATAACTGCTATAAAAATTTTCAAATGTATAATCTTTATTTGAAATAGTATCAAAGGTACTACTAAAGAATTTGACTGTTACCATAACTCCACATTCTAGAAAATCAACTGGGACAAATTACTTGGAGCAAAAATTCAGAACCACTCCTTTGAGTAAGCCTTCAGGGTTTTTAAAAGAAAAAACACATGCAGATTTGTTGTGCATTGTGTAAAAGGGTGGTACCCCTTTCATACTTAAAATTGTAGGCATCTACAGCTCTGATTCCATTTTCAAATAACAGAAGAATATAAAATGTTAACATTTTTATTGTAAAAATAAATGAGATTCATTAAAAATTTAGAATTAGGGGACTTAAGTCAGTTGACACTTAAAAAATTAATTAGCTTTAAAAACAATGAAGATTATAATGATCTAGTATCCAACATATTTGATCTAGGGTTGTGAGAACACTGAGAATTCTAAATATTAGATAAGTGATTTGTTTGCACTTTGATACTGTCTTCTCAAACCTTAATGTACATAATAATCACCTGAGATCTTATTAAAAGGCAGATTATGATTCAGTAGATCTAAGGTGGCTCTGAAATTCTGCATTTTTAACAAGATGGCAGGTAATGCCAATGTTCCCTACTGGTCCTCAGACCACAATGATTTATAATAGCAATGATCTAGAATAGTAACAAAATGAGGTTCCATTACAACAGCTGAACATTAAAATCTGATCTCTTATTTGTGCCAGCTAATGTTTCCTCAAACTTATTCTATAATGTTTCCTAAGCACCTTAACTTGCCTCCAATGCCAATCTTTTAAATTAGTTCTTAAGACTATTATTAATATTGTTAGTAGCTATGCCTAGGGGAAATTCTTTGTTAAAGAATTACAAAAAGACAATAGGAAATTCACAGTAATTGTACACAGGATTTAAATTGTAGACAGGATTTCTATTAAATTAATACTTTATCAACTTTCACTGTCTGGTTGCTTTGCTTTTTTTTGTTTTTTCCTACAATGTATGCCAATAGATCTTATTCCATTTCTATCAGTGGCACTAAAAAAATCAAATTCACTTACATTAAAAACCATATTTTATTCAGGGTTACTGAATAAAAACTAGTTCATGCTTTTTGAAGAATTGGATTTAAAACGATAGCCAAAGCAGTTATGGTCAAAACTGCATTCATAGTGAAAATGCTTTAGCAGTCTTCAAGACATAACAAATTTTTCACATATTTGAGCTCTGCATAAGCAGGTACAAGAGGAAAACTAGCATTTTCTCTGTGTGACCACAGCTAAAGACTGTGAATAAGGAAACTACTGTGTACTAACCATTAACAAGGGGACAGCTCCCTACATCTTCCTCCCCAGTCAACTTAGTCTCTCATCCTCAACCCTGCTTTCTCTCTCTTACCCTAGATTATTACTTAAGTATACTTGATTTATAAGGAACCTCAACCATAGCTGAAATGACCACCACTAGCAAACATCAAATTTTTACATCCATCTGGATGTCACCTGACTCTCTATAGCTACATACAAGTTTGTTTAGCTTCTGCCATATTGCCTTTTTATTTTTATTTTTTGGTTGGGAGCAACTACATTCATTATTCTATCATAACAAGAACATTTCAAATAGGCCTGTTCACAAAACAAGAAACACATTTAATATTTTTCATACTTAAAATTTTAAATTTAAGAACACAAACATATATAACCCTAAATTAGTTAATATATAAATGTCCTTTGTCCATATTTCACTATTTTTATTTTCTTTCAATGATATTTTATAGATGAAAAATTTACCTAATTTCCTTCATTTGTAGACAAACAATTCAATATGGTAAACACTGGTATCTTGAGAGATGGGTTGCAAAATTCAGTCATTTCCAGGAAGTCTTCAATGATGTGTGCTCTGAATTGTGGGAATCCAAGCTAAGTAGGTTTTCCGAAGTCCAGCAGCAGGGTAAGTCAGTTTTATGGCCTATTACATCTTAGGAACTGAAAGGGATCTTCACCTGCTAAATCCAGATCAAACACTTCAAAGCAACACATCTACTAGCAATCTGATTTCTGATATAAAAATGTTCCAAAGATAACAATGGAAACCCCTCTTCCCATCCCCTGGAATCATATCATATTTTAGGTTACGGAGTTACCAGGCATTTTCCAGTGCTTTATATAAACTGTTCTACTAATCTTAAAGACGATCTGGTTACAAACATTTTTAGCAGGCACTTTTCATACACGTCATTTTTGTTTTTCACATGCCTGTTTTTCAGACTGGCTCGCTAAACAGCCAGCTGTAGAATTCCTGGAGTTGTACAGCAGCCTCATCCTTGAAAACACTGTTCTCATGCAAGGAGATTCCCTTTTACACTGAAGGCCAAACACACAGCTACCAAAATAGGAGTTATTAAAGAAAAAGACTCATAACCTCTCATGAGCTGTGACCAATCTGATCAGACAACCTGCCAAAATGTATTGTCACACTGACAATCTTACGGCAACAGAAACAAATAAGAAGGTAAGAAAAGAAAAAAAAGACTCAAGCCAAGGGGAAAACACACAACCAAGAAATAACAAAACCATATTTCAACTTACTGCAACCTAGACATTATTCCCTTCATAAAGTCAAGGTAGCCTTCAGAATTTAAGATATCAGGGCTCCTGTCAGGAACAGGTATGAAAGACGACCCTGGGAACTTTCATGAAGAAGCAAAGTCGTATTTTCTGATTCACTGGTTACGTGAGAAAACTCTTACAAATTAATCTGTGGACAAAGTAATGCTAATACTAGGAGGTCTCTGCTGACCTGTTTGATGCTTCATTGGAAGTTCAGTCCTTTCAGAAACGTAAATAAGCGTTTCTTCTTGCAGACTACAAGCAGAAAACCTATTGGTATCTGTCCCAGTCCCACAGCCAACAGCAGATGATGGGTTATATGGGACTGTGACACCACTAACTTGTTCAAAGGATTTACTGAATACGGTCGCAGCGGTCTTAGCCAAACCATGACTATTAGGTTTAGGCAGAGATTGGCTGGTTGTTAATGTAAGTCTCTTCAAGGAGAGAAGCTCGAGATTCTCACTTTGGGCTCTCTGGGTTTGTTTTCGAGCAAAGTGATCTTTGCAAGACTCCCCTGCAGTTTCTTTTTCTTTTCCTCCAGTTTTGTTTCCTCCTGACCGTCTCTGAGTCTTTCCTACACTTCCCTTGTTACTACAATTTTGACTATTGTTTGATAAACCCAACTGGCTAGTACTAGACGCAGCCCTGGAATAAAATCCCTCGTCAACTTCAGATATCTCCATCAGTTCTTCTTGACCTGTTAATTCTGTATTTCCTAAACAAAGAAATAACAAATATTAATTAACATTAAGCATTTTAAGTAATTGTTTTTTCATGATTCATACCAAATCAAGTATACTTTAAATACATTAAATTTTAGCAAAATATGTAAAGCAACAGATTATAGACCAAAATCAAAGGATAATCAAAACATTCTATAAAATGTCAACAATAGTTCATTATAATTAAATAAGAGTAATTTAGAGTGTATTAAACGAAAAGCATGCCATAAACCACACCCCACTGTGTTTTTAGAAAAAGTTCTCTTACTATTCATGCAAAAGATCAGAAACAATTAGGAAAAATACCACACAGTAAAACTAGAGGTAAACTCTCCCCCAGTAGCAAAGCAGTGTAAAATCAAAGACCATACCAAGGAACTTTTTAAAAAATAGTATTAAAATATTTCAAAGATTTTTTTAAAGGTTGCACTACACATTCTAGATTATTTTACTAAGAGAAAAATATACAGACCATAAGTATCACAAGCTCAAACTTGTTAAAATTCTTTATACATTCTCCTTCATATCAAAGATGGCAAAAATACAAAGATAAAAAAGTAATTTTAGATCTCAAAACATAAGCAGAAAATTATTTTGGAAGCAATTTTCTGCCTCATTTTCATAACTGTTTACTCAGAGAGCAGAGCTACGACCATTCCAAAGAGCATTAAGAGTCATTGAGAAACTGTGGTACATAATTCATGCATTTTGATTAGGTGACATGCAAAATTTTTGTGACTGTGCAACTGTTGCTTAAAACATGCAGCAGTGACCCTTTGCCATGAGATACCTTGGAGTGCAGCTATAAAGTGCTCTGCTAAAACTGCACTCTGCCAGGTGAGTTTATTCCATCCTCCATCATTTTTCTTACAGATTTTTGCCTCCTGATCTCTGGCAAGCCTTTGCTCTCAGTTCTAGGATCTGTGGTTGTTTCCTGTACACCCTGTATATGCTGAGCATCAATCTCTCCTAGTGTTCTGCCTTTTTCCCCATTCCCGGTCCTCTCTCCGGCCACATTTGTGACACTAATCTCAGGAATGACAAGGATGCCCAATTCAGTAGTATCATTATTGTTGTCAGGTTGCTCTAGAATTGAAGATGATAAGACAAAATGATGGCTGAAAACAAAACAAAATAAAAATGCAAAACAAGAAAAGCGAAAAGATCCAAAACAAAAATTGAACGAGTGAATGTTAGGTGTTAAGCCAAATATTTGCACTGTAGAAATTACCATAATTCACCATACTCTGACAGCACTGGAGACAATGGGGTCATGTTCTTTAATTTCAAATGACAATGACAAAACTCAGAGCATCAATTAATGTTCTGTATTTTTTCACACACATATTTGATGTGGACTATGAAACAGAAATTTTTTTATAGTTTAAAATAGAATTTCTATTATTTTTAAGATAATATTGTGACCACTTGAACTTATGTCAAGCTTTAGGCAAATTTTCAAGGATTTATAGCCAAAACTTTAGCTCTTCTTAACATGAGGAACCAAGCCACTTAGGAATTCCCCTTGCACAATTTTTTTATTAGATTACACTGAGACTGCCTTAATAAACCATGATACTGGAAAAATGCTTATGCACTTATATCATGATTAGTAATGCTACAGGTATAGTTTTTGTTTCACACACCAATCATCTTGTATATTAGTAAATATTAATGTGGCTGTGACATAATTAAACAGTCTATTCCTTCAGACTCATACTAATTCCATAAATTTAGGCTAATTTGTAACCGTTCATTACTAAACTGGAGAAAAATAAAAATGGATTTGGAAAAACAAATTGGCTATTGGTCCTTTATTCTGAAAATGGTCATTTGGAATCGAAACAAAGGAATGAAACTCCTAACGAGTTAATACTTGTAGACATTTTATTGTGTCTCAAATCACAAAGCCATGGTTTATTTAAAGTTGTCAAGGAAATATCCATAACAGATGGGAAAAAATAACATGAATATGTCTACCATGGACCAGTAATGAAAGTGAAAGTTCAAAACACCATAAGACTATGTAAAACAGTATATACTCTTTTAAAATGTAGAACACAAATCTGTGTGAGGGACATTACCCACTATTTTCAAATATTTTTCATTTCAAGGTCTCCTGAATGGTGCTACAACATGTGAACAGGCAAAACACTGGCGGCCAGAACCATATATTCCTGTGGGCGCCCACTTTGCTGTGCATCTTTAAGTACTACGAATGCCTGGCTCTCACCCTAGACATTCTGATTTAAATAGTATGAGGTATGACCTGGGCACTGGGATTTTTAAAACTTCCCACATGACCAATGTGCAGCAAAGTTTAGAACCACTGCTCTATTCTGATTCTTTCAAATTTTGAAAACTGAAAATGAAAGTTATTATGGATGCCCTGGGTACTCCACACCCAGCAGCAATATGCACCTCCAAAGGTCCTCAAAGCTTCATACTGCCCTGCGCTGGTAGGCCAATGCGCTGGTTAATTAATTTCCCAATTAGCTAGCGCTTCATAAACTTTTTTTTTTTTAATTGGGGTATAGTTGCTTTACAATGTTGTGTTAGTTTCTGCTGTACAACAAAGTGAATCAGCTCTATGTATACATATATTCCTTCTCTCTTGTACCTCCCCCCCACCACACACCCCCCATCCCACCCACCTAGGTCAAAACAGAGCACTGAGCGGAGCTCCCTGCACTATACATCAGGTTCCCAGTAGCTATCTGTTTTACACATGGCAGTGTGTATATGTCAATCTCAATCCCCCAGTTCATCCCATACCCTCTCCCCCACCGCATGTCCACACGTCCATTCTCTACATCTGTGTCTCTATTCCTGCCTTGCAAATAGGTTCATCTGTACCATTTTTCTAGATTCCACATATATGCATTAATATACAATATTTGTTTTTCTCTGACTTACTTCACTCTGTACGACAGACTCTAGGTCCATCCACGTCTTTTGACTGAATACACTCTAAATGAAATTTTTATTTCCTAGACAGACCAAAGCACGTTGGTGAGGTAGTATGACATTGCTACTTCTGCTTCCCTAATAGACGTTTAATGAGACTAAGAAGTTCCAAACAAGCCCATTCCCCATTGCTAACAGTTGTCTTCAATGTGAGGGCAAGTGACACAACATTGTAAAGCAACTATACTCCAACAAAAATTAATTTAAAAAAAACAAAATCAAAGTAAGGGCAAGTAAAATCTAACTGAGGTAAATGCCAGAGGCCACTGCAACTGAGAGTAAAATCAGCATGTCACTGTTGGTGACAACCAAGAATTGTCTATTTACGCTGTAGAAGCAGTTTCACAAAAGATCTATTAATGGGATCATTAGTGCAAAATCGTTATAAACTGTTGAAATTATCCAGACATAACAAAGCCAATGATTACTAAAATTTAACAAAATTTTAAAAGATAAGCATAAGTAGCCTAACAGAATAGAAAACAATCTACTACATTGATTGGCACTAAATAGTTTTCTTGAGAGTGTTCACATATATTATTCAATTATATTCTTAGAATAATGTGTTGGTGCACCTCTGAAGCAGGCAATTTGACTCCCATTTACAGACAAGGAAACTGAAGTTCAGAAAGAGTTAAAACAACTCTTGTATGGGGGATCTAAACAGTATAACATACTATAAATTCTAACTCTTCAATTCATTAAAGTCAATTTGAGTTAAATATTCTCTGATAGAGATTTTTCCATTACATTTAACTTACTTGCTTAGATTCCTGGCCATTTTCATAGAAAGCAAATAAATTACCTGGCTGAACACAGAGCAAGAGCAAATAAATCTCTAAGAAAACCTAAGTCATAACTCTCAAGGTTAATTTATTTTTTTAATTGGGTTTATTTTTTAAAAGATGTCAATGAAAATTAAAATGGTGCTGCAACGTGAAAA
The DNA here is from genome assembly GCF_011762595.2 of Tursiops truncatus. NCBI lineage: Eukaryota > Metazoa > Chordata > Mammalia > Artiodactyla > Delphinidae > Tursiops > Tursiops truncatus. The sequence continues at coordinate 30,886,836 of NC_047042.1, read as the reverse complement.
TTTAGAATTTTGCAGGAAAAACTAGAAAATGACAAGAATATTATATAAAATAGCAATAGGCAATTGGATTGCTAATCACATTCACTGGGATAATGGTAAAGATCTGCAACCCAAGAAAAAATAACATTAATTTTTTTTAATCATGAAATTAACTGGCATGTGGAAAAACAAGATATGTTTTCCACAAGCAAAAATCTTTAATTCATTTATGTATGTTATCACTCAAAAATGGTAAAAATCACAAAACTTTTAAACTGCTTATTAAAGTAAATTCATAGAAAGAAAAACATGTAATTCTGCACAGAGCTAGAAAGAAAAGAAATATAATTCTCAGGAAAATTACAGGATAAAGAAAGATAATTACATAGCAAACATCTGTTATGTTATCTTGCTCCCTATTATTTCTCCAACTTCTTCCCCTATATAATTCTGTGACCCAATCCCCCTACACACAACTTCTTATTGGTCTTACTATTCTCTAGGCCTGGAATGCCCTTCCCCACATAGCTACGTGGCTCACCTCCTTACTTCCTTCAGGTCTTTTCTCAAAACCTTCTCAGTGAAGTCTTCCCTGATCATCCCATCAAGTTTCAATATTCCCCATATATCATATGCCCTCTTCCCTACTTTGTTTCTTTTTCTTCTTAGCACTTCATTACTTTCTAACCTACAATTATTTATCTTGTCTACCAGATGTAAGTTCCATGAGGCCAGGGATTTTTATCTGGTTACTGCTATATACCTAGTTCCTAGGAAAGTAGATTGCATTAAGTACGTGCCTGATAAACATTTGTTTGATAAATTGAACGAATCTCCAGTTATGAGGTGAAATTATTAAAATAAATAAAGTTGAAAGACCATAAAGAAGGAATGAGAAAGGTAAGCTGGGAATGTGTTACTTGACTTGACAAAATGAAAAAATAATGTATAGCATAAAAGAATTTTTAGGGACTTCCCTGGTGGTCGAGTGGTTAAAACTCTGCACTTTCAGTGCAGGGGGTGCAGGTTCAACCCCTGGTCGGGAAACTAAGATCCTACATGACGGGTTGCGTGGCCAAAATAAAAAGAATTTTTAGATGGCAAAGAAAAGCAAAGGATTTTTGTTTTAGAAAAGTGTAGTAGCTACCTCTAAATGTACGTTTAGTAAAATGCTTATTAACATCAGAAAGACTTTTTATTTTTAAATCTATAGTTCTTTTATTATGTTATCCAGAGGATAAGAAGAGAAAGTTATTCTTTCTTTAAAAAGACCATAAAGGAGATGTTTTAAGGGAATATAAATGCATAAGAAAATAGAATCTGCTTAAAAGCCCAGAACTTAAAATTTTATGCAAAATGTGTCATGATTGTTCTATACCTATAAAAAAACAGAACTTACATTTGACTTCAAATAATTTGAAAAGTTCAAAAAAGATCCAAAGAGAAACTTCTCAGAATATTTTATTTGTATAACCTCTATAAATACATAATATTCTCTCCATGTACAGATATGAGGAGAGTTAAAGAATACTTTTAATAGACATTTCCAAACTGGTTCTCAAAGCCACTCAAATCATTTCTCCCTACAAAATTTCTTCTGGCTTTGAGGGAGAAAAAAAAAAAAAAAGGTGAAACAAATTGCAAATATCATTAAAACTGATCATGAAAAGTTGTGATTTCTCTCATATGTAACTTTATAATCCCAAATATCTATTCCATTATGTCACTCATGAAACTCTTTATCCTAGCTTTAGCTTCTATTTTTTCACAGCTGCCCTACTTACTAAAAGTGACAATTTAAATAAAGGAGCAATTTATTATTCACAGAATTTACACAACTCTGTACTCAGACTGATTCATAAGTCTAAAGGAATCTGGAAAAAAAAAAAAAGACAATCAAGGTGAATCCAAAAAAACAACAAAAAAAGAAAGGAACCTGGTTATGACCTAAGACACTTGCAAATTCATTTGCAAAATCAATAAAATAAGCTGACATTAAAAAAAATTAATCTGTATCATACAATTTTGACATTAATTATGAAAAGTATTTTAGAGTAGACCCCAGAAGAAAGTCATACGTATTCCTTTACAATTTATAAGATATATTTTAAATGTCATAAAATACCTGAACAATTTCATATTACCCAGTTTGATGTTTACAATTCATTCTATTCAACGGAAGACAAATGTTTCCTATATTCATTAAGCTATTCATTGCAGTGTTATCCATAATAGCAAAAAGTTAGAAACAAATTATTTAGCATATTAAGGAAATGGTTAAGTAAATGCTGGAATATAAATTCAATGTGGTGTTATGTAGCCATTAAAATAATGGGACTTACTAGAAGAACTTGGGAAAATGTTTGACAGTGTTAACTCAACAAAAGCACAGTATGTAAAAAAAAATTAATTAGAGCGTAACTATGAAAAATACATATACGTATGGAAAAAAAACTGTAAAATGGTAATTGTTTAAGTACCGGGATTATAAGTGAATATTCCTCTACCCAGTTTACTATCATGTTGTTGCACTGTTTTTCAATAAAATAAGGAAAAAAGAAGCAAATTGCTCAGTCTATATTATAAATTTATCATTTATTCACTTATTCATGCATTCAACTATTTCTTGAGCACCTATTACGTGCTAGACATTGTTTTAGACTCTGGGGATACAATGGCCAACCAGACAGACAAAGACACTGCCCTCACAGAACTTACATTGTAGTATGGGAATTAAGTAAACAAGGAAATTTTAGATAGTGGAAAATGCAATGAAGAAAAGAATAATGGGAAAGAGTAAGCAGGGTAGTGGGGAGAAAGTCTACTTTCAATGGGTGGTCTGGGAAGACCTCTTTGAGGAAAGGATATTTGAACTGAGATCTGAATGATGAAAAAGCACTGGCTACACAACAATGTGGAGGAAGAGAGTTCAAGCTGGCACTTATTAATAATTCAAATCTCAGCTCAAATATCCCCAATTCCTAGTACAAAGACCCTAAGGCAGAAATGGCTTAGAACGTTGAAGGGTTAGAAGGAAAGATGAGAGTGGTCTTCAAATGAAGTCACAGTGGTAGGTAAGACATCACCAGGGCCACCTATGCCATAGTACAGAGCTCAGACTTTGTTCTGATTGCAATGGGCAGCCATTGACAAGTACACAGATAAATTATTTGGGTACTTTATTAGCATTCTTTATCAACAGAAGTCATATCTGTATAACACAAAATATTGAGCACGAAGTATGTCCTGGGTTAGAAAGAACAGCACTGTAACAGTCCACAGCCTGGGCCAGTAATTTGCAAGGCAGATTAGAGTGAAGTAAAGCTGCCATAGAAACACAGAATAAGGTCCTGGCAGTTAAGGGGCTGCACTCTGAGCAAGAACATGAATTACTAAGATTTAGTAATATTAATCCTGAAGCCAGAAGCAGAATTTCCAGGTAAGAAAAGAGCAGCCTGGGTCACAAAGAAAAAACACAGTCTGGACAAGAACAATTTATTTACGGACACACTGGTTAGGAAATATTACCAGATTCCTTAAGTAAGAACAGGCAAGTCTTTAACTTGTGTATATACTAAATGACACAATGCCCCTTATCGAGGTAAATTCAATTACTTGCAATAACTTTTCATCTTTATTAATCTCAAGTATAAAAAAAAATCTCTTTGAGAACTGCCAACACTGCTGCTGGATCAGGTGAATCCTCCATGATTAAAGATCCTCATGACCAGAGAGTCCAAAAACTGGTAAGCAACATCTACTAAAAAACTATCTATAAAAGCTTATTTCTTCCTCCGTGTGCATTGTACAACAAATGCTCCTTAAAAGGTTGGGGGAAGGGTAAAGCTCAATAATAAATAACAATAAATAATAAGTTCCTTAACTACAGCCAGAATTATATAAGGCACCCTTAGTAAAAAAAAAAAAAAAAATGTAGAACACAGTCATTTACAAACAACCGTTTTTGCCTCATAAAACGAATAATTTTAACTATCTTGCTTCTCTGTAAAGAAAATTATTTTATTTTATCTAGAAATAAACTAAGATTTTTTGTTTGCTTCTAAAGTTGGCCAGAATTCTTAAGACTACTGTCTTCCTCTTTAAGCCTTATGTTCACATGTGTCAATTGTATTTTAGCTCTCTGGTCAATATGTCCTTTTTCTTTGTGTCACCCAATATTTTCTAATATATTACTTTGTCTTCCATGAGTAAAAGGTCAATATCAAAAGTGTCAGTTAAAATTCATGCAATGCTAAGTTTGGTCAGAAGGAAATGCTTATTTTTGGTTCTAATGTTTTTTTATCATCTATATTGGGAAAAGAAAATTTGTTCCTCTAACAGCATTTTAGAATCTAAAAATAATGGAGCTTCTCAAAATGATTTTTTCTAAATTTCTTTAAAAAGTTTAAACAACTTTTAAAATAAAAACATAAGCATTATAAATTTCTAATTGTACATGTAGAATTCCAATAGCCAATTCTTTAAAGTTTGCTACTTTTGAGTTTAAAATTACCATTTCTTCATTTTTCAAAATGCTTTTATAACTACCAGCAATTTTGTTTTTCCTCAAATGCTTTACTTATAAAGTCATGAAATCTGATTAACAAAATAAATGTTCCGTGTCAAGATTTATGGCATTTACCTTCTGCAGTATCTAGAAAGACTAGCTTAAATGTTTTGAAATTTTTACAAATAATCTTTTTTTAATATTTAACTAAAATATACCTCTTATAATTATTCCAATTTGCTCAACAGTTAGAAAGTTATTAATGTTCTATTTATCAATATATTATATGATAGAAATTATTAACATTTTCTAAATCAATATCCATTTTTTTAAATAATCAGTTTTAAGTAAACTATTTTCCAACATGAATTGCATCTTTTTATTGTTCCATTTCTTATCTCATCTAATAAGTTAGTCCTAGATCACTGGGCAAACTGAAACAAGTCACATTTTTTGTCATTTTTTAAAAATATAATCACAGGTATCTTTGAATTTTATTATAATCGTTTAAATTTATTTAACTACCTTGGCATCCTTTAAATAGGAACTTAATGCTGAAAATGCAACAAACAGCTGTAACAACATGAAACTTCACTTTCTTTAGATTCACTCTATGTAAACTATATTTTGTTTCATTTTTCACTTAAACATTCCATATAATTAATTAAATACTCTAAAATTCTCAGGGTACTGATTTGGTAGTACTAAGTTAGAAGACTTAACAATATATATAGTACTTATTTTCCATTCTTTTTCACTGCTTAAAACTCTGTACTCTTGGATCTCCTAAGTCAAAATAATGATATGCAATATTATAAAAATAAACCATTTAACATATTCCAGGACCAAAAGCAGGGCAAAATTCAAAGAATCTAGATTACAAATATTGCTTTTATTGTTACACCTACCTGTTGCAAACAGTTGTAACCGTACATAAATGAGAATATAAGTTCAATCTATTCTATTTACCTGTCAATTTGGGATTGAGACAACAAGTATTAAAACAACTTTCTAAAAAATCCTGACTGTAATGGTGTTATACATGTCAGATAATAAAGTACTATACCTCAGGGCTTTAGAAATTACAAAAAAATCATTAAACTGATCATTACTATTATATCACATATGTATACTTTTTTGTTTGATATAACACTCCAACTAAACATGTTTGTCTCAAATTGAGGAAAGCCAATGAAAGGGTTGATCAATCACAGGATGATCTGAATAGCAAGCTGGCTAAAAAAAGCTTATCAAGAATACAATTATTGAGTAGTTAATAAAACAAAGTAAATAGTTTTAAATTAATAAAAGTCAGCCTTTACAGAGTGCTTTAAAGCATACCAAAATGCTTTTCACTGACTTGTCTCATTATCTCACAAATACACAAGTGGAAAAAAGGTGGGCAGTAATAAAGAATTAGGATTTCACTAGATAAGACTTTTATCAGATAACTAGTTGGCAAAAATTATAAGCACTCATTATTTGCAACAATAACTTAATTAGAGGACTTTCATGGAATGGGTATTTCAACAACCATTTTAAAAGAAAGGAGGAAAGTTGTTACATTGTTACAAGTATAGATAATTTTTTAAAAAGTGGAAGAGTGAGTCATAATGGTGGCGGTGGTGAGGAAAGAGACAAAGAAAAAAAATAGCAATTAAATTTGCTCTGGGAGAGGAGAAGGAATGGAAAAGTACAAGGAAATAAATAAGTATAGATTGTATAATAGAATCTTGTAGAGAATCATTCAGGGATTTAAGAAAAAGGGCTCTCATAGCTGAAATGGTAGATAATGAAAATAGCTTTAGAAGCAACATTTAAGAATATATATAGAACAGAATATATCTATAGAACAGAAGCATAATTATAAAGAAATACCTTCTGTTTTCCTTTTAGTTCTGTTTATTTTTTAAACGTAATAAATATTTAAGAAAATAAAACTGCATTTTTATTATTAATTTAAAAAATTGATTATTTCACGTTTTATCTTATTTTTCTTATTGGAATTTTCATTTTGATTCTTGTGACGGTCATAATCTACTCACATTCTTCTCTTACCTTACTTAATGATTTTTAAAATCTTTATTCAATTATTATCTTTCTCTAATTGCATTTTACTTTCAAATTATGACTTCTAAATAGCCCTCAATCTGTAGGTGGCTCAAAAATCTAGATTTAAAAAATACACACTAAGTGAAACACAATATGCTTAAAATAATTAACAAATCTATATAAACAAATCTATATAAATATATATAAAGCTACTAATTCTGAAAATATGACCCTTGAAAGTCAAAAGCAGCAACTCTACATTGTAATTTTACTTTCCAAACATATGTATTGACATGGAATTATGAATTCATTAAACCTTTCTCAAAAATTTATACACAAAGTTTAAAAAGTCTGAAAACACAACATTAAGTTAAGCCATGCCAGTACAATATTAAAATAATTAAGTGAAAAGTGGGGAAAATCAGGCAAACACACTAGTTCTCAAACATGTCTCTCCAAAACAATACTTCAGCTGAAACCAGCCTTTCTTTAAAAATCACCCTATTTAGTCACTGTCTGATCAGAATTAAAATTACAGGGCCTTGCGACATCTCCCTGGCTTGGGATGTTGATAGTCAGGGCGGATAAAGCATGCTGACAGAGGGCAGTGGTCAGAGGGTATATGGGAACTCTGTACTTTCCACTCAATTTTGTTGTGAGCCTAAAACTGCTCTTAAAAATAAAGTCTATTAATAATAATAATTTAAAAATTGAACCGTCCAAAATATAATTCTAGAAATTTGGGTTGTTATTTAACAATAATAAGATGATGGCAAGGGATATATGTTCTGAAATGTGTGGAAATGCTAAAGCTAAAGTAATTTTTTACCTTCCAAAAGGACATTTTCCATTAAAATATAAACTATAGATAAATTCTTAACTTTAAGAAAAGAATGGCAGATCTGTGAAGCTTCAGAGAATCCTGAAATATTGATACATTCTAAAAGAGCTCAGAAAAAAATTTTTGAATGCAAATGATTAAAATTGTTCCAAATTAATTTTCGAAAGACTAAACCATGAATTGGTTTTGGCTGTAAAGACAAAGAGATTTTTTCTGTTACAAATAATAAAAAGAATACATGTGATTAACTGCTCCAATTTAATGTATTTGTTTGCGTGTGCAATTTCTGGTGACTCAGATGTGCAAACACACTAATGGCTTAATTATCTACATTCCTTAATGAAAAAGGGAGATGGAAAGAAAAAAAGAAAGTTCTGCTTGGCTGCTTCTGTGGGACAACCTCATTTACTCCTGCCCCTCTTCTCCCCAGCTAGGATGGAAAATGGAGAAAAAAGGAGAGAGGCAATAAATAAAGACATAAATATGGAAGCAACCTAAATGTCCATCGACAAATGAATGAACAAGGAAAATGTGGTATATATACAATGGAATATTATTTATCCATAAAAGAAGGAACTCCTGTCACTTGTAGCAACATGGATGGACCTTGAGGGCATTATGCTAAGAAATAAGTCAGACAGAGAAAGACAAATACCATATGAGATTCCTTATATGTGGAATCTAAAAAAACTCCTAGATACAGAGATCAGAGGTGGGAAGTGGGAGTGGGTGAAATGGGTGAAAGTGATTAACAGGTACAAACTTCCAGTTATAAAAACATAAGTCTTGGGGATGTAATGTACAGCATGGTGACTATAGTTAATAAGACGACTGTATGGTGTATTTGAAAGTTGCTTAGAGAGAAGATCTTACAAGTTTTCATCATGAGGGGAAAAAAGGGTAACTATGTGTGGAAATGCATGTTAACTAGACTTATTGTGATCACATTTCACAATATATCCATATATTGAATCATTATGTTGTAGACCTGAAACTAACGTTATATGTCAATTATATCTCAATTTTTTAAAAAGACACAAATAAAAGAAAAAGAGAAGAAAAAGGGAAGAGATCCAAGAAAAGAAAAAAAAAAAGGGCCAATTGCTTTCTTCTTTCCCAGCACTAGCAATAACAAGGAAAAAGACAAGGAGTAGAAAAAAAAAGAGTATTCCTTAAAGTTCATGTTTCTTGTCCCTTCTCCTTCCCCAACCCTCATCATCACTGCCTTAAAGTTGCATATTCCATATTCCTACCATATGATACAGTTCAGGGTCTGGGAAGAAATCCCTCCTCCTGGGAGGGTTGGTGTGGAAAGGGAATGGTAGGGATAGAGGTGGAACACGAAACACATTTAGCATTCCATGAAACAAAGAAACTCTAAATGTGTTTTCACACAGTCATAAACTAAGCTTACATGCTACAGTGCTGTGCTTCAGAAACATTATAAGATGATAAGGTTTTTGTGGATCACCCTGGAATCCACATGCCCTTTAACATAGTTTCTGCAAAAATTAATGCATAAATAAAATTGTTATAATATATATATATAATTCACATGTGAATGTAATATAATAAACATAATTTATATAAACAAATATAATTTAAAAATCCATTTACAACTTGAGAATGATCTATATATTTAAAAACTATAGTAAAGATACCTATCTTCCCCACAAGAAGCCAGTGTCAGCTAGAGCCCAGGACAATGATAAGGTGTTCAAATAGGAATCAGGACCATGGAGATGAAAAACAGAAAAGCTTTCAATTCAGCAACACAGGGTAACAATGAAAAATACTGCTCTAGGAAGGAAAGCCAAGACTACTCTAAAAAGGGAGAATGCAACCTACCTGTAGAGATAAATAAGGACCCTGGACTAGGAATATTTTAGAGTCCACTGGATAAAGAGAATTCACACTGCAGAAGAGTGGTAAACAAGACTTAGCTACATTCTACATGCGCCTGACTTGCTTTTCACAGTTCGTTCTCTTTAAATCCTCATCCTTGACTTTTTTTTTATCATAAACAGGAGTTGCCCAAGTGTTAAGAGTTGTTAAGATTGAATAAGTGTAGGGAGACAGGTGACAAGTAAGGTTAAGGCTGTAGCCTTAAGACACTGTGCCAACCCTTCAAGTGGTAGCCAATATAAAATCTGGAAGATATGTAAGAATCTAGTATATACAATATATTGAAGTAGTCTTTTCTTGTTTTGGTAATTTACTGCTATACAATATTTCTGGAAAATTATTTCTATTTTATTGCACAGTACACATCTTATTCCATTAAATGCACTTATGGACACATACACAAATCTTCTTTCACACATACATATGTGCAAATACAATTAAACTTCAATATTTCACATTTTTAACTGCAGGACCTATATTTTTCCCCTAGTTCCCAATATGTCCACCTAAATAGAAAGAAGGGTAAGTGAAAAAGGAATTAAAATTCATTCTTGCATTTCCTGTAGTGGTAATTTTGGAGCAATTATGGCCACAACAGACGCATACGATCTGGGTCATTGCCTCTGTGTATATTTTCACTTGCTAATGCTTAAACAGAAAACGGATCTCTAGGGGAACATGGTGATATCTAATTAAATGACTTTCTACCTGTAATCTAGTCCCAAACTGTAGCATAATTTTCACTGAAGAAACTGATGTATGTTTAGACGCTGACTATATGTCTTAAACAGTAGCATAATTTGCCTTGATAATGGCAAATATTTACCACCTCTTTTGTGCCTTCCTAAAGGACTTTCGAGAATTGGTCACATTACTTTAAAAAAGGAAAAGATTGAAAATGATCATTGGTTAAGCTGGAAAATTTCATCATCATTTTTTTTTGGACATACTGTCTCCTAGATTCCCTGAGTAGAAACAATGGCAGCTGTTCTCATCATCAACTTTCTATTTCGTAGTGAATAATCTCACTCTTCTCACTTTTGCATTTTCACTATAGATATCATAGAGACAACTGGAACTATCAAATATACCATAAGGAGCTACCATTTTCATTGCAGTTTGTAGCAAGGAGAAAACAGACAATCGATTTTGTTTTACTCCAATATATATGTTTGCTTGGAGCAAAGAAATGGCTTTTTGCTTCCCATTCTATGGTTAACGTCTAGGAAAGTGATAGTAATCTCCTTACACTGATTCTTGCCCACTACAACAACTTCTAGGTAGGAGGCGAGTTATAAAAAGAATAAGAAATTAAATAAAAAATAATAAGTTATAAGAGAACGGAGAGAGATGGAAAGCATTAAGAAGGCCATGGTAAATAAAATTCACTTCCAGTAGAATTTTTAAATAATAAAATGAAGCAGTCAAAAAGGGATACTAAAACAAACAATCTTACAAGAAAATTAACTTCTAGAAAATAGAAATGCCTAGAGTTGTATCAATACCATGGGATTCTTTACCAAGATGTCCAGAAGAAAATGTTAAAGTCCCTATTGGTTGTTCCATTTCAATATGCAAGTTTACCTGCTAAAAAGTTGAAAAATCAGAAACATTAAGGAATATTTGCAAATAGTTGTGAATAGAAACCCAAAATGTATTAATAATTGAAAAATGCATTTCCTACTCTCCTACTGTGTTGAAATAAAATTTAAGAGCCAATACAATGTTTAAATAAATTTTCATCCGTATATGTAACACAAGGGGCTCTGTGTTCTTATTGCCTGCCATCATTCATGGATAAGAAATGAAAAGTTAAAGGTGATCCAACAGCTCTTTATTCCATGCCACTATGATATTATTTACCAAATTTAGAAGTTACAGCACCTTAAGTACAGAGAAGAAGGGGACAGCAATAACAATCCTCTAATTTGAGGAGTGTTTTATTTCTTACCATGTCTTTTCCACCTATGACCTCTTATTGACATGCTGGTTACTGCATTTCTCGATATTCTAGAGGAAGTTGGTGTGATTTCAACTTGAATACACCTTGTACCCTCCTTACTAGATTTCATGGCACCATGAGGCAATGAAGCCTGTATTGCATTGGCAACCTAAAAAGGAAAAATATAGTTCAAGATTGGCATTAAACAGATGTATTATTATACCCTTAGATAAAACAAGATGTTAAATTCTTTTTTCAATTTGTTTATTGAAGTAGAGCTGATTGACAATGTTGTGTCAACCTCTGCTGTGCAGCAAACTCGCTCAGTTATCCACAGACAGATACATTCTTTATTTATAGTCTCTTCCATTATGGTTTATCCCAGGATATTGAGTATAGTTCCCTGTGTAAGACATTAGGACCATGTTGTTTATCCCAAGATGCTAAATTTTAACAGATTTTTAAAAAGAATAATTCCTTCAAGATCTTTCATAAGATCCTCTAAAATGAGGAGTAAGAACGCAGAAGGAAACATGGTTAAAAATATATGTGATGAAATTTAAAATTCCAAAATACTAAATTATATTTCCAAATGCCTAATGCTAATTAATAAATGCAGCTTGAGCATGTTAATGAGAATATTCTTAGAAGTGAAAATGACTATTCATATCAGGCTAAGACGTTAGCCTAATGAAATTTTCAAATTATATATACCTTTTTCGAGTAACAAATTTTTCCACTATAACAGGAACATGAATCACTGAGTACTGATAATGTATTAATGCACTACAAATGGCTACTTCTCAATTTATAGTTCTAAATTGAGAAATTTTAAATTACAAAATTTACATAAATAAGTGAGACACCTACCAGCAATGGCTCTGGATATAATTCTAGCTGGGCTCTGTATATAATATCATCCAATGCTTTTTGAGCTAGATCCCATTCTCCATTATAACTATAAAATTAAATGAAGTATAATTACTTTAAATTAATTCTATATAACTGAACAAGATATAATGAGAAATTGTTTATCTTTAATAAAGAAAATAATAGATCGTATTAGCACATTGCTTAGCATTCCACCCTCATTAAATATATATTTCTAAATCTTTGAATTCCTTTCAACTGTATCTGAAAGCCTATTAATAGCAAAGAAAATTTTACAGATGTAATTTCTTCTCTAAAGAACATGTCTATTTATAGAACAGATAGCCAAAAAGCTAGGCAATCTCAAAGCACTTTATGCTTTCAAAACAAGTCAGAGCATAATAAATTATATACCTTAGAATAATGTTCAGAACACTGTATGGTCAAACTACTCTGTAACTCCCATGGTTTTTAACGAAAATCTACAACTACTGTGGCTTGCAGCATCCTAAGTAGTTACTTCTTTGCATTCACATAGTCATTTAGAAGTGTACGTGACATATGCTGCAAATATCAGAGATATTGGGAAAAAAGTGCATGTGTATATTAGTTTTCAAAGATATGGCCAAACTCTTCCTAAAAATTGGCTAAATGATGGAACGGACAGAGAAATAACCACTTGCTCATCTGACAACAAAATAAAGAAGTGTGAATTACATCAAGCATGCAAGTGAGGCCTAAAAAATGGAAGCAGCATTGCTCTCACCCTAAAAACAAGATAAAGCCAGGTAATCTACAAAATCATAACTTCTCATGAATCCAACAAGGAGCTAAGGTCACAGGGCAACCAAGTAGCCCGAAACCCAATGGCAGCCAGGTGCCCCTGAAGAGAGTGAGGCCACAATGCAGGTGGGTAAAAAGAATTCAGCTAAACTTTTCAACAAATTTCTAAAAGCCAGGTGTGGGCCAGTACAAAAACTCTGGAAGCAGATACAAGGGGACGTCACACCCACTCATAAGCTCTTCTCCACAAACCACCTTTAGGCACTCATAAGAAAAACTAAGCACAGGGCGGGGGACCAGAGAAAGCTGCTCTTGGTAGTGCAGGCCTGAAGGAGAAGAGTGGCCACCAGAGCAGGAAAGACACCAGACAGATCCAGCCAGACACTTTCAGTGGAACAAAAGTTTAAAGCCTTTGGGGAAAGAGCAGAAAAACCCTTTCACCCCGAGGGCGGAGGTGAAGACCAACTCACTCTCGCTGTGAGGGAGAGAAAAAGAAAAAAAGCCTCTGCATGTAGGGGAGGATCAGGAAATCATCCTATGCTGAGAAGAAGGAAGGCCAGAGGTCTCCTACCACTGGTCCTCCAGTGGCAGGACCACTGAGGAACTCCCACCCAGATAAGCAGGGACATAGGGCCTGCTTAGAACTGAGGCTAGACCTAGACGAGGACAACAGAAAACACCACTTCTCCTCCCTCCCACCCCCAACCAGGCTAGTACACATCTAGAAACATGGAGCAGCACTCTACTGCTGGAGGAGGGGCAAGAACACGGAGAGAGACCCTCTCTGAGGTACAGACACACCCGGAAAGCTAAAAGCTAAGGACGGAGCAAGAGTATTGAGGAAAAACCCTCCAGCAATAAGTAGCAGGTAACATAAAAGGAATTTGGAGTAGGTGGTGCAATATAGGTAATCATAGCAGCAACGAATCCAGTCCCAGCTCACTCCTGCCTACAAAAACTCTACTAGCATCCTAGAAAAGAGGCATATCCATTTCCAGGCATAAATAATATTTATCTCAATCTTTACTGTCCTACCCATGAACAAAATAATGATCAATCAAATATTACAAAGCACACAAAAAGCAAGAAGAAAACAACCCACTATCAAGAGACAAAAACCAACCAAACCAAATTCAGAGATGACTCAGATGTTGTACTTACCTGGGAAATTAAAATAACTGAGATTAATATATTAAATGCTCTAGTGGAAAAGAGGGACAACATGTATGAACTGACGGGTAGTTTAGCAGAGAGATAGAAACTATAAGAAAAAGCCAAATGAAAAGGCTAGAAATAAACACAGTAACAGAGATGAAGAACCCCCTCAGTGGGCTCATTATTAGACTCAACATAGTCAAGGAAAGAATCAATGAACATGAAGATAGATCAACAGAACTTAAACAGAAACACAAAGCAAAAAGGAGAGAAAATAAAATAGATCAGAGCATCTAACAGCTGTGGGACAATACTAATGGTCTAACACAGGGGTCAAGAAACTTTTTTTTAAAGAGCCAGATAGTAAATATTTTGGGCTCGTGGGCCATACAGTCTCCTCTGCAACTAGTCAACTCTGTCACTGTAGCACAAAAGCAACCATAGACAATACATAAACAAACAGATATCACTGCTTTTCAATAAAACTTTTTAAAAACCAGGGAGCATGCCAGATTTGGCCCAAAGATCATAAATTCTGCCTTCAGTTATGAAGCTTATAATCTACCGGGGAAAATTAAGGTTATCAAGTGAATATAATATAACGTATAGTAAGATATGTGTAGTAAGAGAAGTACAAAGTAGTAAAAGAGTGCAAAGAAAAATACTAATATCTCAAGTATCAAGTAAGACTGAGCATCAATATTAGAAATTAATAGCAAATTCATAATAAACTTTGATGAAAGAGGCTCTAAGATGTTTCTCAAGAATTAAAATTTCTGGGGCTTCCCTGGTGGCGCAGTGGTTGGGAGTCCGCCTGCCAACGCAGCGGACGCGGGTTCGTGCCCCGGTCCCGGAAGATCCCACATGCCGCGGAGCGGCTGGGCCCGTAAGGCATAGCCGCTGAGCCTGCGCGTCTGGATGACTGTGCTCTGCAACTGGAGAGGCCACAACAGTGAAAGGCCCGCATACCGCAAAAAAAAAAAAAAAAAAAAAAAAGAATTAAAATTTCTGGAAATGGAAAAGAGAAATTCATTAGGGAAAAAATGCTACTTGGAAATTACAGCAAAAAAAAAATTGAGTAATGAAGAAAGAAACTGTAAGTGTATTTAGGTGTCACTAATTTTCATTCTGTCCCTGAATTAAAGAAAGACGATGAAGTGTTTTAGTTGGTTACAAATTCTTTGGAATATTAAAAGATATGTTTTAAATAATAAAACTATTATCAAGATATTGATTCATATTTTTTTCACAAAAATATGCTGATTGTTTATTGAGATTATAATATAGCAACAATAAAATAACAGACTATAATTTTCCAAAGAGATCAAAGATTAACTTTGTATATGAAATAAACTTACAAGGCAAAATAAATTCCTGTTAACATTTGCACCATGAATCCTGAAGAAACCGGTACCCTGCTACTTATACCTTTGTATTTTCTTACATGTTGTCGAGGATATCCACAAACACAGATTCTAGAAAGACCAAAATAAATATATTTGTAAAATTAGTAAAAATTAAGGTAATTTATTTTTTAACATTTATAAGCCAACAATGTACGAGGTATGCTCTCATAACAAACCAAACAGCAATGAAACAAAGAATCTTTCAAAACAGAACGTTTGTCTGTAACATTTTACTGAGTAAGTTAGACTGGGAAAAAATGTAGAAAGCTGGGGGTATGTTAATATAAAGTAAGTGAACCAGATTATCAGAGTTGGTTCACTAATTTTGATCAATCATTATTACTGACCAAATTATTAATGATTTTTGGTTACCATAAAACCATAAAACATGAAGCTCAGCACTATTCATCATGAATAGATCAGTGGTATGATCCTCTATTCCCAATAAAGTTCTTGACACAAACTGCAGGCTCCAAAAAAGTATTCTAAAATTAGACTCAAACTTCATACAGTATATCTTAATAAATTTCAGATAGATTGAAAATTTTTATGTTAAAATACCATAAGAGGGGACTTCCCTGGTGGCGCAGTGGTTAAGAATCCGCCTGCCAATGCAGGGGATGTGGGTTCGATCCCTCGTCCAGGAAGATCCCACATGCTGCGGAGCAACTAAGCCCATGCGCCACAACTACTCAGCCTGCGCTCTAGAGCGCATGATCCACAACTACTGAGCCCGCGTGCCACAACCACTGAAGCCCGCGCGCCTGGAGCCCGTACTCTGCAATGAGAAGCCCACGCGCTGCAACAAAGTGTAGCCCCCGCTCACCACAACTAGAGAAAGCCCACGTGCAGCAACGAAGACCCAATGCAGCCAAAAAAAAAAAAAAAGTAACATACTATCATTAGGGAGTGAAAAGGAAAGAATAAGAGGAATGTATAATTATCCCCACATTTATTGGGGGGTTTGGATAGCTGGCTGGCTGGTAGTGCCACTAAATCAATTAGGACAAGTAACACATACTGTTTTGGAAGGTGCTAAGTTTCAGATATGTTTATTTTTAGGTATACAATATAGGTATCAGTTTTGTCTGTCATGTCCTCTCTCCCACCCCCAACGTCTTCCATTAATAGTACCTCTATCCCTCTTACCTTTAGGAAGTAGTCACCCCCTATAAAATTAAGTATAACCATGTGATTATGGTGAGGCTGACAATAAAACTGCCTGTGACAAGAGATCGCTACTCTGAGATCTATTTTTCCCTTCTTCCTTTTAATAACATATATAAAGGCACACTCCCCTCCACACTTCCCAACCAATTTTAACTAGAACTATGGCCACCTGCTAGAGACCATATTTCCTAGGCTTCCTTGCATCTAAGTGTGACCATGTGACTAGTTCTAGACAGTGGTCTGTTAACTGAAGTCGTATGACTTCTAGGCTGTACCCTTAAAAGGCAGCTGCTTGCCTTCTACTCTCTCTTTCTCCCTGCTTTCAGGATACAAGGCAGATGTAATAGTAGTGATCCATCACCATACAGACAAGAGTAACACCAGGAATGGTAGAATCCCAAGAAAGAAGGAGCCTGAATACTTTAGAAACAGAGCCAATCTGCCCTCAGACCATCTATCAGCTTGGACTTTTATGTGAAAGAAAAATAACCACTTTATTTAAGTTACCATTATTTCTGTTAAAACAGTCAAACCAAAATTTAACCTGATACAGTACTCTTCCAATAATGCTACTATGCAACTTGGCCCTATAGGGGTTTGTATAAGCTTCAGATGGCACAATCGAAACTTTTGGTGGATTGTTTTTCATAGTGAACCTGGGAGAGATGCTCTTTTTCCTGCGTTCACTAAAGGAAGACAATGTAAGCTTTTAGCTGCCTGTGGTCACTGCTCTTACCACATAGAAGAAGCCTATCTTCAGTAAAAAAAAAAAAGTACAATGCCAACAGATGAAAATGAGGTAAGAGAGAGAGAGGAGAGAATAGCCTGATAACAGTTGAGCCTCTGCATCTAGTTGACCCTGAGGCCAGTTCCATCCCTGCTCTTCCCAAGTACTAACAGCCAAAAATTTTCCCTTTGATATTAGGTAGTTTTACGTAGGTATCAGTCAGTTGCAAGAGAAAGAGTTCTAACTCTTACAAGGTATCTATGGGACATCTTGATGAAGATGTTTACTGAACTGGATACACAGGTTTAGAAATCAGGAAAGAAGTATAGGATTTAAGAAAGAGAATATGGTCAGAAAAATAAGTTATTGCTGTTATTACACAACTTTTAAAAAACAACATTGCCATAGCTCTAGGATGGTCAATCAACTTTTAAATTTACTTTAGGTAAGAACTAGAGAGATAGTTCTCTCAATTCACAAAAGAAATAGGATTCCAGGTTCTCTTGTTTTCTCTACTAACTACCTATAAGGAAATAAGCAGTTATCTGTTAGAGGCTGTATTTACTTCTTTATTCAGAAGTGCAAAGGGTTAGTGTCTTAGTCCGTCTGGGCTGTTATAACAAAATACAACAGACGGAGTAGTTTATAAACAACAAAAATTTATTTCTCATAGTTCTAGAGGCTGGAATCACAAGATCAGGGTATCAGCATGGTCGGGCGAGGGCCCTCTTCAAGGTTGGAGAGTTCTTGTTATATCTTCACATGGCAGAAGAGGAGAGAGAGATCTGGCTAAGAACACTAATCCCATTCTCAAAGGCCCCACCTCCTAATACCATCACATTGCGCATTAAGATTTCAACATAAGAATCTGGGGATGGGGGGAACACAAACATTCAGATCATAGCAGTTAGGGGGTTTTGTTTGTTTGTTTTTTAGCAGTTAGTTTTTAATAACTACTAAAACTTTACCCAAACTGTAGCAAGTGACTTCAGGAATTTTTCATTTATCAATGAAAAATTTTTAAAAAATAAAAACTGAATTATTTCCTTTAATCATAATTTTACTTAATGGATCACAAATCTGAAGTGGAAGAGATCATCTATCATTCGTTCATTGAACAAATAGTTACTAAGTTTTTACTGTATGCCAGGCATTTCTCTTGAACTCTAAGGAGACAGCAGTGAAAAAAACACCAAAGTTCCTGACCTCATGATATTCCAGCAGTTGACAGGCTATACCAAGTGAACAAACAAGGTAATAACAGTGTTATAAGTGCTAAAAGGAAATAAACTGGGGTGGGAAGGTGCTACTATAGAAAAGATGATAATGGAAGATCTCTCCAAGGAGGTAACATTGAGCTGAGACCCAAAATAATCTAGTGCTAGCCAGCTGCAGCATAACTCATAATGGCAACTCTTTACCCTCTTTTCTCCAGTCCTTTTTTTTTTTTTAAATAATTAATTTTTGGCTGCTTTGGTTCTTCGTTGCTGTGCGCGGCTTTCTCTAGTTGCGGTGAGCGGGGGCTACTCTTCGTTGCGGCGCACGGGCTTCTCATTGTGGTGGTTTCTCTTGTTGTGGAGCACGGGCTCTAGGCGCACGGGCTTCAGTAGTTGCGGCACGTGGGCTCAGTAGTTATGGCTCGCGGGCTCTAGAGCACAGGCTCAGTAGTTGTGGTGCACGGGCTTAGTTGCTCCGCGGCATGTGGGATCTTCCCGCACCAGGGATTGAACCCGTGTCCCCTGCACTGGCAGGCAGATTCTTAACCACTGCGCCACCAGGGAAGCCCTCTCCGGTCCTTGCTTTTAATAATTAAGAATTCTGATTTACTCATCAGTACTCTGAATGCTCTCTTCAAAGATATTCTTTTCACATAGATCCTTCACTGAATTTACATAAAACGCAGAACAAAGCAAAAACAATCAACAAAGCTACATGTCACATGAATGCCTGACTCCTCTGTTCATCAGAGGGTATCCTGAAGTTGCCTGACTTCCCTTTACAAATCCAAAGCATAAGGACTCGACCTTACGAAGAGCAGCTGAGTGGCCTAACCTCCACTGCTATATTAAACTTACTCTGCAGTCACATATAGGTATCTCCCAAATTCACAAACCATGATAAAATAAAATTCCTTTTAGAAGGCATATTTGTCAATACATTTCTGGAAGAAGTTCTAAGTATCAATTTGTAAGTGAGGGAAACTACTGCCATGATTCTCATTCTCTGTTGAGAGATACTATCTCTTTCTTAGACTGAGAGAAAAGCTGTGAGATTGTTCTCAATATACTGAATTACAAACCACAAAATGATTAGAAAGCCCAATTCCAGTGGGGCTGACTGGAGAGAGTATTTATTTAGAACTTAAAGTAGAAAAGTAAATAGATTAACTACTATCATTAGATCATCAGACCAGTGAGTAGAAACTAGCTAGAAAAAAAGGGAAACAATGATTTTTCTATTTTTTAACTTGAGAAATATTTAAAATTTGGTCCAGTTCTATTTCGTATCCATCTGGATAAAATACATAGACTATGAAATAAAACTAACCAATTTCAAAACCTCTTCCTTTTCTGCTCTGCTTTTTAAATAGTGAGGAGAGGGGAGGTGAGGAGAAGGCCAGGAGAGCAGAAAAAGTGGGGGAATAAGGGAGAAAAGAGAAAATGGAAGAAATTCCTACACAGTAATGAGCACTTTTCTGTTCTCATGCTGCTGCTCTTTGAAATTAGGAGCCTAATAAAGGCTGCATCTTCTATCACTTTCCTCAAGAGAATACCATATACAAAAATAGTGCTCAAGTTGCTGGAGAAGAGATTATCTCAGATGGGTTGTAAAGGAAGGATGGAGAAGATTTACAATGGTGGAAAGGTGTACAAAGTAAATAATAAGCAATGAAAAGTCAACTGTAGGTTCTTTCAACAAGGAATTTCCTAGTATAAGATATGCTCTAGAACAGCTGGCAACCGCAAACAGGTGGGAAAAAAGAAAGAGCGGCTGTGTATCTAGAGTGAACATGTGTGTTCATCATTGGGGTGCTAGCTGTCATTTATTGAATGATAACAAAGTGACATACACTGTGCTAAGAGCTTGTTCTCTCTCTCTCTCTCTCTCTCTCTCTCTCTCTCTCTCATTTTATCAGGCAGGAAAATTAATCCACAAGATGGTTTATTTGCACAAAGCTGTCCCTAATAGACAGAAAACAAGAAGAAATCTGTTCAGTGGTCAGGAAGGCTGATTTAGGAATCAAGAGTGGGTCAGTGTTTCATTACAGGTTCACAGGAACAAATACACTGATCAAGAATCCCTAGCAGTACATATTCAAGTCAGTCACCGAGGTGACTCACCAAGTGAACAAAATCAGGACAGTCCCTTAGACAATGGGGGAAAATTTAATTTACAGCTTAGTACAGTTTCATCTTTAATATTTATATTCTACATCAAAAGGCAAGATAAGCCATTTCTTAAACACAATTGTATTAAAAGAGATGCTCAAAAAAGAAAAAAAAAGAAAAAACTATTTCCCCAAATTTAGAGGACTTAGGAATATACTAATAAAACTTATTTGTAGTATTGTTGGGTATGTTGCTTTTAGGAGGGCCATATGTAATATTTAGTACTAGCAGAAAATAAAAACTTGTTGACTAAAACTCAGTCTACCTCTTGCCTCCTTTCAGATCTCTCTTCTAGTGGTCCATGCACATATGCAGGAGGAAAACACAGGCTATCAAGCTGGCCATCAGTCTGCTTACAGTTAACTGAAGCAAAGCTTATAGTTAACTGAACAGATTTTTGACCAGCAGAATAGATTTGTATGTATGCGTGGAGGGTGGGAAGTGTCCAGGATTGTTTTAATTCCACGATTCATTACAATCAGAAGGTTAAAAAAAGAACAGAACACATTTGTCACTGAACCTAGCTCAGGTATTCCACGAAATTTTTCTGGTTGTATTTATGTGTCCTTCCTCCTAGATAACCCAGTCTATCATTTTGGTATAATTATCATCAACAACCAAACTAATCAGCAATCTGAAACAACTGCCACATGGCCAAAACAACTTGATTAGCCATAACACAGTGTGATCACTTTATTTTATTCTTCAGGAAAACCTGCACCAGGACTAAGATCATGAGGAATCTCTTGTACTTTAACTATCATAATCATTTATAACTTACTTATCACCATAGTTCTATAACTAATTTTCCTTCCATAGCTCTGGACTAGGCTTTGCTTGATTAGATACTAGTGCTTTCTAGTTCTTTGCCATACATCTTTAAAGTGTACACCTTAATTAGAATATTTGATAAATGATTAAGGGAATCCAGAGTTAAGAGAAATAAATAACTAGATTTTAAACTATTGAGAATACAGTAATAGGGAATCTAAAACAAAAACAAAAGCAAACTAAAAAAGATGGAAACAATGAATTTGATGGAGTTCCTATTACATCATGGTTCTGTGGCTTAAGAGTTAGCATTATTAAATAGTTTAAGTCTTTTGAATTACATAGATCTCTTTCCTCCCTCATTTTCTTATAGCTAGTGAGTATACAAGAGTTTTTCTTGTGGCATAGAATTAATGTAATATGTTTCTACTAAAACCTTCCTCGGCCAAAATCCTATAGCTAGTTTTCAAGTAATCGGTGTTTCTATTTGTTTTCAAAACCAGCTCTTACTTGTGTTCTTAAAGGATAATCTAAGTCCCTGGTTAGTTAAATTGATATATTAGCAATTTTCTACCCAGAACATAAAAGTAATTATACTGAAGATAGTGCATTCGAGTTACACAGGACAGAAACCAGTGACACATGTTCTTTCCTAACTTTGCCATCAGTCATTTCAGGAAAACATCAACAGTGGTCCTTATTTAGGAAGTTGTGTTAGAACATTTGTATGTATTAGAACGTTAGAGCTTCAAGCATATTAGAATATTCCTGGGTCCTACCATCTAAAATACTGCTTTAAAGTAGTGTGTTTTAAGCTCTACAGGTGAAAAGTTCCTGCATCTAACTACTCCTTAAGCCAATGTTTCTGAAGTGTTGGTTCTTACACTCATTTGAGTGCATAACAACATTTTCACTGGACCATAATGAAATGAGAAACAAGGAATGCTAAACATCTCACTTTTGGCTTATAAACTGTTGTCCTTCCCTTCCATTCTACCCCTTTTGGGTGTTAAAATACTCTCCCCTTTCATTAAATAATGTTGATGGTAGATATTTATAATACAATGACTTGACAGAAGACAAAGTCGGCAACACCATGTAAATACCCACTTCAGCTTTCTTGAAATTTTACAGATCTGTGAAATTCAAAAACTCTGGGCACCTCTAAATTTAAAATATTTAAAACAAGAAACATATTAGAAAGAGTAAGTGAGAGAGATGGCACACTGGTACCATCTTCTAAGGTGCAGCAAATGTACTTGTGCTCCAATTCAGGAAATATCTGAATGACTCTCCACTTCTCTATCTTCTCTAATAAGCCCCCTGCCTTGTTACCTCCCTCTCCCTCTCCCTGGTCCTATGTGGTTTTCTATCTTATTCAATAGAATCAATTTAGGTTTTTTGTTTGTTTTGTTTTGACTTCATTTCTAAGTATTGCTCTATGCACCCTCCCTCTTACTAACTTTCCAAAGCTACATTTTCTAAATAAGTTTCCCAAATCTAAATTATTTTACAAGTTCCTTAATTCTATATTTTCCCTTATTTACTTGAATTACCAAAGGCATTTTCTCTGCCTTGTTTTTTTTGTTTTCTTTTGTTTTTGTTTTTTTTAAAAAAAGGTAACAGGGACTTCCCTGGTGGTCCAGAGGTTAGGACTCCTTGTTTTCACTGCTGAGGGTGCAGGTTCAGTCCCTGGTTGGGGAACTAAGATCCCGCAAGCCATGCAGTGCGGACAAAAAAAAAAAAAGTAACATCTTCAACACAGAAAATGTAGAGAATGACAGAAAAATCACACAGGAAAAAAATTAAAATAAACTATAATTCCACCAAGTAGATATAACTATTGTTAATATTCTGGTCATCTTCAGTCAACGCTGGAATCACACCATATATACTATCATTAAGTACTCTTTTAAATCAGAATTCTTAAATATTTGCATAGTATACACAAGGATTACCATAATTTACTTAACCAAGCTCTTGGCTAAATTTTTTTTAACACGAAAAGTTTAAAAACCAGTATCTCTTACTTCCTTCTTGGTACCAAATTAGAGCACAAAGAAAATAACTACCTAGATAGAGAGATAGATAGATAAACAGACAGATAAAAAAGCAAACAAAACAGAAGCCAACCACATGCCAAAAACTGAAAGGTCATAATAGTTCCATTCTTTTAATTATACAGTATGATCCTTTTCTAATTAAATATTCTATTGAAATGTTATTCAGCTTTACCCGCTTCACTGTGTTTTTTGTGACTTCATTGTGTTTTTAGGGAGCTTTCTGTATGTCAACTACGTGGAGCTTTATATTAACCTATTTAGTGTTTCAAGCAAATGATTAAACAAAACAAAAATAACTTAGATATGTAACAAACTAGCAATCCTAGATTCACATATTTCAATACTAAAAACATTTGAATTTTAATTTACCTTGAACAAATTTGACACAGTGATTGAAGAGAAACACTGGGCATATAAGTTAGGGCAGCATTGTAACACAACAAAAGGAATGTCAACACTTCAAACCTAAAGATAAACCAAAAGAATATTTACAAATCTTGAGAATTCTTAGAAGTCAACTGTAATTAAGCAAGCATTGGGGAGGGATATTATGTTACAAAACAGACCTGTACAATATAATCACACCAATAAGAATACAAAACTGAAAGAAAAAAGTAACAGTCATATGAAAATTATCTTAAAAATTCAATGTTCCAGATGACATCTGAAGCAAAGTGTAAGTGACAAATCGGGAAGATGTGTTTTTCTCTTGTATAAAATGACTCAACATTTTAAAAATTGTTACATACAACTTATTAAACATTATTTATAAATCTACTGAAATAATTTCTTAAAAAATTAGCATGGTACAATAGCAGGTTATGTCTCCACAGTATACCTATTCTGTGCTGTCAGCATCTCCCTTTGGGGGTGAGGTCCGCTGTACACAACTTTTGACAAGCCATGCTGGGATAGGGCGCTCTCGGTCAGAGCCATGGACCCAATGCTGGAAGGCTAAAGAAAAGACATGTGAATAAAGAAAAAACCATTCTGTTGAAGATGTGGTATTTAGAATATATACACCAGTAAGAATGACTGCCATGAACATCATACATCTTGGAAATATTCAGACTGCCTACTAAGTATTCTGCTCAAAGATTTAACAAATAATTAAAAACAAACTACAAATAGAAATACAAAATAGTTTAACTTTAAAAATTCTACCCCAGAAATACATAATTGCCACACATAAAAAAATCTAATCTTATCTGTCAGGAGAAGGGGAGAACATTTCAAAATGAACACTTTTAATAGATCTTTTAAAATCAGGTTTTAGTTTAATGATTTTGATTGCCCATTTTTACTTTGGGAATAGCCAATACTTTGTGTGGTGTTTTATACTTTTTAAGGCACTAATAAACTGATAAAATTTTTTGTCTCAATAACCAGACCCTAATTTATAGCAACTTCAAATCTTAGGACCAATAAACTTACTTTGATAAAAATGTCACTTACCTCATGATATACAGATGGTTTGGATAAAGATGGAATCGTAAAACTCAATACTTTGCTATGTCCCTGTTTGTCAACTATTTCCTACAAAAATGAAAGAAAATATCTTACAATATTTATTTTTTACACATAAATTTAAAAGCTGAATTTAAACTGTTAGTCTAAAAAAAAAAAAGACCTGAGAAGAAAGGAATTTTAAATTCAGCTAAAATCTTAAACTATGATAATCGATTATTCACAAATACTAGGAGTTAACCTTCTCCTTAAAATGTAAGTAACATAGTTTTAAGGATGAAATACAGACGCAGTGTGGTAATAATCATTGATTTTTTCTCATGTAAGAAGTTCTACTTTCTAAATCAATTAACATAGTTATGAAATACATTATGAAATGACCCTTAAATTTTTTTTTCCACTTTAAAAAGTACAAACCTTAAGTATGTATCTAGAATATTGTACTATTTAATATACAAACACTATTAGTAATGCAAACTATATATTTTAAATGAATGGTGTGAAGTCTGGAGACAGTCCAGATTTTACAGAATTATTATTGGTAGATATTAGACTAGATCTTTTCTCCCAAACTGTCTGTGAAGGTCACAATAGACAATTTATAGACAGTGGATTTTAAGTTTAAAAAATTGAAAACTCAACACTGGTATTTTCAGATACCTCCATAAAATCATTTAAATGGACTGATTCTTAGTCTCCAATCAATCAAAAAATGTATATTTACGTAATTGTATGTATGCCCATATAGTCTTCAACCTCCAGAAAGTTATTTTTGGGAGAATGAGCTACGAGTCATTTGATGTATTAAAAATAAATATTAGCTTTACTAAAATGAAAAATAGTTGCCATTATGCATTCATTTTTGTTGAAAGGGTTATATGCTTGGCTTTTGTCAGAAAACATTTTAACTATATTAAATACAAACCAAATTGTAAACCCCTAGGAGAAGAGCTTCAATGCATCCACTGCTATGCACATTTCTGCTGGCTGAGACGGCAAGGTAGCACCAAATCAGTTCTGGAAGAAACTGCAGTGTAAATCGAAGCAACTGCTCCTCTCCGCTGCGATAGAATTCAAAGAGCTGGTGACAGACAGGTTCTAGCAACTGCAAGAAAGACAAAATATTCATTCACGGACTGGACTGTATTTGAATGACACTGATGTATTAAATATAAAAGGTTTTCCCTGATTGGTAATTACTGAAATATACAAATGTTTCCATTTTTTGGAAACACAAAACTATTCACAGCTAAGTTATTTAGTAATGAACTCTAGTGGAAGGCCAAACTGCAAACTAAGTGTATACTGAAGCACTTTATAAACTCTAAAACATTCTGTAACTCGAAGGTAGTATTGTTATTAAAACCGTATCTTTTAAAATTCCTAAAATAGATAGGTTGTGAGAAGTTCCTTCCTGAATGTCCTTGCTTCCAGATAAAACATGTCAATATAAATGATTGGCTACAGGGTTGGAGAAATTGAAATGGGAGTCCTAGGGAGTTACTGTCTCATTGCCCTCCTGAGTTATAACTAGGCAGCATGGGACAGCAATGACCAGTATGTGGAGGGAGAAGCTGAATAATATAAAGCCCCTAGGTCTAGTTTCTTACTGTAACCATGGTTAATTCCCCTGGATGATCTAAACGTTGCTATCATTTTATTTTAAACTTGATTTGGACTTACTGATAGCCTTTTTTTCCCCCCACCACACTCCCCCAGCTACCCAGTTAACAGAGCTGACTGTATCTTTATAACAGACATTTTTTTAAAAAATCAGAAAGTCAAGATAAGAGACTCTTATAGGTAAGTATTATCTTAAAGCATATATAATCACACACGTCATTAACGAATATGTCAGGGCTACTTTTCAAACAAGCAGGCTACTATTATATTTTAAGCGAATGGGAGTTCATTCACTTCACTAACTTAGGCAATAGATTGACGTCAATTTACGAAACAGATTTTCTACTGCCAATAATTGGAATGAACAGGAACTAAAGTGGATGTTTTGATTTCAAAAAAGTTCAATATGTAAAGCAAACCGGGTATAATTAAAGTCAGTATTACAGAAAAAGTTATACTTTAATAAATATTGACTAAATCAAACTGGTCTTTCCTATTGAAAAACTATCTTCTGACAGTTAAGGAACATTTTTCCACTCTCAGAATGGTCATCAGAGTGCAACAGGTGTCCACTGTGGCATGGCAAAGGCAAAAGGAAACTTCAGGGTCAGAGGCAAAGTAACCCCATTCACAGATAGCAAGGAAAGTTTTTAGGGTAGGAATTTGGAAGAATAGAGAGGGGGATGGTGGAAGAAAGACTGGTAGGGGAATGTTTAGCTTTCAGGATGGAGTTTTAAAATTTCTTTGTGGACCAGGGTCGATAATCTTGTACTGTGGTGTAATATCGGTCTTCTCTAAATACCACGGAAAGCTTTGATTAAATCAATTAATATAGTCTAAAAATTATCTGCAAGCTTGTGAAACTTTATGCTGAAAATTTATTCAATAGGCTGCATGAACACATAATCAATTTTAATCAAAACACTCCAAAAGGCCTTTTAAACTGGTTTAAAATCTAAAATTAAATGGAGTTTTGGTTTATGAAAGCAGAACCAAATGAAGACAGATTCAAAAGGGATGCAGAAGTTATATATTGCAATGAGATTAGATGAAATTATGCATATCAAAACACTAGAGGTAAATACCAGTATCTGTGCAGGATTTTACAGCTTGCAAAGTACGTTCACATATATGAACCCATTTAATTCCCACAATATTATATGGTACAATGTCATTACCCTCATGTATACTTTCTACATAAGGAAATTGAGACAAAGAAGCTATCAACTGAAATCAAAAACATCACACAGCCCACGTCTGACTGAAGGCAAGGCTTTCTAACTCCTTTATAAACATACCTGAAAAATGTCGGAAAAGAATAAAACAATATACAATGTGGGAAACACAAGCAGTGTCTGACTTATCTAACCTGAATATATATATATATATATATATATATATATATATTTTTTTTTTTTTTTTTTTTTTTTTTTTTCGATATGCGGCCTCTCACTGTTGCGGCCTCTCCCACTGCAAAGCACAGGCTGCGGACGCGCAGGCTCAGCGGCCATGGCTCACGGGCCCAGCCGCTCTGCGGCACGTGGGATCCTCCCGGACTGGGGCACGAACCCGCGTCCCCTGCATTGGCAGGCGGACTCTCAACCACTGCGCCACCAGGGAAGCCCTAACCTGAATATATTTGAGACAAGCAATGGAGCATTAGAACATGCTGTATTCCTAGTGTCTTGCTTGAACTTTTGAATTATTTTCTCATGAAAACATTGTTATACTCGGTGGGTAGGTTTCATAATACTGTTAAGAGAGAACTGCACCTCAAGTATATTTTGATGTGCTAAATGGCCTTTTTATGGTCTAAACATCATGTACCTTCTTTCCATTCTAAAATACATTCTGAATTCTGAAACAACTGAGTTACAAATGAACTTTTACAACAATCTATTCATAAGTAAGAAGCTGTATCTTAAGAGAGAATTTTAATGGTAACAGAAATGTATCATAAAAATGCCTTTAAATGACTAAAGCAGGGATAGAAGATGGAAAAGAGCTAAGTTTGGGTAAATTCACAAGAGAATCTTCCAAACTTTTTTTGAATTGAACAGTTACTGAGAATACAGGTAGGAAACAGATACAGAAAAGTTGGAGGGCACTACTCTTCATGTGCCAGTAGCCAATGAACTGACCTCCTCTCACTCTGGGATTGCTATGCCTAGAAGATTTTATGCGGTTTTTTCAAAAAAAACAGCTGGTTTCATAACAGACTTGAGCATTGTTAGCCTCTAATCCTATGCCTATCTTAGTCAATTAAAAGCACTGGTTAAGGAAATTTCATTGTATCCATAAACTGCCTCTTTACAGTTTCTTGAGCCTGCCACACATACCTGCCTCAGGGCCTTTGCACTTACTATTCCCTCTCTGGAAAGCTCTTGCCCCAGTTTAGTTTTCTTCCTCTAATTCATTCAGACCTTAATTCAACCATCACCTCCTCAGTCCCAACACATACTTCCCCTACTCTGCTTTATTTATCTTCACAGTTTTATCACTGACATTTTATTATACATTTAGGTATTTGTTTAATGTTTCTTTCACCTACCAGAATACAAGTTCTAATCTATAAGAAAAAGAATTTGTTCTGTTTTGTTCACTGCTACATTTCTAAGTGATTTCTGGCACACTATATGTCTTCAATAAATATTTATCAAATGAATTTAACTGAATAATGAAAAAGTACTACTTGTAAAATCCAAATACCAAATTTCCCAGACTTCAAATAACCGCAGAATCAACGTTCCAAATTTCAAAAATGCCAAAAGACAATGACGGCAACTTTTTGGGAATATCTCCACTTTAAGACACAAAATGTTCTAAAGAGCAAAAGGAAGGTTATGATGTTAAAGTAGACACTGCTATATTTTAGAAGCACTTCTAAGTACATTTTTAAAGACTGAGTTGTCTTTTTAAGAATACAGAATACACACTGTCTTTACCACATTCATCAGGCTAAAAACATAAAACAAACTTACATGCAAAACCTCCTAAACCAGTGCTTCTGAAAGTGTGGTCCATGGACTGAAGACCATCTACAAACTGTTACCAGTCCTCAACAATATAAATACAGAAATTGAGAGGAAATATTTAAAAACTTTTATAGCAACTTGATATGGCTGCAATAACCAAGAGGGTGATCAGCAGACTTACTGAACAGAGTATGGATCAGTTAGGGGTTATCAAATTTATGTGGTACCTCGCATGCGATGTGAGTTGCATACTTGTCATACACATTAGGTACACATATTGGTCTGTGAGAGACTGGAAAAAAAATATTAAACTGGTACTTCACCACAAATAGTTTGAGATATACTGCTCTGAGCCATCAGAGCTCACTGTCATCTGAATGAAAGAAATGTTATGAACCAAACTAGCCTACCAGAAATTTACCTCTATCCAAAGCAGCCTGGTTAAAACACACTTCATTAGAGAAATAATTTTTAAGTCTTTCAAAATACTGATCAGTAAATGATAAATAAGACTTAATTTGTTAAAAAAAATAATAATAAAGCACACAGCTATACTTGATCCATTTGGTAAAATAATTCTCAAATAAACATGGAAAACTGTAAGACAGCTTCTACCCAAATACTTCAAAAACTAAAACCCTTCAAGAAAACAAGCTACTATACAAATTAAGTAGCTTTGGGAAGGAGGAAGTTTGCTCTATTTAGTTATTCCAGTTAAAGTTTTTGTCTTGTCAATATAAACCCTAGTCTTTTTTTCAGCACCTAAAATTCATAATCTTTATAATCTTCTTTATGGAATAATCAGTAGAAGCTGGGTTATTCTAGACACCCTCCAAAAGAGGTTACCTACTCAAATAACAAAAGACTCTAGTTTTGATAGTTTCATCCCAAAGGCATATAGGTCCACATAGGACTAGACGCCAGAGTGTAAGTTGTTTTACCCCTAGATAATAGGACTAGTGGTCTTAGAGCCTATCGTTTCACCTACCAAACTCAAGTATAAAAAGAAGGCATACCTCATACTCCTCCTCTCTACTCCACCTCTTTCCATTCCCACTGACACTGCCCTAGTTCAGGTTCTCAACAGCCCTCCTACACTGTTGTCATAGCCTCCTAGTCTTCTTGCTTTCATTTTTTCCATTCTCCAATCTGTCCTCCACATAGCCACCTTCCTAAAACAATCAACTGGTCAAGTCATCAGCACAAAAAAAGTCTAACCTGCTTATGATGGAATTCTAGGCCCGCCATGGTTACAACCTAAACCTACCTTTCCAGCTTCAGTTCCCAACAGTCTTTCATCTCTTGTTAACTACTGCATTAGCCTATTTGCTTTTATCTGAATGCCAAGCCTTTTGATTTTCCTCACTATTTCCAATCCTTACCTATTATATTTCTACTATGAATGGTGGGATTTATAAGCACCAGAATCTGGAGTATAGATCATTTTGTCACCTTCAAAGTAAACTTGCTATCTAAAAAAGAAAAGGAAATGTGGGGTGGGGTGGAGGGGCATGCAGAGAAAAGAAGAAAGGACTGGGAAAAACACCAGCAGGACCAAACTACTTGCTACTCTTCAAATTCCGCATATTTTCTCAGGCCTCCATATACTATCCCTACAGCTTGGAATGTCCTTTTACTTTCCACACCTGGAAAACATGTGCAAATCCATCTAGACTCAGTTAGGCATTGCCTTGAAAGCATGTATCTACACATTTCCTCCCTTTCCTCTTACGGGATAAAGACCATGTGCTACTCATCTTTGATTTTCTGTTGCCTAGCACTGCAGCTGGCTCATAATGGGCACACAAATATTTGCTGAATGAATAAATGAATGCAGTGACCCAGACTTTCCAAGGCTATCCCCAGCAAGATAGATATATAGATAGATAGACAGACAGATACCTACATACATAATGCATAGGTAGATGAGCAGGAACATGTTCAGAGGTGGCTTTGGAATATGGTAATAATTCTATTTCTTGGTCTGGGTGATGGTACACTGGAGCTCATTTTATTATAATTTTTTTTATTCTGCCATTTTTCTGCACATAAAGTATTCTTCTCTTATCCCTCTATCCACTTCTCAAAAGTAATCAGCTAAACACTCCAGAATATATATTACAATTCTTTAAACTATACTTTTCTTACCCTTTTTAATATATGTGTTATTTTTCACAGTAACAAATTAAAAAATCAATCAAATGAATACTACTAGCACAATAAACTGTTAGAGTACTTACCTCACTTTGTGGCTCCTGGATAACTTTATAGAGAGATGAAACTAAAGAACTCTTGTCTTTCAAATTTGTAGCATAATTTGGTAAAGATGTTTCTGGTAGTGTCTAAACAAATTTTAAAAAATACATTTTATTTTTATGAAATGTCCAGAACAGACAAATCCAAATACAGAAAGCAGACTAGTTGTTGCCAGAGATTGGGGGACAGGGAATTGGGAGAAGGAAGAATTCTTTTGGAGGTGATGGAAATGTCCTAGGATTAGATGCTTGTGTTATTGGCACAACATTGTAAAACCACTAAAAACCACTGTATTTTCATCTTAAAATAGTGAATTTTTCATTATGTGAATTATATCTCAACAAAAAAAGTGTAAAAATAAAATAAAAGATATATTTAATCCTCAACATCAACAGGGACATAAGTTAACATTCAGCACTTCATCTTTGATCACAGTTTGGGGTTAGAAATAAGAATACAAATCATTTGTAAAGCCAGAGATACATTTTTTGTAGCATTATACAGGTTATCAATCTTATTAGCAGTATTTTATCCTGTTTCTTAATAAACATGTTATATAAGGATCTAATGTTTCAAACCTTAAAGCCACAGCTCATCTATCAAAGTAACTCCTGAGTTACATGTTGTGACTGTTAAGTAAGACTGTTCTACTTTACAGAATTGGGGGGAAATTTTTTACTTCTCAGAACTGGAGAAAAAGATAGTCATACTACCAACAAACTAGTGTTCTTAATTCCATTTAAAATAGCAGCAACTAATCACAGAGCCACCCTTTCAGAAAGGACACTATGACCAGAGAGGAATGGGAAGAGATAAAACTCCAGTAGTAAGTCAGACGGTTTAGGATAAAAGTAGTAGGGAAATCTGAAGAAAAACAAAAAAACAAAAACCCACTTCATCATAACAAATGATAAAAACCTATCCTTCTAGAGTATACCCCTTCCTTAACAACTTCTGTCTCCCAAGTCATTATTTTTTCCCATGAAAATTATTTCTATCAATCAACCAATTAATCAACAATGTTAATCCTGCAGTAGATATAATGTCTCAAGATACTGCTAACAGTCATGCCAAGATATACACTATTTCTTACATGTCCCACATCCTAGTATTTCATGATTTAAAATGGGTTATGGTTAGTGTATATAGGTGGGTGTGTGCATAAATAGACACAGAAAATTAAACAGCATTAATTTTTATAATAAGGACATTTGGTTCATTTTTACCCTACTGTGAACTCCTTGAGGGCAAGAACTATCTTATCTCTCCATCTACAGCATACAGCACAAAGCCTCGTACTCAAATCTTTGCTGAAGACATTTATATAGATGAACAAAATAAGAAATAAATACTGTCACTGTTTACTCTTCAGTAGATTCTTTAAAAATAGGTCACATTTCACCTTAGGATATATGAGTGAATAGCTTCTTTTTTTAATTTATTAAGATAGTTTTGTTTACCAGAATGGTAAGTAAATGTGAACTATCTGGGAACCTTCCACAATTCTTCCAGGGTTGGGGGGGACGGAAGCTGGGAGTTTCACTGCAGCTGCTTACACAAAGAGGAGATTAGGGCTTTCTTCAGTATTTCAAAAGCATGTAGCAAAAGATCTCCAGGCAACATTCCATTTCCGTTATTTGATCAAGAGTAAACCTAATATTGATGGAATTTATATAAAAGGGAATAATAGTCAAATAAACAACAGATTTCCAATCACCTGAATGATAACAAACCTAAGTATACATGTAAAACACATTAATATATGTGTGTGTATGTGCACATGTGCACACGCGTGTCTAAACATAAAATTTTAAACCAAGTGAATTGAGAAATAAATCTTAAAAAATGATTAGTGAATTGAAACATTATTACATACACTATCTAGGCTAAAACTGGAAGAGTCATTAAAAATGTGAACTACAATTTTCAGTTTATGTACCAATTAACCCTCATGAGGTAAAATATCTTTTGTGAAACAGCCAAAAGCAAAAGGACAGCTCTTTTCTGAAAAGACAAGTTCTAGAAAATATCCTGGGCCTAGGCTACTACTGCTAAATGAGAGGAAGGATCTCCCAAAAATTAGGGTAGTGAACTATTATATTTTATCACAATTCTGTCATTATTTCATTTTGTGAATGTGGGAAAAGTTACTTTTGTCTATAGAAGGAGAGAAAATACAATTGCTGTGTTTATGAACAGTGCTTTGAAAACCTTAAGATCTAAAAGAGCCTATGGATTTAAATACTATGACAGCAAACCTTTAAATTTTCTTACACTGTACTAGTTCAAAGGTACTTGCCTTCTTAAATACCAGCTAAGCTTTCTCACTTTTCAGAAGGCAGAACTGGAGACAAAAGAAGTTATAATGGGACATTATGGTAGGAAATTAGTCTTGGCAAAATTTGAAGAAGACAGATGCTTCATACTAAAGTATCATTTGGCAGATGGCTTTTATAAAATATAAGGAAGTGATATGGGTTGGGTGGAAGAGAATTAACGAAGATGGACAGATGGGTGGAGAACCAATAAATAAAACAATTCTGACCAACAACATTACACATAAGACTAGATTTTGAGTCACATATTGCGATTCAGTGACTACCAGAAAATCAAAAATTTGGCGGATAAATCTATATATAACATTAAGAAAAACACAATACAATCTGAAAAAGATAATATTTTACAAATAAATATTTGTAAAGACAGAAATTGAACTAACTATTCATGAAACCTTAAAATAATGAAGTCTGAGTCTAATTCTCTTTGTTGGTATACTAAGAGAATATTAATGAGGGCCCATAGCTAGAGTAAATACTAGTTTTTCCAAAGGCAAAGAAGAAAAAAGAAATAAAAATTGCCCAAAGCAAACTGCATTGTCTTTGTGCATTTCAGAGAATGTTGAGTGACGTTATGAGGTTGGGAGTTCAGACTGTACCCATGGAACAGTGCACAGCTAAAATCATCTTCAAAGACCACCTATTTCAGGTTTTCTGGTGAGGATACTGAGACCCAAAGAAGTTATGTGATTTGTCCAACATCGTAAAACCACCTAGAGGAAAAATTATGATTAGACCAAAGGGTGTCTGACTTCTCAGCCCCATGTACTCTGTACCACTTACTTTATTAATCATGATGACCTTGGCCTTATTAGCACGACGGTTATTAGATTAAACAACCAAGCAGAGGCATAGATAGATGACAGATAGATAGATAGATAGGTAGATAGATAGATGATCCCTAAACTTTATTTCTTAAATATTTTCACCAAAATACATAATTAACATCACAAATCATTTCAAAAGACAATATATTCAATTATAAAAGTATACTTGGGAGATTTGTTCTCATGCACTTTCCTATCTTCTATCGCTTTTACTATGCTGCTGATTTTGTCTGGTAATCTTAATCTCTTCATCAAATATAAACAGAGCTGAATTCAACACACATTAACACAATTCAAAATAATTTTCAGAAATGCCTACCAAATTAACCAAGGAATAGGAAATATCTTCCCTTATACTTGACAATAATTTAAATCATTTGTTATGTCAAATTGATTGAAAATTGGGTAAATTTAATTTTGGCGCGTTAGGGGAAAGTTAAATAACCTTTTATTTCATGGGGCCCAGGATCTTACTCCCCCTCCTCTCAAGGAAAAGTTTCCTTCGCAGGAAGGGAAAGAAATAAACAAAAAGATGGGAAGGGAAGAGAATTAGTCATGATTTTCAGTTATTTGCCTTAATAGTTGTTCCTCCCCTAAGCCTCACATCCTTTATCGAGCCCTCTTGACACAACTCCCATAGTAAAGAACGGCTAACTGGCTCTAATTGCTTTTGCAAATTTTACTTCATCATTAATATAAGGATGCCCTAGAAGTAGTATTCAACTGTTAAACTTGACAATTTTAATCAACTTGCCAAAAAAAAAAAATCATGGTAATGAACCATATTAAACACTCTTGAAGCAGGAAAAAAGCTTAAAAACACAAAGACAACATATGTAAGAAAAAAAGGCACACACCAGATTTAATCAAACTATTAAAATATGTATACTATATACAGTGCCCTTTTATAAGTGCATGTATAACTACATCACTTTATGATGAGTTACGGGATCCATAGAAAGATATTCAATTCATGACTATAAAAGCTGAGAAAATGAAAACCTTTGTCATTCATCAGGATGAGAAAACGACAGGTAAGGCCAGCTACAAAATTAACAGGAAACATTGCTTCTCTCAAGGACATACTGCAGCTAAAAAGTGTCATAACCTCCATTTTTGAATGACTACTGTATTCTTACTTAGTGAGAAGCCTTGTAATCTAAAATCATAGATATCAAGAACTTTGTCATTTAAACATATATCGGTTAAGAATGAAACATCCCACTCTTGGCAGGAGGATCTAAGTCACCTAGACACAGAGAAGCAGGCTTCA
The DNA here is from genome assembly GCF_011762595.2 of Tursiops truncatus. Classification (NCBI taxonomy): domain Eukaryota; kingdom Metazoa; phylum Chordata; class Mammalia; order Artiodactyla; family Delphinidae; genus Tursiops; species Tursiops truncatus. Next base: position 30,850,519 of record NC_047042.1, on the reverse strand, counting down.
GATAAGGGGTTTCTGAACCGAACATTCCACACAGATGTTAACTTTGTAGTTCCCAAGACAACATGACCCTGGGTCCACTTCACAGTCCAGGTCAGATTTTAACCCCATTACACATAGCTCTGCTTTGTTTTGAGTCTATCAAAATACTGTTTCGTTTAAATTTCACCTTTTCTGAAAATCCTATAACAATTTTATTTTTTCCTTTGTTTGGTGAGATGCCTACAGGGTACCTATTGTATAGTCTGCCTCACTGAAACAAGCCAATAAGTCTGACTTTTGTCCGAGGCCTTGGGCTAACTTGGCTGGACAAAAAATGACAATTTCAGCCCAAACCCTTCCTTCCTGTGGTTCATGATCAGGAAGCTCACATAATTATGTGTAACAACAAGACCCAGGGGACAAAAAGAAGTTACTTAACTGGTTAAAGGAACACTATTTTAACTATCATAAAGAAGAGTTCATGAGACAAGAAAACAGAGTTTTATTTTTCTTCATCAACTAACCAAGAGTTATATACCGCTTATATAGGCACTGGGTTAGCCAACTAGAGAAAGATGCACTGATAGAAAGTTGGGCAAATATCTTCCCATCTCCTCCTCATCGTTGATCTGCCCACTCCCAGTGCCCCCCAAATTGGGAGAAACATTTCAACAGTGAATCTTTCATGCTGGTTGGAGAGAATGACATCAACTTTCAGAGACTTTAACCATTCTTTGTGGTGTTGCCATAAAAGGGAGAAAACAAACTAAACTACTTGGTGAAAAAAGGAGTCAATTTCCTAGGAAAGATTACTATGTGTAAATAATCCCCTAATAAGATTTTTTGGAACATTGTTTTGCTTCCACAGATATTTAGCTTTTTAGCCATTAAAAAAAAAAAGTCACTGGAATTTAAACCACAGACACAACTTCTCTGGAATATAACTATTATATTAAAACAGTAAATATTACCTTAAACTCTGACAACCATTCCTCCACAACCCCTTTCTCTGAAGTGAACATCTTTCCACATCTGTTCTAAACCTTCAACCTGAAAATTAACATAGAAAAATGTTAAAATTTTGAATATATTTTCTTTATAGTCAGATTACCAAGAATAGAAGTAATCCTATAAAATTTAGCTACTTTGTTACTTGTGAAATTAAAGCAGTTTCAAACATAAATTACTGGGTTCATTTCAAAACCAATGTGCACAAACAAGCATTAAAATGCAACAATTTGGGCTTCCCTGGTGGCGCAGTGGTTGAGAGTCCACCTGCCGATGCAGGGGACACAGGTTCGTGCCCTGGTCCGGGAAGATCCCACATGCCGCGGAGCGGCTGGGCCCATGAGCCATGGCCGCTGAGCCTGCGCGTCCAGAGCTTGTGCTCCACAACGGGAGAGGCCACAACAGTGAGAGGCCCGCGTACCACAAAAAAAAAAAAAAAAAAAGCAACAATTTTGACAAAAGTATAAATATCATAACATGATGAAATTGGCTCTGCAATTTTTCATTCAGCTTTTAGTAATACCAGCTGCAAAACATACTGGACATTTTCCCCTAGTTTCAATTAAATAATTCCAAGTAGATAATGCATCTTAAGAAAACTGTAGAGGGACTTCCCTCATGCTGCAGTGGTTAAGAATCTGCTTGCCAATGCAGGGGACACGGGTTCGATCCCTGACCCAGGAAGATCACACATACCGCGGAGCGACTAAGCCCTTGTGCCACAACTACTGCGTGCCCCAACTACTGAAGCCCCCGCGCCTAGAGCGCGTGCTCCGCAATGAGAGAAGCCACCGCAATGAGAAGCCCGCGCACCGCAAGGAAGAGTAGCCCCCACTCGCCGCAACCAGAGAAAGCCTGCACACAGCAGCGAAGACCCAACACAGCCAAAAATAAATAAGTTAATACATAAATTCATTAAAAAAAAGAAAACTGCGAAAAACATTTTAAAACTGAAAATATAAGAAGACGTGCATCCAAAACTAACTTTATAGAAAGCATTAATTTAATCTGCTTATATTTCAGTTCTTTACTACAGTAACAATCTATCTAGGCAAGCCACTTGGTTCCCTGAAAGCTTAATAGTCATAAAACAGAAGTAAAAGTGGTAATATCCAAGATAATGACCTTAGTCTTAACAATAGTTATTCATAAGATTGGAATTTACTTAAGTATAAATAAGAAAAAAGGAAGCTAAAGGAAATGCAAAACAAATTTATCTCAAGCAAAATTTCTGTCAAAGTACAATGTAGTTTTCTTCACCCATCCATCTATAGGAGAATGAACTTAAAAACTGTTTCTTGAGGGGAAACTTTATTAGCTCTAGCTGAATTTCCTAACCTCCTAAGTCAGGCACAAACCCTGCATTAGCCTTCTTAATTTTAATCAGCATTATCATGTAGTAGAAACCGGGACAGAATTGACAGAAACTGAATCCTGATTCTATTCTTACTTATAGTATAACCTTGGGCAGGTTATTTGCCTTACTTTTTTCATTCACGAAATAGGGCTAACCACAGTACCTACTTTCAATGGATTATTGTGAGAATTAAATGAAAAAATGTAAATAAAAGCACTTATTACAGTACCTTGCAATAAAAGTGTTATTACTATGCAATATTATTATCAAAGAATATCAACTTGTATAGCCTCTACTCAGCTGTCTATCAAAGTATACAGATACTTCATAATGAACAACACAGGTTCTTGCAAAGAATACATTCTAATGTTTCTGTTGTCTAATTTCCATTTAAAAAAATGGTTAAGAAAAAAAAATATATTCACTAATTCATTTATTCATACATGAAGAATTACTTGAGAGATATGCATTTTATTTTTTCAGGATAAAAAATAGCCCTTTTTGGGCTTCCCTGGTCACACAGTGGTTGAGAGTCCGCCTGCCGATGCAGGGGATACGGGTTCGAGCCCTGGTCCAGGAAGATCCCACATGCCAAGGAGCAATAAGCCCGTGCGCCACAACTACTGAGCCTGCAGTCTAAAGCCCGTGAGCCACAACTACAGAGCCCACGTGCCACAACTACTGAAGCCTGTGAGCCTAGAGCCCATGCTCCGCAACAAAGAGAAGCCACTGCAATGAAAAGTAGCCCCCGCTTGCTGCAACTAGAGAAAACCCACGTGCAGCAACAAAGATCCAACACAGCCGAAAATAAATTAATTTTAAATATATATATATATCTTACAGAAATGTGAATATATGTCTCTGAAAGATATGTTCAGGAACATTCACAGCAGCAGTTTTTGTAAACAGTCAAAAACTAGAAAGAGACCAAGTGTACATCAAGAGTAGGATGGATAAATTATAGTATATCATACATGGAGTTCTACACAACGACAATAAGCAAACTATAACTACATCAATGTCACAATATTGGGAAAAGGAAGGCAAACAAGAGTACTGCTATACAATTGCATTTATATAAACTTCCAGAACAGGCAAAATTAATCAATTTTGTTAAAAATCAGAAGAGTGGTTGCTCTTGAGGCAGTTAATTCTTGGGTTCTGGTAATATTATGTTTCTTGATCGAAGTGCTGGTTACACAGGTGTGTTCATTTAGTGAAAATTCATCAAGCTGAACACTTATGTTTTGTGCAGTTTTCTGTGTATATACTATACATTAGTAACACCAGACAGCTCCAGGCCTCTTATCATTCACTTGATAGAGATCAAATGGAAGCCCTCAATTGCATAACTGAGTTCACATGAATACTCAGTAAAATTGTCCCTCTCCATACTTCTTTGCCTTCCTCTGCAGAGCTCAAAAGGGAGACCTCAAAACAGCACCCCCCAGAAACTTTCACAGCCTCACCACCACTACCTGCCTCCACCAGGACTAAAGTCATTTTCCCTTCCCCGCTGTTGATGTCAGGAACCACAAGAAACTACAGCTCCCAGGTTACACTCAGCCCTTGCACACTGATCTTCGTAACTCTTTGCAGGCCCTCTATTTTACCTTCATCTCCTATTCCACCCTAATACTGGAAGGAGGTTCTCTTTCACTGTGCCTTCTGGAATTGACAATCTGTTACCAGCAAAATCCTCTATATCTTCAACAGTTCTCTCACTATCACTTTCTTCTTGTTCTAACAAGAAGCCTGACTCTTCTCTGAAGACACTGCTTTCCCTGCAATCTTCTCAAAGAGGACTGCTTTTCCTCTCATAGCCCTGGAAGAAACCACTGGCCCTAGAGGTAATATTACCATTTCAGATCATTCTCCCTCTCTCCCCTCGAACTATCCACCCAACGCTGTTCCGAAACTCATGAAGCTGTCATCTATCATTCAATTCCTCCCTTTCATTTCTAGATGATTTTAGCTCTGGCTCACTGTCATGTTTTGAAACTACTCTTCCTTCTCACTCCCTGAACTCTGAATTCCTAAAAATCTCCTACAACAATACTGTCTTCTTCCCTGCCTCAGCAACTCAATCCTATTATCATGAACTAGACCAAACATTTACACTTTTAAATATTGAGCCAACCTGAAAGAACACCCAATGGTCAAAGTTGGAACAATTTGAGCAACAGAACAAATAACGTAGTAGTGAATTATTACCCAAAGTATAAAATAAATATACATGAGTCCATATTGATATAAATAAAATGACTAAACAAATAAATAAATGTTAGAAAATAAGAGACAAATCTTTTTTTCAGAAGAATTCCAAATAATATATATAGGTATTTCCCCCTCTAGGAGGAGTTTAGTCTCTGCCGCCTCCCCAGTGAGAATGGGCTGGACATAGTGATTTCCTTCCTAAGAAGAGAGTATGGAAAGAGGAAAACAGTAACTTTATAGTGGAGAAATCTGATAAACACTGCCTTGATCAAGGTTAACATCACCCATGATGTCATGTGAATATCATGTACCCTTGATATGATGAGAAGGGCACCTTACCTCTAAAAAGCCATAAACCCAGTATAATCATGATACAAACATTAGAAGAAACTCAATTTGAGGAATGTTTTACAAAATATCTGACCTATATTCCTCAAAACTAAAAGGTCATGAAAAATTTAAAATGCTGAGAGACTCGCAGACCAGAGAGACTAAGGTGACATAACAACTAAATGCAATATGGTCTCCTGGATTGGATCCTAGAAAAGAAAAGAGATAGTAATAAAAAAAAAAAGTCTGAAATTTAGTTAATAGCAAAGTAATAGTAATGACAAATGTACAATGGTAATATAAGATGACATTAGGAGAAACTGAAACTGGGTTTGGGGTATACAGGAATTCTTTGTACTATCTTTGAAAATTTTCCATAAATCTAAAATTGTTTAAAACATTATTGAGGCTCTGATGTATTTCTGTTCTAGGATCTAATCCAATTGACATTTACTGTATTCAAAAACAAAACAAAATTTAAAAGCACAAGAACACATGAGCACATATTTCATTAGTCATCACTTATCATGTAGCCACAGTCTACTCATATTTTCATTATTATGAAAATAGTTTTGAGCTTGCAGACACCATGAAAGGGTCTTCAGGACCCCGAGAGGTCTCAAGATGATACTTGGAGAACGATTACCCTAGTCCTTGTCATTACCCACTCTGATTGTTCCTCTTATCTTTTCGGCACACACTTTTATGTACTCAGACCCCAAAACGTTTTGACCATACATGAATCTAATGTCACCTTCCAACCTTCTCCTTTCTCTCCTTACCCATTTCAAATTCTTTAGTCAATTATAATCACCATTTTAAATATGCTCCCTCAACTCCTTTGCTCTTACTAGTTTTACTCCTTTAGCAAAAATATAATTTTGGTAAAATCCAACTCTCCACCTAGTCCATGTGAGCACCCATGCAGCTGAACAAGGTGGAGAAAACAACTAAAACAACACCTAAAACTTATGACCAGGAACCTGACTCGAGCTCTTACTGCCGCCTGGTAATCATGCAGTGTCCTCCTCCCCATAGTCCATTCACTTTGCTACTGTCCTATTTAATTGTTTCGTGCATTCTACCTGATCCTCAAAACCCCAAAACCATCTCCCCATTCCTACTCTCAGCTGATGATTTTAATTCCTACTTCACTGACCAATCAGAAGAGAACTTCCACAAACTCCCAAATGTCTACCAATCTTAAAGCATCTGTATCTTTATACTCCATCTTCCCTTCTGTTAACTATAAATGAACTGTCCATGATCCTATCTGCGGTCAATCCTTTGAATTACACACCACAACCAACCTTTCTTGTCTACCTAAAGAAATTGCTCCAACGAGCCTCCTTCTCTCCCTAATTAAATTTCTCCCTCTCTACTAACTCACTCCCCCTAAAAAACTCTCAACCTTATTTCCTCTTCAGCTATTTCCACATTTCTCTGCTTTTGTTTTATACTCAAACTTCTCAAAAGAGTTGTATGCTTGTTTTTAATTCCTACCTCCCCTCACAACATTTTTTTTTTAGTTTTTAGAAATCAACTTTGAGGTATAATTTATACACAATAAAATGTACACATTTTAAGTGTACAGTTCTACACATACATCTATGCATATATCATTTTTTATGTTTTTTCCCTGTAATTCATTTCTAATCTCATAGCATTGTGGTCAGAAAAGATGCTTGATATGATTTCAGTTTTCTTAAATTTACTGAGGCTTGATTTGTGACCCAAGATGTGATCTATCCTGGAGAATGTTCCCTGCGCACTTGAGAAGAAAGTGTAATCTACTGTTTTTGGATGGAATGTCCTATAAATATCAATTAAATCTAGCTGGTCTATTGTGTCATTTAAAGCTTCTGTTTCCTTATTTATTTTCATTTTGGATGATCTGTCCATTGGGGTAAGTGAGGTGTTAAAGTCCCCCACTATTATTGTGTTACTGTCAATTTCCTCTTTTATAGCTGTTAGCAGTTGCCCTATGTATTGAGGTGCTCCTATGTTGGGTTCATATATATTTATAATTGTTATATCTTCTTCTTGGATTGATCCCTTGATCATTATGCAGTGTCCTTCCTTGTCTCTTGTAACATTCTTTATTTTAAAAACTATTTTATCTGATATGAGTATTGCTACTCCAGCTTTCTTTTGATTTCCATTTGCATGGAATATGTTTTTCCATCCCCTCACTTTCAGTCTGTATGTGTCCCTAGGTCTGAAGTGGGTCACTTGTAGACAGCATGTACATGGGTCTTGTTTTTGTATCCATTCAGCCAGCCTGTGTCTTTTGGTTGGAGCATTTAATCCATTCACGTTTAAGGTAATTATCAATATGTATGTTCCTATGACCATTTTCTTAATTGTTTTGGGTTTGTTTTTGTAGGTCCTTTTCTTCCCTTGTGCTTCCCACTAAGAGAAGTTCCTTTAGCATTTGTTGTAGAGCTGGTTTGGTAGTGCTGAATTCTCTTAGCTTTTGTCTGTAAAGCTTTTGATTTCTCCGCCTAATCTGAATGAGATCATTACCAGGTACAGTAATCTTGGTCGTAGGTTCTTCCCTTTCAACACTTTAAGTAGATCATGCCACTCCCTTCTGGTTTGTAGAGTTTCTGCTGAGAAATCAGCTGTTAACCTTATGGGAGTTCCCTTGTATGTTATTTGTCGTTTTTCCCTTGCTGCTTTCAATAGTTTTTCTTTGTCTTTAATTTTTGCCAATTTGATTACTATGTGTCTCAGCGTGTTTCTCCTTGGGTTTATCCTGTATGGGACTCTCTGCGCTTCCTGGACTTGGGTGGCTATTTCCTTTCCCATGTTAGGGAAGTTTTCGACTATAATCTCTTCAAATATTTTCTCTGGTCCTTTCTCTCTCTCTTCTCCTTCTGGGACCCCTATAATGCAAATGTTCGTGTGTTTAATGTTGTCCCAGAGGTCTCTTAGGCTGTCTTCATTTCTTTTCATTCTTTTTCCTTTATTCTTTTCCACAGCAGTGAATTCCACCATTCTGTCTTCCAGGTCACTTATCCGTTCTTCTGCCTCAATTATTCTGCTATTGATTCCTTCTAGTGTAGTTTTCATTTCAGTTATCATATTATTCACTTCTGTTTGTTTGTTCTTTAATTCTTCTAGGTCTTTGTTAAACATTTCTTGCATCTTCTCGATCTTTGCCTCCATTCTTTTTCCGAGGTCCTGGATCATCTTCATTATCATTATTCTGAATTCTTTTTCTGGAAGGTTGCCTATCTCCACTTCATTTAGTTGTTTTTCTGGGGTTTTATCTTGTTCCTTCATCTGGTACATAGCCCTCTGCCTTTTCATCTTATCTCTCTTTCTGTGGATGTGGTTTTTGTTCCACAGGCTGCAGGATTGTAGTTCTTCTTGCTTCTGCTGTCTGCCCTCTGGTGGATGAGGCTATCTAAGAGGCTTGTGCAAGTTTCCTGATGGGAGGGACTGGTGGTGGGTAGAGCTGGGTGTTGCTCTGGTGGGCAGAGCTCAGTGAAACTTTAATCCGCTTAACTGCTCATGGGTGGGGCTGGGTTCCCTCCCTGTTGTTTGTTTGGCCTGAGGCAACCCAACACTGGAGCCTACCTGGGCTCTTTGGTGAGCCTAATGGCGTACTCTGGGAGGGCTCACAGCAAGGAGTACTTCCCAGAACTTCGGCTGCCAGTGTCTTTGTCCCCACATAGCCACAGCCACCTCCCACCTCTGCAGGAGACCCTCCAACACTAGCAGGTAGGTCTGGTTCAGTGTCCTATGGGGTCACTGCTCCTTCCCCTGGGTCCCGAGGTGCACACTACTTTGTGTGTGCCCTCCAAGAGTGGAATCTCTGTTTCCCCCAGTCCTGTCGACATCCTGCAATCAAATCCCACTAGGTTTCAAAGTCTGATTCTTTAGGAATTCCTCCTCCCGTTGCTGAACCCCCAGGTTGGGAAGCCTGACGTGGGTCTCAGAACCTTCACTCCAGTGGGTGGACTTCTGTGGTGTAAGTGTTCTCCACTCTGTGAGTCACCAACCCAGCAGTTATGGGATTTGATTTTACTGTGATTGCACCCCTCCTACCATCTCATTGTGGCTTCTCCTTTGTCTTTGGATGTGGGGTATCATTTCTGGTGAGTTCCAACATCCTCCTGTCAATGACTGTCCAGCAGCTAGTTGTGATTCTGGTGTTCTCGCAAGAGGGAGTGAGAGCACATACTTCTACTTCACCATCTTGGTTCCTTAATGGTATTTTTTAAATAACAGAAGGGTTTAATTTTGATGAAGTCCAATTTACCATTTTTTCTTTCATGATTAGTATTTTCTGTGCCCCATTGAAGAAATGATTGCCTACCCAAAGAATTCAACTTCTCTAATAGATGTAGAGCTATTAAAATTCTTCTATTTCTTTTTATGTCAGCTGCAGTGAGTTGGTCAGCAATACTTTGCGTGTGTTGCTGCAGTTCACTTCAGGAGAAGAAGTGTGTCCCATGTGATCGCTATGAGGGAGGACTTTGAAAGCTTGTGCCTGGTTTCCTCCTGACTCTACCTGATGCATCTTTTTCCTTTACTGATTCAGCTTTACATGCTTTCAGTGTAATAAAGCATTGTGAGTGTTAACTGCCTGAATCCTGTGAGCTCTTCTAGTGAATCATCTAATGTATGCGTGCCATGAGGTATCTGAAATAAGCTTATATGAAGCCTAAATCTTCTTATATGAAGCTTTCTCTTCATTTTTGGTTTTCAGCAGCCTATGATAAATCTAGGTGTGTTTTTCTTTGAATTTATCCTGCTTAGGGTTAGTTGAGTTTCTTGTATCAGTAAATCAAGTCTCACAGAAAGAGCTCATATTACGCTTGGAGTCAGCTAAATCCAAAAACTTTTCTCATACAAATTGCTTCCAAACCAGGTTACTCCTATCTTGTACTTATTATCTAATCTATTCTTTAAAATCTAAGTTACAATTTTGCCTTTTTAAATTGACTCACACTTAATAGATACATAAACATTTGCTCAGTGAATGAAAAAGTTAGCAAACCTTTGAACCTTTGCTAGCTTGGGCCCTGAATTACATTGTGTGTTTAATATAACATTTACCTTGTTAATTAGCCCTCCATGGTAGCTGACATCATAGCATGCAATAAAAGTGATCCTGAAAGCAAGGAATTTTGTACTAGAGAAAAAGTAAGGAATCAGAGCTAGAGATATGTTGTAAAACTATCCATGAATAAGCAATAATGTAGAAAGACACCAGCCACTGTGGAGAGCAGATCTGAAATGAAAATTAGTACATTTCTAATTTTTAAACGTAAATTTATTTTCCCATATATAAAGTAATGTAGTATATTATCTGCCACAAGTGTAATCTGAAAGCACCTTCCAACAGTGGGATTAAGATCACTTCAAAGATATTCATGTCTTTTGATAACATTCTATACCATTCTTCATTAAAGCTTCGATTTCAGTAACTTTCATAATACTTGATTACACAAGGGCTTCTTAACCCTAAGGGGCAAATTCTTTTCCATTATAACTTATTCTCTGCACTAAACTGAGGTGACAAAGAGACTAATTTATAAAGAGATTTCTTATCTAGTTGTTGTTGTAAATTAAAAAAGGAAAATAATTACAGTACTGAATTATAAACATGAATGAAAATTCAAATCATTAGTTAACTTATCATTAGTTGTGTTTTCTTTAAGAACAGTAATATACTCAAGCATTTTAGTTGTCTTTACATGGAGTCAAAAATCTTCAGTACAATGTAGAAATATTTTTAATTACATGTGTAATTTCACAGGAATATTAAACTATACCATAAAATTACAAAAAGTGAAAATTTCAACTGGCATTCATGTAATTTTAAATTACCAAGTCAAGCCAGTTCAAAACAAATCTAAATATGGTAAAACTTAAAAATTCCCTCAGATGACAAGTTTTTATAAATTTCAAAAAAGGAAAAGTATCTTAAGAAAAATAGAAAATGTACAAAGATTAAAAATGGGACCTGAAATATTAATGCATTATATGAGGAAGAGGTTAATGGAATTTTATAAAATGTAGTATAAGTAGCTAGAGAAATAGAAGATGAAAAACCAATAGTGTGTGTCAGTTTACAGAAGTTTTTCTTTGTCCTTACCACACACTGTGACCCTGTAAAAAAATTTTCTTTCCATTAGACCTGGGTTCCATGGTGAATAAGTTATGACTATAGGTACCACTAAAGACTAGGGAGGACAAGAAGCAAAATGACCACAAAATTGAAACCGTGATTTAAAACCTTTTTCTCTCCACCAGCGCTCAGCAAGAGACTCTCTACAGTTGCTGTCCCACCCCCACATTTCATATCTAATATGTAATCTGTTAACATTTATGGCAAAGTCTTGATTACATAACTTTAAAGCTTTATAAACCTAATTAGATCTCTCAAGCAATATTCAACATATACTCTCACATTAAAAAAATCTTTATTCTTCTCATAGGCAAAAGGAACAAAATTAAAATAGGTATTTCCTGCTGTGTATCTAACTTCCTATTTTTCTCAAATATATCTTGGAACAGAGTACTTAAAATTATATTAGAAAGCGCTCTAGGATTCTATGCAGTATTTCACAAGCAGAGTTAGTAATGTGTGAAATTAATTTTTTATATTTTCAGTATGTCATAAAACCTTTCTAAATCTAATGTCTTTTTCTTCAGTCCCCCACATTATATTTTAATTTTAACCCTAATAATGATTCCTGAATTCCTCAAGCTTTCCAGAAAGCATATCATAAAAATGTTGTCACAAAAAACATATAACTTATAAATGTTTTACTCTTATCCAATTAAGGAAGAACATAAAAAGAAATAAATGTACTTATAACTTTCACTGTAAAACTCTAAAAAATATTTTCACTATTATTTCACATCATCCCTTGCATCATGAAGTATTAACTATAAATCACTTCTGAATCTTTTAAAACCATTTGCTTTATATGTCATGAAAATCAAGTTTCTATAAATCTAAAGAACAAACAAATTTCTATAAATGGATTGTGACACATCACAAAGTTTTAAACTTCTGTCCTACAAAATGGGGCCATTGCAGTAAATTAAGTGCCACCAGAAGATTACCAAGATTCCTAGCTGAATTTCAGGAAAACAGAGCAGAAGGAAATGTTCAGATTATGTTACAGAATAAAATTAATTTAATCTTAGTGATTTTACTGCTTAGAAAATGACCACTCAACTGGAGAGCCCTATGAAACAGGAGGGTACCTGTGCTGGTGCTTGAAAAGAAGTGCTACTGATTGCCTCATTGCCTACTTGAGTCCTCAAATGAATAAAGTTTCCTCTCAGGGCACAGGGAGAAGGAATATAATTTATAAGTCAGTAGAAGAGGTGTGAGAAATCTTTCCAAAGACCCATAACTTAGGCCTATTTTCCCCATAAGTCACAAACAAGTGTCTGGTTATTAAAAATAGAGCAGAGATTTTTACTATGTGAAATGTTTTTTGCATTCAATATCTTTTGCCTACCCCAAGGACAAATAAAATCATGTTGAGATACCAATGTATTACGGCAACCAGGCCAGTGTGTTCCTTTTGGAAAAGGGAGGACAATTAGAAGAAAGGTAGCAATCCCTCTTCTCATTTCTCATTTCTATCTTTCTATTCTTTTCAAATCCTCCAGGACTTCAAAAGAACCTTTTGTCCAGGGAAAGGATATCTGATTTGAATTTAAATAATACAAGTGAGGAAAAAAACACTTTGATATCTGGACTAGCCCCACGTGCTGCTTTCACCAAAAGAATGCAGTGAACACAATGCTGTGAAACTTCGGAGGCCAGGCCTTAGGAAATCTGCAGCTTCCACTTTCATGTGTTTAGAATCCTAACACCATACTGTAAGAAGCCCACACCATCATGAAAGGTTGCATGGAAAAGAACTGAGGGCCCTGCTGAGCTACCAGCTAAGAGTCAGTACCAAGTACCAGCCACAAGACTGAGCCATTTTGGATATTCCAACCAAGCCAAGCCTCCAGATGACTGTAGCTTCAGCTGACAACATGAAGTAGAAGATCTGCCATGCTAAATCTAGTCAGCCTCAGATTTGTGAGAGATCAAAAATATTTGCTGTTTGAAGCCACTAAGTTTGGGGATGGTTTGTTAGGCATCAACAGATAACCATAACACCTATCTTAATCAAACATGCAGGACATAACTTTTTAGTGCAAGGCAGTGTGCTAACTCCTATCAGAGAATATTAGATTTTTCAAGACATGATCCCTGCCATCAAGGAATTAGATTTTTCTCTGAAAACTTGTAGTTAAACCTATTATTAATAGGATATAATCTATGAATGTCTAATAAATGTGTTTACATTCTGCTGATATATATATTTTTTGCCTGATCCTACTGTTAATAATGGCAGACATTGTGATACGGTTGGCTACAATTCAAAGTTTGGAGAAGTCCATAGCCACAAAGCAAAACAAAACTCACTGACTAATAATCATCCTATCTTAAATGCTATGTTTAATCAACGGAGCCAACTTATCACAGTAACCTTCACAGTTCTTACTATATTATATAAAAGTTGCTTTTAATAGCACAGGGAGATCAGCTTGTGCTTTGTGACCACCTAGAGGGGTGGGATAGAGGGTGGGAGACGCAAGAGGGAGGGGATATGGGGATGTATGTATACATATAGCTGATTCACTTTGTTATATAGCAGCAACTAACACAACAATGTAAACAATTATACTCCAATAAAGATGTTTAAGAAAAAAAGTTGTTTTTATTCATTAGGTATAAACAATCTTAGTTTGTACATATCCTGAGGCCAGCACCTCAGAATTTTCCTGAGATGTCAAATGCTTTCATTTAAATTTTCAGTTTAAAAAACTGAAGTTTCACCTTGATATTCTTCTTTATAGTATAGATCTTTGCAATTTTGACACTAATAAAAAATTTCAATTTAAATGATACAATAAGGGATTCAGGTTTGATAAAATAATTAATAACCCTTATTATTGGAAACCTCAATATAAAATAGGCTACTGAGAGAAAACATACAATTTCCAAACTTCTTTAAGATTATGATAGATTTTTCTTCTGTCCAGGATTTTATAAGTAATATCTCATGAAAATTGATAGATAATCTAGAAAACTCTTAAAATCCCTGCTCATCCTGCATCCATATATAAAAATTAATTATTCAAAAGAAAGTTTAGTAAACTGTTACAACAATGTACCATCTTAATGTTACAGAAAGGGATATATGCAAAAGACCACAAAAGCCATATGTCCAATTCCCACATCTCAAAGCATAGGATGAATATAGGTTGCTTTCATAGTGTTGATGTTCCATTCTTCATTTGCTGAATGCCTTTCTAACTTACTCATCCTGCCTATGTCCCATTATGGTTATTCTAGTCCTAATTATCACGACCTTTCTGCTCCAGACACACACTCTCCTCTGCACCAAATCTGCATTTCTCAATTTCCCAAATCTAAATTCTTCAAATAAATCTGATTGTACCAGTTCCTTATTTTGATCATGATAACAACTCAACTAACCACCCTGGAAATTGGCCAGCCTGAAGACTACCCATTCTTTGGACAGATATCTCCCCTTGGTCCTACAGTTGAAATCAAAGATACAGACGAATATAGATGCAGGTTTATTTCAAAGGGGCTTTGCATGAGCAGGAATGGTAAACATATCTAGTATCTACTATAGATATAATATCCCAGGAGAAATCTAACAAGCTGAATACAAGGACACAACATTTCAATCAGGGAAACCTAAATTTTTTTTTTACTTTCCTTTGTAATCAAGTCTCACAGAAAGAGATATTATGCTTGCAGTCAGCTAAACCCCAAGACTTTTTTCATACAAACTGCTTCCAAACTAGGTCACTCCTATCTTATACTTATCCAATCAATTCTTAAAAATCTAAGTTACAATTTAGCCTTTTTAAACTGACTCACACTTAATAGATACATAAACATTTGCTCAGTGAATGAAAAAGTGAGCAAACCTTTGAATCTTTGTTAGCTTGGGCCCTGAATTACATTCTGTGTGTTTAATATAACATTTACCTTGTTAATTAGCCCTCCATGGTAGCTGACATCATAGCATGCAATAAAAGTGATCCTGAAAGCAAGAAATTTGGACTAGAGAAAAAGTAAGGAAACAAAGCTAGAGATGTGTCGTAAGCTATCCATGTATAAGCAATTATTAGTGCAATGACAATAAAAGACTTTCCCCAAAGTGGACACAGGTTAAGTACAGGAGGCCCCAAACTAAGTAAATATCCATGATAATAATCCATTTTCAATGTTTATTTTTTTAACATCTTTATTGGAGTATAACTGCTTTACAATGTTGTGTTAGTTTCTGCTGTATAACAAAGTCAATCAGCTATATGTATACATATATCCCCATATCTCCTCCCTCTTGTGTCTCCCTCCCACCCTCTCTATCCCACCCCTCTAGGTGGTCACAAAGCACTGAGCTGATCTCCCTGTGCTATGCAACTGCTTCCCACTAGCTATCTATTTTACATGTGGTAGTGTATATATGTCAGTGCCACTCTCTCACTTCGTCCCAGCTTACCCTTCCCCCTCCCTGTGTCCTCAAGCCCATTCTCTACATCTGCGTCTTTATTCCTGTCCTGCCCCTAGGTTCTTCAGAACCATTTTTTTTTTAGATTCCATACATATGTGTTAGCATACGGTATTTGTTTTTCTCTTTCTGACTTACTTCACTCTGTATGACAGACTCCAGGTCCATCTACCTCACTAAAAATAACTCAATTTCGTTTCTTTTTATGGCTGAGTAATATTCCATTGTATATATGTGCCACATCTTCTTTATCCATTCATCTGTCAATGGACACTTATGTTGCTTCCATGTCCTGGCTATTGTAAATAGTGCTGCAATGCACATTGTGGTACACGTCTCTTTCTGAATTATGGTTTTCTCAGGGTATATGTCCAGTAATGGTATTGCTGGGCATTTTCAATGTTTAGAATGAAGAAAGAATAGGGGCCTATGCTGAGGAAGGTTCCAGATCAGCCAATGAAATAGAAATCTTGGAAATAGATAACAGGAGAAATATAAAGGAAAAAATTAATAAAAGTATACAAGAATTACAACAATGAATCTTATGACTGTCCAGGAAAACAACACAGAAAGCAAAATATTAGTTCCAACAGAATGAAAGCATTAAAAGCCAGGGCTTTCATTGGGATCTAATAGGGGAAAAAAAAAAGCAATGCTATAGGCAGTATACTTACAGTTATGACAGTAAGAAGAAAAAATTACTTTGCTCGTTGTCAATGAAGACAATACCATTAAAATTGAAATTTTCCAGTCTTCCTCATCAACACACTAAGGTATAAATTATTTATAACATGAAGATTCACCTCCGTTGCCTCACTCTGCCCTCATACTTATATTCCAATATGCAAACTATTATGTGTTATCAACATAATTTAAGGAAAATCTTTATCTTATAAGAATGATTAATGTGGCTCTTTGAGTGGATTCATACCTACTTTTGTTATTGGCTTTAACCAGAGAAAATGACCTCAAAATCAAAGTACTTTTCAGTTTGTTTTAAACCAACAACCTATTTTAAGCATTGCTTGATGTAGAAATCATACTAACAAGATGCTAAAAGTGATAGCTGGCATTATAAGACTGCAATGAAAAGACTTTTTTATGCACTAGAACATTCTTTTTTTTTTTTTGGGTGGGGGGCACACTGCTTGGCTTGTGGGATCTTAGTTCCCCGACCAGGAACTGAACCTCTTGAACCCGGGCCCTCAACAGTGAGAGCTCGGAGTCCTAACCACTGGACCACCAGGGAATTCCATGCACTAGAACATTCTTAATTGTTCACAAATATAAATGCAAGCTTTCTTAAAAAATAAAGCCCTCTGTTTAAGAACTTCCACTTGCTTGCCAGAGGATTTCTTATATGTATAATTAAGTAGCTGGTTTCAATTTGTTAATCAAATAAAGTACAAATTATTTTGGAAGATTAAGAAGTGTTTACTCTTCATTTTAGAAAGATCTAGATTAACTATTTTTAAAATTACAAATCACCAGAAAAGAGAATAGTAAGAACTTCACCACCAGTGTACATAATTTTAAAGCTTAAATTTGTATTGTAATTATAGGCCAAGTTCAGTCCAGATATTAGAAGCATAAATATATACAGTCAAGTATTTAATAAATATTTGTTGAGTAAAAGAATAAATTTCATTCTTCATAATGCCTGTCAAATTTGCCATCTGCTCTCCATCTCTATAGCTACACCCTCAGTCTGGGTCTTTATTGCCTCTGCAGGCTCAGTTCACACAGCCTTCCTGCTTCTGTTTCTTCTCCAGGACACCATATGCATTACTGCCAAACTAATCTTCCTGAAACACTGATTTTCTCCTGAAACATACTATGACACTTTTCCACATCATACATATCAGATCTTCTACCTCAAGCTCCCCTTATAATACAGCCATAATTTACCTATCTAAATTTTACTTACTGCTATTCTCCAAAATGCATCATGCCACTCCAACCTCCAAGTCTGTATGCTTTTCTTCTCTACTATATCTTCCTTTTACTCCTGTTTTTTACAACCTACCCAGGAAAAACTCAGAGCCTAGGCTGATGAAGTATATGGGTAGCAAGGAAAACTGTCAGGAGAGAACTATGGCACTGCATCTATAAGCCACAACAGCATCGCCTGATTGATTGGTTTAAAGATTGATTGATTGACCTTGACTTAGAAAATATTACTAGAATTTTACAAGAATTCTAAAGAGTCGACTAAGTTATGCATTTCTTTAAAAACAGAAGTATCAGAAATTCAGTTATTTCAAATTTAATATTGGGTATAAATCTACAAGAGCAATTATTGGCTGAAATAAGATTTTCCAAAATGTTTGTAGCGTCTTTTATAAAATATAATTACAGTATATACTGAATGATTCAAGTATTACTTCAGTAAATCAAAGTCCATGAAACCATGATGACTAAGACACAAATTGTAAAGTTTATGTTGACAAATTATAAAAGTTTCAAACTACAAAAATTACCTCAATACCATTCATT
The DNA here is from genome assembly GCF_011762595.2 of Tursiops truncatus. Lineage (NCBI taxonomy): Eukaryota > Metazoa > Chordata > Mammalia > Artiodactyla > Delphinidae > Tursiops > Tursiops truncatus. The sequence goes on along the minus strand of NC_047042.1, from coordinate 30,832,546 downwards.
GACATGATTATTGTATAAGTAATAAGTAAGTAGTATAGTGATCAGTACTGCTTTTTACATATTCACTAGACCAGGAACTCAAGTTGATACAAATTAGTTACACATCCCCTGTCTAGTTCATACAATTTACCCAGACTGTAGGGCAGGCAGGGTCAGAGTCGGAACAAAAAAGAACAGGACTAGGCAAAAACAGACATAGGATGAGAATCGATCATTTGTATAACTCACTTAATATTTTTATACATGCAAAAAATCAATATTACTATATATTCAAATTGCAACGTTAATAATTCAACAAGCCCTTGAGTGCCTACTGAGTATAATACAAAGTGTTTCTATTACTTTGAAAAGAACAGTAAAATATGATCTGTGTTCACAGGAGGCTGTAATCCAGATGACAAAGGAAGGGAGAAGCATAGCTGAGGGGGAAAATGAATCAAGACAGCACCCTATATTTTCTACAGGAATAATTACAAGTACTAGAATCATGATAAAATTAGGCAAAATACACAAAATCAACAATGTAGAGTGTAAAACACAGTTCTGCTTATTACAAAACTATAAAAAAATTACAAGATTTCCTTTAAGAAAATAAACCAAAAAAGTATAAACACTTTCATAGAACATTAATCTCCCATCTCCACTAATATTTTTCTTTACTGGAGTTTTCTTTCATTGCTACACTTAAATCTTTTCCACATAATTAAAAGAAATGTTCATCCATCTCACTGTTGCTATCTCACTCTTCAAAGGAAAGCACTGTTGTACTATTTTGTATTATTTCAAATTTTTTTCTATGCATATACCATCAATATATAATCAGCAGTTCTCAAAACTCCTTATTCTTAAAAATTATTGAGAACCCCAAAGAGGTCTTGTTTATGGTGGATATATTTACTGACATTTCAATCATATTTGAAATTTTTAATGATAAAATTTTAAATTTTATTACAATAATAAACCTATTATATATCAACATATTCTTATTTTTAATAATCCCTAAACAAAAAAAATTATTGAGAAGAGTGGTTCTGTTTCACATTTTTGCAAATTTCTTTAATGTCTTGGCTGAATAGAACATAATTGGATCTTTATAACTGCTTCTGCATTCCAACTGATATGATATGATGGTCAATTTGTGTTTTGATTTCCCCTCTCCCCCCTAAAATGCAATCACTCTACACAGAGACTTGATCTTTTTCCATCTACTATATCCTGGACATTTTTCTTCATGTGAGGTAGACTATTACTATTATATTTATGGCCTTCAACAAACAACCCTTCCTACCATTTACACCTTTGTGTAGTCCTCTCCCACACTGATGCTGGGCTCGGCAATGTGACCTGTTTTGACCAGTGGCCTTTACCAAACGTGATGCCAGCAGAGGCTTAATAGAAGTTTGCATCTCAGGCATGTCCTCTTGAAATACCCTTTTAGAAGGTAGCCACCATGCTGTAAAAGCTCAGGGATAGACATGTGAATGAGAAGCCATGTGAAGAAAGGCCTTGGAGGATGAGAGGCCATCTTGGGGATTTCAGACACAGCCAAGCTCCCACATGAATGCAGCTGCACAGTGATTTCAGCTAGACTGCTTTTAGCCATGCAAAGGCAAAACTGCCAGCTGAGCCCAGTCAACCCATAAAATCATGAGAAAAATACATCTTTGTTATTTTTAAGCCACTTGGTTTTGGGGTAATTTGTTACACAGTAACAGATAACTAGAACACCATAGGACACATTCAGAGAAATCAGGTTTTTGTGGGGAAAAAAAACATTGACTATTACAATTTTAGCTAAATCTATTAAGTTACACGTATTTCCCTTTTTTGAAATTTTTCCAGCCCTTTAAAACGTTTTTTTCCAATTTTTCTATTTGAACAATGCTGTGACAAATTTTCTTGTATTTCTGCAAGTACTTCTATAGGACAGACAGATTCAAGAAAGAACATTGCTGGGTCTAAGGTTACTTGTGCATTTTGTTATCTAATAGGGTTTAATTTATACTGCTATTATAAATGAGCTCTTTTTTATTACACTTTACGTTTTTTTCTTTTTAATTGTAACAAGTCAAATCTAACAAGCAAGTTATTTCAATGACAAATCTTTCATATAACCAGCTGTTTACAGTCATTTTCCTCATTTATTTTGTTAGTTTTAAAAGGCACATATACAGGCTAAATACAAGATCACTCTCCTAGGTAGTTAACAGAAATTCTACTAGAATCCCAAACTCCTGGCTCCTTCCAACTATACATCATATTGTTATTGTAGAGTACAAATAACTGGGGAAAATAAAAAGATCACTATCCTTATTAATTCACTAAACCAGGTAAACACAGTATAAATAGTTTAGGCAGTGCTTCCTAAACTATTGTTAGAACTGGTCTACGACTTCCCTGGTGGTGCAGTGGTTAAGAATCCACCTGCCAATGCAGGGGACACAGGTTCGACCCCTGGTCCAGGAAGATCCCACATGCAGTGGAGCCACTAAGCCCGTGCACCACAACTACTGAAGCCCGTGCACCTAGAGCCCATGCTCTGCAACAAAAGGCACCACAATGAGAAGCCCACGCACCTCAATGATGAGTAGCCCCCGCTCGCCGCAACTAGAGAAAGCTGCGCGCAGCAACGAAGACCCAACACAGACCAAAAAAAAAAAAACCAAACAAACAAAAACAAACCGTTCTAAAAGATATTAACAGTTGTACCAAAGAAGAAAAGGCTTTCCCTATTAAAATTTAACTATTCAAGAAAGTTAGAGTTTTCTTTCTTTTTAATCAAAGGACTCGTCAGAGCCTTTTTTTTTTTTTTTTGCGACACACGAACCTCTCACTGTTGTGGCCTCTCCCGTTGAGGAGCACAGGCTCCGGACGCGCAGGCTCAGTGGCCATGGCTCACAGGCCCAGCCGCTCCGCGGCATGTGGGATCTTCCCGGACCGGGGCACGAACCCGTGTCCCCTGCATCGGCAGGCGGACTCTCAACCACTGCGCCACCAGGGAAGCCCCTCGTCAAAGCCTTTTAATATGCTATATCTGTGTTAATGAGTCTCCAAGAAAGCTATCTAGAATGAGATATTTTCCCAAGTGTATTTGCCCATTAGATCCTTTATGGTCCAGACACAACTGGCATCACTGGGAATACAGTCTAGAAAACAGTGTGAGTCAAATGTATCAACAATAGACGTCCAGGGGTGATATTGTTATAACGATTAACATTTCTCAAGCACTTATGCGTCTGGCACTTCGTTAAGTGCTTTATGGGAATTTTCATTTAATCCTCACAGACTTCCTAAATGGTAAATTAATATAATCTCCATTTCACAAAAAAAAGGAAGTTGAAGCTTAAAGAAATAACTTGTCCAATGTCACACACTAGCAAGTAAGTGAGTTAGATTTAGAATCCAAGCAGCCCAACTCTAGAGTCCCCATTCTCAATCACTCTTCATGCTATCAACAATCCCTACCCGCAGCACACAACAGTTCAAAGTTTATAGCATACTGTTTCATGAATAATTTACTCTTTTATTCTTTCCTTCTTAATATTTTCATTCTAAACAGAAAACTAGAATATTTTCATCTCAAAATAAATTGGTAGGGGAAAATAAATTACATGGGTGATTCTGTTTGGCAGCCAGGTTGAGAACTACAGGGCCGTAGTAAAACATGGTAGGGTAACAGAGCAAAAGTCTTCAATTTACAATGAGACCCAGCTCTGCCACTTGTTAGCAAGTGACTTTGAGAAAATTCTTGGTTTCAGTATTTTTCTCAACAACTGGAATGAAGGAAAAGAAAGGGGATGAGAAAGTGTATCACTGGTATTTACCACAGTAACTACAGGCTGTTAACAAGGGTGCTCTAGACTGTGTGGATGTGACTGAAGCTTAAATGCCAAAATTAGGTTAAAATTCTTACTTGCCCATAAATTGCAGGGTTTTGTTGTTTGTTTTGTTTTGCTTTATGGCAAACAATTTTTTTTTTAACTCCAGGACTGAGAGCTTTATTCAGTTTGCTAGTTAATTTAGTTTACCCTATTCTCAGTACTCTGGTAAACTACTTCCAAATGATGATAGAGCAAGTGTTCTTGTTTTGTACACGTCCAAAATCTTCTCTTTCAACTAAGTGTCACAAAACACTATAAAAGACACAATGCTCTGCCCTGTTGATTATAACACAGGCAAAGTAATGTTGCTGAGATTATGCGCAAGCAATTAGTTCAAATTAACGTCACAATAACTATTTTATTCAGTCTTCCTCTTCCATCTCCATACTTTGAAAAAGCAACCAGGTTTCGCGGCAGCTCTTGAACACTTAAACACATATAAATCATAAACACTTCCTCCGTGCCAAGCCAAACAAATTCAGTTGAACTAGAGAATAAGCTAGCTGCTTGCCATTGACTGTATGGGTAGGAAGGTGAAAGGAGACAAATAGTTATTGTTTATTTTTATTTATTTATTTATTTATTTGAGATGTATAGTTATTACTTTCTCCCTTAAGCCACACAAATGTCTCTTTCCCATGTCTTGCCTGGGGGAAGAGTAAAAAGTTCTAAGGTTTTGACATAGAGGGTAGCAAATTGTTCCTTGGAGATAGGCAAATTAAGGGTATCAAATTTTGCTACAGCCAAGCATACAAGCCAGCTGTATTAGTTTATTAGGGTTGCTGTAACAGAGTACCACAGAATGGGTGGCTTAAACAATAGACATTATTTTCTCACAGTTCCAGAGGTTAGAAGTCTAATAATCAAGGTGTCAGCAGGGTTGATTCCTGCTGAGAGCCGTTAAGGAAAGGTTCTGTTCCAGGCCTTTCTCCTTGGTTTGCAGCCATCTTCTCCTTGTGCCTTCACATTATCTTCCATCTGTAAAGTCATATCCAAATTTCCTCTTCTTAAAAGGACACCAGTCACGCTGGATTAGAAGCTACCCTAATTACTTCATTTTAACTTAATCTGTACCTCTATAAAGACCCTATCTCCAAATATGGTTACATTCTGAGGTACTGGGGATTAGGAACGGGGTGGGGGAACAGACACAACTCAGTCCATGAACGCCATCAAAGCTGCATGCAATTAACTAGGATTGCAGCGATTAACCTCTCTTCTCTTGTACTTGAGGCGCTTAAATATCATCCATTTAGTTATGAACTATTAAATGTCTTCTATGTCCTAGGTGATAGATTTACAAAAATGAGTATGACATAGCCGCTGACTTGAGGGATTCACAGTCTATTAGGGGAAACAAGTAAACCTAAAACACAGCAGAAGTGAGTGTCCTTTAATCCCTTTTGAAACAAGGCAAATCAGGGTATAAGCAAATAAAAACAAATGCTATGAGGAAAATGAGGAGGAATGTTGAAGAAAGTCCAATGTAAATATTATCTTGCAATCATTTTGCTATCATTCACCTCTCTTTCCTCTCTCTTTCCCCAAAATGATAGCATATAGAAATACACTTTTTAAAGCACAGCTCTATTTTAATTCCTTTAAAGTTTTTTGCATTCTTAAGCGGCAGTTTTCCCTTCTCTAATGTTGGAGACAAAAGAAGAGAGAAATGTTAGGAGAACCAAATTCCAAGTGACTCATGGGTTGGGTTGATGTCTTAGGGTGACTCACTGCCCTTTCAAAACTTGGAATGAGATGCTCAACCATTAATGACATCTGCCAACAGAAGTTCAGATGTTCAATTAGAAAATGTGCAGACAAAGGGAGGGTACAATGAAAAAATGCAAGTAAACAGTTAATGGTGGTAATGTAATAAAGCCAAAATAATACAGCCATAATAATAAAAGAGCCATAATAACAAAAGCAACAATCTTAACTACACTACAAAATTCTATTTGGTTTGTCTCAATCAGAAACTCAGTGGATCTTATTAACACAGTTGTTTTTCTTGGTTTAAAAAATTATAGTAACCAAAGATGAAATAAATAGTTCCATATGATCATGTTTTTTGTTTTGTTTTGTTTTTTTATTTATTTATTTTTGGCTGCACTGGGTCTTTGTTGCTGCGCGTGGGCTTGCGGAGAGCAGGGGCTACTCTGTTGTGGTGCGCAGGTTTCTCATTATGGTGGCTTCTCTTGCTGTGCAGCAAGGACTCTAGGCATGCGGGCTTCAGTAATTGCAGCACATGGGCTCAGTAGTTGTAGCTCATGGGCTGTGGAGAGCACGTTCAGTAGCTGTGGCGCATGGGCTTAGTTGCTCCGCGGCATGTGGGAATCTTCCCAGACCAGGAATCGAACCCACGTCCCCTGCATCGGCAGGCGGACTCTCAACCACTGTGCCACCAGGGAAGCCCTGGCAGGCAGATTCTTAACCACTGTGCCACCAGGGAGGTCCCAGTATGATCATGTTGATTCATACTAACTGGGGTCACAGTCAATTTGTTTTAGCAGAGGCTGAATTATAAAATTACTTTTTAAATAAAGTTTTGTTTTGTTTTTTTTGGCTGCGTTGGGTCTTCGTTGCTGTGCGCAGGCTTTCTCTAGTTGTGGCAAACAGGGGCTACTCTTCGTTGCGGTGCTTGGGCTTCTCATTGTGGTGGCTTCTCTTGCTGTGGAGCACAGGCTCTAGGCGCGCAGGCTTCAATAGTTGTGGCTTACAGGCTCTAGAGCTCAGGCTCAGTAGTTGTGGTGCATGGGCTTAGTTGCTCCACAGCATGTGGGATCTTCCCGGACCAGGGATCGAACCTGTGTCCCCTGCATTGGCAGGTGGATTCTTAACCACTGTGCCACCAGGGAAATCCTCTAAATAAAGTTTTTAATAATATTAAGTCTTATACTAGTATAGCAAAATGTAACTTAGATGTTGCTTTGCAGCTGAATGTGAAACTAAAATTAGTACAGCAAAAATTTCTATGTTGGTTCCTCTCAAAGTACTTGAAAGTCCTGTGAGGATGTTTAATACCTAAAGTAGTTTAAGTATTTCTTTTCAGTTATGCATTCCTTCCGAAGAAAGGGTTTATAACAGAAAATTAAACATCTGTTTGGACTCTGTCACCAATAACCTATTCCTGACTGATGGAATCCAAATTCAATAAATCACATTATACTACAATAAACTCTGAAGCTTTATAATCTGGTGTCATGAAAAATATCTGCCCTGATTACCATCTTGTGACAAGCTCAGTATGATTTCCATGAAGAAGCTAAACTTTCTGAGGTGCTACCGAAAATTGTATAACATACTTGTAGCTCTCACAGTGAAAAGAACAACTCATACACTGCCTTTTTTTTTTTCTTTCTCCCTTTGGCTGTGCCGCACAACTTGTGGGATCTTCGTTCCCCGACCAGAGACTGAACCTGCACCCTCGGCAGTGACAGAGTTGAGTCTTAACCTCTGGAATGCCAGGGAATTCCCATATCCTGACTTTTCTAGACATCATCTTTCTTGGATTGTACTTCCTTTCCCCTCAACCAATCATTATCATGGATAAAAAGAACATTTCATCTCTAGATAAAATTTAAGTATTATACATATGGTAGAGGAGCTTATTGAAAGGAATCCTTTTATAAAACATTTTAAATAGAAAATATAGTTAACACAAATTACAGCAAACATAACTAAAATTTCTCTTCCACTCCTTTCTATAAGGAGAGGAATCATACCTTATATTCCTTTTACAACCACTCCTTCCCCAAGTGTTTTTTTTAAATTAATTTTATAGGAATATAGTTGCTTTACAATGTTCCCAAGTGTTTTAACACAGCTCAATAAACAGAAGAAGAAGCATGGCATAATGAAGAGTCAAAAAAAACCATGCCCACTTTCCAGCAAATTACTTAAACTTTCTCACTTTCGTCCACTGTGAAAAGTAGGTGATAACATCTGTATTACAGGAATGTTCTAGGGATTAAAAATAATACAACTAAAGCACTGCCACACCACAGATGCTCAATGATAGTTCAAATTATCACTAACAAAATATTTTCAATTGGACAATTTGCACTTCATTCAGTTGGACAAAATGCTTTTCAGGATCTGTGGGGAGGGGGTGGGGGGAGGGATAGAACAGGGAGAGAAGCTTCATTAGCTTCTAATGCCCTCCAGTTACTTTCATCCTTATTTATTCTTCACTGATTAGCTTTCTGATTTAGTAGCCTTATCTACTGCCACTGCCTCCAATTATTTCACCACCAATTTATTCCTTAACCCCCTTTACAGTATACATTTGGTTCTCATCATATACTCTCCATGACCTCAAAAATGACAATTCTATTGGTTCTCTCTCAATACTCATTCCTTCTCTTTAACCTTGCCACAAGCATCTTCCTTTCTGAAACTCTACTGAGAAGACTTCACTGACTTCAATATTCTGCTTCTATCACCCATGTAACCCATTCTTCTGATTTTCCATACTTCTCTAACAGTCTATTCGATTTGCACATTTCTACCTTTCATACTTAGTTGATGCATCTCCCCCCACCCATTTCTAAAATACTTTCACCTTCCTCTACATTCCTTTATCCAGACCCACTCAAAGTTTCATAATTTCCCAAAACAGTCTCTCCCTCTTCTCAACTACTAAAGTGTGCACTGCTTTGAGGACTGTGTGGTCACTCCGTCCACCACAATAATATCTATGGATTAACAAATCAACAGGAACTTTGACATTTAGATCCAAAGAGCATGTTATGTGCCAGGTCAGACTGGCAGCTTCTTCTGCCCCCCATTAGTGGAGGTGGGGAGTACAGTCTGTGTATGTTGATTAGAACCAATACCCTAATTGAATTAATTAAATGTTACTTACATCTAAAGGGGGAAAAAAATAACAGAGGAGCTCAAAAAGATAGAAACAGAGTTTACAATTGCTTGCCCAGCTTAAGCACTTTTAAGGCTTACATTATTCTCTTTAATTTCCAAGCCTGTAAGTTCCTCTACAGAAGAGGATGTATATCTTCCAATACCTGAAACCTCAAATAATTTTCATTGCACAGTTTAAGAGCTCACATATAATGTTTTCACTAGGTCTAGTGCAAATAACTGAATGAATGCTTATGCATTTATATGAGAAAGCAACTAATGTTCATCCTCTAATCAAAAGACTCTTTGTTCCAGAAAGCACACACCAAACAAATATCATTTAACATTTACTACTAAAAGGCTACCCTGATGCAAGCTTCAACAGTGACAAATGTTTAAACTAGAATGGAAAAGTACTATTTCCAAAGCTCCTTGATGTGTTGCGCTTAATATTCCTTACAAGGTAAAACAGGATTCAGGAATGCAAGTTGATCTTGAACACCTGACAAATTAAAACATGAATTATATAAAGTGCATTAAATAACTATCATCCCATTCCCATTCCAGTATCTTCTGTCATAACCATACTGGGCTGTATTTGTTAAAACAGCTGAAGATACGATTGCAAAACAGAACAAACCAGTAATAGTTAAGATAGGGTTACCAAAAACTGAAATTAATTGGACAAAGAGGAAAACACTTAATAAGACACTCAAATAAAATAATTAAGTTTACTTCTCAGTAAGAGAGAATAAGGAAAGAGTCCTGATTAGGAAAAAATTAGGGTACTGATTAAAAATCATGAATCATGGCATCAGATAGGAATTGAGTTTAAACTCTCTCTACCACTAACTAGCTGTTGCTCTTGTACAAGTATCTTAATCTCTCTGAGTCTCAGTTTCTTTATCTGTAGAATAAGGATAATAACACTTATCTTGCAAAGCTGTGCACAGGTAAATGAAATTAATTATGCAAAGTACTTAGAAAGTAGCAGGTATTAAAATCTCAACAAGTTGTATTTAATCCAAAAAGACCTAGACATTTTTATAGCTAAACTATTTCAGACCATCAAAGAAGAGATTGCCAGAGCTTATAAAAAGATGGAACACTTCTCTATCTCTCTCTCTCTCTATTTTACAAAGCTAGCATATTCAGAAACCAAAACCTCAAAAAGGTAATACAAAAAGAACATTAGAGATCTTACAGAGCAACCAAATGTAGCTTTAAAGAGGTATGCTATTATCAAGTTGCCTTTATTCCAAAGAGACAAAATTGGTGAAATCCGCTAGGAAATCTTCTAATATAATTCATCAACCAATAGGTAAAAGAAGAAAACCCATATAATTATCTCAATATACATTATGAGAGTATGTGATCAAATTTAATATATTTTTCCAATTTAACCTCAACTCCAAAAAAGGGGAATAGAAGACTATTTCCTTAACATACTAAAAAAAATTGTCAAAAAGAATACACAACTGTGAAACCGTAAAGGCAGTCATTCAAATGAGAAATGAGCCAAAGATGCTCACTATTCACTACTATAATTTAACAGTCTTCTAGACATTCTGATCAGTGTAATTTTTTTAAAAAGAAAGGGTTAAATACTGGCAAGAAAACAAAATTATCATCATTTACAAAGGCTATAACTGCCTTATTACAAAATCCAATAAAAAACTATTAGAATTAAGAATTTTGTAAAGTAACCAGTTAGGAAACAGTATACACAAGTCACCAACTTTTCTATGTTCCACAAGAAAGATGCAATCCTCTTTAAAATACATTGAAAAACTACTCCACTCACAATAGCAACAACAAGCTTTAAAATACCAAAAATCAACTTTAAAAATAGGCAGAACCACATGAAAACTACAAAACACTGAGTCATAAAAGATGACTTGAAGAAATGATGAAAATATTGTAAAGATATCACAGCTATCTCTAAAAAATTAGTTTAGAAATTCCAATTGGGTTCTTTCAGGGTCTTAATAAATTGAATTAGAGGCAATCTGAAAAAAATATATGAGAAACGCTGAAAATGTTTTGAAAAAGATAATAGGAATTCACACAACCTTATAGTAAGATACATTAAAAAGTTATTAATAATTAGAACTGTTTGGAGTTACTGGAGCAAAAAATATAGCCCAATGAAGCAGAATAGAAAACCTAGAAAAAAAATCATGAATTGGCATATTAAAAAGACAGCATTTAAAACCTCTGGGGAAAGATAATTATTCAGTAAATAGTATTAAAATAATTGACTTGCCACTCTACCTCAAAATACATTCCAAATAGATTAAAGATGTAAATGTTTCTTAAAACTCTGAAAGTAATATAAGGAAATAGAGGTAATTACTTATATAATTTGGGAATGCAAGAAGGCTTTCCTAAGCAGGCAGATGCCATAAAAGAAAAATTTGACAGATTTAACTACACTAAATGTTAAAAATCTGTTTAAAAAGAAAAAATTCACACCAAAAACAAAATTAGGATGCAAATGACAAACTGGAGAAATTATTTTCATTGTAATTTGACCAACGTCTAATAGTTTTATACACAAAGAGCTCTCATAACTCAGTTTTTAAAAGTCTCCATATCATATCTTTATATCATAATAAACAAAGTACAGTAATAGATAATTCACAAAAAATACAAATATTTTAAATAACTAATAACCAATGAAACAAAAAAATTTATAGAAGATACAACTCTTCATATCAAAATGGCAGATTTTTAATATGGAGAGGTTGCTGGCATTCTCAAGCACAATTAACAAAAATGAATATTAATTAAAACTTTCTGGAAGGCAGTCTATTAATATCAAAAATAATTAAAATATGATACCTTTTGATTTCAGAATTTGTCTTAAGTAAATAAAGATATGGGCAATGATTAATCCATCAAGAAGCTAACTGCTACATGATTCATTCAAAATTATTGGAAAGAGTTTAAATTTTTAACAATTGAAATGCTGGTTAAATAATAATGGTAAATCCATATGCTGGAATATTAGCCACACATTTAAAATGATGTTATGTTGTAAAAAAAATAATATTTATTGACTCGGGTAAGTATTCATTCAATTATGTAAAAGTAAGCTAGAAACAGAACAGCATGAACAACAACAACAGAAAAAGAGTATTTACAACATGGGGGCGTTTTTTGTTAAAAAAAAAAAAAGAGTAAATCCCATTAAAAAGGACCTATAAGGATATTTACCAAAGTATTAATAATGATTATCAATGGGTGAAGGTATTATGTTATTTTTCATTTATGCTTTCCTAAATTTTCCAAATTTCCTACAATTATTATGTATTACATTAGTAATTAAGAAAATACAGAATGTTTACAATATTGCTTTGAATATAGTAACAATAGTATCCAAAATCATGTTAACATTGATAGTCCCACTCTTTTAGGCTGCACCAAAACTAGGGATGCCTACCCTCTCTAGGTCTAATCATACTTTTATACTTTAATCACAATGAAAGAAATTTTCAGAACTCTAGGAAATAATCAGACAAAAAATTTCACCCCACCTTTATTTATGCTCAAGTGCAATGTCAAATAATATTTAGATATTAACCATTTGCTTTCAGCCCCCTGCCAAAGGTAAGAAACAAGAGTGAAGAACAAACCCTGGACCTCAGAACCAGTGGGGCTCAGCTTTTGCCTACATCCAAAACCTGAGCCAGAAATTTAAAAAAAAAGAAAAAGAAAAAGTGGAATGGGAGAGTGGGGTAGGATGGGGGGGTAGAATTACCTTTCTCAGGATACAAAGTGTGGGCCTTTTTTTTTTTTTTTTTAATATTTATTTATTTGGTTGCACCAGGTCTTAGTTGTGGCGGGTAGGCTCCTTAGCTGAGGCTCACCAGCTCCTTAGTTGCAGCACGTGGGCTCCTTAGTTGTGGCATGAGAACTCTGAGTTGCGGCATGCACGTGGGATCTAGTTCCCTGACCAGGGATCAAACCCGGGCCCCCTGCATTGCGAGTGTGGAGTCTTACCCACTGTGCCACCAGGGAAGTCCCAAAGTGTGGGCCTTTGACAACTTCTAATCACAACTCTTCTCTGTCTCATTTGGGACGCAGAAGGATTTTCTTCTCCAATGTATTTAAAAGGCATATGTCCAAAGGGCAAGCAAGCAAGATTTCTTCTGAACAAAAATACTTTAAACAGGAGATTTGTAAATGTTAAATGTTCTCTTTCCACAGTGCAGATATGCAGCCTAACTCTGAGAGGGCCAAAAAGATTCTAGTAGTACTTGGCTCTTAACAATAAGCAATAGTCAAACTGTTAATTCCATCTGCTCCCCTCCAAAAAAATGACAAAGCATTACATGGTGGTGCCAGGGGTCTCAGGTTGCATTTAAGGGGTTTTTCTGAGGGGCATTCATTTTAATAATATTAAGATGCTAATTGTTTTTGAGTACTTCAGAGAACTAATCTTGATATTACGTGATGACAACTTTGATGCTGATAACAATAACAAAAAAAAATACTATCTTTAATATCATATTCTTTGTTAGAGATGTTGCTTCCAGAATTGTCTTCCTTTCTTACCAGTCAAAGCTCTAAATTCCATCGACTTCTATCTCCTCAGGGACTTAGTTCCAACAGATATCTTTCCTAATCTCTTCTCACTTTCCTTATGCATATAAAAAAATCAAGCATAATATCTCTTCAACCCATATCCCTCCGCAGCAGTTTCAACTATGGCTATAGAATTATCTAGGGAGCTTTAAAATATCTATGCAACTAATCTATAGTAACAAAAAGTGTATCAGTGGTTTCAAGGGATAAGAGAGAGAGATTACAAAGGGGCACTAGGAAACTTTTGGAGGTGATTTTGATTGTGGTGATGGTTTAATGAGTATAAACACATGTTAAACACTGAACTGCACACTTTAACTATGTGTAGTTTATTATTTGCCAATTATACTTCAATAAAGCTATTGAAATAAATACGGATGTCTGCGTCCTGTCCCACTCCCCAAATTGGTACAAGAGTTCCCCCTTGAAATCGGGATTCTTAAAAGCTCCCCCAGAAGATTGTAAATGTGTAGGTAAGATTGAGAACCACTGCTTTATAGCTGTCATTCTCTCCCTTCCTCGGTTTTTTAAAATGCCTCAGGCAAGCATGTCTACTTTATCATCATCCATTCTTTCTCAATCTTCTGAAGACTAGTTTCTGAACCACCACTCAGCTACATCTGTACTTGTCAAAGTCACCTATGGACTCCTGACAAATTTACTGTTCCCTGAAGTCTCTCCTTATTTGACACCTCTTTAAAGAATTTGAAATTGTTGACCCATTCCCTCTCTATTTGAAAATTTCTCCTCCCTTGGCATCCCTCTTGACGTTCTTCCTACCTTTCTAACTACTACTCTTCTCTCTTTCACACTATGCTTCCACCTATCTGCTTTTTATTTGTCTGTTCACTGACTGCTGCTTTCATTATGCTAAAGACTTCCAATGTGAGTCATTCCAACATACCCAAGTCAACGCAGCTTCTTCAATTCAACCTCCACTCTTCCCTCTATTCCTGATTTCCTTTACAAGTTTCACATCCTAGATCCAAACATCTATCTACAGCTTCACCTGAACATTCCACAGCTTTCTCAAATTCAAAAATATCCAAAATAGAATTTATCATCTTCCTTCCATCTATGTGTTCCTCATTTCCAATCAATGGAACCAAATCAAATCCTCAGTCTTGATTCCTCCTCCTTTCTTTCCCGAGGTGACAGCATCTATCAAATTCTACCTCACTCTGCCAGAGTGAGGATCCAAAACACAGATCCATTAAGCGGTTTCTTACCCATCATTTTCAACGCAACCCCCTTAGCCAAGGATACAAGGCCCTGGTCTGGCCCTCTACCACTCTCGCTGTTCTCATCTTCCACCATTTCCCCATCTCACCCCTGCATTCAAGTCACATCAACATTGCTGACTTCGTAATTGTCTCTGACAATGACTTCTCTAAACTACCAGGGTTTCTCATGCCTCCTTGCTTTCTCACTGACTATATTTATATTCTCTTCTTGGAAAGTTATTCACTTACATCCTGCACTTGGCAAAATTATGTCACACTTTAAAAGTCTACTGTGTGCCCCCGACTTTATATACATCCAAGCTGAGTTAGCCATCTCCTACTCTGTTCCCTTACTATACTAGGCATATCTCTATTCACACTTAACAGAGGGTATTATAATTGTTACTTTACTTATCTGTCTTGTATATTACACAGTAAATTCCTTGATGACAAGAGTTATGATATTCATTTCTGTATCCCTAGCACCTATTCAGCCTGGAATAGTGCAAATTTTATGTTTGACATAATTTCCATTATTTACAAAATGTAAACTTGATACCCCCCAAAATGGTCTTGATACTAATATTTTTTAAAGAGTTCTTAATATTCATTATAAAATAAATATCAGGCAACAGGATCCTGAGTAAAATAGTTGACTACGACATATATTTAAACTCTGACTGTCAAAACAACACCACTCTAAAAATGCAACCAAGAGCAGATTTCATAAAATAGGAATACAACAAAGAAAGGAAGCATAGCAGGGGTAACACACTGACCTAGCCAATGCCTCATCTGGCTATCCACATCCTGTTAATGCTGATAACTAAGAGGGTTTATAATCCCTCTATGGTTATAACTATAGTAAATCAAAAAAGGATAAATACACCAAATCCAGAGTTTATTTTCTAAAACAGGTGATGATTTTCTCCCTTGCCACTTTGTTGAAATGAATTATTAGAATAACTGACTGACTTTGAAGCTACTATTGGCCAACCAAGCATATCCTACAGATTTTTTTCTTCCTTTCTTGCCTGCACTTCAAAAATATGGTGCTTTGGACTTAAAATGTATTAACCTAAAGAAAAAAATGCTTAGAAATTGGGGTCCGGCGGCGGGGTGGTGATCTATGGATGTTAGGACAATATTCTTATGGAAAACAAGCCTCCCAGGACTATCACATTGACTCAAGGTTAGACCAATATTTATGATTTTATGCAGATAAGATTTTAAAAGCTGAAAATTTCAAACTGTAAAATGATACACGAACCAAAGAGGTGTCATACCTGCCCCCCAAACTACTGGGTGACCCAAAGGACAAATAATTTGCCAAAGGACAGCCTGGCCCGACTGCCGGTAGTACGTCTCTGAGATAAGTAGAAGCTGCGAGCGGAATAAACTCCCCCTACCTGAAGAGCCGAGCGGCTGCCAGGCGTGTGATAGTGTATTTATCAGAGAACCGATTCTGCAGAGTACGAAAGCACCAGGGCAAAATTAATAATTATCAGGACTGTCTAAACTCTGAGGGTACAACGCACACATGTGCACACCGAAGGGCGGATACCCAGTTTTGCCAAAGCATGCAAACTTCGACGGGTCTTTCAATGCAACAATTTTCAGACAAAACCCTGACGATTCTCGAGTATGTCAGAATCATCCTAAGGAGAGGGCTAACTCTTAGTAAGAAGAGGGCAAGGGCTGAAGAAGAGATCTCCGGTGTAAATAACCAAGGAAGGAATCGTGGCTGCTTTGTGAATCTGTCCGACCTGGGGGGGGGGAGGGGGGAACCGAGGCGAATGCAGCTTTCAAAGACGAGGGGGGCGACAGTGACCGTTTTGGCCATTAGACTGAACGGATAGCGGCAGCCTCGCTGAAGTGGCAAGCCGGAGTAGGAGGGGTGGGAGGGGTAGGAGAGGTCAGGCCGGAGCATCTGCCGCGGCGGGGGTGGCGGGGTCCCACCCCAGGCCAACCCCGCCGAGGGGCGGCGGGTCGGGCCGAGGCGGCTACACCCCGGTCACACCCGGAGGTCGGAGGGCTCCTGGCCGGGGAAGGAGAAAGACCCGAGTCCGCGCGCACAAAGCTGCCGCCGCCGCCCAGGCAGCAGGCGGGCTGCGCCCAACTTCTGGGCGAGAAGCCGCCGGCCGCAGCCCACCATCCGGTCCCGCTCCCCAGACCTCCGGACGCCCCTGGCGCCCAGCACCGTCTCGCGCCCAACCGCGGCGCCTCGCGCGGGAGCCGTTACCTCCAACGAAGCCGCCGCTCCGGGGACAAAGTCCCGGTGCCCTCCCCGCCGCCGCCTCGCCCCGGCTCCTCCCTGACAAAAAAGTTATCGGTCGCCGGCCGCCCTGGGGGCCCGGCGCGGTTCGCTCGGCCGGACTCACCAGAGCGGCTCTCCAAGCTCCACCTCCAGAATCTCGACTTGTCTGGCTCGCAGCGACAGCGACGGCGGCTGCTCTGCTTTCTCCCGAGTAAGTAGCACCACCTGCCCACCTTCTTCCTAGCAGAACGGGTCCCCGCGAGCCATCTTCCCCCTCCGCTCACTGACTGACAACCCACCCCCGAGAGCCGCCACTGCCGCCAGCTACCCTGACGGGCAACACCAGGGACCCGTCCCCAGGCAGCCAACCGCCACCGCCCCACGCCAGCTCGGCCTATCGCCGCCCGCCGGGCGGGACCAGAGCAACTTCTCCACCAGTGAGAATCTTCCTTTGCTAGGCCTGGGGCGGAGCCATGAGGTGGGAGGGAGGGCTACTTGGTGGGCGAGGTCTGAGCAATAGGCGTGGTCGGGGCACCCAAGGGGAGATGATTGACTGTTAAGATTGCGGCAACAACTAGGCGATAGTGATCAGAGAAGGTCTCTTGGACTCAGCCATTAGGATTTACAGCCCTCCCAGAAGAAAATAAGCCTTTCGGAATGCTGTTGACCGTAATCACAGAAGAGAAACTAATTGATATCTTAATTTCTTGGTCAGGAGGATTTACTTCCCAGTAATTCGAGTCACCAGAATTTATCAAAATTTTATCAAATCCTCGGAGGGGAGAAAAAAATGTACGTTTTGCAAAATGGTAATAAAAACTCTTCTCACCTTACATCATTGCTTTTGGCCTTAGTCGGGAAAAAGTCAAACAATTCCACAATATCCGTTCCATGAGCTGTTTCGTTTTGTTTTGTTTTTCTTCATCTTCCCTCCCTACTCTTCTCCCAAATACACACTAAATATTTTATGTAACGACTGGAACCTGAGCACATCTGAACTATTTCCTACATATAGTTCCTCTGTTTCGACCTTGTTGATTCCTCCTACCACATCCCTCGCAAGTCCAATCAGAATTGATTAGAAGAAAAATGAACCTTCAACCTGGAAGACAGGAAGCCACTTTAGTTTTATAAGAAAGGGGAAGGACTTCTCCTAAAGCCCCAAGATCTTTTCAAACATAGCACACACATAAATAACAAGCAAAAAGTAACAAAATATATTACTTGATATTGAAAGGGAATCAAGCAAACAACTTCAGGTAATCATTAGGGTAGATCTATAGAACAATCAGGATCCCCCATCCAAGAGCATAGACTGATTTATAAGTAAATAATAACAAAATATGGTGATAAGGGCAACAGAGCTAGGTTCAATGAGCCAGAGGAACACAGAAGAAGAAATTATTGTGTTTAGGAGAGTCAGGGAACTTCACAAGGAAGGTGATATTTGAGTTGGATCTTAAAATGTAGATGGGAGTTTGCCAGAGAGGGAAGTCAAAGAGCATTTCAGGAAGCGGGAACAGCAAGTTCAAAGGCGTGAAGTGTGAAAGGGCACTGATTGGCTGCAGAACACTGAGAAAGTTGGTGGGGCTGAAAGGCATGTAGCAGCCAAAAATTAAGCTAGAGCAAAACACTGAGATGAGATTATAAAGGCCATATGAACTACACTAAGGTATGTAGATGAGCACTGTCCAACAGCGCTTTCTTCAAGGATGAAAATGTTCTATATTTGCGTTGTCCAATATGATAGCCACTAGCCACAAGTGGCTATCCAGCGCTTGAAATATGGCATAGTGGAGGAACTCAATTTTTTTTTTGAATTTTAATAGCTCCCATATTGGACAGCTCAGGTTTAGATGTTATTCTACAGGCAATGAGGGACTCATAGAAGCTTTTAATCATGTGGACAATCTTAAAGACAGTGTAGAGAGTGCCTGTTCTGTTTGATGAGAATCTTGACAGATCAGACCAGGGTACTGGTGGAGGACTGCAGGATAACTTAGGTCAGCTGGGCCAGAGCCTGGCCAGGGGAAGTGTTTACCTGAAGGAATAGAAACAGGAAGATCCAGAGAGTGTGTTGTACTCTAACATCTCAAAAAATGCAAGCAGTCAAAACCCAAGAAATTGAATTCTGACATCAAGTCCTGACAGAATAGGGAGTAGGAGAGTGAGGTGTCAGAGAGGGAAAGAAAGCCAAAAGGTCAGCTGATCATAAAATAGGGAGAAAGCAAGGGTGAGCAGAGGAGTACACACACAATCAGTTTTACTGACAATTAGCCATGTGGGACACTGATGTGTTGCCCTGATTTAAAGAGCCAGAGATTCTGTTGGCAAGAAGGTCCACTAGGACCAGGGCAAGACCCCAGCAGACATGAAGGGCCAAACCACACCTTCGGAAATGGGAGAAAGGGGCAAATACTTATTGACTTCCTGCACTACACAGGGCACTCAGCTTGTCAAGGATACAAAAGCATGCCAGAAGCTCACAGTATGGGTCCCTGGGTAACAGGTGAAAAGTAAAGCAAAGTTTAATCATTTATCACAACAATAGAAGAGATAACACAAAGCAGTACGTGACTGATTCATTGTTCAGATGATTTTCTAGGCAATAACTGCTGTGTGAGTTCAGAAGAAAGAGCAAGCCCTTCAGTCAAGGATGGTCAGGGAAGGCATCATGGGAGAGGTAAAAACTGAGCCAAGTCTTGAAAAATGGGCAGAAATTTGAATCCGAAAAAAAAACACGTGAGAAGGAAACTCTTGGTATGCCTGGAAAAGAAACAGAAGAGGGGGGCTTCCCTGGTGGTGCACTGGTTGAGAGTCCGCCTGCCGATGCAGGGGACACGGGTTTGTGCCCTGGTGCAGGAAGATCCCACATGCTGCGGGGCGGCTGGGCCCGTGAGCCATGGCCGCTGAGCCTGCGAGTCTGGAGCCTGGGCTTCGCAATGGGAGAGGCCACAGCAGTGAGAGGCCTGCGTACCACAAAAAAAAAAAAGAAAGAAAGAAACAGAAGAGGGGAAGTATAAGCAATGTACAGAGGGCATGGGGAGCCATATGAGCTGGCCAGACCCTGCCAAGCTAGGTTGGAGATGGATAATAGAGTGTCTTAAAAGCAAACTCAAATGTTCAGGTTCTGTCTGCTTACCAGTAGCTTCCTGTCTGTTCCTTAGAGTTACTTGGGATGACTTTCAAAAATATAAATGCCGAAAGCATACCCACGTCAAATAAATCAGAAAATTGGGGGATGGATATAGGGTTTATTTCACAAGCTTCCCAAGTGAACCTAACATACACTCAGGGTTGAGACCAGGGGAATGACATCGTAACATTTTACTAATGCTAAATCAAGACCGTACATAGGATGGATTGAGTGGGAGAGACTGAAGGCTGTCTATTTATATTCATATATTTGTTTCCTTTCTGCAAGAAGACAGAAAGCAATTTATTGCCTGACCACTTCCTGTTTTGAAGTGGTGAGATGATATAGAAGGCAATTTAAGTCATCTTTCCTCTAAGTCAGAGTAAAACCAAAACACAAATTTATGTTCGCGGTCCACTCTCCTTTCTATCACAATTTGTGCATATAAAAATATTTTCCAACAATAACAGCCTGCAGTTAACAGTTACACATAACCATTTGTGTCTGAGCAGCAAAGCACCAGGAAAATGCCTGACAACATTGTTTCAAAAGGGAAATGCTTTTAACCTACTTTATGAAAGTCAGCATACTCCAGACCTTAACTACCCAACTTTGCCAGTCTCCAATATCTGTATGCATAATTCTACATTAACTACTAAAATGCATTTACCTTCTTGCAAATAAGTTGAACATTTTAAAGCGTGAACATTTTCCCTATGATATTAAATTTCAGAAACCTAAGAAACATTTAACTCAAATATATTTCTATTAAATTAACCGTAAAACAGCTAGGTAACATGACTATTTTCTTCCAGGTTTATTGAGATAAAATTGACATATAGCATTGTGTAAGTTTAAGGTGTACAATTTGACAATTTGATATACAGACTGTGAAATAATTACCACAGTAAGATTAGTTAACACATCCATCACTTCACATGGTTAACTTTTTTCTTTCTTTCTTTCCTTTTTTTTTGGCTATTGTTGTGAGAATGTCTAGGATCTACTCTCTTAGCAACTTTCAAGTATACAATACAGTATTGTTAACTGCAGTCAGCACGCCGTACATTACATCCCCAGAACTTATTCATTTTATAGCTGGAAATCTGTACCAACATCTCCCCATGTCCCTCCACCTGCAACCCGTGGCAACCACCAATATATTCTTTGTTTCTATGTACCATGACTATTTTAAATGACAGAGTCAGGAGAATTTTATCTTGAAAAAAACATGAAGAATACGTTACTTTAGTGGCAAGGATGTTAAAACGTACTTTTTTAAAAAAAATTAAAACAAAAAGAGTGTGCCTAAGAGGTCATTCTGTCTTGCTGTGCCAGATTCTCCTTCTAAGAGAGCCAATCCAGCCAGTGCCCACAGCAGAGGCAATAGCCATGATCTGTGCCATGCAACCCCCTTCCTAGAACCATATAGGCCAAGGGTAGCCAGGCCTAATGATGTGAACACTCCATCCAAACAGGGATGGTGGTAATTACCTAAACCCATTCTCTTTCAAGAATGTGAACTGGAAATGGGAAGAGAAAATCACTCACGTGGTGGGTACAGAAGCTAAAAAGTCAGGCAATAGAAGGAAGTCCTGAGAAGCCCCAAGAGGGGCAAGTTATGAGGAAACTGAAGCCATTAGGCAGTGAACAGAGATAAAAAGTAGAGGATAAAGTAACTGGTAACAAAGGACAGAGTAGAATGAGTCACCGTAATAAAGATGGGGATCAATGAAATCCTGCTGTTGAGGGGACAATGAAATAATCCATCTCCTACAGCTGCACTGAATCACACCAGTTTCCAGTGTTTGCATTCAACATCTGTGAGATCTAACTGCAATTGTTTCCAGAGTCCTATAAGATTCCCATCTGCATCACCTAAGATATTCTAAGTAAATTGCTGTACCTTTCATGCCTGTATGAAACAATAAGTAGACTCCCAGAATCATGCACCAAGTGAGAGAAGCTGGATCAATTGCATTTTGCAAAGTGAATTTTATCCTTCAAGGTTGGTTCCGGGTTTTTCTAGGAATAACATCCTAGAAAGAAGACAACGTTCTCTATATCATAAAAAAAAAATTCATAAGTTAAAATTTCAATATTCTTATAACAGATGTTTTAAGGGAAAAAAACTTTTTTTCTCTTCACTTTTTAACAGCGGAGCCAATCTTGTTCATATTTATAAAAAGCCATATAGATAGGGGTGGAAAGCCTAATGACTAACTGCTACCCTCATTAGAAAAGAAAAATAGCCACACATATCTTCTAAGACATTTTATTAACCAGTGTTTTCTAGAAGAATTATTGTTGGGAGAGTCTTGTTTTGCACGTTTTATAAATCATGTTTTTGAAAAATATTTTATGACATGGGAAAAAGATGAAAAATGGGTACAAAACTGTATACATGGGACTTCCCTGGTGGCACAGTGATTAAGAATCTTCCTGCCAATGCAGGGGACACAGGTTCAAGCCCCGGTCCAGGGAGATCCCACATGCAGCAGAGCAACTAAGGCCGTGTGCCACAACAAGAGAAGCCACCGCAATGAGAAGCCCGTGCACTGCAATGAAGAATAGCCCCCGCTCGCCGCAACTAGAGAAAGCCCGTGCAGCAACGAAGACCCAACACAGCCAAAAATAAAATACATTAAAAAAATAAATACATTTTTTTTAAAAAGCAGTATTCTTAAAAAAAAAAAAAAAGAGAGAGAGAGAGAGGCAGGGAGAGGCACACCCGCAAAGAGTTTTGCCAACCCATTCACTCTGGTTTGTTACTCTTGGGTTAAGAGAGTCCAATGTATGAATAATACTATTTTTCAATTTTGTTCTCATCTACTTAGTCACCATCACCACACCCTGATATTTATGCAAAAAAGAAAAAAGTTCCAGTGAGCAAATTCAACATCATCACCAATGTTCAGTAAGGACAAGCCCGTCACCCATTTCCTCCATCGCCATGTTGAAATGACTCAGTCCTCCATTAAGCTGGTCTTTCTTGATACCCATTATGTCAGCAAAACCAAGGAACACCTTCTGTAGACTTCTCTGTTTACCTGAGGCAAGTCCTCAGCACAGGCATGGGACACATGTCCAGACTCAGCTCCCCTGTGTCCTTGAAAGGGTGTCATTTCCCAAAAAACCACTACCTCTATGGGCTGAACCATGGTACTAATCTTTAAAGTCATTCTCGAAGATTTTTTTCAAATTTGAATTACACAGGAAGAAAAGAAGTCACATTGGTCATCAAAAAATTAGCAGAGATCGAGAATTCCCTGGCGGTCCAGTGGTTAGGACTCTGCTTGCTCACTGTCCCTGGTCAGGGAACTAAGATCCCGAAAGCCTCAGAGCTCGGCCAAAAAAAAAAAAAAAAAGAATCAGCAGAGATTAATTGATCATATTTCTAAGACAGAGCAGGGCTTTAGGAAAGACAATGGGGAGGACGGATGCAAGGAATGTAGATATTTGAGCCTGGGACAGTAACTAGGGAGCTCTTTCCCTCTGGAGACCACGGGCAGTAAGATGCTATGGGGATCTGAGAAGAATCAGGGGGACCCTTGAAGGAAATAAGATATGCTGAAGGGGTCAAGGAGGGGCAGGCTATTTTGACTTGGACCAGTCCTGCCAGCTCTGCAATTGTAATTTTGTTTTAACAGAGGTATAACATACATATAGAAAAAGAGAGAAAACAAAAGTACGATGACCTCAGTGGATTGTCACAGGTGAACACTGCAACCACTGATCCATGTCAAGAAGAAAAAAATTGACAACAATTCAGAAGCTCCCTTGGGCCTGCTGCCAATCACCACTTGCTCCTTCCTTCCCAAAGATAACCTCTGTTTTGACTCCTATTGCTCTAATGTAGCTATACTTATGAAATTTGATGTAAGTGGAATCATACAGAATATATACTCTTGAGTCACTGTTTCCTCTACATATTGTTTGCATTCCATCCATGTTTCTTGTACTTATAGTTTATTCATTCTCATTGTTATATGGTATTCTACTACATGAATATGTTACAATGTATCTGACAATACTACAGCTGATGGACATTTGGGTAGTTGTCAGAGGAAGACTATTACAAACAATGCTCCTGTGAGCATTCTTGTACTACATGGCTCTCAGTGTACATGTATGTGTACTTTTGTGGTATATATCCAGGAGTGGAATTTCTGGTTATAGGGTCAGCTTATGCTCTCCTTTACATGATACTGTCAAGTCATTTTCCTAAGTAATTGTATCATTTACGTAGCTATCAGTGGAATATGAGAGTTCCAGTTGCTCCACATCCTTGTCAATATTTGTATTACCAGCCCTTTAAATTCTAGCTATTCTAGTGGATAGGTAATGGTATCTCACTGTGG
The DNA here is from genome assembly GCF_011762595.2 of Tursiops truncatus. Classification (NCBI taxonomy): domain Eukaryota; kingdom Metazoa; phylum Chordata; class Mammalia; order Artiodactyla; family Delphinidae; genus Tursiops; species Tursiops truncatus. The sequence continues at coordinate 30,808,241 of NC_047042.1, read as the reverse complement.
TTTTAATTTGCATTTTCCAGATGACTAATGCAGACCTTTCCACATTCAGCAATTTTAAAGCATCTCTGCATGTCTGTTTCATTGCAAATCACTGCTAAGTCACATTTTGATTCAGACTCAACAGTCTTTTTTTAATTGAAATATATTTGACATATAACGTAAATTTAAGGTGTATAACATGTTGATTTGATATATTTTTATAATATGATTGCCATCATAGCTATAGTTAGCACTTCTATTATGTTGCATAATTATCATTTCTTTTTTGTGGTTGGAATAATTAAGATCTAGACTTAGCAAGTTGGATGATTATAATACAATATTATTGTCTATATTCACCATACTGTGCATCAGATCTCCAGGACCTATTTGCCTATTAGTTGCAAGATCAACAATCATTCATTAAATCCCTGCTGTGAATCTGAGACTACATGTGTTAGTTGCCTCCAATTACATGGCCTGAAGATGGTGGTGAGAGATTTTCCTGGACTAGGTGATTTCTGGTCAGACCTGCTGGTTTAGCTGCAGTATATTTTCACTGACATTGCAGGGAGGACACTACTGGGAGAAGAATATGCCAGCAGGGCAGGGAAAGAGGAAAGGAGTTGAGTATAAAGAGTGAAAACCAGCTGCATTTCCAAACTTTACAGCTTGAAAATAGTTGGTGACAGTTTCCACAAGGAAATAATTTAACCTGTCAGCCATAAAATAGGATGATTATTAATACTGATACAGATAATACTAATGCTTGTAAGCAAGGGAAAAGTGACCTTCAACAGGTGTTTGACGCTATTGTGAAATAAAAATCTCCTAGACAGATCTTTCTTGGAATGACTCATAGCACAGCTTCTCTAAAAATGTGGGTAAACCTCTGGGAACATGAGGTTCTTTGAAGGCCAAAGAAAAGTTTACTTGGCCTCAAATCCCACCTGGCAGTTTTTTCCACAGCTGGCAATAGGGGCTGATGAGAAGCTCTTTTCTGTTCCAGAAAAAGAGGTTGCAAATTATCTTCCTCTGCACCTCAATCAAGAGGTGGTGCTAGATGACCTTCCCCCCTGCTACCTGTCACAGGTTGACTGGAGTGTATGAATATTCCACCATAGGGTCTATTTGTCAGACTGAGGTGCTGTCACTGTGCAGACAGTGGAGAGAAATGTGGGGAGAGTATTTGGGAAGAGTAACACCTTAACGGGCTACTTAACAACCTCGACCAGTTAGACACACCTTTGTTTAGCATAACCGCTGAAGTCTCACTGAAAAGGAAACCCTAAAGGACAGTAGGCCTTGACTGAGGAGAGGGCCAAGACAGTCTGAACTCTGGGCACGTTCAAGGGGATAGGAGGACCAGCTCCTGCCTAAGGCGGGAACTAGCTCTTGGTGACCGGGAGTGAAGGGGAGGAAGAAACCTGGGAAGGAGTGAGCATAAGGCAACTGAAGGCAAAGGTCAACCATTTCCCAATTTTCCCTAAGGCTGACCCTGAAGTATTGAAACCTAAGTGACCTGAATTCCCTGCAGTGAACCTAATAACAGATCCAGCATTTTGGCCACCTTAATTACCCATTCAGATCTCCCCAGAACACACCTGTGGTGCATTTGGAAGGACAAGTTGACCTCTCCTGGTGAGCCAGGTCTTTCTTGTCCACCCAGCTTGCCCAAAGGGCTGTAGTTGAGCTTTCATATAATCACATTTTCATTTCTACGCAACTCACACCTTATTCAGATGAACAGTCTACTGTTGGTGGCATATGTCTGCCCAGAGATGAAATCTTCATCTCTCTTTTCCTTGTCTAGAAGACACAGGAGAACTGAGAAACTGAATTTTGAGGGAGAAGTAAGACAATGAATAGACCCAGAGGGTCTAAAAGATGAAGAGTGGCCGCGTGGAAAAGACACATTTTGGAACTAGAAGGCAGGATTGGACTGACACCTCACATTGACCTTGTGTGACTTTAAACAAGCTCTGTGGATCTCAGTTTTCTCATCTGTAAGATGAGTGGAGTAAAGTGTTCTGAGCTGAAAGTAAAATGTTCGTTTATTTGACATACTGGAGTTTAGCTCAAAGTTTTTACCCAGAAGGTAGATTGTGGAGAGAGGCCTAATTATTCTCCATTTTCTCCCCAGAGCCTTGTGTGCTCTGGCTCCAGAGAGGCTCTCACTTACTCACATTGCATCTCCTGGGCTCTTTTGCTCTCTGGTTCTATCTGAGTTTGGCTAGTAGGAGATACCTGTAGGAGAACTGAGAACTGAATGAGAGAAAGAGAGAGATTTCTTTCCTGCTTCCTTCCTGCTTTGATGTGCTGTGTCCATAAGTCCAGCTTTTATGGGATGGCCCTTCCTCCAGCTGGTAACACCTTTACTCTCTTTGCCCCCTCAGACCTACTATCGGTAATAGCTTCCCACTATCGACAGTCCCTGGGTACCTTAACATCTTTGCTGTCTCCCTTGACCTTGCCCTCATCTCTGTAAATAGTCCCTTTACTAAAACCTCTTCCACTGAACTATTTTGAGTGGAGAATTCAGTTTCCTACCAGGATCCTGGTTAATACAAAAATTTTCTCTTCAAAGAGAAAACTATGAATTACAGAACTTCCTGAGTCCCCCCTCTCCCCACTTGATGCTAGCTATTACTCTTTTTCCCATTTCCAGAGAATGATGAGGTCTGATGGGTGTATTTACTTGGAGGAGGGAAAGGAACACAGAGTTAAGAGGTCTCCTTCTTTTTATTACTTACACTATTGTTTTCCTTTTTTTATTGAACGGTGGTTGGTTTACAATACTGTGTTAGTTTCAGGTGTACAGCAAAGTGATTCAGTTATACTTACATATATATATTCTTTTTCAGATTCTTTTCCATTATAGGTTATTACTAACACTATTGTTTTTCAGGTGGACTTCATCAGTGCAGCAACTCACAACAAAGTGCAGGTACACACTTCACATGAAAGAAATCCAGGTTGGGAAATGGTTAAGTTATTTGGCTAACACAAATGCCGAATTACATGATCCAAGCTCCAAAGACCATTTCCTCCCTCTCCACACCTCCTCCAACAAGAATTATTGGACTTGGCTTTGAAACATGACGAGGTTAAGCAGGCGGTTTCCAAGTTTTCCCTTTCACTTTGCATCCAGGATAAACATAATCCATGACTTTGATTTTTACACATTTTCATTTCAGTCAGGAGTTGGCAGTTTTTCAGCAGGGCTGCACCAAGTTTCATCTGTTTACTGAAATTTACATTTTTTACCCTTTCTGGTTATAACCTTTCTGCCTATGTCCTCTTCTTCCCTCCTTCCCCAGTCGTTGTGGATCAAGGACACTATATCATCCAGGGATGAAGGGATTTGAGAGGCTAAATGTTATAGACATATCCAATTTGACTAGAAGTTTCCGTGAGGTCTGAAAACTAGACATGTTGAAGACACGTAAGATTGTCAGGGAGGTGGGGAGTTTGCAGCTGTGGAGAATAAAACCCGGAGCTTTTAAAGCATTAGAGAGATTTGAAGTAAAAGGAGGAAATGAAAAAGCTTTTAAAAGCAAAAATAGCTTGGATAAGTCTCTCCTGAAGTGTGTGCCATGGAGCCCTAACACTGTACCTCCTGTGCAGGGTGCAAGCTGGGGGGAGATTATGATCAAATACGTTTGGGAAATAATACAAAATGTGGCACCTCCTTGGAGAGCCCCAAAGCCTACTAAAGGTACTGAGAACTCGTGTAGTAAAGAATTCTGTTTAATGGTTGAGTCACCAAGTTTCCCCGCAAAATTCTTAGTCATGGAACTTTTAAAATAACATCTATTTTCATTCTCTTGTGGAAATATCAAGGAACAAACTTTGAAAAACATAGTCTGTCATATTGGGAGGAGAAACTCAGGGAATAAAAACAGAAGAACCTGGGCTTCTCTGGTGGCGCAGTGGTTGAGAGTCTGCCTGCCAATGTAGGGGACACGGGTTCGTGCCCCGGTCCGGGAAGATCCCGCATGCCGCGGAGCGGCTGGGCCCGTGAGCCATGGCCGCTGAGCCTGCACGTCCGGAGCCTGTGCTCTGCAATGGGAGAGGCCACAACAGTGAGGGGTCCGCGTACCGCAAAAAAAAAACCCAGAAAAACCTGATTTGTATCTTCTCTATCTCTTTCTTACTTCCTGGGCAATAGGGCTCTCGCACTAGGATTCAAAGTCAGACTGCTGCTCTTTTCCACCCTGATGAATATTCTAGCTGAAAACGGTCTATATAGTATATAAGACCAGACTGGCAAATGTTAAGTGTTCTGCAAATGTCTGTTGAATGAATTTATGATTGAACAAAATGAGTTAGTCCCTGTAAACCATGCACAATGCCTGACACAAAATAAATAGCAACAAATGCTATTATTACTATTCATCATGATCTCTGGTTTAGAGGAAACAGAAAAACTCAAAACTTGTTACTGTCCCCCCCTTCAAAATAACTTAAAGACTTCGATGGGCTCTGTCATCAGGTAACATACATTTTCTGAAGGAGAACCAAATGATTAAGCCACAATAAAATGACCTTTCACACAGAGAAGTCTTACATGGAAATATATCAGAATCACGGACAAAAAATTCTGTTTGCTTAGAGACACAGACAACGAATGGCATGTTTCTACAAGGAAGAAATGAACTGGGTAAAATAAATATATACATACATACATACATATATATATTATATTCCAATTCTGTGATGCCAGAAGGAAGAGCTAATTTGTTGAGAGTTTTGTTTTTATTTTTAATATCCTTCCATAGTTGCCATTACTTACAATAACAACATAAGACATGAAGGAGGTGAAGTAACTTATTTCACTTCTGCTCCTACCTCGACTTATAAACAGAATGGAGGCTCTAACAAACTGCAATTGTTAAGATTATGTGGATCAGCTTCCTTAGAAGGAATTTATCTTGTCTAAGAATCTCAAGCATTTCCTGAGTTAGTAATGTACCAGAGTTTGTTTTTCGCTGACAACTATTAACTAATCACCTCAAATCTTTTGAAAGAGAACTGTCTTTCCTGCCCACAGTATATCACGAAAACATTAAGAATAGGGTTGTGCTTTTATTGAGCACTTTCTGTGATTTTAAACCATAGAAATAGATTTGTATTTATATATGTATTATCTCATTAATGAAAGAGAAAGTTGTCAGTTATTTGGAAGAGAAAAAGCTCCAATAAATAAAAATATTCCTTATTTCAAATGCATTTATTTTCATTTTATTGAGTTTTAGGAATTTATGTAACATTAAGGGTTACAGTTCAGCATGGCCAAAGTAAAAGAAGCTCTGATTTGAAGTTGCTTCAGTAAGGAAATTTGCATAACCTCACATACCAGGAGGTACAAGATCAAGTCTCTGGCTGGAGTGATTCAGTGTCTCAATGATTTCATCAAAGGCTTGGGCCCCGTCCCTCCCTCTGCTCTGCCCTCTGCCCCACTGGCTGCTTACTGAGGCTGGTTCTCTCCTCATGATAAAATGGGTACCAGCAACAAATAATCATTCATTATTCATCTACAACAGGAGACAGTAAATCTTCCAACCAACGAATATGCGCCTTTGCCTTTAGTCTCATTGCGTCAAGTTATTACACTTGTCCATTCCCAGAACAGAGGAATGACATTGATTGTCCTAAACCAATGATTCTCAAAGTACAGTCCCCGGATCAGCGGCTTATGCTGCTGGGAACCTGAAAACCTATTGGAAATGCAAATTCTCAGGCCTCACTCTCGCTCTACTGAATCAGAAATGTTGGGGTTAGGGTCCAGCAATCTGAGTTGTAACAAATATGCCATGTATTCTGAAGTTTGAGGATCACTGCTTTAGACTAAACAGAATCTACTCCTGGTGCGGGGGGAAGGGGTGGAGACCTGGACCAAACTAGGGTTATGTTAGGAGGAGGAAGTTATGCCTGTTGAACTACTAACAGTGTCCACGTCCTGGATTTCTCAAAAACAACACTGGTTTCAAATATTCTGTTCCATGGGGGTTGCAAAACACGGTCCACATTAAGATGACTATCTCAAAAACTCTCTCGAAATCCTCTGGTGAATGTACTGTGTCCTGAAAAGACAGTGAGAATATATCAAGAATCAAAAGATCTAAGGTCTAAGTCTAGCTGTGTCACTGTTCAAGCCAATGTCCTTGAGAAATTCACTTAGACTCTCTAAACCCCAGCTTTTACTCCTGTAAGGGTGTTGAAACAGAGAGTCTTTAAATTCTTGAAAACAAAAACAATTGTAGCCAGCATTTACTGAGCACTTACTCTACGTCATACATGGCCAAGGATTTTATTTAGCATCCTATCATTGAATACTTAGAATAGTCCCTATGAATGATGGCTGGATGGATGGATAGATGGGCAGGCCGGTGGGTGGAGAATAGCCCCTATGAAGCATGTAACTTGCCCCAACTCAGTTGGCTGCTGAGTGAAGAATCTGAGATTCAGGTCTATCTGACCCACGGTCCATTTGCTAAGCCACTATCCCACATATAGTGGCCCACTCTCCCTAACCTCCATCAAACTAACTCTTTGTGATTCTGCAGTTCATTTGGTTTCTTATGGTTTAACTCATTATGCTTTTTAGGAAGCATGCTTTTTAGTATAATGAAAAGAATGTGAGCTTTTAAATTCAAGCTATATTGGAATCTTGGCTTCACCACTCTCTTGATCTATGACTTTAGGAAAGTTATTTAACTTCTCTGAAACTTTAATTTTCATTCTGTAATATAACATTTTGCATAGCATTTGTAAGGATTAAAGGAGATAATACATCTACAGTGCTTGGCACAGTGCCTGGACTATAATAGATATTCAATAAATGTTCATTTCCTCCCCTGCCTATTGCCTCATGGGAAATGTTATTTGCTGAATGAGTAGGAAATACTTTAGAACATTTATTTATTCATGTTCCCCAATATTTCCATTCATAAGTGCCCTTATTAAGTTGTACCAGGAATGGAAAAATTCTGCCTGTGCCTTCTTGGCTAAAACCTTTCTAGGTATAAGAACCCAGAGGGAAGACCACGTCCAGGAAAAGAACAGTCCTAGACTTTCTATCAGTTCCCCCATATTCACACTCTCCTAACAATCTCTTCCCAGAGTTTTTTCAAGTGGGCTATGTGGGTCTACATTTGAACTTGAAAGATTATTTCCAAATTTGAGAGGTAGTCCTCTTCACCTGTGTTAATCTCAAAATAGAACAGTCTGTGTGGGGTAAGGAGTCCACGCTGTCCTTTCACAGGCCTTCCTGTAATGGACCCACGTGGGTGCTGGGTAACAGCACCCACACACAGAGTTTGGGGTAAGTTATTTGGCTCATGACAAGAAAAGCCATGGCTCCCAAGGAAAGACTGCTCCCTTTGAAGCAGCTACATCAAGGAAAGAAGAATTTTACTCTCCGAGCTCCGAAGGGTGTGTGTAGTTAATAATTCATGATGCACTCCCATGGGGTTTAAATAATTGTTTGATTGACAAATTTTTTGTGGCTCTATCATCACACCATTTTTAATGGTGAAAAGTCATACAATTAGAAAACGTAGCCCATTCAAATACTTGAAAAATAAGAAGTTCTGATGTTTGCTTAAAATTTTAATGTTACTGTTAATGGTGGGCTGTTTAATTTTGCTGTCTTGAAGAATAACAAACTTCTGGATTTTTTTTTTTTTTTTTTTTTGGCTGCACTGCATGCGGCTTGTGGGATCTTAGTTCCCTGACCAGGGATTGAACCCGGGCTCTCGGCAGTGAGAGCATGGAGTCCTAACCACTGGACCACAAGGGAATTCCCAATAATAACAAACTTTTGGAATAAATTGACAATAAATGGCTTCTGAAGTTATTTAATGCTTATACTTTCTTGCAACATGATTTAAGTAGAGTGGACAAGTATGGCCTGTGTTTTCCAAGGCCATGACCAATACCCCTTATAGTTACATTTTGAAGCAAGTGTTTGACATCAGATAATTCATCCAGAAAATAACTCTCTAAAATTTCCTTTATTGTAACCAGGAGGCAGTAATAGATCATGAAGATGAATGTATGTTATTATCCCTCTGGTTGATATAGAAAACACAAAATGATAAAAGCTGTTTTATGGCCTCTCTTAACACAATGCTAGGAAATCCTATGGTGGTTTATCTTGCATCTTCATGAGCAGAAAAGAACATAAAATTGAAAAAATATCCAAAACTGTCATTAATGGTAGTCATTCTTAATAATTCTACTCTATAATTATACCAGGTTTCCTTATAAAATTTTTATATATAACACACATTTATTTTACATATATGCATATTTCTATAGTACATAAGTGCTTTAAAGTTACATAAAGGATACAAGTTTTTAATTATTAGACACCAGAGCTGGGTTAACAAACAAGTATCTTGAGACTCTATGGGGTAAAACCAGGCACTATTATTTTTTTTTAAACCCCCCCAGGTGACGACAATGTGCAAGCAGAGTTAAGAAACACCACCCAAAATATTCTACCAACCACACATGAACATGAACACATATATTTTCTTAACTTCACTGAGAACATCTACTACTAGCAATATAGTCTCATAGAACAGACAAGTTCAAGGGCATGCCTGCTCCCTTTCCCCATTATCCTTCATTAACTTCTCCCTGAGCAAAATATCCAAGAGATTGGTTTGCCCGTTTGTGTGTGTGTATGTGTGTGTGTGTGTGTATAGTAGCATCAGTAGTAGAAGACGTAGCAAAGTTCTTTGTTCTTTTTCCAAATGATTTTTCCTGCAGACTCAGCAAAGAAGACTGAATAAAGCACAATGTACAGAACAAAAGTGGAATGCCTCAAGAACCTTCTGCCCTCCTGCCCCTTTCTCCATCATCATCAGTACCCCAGGGGTCCCCAGAGCACCATTCTAAAATCTGCCTCTCAGACCCTAGAGAACTTGGCTATCTCACTTAGCGGCTGCTGGAAGAAGACTCATCTCTAGTGTGACAGGAAGGGCCCCAGGACAATCTGCTGAATTGTACAATAAGCAACTCCACCCAGGCAGTCCTGGATCAACCTCTGCTTGCCCTTGGCCATGCTATGAAACACCAATAACTGGATATTTAGAAGGTTGTTCTCCTCCAGTTCCTGGTATGAATAGTTCTAGGCAGGGCCCTTACTCATGGTGGTGAAATGAAGCAAATAATACCGTGTGCTCCCCTCCCGGCTCTCCCCCTTCCTCCAAATCCGAGAACATCCCAAGGGACCCAAAAAAGGACTGCCAGTCATGAAAAGTAAATATATAGCCTAAAAGGGGTGTGTAGAGTTAGGAAAGGCAGTTTTGCCCACTCTATTTTGATGATTTGGGGAAGTAGTAGTGGGCAGTTGGCATATGAGTTTGGTCTTTGTTAAAAACAAAATAAAACAAAATACAGAAAGCCTGGTTGACAGCATATTCTCTCTCTGGCCACCTCTGAGTCTCTACCACTAGTCTTTGTATCCACTGAGCCCCTGTCCAGGGCCTGGGACCTGGACTTATCTTTTTGATTCATCACACAAAAGAGAGCTTGGTTGAAGACGCTACCTGAAAGTTATAGGGTGCAAAAATGTTTTGTGCCTGCCGATAACCCAGTGGTTAATCTTAAAACCAATGCTTAGAGAAGTTAGCCAACTTGGCCAAGGTCACAGAGTGGTGGAGATGGGATTCCACTCCATGTCTGCCTGATTCCAAAGCCCACAGTCTTTCTACTACATTTGCTTGTCCTTGAGGAAAGGGGTTTTGATTGGAGGATGAGGTAAAAGATGGGTAATTTTAGACACCAGGTGAAATTGGGTTCAGACCAGGACTAAGTAAGTGCTTTATTAGGGGTCTCTAGGAAGACACAGGAAACATAGACCCACAAGGGAGTTGGGGAAGAAAGACAAAGAAAGGGAGGGCACTAGAGACAAACATCACCTAATCCAAACACTTGAACACTGTGAAGCAAATCCTGATACCCGGGCATTACTAGATGTGTAGAAACTAAATCTGTACAGCTCTTAAATTTTTTATTGTGTGACATTTTAATCTGATAGAAGATATACATTCAAATTCTGTACTAATTTAATTCTTCATCTTGTTTCTGGGGCAGTTAACAAAGGAATACAAGATACTCTGATTTGTCCTAGGCAGTCAAACATTGTGAAACTTTTTACATTGGTTAAGGTGCCAAAGTGATGATTCATTTCACACAGATCACCAATCGAATTGACTTCCAATCATGTCTATCTTGGTCTATATCAGAAACAGGTAAAGGGGGTCAAAAGGTACAAACTTCCAGTTATAAAATAAGCAAGTCCTGGGGATGTAATATACAGCATGGTGACTATTGTTGATAATACTGTATTGTATATTTGAAAGTTGCTAAGAAAGTAGATATCAAAAGTTCTCATCACAAGAAACAAAAATTTTAACCATATGTAGTGACGGGTATTAACTAGACTTACTGTGGTGATCACTTTGCAATATATACAAATATAAAACCATTGTACACTTGAAGCTAATATAATTGCTATATGTCAATTATATCTCAGTATAAAGAAGAGAAAGAGAGAGAGTGTGACCCACAGGTCACTCACCGACTCAGTAGTTCATTTACAATTTGCCATGAGGTTCCTCTTAGCTCCCACGTATGTGGATGTGATGATAGGTTGGCCAAAATGAGGTGGTATTTTGTCTAGTTTAAACAATGTACCTCAAGTAAAATTTAGCTCCAATCATCCTAATTCAAACAACCAACTGTTAAAAAGCAATATATAAGACAATCAGGGAAATATGAACACTGTATATTTGATGATGTTAAGGAATTTATTGCCTACTTCTTTTGGTGTAATAATGATATTGTGGTTAGTTTTCATTGTTGTTGTTGTTTTAGAGTATTTCTCTTTTAAAGCTACATATAAAAATATTTACAGATGAAATGATATGATTCCTGGGATTTGCTACAAAACAATTCAGTGGTAGAGGGAGGGAGTGAAGGAAAAGTAGATGGGTAAAGATGAAACAAGATTGGCTATAAATTAATAATTGGAGAAGCTGGGTGAAGAGTAAATGGAAGTTCATTATACTATCCCCTATCCTTTTGTTTATGTTTAAAATTTTCCATTAAAAAGTTTTGCTTTTCTATATATAGACCTAATCAGTGTGACATAATGGAAATTTCAAAGGATTTGGAGCCAGGTAAACCAGAATGCAAATACTGGTTCTTTTCACTAACAAGTTAGTGGAAAGATTGTTAAACTCATGGAGCTTCTTTTTCATCTTTAAAATAATTAATTTGTACCTTATAAGAATATTGAGAATTAAAAGAAATAATATCTCTAATGCACCTCACACAGTGCCTGACACATAGTAGACACTCAGTAACTATTGTTATAATTGTACGCGATATTGAAGACGTAGGCATTTCAAAGAAACTTGGAACATGTTTTGAGATTTCAATGGAAATCTCAAAGCAGAATGAAGTGAACTAACAAAACAAAAGATGGTACCCTTTCACAGAGAGCCAGAGATCAGAACTTCTCCTAGGCAAGAAGACAATTATCCAAAGCACAAAAGGAAACAACTTTCCATTTATCTCATTTCTGAGGTAACCATTGTATCACTAGTAAAATAGTCCAGGAATAAATTGGACATGATTTATAAGGTCTTAAATTCCATTCTGCTTCAGTATTTGAATGAGAAGGGGCAAAGAAAAATGTCCTTGGCTGGGAATAGGGGAATAGGATCCAGAATTTTTTTTCTTGACATCTTTCTCTAGTTTAAATTTGTACTTAAATTTAATTTATTTAATTATGTGTATTTACTTATGTGTATTCAACTCACATAGATCTCCTATGTGAAAAAATGATTCTCATTAGACAATTATGTTTATAACTTGCTCCTTCTTCTATAACAACCCAGTTAATGGCTTCAGCATTCAGCTACTCAAACCAGAACACTGGTAGATATACTCAATTCCCTTTTCTCCCTCACCACTTCTCTTCCCACACACTTTCAAGTGATTCCCAAGTCCATCAGTTTTATCTCTCACATGCCTTAGGCCAAGTCCTCAGCATCCCACAATTAATTTCTGCAGCAATTGTAAAACTGTTTTCTTTATCTCTAGTTTCTTCTTTATTCAAATTATATTGCAAAATACTGCAAAGTGGCATTTTAGCACTCAAATCTGATCATTTCATTACTCTGGGTAAAATATTTCAGTAGCTCTCAACTGTCTACAGAAGACTTTCCAATGCCTTAGCTTGGCAATGACCCTTGTCCACGTTTCTAACCACATCAGCTCTTCATCTAGACATTCAAATGCACCCTGTCCCTTGCTCTCTAGCCTTACTAAATGACTTGCTATTTTCTCCAAGTACCATGTTCTCTTCAGCTGCTGTGTTTTTGCACATGCTATTCCCTCTGCCTTGCAATATATTCGTTCTGTCTCTTTGACAAACCTTGCTCATACTTCAACTCTCAGCTTGCATATTCTTTTGGTTGTTTACTCTTTCACCGCCAATTGCTCACAGCCACCATGTTGAGTTAGACCCTCTATTCTCTGAGCAACTTGCACATGCATGCATATATCCCTATTTAAAAATCTTACACTAGTAAGTTGTGTGTGTGTGCCCATGAGCTCCTAGAGAACAGAAATTTCGGCTTATTTATCTTTAACTCCTTAAAGGTTACCTAGTATCTGGCACAAAGTAGGTGCTCAGGAGTACGTGGAATAGGTGAAGGGAACAAATTAAGCAAGAGAAAAGTTTAAAAACACGGTACAATGAATAACTGTTCTTCAATCTTTCAAAAATATAATACCTATCTTTCCTAGAATACACCTTACCCCCTCAAGTTTTAATTCATTAGATTGTTCTTTCTGTCTAGAATGCTTTTCTCTTCAATTTTATCCTTGGCTCATCCTTCAAGAAGCTACTTAAGAGGTGACATCATTATCTCTACTAGGCTTGTCCTGAGCCCCTAGGGAGAGTTACCAACCTCCTCCCTTGTATGGTCATAAGTCTATTATGTGAAAAATAGATTCTTGTACTTTATAGTACATACCAGAGCTCCTTGATATTTGTAAGGTATATGTCCTGAGACCTCACAGATCCAAAAGTTTGACTATGGAAATGTTTATATGGGTTTCTGGATTTCTTCTAAATTAAATTTCTAGCTTGCTGCACTCTAGAGCCTGCAAGCCACAACTACTGAGCCCACATGCCACAACTACTGAAGCCCGCACGCCTAGAGCCCGTGCTCCACAACAAGAGAAGCCACTGCAGTGAGAACCCCGTGCACCGCAACAAAGAGTAGCCCCCGCTCGCTGCAACTAGAGAAAGCCCGCGCGCAGCAACGAAGACCCAGTGCAGCCATAAATAAATAAATAAATAAGAACTGGTGTTCAATTTCTAGCTTGAATCCTGGATTTCCTCCCAGCACAAGACAGTCAGCTTTTTGACTTTCACTCAAAATCGTTCTTTCACTTGATGGCCATTTTGAAAAGTCATATTTATTGGAATATGATTTACGGAGAGTAAAATTCACTTTTTTTTTTTTTGGCCACTCCCTGCAGCTGAAAGAACAGAGTCCTAACCACTGGACCAGCAGGAAATACCCAAAATTCACCTTTTCAGATGTATGATTTTATGAATTCTGACAAATACATCCAGGCACATAACCACCACCAGAATTTTAGATAGTGTACATTTCTACCACCCCAAAAAGTTCCCTGGTGCCCCTTTGTGATCGCTCCCCAGCCTACAGCTGTGCCTATGGTTTTAACTTTTCCAGAGTGTCATATAGATGGAAACAAATAGCATGTGGCCTTATAAGTTTGGCTTCTTTCGGTTAGCATAACGCATTTGAGATCTGTCCCTTGTGTTGCTGAGTAGTATTCCATGGTATGGAATTCCACTGTATGGAATGTATCACAGTACGTGTGTACACATCGTGGATGTTCTGTAGTTTACTCATCCCTTCTCATGTAATGAACATCTGTGTTGTTTGCATTTCTTTTGGTAGTTATGAATAAGGCTTCTATAAATATTTATGTCTTTTGTAAACATATATTTTTATTTCTTTTAGGTAAAAATGTAGAAGATGAGTTAGGTCATGTAGTAAGCACATGTTTACCTTCATAAAAAACTGTCACGCTGTTTTTTCAAAGTGGCTGCACCATTTTTCATCTTACCTGCAACGTATGAGACTTCCGGTGGTGCAGCATCCTCGCTGACACTAAGAGACATGTAATGATATCTCATTGTGGTTTTAATTTGCACTTCCCTAATGGCTAATGATCTTTTCAGTGTTTATTAGCCCTCTGTATCTCTTGTTGTATGAAATGTCTGTTCAAATGTTTTGTCCATTTTTTTTTAATGAGATTGTCTGCTTGTAAATTATTGAGTTGTCAGGGTTCTTTACACATTAATGAAATCAGTCTTTTATTAGATAGTGTTTTGTAAATATTTATTTCCAGTCTGTGGCTTCTCTTTCATTCTCTCAACATTGTTTCTTTGTTTTTTTTCTGTTTTTTCATTTTTATTTTTGGCTGCATTTGGTCTTCATTGTTGCGTGGACTTTTCTCTAGTTGCAGTGAGCGGGGCCTACTCTTTGTTGCGGTGCCTGGGCTTCTCAGTGTGGTGGCTTCTCTTGTTGCAGAGCATGGGCTCTAGATGCGCGGGCTTCAGTAGTTGTGGCGCATGGGCTTAGATGCTCCGTGGCATGTGAAATCTTCCCGGAACAGGACTCAAACCCATGTCCCCTGCATTGGCAGGTGGATTCTTAACCACTGTGCTACCAGGAGAGTCCTTAACATTGCTTTTTGAAGACTGGTTGTTTTTAATTTTGATCAAGCCCAATTTATCAACATTTTCTTTTCTGGTTTGCATTTTTTGGATGCTCTTTACAAAACTTTTGCCTAACCCACGTTCACAAAGATTTTCACCAATTTTCTTCTAGAAATGTTATACTTTAGGTTTTACACTTAGGTCTGTGATCTATTTTGAGTTAATTTTGTGTGTGCGTGTGTGTGGTACGCGGGCCTCTCACTGTTGTGGCCTCTCCCGTTGGGGAGCACAGGCTCTGGACGCGTAGGCTCAGCGGCCATGGCTCACAGGCCCAGCCGCTCTGCAGCATGTGGGATCCTCCCGGACCGGGGCACGAACCCGTGTCCCCTGCATCGGCAGGTGGACTCTCAACCACTGTGCTACCAGGGAAGCCCTTGAGTTAAATTTTTAATACTGTGTGAGGTATAAGTCAAGGTTCACATTTTTGCACATATACGTCCAGCATCTATTGTTGCAACAGCACATATTGAAAGTCTATCCTTTCTCCATTGCATGTTTGCACGTTCTCCTCAGCATGTTTGCCAAAAATCAATTGACAATATATGAGTTGTTTTATGCCTGGATTCTATTCTAGGAGTTGGCCAACTTTTTCTGTAAAGGGAAGGATAAGAAAGATTTTAGGCTCAAAGGCCCTACAGTCTCTGCTGTAACTAATCAACTCTGGCATTACAGCATAGTAGCAGCTGTAATAGACAATATGTAAATAAATAAGCCTGGCTATTTTTTTGTATCAACAAAACTTAATTTACAAAACGGACAGCAGGCCAGATTAGGCTTTTAGCTTGTAGTTTGACAACACTTGCTCTAGTCTGTTTCAGTGTTTTGTGTCTATCCTTTTGCCAGTACCACCCTGTCTTGATTACTCTTGCAAGTTTTGAAATCAGGTAGTACTGTGATTCTTCCAACTTTTATCTTTTTTTCAAAATTGTTTAACCATTCGTTTAGCCATTCTTCTGCAGAATTGTTTTGACTATACTTTTTGCTTTCCTATTTAAGTTTAGGATATGCTTGCCAGTTTCTAGAAAAGAAAAAAATCTGCTGGAATTTTTATTAGGATCACACTGAATCTATAACAATTAGGGAATAATAGGAATTTTAACAATATTGAGTCTTCCAATCCATGAACTCAGATACTTCATTCTTTAGAGATATATATTTTATAGTTCTCAGCATACAAAACTTACACATATTTTGTTAGGTTTATACATAAGTATTTAATGGTTTTAGTCCTATTGTGCAGTGATATTTTTTATTTCACCTTCCAACTTTTGCATATATGTATATATATATATATATATATATATATAAATGATTTTTGTGTATTGAGCATGTATCCTGCAAACTTGCTAAATTCACGTATTAATTACAGTAGCTATTTTGTTAATTCTTTGAGATTTCTTATATAGAGAGTGATGTCACCTGTAAATACAAACAGTTTTATTTCTTCCTCTTCAATTTCTTTGCATTTTTTTTCTTTCTTTATTGCACTGGCTACAACCTCCAGTAAGATGGTGAATAGCCATGGTAAGACTATACAATCCTCCCTTGTTCCTGATCACAGGGGAAAGCATTCGGTCTTTCACCATTAAGTATAATGTTAGCTCTAAGCTTTTCATAGATGTCCTTTATTAAGTTGAGGAAGTTTCTTTCTATTTCTAGTATTCTTAGAGTTTATATCATGAATGGATATTGAATTTTGTTTAATGCTTTTTCTGCATCCATTGAGATGATCATATAATGTTTCTTCTTTAGTCTATTGATATGGTGAATTACATTGATTTTGTTTCAATATTATGCCAGCTTGCCATCCTGAGATGAAGTCCCTTGATCATGATGTACTATCCTTTTCATATATTGTTGGATTTGATTTCACAATACTCTGTTGGGAATTTGGGGGTCTGTGTTTATACATCTTTTCTTTTCTTATAATGGTTTTGTCTGGTTTCAGTATCAGGATAATGCTGGCCTCATCAAATGAGTTTCCTGGGACTTTCCTGGTGGTGCAGTGCTTAAGATTCCATGCTCCCAACGCAGGGGGCCTGGATTCGATCCCTGGTCAGGAAACTAGATCCCACATGCATGCCGCAACTAAGAGTTCGCATGCCACAACTAAGACCCAACACAACCAAATAAATAAATAAATATTTTTTAAAACATAATGAGTTTCTTATGTCAACCCTCTCAGTACAATTTTCACCCACTTACTTGATGAACAAAAGAGCCACTTCAAAATGACTCCCTATATGAAAAATAGTGTGCATCAGCAAAGCCTCCTTAGGATATGGATGACAAGCAGTAAGGTAGACATACTCATTGGTTCAGTAACTGAATCCAGAACCCCAGCCCCTTAGTATTAAAGAAAAAACTCTAAGCCTTGGCACAGTTATACATTAGTGTACCTCATTGGTCTCTTCCTGGCTTGGGACTAGCCACAAAACACATGTTAATTCCAACTGAGTCCTCGTCTATGCAATTGCTACCCGAATTTTTGTTTTAAAAAAACAAAAAGCAAAAGAAAATCCAAATTCTCTCTCACTAGAATATAATCTCCTTATGGACAGGGCATATAATTTATTTATTTTTGTATTTCCAATACTAGTACAAGGCTTGGAAATTCTTGGGCATTAGCATAATTTATTTCATGAATGAATGAGCACTTTAAAAAGCTACACTTTGTACAGCTTTTCCTTGTACAAAATTCTTATTTCCTAACAGAATAATACTCTCTGAAACAACATATGTCATAAACTCTAAAATTTAAATCTTTCACTGCTACTGTATTCAGTGTATTCAATTTGTCTTTGGGTTTTACAGGAGAAAAGCAAGATGGTATTAAGTATAAGTAATGGTAATTGTTGCTTGTTTAAATGGAAGCCTTAATAAACCTCAAGATCATGTTGAAAGCTTAATAGTCTCAAGTTGCAAGCTACATTATATATTAAGACTTATAACGTTACTGGTTATGTATATTCTTTTTGCAGAAATATATTTTACTTAGGCTTCAAAATCTCCTTTAACTTTCAAAATAACCACCATTTTATACTTATGGTGGCTCTATGTCTTTGTCAATAAGAGAAAAAAAATCTACATGATGTCTTTTTAACATGTATGCACATCATGCATCAAGGGGTAAAAAAGACATTTCTGAATTCCTTGTCTTTGGGGTAGCTGATCAGTTAGCTGGCCTACACTACAATGACATCTACTGGCACAAGCAGGACTGAGCATCCAGAGGTAATTGTGAATGTGACACAGCAGTCTTTGAGTCTTCCTTTATGATTACTGCCGGATAATATGAGTTGCATCAGCCTCAATTTCTTAAGAACAGAGGTCATGTTTTTTGTTTTGTTTTGTTTTTTAATATTTATTTATTTCGCTGTGCCCGGTCTTAGATGTGGCACGCGGGATCTTCCTTGCAGCATGAGGGATCTTTTAGTTGCAGCATGCATGCGGGATCTAGTTCCCTGACCAGGGATCAAATCCGGACCCCCTGCATTGGGAGCATAGAGCCTTAACCACTGGACCACCAGGGAAGTCCCAGAGATCACGTGTTTTTGAGCTTTGACTCTGTGGTGCCTAATACTATGCTTGTCACATTAAAGATGTTCTACAAATGTATTGGACGATCATGAACGTAATTGCCTGTAGTCTAATCTTTTAAAAAGCATAGGACTTTCCTGGTGATGCAGTTGTTAAGAATCCGCCTGCCAATGCGGGGGACACGGGTTCCAGCCCTGTTCGGGGAAGATCCCACATGCCGTGGCAACTAAGCCAGTGTGCCACAACTGCTGAGTCTGCACTCTAGAGCCGCGAGCCACAACTACTGAAGCCCGCGTGCCTAGAGCCCGTGCTATGCAACAAGAGAAGCCACCGCAGTGAGAAGCCTGTGCACCGCAACGAAGAGTAGCCCCCACTCGCTGCAACTAGAGAAAGCCCGCATGCAGCAACAAAGACCCAACATAGACATAAATAAATATATATATATATTTAAAAAGCATGGAATATGATAATATTGTAACAGTGATTTACATTTTCTAAAAAATGATAAAATACTCCAGAATGATGGCTCTCCATCTTTGTGATTGAGAAATCTCTTCCAGAAAAATCACACACAATTTTACACACCATTTCACAAAGGGCCTAAATCCCATCTCTCAACTCCAGGTTAAGAACCCCAGATCAGGAGGGAGCAATATGTTTTGAGACATTTCAAAATGCATGTGGACAAATTAAAACAACAATGAGATATCATTCTATACCTATTAGAAAGGCTAAAATCCAAAACATTGGCAACACCAAATGCTAGCAAATATGTGAAGCAACAGGAATTCTCATCCATTGTTGGTAGGAATGTAAAATGTTACAGTCACTCTGGAGGACAGTTTTGCAGTTCCTTATAAAACTAGACATACCTTTATGTATGAACAAGCACTCATGCTCCTCGGTATTTACCCAACTGGGTTAAAAACTTATGTTCACACAAAAATCTGCATACAAATTTTTAGAACAAATTGATTCATAACTGACAAAAGCAACAAAGATGTCCTTTAGTAAGTGAATGGATAAACAAATTGTTGTAATCCATGCAATGAAATATTATTTAGCAATAAACATAAATAAACTGTTAAGTCACGCAAAGACTTAGATGAACCTTAAGAAGGAAGAAATTTTCCTCTACTCTTCTAGGTTCTTCTGGCTGGTCTAAGAATTAAATTGACATGAGACAGATTAATAGGAGAGAATTATACAAAAGTTTAATAACATGTGTACATGGGAGAGACCCAGGAAAACTGAGTAACCCACCAAAATGGCTGAAACCCTCACCTTAAATGCCCTCTTCAGCTAAAGACAAAAGAGGATGTTTAAAGTAGTAGTTTGGGACTTCAAAGCAGAGGAAGGCAATTCACATGAAGTTGGAAAAGCAAATGTTTGGTAACCAAATGTTTTCTGGGCCACTCAAAGGCAATGGGACACACAGTGGACTCTGATCTCCAGGCCCTGCCAAGTCTCCCCTACCACACCTACCCCATATTCTTTCCATATATCCCTGGTGACAGCTCTATTCTGGGAACAGGGCCTTTAAATGCTTGAGGCAGCTAAGAGAAAGGTCAAAGTTTCTTCCTGAGTCTTTCAGGCCTTGATTGTTCTCAGTTCAAAATAAACCACAAGCCAAAGAGACATTTTGGGATGGCCAATTTTGCTCTCTTACAAATGCATACGGCTAAGTGAAAGAAACCGGTGTGAAGAGGCTACATACTGTACAATGCCAACTATATGACATTCTGGAAAAGATAAAACTATGGAGATAGAAAAAGTTCAGTGGTTGCCAGGGGTCAGGGGGAGGAAAGGAATAAATAGATGGAGAACAGGGATCTTTGGGACAGTGAAACTATTCTGTATGATACGGTAATGGTGGATACGACATACCTTATACATTTGTTTAAACCCAGAGAATGGACAACACAGAGAGTGAACCCTATTGTAAACTAAGTACTTTAGTCAATAATAATGGATCAGTATAGGCTCAATTGCAACAAGTGTACTACACTAATGCAAGATGTTAATAATAGGAGAAACTCTGGGGCGGGGGTGGGGGAGGCAGTGGAGGAAGTGGGTCGGAACTCTGTACTTCCTAATCAATTTTTCTATAAACCTAAAATTACTCTAAAAAAGAGTCTATTCATTTAAAAAATGAAAAGAAATAAACTTCTATCATATTGATATATTATAGGATCTATTTGTTATGGTACAAAAAATGCATGTGGTCTTATAAGGAATGAATTGAACAAGTTTACCTTCTAATGTTATTCTCTGCTACAATTTTAAATGTCACATAATCTATGCCAGGAGTTTATTTCATAAGGGCTCATGTAATCAAGTCTCTCTAACAGAAGGCTACTTTGCGATTATAAACCCTACAGAGAAAAAGACTTTTTACTTAATTCTTGGGTTGATGAAATTAAATACTTCATTTGGTGTGCTTTTCATTTTGATGTCCCTTAGGGCTGAGAATTGCCTTTCTCAGAAAGCACTATAAATCGTCTGTGAATGGCTGGTGTGATAGAGGGAAGAAGGACGAGTTTATTATAGCTTCTGCCGAGAGCTCTAGGCACATCTAGCAAGCGGGTGCCAAGAAATGTTTATTGGTGTGGTAGGGAGTTCTACTCCCTGGATCCTGGTGAAAAACTGAAAATTGTTTTTGGTCTGTCAGTTGCATCGTAAAAAGTCTTCCGCTTAAAAATTGATTACCATTTTATCTCAGAAAGCAGAATGGCAGTCCAGCAAATCATGATTCCCATAAGTACTCATCTGAACCCCTGGTGCTTACCAAAGTGGAAATACTTTTAGCCCATCTCCATAAAGTTTAAAGGTAGGTGGACATTTGGGCCATAGCTTGAGCAATTTCAGGACAGCAGTTTGTCTTCTGGCCTGAGTTATATGGAGTTTGGGTCTCTCATAATAAAAAATTTTACAAAATAACAACTTCACCACAGGGCAGGCTTAACCTTAGGTAACAGAAAAAAGAATAATTGTAAGATAAAATTATAGCTATAACTGTTCATATTATTCAGGCTAAAAGATATTTTGGTGTGACTAAATGTGCTTGGCTTATGTCCAGGGAAAAGACCCTGCCCCAAATGAAGACATAAAACCAAAGGAAGTGAATCTCTACAGCCCCGCTGGAGTCCTACCTTCCTCTTAGCTTGCTTGGGGTGTAAACTGGTACATATACTGAAGTCTAGTACACCGGGGCCAATGTAAGCTTTTTAATGGAAAGCAGACCACGTGAGACGGGAGGAGCCTTAGAGAGTCTCCGACTCTAACATCTCTACCCACCCAGACTCTTGTTAGAAATTCATGTATCTAATTTTGTAAGTTGCCGTTCTTTCTGGTCACTTACTGTAAACTGCAGTTATACAGGTCACTAACACCCTTGAGTGAATTCATTTGTCAGATTTCACTCTTATGTAGCATCTGGCGCAAAACAGGGCTCTAAAGAAACCATATACTCTAAAAAAATCTATTTAAGATAGGGAGGAGGAATGATTTTGGAAGAAGAAAGTATTGGGACAGTTGGGGGACTGCCCAAAACTGTAGCAGTAGCAGCACTTCTGCTTAAAGATATTTATTACAAGCAGCAACAGCAACTAGGCACATATGTTTGCCTCCTACTCAGTATCCAGATTCCTTTGCTGAGAGATTCAGAGGATGAAATACCTAGTGGATAACTGTTACCACCTTTACTAACATTTCCCCCTCCTTTCAGTACTAAATGTTTCACTTGTGAAAATCCTTTAGCCAGACATTAATTGAGATAATATACTGAGGTCTATTTATCTTTAAGGTAGAGGAATCTGAGCCGGTATACTCAAAGCAGCATCAACCTGATTTTAATAAGTCACTTGTTATCAATCAGACCTATCAAAATAGGAAGAAATGATTGTAGGGGAAGGGGTAATGTTGTAGTGCTAAAACAGGTCATATTCTTAAAACCTGTTTGTTAATGCAAGCCATACATTAGGTACACAAAGTCTAACATTTTGGTCCGGGTCACACGGTAGCTAAGTAGCTGAGTCAGGATTTAAACCCAAGCTCATCTGACTCACATTATTTCCCCTATTATTTCAACATCCTGTCAATGACATAAAATTTCAGCCACTGTTTTAAGTGCTTTATGTCCATTAACTCATTTAATCTTCCCTGTAGTTCTATGCAGTAGGGACTATTATTATCTCTATTTACACATGAAGACCTGGAGACAGTGACAGCAGAAATAATCTGTCCCGGGCTATGCAGCTAGAAAATGGTAAAGCTTAGGTTTGACCCCAGATAACCTTGACAATACAACAATGTTTCTCTAAAACTCTAACTTGAGATTTGTCTTCTTACAAATGAACTTTGAAATCCTCCCGCATGGTGATCAGTTTCAGCCTTTAGAAGACATCTCTCTTCCCACTCCCTTTCCACACCCTTGTTCTTCATCTGTAGCAGGTGAGGTCATGAGCTCAGTGAGAGCAGCACACCACAGACATTCAGCAGGCTTGCTCTGAATCAGTGGACAGGATTCAAAGCTTAACTCTCAGCTGTGTAAAATTGGGCAAGTCCCATAACCTCCCCCTTAGTTCTCTTGCGTATAAAATGGGGATATTCAACCCTATCTCATGTCATTGTTATGAGGATTAAAAAGGTATGTGTGGGGACTTCCCGGGGGGCGCAGTGGTTAAAAATCTCCCTGCCAGTGCGGGGGACACGGGTTAAAGCCCTGGTTGGGGAAGATCCCACATGCCGCGGAGCAGCTAAGCCCGTGCACCACAACTACTGAGCCTGAGTGCCACAACTAGTGAAGCCTGTGCGCCTAGAGCCCATGCTCCACAACAAGAGAAGCCACCGCGGCGAGAAGCCCGAGCACCGCAATGAGGAGTAGCCCCTGCTCGCCGCAACTAGAGAAAGCCCGCACCCAGCAACGAAGACCCAACACAGCCAAAAATAAAATATTAAATAAATAATTTTTTAAAAAAATATATGTGTGGCTCTTTTCATGCCTAGCGCAGCCATGGCTCGTGGTCCCAAGAAGCAACTGAAGCGCGTAGCAGCTCCAGAGCATTGGATGCTGGATAAACTGACTGGTGTGTTTGTTCCTTGTCCATCTAGAGGACCCCACAAGCTGAGGGGACGTCTCCCCCTAATCATTTTCCTAAGGAACAGACTTAAGTATGCCCTAACAGGAGATGAAGTAAAGAAGATCTGCATGCAGCATTTCATTTAGATTGATGACAATATCCACACTGATATAACCTACCCTACTGGTTTTATATATGTCATCAGCGTTGACAAGACTGGAGAGAATTTTCATCTGACCTATGAAACCAAGGGTCATTTTGCTGTTCATCATATTACACCAGAGGAGGCCAAATATAAGTTGTGCAAAGTGAGAAAGATCTTTGTGGGGACAAAAGGAATCCCTCATCTGGTGACCCACTATGCTCACACCATCCGCTACCCTGGTCCCCTCATCAAGATGAATGACACTATTCAAATTGATTTGGAGACTGGCAAGATTACTGACTTCATCAAACCTGACACTGGGCAACAAACCATGGATCTCTCTTCCCCGTGGAAACTGTATCCACCTTACCATTGCTGAGGAGAGAGGCAAGAGACTGGCGGCCAAACAGAGCAGTGGATAAAATGATCTCTAAGTGACATGACTTGTACTTAAAGGTAACACTACATTAAAAAAGAAATGTATGTGTGTATGCACCCCAGTGTTCACAGCAGCACTATTTATAATAGCCAAGACATGGAAGCAACCTAAGTAAGTATCCATCAATAGATGAATGGATAAAGAAGACGTGGTACATATATACAATGCAATACTACTCAGCCATAAGAAAGAATGAAATGATGCCATTTGCAGCAACACAGATGGACCTAGAAAATATCATAATACTAAATGAAATTATTCAGACAGAGAAGACAAATACCATATGATGTCACTTATACGTGGAATCTAAAAAATAATACAAATGAATTTATTTACAAAACAGAAATAGTCTCACAGACATAGAAAACAAACTTATGGTTACCAAGGGGGAAAGGGCAGGGGGGAGGAGTATGGGATTAACAGAAACACACAACTATATATAAAACAGATAAGCAACAAGGATTTACTGAATAGCACAGAGAACTGTATTCAATATTTTATAATAATCTAAATGGAAAATAACCAGAAAAAAATATATATGTATAACTAAATCACTTTGCTGTATATCTGAAACTAACACAGTATTGTAAATCAACTCTACTTCAATTAAAAAAAAAAAGAAAAAAATATATGTGTGTGTAAATATTCTCAGCCCAGTGGTTGGCACCATTCAATAAATGGTAGCTATTGTTATTATTAACCATTACTATTATGATTATATTACTGTGTTACTGTTATACCAGGAACACAAATTGATGATGAGAGTGCTTGCCATTTTCAGTTACATAGTTGTGTGCTGTTTCCAAAGGGAGGTAGTCACATTTCCAGTCCTGGGAAAGATGACTCGTATTGTTCTTTCTTCAAAAATATTTGAAGCAAAGTAGTAAGAATTTGGAACAATAATATGCTTTATGGAAAACACCATGTACCAAAGAATGATGGTTATTTATCACAAGTGTAAAGTCAGAAGCTTGAACCTAACTTTTTGCATTAAGCCACCTGGAAGGGAAGACAGAGAGGCGGTAGTTATTAAGGAGTGTCCCCTCCAACCCATAAGAAGCAGTGACTCAGCACAGTGACCCTGCCCATGCAGGTCCATTGTTATGAGGCTTTCACTGTTATAAGTCTTTGGCATAGAACCCTGTAGCAGACACTGTGGATCCAACTACATTTCTTCCTTTCTCCATCACTACTAGAATGCCAAACTCGTTCAAGCATCAGGCAGCAAAATGCTCCGGGAAGGTCAATTCTGCCTCTGGGAATAAATCATAATTGGCTTAAGCCAGTCCTAGTAATCTCATTTCCCTTTATTTCATTGGCTTAAGTATAAAACTGTGATACATTGGGGGTCAATTAATTCTAAGGGGAAATCAGCTGAAGGTTATTTTTTAAATTCCCTGTTGAAAGAGAGTCATATGAGAAGAAAATCCTTTCCTATTGCTGATATTGTCTGATGAGGGCATAATGTTTACAATGGTAGCAATTATTTTGTGACCATGAGGAGAAAAACAATGAAATTGCAGTCTAGCTGACCAAGAGCTCAAGCATCATTAAACATTCTGGAACTTCTTACATCTAGACATCTTTTTATGTAAGATAATAGACTCCCATTGTTTAGCCATGTTTAGGCAGATATTCTGTTACTTGCAACCAAAAGCCTCCTAATTAATTCAAACCATAATTCACTTGGTTCTAAACTAAACTAAACTAAACTAAAATGTGTGAAGTTAGGCGAGTTCCTAAAGCTCTCTGTAAAAGGGATATATTACGGGAAAATAAGCAGTACACAATTCAACTTGGCTTATAGTAAATATCCCAAACATCCCTCGTACATTAGGATGAAAAAAGAATGAAAAGAAGACAAGTTTTAGGATGAGACAGGTATGGACTTGCATCTTGGCGCTGCCACTTACCAGCAGTGTGATCTTAAACAAATTATTTAACATCTCTGAGCCTCGCTTTTGAAATTTGTCAAGTGGGAAGAACAATATTTACCTGATAGCATTTGTGATAAGGATCATATAGAAACACATAGAAAGCTTTGTCTTAGTCTCTCTTTTGACTATGCAGATCCTGACATATAGGAGGGCCTTAATTTGGTGATTGTATAATTTGTTGTTTAAACTGACACTGATCCACACAACCAAGACATATGGTCATCTTAGGCTTAATAGGTGCCTTAATAAATGCCTTCCCTGCCCCCAACTCTCCCTTCCCTCTCTCTCTCTCTCCCTCTTCTTCTTCCCCTCCCTCCCTCACCAATTTAGGGATATCTTATTTAAATTACTCATTTCAAATCTTGACCATACCCAACATCCAAGTCCTCAGCAGGACTTACCTTCTCTCCCAAATGTGGCAGACAGAATCTCTAGGATGCCCTTATGAACCCCAATTCCCATCATTCATGCCCTTGTATAATTCCCTCCTGTTGAGTGTGGACAAGACCTGTGATATGTTTCTAATCAATAGAATGAGGCCAAGGTGATGGGATGTCACTTCTGTGTTTATGTTACCTTATATAAGACCCTGGCTTGCTAGCACCTCCCTCTAGAGACTTTGCTTGCTGTCTTGATGAAGTAAGCAGCCGTATCGTGAGGTCCACAGGCAAGGAACTGTGGGAAGCTTCTATGGACTGTATGGTCTCTAGGAGTTGAGGGCAGCTTCTAGATGTAGCAAGAAGCTGGGACCCTCAGTCCTACCACTAAAAGGAAATGAATTCTGTTAACAATCTAATTGAGCTTGGAAGCAGTTCTTCCCCCACTCAATCCTCCAGATAAGACCACGTCTTGTTTGTGGTTGCGTGAGACCCTAATCAGAGGACCCAGCTAAGCTGTACCCAAACTCCTGACCCACAGAAATTGTGAGACAATAAATGTTGTATTTTTATTTTAAGCTGCTAAGTTTGTAGTGATTTTAAGCTGCTAAGTTTGTAGTGATTTTCTACACAGCAATAGACAATACACCAACTATCTAGCACGGTGTTCTTCCAAGACAAGATGGTTCTCTCCTGAGAGAAATTTTGCTTAAAACCTGTTATAATATTAAAATAATAACAATTTCCCTACATTATGATATGCAAATTGAGAAACAGGCTCAGAAGGATTTACTGACTATATTAAGAGGGGTAATTAAGGAGAATTTAATAAAGGGTCTGTTTATAATAAAGCTGTGGCCAGGTCTTAGGAAAAGCAACAGAGCCAGAATCAGTGGGAAAGTTTTACCATCATGTCTGAAGGAGAAAGAAGCAGTTACTAAAACCAGGGGTGCTGTATGGGAAGCGATCTGGGTAGGTGGGAACTAGAGGACTAAATACCCTGACCTCACTCTCCTCCCTCATACTCCAGCCAGCACACTACTTTTGCTGAATTCAACCAAAGCCAGAAGGAAAGAGGCCCCACTGATGCAGTTCATCCAGGCTAGCCTCCCAGGGCAAGGAGCAAGGTGGAAGAGAGTGGAAAGTAAATCTGTAGGGGACATTCAAAGATATCTGGTACAGGGGCTTACCCAAGATCTCACAGGGAGTTGGTGACAGACATGGGACCAGGACCTATGCCTCTGACCTCCAGACCTATCTTCTCTGGCCCGAAGTAGGTCAGAGACAATGGGGATGATGGGGTGTCCAGAGGAAGAAAAATTTGCCATTTGTAGAAGGTTTTCCTTCTCCTAAGTAGTGTCTGGTATACAGTACATCTTCAATACAATTTTACCAAATGAAGAATATAAGTGATTAATGAAAGAAGCTTGACCAGCTCACCTTCTACAGGGATTCAGCCAGGCATGCTCACAGACCCCTCTGTCCTCCATAGGCATGAGCTTCCCTAACACCATTCCACCCACCCTGAGTGAGCCAAGCACCTTTGGGTGAAGCCAGGTCACTAAGTCCCAGGCTGCTTCAGTTCTCTCTCTCCACCTGGCAGTACTTGACAGATGACCCCAGCATCTACCAAACCATGTTTTCCTCAGGTATCATATGGCCCTAAAACAACCTTCTGGTCACCAGAAATGCAGAAGAACGTTAAGGGCTCCAGCCAGATCCTCTTCTACATAAATTCTATATAAGTTGTGTGTCCAGACACTGGTGAGCAGGAAGAACACTGGACTAGAAGTAGGCTGAGCTGGGTCCCAGTGCCCTCTC
The DNA here is from genome assembly GCF_011762595.2 of Tursiops truncatus. Taxonomy (NCBI): domain Eukaryota; kingdom Metazoa; phylum Chordata; class Mammalia; order Artiodactyla; family Delphinidae; genus Tursiops; species Tursiops truncatus. The sequence goes on along the minus strand of NC_047042.1, from coordinate 30,780,074 downwards.
TGTCTGTAGTTTATACATTTGTTTATTCATTCAACAAACCGCTATTGAGAACCTCTCCTGTATCAAGCACTGTGCCATGTGCTGGAATTACAATTTTTTTTTTTTTTTTTTTTTTTGGCGGTACGCGGGCCTCTCACTGCCATGGCCTCTCTTGTTGCGGAGCACAGGCTCCGGACGCGCAGGCCCAGCGGCCGTGGCTCACGGGCCCAGCCTCTCCGCGGCATGTGGGATCTTCCCGGACTGGGGCACGAACCCGTGTCCCCTGCATCGGCAGGCAGGCTCTCAACCACTGCGCCACCAGGGAAGCCCTACAATGATTTTTAAGACCCCATATCTACCTTCAAGGAGTTTATACTAACCAGCTGGTCAATTCGGGACAACTCACCTGACTTTAGCTTTCTCATCTGAAAAATATGGATAATAGCACCCACTATACTTCACTTCCTTTTTAATAGCATCGGTTTATAGATGGATTTCACATAGTTGTTAGGGAGCAAAATAAAATGACTTATAGGAAAGTGTTCTGAAGAGAAGATTAAATTTTATGCAAACACACTCTTCCATGCAGAGAATTAAAAGACGTCCTTTTCCGGGACTTCCCTTGTGGTCCAGTGGTAAAGAATCCACCCTGAAATGCAGGGTAAGCGGGTTTGATCCCTAGTCGGGGAATTAAGATCCCACATGCCGCGGGGCAACTAAGCCTGCGTGCCGCAACTGCTGAACCCACACGCCTCAACGAGAGAGCCCACCTGCTGCAAACTACAGAGCCCATGCGCTCTGGAGCCCGTGCACCATGAGAGAGAAAACCCGCATGCCACAACTAGACAGAAGCCCGCGTGCCGCAATGAAGAGCCCTCATTCCACGACAAAGATCCCGTGTGCTGCAACTAAGAGCTGACACAGCCAAAAATAAAAAATTAAATAATAAAATAAACAAACAAAAACAAAATGCTTAAAAAAAAAAGACGGTCCTTTCCTTTGAGCACCTGCCTAAATGGGAAACATTCTTTGACTTGAGATAAAAGGCAAAAAATTTATACCTATATTACCATTATCATTACTATTATTATTATCATTATTCTTTATTCTTTCCTATCCCCAGATTATCATTATCATTCCCAAATACCAGCAGCTTAGAGTTGAATTATTTTTTGTTTGTTTTAAACATATGACCACTCCAGAGTATATCCAGAAAAAATAAAAACACTAATTCTAAAAGATACATGCACCCCAATGTTCATAGCAGCACTATTTACAATAGCCAAGACATGGAAGTAATCCAAGCGCCCATCAACAGACGAATGGAAGATGTGGTGTATATATACAATGGAGTATTACTCAACCATGAAAAAGAATTTCTGCCATTTGCAGCAACATGGATGGACCTAGAGAATATTATGCTTAGTGAAATGTCAAAGACAAATACTATATGATACATGGAATCTAGAAAATAATACAAATGAATGTATATGCAGAACAGAAACAGATGCACAGATATAGAAAACCAACTTGTGGTACCAAAGGGGAGAGGGAAGAGGGGAGGGACAAATTAGGAGTATGGGATTAACAGATATAAACTACTATGTATAAAATAGATAAGGGACAAAGATATATAGTATAGCACAGGGAATATTATATATTTGTGTTACATATTCTCTATATAAGGAGGGTGTTTAGTGGTTCACTATATCACACCCCCTTTAATATACATAAGTATCTCAACCCTTTCTGTAGTTTGTTTTAGAAAAAAATATATAAAAATTTAAAATTATAACCAGTGTATTGAATAATCCAGACTCCACAGGGTGCAAGCAAAAAACAGTGTCGTTTTTTCTCCCCACTTCCCTTGCAAATCCTCTCTGATCGTTCTTTTCTGTCCCTTGGATGAAACCTTTGGCAGATTGCATAGCTTTTCTTGCCATTCTCAGTAATAAAAGAATGTTCTCCTGTTTTCAGGTCTTAAATAATCCAGTTCAGTGAAACATCAAAACTCTAAACTCTCATGCGATTGAAAACATCTCTCCTCCCTCCTTTCTGCTCAAATGAAATCAAGACCTGCAGGGGTGATGCCTCAGTTTCTTCTCTCTGTCTCATGTTATCCTTCCCCCCGCCTGCTGGCTGCAGTTCAGAAGCCTTTATAGGTTTGGAGCAGGGGTGAAGGAGAAGCATAACGGGCAGGAACAGTCCTTGATGAGTACAGTTTTAATCTGGGTGTGCCCGTTTCCAAATGCATCCTCTTTCCTTCTGGGGAACCATTTTGGGTTCTCTGGTGAAGCCCCACCCTAACCCCCTCTGTAACCTCCCGTCTCTGGGATCAGCTGTCTCCACTTCCTTTGATGTAGGTGATGCCTCCTTAAGGGACACGGACTCTGCTTCCGCATCTGAAGGTTCATCTGTAGCTTCTTCCCGCTGTGGTTCCCTCACCCTTATCAGAAGGCCCTCTTGGGCATGGCCAATTTCAAGACAACAACCCATGCCTAGGTTTAATCTGCAGGGTCCACTCTAGCCCAGGAGAAATATGCTTGTGTTCTTCACCTGCTGAACACTTTCTACCCTGTCAAGTCCAGGTGCAACCCCTCAACTTCAGACTTTTCAGGTGTGCGTTCAGTGTCAAGCTCTGTGTCCCCCCAACTCCAGGGATGTATGTCAAGTTCTCCAAGTGGTTCCATTGAAGCCTATTGCACCTGGCTTCAGATGAAGCTTCAGTCTCTCCCTTCCACATCCCTCCTTCTTGGAGGCAAGAAGAAGAAATGCACAGCACCCTGCCTTCCTCCCAAGTCTCTTTCAAACTTGAAAGCCCCCTATTTTCTCAGATAGTCTGGAAGTGGGTCATGGGCGATGGCAGCAGGATGGGGCCATCCTGAGGTAGCCTCACCTTTTCTTTAGAGTGTGAGAGTTATTAGTACTTTTGTATTATTTTGGGACTTTGAAACTGAAGGAATTTAGAACAAGCCTCCCCAAAATGTGCCAGTTTGGTCAATGGATTATTTTGAGTTGAAGACAACAGAGGCTCGAAAGACTTAGGAAGAGCTTTTCTCCTCCCCCTCAACTGCCTAAAAGAATTTATTTTTTAAATTAATTTTTATTGGAGTATAGTTCCATTACAATGTTGTATTAGTTTCTACTGTACAGTAAAATGAATCAGCTATACATACATATACATCCCTTCTTTTTTGGATTTCCTTCCCATTTAGGTCACCACACTGCATTAAGTAGAGTTCCCTGTGCTAGGCAGTATGTTCTCATTAGTTACTTATTTTATACATAGTATCAATAGTGTATATGTGTCAATCCCAATTTCCCAGTTCCTCCCACCTTTCCCCCTTGTCCCCACTGGTACCCACACATTTGTTCTCTACATCTGTGTCTCTATTTCTGCTTTGCAAATAAGATCATCTATACTATTTTTCTAGATTCCACACATATGCGTTAATATACGATATTTGTTTTTCTCTTTCTGACTTACTTCACTCTGTATGACACTGTCTAGGTCCATCCATGTCTCTACACATGACCCAATTTTGTTCCTTTTTATGGCTGAATAATATTCCATTGTATATATGTACTACATCTTCTTTATCCATTCATCTGTCAATGGGCATTTAGGTTGCTTCCATGTCCTGGCTATTGTAAATAGAGCTGCAATGAACATTGGGGTGCATGTGTCTTTTTGAATTATGGTTTTCTCAGGGTATATGCCCAGCAGTGGGATTGCTGGGTCATATGGTAATTCTATTTTTAGTTTTTTAAGGAACCTCCATACTGTTCTCCATAGTGACTGTATCAATTTTCATTCCCACCAACAGTGCAAGAGGGTTCCCTTTTCTCCACACCCTCTCCAGCAGTTATTGTTTGTAGATTTTTTGATGATGGCCATTCTGACTGGTGTGAGGTGATACCTCATTGTAGCTTTGATTTGCATTTATCTAATAATTAGTGATATTGAGCATTTTTTCATGTGTTTGTTGACCATCTGTATGTTTTCTTTGAAAAAATGTCTATTTAGGTCTTCTGCACATTTTTGGATTGGGTTGTTTGTTTTTTTGATATTGCGCTGCATGAGCTTCTTGTATATTTTGGAGATTAATCCTTTGTCACTTGCTTCATTTGCAAATATTTTCTCGCATTCTAAGGGTTGTCTTTTCATCTTGTTAATGGTCTCCTTTGCTGTGCAAAAACTTTTAAGTTTAATTAGGTACCATTTATTTATTTTTGTTTTTATTTTCATTACTCTAGGAGGTAGGTCAAAAGAGATCTTGCTGTGATTTATGTCAAAGAGTGTTCTGCCTATGTTTTCCTCTAAGAGTTTTATAGTGTCTGGCCTTACATTTAGGTCTTTAATCCATAGATAAAGGGCCTGGTCCAGGAAGAATGATGTCACCAGAGACAACTACAGAGAATATGGGCTAAGTGTGATAGGCTGGGGGGAACTGGGCAGGGCCTGTTTATTCAAAGTCCTCTCTGTCTCCCACTGTCTCTGCATGGCAAGGCAAACATTTGTTTACCAAACACTTGCTCTTGCCATCTTCTTGCGAATTGTTTTCCTTCCCTTAGAAGCCCCAGGACCCTACCCACTTCTTCTTAGCTCAGAAAGGCATCTAAGCCTCAATTGTCTGTCAGGAGCATCTCATTGATTTTGTGGGGCTCCTATACATATGTAATTAAATTTGTTTATCTCCTATTAATCTCTCTTATGGTAACTTAACTAATAGAGCAGCCAGAAGAACCTAGAAGGGTAGAGGAAAAGTTTTCTCCCTTACAAAGCTTCTGCTGAAACTTTGAGATAACAGGAAAAGTTCATTTAATATCCAATTCCCAAGGTATATTATAATATTAAATAAACTTTAAAAATGAATATTTTCTCTCAGAGATTCTTAAATACTCCTTCCAGGGGCAGTGCCCATCCCCCATGTACCTGAGGAAGATCACTGTTTGTTTTTGTTTTTGTTTTAGCTGTGCCAAGGCATGTGGTATCTTAGTTTCCTGACCAGGGATAGAACCCCTGTGCTCTGCACTGAAGCACGGAGTCTTAACCACTGGACTGCCAGGGAAGTCCAGACCACTGTTTTATACATAAAAAATATTAAATCTTCTTGAGCTTTTTCTTGGAGCCCCAGGCATCTTTGAATCCACCCAAATTTGGTACCTGGGATCAAGGATCTGTAGGGACCTCCACCCAGATATAATATGTAACTTCGGTGAGTTGTAACTGGTGGTTGCATTTGACAAGGTTTACAGCAAAAACTGAAAATGCTGAGACTCTTCGGCCATGCTACAGTTATAGTCCCCTAGGTCATTAGAACTGGAAAGGCTCTGTCTGTCTAAGGGGTCAGTAAGACCTGAGCTTCGAGACATCATTTCAGCCACTTGTTTGCTTTCCTTATGATCAGGAGCAGCTTGGGGTTGGAATGCTCATATAAGGCCACGAAGCAGAGTCAAAATGACTGTACCCTGGAGACCTGAACATACAACTTTAGCCTCACTGGCCTCATTCTCATGGCAACTGAGCTCACATTGCAGAGAGCAGTGAGTAATACAGTAGCTGTCCCTAGAATGCTGTTTCTCCCTTTGCCGAGAATGGTTCTAAAATATTTGCAGCTCTCCTCTTGACTAGATCATCAATCTAAGAGTCTGGATTTTCCCATAAAGTCTATATCAATATGATTCTGAGTTTTAAAAGGATTTTAAAGGCCCAAGGAGATATATAAAGGAGAAAATATTCTACCAAGAAGGCTGTAACTCTCAGAGTACCACTCCACAGGACACGAGGCTATCAAAGTGTTTTGTTACCAAGGTATCTCTGCTAACCCCAGCTGCCAGCCCAGTAATAGAATAGACACAGTAGATGTGGCATTTCCTCATTGGAGGAATCATTTCCCAGATCTTAACAAGTCCTGATGGATTTGGGAATTGGTTTGAAATCTCCTCTAGGAGTTTCTACAAAACTCTACTCTGGAGAGGAGCATGTATGAAGTGGTTTCTATTTCTTAAAAGCCCTGAACAGTAGGAGCAGCATTAATTCTGTGCGTTACGGCTCTTATTAGAGCAGTGCTCTTAATCCTCCCAGGTGGTTGTCAACCAGGAGAAGAGGTGGTATCTCCTTCTGAGACGCTGAATGCCACAGTGCAGCAACTCATTGTCCTAAGGTTGTACAGAGTCTGGCCACAGAGAGGGGGCACAGGATTCATGACAATGCAAGTGAGACTTCTTTTTTTTTTTTTTTGGCGGTACGGGGGCCTCTCACTGTTGTGACCTCTCCCATTACGGAGCGCAGGCTCCGGACGCGCAGGCTCAGTGGCCATGGCTCATGGGCCCAGCTGCTCCGCGGCATGTGGGATCCTCCTGGACCGGGGCACGAAGCCGTGTCCCCTGCATCAGCAGGCGAACTCTCAACCACTGCACCACCAGGGAAGCCCAAGTGAGACTTGTTTTGATCAGAGGTTAAGGGTGGGTGATAAATGAAAATGATTTCTATTGCCTAGCCTGTAATGATAAGTAATTGGGAGATGATTAATCTATTTTTCTTTCCTATTCTTAGATAAGTCTCATCACTCCTGGCTGCCCCCCCAACCCCCAAAACACACACACACACACACACACACACACACACACACACACACACACACACACAGTTAATGGCTGTTTACAAGTGAATGTCAACCTCAGGTCATGTATGCCCTAAACTGTGCTCCACCATGTTGCCTATGAAGATAGTAGACCTAAGAGTGGAAGCAAATCTGATTGTCTGAAGTATTGTTCAACTTGAGCCCTGACAAGTACAGAGTGTCAGTGCAACAGCAGCTGAACTTTGAAAAATTCACGTTTTTCTCTTTTTCTTTTCCTAGTCTTGACCTTCTCTTTAAAGAGTTAAAGCACCTATCTTTGGGGAAGGGTGGTAATTAGGAATGAAAGAAACAACAGGCAGCTTCTGACATGTAAACTAGGATTTTACAATGAGAAACAGTCAAGGGGAAGGAGATTTATTTTCTACATCTCTCTGGCTCCCACTTAACATGTTAGGAGCTAGACTTGGCAAACAAAATCATAGAGCTTTTCCTCTTTCACTTAAACACTATGCCAAGAAACTTCCTACTCTGTAGGTGTGTAGAAAGAGGATGGATAGAGAAATAAAAGAAAACCTTCCTCTGTGGTCTCTGGGATGGTGAGAAGGAAAAGAGGGATCAGAGGAAGGGAAAGTGGGCAATGAGAAACTCATGCTCCAAGGTGCTCTTCTTGTCCTTGCGGGATTCCGGGAGACTTACGCTGAGTGGCTTCACTTCACCATGTGATGCCCTAGTATGATTAGAAGACTGCAGTGCTGAGGTCCCTCCCTGAGAGAAAGAGAGAGAGAATGAGAGAGAGAACTTAATTTGCACTCAGAAGCCTACCTTGGTACCCATGTAACATGGACACAGAATTGGCAGCCAGAAGCTTGCCATGGGACCTGTTGTGGCAATGGAAGAGATGATCCCACTGTGTTTTCAGGATGGACAGCCTGGCCGGGGGCTGGATGGGGGAGAGAACCAGAGGGTCTGCAGCCAGAGAGAGTTGAACGAGGGCCAAGCAAACAAGGAAGGCATGACCAAGCCCTGATTAAAGCAGGAAAAAATAGACAACTTTAGGAGCAACTGAAGTCTGTAGCCAAAACTTGGATGAACTGACCAGTACACAATCAAAAGCCAGGACAGGACAAGTCCATACGGACCCCCTCTCCCAACCCCATACCATAAGAATACAAGAAACTATACGCTTCCCCATGTATTCTCAGATAGCAGGGCAGTGAGAAGTGAAAATGTGGGAAATCTCAGAACCTGAGAAATATTTGATGAGGTGGTTTAAATTACTGGATCAGAATACGTTGAAACCAGATCAAATCAAGTTAGTTTTGTTTTGTTTTTTCTTTCCCACTACCTACCAGGTCATAAGACCAGATCAGCTATAGACAAAATAAAGAAACTAAATTTTTTCTAAATTTCTGTTATCATCAGTAATTTTGCAATCCTGCTACAAAAACACTGAGATCAAATAATAAGTTCACATCATACTGCATTTGACCCCACAAAAATAGTCTTTTATTCCTCAGAACTTTGTTACTGATAAAGGTTTTTCTTTATGAGAGGCTTTTGTGCATGACGAATGATCACTACTATTTGTGCTTTGGTTATTATCCAATATTTTAATCTCGTGGATGTATTAAATGTGGTAGACTACATTATTTGCCCACAATTCTTCCTTCCCTCCTCTCTTCGCCATGGTTCACTGCAGGCAGACCATTCTTCCTTACCTCTTTGATGTTGGCCTTGGCCATGTGACATGCTTTAGACAATGGAATATGGGTAGAAAAGAGAGCCTGTCAGTTTTGAGCCAAGGTATTAAGGTAGTTACCTGTTTCTACTCTTCTCTTGCACTTCTGCCATCTAGCTTGAAAAGATCCTTGAGTAGCCACTGGTCCCACAATAGAAACACATGGAACATACCTAAACTCAACACACAACCTGAAAGAGATCCTCACCAGCCCCCAGCTACAGGCCGTGATCATGAAATAAGCGATTTGGGTGTCACACTTTACACATCAATATTGCAGAAGAAACCTGACTGACGCATTAAGCAATTCGCATTTCTTTAAATAGTAAACAATCAACATTATCCTAAATATTCATACAACATTCATACTGCTGATAAATCCAATCACAGATTTACAAGTCAAATTTCTCAGATATTCAAACATTGATTATAAGCTTATTTAATTATACTCTCTAGATAATGACTTAGGGACTTCCCTGGCAGTCCAGTGGTTCAGACTGCCCGCTTCCAAGGCAGGGGGCGCAGGTTCGATCCCTGGTCAGGAAACTAAAATCCCATGTGCCGCACAGCCAAAACATTTAAAAATAAAAATTAAATTAAATAAATAATGACTTTAAATCACAAATTAACATAGGTTCTTATAAATGTTTTAAACAACTTATAATAAAGACAAAACACACACACACAATATTATACTGATAGTAGCACGAAATGGTTTGGGTAGACAAATGACTGCTTCTCAATTGGATTTGGAATCCAATCACACAGGTCTACCCCAAACCACTGATTCTACCCCAAACCACTGGTTACTCTATTAAACCTCTATTATAGTGAATACTCACTCTTACTTTTAATTAATTGCCTTTCTTATAGATTTTAATTTTTTGACACATGGTTTCTCTCTACAAAATGATATGTTCTTTCATGTTTTCTATGTCTGGCAGTATATAACCAAATAGCTTACCACTCTGACTTAATAGTCCAACCTGAAGTTTTAATTGACGACTTCTGTTTCATGAGTACCTCATTATAATTAGCAGAATATCTAGATCAGGGTTTTGTAAACTTTAAGGTACATGCAAATCACCTGCGAATCTTGTTAAACTACAGACTTTGATTCAGTAGGTTTGGAATAGGACCTGAGATTCTGCATTTCTAACAAGCTCCCAAGTGGTGCTGATGCTACTGGTCCTTGAAACATACTTCGCATAACAAAGATATAGAGATGTCTTCTCCTGGGTGGTTAAGGATTATGTCTGTGTAGCCAATTCTCTTCTTTGGGATAACTGGCTCTTTTATTTTCTTGGAATACATTATCTTCTTGCACGGCTATTGTATGTGCTGAATAGTTGTCATACCCCCATTCTGTTGGTTACTTCATGTGGCTGCTGGTGTTGAAGAGTTTCTTGGAACAATATCTACTTCTTCTGTTGTTCCCTGTGTATATTCTTTCCTGTATACAGACATAAAAATAAGGACATTTATATACTTCATAAACAGACTGTGAGGAAAAATTGTGAAAGACTTTGAAATCAGAAAAAAAAATTGTTAACTCTCCTGTCTAGCACAATTTTCCACAGTTCATTGGTGGGGTTCAGGACACACTACCACAAAATATGACAACTTGGCATATTGAATATATTAAGCTGAAGAAATTTGAGAGATGGCGTGTGCAGGAAGGACTTTCTGACCTTACCCTGAAGCAGTTTATGAAACCCTTATGTGAGAAGTGCCCTCCCTGTACTTGGAGGAAAAGAACATCCTTATCTCCAAGACTCTGAGAGGAATCTGAACAGGCCCTGCTGTTTACCCCAGTTTTCTATACTTAGCTCATATCCCTTTTTTGCCCTATCACATTTTTCCGCCACTCTCTACGCTTCATCAAACCTAGCATTAAAACACTCAGGTATGGGACTTCCCTGGTGGCACAGTGGTTGGGAATCCGCCTGCCAATGCAGGCGACACGCATTCGAGCCCTGGTCCGGGAAGATCCCACATGCCGCGGAGCAACTAAGCCCATGCACCACAACTAGCAAGCCTGTGCTCTAGAGCCCGCGAGCCACAACTACTGAGCCCGTGTGCCACAACTACTGAAGCCCGCTTGCCTAGAGCCTGTGCTCCGCAACGAGAAGCCACCACCATGAGAAGCCTGGGCTCCACAACGAAGAGTAGCCACCGCTCGCCACAACTAGAGAAAGCCCGTGCGCAGAAATGAAGACTTAATGCAGCCAAAAAATTAATTAATTAATAAATTAGAAAAAAAACAAGCACTCAGGTGTAACCACTTCAGATCTTCATTTTCTTATGAAATATCTTGTGTCACGTAGAACTTTATTAAACAAATTCATACGCTTTTCTCTTGTGAATCTGTCTTGTTCTTGTCCCAGCCAAGAACTTAGAAAGGTAGAAGAAAACCATATTTTTCCTCCACTGTAAACTATTTTACAACTCTGTAAGCTCTAGTGAACTAATAATAGTACAAAGGATTTTTGTCTATAGAAATGCAAATTAACAGTCGAATGTAGTTTATTATTGCCTGTGGATATACGCATTTTCATCTATTTGTAAATTTCTTTGGGCATTCCTTATTGCCTCTATATATACGTGTTTTTTTAATTTTCCTTTGACCAAGTAGTAACATAGGGCTGGTACCCTCATTAATTAATGAGTCACATGGATTTATTTTATGTCTACATAAGAATGTCATATAGAAATAATGCCCGCTTTTAAAAATTATCCTTTAGCAAGACATAGAAATTGAAAAGAAAAAAACTACTTACTGGGCTTCCCTGGTGGCGCAGTGGATGAGCGTCCGCCTGCCGATGCAGGGGACACGGGTTCGTGCCCCGGTCCGGGAGGATCCCACATGCGGCGGAGCGGCTGGGCCCGTGAGCCATGGCCGCTGCGCCTGCGCGTTCAGAGCCTGTGCTCCGCAACGGGAGAGGACGCGGCAGTGAGAGGCCCGCGTACCGCAAAAAAAAAAAAAAAAAAAAACTACTTACTGTCTTATTCACTATTTAATATCATTAATAAGTAAAAATTAAACAAATCTATTCATCTTCACCATTCTTTTGTCTTATATCCACCTTTTTTCTTACATTTTATTATTTTAACTTTTTTCTTTTGAGTATTATTGTGAACTTAAAAAATAAAAATAATCATTTGATTCTTAATTTTTTGAAATTTAGAATATGGGAACGCCTTTAATTTACACCTATGCCCTTTCAGCACTGACTCTAATGTTTTTTTAAAGAATCTTTGTCTTCTGTCAATAGAAGGATATTTCCTGACCCGTTTCCATTTTTTTCCTGTCACCTGGGAAACTGCTACAGTCCAAGGAGTCCAGGCTCCTTTTGGTGGAGAAAAGTATCAAAGACCCAAATATGGGCATTATAAGTACACATGAGAGTTGGTGGTGAGTGAATGCTACTGCTATTGAGGCATTGGAGAAGTCACAGAGTTGGAAAATATAAGTCTTTTTGGAGTCTTGAGTTCATACTCATTTTCCCAAGTATATTAAATTGCTATGTCCTAGTTTTCTCATAGGCTGGGGTTTTACTGACCTCTGAGAATTTTCCCCATGCTTCTGCTAAAGAAAACATGGTAAACCCATAGAAAAACACAGAGACATAGGTTTCCAGATACAAAGGAGAATGCTTGGGGGACAGCTGCAAAACAAAGCTTTCTACCTTAATTCTAACTTATTTCCTTTCCCTAATCTTGTATGGAGAGCTATTTACATATGACAAGAGGAGGGAAGAGAGTTGGAAACCACAAAGATTTGGGAAAATCACTTAGGGACATAATGAGGACAAGATATGAACCATGAACAAGAACTCAACTATTCTCTCTTAAACAATCTCCATTCCTCTGGGTTCGAACTAGATTCCCAAATTGGATGAAGTAAAATATTCATCTTAACCTCCCCCTTGGTAGCGACAGAGAGTCAGTGTTCTGCAAGAGCTCTGTAACTGTGGCTTATGATCCCCTGGAGCTTTCTCTAAAGCAGGAAATACAATTTTTTTTCCACTGTGAGGTTTTTCACTTAGGCTATGAAAACCAAGTACCACTTGATTCTAAAGTTTTCCTCTTACCAGCTAATTCCCCACTGAGTTTCCTCCCCTTAGTTGCACTTTTCATCAGAACAAACTGCATCTTGCCCCACCCAGAGAACTGGAACCATGACTAATGTCAGATTCTTGGAGCTAAGCATTGAATACAGCCACATCTGAGTCAGAGGGCTCAGGCATCTTCTCAGTTCCCTTGTGAGGCAGCCAGAGGGTGGAGAGAGAGTACAGCTCCTGTCTCCATGGATTGGCTGGGCTTTAGCACGGAGCTCATGTGACTTGGGGCCAACCTCTCTCTTAAAATCTAGACTGTTTCTCAAAGACAAGCAAATCAAAATTTAAGTGCCCCCCATTCACACAAACACACACACACACACACACACACACACACACTCAAAGAATGAAATGTTGTTGTATTACAATAAGATTCTTCCTAAAACTGTATCACAGATTACCAGGTAAAGAATAGACTTCAATGATTTGTATGCACTTTGTGGGAATACTGTAGGGTCTGTCAACTAATATTATACTTCCATCTTGAAAATGACTTCCTCTCTGCTTGTCTGAAGGAAGCAGCAGTTAATGTTGAGTACGAAGCAACAAAGTGCTCTGTTCATTTCTAATCACTGAGAAGTTAATACTACCCCAAAAGAAGAGAAGTTATCCTTTAAAAATCACAAATGAGGGACTTCCCTGGTGGTCCAATGGGTAAGGCTCCACGTCCCCAATGCAGGGGGCGCGGGTTCGATCCCCGGTCTGGGAACTAGATCCCGCATGCCACAACTAAGACCAGGCACAGCCTAAATAAATAAATAAATAGTTTAAAAATAAATAAAATTGATCACTTAATCATTCAAAAAAATCACAAATGAACCAAATTTGGGGACACATTTAAGTTACTATCTCTTTGAATCATTTGTAAGAGACAAAATTCGGGGTACCTAGCCTCACAAATGGAGGAGGGTGAAGTAATGTATAAAAGATTTTCCATAATCCATGATTATGGATGATTTTCCATAATCAAAGTAATGTATAAAAGATTCTCCAAACCTCATGAGGGTGAGGTTAACAGGAGACCTTATTGCCTTACTTTCTGAAAAGATGCTGAAATTTGAACAGGCAATTCACAAACTCCATTTATCCAATTTTATCACATTCCAGTACTAGGCAAAGTTTATAGACAAGAAGTATTTATAGTCTAGTTAAATTTGTATATGCTTACTTCATTTACTGAATGTCTACTATGTGCCAGGCCCTGTGTTAGACTGATACAAAGGTAAGGAGGAAAAACAAATCCCTGCCAACAGAATTTCTTTTGGTCCTGATTTTATAAGCAGTTTTTTGACTCTTGCATTTAAAAGAAGCAGCATTGGTTGTGAAGGCAGCTAGAAAGGAACAGTCATTTTGCCTAAATATTGAACTCAGTGGGAAATTAACTGGTGGGTAATAGACGTTTCTGAGCAGCCAAAACCAATTTCCCACATTCCAAATACTGAAAGTCATGAGTTGAATCCCTAGACATGCCTCCTGGAGCCTTTATTCCTATTTTATACACAATTTTAGCCATGGTGGTACAGGAAAATACTGGCTCCCTTACAGTATTCTAGTAGCTTTGTTTTCAAAGTATGTTTGACCAACAGCCCACAATTCATAAAAGGGCAAATGGTGCCACAGCCCTATAAAGCTGGAGGTTACCCTGAGGGATTTGATAAGGTGTTACGATTTTATAGCCTTCAGAGAAAGTAACCCAGAAGATGTTATGGTTTTATTGCCCTGTAGCATGTTATCCAGTTTTGTATCTCAATTAGCCACAATTTTTTTTGTGTAAACAGTGTACACATCTATGTGTTTGTGAAAGCATTCAAGGAAACCAACTCTTTTGTCTCATTGCCTAATTCCTGATTCCCTCACTAATAAAAAGTAGATACATTCGAACAAATACACTTGTTCAAGAGTTTTGTTTTTAAAGCTCTGTATTGTTCCACACATTATCTGAGATACTTACCTGCCCTTCAAATACTGACATAAATTCACAGGTATCTCATCTATCTTGCATTCTTCTTAGCTCCTACCCTGTCTACAGAAAGAGGCAGCCCTCTAAACATTCATTCCAGAGTATGTTTTATTGATAGTTTTTATGGCTTTGTGGTTGGGACCAAGAGAGATGTATTCTTAGCTCACAGCAGGTCCCCAGACCTCTCCTTCCCAGCCTCTCATCAGCTGACTGCACCATGAAGGACCTGACCTGGACTTTTTAGGTACATCAATGTAACCATGTGACTATAATAAAATACCAAAGCTCTGTGCCAAGAGAAATGTACCCGGGTCGTTTTCTTAAAGAACTTTGCAGTATGTGTAACTCCCATATATTTGCTGTTTCTGTTACTCCTTATTTGTTTCCCTAAAAGAAATGGTAAAACTTAGAATAAGAAGAGCCTTTGTTGAGGGATTATGAGAATAAATTTTTCCTTTTTTATTTCTGTTCAAATATCTCTCATCCCCTATATATAAGCACTGTTAGCAATTTGGTTTATAATTTGGTTTCCAGACAGTTTTTCTATGTATTTTCAATGTGTTCTGCTATCTTTCCATATCAAAGCCTGTCTTTTTGAATCATTTCCTCACAATTTTGAAAGATTTTCCCAAAAGACTTTGAATGTTGGTACAGCAATGGAATACTTGGAAATTGTGCTCAACCTATTTGGGGATTTAGAAAATTGCTTGTAATTTTTCTGTTTTGTCTATTGTTGGAAAGACTTGTGGCGTATGGGGAAAGGTAGGTAGAAATGTGCAGAAGATGATAGACAAGAAGCTTAGAGGGCTTCCCTGGTGGCGCAGGGGTTAAGAATCCGCCTGCCAATGTAGGGGACACGTGTTCACGGGTTCAATCCCTGGCCTGGGAAGATCCCACATGCCATAGAGGAACTAAGCCTGTGAGCCACAACGACTGAGCCTGCGCTCTAGAGCCCGCGAGGCAAAACGACTGAGCCCACATGCCTAGAGCCCGTGCTCTGCAACAAGAGAAGCCACCACAATGAGAAGCCCGTGCACCGCAATGAAGAGTAGCCCCCGCTTGCTGCAACTAGAGAAAGCCTGCGTGCAGCAACGAAGACCCAACACGGCCAAAAATAAATAAATTAATTTAAAAAAAAAAAAGGGTGGTCTTAGGCATGGGAAATGTGACTGGAGGTAGGGAAAAGGTGAGGTAATCGGTGTTCTGCAGAGGCGTATCTGCATTACATACCTCTTCATGGGATACATGCTCAAAAATGGTGCAGTTTTTAGTCTTCTGATGTCAAAAGGTCATTTACGGAACACCTGGGCAGGCCCAGTTTGGGGGTCAGTGGTCCCAACCACTCTTGGCCAGTTTGAACTGGGCGAGAGTCAACTCCAGGTCCCTGGGAAACAACTTAAGCCCACCTGTTACTATAGTGACCCATACATCAGAGGTGTTATCTGTAAGGGTGGTTAAGGAGTCCTGTAATATATTATCTAGGCTATGTGAAGCTTGGAGGGTAGGCAATTAAAGAAAAACAACAACTAAAGCAGGTTAATTAGTAAAGGCAGGTTACAAACAGAGGGGGGTTTAATAAGCTGTTCCCTTATCTGCTGTTCTGTAAGACACACTCAAGGATTTCTAAGACGCCAGCTTCCGTTAACCCTGTAGTTTCAATCCCGCATGATAACAAATTGTGCATTTCTCCTTTGTACAAGGAGGAACAACCATAGCCTGGGCTAGGACCTGGGGTGGAATTAGAGCCACCGCTGTTTGGGTTGGCAGGGGTCAGCAGACAGCAATCCTGAGGTTCAGTGCCAGCAACAGCAGTGACAGTGCAGATGGTCACTGGGCAACAGCAGCATGGCCTGGTCAGGGCATGCCTTCAGACTGCTCAGGTTTCAGAAGGCAGTGTACCAGGCACCTTAGTCAACATTGCATCAGCAGCAAATTCTGGAGTTTCAGCATCAGGGCTGCTCTGTGGAATCCTCTGGCCTCACGGGGACACACTGGGTTTTGGGTTTGCGAAGAAAAATAGCTAGAAGGATGAACATTTGGACATGAACCAGCTTCTTGGATATACAGTACTTGGGGAGGAAAACTCAAAAAATACTGGACTTCCTGCAGTCATGCATGCCATACTAAACTGCATTAAAAAAGGAAGCATGGCCTGTGAGGATCGTATGAGGACATGCTCTTCCACATCACTCTGAATACTTCTTTTTTGCCTCTGCTGGATCCTTTTCCTCCACGAGTTCTAAATCAGTATTCTACTTTCCTTCATTTGTATTCTTTTATTGGCGTCCTCATCCTGAGTCTTCAATGACTTACTGGATATTTTACACATATATTATCTCACAGTTTACCTAAAACCCACTTTAACAAAGAATGCTTGTAAGTGAAATTCAGCCTCTGTACCCTGGTACCGAACTGAATCTCAGAGACAGAGTTTTGGGTGAAGTAGAAAAGAATAGCTCTATTGCTTTGCCAGGCAAAGGGGGCCACGGCGGACTAATGCCCTCAAAACTATGTGTCCACCAGGAGGAAGTAATGAGGAGGTTTTTTTGTTGTTTTTTGTTTTTTTCTGCGGTACGCGGGCCTCTCACTGTTGTGGCCTCTCCCGTTGCGGTGCACAGGCTCCGGACGCACAGGCTCAGCAGCCATGGCTCACGGGCCCAGCCGCTCCGCGGCACGTGGGATCTTCCCGGACCGGGGCACGAACCCGCGTCCCCTGCATCGGCAGGCAGACGCTCAACCACTGCGCCACCAGGGAAGCCCTGGAAGTTTTATACTAATGGTTCAAAGCAGATGGCATGATCAGCTCATGGACAGTTTTCTGATTGGTTGGTGGTGAGGTAATTGGGAGTCAGTATCATCAACCTTCTGTTTCCAACCAGTATGGGGTCTACATGCTTGTGGGCATCACACAGTTAACTTCTTCCACCTGGTAGGGGTTTCAGTATCTGCAAAACAGCTCAAAGATACTGTTATGTATATTCCTTGAGAGGCAGAATCAGGACCCTGCCCCAAGGCTGCATTATTGTTTCTTGACTGCTCCCCTCTTGTTTCTGCATTCCCTCCCTTCCTTGATTAGCAACTGTTTGAACCTGCCCTTTGGAACTCAGGGAAGGCCATGGAGGCTGAATGAAGCCTATTTCCTACAAACAAGAAACGGGGGACACAGAAAGACTTTTGTGCCTAGAAATCCCATAGGGTCCTGGTTAGTTCCATGCTTACAAATCAATAAGAAAAAAATATCCAAAAGAAAAATGAACAAAGGACATAGACAATATAGAAAATGCATGAAACAAAAAACGTAAAGGACCAATAAACATGAAAAAATATTCAATCTCATTAGGAATTTTTAAAATAACACAAAAAATCATTTTTTGCCTGTCATATTTATAAAGGTCTCTAAAACCTAGGGTTCCACTGTCATGATCTGGATCTAAAGCTCTTTTTAAAATGGTGATCACAATGCCTCCAAGCTTGCAGTCAGTTTCCTTTTCCACTTGGGACTCTTCCCTCCAGGTGAATGATCCCTCCATTCATTAGTTATCTTTACAAAAGGGACAAAGGAGGTCTTCTGACATTTAGAAAAGCTAAGAAACCTCAAAAGGTACCCTACTACAGCAAAGTAGACCTAATCAAGGTTCAAGCAATAGGTACAACAAGTCTTCTCCGAACACTTAATATGCAAATATATTTGAGATTTTCTCTGAGAATGACATGTTAACTTATTTCGCCAAGTTGTATTCCCAGGGATACTATTTCAGGAGAGGAGAGAGGAGAGGGGGAGGGTTCACAGCACTAGTATTCTGAAGAACACGTTTGGGGAAATGCTGGATTAAATAATAATAGTTAATATTATTAGCTCAATAAAGTAATACTGTTTGTCTTGCTCTGGCACCAATCTAAGCATTTTTGTAAACCTTATAACAGTTCCATGGAAGGTTCTATTTTTACAGGTAAGGAGACTGAGACACAAGAGAAGTTAAGCAATTTGCCTAAAATTGAACAACTAGAGAGTGGCGAGTTTGACTTTGCATCCAGGCGAAGCCTAGTGCCTAAACTCTGTGCTATATAACCTCCATGGTCTCTTTAAGCTCTGAATCCTAAGGCTCTTCCGTGCCGCTTGGTGTTCTATATTCTGCAATACGTGAAAGGACTGTTCCAACATCAGGTAGAAAGGATACTGCTCCTTGATTCCTTTGCCGTGTTACAGAATAGCATTCCATCTCATCACCAACATTTCTGCCTTTGAATCATGGATCCTTAGCGTCTGCCAAGGCCTTAGAGTAAAAAGACAGATTTCCACTTCATTTCAATTAAAAAATGTTTAAATACACTCACTCTTCAGTATCCTAGGTCGTTTAATAAAGTAAATGAAAATTTCCTCATTTCTAATTCCATTAGGAACAAATGGTTTCCATTGCCAGGGTCCACTCTAAAACTCTCAAATTAGAGTTTACTCTTGAACAACAGGGGTCTGAACTGCACAGTTCCACTTACACATGGATTTTTTTCATTAAATATATGTAGTACTACACGATCCATGGTTGGTTGAATCACCTGATGCAGAAATATGGATATAGAGGGCTCATTATGGGACTTTGAGCATTCATGGATTTTGGTATCCCCGACAGGTCCCGGAACCAACCCCCCCGCAAATACCCAGCGATGACTGTATTGGCTAATTAAAATAGAAGATCTGAGAACCTTTAGATGAAAAGAAAAAAGAAAAGGTGCACAAAAACATAAATGTCTTATTTTTTTGTAGAAATGTAGGCTTATATGTCACTTGCTCTTTCATCTGAGCTATACTATATTGTTTTGTTCTCATCAAGAGAAAGCATAATGCTTTGATAGTGTCAATTATTTTACTTAAAACGTTTCTATGTATTCCTATTTAGACCTAGGTAGCAAATTAAAGGGATATGTATGTTTTCAAAATGTAAAATAATGTACAATTTCAAATAATCTTATATATTATCATATACTAGAAAGAATAAATTATTATAGTTACAAAAAGCATGCTCCTGAGTTCTGTGACTAAGTTCCGTGTTCCTGTAGAACACTTGGGGGAAGCCTAATTGAAGATTGCTGGACCTGACGCTTGATCTTAGTCTCAACATTGAGGAGTAAAACAGCCTAAGCAAGCAGGCATTCTACATCAAGGAGACATCAATGGGGATTGTGTGTTCTTGCCTTATGAATCCCAAGCAAATAAATCTTGTACTCCGTGCAATAAACCTTTAACTTTCAGTATGTGATAGTCTTTCCTCATTTCATAAATATTTATTGAGCGCCTGCAATATGCCAGTCTCTGATACAGCAGTTAAGAAAACACCAACCCTGCTCCTACGGAGCTTACATTAATGGGAGACCCTTTAATGTGTTCTGCCACCCAATTATCCAAAAAAGATAATCTCGCCACGTAATCCAATTGTGTAAAATCTGTCTTGGGCAAAGGGAACGGCACGTGCATCCTCGAACCACCTTGAAATGAAAACTCAGCCTGTGCGTGAAGGACGCAGGTCGCCAAGCGCAAGACGGCGCCGTCGCCTAGCGCCGCTCTGAACGGCGCGCCGCTGTGACGCGTAGGCTTCGCCCCCTGCTGCCTTCATAGCGCCCCCGCCCCCTTGAGCGAAGTGCGCAGACTCCTCCTCCGGGCTCTGCTTCGGCAGGAGAAGCAGCCGAGTTGAAGGCATCGCTTCCCCGCGTGCTTCTGCGGGTGGCTGCCAGGCCTTGTCCTACCGCAGTGGCCGCGCCGCGCTGTTCGGGAGCAGGGCGCTGCAGTCGCGGTCCCGGCCTCGGTGTTTGGTAAACAGAAGCCCCAGCGTGCCGGGAGCGTGCAACCCCTCGCCCGGCCCGGCGAGCCCCGGGCGTGAACCGCGTTGACGGAGGATGGCAGCCTCCGGGGTGGAGAAGAGCAGCAAGAAGAAGACCGAGAAGAAACTTGCTGCTCGAGAGGAAGCTAAACTGTTGGCGGGCTTCATGGGCGTCATGAATAACATGCGGAAACAGGTACCGCCTCTGTGGGAGTGACCGACGGCGTCGGGGAGGTGGTCCGGGACTCGGGCCCCTGTCAGCCGCGGCTGAAACCCGCGCCCTGGGGATCGCGACCCTCTTCTTCCTCTGTCCTTGCCCTTCCTTGCATTTTCGCACGCCAGCGAAGCCGCTGTCGGTGGAGGGTCGCGTTAAACTGTTCTCGAGCAAAAGTGCCTCGTCGTCCGCCGATGCTGTGGCTCCTGACTCCTATGGGGCCCCGTGGGCCGGCATTCGGCGTCGGGTATCGTTGTATAACAGCTGTGCCCTAGTTATCTCTTTGTGAGGCGAGGAGCCCTCCATTGGCCAGCCGTTTTAAGGTGTCGTGAGATGTCGGGCGAAGAACCCCACTGGCACAGCCCAAACCGAAGCCCCCCAAGGAAGGGAGAAGCATTGCTGGCCTGACATCAGCTCCTCTAAAATAAGGATCCCCGCCCCCCTTCTGTGTTACCAGGGTGGAGCTAGTAGAAGACAAATCCTCCTGTACGTGTTAATTTAGAGCAGAAACAGTCGTGGATAAATACCGTGCCGCCTTTTAAGGGCACCGTGCGCCTCTGTTAAGAGGAGTTCTTTGTTCTTTGATGTGTGGCGTATTAGTGAAAGTCTTCAGCACGTCGGCGAAAGGTGGGTTATGAAAAGAATGGGTTTTAACGCCAGAGTATGTAGACTAGAGAATCTATTTGTTTTTAAATTCCATAGCATCTTATACCAGTAGGTGTAGAAAAGTCACTTGGTTATTTTCTCGTCCTGGAAGCTTTATTTCTAGAAATATGCATCCAGGAAGATTTGTGGGAATGTTTGTTTTGTGACCGTGTTTTTCATGACAAAAGCAGGACATGAGTATAAGTAACTGCAAAACCTAGTTTGCTCATCGGGTGGTGCTGAAACCACACAACCCAGATTGGGACTGGAACCTACAGGCAGGGACTCGAACCCACCGTCTTTTAATTGAGATCACACACCTGGTCTCAGGACTTTAATGACGCTCAGGTGCTTTTTTTGTTTGGGGGTTTTTTTTTTGGCTGCGCAGTGTGGCTTGTGGGATCTTAGTTCCCCGACCAGGGATTGAACCTGCGCCCTCGGCAGTGAAAGTGCAGAGTCCTAACCGCTGGGCCGCCAGGGAGTTCCCAAAGCTCATGTAGTTTATGTCTCATGGCAGAAGAAATTCAGTGAAAAACAAGGTGATAGGTAAGAAGTGGATTTATTTATAGAGATACACATTCCATAGACAGAATGCAGTCTGTCTCAAAAGGCGAGAACGGCCTTGGGAGAAACACACTCCACAGATGGGTGCGGGCCATCTCAGAAGGCAAGAGGCCCCAAGATGTGGGGTGGTTTGTTTTTATGGGCTGCGTAATTTCATAGACTAATGAGTGGGAGGATTATTCCAACTATTTCGAGGGGAAGGGGCGGAGATTTCCAGGAACAGGGCCACCACCCATTTTTTGGCCTTTTATGGTTAACCTCAGAGCAGTCAGGGCACTGGTGGGTGTGTCATTCAGCATATGCTAATACACTGCAGTGAGCGTGTAATGAGGAAGAAGGTGCACTGGGAGTCAGATCTTTCCACCATTTTGGACCTAGTTGGTTCTAACCAGTTTTTGTCATGTTCTATGGCTGTGTCATTCTTTTAAAGGTTGTGCCCTGCCCCCTTTCCTCCTGTTTCAGTTCTGATGGGTCTATGGACAACAGTAGAGGAATTTAAGTGTTTTATGAAGATATTAACTTTGGTTTCTTTAAGCAAACTCTGCTGGGGTCTTGTCTTTGTTCATCAGCTCCTGACATTGTGCATGGATGCAGTAGATATTTGTGGGAGTGCCTTTATATCTTGCCTGGTCTTTGGGTTGAAGTAGCTGTGAATGCCTGAATTCAATATTTTACGTAACTTTCATGTATCTATTTCCATGTATACCTTCATGTTCCTTTTCTGTGAACCTTTCTTACATTTAGGACACCACTGACTTTGCATTGCTGGTGCATTTAACTAGTGCCTGCCTCTGAAAGGTAATTGCACCGCAGTTCACCAGTGCCCACATTTGTTTCCAACAACCCTCCCACTCCCCCAAATATGTGTTTTCATACACAGACTATAGCATTGTAAAGCATTGCCTCATTTCCTGCGTAGATGGGGTGCAACTGGGTCGCAGCATCAGATGTTGAGGAGGAGGGGATTGTCTGAGACTGTATGTTTAGCTTTTGGGGTTTAAAAATTGATTCATATCCATTTCTTAGACTTAGCTTTAAACAATATTAGCATCTACTTATTTACTGTTAAAACAGAAATAAAGTTACTGAAATACCAGGTTTCTGTTACTGAGTAGGAAGGGGAAAATGGATGCTGGGTGAGACATCAGGAATTTCTTCGACAGTGGTTAACTGGCCTTAATCTGCCAGTTTCTCCTTTTGTCATTGGCTTTGCTTGTTATTCAGACCGTTCTCCAGTAACACTTTTACCAACTTCGTGGAATCCTGCATCTTTTGTAAGATGGGCAGCTTCACTTTGCAGTTGATTTACATTATACACGTATTGTTCTGTTTAACATAACACAGAAGAGGCGCACCAGGAATGACTGACAAGGGCAGTTGATGGGAAGAGGCAGAAATAGAAGCTGCTCTGAGCCAGAGGAGGAATGTTTGAGTGAGGACCAGTTTTAAAAGTGTTCTTCTATGGTGAATACTTTTGTGTTATTACTATTTTTGCTTTCCCTTATGATCTCATTACTTTGGGGACCAAGATAATGAGTGCCTGGATGACAAGGGCCCCCAGAAACATCCCTATACAAATTTAAGAACACTGTGAACTTAGAATTTCTGAATCCCAATTCCTGCTCTATCATTAATTAGTTTTGTGATATTAGAAAAAGATATAGGTCATTTCATGTCTCTGTAGCATTGCAGCCAGTCTCTACGTCGTGGTGAAAGGGGGCTCTGCTGAGCCCGCAGCCTCAGCTTCCCGTGGAGCCTTTTCCTCCATTATCCTTTCAGCCATTTCCAGCCTTTTGTTTTTAAGTAAACTTTACAATGAAGTATAGAATTCACGAAAAGGATCCAAATCATAAATGTGCAGCTCAAAGAATTATTGCAAAACGAACGCACCCCCTCCAAGTAAAAGAACTTGGCTAGTACACCAGAAAGTCTCCACCTAATGCCCTTCTCAATTGCTACCCCCTCAAAGGTAATTTCTAATTTCTACTACCATAGATTTTTTGTCCTGTTTTTGAACTTGTATACATGGAATCATACAGTATATACTTGTGTGTCTTGCTTTCTTAAAGCTAGCATCTATTTTTGAATTTTTGAATTTTATTTATTTTTTTATACAGCAGGTTCTTATTAGTCATCCATTTTATACATATGACTGTATAGATGTCAATCCCAATCTCCCAATTCGTCCCAACACCACCACCACCACCCCGCCACTTTCCTGCCTTGATGTCCAAGTCTAGAAACTGTCATAGAGTGAAGTAAATCAGAAAGAGAAAAACAAATATCGTATATTAACGCATATATGTGGAACCTGGAAAAATGGTACAGATGAACCGGTTTGCAGGGCAGAAATAGAGACACAGATGTAGAGAACAAACTTATGGACACTAAAGCTAGCATTTTGTTTGTGAGATTTATCTATATTGTTGTGTGTTGTTCTAGTCCATCTTCATTGTATGTAATATCCCATTGTATGAATACACCACAATTTATCCATTCTATCGTGTACTATTAAACGTAGTACTACTTTGAATATTTTTGTACATTTTGTACATGACTTTTGATGTGTACATGTATGCATTTCTGCATTTTTGTTGGGAAATACCCAAGCGTGGAGCTGTTGAGTCATAGGTTAGGCTACATTCAGCTTTAATAGATCCTGTGGTACAGTTGCCAAAGTTGTGCCAGTTCATACTTTGGCTTTTGCTTTTGCATCTTTGCTAACACTTGGTATTGTCAGTCTTTATAACAGCCATTCTAGTGGACGTATAGTGGCATCTTATTTAATTTGGTTGAGCACCTTTTCATTCATTTTTCCAGCTTTTTTTTAGATTAATGTTATTATCTGTTACACTAGAAAGGGGCTTTAAAAAGCAGGGCAGGGTCACAGTCACTCTTGCAGGTACCCAGTGCTGTTGCTTTTGTGTTAATGAAGTCCAGAAGACCCTTAACAATTGAGAGATGTTTTGAGAACTTTCTGAGTACCACTGCAGTTCACAGTTTCCTCAGGTTAAATGAATTAAAACGTAATTAGAATTTAAAAGCTTATGTTAAAGCCCCATTGAGAGTTAAGTGAGAGAACCACAAAGCTGATTTGAGGATTGGATGCTGGGCAGTCACCTGGGCTCCCTTACTAACTAAAATGACTCAGCTTCTGTGTACTCACCTCTCCAAGACTGTCAATTACTACATGTCATTAATGTTTAGGGTCTCTTGTGAATAATCTAAACCTTCTGCATTAAATCCTCAATAACAGAAACACTTCTCGAGCACTTATTCTGTACCAGCCATTCTCCAAAGTGTTTTATATGATTGTCTCATTTAATTTGCATAACAACTCCCATTGACAACTCCCATTATCCAGACCTTTCTATTCTTAACTCTCTTCTATTTTCTCTTTTTGTCTGTCCAGTTTAGGAGATATATCTCTCTCTTCACTCTCTTTTCAATGTCCTAAGCTTTCTTGGCCCTCAGTCCTTTTTTTTACATCCTTTGGGCAAAAAGCATTGATGACTGTTTACCTTCTTTGTGCAACGCTTCTAAGCACAGCTGAAGAATATCCCATTACTGGGCAGTCCTCTGCCAGGTGAGTCCTAACTTCAGCTGGGCTGGCAGTACTACTGGTGAGCAGTTCTACTTACTATTTATTTTACTGGTTTCCTCTAACCCAAGCCCTTACTCTGTATCCTCACTTTCAGTACATCATCCCTCTTTTGACGTCACAAATAAATAGAAGTCATTAGTCTGGAACTATCTAACTTTTAACTTTCCACCACCAAATCTATAAACCTGTTTTGGCACTTTTAAAAAATTCTGCTACGATGGATAAAGCCATTCAAAGCCAGTACTTTCACCTGGGCGTTGACTTTCTCAGTATTAGTGTAGTCAGAAAAGTTAACACCATTGGTTATTCTTTCTTTGTTAGGCATCTTTAACTTCTCCTTCTCTGCTGGATTCTAGCCATCAGCATTTAGGCATGTTTTAACCTCTCTAGCTTTTAAATCAACAAACAAACCAATACACTTAGTCTCAGTATTTCCCTGCAAATAATATCCCTCTCCCCCTTGTTAAAACCAAAAGGTGGGTAGAATCACTGCCTCTTGGCTCACTGTTTATCTATTCCCCTATTTCAGTTTGGCTTTCTAACTTATCCATTTAGATGAATACTTGTTGAGAACCCATTGTGTGAGACCTACTTACCATAAAATGGCAGGTACAAGAGACTGATAAAAGGCCAGTGTGACTGGAGCACAGAACATAAGGGGAGGATGGTGCAAGATGAAATTGGAGAAGTAGCTAAAGATCTGCCCGTGTGTAGCCTCATAAGTCAAGTTAGGGGGTTTTGCTTTTATTCTAAAACCCTTTCAAATATATATGTGTATGAGAGGAGGAATAGGTGTATCAGTTTTTCTTTCGAAAAAGATGATTGACTGCTCTATGGTGAATGAATTAGCTCTCAGAGTAGATGCTGGCAGACCAAACAGGAAGTTGTTACAGTAGCGCAGTGAGATGGTCCTTTGGACTAAGGTGATAGCAGCGACAGCAGTATCAATAAAGAAAAGATGATATATTCAAGAGATTTAGGAGGTAAGATCAACAGGACTTAGTGATGGTAACGATATGTGGTTGTGATGACTAGATTAGAAAAGCAAATTAAGATAACTTAAAACAGAACCTGATAATGAGTAAGCTCTCAATAAATGTTGGCTATTTTTGCTGTTGTTGTGATGGTGGTGGTTGATTGGATGCTGAGGGGTTCTGTACAAGATGTCATTTATGACCTCCAGGGTTCTGAAATGCATAACTAGATGGATGGTGACACAGTTCTCTGAGAGAGGAGATACTGGAAATGGATCAAGGCTTTGAGGAAAGGATTATAGTTTGTGTTTTAGATAGTTTAGTGTGCAGTGCCCCTGAGACATTAAGGTATCTGATGAGTTGACAGGTCTGGAGAGTTGTGGGTTAAAAGTATAAATTTTTGAGGTATCTGCATATAGAAGATAAACTTCATTGAAGCTGTGGAGAGTTAATAATCTAGGATAAAGGCTGGGTAGGGAATGAGCCTGTAAAGAAGACAAAAAAGTAATGGCCAGAAGAGTAGGAGGAAAATGAGAGTTTTGAGAATCGGAGAAGAAATTGTTTCAGAGGGAGATGACAAATTTTGAAGCCTAAGAGAAGTCAGAGTAAGATTAGAGCTAGAAATGTTCAGAGGATGTAGCAACAAAGAGGGGCTTATTGACTGTGATGAGAGTTGTTTTGATGGGGAGACGATGGAAGTCAGATTAGTGTGAGTAGGATATGAGAAAATTGAGACAGTTCATTTCAGATTTGGCCCTGAAGGGAGTGAGGGAATCACATAAAGCCTTTTTAAATGGAAGAGGTATGTGTGTTTAAAAACTAATAGGAAGAATTCATTTGAAATGGCGAGGTTTAATATATATGAAACAGAATGGGTGATTGATAGATGATTCCTGAGATGAAGTCCAAAAGTAAAGGTGAGTAATCTCCTGTGGGAGGAGGATGATTCCTCTTCCATAGGAGTGGGAAGGAGTACGTAGGAGTGGTAGGTACATAGGTGGGTGGTAGGTACATAGGTGGGTGTGTTTGGAATCAAGAGAATGAAGGAGTTCCTATCTAGAGGCTTTTGTTTTCTCTGAAAAGTAGGAGATGAGATCATCTGCTAAAATGGAGGAGGAAGAAGATGAAGCTGGAGGTTGAGGAAAGTTGTTTTTGTGAAGAATAGAAATGGTATGATGGCTGGCAGTGTGGTTTTGTTTTGTTGCTGTTTTGGCCGCACCACATGGCGTGTGGGATCTTAGTTACCCGACCAACCAGGGATCAAACCCATACCCCCTGTAGGAGTCCTAACCACTGGACTGCCAGCAAATTCCCACACCGCACAGCTTGTGGGATCTTAGTTCCCTGACCAGGGATTGACAGCAGTATTTTTTGAGGTTAATTATCATGAACTTATAATGAATATTTATCTTTAACTTGGCCTTCAAAGCCCTGTCATAAAGGTTCTATGACTCGCTTCCCTTCCTACTCATGCCTCAGTTCTTTCTTTTTTTTCTTTTTTAAGATTTTTTCATGTGGACTATTTTTAAAGTCTTTATTGAATTTGTTACAGTACTGCTTCTGTTTTATGTTTATGGGGTTTTTTTTGGCCCCGAGGCATGTGGGATCTTGGCTTCCCCGGCCAGGGATTGAACCCGCACCCTCTGCATTGGAAGGCAAAGTCTTAACCCCCAGTGAAGTCCCTCAGTTCTTACTTTAAAAGCCACTTCTTCCCTGAATGTCCTAGATTATGTCAAGCCCCTCTATTACATATGCTCTTACAGCACTCTATTCCTTTCTTTCATGCATTTATCAGCTCTATAAAGGCAATAAACACTATTTAGTTTATTGCATGTCTTTGCTACTAGGCTCTAAGCTCCATGAGGGCAGGGACTGTGTTTGGCTGGTTCAGCTGTATTGCCAACATCTACTACATAGGTGCTCAAATATTTGTTAATACAATAGTTGATATCATATGTATGGTTGATAACACCTAGAGGATGAGTGGACAGAGGATCTGGGTAGCATCAACATTTTAAAGGATAAGCAGAGAAGTGCATTGGAGATTAAAGTGTGGGAGGAAGAAAGACAGCAGAGAATAATGTCATTGAAACCAAGATTAAGTTACAAAGGAGAGCCAGGTGGGAGTATCCAATGCTCTAGGGAGGTCAAAAAAGAGATTGTCCAGTGAGTTTGAAAATTGGTGGTTTTAGCAAGTAAGGTTTTAATGGAATGGTGGGGGGAGGGGGAAAGCAAATTTTAGAGGACAAAGCAGGGACAGAGTGGGGAGTATATGGAGAGGAAACTGCCCCCTTTGTGGCCTAAGCTTTCCCAGATGGTATCAATGTTCTGCTAAACTCTATAGTATCTAGTGCATACTGTCATCATGACACCATATGTGTGTTGAATAAATGAGTACAGAAGCACATCTTAAGAGAGACATGATTGTATTAAAATTACCTTCTGAGAAGAAGGGGGACAGTCAAGATTTGGGAGATGCAAGAACCAGGGTAGCCCCAAAAGCCTCTGACCTTTTTCTAGGACACTGCCTTAATTGCACCTCAGCTCTGACTACTTGCAGTCTGTTTCTCTTTCAGAATTTCAGATCTTGGAGAGAGAGGATCTGATAGACGTAGTTTGGGTTAAATGTTAATCCTGTGAATAAATTATCCTAAGCAGAATAGGGCCATGTAGCACAAACATGATCTTGAAAGGCCCATGTATTGAGGCCGTTTCCTGAGAAGGAGGAATTGTAAGTCAGGTGGCTACTCCAGTTGGCATCTACTGCAAAGATTCATATTAGTGAAATCACTGATAAATTTTTTAGTACATAATATAGCATATAATTTAGTTACATTCTGTTGAGCTGTCAAAAAATGTGGTTGATTAACGTTTAAGAGAAACACTCTTAAGAATATGCCATCTTATTTCAGGTTAGCTTACTGGAAAATGGTGTGCCAGGATTAAATGAGTTCTGCCTTAGACCTTCTCTTTGAGTTGCAATTAAATTGGATCACAATTTAATATTACACTAAGCTATTACTGTGAAAAATTATTTTAAAATGGTTTTGTGTCTTCTGTAAAACTTTTTAGCAATTTTGCCTTTAGTCACTCATTGCTTTAGGAAGCAGTGTGCTATAGTGGAAATAACATGCACGTTGGATTCAAACAGATTTCTGGTTTTGAATTCTGCTCTGTCTTCTTACTAATTGTGTGACGTTGAGTAGGTCGATTCTTCAGCCTTTTATGTTCTTATGTGCACAATGATCATAATATCACACTGAACCTACCTTACTGATGTTGGGACTAATGAGAGAAAGAATGTGAAAACTCTTGATAAATTGTTCAGTGTTACACAGATATTGTTGGTATTGTTATTATCACAGTGAATCTGCTGGGATTCTTGGTTACCAGCAACAGAAACCATTCTGTCTTAAGTAAAAGTAATTTATTGCAAGGGTATCGGGAACTTACGCCATTCACCGTAGGCTGGAAGATGAGCAGTCCTGGCAGACAAGCCCAGGGATTCTTTGGTAGCTAGGCTGCAGAAACCCTGGAGTCAAGGTTACAATGCAGGAACAGTCTTGACGACTTGCTGGTGCCACGATAAAGACATCCCGTCGTCCCACAACACACCGCCCCATCTTTCATTCACCCAAGATTCAAAATCCTGGAAGTAGGTATCTAATTGGTTGGCCTTAGATTGTTTGCCAGATTAGGGCTCTGCTAAGGAGTGAATAGAAGAATTATCTGATTTACTGGTTCCATAATGAGAGGCAGGCTCTGAGAATTGCCCTCTCCCCAAGATAGTTCATAATGAACATTTTCTCCAGAAATGAGAGTTCGGGGTTCTAGGAGGCAGGGGAAATTGGATGCTAGATTGCCAGAATCCACAAATATCCACTCTGACCTATACCTTAGGTTGTCCAATACAAACATGCATGCTCTTATTCTGTCCTATAATTTTTTTTTTCTTTTTCTTTTTTTTTTTTGCGGTACGCGGGCCTCTCACTGCTGTGGCTTCTCCTGCGGCAGAGCGCAGGCTTAGCGGCCATGGCTCACGGGCCCAGCCGCTACGTGGCACGCGGGATCCTCCGGACCGGGGCACGAACCCGCGTCCCCTGCATTGTCAGGCAGACTCTCAACCACTGCGCCACCGGGGAAGCCCTGTCCTATAATTTTTTAAAAAATTATATATATATATATATATATCACCAATTAAATTTTTTCACTTACCATATCTAACTCCAGGATCACTTGGTGATATCCATTCCTTCTATAGGCATTTTAAGACGCTAAGGGTATATGTAATAATAGATTCTTTATATGATCGTGCAGGGGAAAGGAAACTAGTTAAAACTTAGGTAAATATAAAAAAAAGATGAAAATAAAAGTAGAAGCCACATTCATTGTTTATTATTTGTTCATTGTTGTGTTTGTGACTTCTTCCTTCACTGGCTATTCCTATTCTTTGTCTTTAGCCAACCCCTTAAGGTTCTTTATCTGATGGGGTGACCGGGTCTTTTATTCCTAGGTATCTTGAACCTTTGGTCTTGCCTGTATAGGGTTACTTTAGTCTTACATTAACATTTACCACTGCAGTTGGCAGTACTAGTGTTGGGTCTGGGATTTGATTTTATGCTACTTAAAAGCTGATTAGTTAGCCTGTTGCTGTTTAATGGATGCTGGCAGAAGACATGAGACCCCTAGGTCAGAGAGAACAGACTTGATTGTTCACAGCATCACCAGCATCAGCATGTATGCATCGGTTCCCCTTGCCCCACAAGTACTATGAGGGTGACATGGTGGGACCCAGATGGATGTTAGGGTTTGTGTTGCAGCTAAGGAATAAACAGTAAGGAATCTGCCACTTCTATAGCAAATGATAGGCAGGCTTGCTGTTTATCCTGGAGGGGAGACATTATCTCACCCTATGGTCGCTTTCTGCCAACAAAACCCTGAGAAATGATGGCCTGGGTAAAAAGTGGTAGAGCCTTGCATTCTTGGCACGTCCAGGAAGATATGCAGGAGCTCAAGACCCATAGATAACTGTCTCTCCCAACAACCAGGAGGTATCCAGGGGGGTCCCCGAGTTCCAGTCATCTTCTGTCCCATGGAGGAAGAGCAACAACTTTTTTCTTGGTGGCCAGGATCAGGCGCCTCCCCAAATGTAATAACTTTTTACCCAGTGGCATGAGGAGGCCAAAATGGCCAGGTCACAGTCTTAACTGTCAGTTCTGTGGAAATGTTGTTATACCTCTTGATTAAATGATTCTTCTTTTGGGTCCCCAAATCTCTAAACTGCTAGCAGAATCCACCTCCAGAAAGACTAATTGCTGAGATAAGAAACAAAATTTTTGTAAATGAATCCTTAAGCATATTAGTGAGGGGAGCCTCTTCCATGCCTTGGTTGCCAGGCTAGTTCTGGCTAGAACCCATTCTATCTATACAGATTAAGTGAAACCACTTAATCTGTATAGATAGAATGAAAATGGACTGAAAATGGATTCAGCTGCTTAAAGAAAACAGTTTGAAAACCACTGATCTGAGGCTTTTCCCTGAAAAGAGAATAAACTGTGTGTGTCTTTCTGTGTCTAAGCGGTGTTGAGAACAGAGGATTTGCAGGGGTGGTCTTAAGCACAGCCTCATCTTCCAACTTAATTTACTAGAAAAGCACTGCATATAGGGGATTGCCAGGTAGTTGCCCATCTGTCAATAGGGTGTTCTATTATGTCTCAGTTGGCAATTGATCTTTACATAAACTCCCTGAGTTGAGAATCTCAAGAGCTGAATGGTAGAATTCCGGCACCAAATCCCCTCACAAAAGTTGGCTGGACAAAGTACTGTGAGTTCGAATTCCCAGGTTTGCTTTGTCTTTTAGTTGTTCTGTTTTCTTACTGGCACAGGGAGTGCTTTGTTCTATCTTAAAGGCTGACAAGGCAGCCTCTATCAATGACTGTTCCTTTTTGTAGCCTCTGAAGAACAGTTGAAGAGGTTATTTAAATTTTTACTCCAGAAAGCTCTGGAATGGGTCGATACCTCTTAAGTTAACTCTAGACTGGAAGGTCATTTCCATTTCTCATCTTAAATTTTTCTCAGCCAAGATGTCATTCATAGCTCTCCGGATTGTCTGCAGTGAACCAAATGACAGCACTCCATCTAATTCCATACTAGCAACAGAAAATCCCCCAAATTTGTCTGTTATGAACCCTCATTATTAAATTCCCACATCTGTAATCTCCCTGTAAATTAAAATTAAGGCAATTGAAAGGCAAAAGTCTGCTCTCCCTGGTTTCTTAAACTCCTCAGTCTCAGCCAGAAGGCATTCACTTAAGTGTTTGGGTCAAGTCAGGGTAACTTCTTCAGCAGCTTCAGCGTAGGCTGTCTTCCATTGGAATAGATTAAGTTAGTTTAGCACCTCCAAAGCTGAACGTCTCCAATTTCAAGGTAGTTTGCGTCACATGTTTTCAGTATGTCAAAGGGTCTCTGGGACTTTTAAGATTAGCATAGTGTCACCCCCACCCCTACAAACCTGAAAAGATACAAGCACATCTACTCTCTCTACAATAAATAGTGCATATGTTGACACATTATTATACAGTCCTAACCCACCTTATTGTTCCCAGCCAAAAACAGATAGAAACTTCGTTTCTGGAGGAACAGGGTTCTCAAAGTAAGAAAATCTTGGCTTTTGGTTTTGACAGCTTGCCAGTCTGTGTCAGCTCTCTGTAATTGATAGACCCTAAGTAAGACTAAACTCAGCTGGGAGGAATCACTTATCAAGAGGCCAATAGGGACACTATGTTTACTGGATAGGGAAGGAATTTCACATATGCATAATAATGTTTCATTGGCATATGATACATTGTTTCTCATGGGCAAAGTGTTAGGTATTTGCCAGGGGGATTTCTCAGCTGCTCAGTCTCTTAGAGTTTCTTTTTTCCCCTTGTTGTCCATCCTGCATGTTTAAAGATTAATTTTCCTTTCTTTTTTGAACCCTGTGGTCCTGGCAGAAATGATTGAGTTTTGTCTAGTGACAAACTCTTCCCTCCCTTTTGGGAGGAGAGTGATCCACGTTTGTAACAGGCAGTTGTGCAGAGCACAGTTTGTGGCCTTGAATTCTCTACAGTTCTAATCCTCCTGGTTGTTCTGCACCTTTGTGTCCTCATTAGAAGCCTCACCTCCTGTGAAATTCCTTATATATATATATATATATATATATGTATATATTTAAAATATATTGAAGTATAGTTAATTTACAATGTTGTGTTAGTTTCAAGTGTACAGCAAAGTGATTCAGTTTCTTTATATACATTAATCCTATCTCTTGGAAGAGCCTTTTCTCTATTCCCGTCCATTTGTCTCAGCTGGAGTGTGACCTTTAACAGATTCCTCTAAGGCCTGTGGCCCTTTACAGTGCGCTCCTCAAAACCTTGCCTTTCTTCATTTTTTGTTTTCTAGGCTTTGGAAACTTGGTGGTAGCAGACACATTCCTTTCTGTTACCTATTTGTGTCAAAATGGGCTGTGTCTTTGTGTCTCTTCCTTCCAGATAGCCCCAGCTGAGTTATTAACCTGTTTTTAAATTGAATACTTTCCTATCCTGTAGAGCTAACATTGTATAGATCAAATGCCTCTTTTCCTTTTGGGCCCAGATGTTTTGCTAACCTACTTCTACTAGTGCCTTTCAAAGTCTATAGATTTTGCCATGGTGGAAAATAAGAGGTCTCTGTGTTCAGGATTACTGCCAACCCTTACCACCCTCAGTAAGGTAATTTTAATTATGGGGAAGCCCAGCATCTAACTTAGGTCTGGACTATGTCTGAATTATTTGGCTTCCCTTAAGGAGTCCTACTACTGTCCCTTAGTCTTATCTCCACAAACTTCCCATATACGTTGCACTAGAGCATATACCTTGCCTGTTTTCCCACCAGATCACCTTCCAGATTATTTAACAATGCATGAAATACTCTATTGCTGCTCTTCTTTTCCCTTTTCAAATCAATCTGAACTTACTGTAATCACCTACTATAATTGTCCCAGCCTTTGAGGTCAGTCCTTTAATTATGTGTTTGATTTCTTACCTTTAGCTTTAAAAGAAATCTTATAAAAAAATTCCAGGACCAAGCTTCTTTCTGAGAGAAACGATTTAGTCTGCTCCTGAATTCTTTCTTCCTTCACTATATCTCTTTGGTCCATATTGCTTTTGTATAAATAACAATAAAAATAACTTTTTTTTTGTTTCCTAATTTCGTCTTTTAAAGAACAGTTATACCAAAGTTTATCTCCTTTCCCTTTCAAAGCTGTTTGGCCTAGCTTGTCATATATATGTTCCCCTTAAGGAAGGAAATCCCCTTTTCCTTTATTAATCTAGGTGTGTTCCTTTGTTTTTCTTCAACTTTCCCACTTGCCTTATTGTGATTATACATGTGTTTAAGCCCAGTGCTGTTTTCCTTGCTTTTCTGAACAAAGATGATTTCTAAAGAGGCCTTTTAATTTTTTTTCTCTTAACCTTTGGGTTTATTATGGCTTTTTTGAGACTTTTCTAGTATCTCAATCCAACATGATGATTTACCCTATATAATAAGGGTTCCATTTTCGTTTATCCTTTCAGTGATTTAAATCCACCACCCAACTATAGTTGAATCTACAGTCTACCCGGGGATTTGTACCCAGGGTCAACTTGAAATCACGCTGGGAGGGACTGATTGCAGAACCTTGTTGACAAGCTACATAAATCCAAAGGTTAGTCATTCCTCAGTCCTCTCCTTGGGATACAATAAAGAATAGAATTTGGGACAGCTGCTTGCATGCCTCCTACTAACGCCAGCACATATTGTTAAAAGCTAGAACCTCATGCAGTGCTGTGGAGCTTTCAGGAACCTGAAGTGCCTTTGCAGTCCTGTCTGGCAAATACATACAGAGAGCAAAAGGTTATTCCACTAATGCATGCCTAAAATGCTTGCCTGTTTTGAGGTCTTTCCAAACCAAAGGACTCTTCCCTCAAAAGTGTCTAATACTTGCAAACACTAAAGTAGCACCGAAGTTTCTGTTTGCCTCTGTTTGAGTGTCTATGCATATGGATTTGAGGGGCCCTCTTCTTCTTCTGGTTCTAAATATTTGAGCAGTAAAGGTAGGAGACAGATAAATTAATGGTGATGACAGACTAGTGAACATGGCGTTGAGTTGAGCATAAAATGGGCTTCCTCTTCTTTTTCCCCTTAACTAAAAACTTACCCAGTCTGAGGCAGAGCAGCTGAGGAATGGGAACAGTCCTCTCCTGCCATAGATAGGGGCAAGCCTCCCAATGAATTACGTTCTACTTTGGGGGCAGATTAATGGAAGAAGAGTGAGCCAGGAGGCCTGGCAGTGTGTGGTCAGTGACCTCTGCCATGCTCTTGCTCATCCTGTAGTCACTCTTCGACGAGCGACAGTTGGAGAAAAGAACTGAAACTTCCTTCCCAGTACTTACCTTCCCCAGAGGAAGAGAGAGTACTTCATGACAGAGAAATCTGTTGTTTCTCAAATTGATATGTTATCCCATTTTTTCAATTATCAAATCTCTCACCACATTTTTTAAATTAAACTTTTTTTTTAGAGCAGTTTTAGGTTTAACAGAAAAATTGAGCAGAAAGTGCAGTTTTCATTTACCCCTTTGTCCCTCCCCCTCGCCCCAGTTTCCCCTATTATTAACATCTTGTCTAAGTGTGGGGCATTTGTTACAATGGATGAGCCATTGTTACATTATTGGTTCACTCTTTGTGTTGTACATTCTGTGGGTTTTGACAGGTGTATAATGACATATATCCACTGTTAGAGTATCACACACAATAATTTCACTGCCTTAAACATTACCTGTGCTCCACCTTCTCACCACATATGTGAAATGGTATCTTTATCATATGCCAAATGCCCGTTATTGTGGATCCCTCACATTTCTTAGGTTTATTTCTCAACATTTAATTATTTTGTTGCTGCTATGACTGGGATTTTTATTTCTCTCATTTGTGTGTTTTTCTAATGGCATATTACTCACATCTAATTGCTTTTTCATGTTTATCTTATTTGTCTAGCCACCTTACTAACTTTTCATATTAGTTCTACAAGTGTTAAATTGATTTATCTTTATTTCCTTAGTGATATGGCTAAAATTTCCAGAACAATGTGACAGGGTGTGTGTGTGTATATTTCAAACTTGAATGAGAATGTCTCTCCTGCTTCACTAGTTTGCTGTTGATTCTGATGAATGACCTTCAACATACAGACACATCATTTTCTTTATTAAAGAATCTCAGGAAATGAATTTTTAATTTTATCAAACACTCTTTTGCCCATATATTGAAGTTTTTCTTTTTTTTCTTTTTTTGGCCAAGCCTCACGGCATGCAGGATCTTAGTTCCCTGACCAGGGATCGAACCCGTGCCCCCTGCAATGGAAGCACGGGAGTCCTAACCACTGGACCACCAGGGAATTCCCTGAAGTCCTTCTACTACATGAAAATTTTCTCTTTTAACCTGTCAGTATGATGAATTACATTTATAGAATTATCATTCTTGAACCCTTCTTGCATTCCTAGAACAATACCCTGCTGGATTCAGTTTGCAAATACTTGACAGATCTGTAAATGAGACACCTAAAGGAGGAAAAAGTCCAAAGAAAATGTGACCAAAATAGCAACCGACAGTTTTAAAAAAAGAAAAATGAAGACAGCAAGGAAACATAATAAATAGTATTTAAAAAGATGGCATATGTAAGATGAAACATAAGTTATCAGTAATAAATAGGAGGGATTCAACTAAACCCTACTAAAAATAATTATTAGATGGTGAGAACTTCAGACTAAGTTACACAAAAATCTATGCTGTTTATAAGAGACTAAAGATTCAGAAGCTGAAAATAATAAATACAAAGATACAATTTTGGGAGGACATAAACAGAGAAATTGCAAGGTTTTTTGGTTTGTTTAATCCAGTGAAGATGTATTGTTCAAAAGGTAGTTTTGTTTGTTTTGTTTCTCTTCCATTCACCTAGGACTTGTTACCTCTCATTCTCCAGATCACCTGAATCTCTGTCTCTTCCCATTTCCTGTCTTTGCATACACCTCTTCCCCAGAGGATTGATAGCAGGAGGGACCTCTGCCTTTAGGTCCGTCTCATTTCTTGTTGAATAGGACCTATTAATCTATTGTAGTCCAGTCAAATAAATGCACCATTTGGATATAAAAGATTGCTCCCATTTCACCTCCTCCTACTCGCCACACACAACGTTACTAACTGGCTAGAGATTAATCTTAGACTAAGACTAAATTGTACAAAGATCCCTCTGATTTCTCTAACTTCCTTCAGTGCCTGTAAATTCACTACACTAACATTCCCCATTCCTGAGTATGCCTTGGAAAGGTTTTTTGCTACATTTCAGTTTAGCTTTACATTTTTTGGAACTTCCCATCAGCAGCCATAGGTCCCTCACCTATCTAATTTGCTTGCTATTCTGTCAGTATTCTTTCTTCCTCTCCCTCCTTTTTTCCTTCCTTCCCTCCCTCCTCCCTTTCTCTTTCTTTATCTTCAGCAACTTGATCAGCTTGTTTTGATAGTAACCAAATAGGTGGCTTGGTTTTGCTACCTGGTATTTTTGGGTGCAGCAAAATCACCTGAGAGCTATGCCTGTTCTGTACCCCCTCCCCAAATAAAAGGAAATAAAAATTTAAGACACTGTTGGAGTAACAGTAGCTTTAACTATAATCTGCATATAATTTCTAAGCAATAGTCTATAGGCCTTATAAAAAATATTTAAGTAAGCTGTAAGAGTGAAATGTTCATCCCTTAGCCCATTAATTGGGACCCATTTCTTTTCTCATTCTAAGCATTACCGTCTTATTTGGGTTTTTTATTCATGAAGTAATAAAGTAGGAAATAACAGTGATTTATCTATCAGAAACTATATCAGTAGTTTTAGTAAAATACTTAAAATTTGGAAAATGCCATATCCTCTGAGCTCTTGAGCCATTATTTAGTTTTGTGAGTGAAATTACTCTGAAAATATTATTTACCTCATATTCCCAGTGCCTAAGAGGGTGCTTTACAAAATTTTTTCTGAGCCCAAGCTGTATGTTATCTTTAACTTCATTAAAAAATTGAAATTTTATTTGATAAAAAGGACATTTCTTTTTCCTTGGAATTCATCTTTAAGGGTTCCAGTAAATCTTAAATTTTTTCCTTAATATACCCCATTTTTCCAACATTTTAAGTGTATAATCTAGATCTGCCTTCTTTCAGTAACCTAGAGCGACACATTTTGGCCTAGGTCAGAAATCACAATTTAAAAGTGGCTGCTATCCAGGTCCCATCAGAAGTGCATTTTAGAGAGATGTTATTTAAGGAGAGAGTGCTGAATGGACATTTGGTTCATCCACTCTGTATATTCTGAGTTGTTTCTGTTGCAGGTTAGATCTATGAAGGCAACTTTCTTGGAAAATGCAGTGTGCACCTGCATTCTATCAAGGACAATTTTTAAGAAGCAGATTGTTATATTTGAAAAACCATCAAGGACATTGCCATTAATTAGGTCATTTAATGTCCCCATAAAATCTCACCATGAGAAATATCTTAGAATTTATGTAGGAAAAAAATTTGGCTTCCCCTAAAGATTAGTAGACTACTTTTTTCTGATTATAAAGATCTTTTTTTTTTCCTGACTGTTGAGAAGCTAAGTGCCAAATTTTGATACAGCAAACTCATGACAGCAACTCTGTAAGTCCTTCCTAAATAGGTTTTATGTTAAAAACAAAATCTGTGCTGGAAAAAGACTGGATTTAAATACAAAATAGAGATAAAGCATTTGGCAAGTGCCTGTTTTATATCTTGGCTAAGCCATGCCCATTGAACCCCTTTTAATTTTATTTATTTCTCTCTTGATTAGAAAACATTGTGTGATGTGATCCTTATGGTCCAGGAAAGAAAGATACCTGCTCATCGTGTTGTCCTTGCTGCAGCGAGTCATTTTTTTAACTTAATGTTCACAAGTAAGTATCTTAAGATAAAGCATAATAATTTTTCTATGAGAATTAGGTGGGGTCTAATTGAAAATATGCCACTTTTCCCAGTTTTAAAAGCACTTTAAGTTAAGTCCACAGAACAGTGAAGAGATTGAAGAGTGGTCATGGTGATGATTGATCAAAGGAAAACTGTCCTTTCGTTAGCCCTAAAGGCCTGAAGTCTTTATTAATGGAGATATAGCTTCTGCTTGAATACCAGGTTTTTTTCTTAACCTCTGGTGGAAAGGCAGAGGAGCAGATAAGTCTTATGGCATTTTATCTAGCAAGTTAAACTAAAGAAAAATGAAATACATTATACTAGAAAGAACCCTAGTTTGGAGTTGAGAATTGGGTCCAAGTCCTGGTTCTACTTAGTACTGCTCGTGAGCTTGATCAGGTTATATAATATATCTGCCTCAAGTTTTCTCTTTAGTGCTCTGGCTACCTACCAGGGTTTTGGGGAAGAATGAGAAGCTTTGCTAGTGAAAGCTGACTATACATATAATTGTCATTGTGCTTGTAGGTTTGTTCCAGCTACATCAGAGGCATTTTGCCCATAACAATTTAAGAGAATGCTACCAAATTAATTTAGGAGTTGGGGAAATACTAAATGCATTTTTATGTCTCTCTGTTCATTTGGGCTTTTTTTTTTAGAAGTACACTAATTCACTAATTTCTTAAAAAATTATTTTAAGGCACATGTCAAGTATGGAGAATTAATTTGCATTTATTATAGGAATGTGTTGGGCTTTCTGAGGTATTTTCTTTCAGGGAGGTCTCTGTCCTGTTATTTTTCTCCAACATTTAACACAGCCTAGAATGATTGGGTTCTTCAGTTAAACTCAGGGTAGTACTCATGCCATTTATGTTTGTTTCTTCTCTTTGTATTAGCTAACATGCTTGAATCAAAGTCCTTTGAAGTGGAACTCAAAGATGCTGAACCTGACATTATTGAACAACTTGTGGAATTCGCTTATACCGCTAGGTAAGTTAAGGATCGTTTCTGTTGTGGAGGAGTAAGGTCGGGATCTGCCATGGCAAAGCGTTGTTGTAACAAATTGGTGTGCTCCAGAGTCTTCAGAATGAAAAACTACACGGATGGTAGGGGCGGGGTTTGAGGATCCCATGCCATACTAACTCAAGGGCTGTAAAGTTTAATTTTTTGTTTAATTTCGGGGGCTAGAAGGATACATTCTATGGTAGCATTATTTAAATAATAAATTGTAGGACACTAACATTCACTTTAACTTACTTACAGAATTTCTGTGAATAGCAACAATGTTCAGTCTTTGTTAGATGCAGCAAACCAGTACCAGATTGAACCTGTGAAGAAAATGTGTGTTGATTTTTTGAAAGAACAAGTTGATGCTTCAAATTGTCTTGGTAAGAAATGAGATTCCTATTTTTCAAAACAAAAAACACCGTTAATGTATATTTTAATAAAGAAAAAAAGCGTGGTTATAAGTGTCCTCGTTTAATCTTTTTTTACCCTCATTTAATCTTAAAGGTGTTGTCCAGTACAAAATTTTCTAGTAATATATTTTATTTATTTATTTTAAACATCTTTATTGGAGCATAATTGCTTTATAATGTTGTGTTAGTTTCTGCTGTATAACAAAGTGAATCAGCTCTATGTATATATATATCCCCGTATCCCCTCCCTCTGCGTCTCCTCCTACCCTCCTTATCCCACTGCTGTAGGTGGTCACCTAGTAATATATTTTAAGAGGAGGTTAGGGAGGTACATATTAACCTGGGCAGAAACAAGCCATAAAATACCGTATCAACATTTTCCAAAATAAAAAATAGCCTCAGTAATGAGTTTTTGTGTGTTTAGGAAAACGAGTAATGATTTACTTCAGAAATGACAGAATGATTCAGTATTAAAAAACCAAACATAATATACTATACTAACATGCTATAGGAAAAAAATACTTAAAATCATAGCAACAGATGCTGAAGGCACTTTTGTGTTTTCAATACCCATTCCTAATGTTTAAAAAAAACTCTTAAACTAGAAATAAAATACGTAAGTTAACCTGTATGTGTCTGAAACCTAAAGCTAATATTCTTTGCATGGAAACATGCTACCGTTCAGCTTCGTGCTGAAGATTTCCACCAGTGTAGTCAATCAAAAAAAATAAATAAGGCAACAATACAAGTTTCCTTATCAGGCATAATCATAACAGTAGTTTGTTGGCTAATTTAAAATTTCATTAACGCAGTGAGTGGTTAAACAAGATTATATCTGCCGTAAAGGGGTTATTTTAGTGTAACATAAAAATATACCAATCTGCCAATCTGTGACTGTAAGACCAAGTCTGTGATTTGAATACAGATCCATTGTCTGTCTTACCTAAGTCACATCAGTAATATATTATCTATGATTTTTTATTTTTAGTTTCCTTAAAACGAATTGATAACTGAGCAAGACAGTCTGATTATAGAATCCCTCTAGAATTTTGCAGTGTTTTCCCCGATTTTATCTGTTGTCCTGGTCATGCTTAATTTGAGCTGTTTTCAAGTCTGTTGTAAACCTTAGAATTAGGTTTCATAGAAGCAACTGCTTTCTTTTCACATTGATATTTTATTGATCTGCATGATATTTAATTGAGTAGCATAATTACAACAAATTCAACTGCCAAAAGTTAGTTAAAAAACAAATACTGGTTCTTGGTGAAAATATCATTTCCCTGGTGGGAACATAAATGTTCAGGTGTAGCAGACTGAGCACATAGCATGCCATGGCATTGGTCAGTGCATTCAGAAAATGACAACTAGTCTAACTCACTAGCAGGCATCAGTTATGAGAACCTTTATGGTTATAAATACGAAAGTGTCAAAACTATCTGAAGACAGCATTGAAGGTGAAACATGGAAAATCAAAGCTAATAAACTAAAATAAATTTAACTAATGACTTTGAATGCAGGCCTGCCACAAGATCATATACAGTAATCAGTGGTTTTATTTAGCAGAGGTTGGCAAACTTCCTATAAGGGCCAAATAGCAAATATTTTAGGCTTTGTGGGCCATGTGTCACGTGTGGTCCTTGTTGCTCCTCTTCCTACTTCTCCCTCTCCTGCTTCTCCTCTCCTTCCCCTCCCCCCTTTTCTCCCCACTTCCCCTTTTTTCACAACCCTTCAAAAATATGAAAAACGTTCTTAGCTGCTGACCCTACAGCTAGATGTGGGCTGGATTTGGCTCATGGACAGTATTTCGCAGACTCCTGATACAGAACATTAATAATCAATTAAGGGGGATCTTCCCTCCTAAAGAGAAAATAAAATAGCTGAATGGAAAATATATGGGGTTTCTATGAAAAAAACTGTTAATTACATTGAAGATCATTAAAAAATGTAAGTGGGGGCTTCCCTGGTGGTGCAGTGGTTGAGAGTCCGCCTGCCAATGCAGGGGACACGGGTTCGTGCCCCGGTCCGGGAAGATCTCACATGCCGCGGAGTGGCTGGGCCCGTGAGCCATGGCCGCTGAGCTTGCGCGTCCGGAGCCTGTGCTCCGCAACGGGAGAGGCCACAACAGTGAGAGGCCCGCGTACCACAAAAAAAAAAAAAAAAAAAAATGTAAGTGGAGATCTATGTCATGTTCCTAAGTGGAACTCCTCCATGTTGCAGAACAAGCAACTGTCCCTAATGTAATCCAGAAATTCAGCAATCCTAATTGAAGTCATATCAGGATTTTTAAAAAGTAGAATGTTATAAGCTTATTTTAAATTTATTTACAAGAGAAAATGTTATACCAGTATCCAAGAAAAGTTTGAAAAAACACTGAAGGGGGGCCTGTCCTACAAAGTACCAAATTCAGCCACACATAAGAGAGTATATTGGCATAACAATAGACAAATCAATGGAAAAGAAAAGGATCCAGATTTATGAAATTTATTGTTTCATTTTCCTGGAGTCATACTTAATCTTTAATATATATTTGTTTGTTTTTTAAGGTATTCATCTTTTATTCATTTGTTTTCTTTCTGTGTTCAGGTATAAGTGTGCTAGCAGAGTGTCTAGACTGTCCTGAATTGAAAGCAACCGCAGATGACTTTATTCATCAGCATTTTACTGAAGTTTATAAAACTGATGAATTTCTACAACTTGATGTCAAGCGAGTTACA
Source organism: Tursiops truncatus (assembly GCF_011762595.2). Lineage (NCBI taxonomy): Eukaryota > Metazoa > Chordata > Mammalia > Artiodactyla > Delphinidae > Tursiops > Tursiops truncatus. The sequence continues at coordinate 30,736,738 of NC_047042.1, read as the reverse complement.
CATCTCCTCAACCAGGACACTCTGACTGTGAGGGCAGAGGATCAGGTGACTAAACTGGCTTCTCACATTTTTCTTAGTAAAAATTTCCCTATGGATTTCTTATGCTTCATTTTTGGATACATGACAAAGAAAAGAATCATATTAGGAGAGAATGTGTTGTTTACACTAATTCCAAATTCTGTTTCATAGGAAAAATAAGTTTTGGGTGCTTGTAGGGGCTGGCTCTTTGAGAGACCGGCCACTTGTAGAGATGCTCTTGGGTGGGTAAAACAATGCCTCCCCCAGAATTGTCCACACCCTAATCCTTGGAATCTGTGAATGTGTTACCTTACATAGCAGTTGAGACTCAGCAGATGTGGTTAAGGATCATGAGAGGAGGAGGTTATTGGGTGGGTCCAATGTAATCACAGGGGTGCTTAAATATGGAAGAGGGACAGAAGAGTCAGTGTCAGAGTGATGTGATATGAATTAGACTTGGTTGGCCATTGCTGGCTTTGAAGATGGAGGAAGGGCCGCAAGCCAAGGAATGCAGATGGCTGCTAGATGTTAGAGAAAGCAAGGAAATGGTTTCTTCTGTAGGCCTTCAGGCAGCCCTGCTGACACCTTGATTTTTGCCCAGTGTGTGACCCATTTTGGACTCTGACCTCCAGAACTGTCAGATAAACAGTCAGAGGTGTAAGCTGGGTACAGGTGTTGGGAACTAGATGGGGTAACACTTTGATATGCAGACATTCACTTAAACCCTGTTTTCAGTTCCCCATCCTTCTCTGTATTTTAAGTCAGTAAGTTTGTGATAATGTGTTATAGCAGCAATAGGAAACTAATAGAGGTACAGTAAGATCGCATGCTTTTAGTTACTTTTGTTCTAGAGATAAAAGGTTTGCACTGAGCTGTATTCTTTCTCCCAGTCTTCATGGCCCAGAGTATTAGTTTTCAAGTTGACAGGTTGGACCCGGAAAACCTGAGTAGGCATAAAGAAAAAACTCAATTATATGAGCAAAATTGACTGACATATATAGTATAGAAAGGGAAGAATAATTTTAGACTGAAGAAACCTGACAAACTTGATGAACACTACCTACAGGTTAATATCATCAGTGATATCATGTGCTCTTGTGTAATGAGGATGGCATGTTACCTCTGTGTCTTCCTCCCAAAAAAACTATAACCCCAGCCTAATCATGAGAAAAACATCAGACAAACCCAGATTGAGGGACAGTCTATAAAATACCTGATCAGAACTCAAAGCTGTCAAAAAGTCCTCAAAAACAAGGAGGGTCTGAGAAACAGTCATAGTCTAGAAGAGCCTAAGGTGACATAACCACTAAATGTAATGTGATATCTTTTATGGGATTGTGGAACAGAAAAAGAACATTAGACAAAAACTAAAGGATTTTTTTTTTTTAAGTATGGACCTTAGTTAATAAATAATGCATCAGTATTGGTTCATTAGTTATAAGAGTTTCATACTAATGTACTATTTTAACAACTGAGTGCAGGGTGTATGGGAACTCTGCACTATCTTTGCAACTTTTCTGTAAATCAAAAAATATTCCAATAGTTTATTTAAAAAAACAGACCAATTCCCATAAAAAATTAACTATATCAGACTTAGGGCTTATTAACACCAACCCAAAATAACTAATGTAAGTAACTCAAATGTGTGTGGTAGATGTATATGTATATGAAATAATGGGTTTGTTTTCAGTGTATTTAAACTAGTGATTTATAAATCCAATTATGTTAATAAACTTGGGCTTGTTTGGTACAGTTAAATGAATGCTACCATATTATTTTGGAAAGCAATTCTTAATGTAAATATCCTGTAATTTACTTTTCATATATAGAATTTTTATATCATAAAGTTTCCAGAAAGTAAAGAAGTCTGTCAATTCATAATTCAGGAATAAAATCATAGATGACCTTCATATCTCTTGGGGTAGAAGGCCTCTGAGGAAATTAACCTGTTCTCCTGGTACCATATGAACATATATTGAAACTATCTTTGACCAATAGATTTTTTTCAGTGGAAATGTACATCATATCTCCTTCCTAAAAGGAAGCTATATTTTGTTTAAAAACGATTATAGATTCAACATCCTACCTGTCATTACATTATGTAGTAGTAATTAGTTCTAAAACATATTACCTAGAAGTAGTAGTAATTAGTTCTAAAAAACATATTACCTAGAAGAATCACTAGAGCATTGTGTAAACTGTTCTGAAGTACAGATAGTGTTTGGGGATGAAAGCAAATATCTGAATAAAATATTGGGAATAAGAAGTTGTGCCTTCATGAGACTCTCCCCTTTCAACGTGAGAGTAAACATAGGTAATTGGAAGTGCTGCTGCCTTCTAAGAACTTTACTATGCTGTTTTTCTCCCCTTAGGTTTATGATGCTGCAGTCAGGTGGTTGAAATATGATGAACCTAACCGCCAGCCATTTATGGTTGACATCCTTGCTAAAGTCAGGTTTCCTCTTATATCAAAGAATTTCTTAAGTAAAACAGTACAAGCTGAACCACTTATTCAAGACAATCCTGAATGCCTTAAGATGGTGATAAGTAAGTTGCCTTAATATCCATTTATAACTTATCGTGTAGCCAGTTTCTCATGGGCTTAAAACCCTTCAGAATGGATCAGACTCGATAGCCAGGGAGAAACACTCAAGACTTTGCCCTTCTGGATAATTAATCTATTGGGGTTCTCAACTGTCTATCCGGAGGGAACTTAGTCTCAGCCCTTATTTTATAGGAACATGTGTGATAGAAGTTTAAAAATTACTTATGCTCTGTCTCCTTTTGTGTACAATAACTTTCATTCACTTTGTTTTTTGTGTTTCCTTTTTAAAATAATTTAGCCAAGTAGTGTACTGTGATCACATTTTCTTTCTTAAAGAAAAAAGTTTGTTTGTTGCGCGTGGAGCACATTTTTTGCCACATTTTTTTTTTCCATTTACTTAATTTTTCTTGACTTGCAGGCTAAGTTCCAAACCCTCTGTAAAATGCCTCTTAATAAAATTGTCTGTACGATTAAACAATCTGTTGATTTTATTTTTTGGAAACACATTTATAGAGCCTTCCTTCTGCCTATTCCAGGATGGAGTGTTTGCCCTTTAGGCTTAAGGCACAGTTCTTGCCCTGGGACTTCCCTCCTCTGCCATACTGGGATGTTCTTTCACTCCTTTCCTAAGTTAGATTCACTATCTTCCTCAACCCCAGGTCTTCACCTTTCTTAATTCTGTTTGATTGAACATATCCTTAAAAGGTTCCTGAGAAAGAATATATGATCAACAAATATTTGGAGATTTGACAAATCTCATATCTTTATTTTATCATAAAATGTCGAAGGATAGTTAAACCGGGTGTAGAATTACCTTGAAAATCATAAGCATTCTCCATTATTTGCTAGCTTTCATTGTTGCTTTTGAGAAAACTGATGCCAGTTTATTTATTCTTCCTTGTAAGCATTTAAAATCTTTTTTTTTTTAATCCCTGGTGTTTTGAAAGTTCACAGTAATGTACCTTGGTGTGCATCTTTTTTTTTTTCTTTTTTTTAAGTTATCATATTGGGCATTCTCTATCTTTTCAGCCACAGATTTCTCAGTTCTTTATTATTGATACTGTGATTCTTTAGGCATTGAGTCTCTAATCTTAAGTCTCTCTTGTTATCCATCTTTGCCTCTTTGTTCTATCTTCTTGGAGATAGGCTTAATTTTTCCTTCAGCACTTTTATTTTCTTTTTTTTTTGTTGCACTGTGTGGCATGCAGGATTGTAGTTCCCTGACAAGGGATCGAACCTGTGCCCCCTGCAGTGGAATTTCAGAGTCTTGACCACTGGACCACCAGGGAAGTCCCATTAAATACAGTTATTTTATATTCTGTGTTTGATAATAACAATATCTGAAGTCTTTGAAGACCAAATGCTGCTGTTTTTTCATTGACTTATTCCTGGTGGCTTAATTCTTTGTGTTTTATAATTTTGGATTGTGAGCTTTTATATATATATATTTTTTAATATTTATTTATTTGGCTGCTTCAGGTCTTCCTTGCGGCGTGCAGGATCTTTAGTTGCAGCATGTGAGACCTAGTTCCCTGACCAGGGATCGAACCTGGGCCCCCTGCATTGGGAGGGCAAAGTCTTAGCCACTATACCACCAGGAAAGTCCCATGAGCTTATATTTGATCGATCTTAATCTCCAGAAATATTGGGAGGTGTGGTTTGTATTCCTCCAGGTTTTCCCTGTTTTCCTTAAGAAGAGAATAGTGTTTGCTTTTGCCAAGTGCCCTGGGCCATAACAATCCAGGACTACTTTGAATTTTTCTTGGCTTATGGGTTTCTAGACTTGTAAACAGGTAAATTCAAACCTCAAACCTGTATGATCTGTCATTATAAATTCTCAAAAGAGGGAGACTTTACCTCTGCCTGGAGGTGAAATTGAAATAGATTACTATTTTTCCTTTTTGCCATTAGACAGTTTTCTTAGCTTATCTTCATTAAAAGTATAACCAATACAAGTGATCCAGCTTTAGATAGAGCTCTCAGTTCCAACACTTGTGCAAATCCAAGACCTAATCTTATTTCCCTCATGCAGCCAATAACATCAATTTCTAGGTTTCCAGTATTATCGAAAGCTCTCAGAGTAGCTCCAGGGTCTCTTAACACTCACTATTCTGGTGTTTAGTTCGCCCTCCATTTTTGGCCCTCTGATCTTAGCTATGCACTTAAAAGAATGTTTGTTTTATTCTTTCCAGCATTGTAGCAATTTTGTAGCAGAAAGTTATTTCTGAAAGTCTCAACTGTCATACTGCTGTAAGTGGAAGTTCAGCTTGTTCTTTAAACAGGCCTGAAATGTGTAGTGTATGACTGTGATATGCTGAGATAAGTATGCTCCTGCTAACTCTACCAGGCTCTTCTTGAGTTCCCATTCATCTTAAACCAAAAACCACATGGACAGTATCCACACATGGGATAGCAGTATAGGTTTCAATTAATATGTAATGAGCAAGAAAGCCTCTCCTAGAAGGTATTTAGAAACCTACTTTGAAACCTTAAGTTGTTTTTGGCATTCATTTGTACATTTCATTTAAGGTATAGCTGGTTTCAGACACAAAATTAAGGAAGGAAATAAAAGAGAAATGACAACTTTCATTCCTGCCTGAGATACCCTTCTCAAGAGTGGCAATGGGCTTCCCTGGTGGCGCAGTGGTTGGGAATCCACCTGCCGATGCAGGGGACCCGGGTTCGTGCCCCGGTCCGGGAAGATCCCACATGCCGCGGAGCGGCTGGGCCCATGGGCCATGGCCGCTGAGCCTGCGCATCCTGAGCTGTGCTCCACAACAGGAGAGGCCACAGCAGTGAGAGGCCCGCGTACCGCCAAAAAAAAAAAAAAAAAAAAAAAGAGTGACAATAACTTTGAGTGCCCTGATTATTAAATAGTAATTAATAAATATTAATTACTTTAATAATTACTTTAATACTTATTAATTACTTCCAATTATTAAATTGGAAGTAAAGTAAAATTTCTGTCAGACGTATCACATAGCTACTACTTAATATTGTTGTGGTTTTAGGTAAGTTGACCCAATACTGTCCCCTAGTTTGGAAAAGTATTACAATATATCCATACAATGGAATGCTCTATATTTACTAAAAATATTTTAGATGAATATCTAATAATATAAAAATTTTTCATGAGTGGCAAAAGCATAAGACAGTGCATGGTATAATACCTTTTGGTTACAGTTATGGTGTCAAGGGAAAAAAGAAGAGGGTATGAAGCAAGGATATATCCTTGTGAATATACATTTAAGGGGTAGTAGACAAAGAACCGGGAAAGGAGAATTCACCAAGCTACTTCAACCCCAGGCTGGTATCTTTTTTTTTTTTAACATCTTTATTGGAGTATAATTGCTTTACAATGGTGTGTTAGTTTCTGCTTTATAACAAAGTGAATCAGCTATACATATACATATATCCCCATATCCCCTTCTTCTTGCATCTCCCTCCCACCCTCCCTTTCCCACCCTTCTAGGTGGTCACAAAGCACCGATCTGATCTCCCTGTGTTATGCAGCTGCTTCCCCCTAGCTATCTATTTTACAATTGGTAGTGTATATAAGTCCATGCCACTCTGTCACTTCATCCCAGCTTACCCTTCCCAGGCTGGTATCTTGATAACCAAGATGTAGGGAGTTTTAAGAAGTACAGCATAGGTTGCCGCTAGTTTCTTGAAGTACAGGGACGTGAAAGAAAATCAGGACCAAGAAGATGTCTTTAGATTAGGACTTTCATCTTTTGGATTTCACAAGTTAATACCAGATTTTTTGTCATGCCTCTATTTGCAAACCCTGTGTTATATTTCTGGTTTCATTGGGTAGAGAGCTGCACCTGTTTCTTCATACATGGTGTAAGCTGTTGAAGATAAATTAGCCAGTCAGTGAAGTATTTAGTTCTTATGTGGATTCTGAGTTGATTTAGAAACAGGATACCAGGATTATTCAAGAAATCCAAACAAGTGTGGGGATTAGGCTCTTGAGCAGGAATCTTTGTTTTTTGTTACATTTTTTTCTTTTTCTTTTCCATTTTTGTTTTGTCTTGTTCTAATAAAGAACTGTGAGTTCTAAAATTCCTTGACTAGGCACAAGCAGCTGAGACTCTTCCAGGCTTTGGAGGCTGGGTAGAGCTCAGTGGAGGAAAGAAGGCCTCCCTTCTTCAGATCATCAATTACCTTCCTACCATCTGATTTAGGGTCTGCCTTTTGAGAGAAGAAGAAAAACAAAAGATGATAGGAATACAGAATAAAACTAAACTGAAAGAATTTATAACTAAAAGAAAACAAGTCATAAAAACAAAATGAAGAACACAGTCAAAACCATAACAAAGGGGCTTCCCTGGTGGTGCAATGGTTAAGAATTCACCTGCCAATGCAGGGGACATGAATTTGAGCCCTGGTCTGGGAAGATCCCACATGCTGCGGAGCAACTAAGCCTGTGCACCACAACTACTGAGCTTGCGCTCTAGAGCCTGCGTGCCACAACTACTGAGCCCACGTGCCACAACTACTGAATCCTGCGTGCCTAGAGCCTATACTCCGCAGCAATGAGAAGCCCGCGCACCGCCACGAAGAGTAGCCCCCGCTCGCCACAACTAGAGAAAGCCCATATGCAGCAACAAAGACCCAACACAGCCAAAAATAAATAAATAAATTTATATTTAAAAAAAAAAACCATAACAAAGGGTCAGACTAAGTTCTTATTCAAAATTTGCAAATGACAGTACCTGACTCTCAAAGGAATAACTCCCAAAGGAATAAGCCTAAGGAGCAAGGCCTTTCTCAGGGAAAGGTGCCAGAGAGTTTGTCCCCAGCCCTGTCCTGGGAGAGAAACAGCCCATCAGTGAAGGAGCCACAGTTTGTGCTTCCTCCAGGGTTGACCTGGTTAGCCACAGTCAGCCACTTTTACCCAGTGGCCTGTTGCCTGAAACAGTTCCCTCCTGTTTCTCTCCTTCCCTGCTGCCTGTCTTCTCTTGTTGGGAGTATTGTGTTCATAGATTTCACAGTACACCTCTGCCCTGTGTGGAGCCCTCACTAGAGCAGCGGCTCTCAAACCCCACAAGATCTGTTCAGGTGTAGTGTTCAATAATTTGGATTTCTGACACGTTTCCAAGTGATGCTGCTAGTCAGGGAACTATATACCTTAAGAACTACAGTCTTAGACCTAGAGTGGGAGAGGAGGGAATGAGGAAAAGTGGTTTTTATAATTGTAAAGGATTGTAAAAAGCAAACAAATGAATAATAGGAACCATATGTGGCCTGCAGAGCCTAAATTATTTGCTGTCTGGCCCTTTACAGAGAAAGTTTGCTGACCCCTGACGTAGAGCAGGCTGCTGAGTGTTCCAGCTGTTCTAATGCACAGTGCTTCTACTCATACTCTGAAATGGAAGGAGATGCTAGAAATATTGATACTGATATTCATTCACAACCTGTTTTCCAAACGTGTCCTCTCTATCTCTCTTATAAAGGCCCAACACAGCCTCATGAACAGAAGTGTTTTCTGCATGTATTGAGAATTGCTTACATTATTTTATTTTTGGATCAGTAATACTGCACATCATCTACAATTCAAAAAGGTATAAAAGGGTATATGGTGAAAAGTAAGTCTCACTGGAGGTAACCATTATTATCTTGTATATCCTTCCAAAGGTAGTCTTGAGTTTGTGCATATACAGTAATTTACTGACATATACTTGTATAAATTATGTATAAAAATATATATGAATAAAGATATAAATTTTAAAATGGTATTCCACTCTGTGTACTCTTTTATGTCTTGCTTTTTTTATTTCTTTTTTTTTCTTTTGGCTGCGCCACATGGCTTGTAGGATCTTAGTTCCTCGACCAGGGATGGAACCTGGGCTCTTGGCAGTGGAAGCCCTGACTCCTAACCACTGGACCACCAGGAAATTTCCCCTCTTGCTTTTTTTCATTCCACATTATTTCTTGGAAATCGTCTCATATGTACATGTTACCCTTCCTCATGTTTCTCAACGGCCACATACAGTATTCCATTATGTGGATATACCATAATTTTTAACCACTTGCCTGACAGTGAACTTTAGGTTGCTAAAATCCTAAAGGGGGAATTACTGGCTAAAGGGTGTGTGCATTTGTAATTTTCACAGATCATCCTGTATTGCCTTCCAGATAATTTGTACCCATCCACATCCCCACCAGCAGTGGAGGAGCATGCTGCTTCCTTTATCATACCCTGTGTTCCAGATAGTTTGATCTTGTACAATCTGATGAGTGAGAAAGTATGATTTTAATTTGTATTTCTCTAACTAGGGCAGTTGAGCATCTCTTCGTATGTTTGAGAGTCATTTGTAATTAGTTATTTTCCTGTGAACTTTGTTCAGATTATTAATCTAATTTTCTGTTAGTTGATCGTCTTAATATTACTAAGAATATCTTTAGGTCTTTTATATGATTTATAAATACTTTCCTAGTTTGTCATTGTCTTTTGATTTTGTTTTTTCTTTTTGCCATGAAGTAGTTTAACTTAAAATTTTATGTAGTTCTGAATATTTTTTTCATAGTTTCTGTGTTACTTGTCTTAGGCTTCCTCGTTCTGGGCCTTTTTCTTTTTTTAACTATCCGATTTTTCCTATAGTTCGTTTGTGAGGTTTTTTTACGTTTTAAAATATTCTATTGATTTGGAATTTGCTTTAGAGTAAAATATGAGGTAGCGGTACAAATATTTTCTCCATATCATTGTCTAACATCATTTATTGAACAATCCACCTTTCCCACACTGATTTGAAATGACATCTTCAAAGTTTTTAACTGTTGAGTGTCCCCTGACTTGACAAAATTAAGGAATTGCTTAAAGGAAAAGGGTCATGTTAGATCACAATAGTTCCGAATCCTCACTGCATTTTAGAATAAGCAGTAAGTACTTCTCACAGTTTTATGTGCATCTGATTTACCTTAGGATTTTGTTAAATATGCGGATTCTGATTCAGTAGGTCTGGGATTCAGTATTTCTAACAAGCTCCCAGGTTCTGAAGCTGCTGATCTTTTAACCACATTTAAGTGGTGATACCAGTGCCTCAGCCCTACCACCAGAGATTTTGATTTAACTGGCCTGTGGTAGGGCCCAGGTATAGATAGTTTCTGAGATTTTCTAGGTGATTCTTATGTACAGTGAAGATTGAGAACAGCTGGGTTGGGAGATCTGCATTTCAGTAATTAGTACTGTGGCAGCTGTTGCTTGAAAAGCCAGATAATTCCCTGGTATTTAGTAAGTGGGTGGGACAATCTTAGCATTAATGGTGATTGCTGAGAATAATAAATTGATTAGGACTCAGATTATTAAATATTTCTCCTGCCTCTTCTCCCTCATTCTTTCCTTAAATGCTATAGAGGGATGATTTTTTTAAAAAAAACTTCCAGAAATAAAAACACTATTTTGTTTGGGTATTTCCTTTTCAAAGTATTAAAGTGCCTGAAGTTCTTGAAGAGTTGCCATGTGTTTTTCTACAGGTGGAATGAGGTATCATCTCCTGTCTCCAGAGGATCGAGAAGAACTGGTAGAAGGCACAAGGCCCAGAAGAAAGAAACATGACTACCGCATAGCGCTATTTGGAGGCTCCCAACCACAGTCTTGTAGATATTTTAACCCAAAGGTAACTAATTTTTATTCTTGTTTTTGTTTTTAAAAGCACTGAGCACATAGACACGCACCTACCACCAGTAGTAATAACTCATATAGGAGATGTTATAGTTTATGGTGTTCTTTCATAGACCTTACAAGATACATAGTTATCACCTTCATTTTACAAATAAGGAAACTGAGGCTTAGTCAGATTTCAAATGTTTCCATGATTGCTTTGGAGTGCTACATAGTAACCATTATCAAAGAAAACGGGAAACAGTTCTGTCTTTTGTGAGGAGCTCCTTGCATTCATTACAGCTCCTTGCTTTCCTTATGTGCGATTTTCATTGAAAATCTGCTTCTAGAGCTATGTGGGTTGGGTTTTTTTCCCCTTAGTAATTATGTTTGAATATAAAATAATACACAGTCATTCTAGAAAATGTGGAGAATCTAGACCATCATGAAGAAAAAAGATAAAATTACCTTTAATCCAATCATCTAAAAAATATAAATTTATTTTATTTATTTTTGGCTGCGTTGGGTCTTCATTGCTGCACACGGGCTTTCTCTAGTTGCAGCGAGTGGGAGCTACTCTTCGTTGCGGTGCGCGGGCTTCTCATTGCGGTGGCTTCTCTTGTTGCGGAGCACGGGCTCGAGGCATGCAGGCTCAGTAGTTGTGGCACGTGGGTTCGGTAGTTTTAGCTCGTGGGCTCTAGAGCTCAGGCTCAGTAGTTATGGCGCATGGGCTTAGTTGCTCCGTATCATGTGGGATCTTCCCAGACCAGGGCTCAAACCCATGTCCCTTGTAGTAGGCGGATTCATAACCACTGCATCACCAGGGAAGCCCCAACCGTCTAGAAATTATTACCAATTTTAATGTGTTTTCCATTATGTGTTATGCCAGTTGGACAGCAGAGCCTGAGTCATAGGTCTAGGAACACAATTTTTTTTTTTTTTTTTTGGCGGTACGCGGGCCTCTCACTGTTGTGGCCTCTCCCGTTGCGGAGCACAGGATCCAGACGCACAGGCTCAGCGGCCATGGCTCACGGGCCCAGCCGCTCCGCGGCATGTGGGATCTTCCCGGACCGGGGCACGAACCCGTGTCCCCTGAATCGGCAGGCGGACTCTCAACCACTGCGCCACCAGGGAAGCCGTAGGAACACAATTTTTAAAAATAGATCATAAGAAAATGCGCTCCTGTTTCTACCCCTTGTTTCTTAGAACTGTGTTTTCTGGCTGTGGGGAGATAATACCATATTTTGCTGTTACTATATGTATTGCCCAAGCAGAGCAGATACCATAATCCTAAAAGATAGCACCCCAACCTTGCAAGGTGGTACCCATAACTGATGTTGAGTCTCAGCACTTAATGGTCTCTTTCAACATCTCATAGGCCCATTTTTTTGTTGATGATAGATAACCTGGTGAGTCCAGAACATCCTTTTTACATCAGGATACTTCTGATACTTCTTCCTCTGAGAAGTGTGTCCTTGGAGGCTTTCTGTGTAATACTGTAGTGGTGATATACAAGGCATTTATAAAAACATATGATGGTGTTGTCAAGAGTGCAAAAGACAGCAAAGGCCAATCTACATGCAGAATAAGTATCAATTCCAATGAGGACAGAGCTTTGTCCCTTCAACAATGGAAGCGTTCCAGTGTAGTTAGCTTGGTATTAGGTAACTAACTGGTTCCCTCAAGGTGTGATAACAAATCAAGTTCTTAGAATCAGTCAGTATTGCCAACAAAGTGGGTGCTAGCCAGTAGTGGATAGCCACATCGGCCTCAGGGAGGGAAAGTCCATTAGCTTCTGGAGCCACTGACTTATGCAGTTACTGCATGCATATCTATCGCTGCCACTGGAGTCACTCATAAGCCCATTGGGCAAGCATCGGACTGGGGAGGAAAGATATAGATGCAGTCCTGTCCACATGATTATTAAGAGGCTTTGCTGCAGTTGTGGGCACTCTGGTAAGAGCTCATGTGGGACCCAAATTTGTTTCCTTTCTGGAGTGCGTTCTACATCATCCTTCCTCAGATCTCCTTGTCAGCAGTCTTTCGTGCTTGCTTGTTTTAAGTCTGTATCCATCTGGGAAAACCATTAGTCACCATCCGAGAATGGATAAAAACTGACCTGAGGCTTTCTCTACTGAGAGGTATAAAGGACAGTAAAAGGAACTGCTTGAAAATCTGCCATATCAGGATATGTCTCTTCTGTATTATCCTTCAGTACCATTCCTGAAGGGAGTATGGTCCTTAAGCAGTCCACTTTTGGCTAAGACTATCACAAATGCACCAAGCTCAGGTCTCTCAGTTTTGTCAGCTGATCTGTAGGGACCACCTCCATGAAGACATAACCCTGGGTGAGAGAGAAGGCCTGCTGAGTAAGGGTTGTGATGATCCCATTTGGGTATTCTGTGCCTTGGGGACCTCCATATGCCCAGTTTTATGTTTAAATACTAGATCATGGGTTGAAAGCATGCTATTTGTGAGTTGGTAGGTCAGGTATAACTGTTCAAAATGGGTTAATGATATGGTCACATGGTGTCCCTTGGTGTCAGACATTTGCTGTCTGTCAGACCCTAGCAGCCAGCCAGGAGCTGTTTACTGAAAAAATGGTCCCTGCTTAAAGTAGGTTGGCCTTGCTCCAGAATCCCACATGTGTGCCCTCTGGTCATATTGGGACATGCCTGAAGTTATATGCAGCATCTCATTCAGCATCCCAATGCCCTAGGATCACAGGATAGCCTGAGCAGCTGAGCCATGTGATTATAGCCTGTCCCACTTAGAAAGCTCACGCAGTAAAAGTATAAACGTAGGACACCCAAACACAGGATATGTGTCATCTGTAAAATGTTAGAAGATGGTTGGGGCAGCAAGCTGTCCTTCCTTTCCAAGGGGCTATGCCAACATGCTGTAGATCAGGGCTTGGCAAACTTTTTCTATACAAGACCAGAGAATATCTTTAGCTTTTTAGGCTACACATTCTCTGCTCTGATGCTGTAGCAGGAAAGTAGCCATAGATAATACGTAAACAAGTGGGCATGGCTGTATTCCAATCAGATTTTTTTTTAAACAGTGTGATGAGGTTTTTTTTTTTTAATTAGTTTATTTATTGATTGATTTTTGGCTATGTTGGGTCTTCGATGCTGTGCGCGAGCGTTCTCTGGTTGCAGCGAGCAGGGGCTACTCTTCGTTGCAGTGCATGGGCTTCTCATTGCGGTGGCTTCTCTTGTTGCAGAGCACAGGATCTAGGCGCACAGGCTTCAGTAGTTGTGGCACGTGGGCTCAGTAGTTGTGGCTCGCGGGCTCTAGAGCACGGGCTCCGTTGTGGCGCATGGGCTTAGTTGCTTAGCGGTATGTGGGATCGTCCTGGACCAGGGCTTGAACCCGTGTCCCCTGCATTGGCAGGTGGATTCTTAACCACTGCGCCACCAGGGAAATCCCTCCAATCAAATTTTATTTACAGAAACAGTCATTGGGTTGGATTTAGCCTGCAGGCCATAGTTTGCCAACCCCTGCTGCAGACCTGTGGACATCTAGGGACTCTGAAGTGACCAACTCTGTACTCTAGGATAACTCCTCTCCTGTCCTGTGAAGCACTTGTCTCACCAAGACATACGGGATCCTTTCCATTTTCTGTTCAGTTCTGTTTCCAGAACTGATCAGTATTATAGGCATCAATATAGGAGACCTTTGGCAAGGTGAGATAGACCAGGGCTCCTGCAGCTGAGATTATAGCAGAGAGTTAGAGTCTAGAGCTCTTGAGGTCAGACTATGAAATTATTTTATTTTCCCTGCCAGTTGAAATTCCATGTAATGATCTGGGTAAATAGTAACAGAAATACACATTACCCAGAGTGTTAACTACAGACCAAGTTTTAGTCAATCTGGTCCAGTAAGGAGACCACATCTGGCCCTGCTACAATAGTTAGAGTCACCAGTGTGAGTCATATAACTCATAGAGTATATATGCTGCCAGATATCAAAAAGACCTCCAAGGAAAGAGTATCAGGTTAGATTGGTTAAACACCATCATATGTGGACTGTCCCTGTGGGCTGCTCTCAGGTCATATATCTATCTCTGGTCCATTCCTCCATGTCCAATATATAGGCTGATTTTTTACTAAAGACATCTAGCTTCCTTTCTTAGTAGAAGACTGAGTGACTGGCAGGTACCATGAGGTTTCATGGCCTGTGCAATATAGCTCAATAAGCACAGTGTCAGTGTGCTTAACAGGTTGATACACCTACACATCTGTTTCACACCAGGTAAGTTTTAAGACTACTGACATTTCAGTGGCTATTTAATTTCACTGTTTTTTAATTTTTCAGGATCCTTTTGAGTCAACAGCAGGAAATTTATAAATAAACTTTTTTTTTTCCAAGGAAAATCTGAAGTCATAGGAGCTTAAATCTATGAACCACAGCTTTCAGGTGGTGACAATAGTTACACCCCTCTTGTTTCCCGAGGCCTAACTTTGGTGTTGATTTTGACATTTAAAAAGCAATAAAGTATGTTTTGATAGAAAATACTTTATCTTAAAGTAGATGTCTGTTTTGATGTACAGGGGGACAAGGGGAATCCTGATTCCATTTGGGAGACAGCACTCTTTTTAGAATAAGGCAAATATGGAATGACAACTAGCACTTTGTTTTTGGTCTGTAGTTGTACAACTTTCCTTAATTTTTTTTTTTTAAATTGGAGAGGTAAAAAAAAGGATGGATATTCTGCACGAGTCTGGAAATGAGACTGTAACTTCAGAATTCTCATTTGATGTTTTACTTTGCACTTATAAATGGCACGTTCCTAGTGCTCTTTTGTATACTCAGTCACAGGTTTTTAGACTTCCAGTGGAAAAATGTAAATAACTGAGGATATAACTACCAATAAAAACATCCTCATTCCATCAGTTATTACTTTATTCCCTAACGCTGACACCATTAAAATCCCATTACAATATTTATTAAATATTTCTATTAGAAGTACCAACCTCTCCTTTCTTTCTGCTAAAAACTTCATCTTGAAAATATTCACCATTTACTATTATTTATAATATTTTAATATAAGTTGGTTGTCTTTATTATTTCTAATATTAAAACAATTGGAAAGGCTGATTTCATTATAAGTTATTTACCTTGAATCTCCCAAGGTGAACATTATTTCATTATTTAAGTAGACTGCTTAATAATAAGTACTGTATAGGAATTGTTTTAAAATTCTTGAACTTAATATTTTCAGAGATGCTAAAATGGTTTTAACTGTCATTAAACGGAACCCATTGATGTGTGTCCTATACCAACCCAAAATGATTATTTTCACTGAATTGATCTCCTTCAAAGAGACAATTTAAGCAGTACTACTTAATTGAATTATCTAGAATTAAGTCAACATCCCTATAAACTATTATCTTTAGATATTCCTTGGATATTGCTCATGAGAGGCAGCAAATATTTGTATTAACTGCTGACTGAAAAATGATAAGAAAATCTTAACAATTTTTCTAGTACATAAGTAGATAAAGTAGTAGATAAAGAAATCTTGGGTTGCTATATTGAATTGAAATGATACTCTTCTTGTCAGGGTCCTTGCATGAAGCCTGCTGAGGCTCCCCTTCCCCACCTGTACCTGTTTTTAAAGTTTTCAAGTGCTTATTGATTACTAAAAGAGTTATTTTTCTGAATCCAGTGCTCTGTTCTCTTAGAATTGGTGTTCTCAAATTGTCATACGGGAACATTTTATGATATTGATGCCAAATAAAAGTTGACTTAATTGATCAGATTATTTGGACTATTCTTGTCAGTGAAATGATCAGCTTTGAGGGCTTAAAACTTTGTAGGGGTCTTGGCTCACCACTTTCATATGGTGGAGAAATAGGAGACTATGGGACTTCCCTGGTGGCGCAGTGGTTAAGCATCTGCCTGCCAGTACAGGTTCGATCCCCGGTCCGGGAAGATCCCACATGCCACAGAGCAGCTAAACCCGTGCACCACAACTACTAAGCCCACGTGCTGCAACTACTGAAGCCCGGGCACCTAGAGCCCGTGCTCTGCAACAAGAGAAGCCACCACAGTGAAGAGTAGCCCCTGCTTGCTGCAAATAGAGAAAGCCTGTGGCCAGCAACAAAGACCCAACGCAACCAAAAAAAAAAAAAAAAAAATAGGAGCGTATGCTCTAGAGAAAAAGGGATTCTGCATATTCCCTGCCAAAATCAAACAAGGAGTAAGACCAGCAGAGTGAGGACTAGACCCTGTAAATTGCAAAGGCAGAAAACCACATGGTGCCATATTTTATGGAACCATCAGGTTCAAAAGGTTTACCCTGAGTACCTTTTCTTATTCTTTTTTTTTTTTTTTGGTCTCACCGCCGGGGCTTGTGGGATTTTAGTTCCCTGACCAGGGATTGAACCCAGGCCCTTGGCAATGAGAGCACAGAGTCCTAACCACTGGACTGTCAGGGAATTCCCTCTTAGTGCCTTTTCCCACTTAAAACTCTGAAGTAGGGCTTCCCTGGTGGCGCAGTGGTTGAGAGTCCGCCTGCCGATGCAGGGGACACGGGTTCGTGCCCCAGTCCAGGAGGATCCCACATGCCGTGGAGCGGCTGAGCCCGCGAGCCATGGCCGCTGAGCCTGCGCTTCCGGAGCCTGTGCTCCGCAACGGGACAGGCCACAGCAGTGAGAGGCCCACGTACCGCAAAGAGAAAAAAACAAACAAACAAAAACTCTGAAGTAGACTCATCACTGAGCTTAGTGTCTGGCCCAATGTGGGAAGTCAAGTTTGTGAGGATGAATGAACCAGTATAACTTGATATAATATTTCATAAGCAATTTTGTCAGTTGGTTTTATAGGACTGGATTTAAATATAGGTGGGCCCTAAATCAAAAGAAGTGAAGTTACTTTCAACACAAAACACATTTTCCTCTTGGAAATATTGTTTACTAAAGGTATCACAGTACCTTTTCTCACAGTATCATAGCTACCTTCCCTCTTAAACAGGCCTTCACTAAGGAGACAGTCCTACACTGTCATCACGGTGGAAACTGGCAGTTATACGTTGCATGTGATTTTAAAAGACCTGTGTGTAAAAGAAGTGTAAACCTTATAGGAAAATGGTGTTACATTAAAAAATTAATGAAGCTTTTGTAAGAGTGCATCAGTAGTGTTTGTCACCGTCAAAAGAGTGTTGTAGGAGCAGTGTGCTGGAGTCAAAGAGTGAGTCCTGCTAAAATGATCAGGGGCACCTGTAAGAACGAAATATCCAAAATGGACAGCAGTAATCCCAGGTGGTTTAGACCTATAGCTGTGTCCTGCAAGGACTGACATTGCTGGAATGCAAGTGTGGGTCACCATGGGTATCCCTTAAGCTTCCTTAGTGGTCAGTATAACAGGCGCCGGTGGTAAAAATCAGTGTTCTTTGCCGCTTATGCACAGTAAGTATTTCTCATACCTGATTGTTTGCAGGCAGTTTGGTTAGACAGGTGGTCCTCACATTCAAGTAGAAGAGATTGGAACACATTCTGAGGTAAATTCTCAGTAGAGTGCCTTCCTAGAATGTCTTCCACAATAGGAATATTGAGAGCCTCTGTTTTGTTTTGTTTTCAAGCATCTCCATAACACACTTTTGTAGTTTTGTTGTAAAGTCAACCTCACAGCCCTTGTACCCTACAAAGGTGCAGTACCTGAAGTTCCCACCTTCAGGGGTCAGTTTCCTTTTGTGTTTAGTCACTGTGCCTACAAAAAACCCCAGTAAAAATATGACTCACCAAGAGAGGGATGACTTCAGACTCTCTGTAAGCCATGGCCAGCCATAATTATTATAAATTAACAGATCAGTCCCCTTAAGGGACAGAGAGGGCAGAAACAAAGCTGTAGATATTTGATTGAGGGCCACAGGTGGGAAGGGATAAGGAGACTAGGGATGATAAATCTGTGTGGTGGTGCTTTAAAGGACTCTCGTCATCCTGGAATTAGCTGGAGGGTAGTGGCTACATAAATGCAGGGCGAGGGGGTAAGAGGCTGAGGGAAACCAACAGGGAATGAAATAAATATTTACTCTACCGTGTCATTCAAAAATTACTGTTGGCTACCTTTGGTGATTGTTCATATGATGACCCAAAGGCACAGTAAGATCTTTTATCCTAGAAGTATTAAATCATGTTCAGATAGGTTTCTTGTGATATTCTTTGAAAATTGCTGATCAGTATAAGAGAAAGCTAACTTCAGTTGCTATAAACAACAGCAAATTGTACCATAGCATATTGTACAGTTAGCTGGTTATAAACTGCAGTTTGAACAAATATTTTGTCATATATTACCAGTATGACAGTTCATCTAGAATTTGAAATTTGGGGATTAGGCTGCAGCAGGGATTATGAAGGAGTCAAACTCAAAGTGTATGAGATGTATACAAGCTTGAAACAATTAGAGAACACAGAGGCTGAGGTTGGTGAAGCTGCCACCGAATGTAGCCAATTAAAAGTCCCGGTATGGGATAGGTAATGACAGCCTTGGTGGTCTAAAAAGAAGAGATTCCCCTGGGTTGAATTAGTCCATGGAAGTTTCTTCCATGGAATTAGCTTCATGGAAGTTTTCTTGAGGGACACTTATTGGTAGAGTTTAGATAGGAAGAAAGAGAAAGAAAAGAATATATTGAGTCCTAAGTATGAATATATCTTTTTGGTTTGGTAAGTATGAGTATTAAAAGTTTTCGTAAAATGCATACAACGTATTATTTAACTGAATGGAGTCTAACTTTTTGCTTTAAAAAAAAAGGAATTTAGGTATAGGTGGAAGAACTGAAGAACTCAGCCATTGGTCTTTTTTCTTTTGTGAAACCTTTTTTTTGGTCCCTTGTCTTCCTTCCTCCCTCCTTTTCTTCCTTCCTTCCTTCCTTCCTTTATTTCTAAAAGAAAGAAGCTGTTTTGTAGAAAGAGCATTTCAAGTCTAGGTATAGGAGCTTAGGCAAGTCAGCCTTTCTGAACTTCATTTTTCTGGTCTATTAACAGAAGGTTTAAATCTTAGGATTTGCGTTAATATCAATTATGTTCATTTGACTCTTTGATCTTCATTCACTGAGTCTCTTTCTCCCTGCCATCCTTAAGTTTTTCTCATTTTCCCATATTTAAATGTAAAAAGGCTTACCAGCTCCATTTTGTTTTTTTCTTTACCCTGCCTAACTCTTCCAAACCTCCTGACTGGGTGCATTATCTCCTATACTCCACACATCTGAGACAGAGTTGATGTTTGTCCCATTGGTGAGAACATTTTATTAAATGGGTATGTTACTGCATTTTGAGATTTGAGATAATCATTTAAAGTATAATATGCCTTCCTGTGCCAAGATAAAAAATTACACATCAGAGTTCATCTAAAGGCAAATCTTGTCATTGAGATATCTGGCAAGGTGCTAGCGCAGAGATGCTCCCCTGCTATTTCATGTATTTTCTACTGAAAGGACAAGAGCTGATATTGAGCATAATATTCATATCAGGTTTCACTTTTTTTTTTTTTTTTTTTTTTTTGCGGTACGCGGGCCTCTCACTGCTGTGGCCCCTCCCGCCGCAGAGCACAGGCTCCAGACGCGCAGGCCCAGCGGCCATGGCCCACGGGCCCAGCAGCTCTGCAGCATGTGGGATCCTCCCGGACCGGGGCACGAACCCGCGTCCCCTGCATCGGCAGGCGGACCCCCAACCACTGCGCCACCAGGGAAGCCCCAGGTTTCACTTTTGAACTGAGTTTAATCTCACTTAAATTTCTGAGTAGATTTGAGTTGTGTGTCTTGGTGGTATGGTTTTAGTTTGAGAGTGGAGGGGGGAGAACATGCTGTGACTTTATAAAACAGTAGTGATTCTTAATTAGTGATTCCCTTTGAGCTGGTGTCTGGCCTCACTTCCCACTCCTTGCTAGTTTTAACTGATCAGTAGCTGGGAACTGCCCGTTTATATGTTCACTGTTCCTGAGTTTATCTAGCAGCTTACAGTAGCACAGTCACGCCCTGCCCACCCACCCCCAATTGTGGAAGCCTTTTTTCTAGCTGTGATGCTATGTTTTATGAAGAACTTAAGTTACAAGAGTATTTTCTTCCAATGGCTGATTATTAAATCCCTTTCTGGACTTGGGGAGGTTAATATGTTTACAGAAATATCTGTGTGATCCCATTGAAAATGAGTGCATTTCAAAGTGGGTACAGCCTAGGAAATTAAGTACAATCAAGTGTTCACTTCTAAAAAACTAGATATGCCCTAATAGTGTGCTATTTGGAAGGAAGTCAAAGACTGTTTCTGATCCATCTTGTAGTTGAAATTCAGCCGCATAGTATAATAGCTATTTAGGTGTTTAAGTTTTTAAAGCCTTAACTTAAATTACTTTTAAGTCCACATTTATGTTAAAACATTTAGTACTATTATAAGCATCTGATGTGAGAAGTTGTTTTCTTTGTACCATACTTTTGGTACTACTTGCCTAATTGTTGTATTTACTTTTTCTATTTAAAAAAAATAATATATGCTCATTGTAGAAAATTCAAACATAGCAAGATGAAAAGGAGAAAGCCAAAGTGCTCCCAGCATAACAAACAGTCCTCAATAGTTGGTGAACATCATTCCAGTCCTCTCATTTTTTTTTTAATTTAGAATTTTTTATTGTTTTAATTTTATTTTTTATTTATTTTTTGTTTTGGCCGCACCTCGTGGCATGCAGAGCTTCCCTGACCAGGGATCGAACCCATGCCTTCTGCAGTGGAAGCACGGAGTCTTAACCACTGGACTGCCAGGGGAGTCCCCAGTGTTCTCACTTTATATATGTGGGATCATGCCATACGTGCTATTTTACAAAAACTTTTTTTTTACTCTCTCAGCATTTATATTGTGGTATTTTCATGTCAATGAAAATACCATCCTTTTGAAGGGCTGTGGAGTATTCCTCATAAGGATATATAATATTATCATTTATTTGTAATAGTGACTCTATTTCTGTTTTGTAAGTAAGTTCATTTGTACCATTTTTTTAGATTCTACATTATGTGTGGATATCATATATTTGTGATATCATATATTTGTCTTTCTCTGTCTCACTTCACTCAGTATGACAATCTCTAGGTCCATCCATGTTGCTGTAAATGGCATTATTTTGTCCTTTTTTTATAAGCCACAGTGTTTTTTTTGTTTTTGTTTTAGCCACAGTGTTTTGATGTACTTTTCATGACACTGCTTCTAGGAATGTTGTGGCATCTGGCATATACCTCCTCTCTCCCCTAGCTTTGCTTGATTTTCTCTCAAAACGATGCAAAATAAAGTTCTCAAGTCTTAAAAATAAAAACTTTCATTTTGCATTTTGGTTGTCTTGATTATTGTTAAAATTTACATCTGTAGTGTTTCTATTATTTGAGGATTCATGTGTTTTCAGAATAAAGATTATATTAAATCAATCCTTACTCTCAAGGAAAATAGCAGGCTGATGTTTTTACCCTAAGGCATTTGGAGAAAAATATTACAGCCCTTCAACTCAAGAAGGGCTTTCACTTTCACTTGCTGTAGCAGTGTCCTACAGCTGAAAAGTCACACAAGACAAGATGTAATGGCGTACTCAGTCATCAACTGCAGACTTCAGTGTGGTGGGGATTCAGAAAAAGGAAATCAGGGAAGCTTGCAAAAAGAAAAGGAGTCTTGAGCTTGAAAAAAGTCTAGAATGTGATATATCACAGCAGAGGCAAGAAAGACTGACTGGGACCAGGAAAGACAGGACTTTATACATGGGTATGTCTGCATATATATGTGTGGATGCATACATGGGTGATGTGTCAGAACTTAAGAAATCCTTCTACCTGTGTTTTTTCTAAGCTTTCCGGTTTTCTCATTTTCATATCTTCTCAGCAGCTAAGCATATAACCTTGCCTGGAATAGGTACTCAATAAAAACTGCATTAAATTATATTTTTAGGGTAACAATTTCCTGCCCACACACATACACTGTGACTCTAGTGCTCTTTATCCATCTGTTGCTAACATGAAAGCTCCATGCCCTTCTAGCTTGCCTTGTAGCCTGTGAGTGCTGGGAGCCATAAGTAATTCTTCCTCCATCTACAGGCCCCAGGTTGGGAGTGGTCCCATGACTAGAATAAGACCTGGCAAAGATATCCACTGAGCTGACAAGCCTGACTTCCCATCTGTTTTTATCCCCTCTCTGCTTGCTTCTTCAACTGCACACATCTCCTAGGTAGTATAACAAGTTATCAAAGGGCAAACGTTAAATCACATTCTCAGTACTTTATTTTGGATGGGGGGTAGATTGAGGGAATTGGGTAGATTTCCAAGGGAGGTTGGCCCATACACGCACCGAGAAAAAAGACCATAAGCTCCCCTGTGTACAGCCAAAGGCAGATGTGCTCAAACATAGGTGCATTTAACACCTGACAGGTATATTTAATAAGCCCAAATGTAAAGCATTACATTTTATCTGAAATGAAGTCTATTTTGCATTCCAGGTAAAAAGAAGGATATTTCACTTACCTGTGTAGAAGATGAACTATTAGGCAGAGTATTATATATAGCTAGTATTTATCAAGCATAGTGTTTAACATGTATGGTGACCAATGACAGTATTGGGAGAGTTGGAAAAGGGCTTCTAGAGAAATGAGAGCCCACACTGCAAGTAGATAGAAACATGTGCCTATTCCCGTGTTACACACACACACACACTGCAGACACACACGCTAATCAATTTTCCCTTGGGCTTAGAGTTCCGAGAGAGCAATGCATTTTAATTCTTAAATGTGAAGTATAACCAAGTCCTATATGACTTATGATCATCTGTTCCCTACTCAGACCCTTGAGTAGTATTGGAAAGTTAGAATTATTCTGTTACCAAGCTCTTTGAAATTATTTCATTCTTTGGAACCTCATAATCTTAGTGTCTAAGTGTTTAAGCTCATCTAGCTAAAAGAAGTAGTATATTGTTTTTTCAGTTCCAGCTTCTACCTGGGCAGTTCTTTTTAATTTGAAGAGTATCAGGTCTTGGAGACCATTTCAAAAAATATCTGGCCAACTTTCTCATCCTGAAATTAAGGAAGAGTTTAGAAAGATAATGTTTTTAAGGATGTCTTTAGAAATTATGGGAAAATTTGCATATTACTTTCTAATAATATCAAATAAATTGGGTGTAAGAGTGGCAAGACTTGAGATTCACTAAGTTAATGTACCTTATTAATGAAATTGTATTTCTCTGCTAATGAACCTGGTCAGGTAGGAGCTACGAGGAGATCTGCATAATATGTAAGAGTGTAATTTTGTTTACTTTTGAGGTATTGCTCCCTGTAGAATATTTTATCGCTTACTTTTTTTTCACTCTGTGGTACACAGTTTCCCCAAGAAAACAAATGTTTAAAATATTCTTCCTCAGTTTTTCAAATCCATTGAGTAAAACTGAAGCTTCAGGAAGATGTTACGTTTATCCTGCAGTTTTGTGTGCCCACCAATAAAAATACCACTGAGTAACCCAGGGGGCCTCATAGACCCTAATTTGAGAATAAGAAAGGGATTAAGGCTCTGTTTCTCTGGTCACCTAAAAAGCAGAATGTTTATCATCACTAGGAGTCAAGATATTCTCAATCAGGGACTCTTCTTTTACCTAAGAGACCATTTCTTATGTTCTACACTGCTTTGATCTAATTCAGTGAATGCCTGAAAAACAGGACATTAGCATGATAGATATCAAATTTTCCCAAAGGGAAATCCACATTAATAAATCACAGTGCTTTGATTGATGAGATTGGAAATTGTTTGGATTTCTATCTGACCCTAATTATTTTCAACCATTTTCAGAAAGCGGCAGGAACACTGTAACTTCCTTGCTTTAAAAGGGGGAGGATCCAACAAGCTATAACTTTGGGAGCATTCCCCCACATATTTACATAGAAGAAGGGCACAAGTGTCCTTGGATGTCATCAAACATAGGAATCAGTGGTGCTGTGAACAGCCTTTATTGTGAAGTACTGATAGGTGCCCATTTCTTCTCATTGAGAAGAAAAAAGTTGTTTCCAGACTACTCAGGTTATTCAAGTATTTCATAATATCACAGCTTTAAGAGTCTGGCTGACTATACTGGCTCACCTGAACATTTACGGAAAATTAATATCTCTCAGAAGTCTACAAAATGCCTTCTGGCTTTAGACATTAGTAGGTTAATGGCAGTTAAACCTTCAGATTATCCATTGATTCTTTATATCCTTATACATCCGGCAAAGAAGGGATGCGCATATTTACATTTGAAAAAAAAATCTTTCTTTAAGTAACAAAACTGCTTATTTTAGTATTTTCTTGTATTGTTATCCTCAATAACAGAAGGAATAGAAGACGGGGTGTTGGTGATACATACAAAGGTATTAAAGTTTATTTTAGAGCCAGAAAAGACCCAAAGCCGTCACTGTCTTCCTCTTGCCTTCTGCCACGACTAACCAACATTCTGAAGAAATCACACAAGATTAAATAATAGTCTCAAGCCAAACATTCTTATATGTACTCTGATAAATTTAACATATTCTTATGTTTTGTATGTTCTCAATTATATCTTTGCTTCATCCTTTCCTATTATAGTTTTCCATTACTGAAATCTTCCTGTCCTTTCCTGTTACAGGATTATAGCTGGACAGACATCCGCTGCCCCTTTGAAAAACGAAGAGACGCAGCATGCGTGTTTTGGGACAATGTAGTTTACATTTTGGGTGGCTCTCAGCTTTTCCCCATAAAACGAATGGACTGCTATAATGTCGTTAAAGATAGCTGGTATTCCAAACTGGGCCCTCCAACACCTCGAGACAGCCTTGCTGCCTGCGCTGCAGAAGGCAAAATTTATACATCTGGAGGTTCCGAAGTTGGTAAGGACTTATTCAGTATTTGTGTGTGCTTTAAAGCTGAGGGTCTTGGCTTTCATATTTAAACAGAGTTGGTATTATTTGTTCAGATACTTTTTGACAAATTTAAATACATATCTGTCATATTTTACCTTCCCTGAAGGTTTACCTTATTCTTAAACCTTCCCTGAAGGTTTACCTTACTCTTTCTAAGTCATTAATTTACGAGAACTTCAACTTCCTAGATTATGTTAACTGTCCATTTTTTGTCATGACAACGGTTTCATTGACGTCATCTGGATTTTAGTTTCATTGTTGCCATCTGGATTAGTTATTTTATATACGTAATATTATTTGCTTTAAAGATTTTGGAGTTTGGCTTACTCATAGACCCACATTCAGGCTTTTAAATCTGTATTATCTTTGCTTTCTTTGTATCAGAAAAAAGTAAGAATAATCTTTTTCATTTGCTTTATTTTTTAACTTTGTTTTTTTCTTTTGGCTGCGTTGGGTCTTCGTTGTGGCATGCGGGATCTTCGTTGCGGCGCGTGGGCTTCTCTCTAGTTGTGACGTGCAGGTTTTGTGTCTCTAGTCGTGGCACACAGGCTCTGTAGTTAGCAGCACTCGGGCTGTCTAGTTGAAGCACGTGGGCCTAGTTGCCCAACCAGGGGTTGAACCAGTGTCCACTGCATTGGAAAGCAGATTATTTACCACTGGACCACCAGAGAACTCCCTATTCTTTAACTTTTTAATGTAATGATTGGTAGTGGTATCTTAAGCTTATTGATCAGAACAGGGTGTGGGTATGGGTATAAAAACCTTTCTCATTGACAGATAATTTGTAAGTGTCCACTAGTGTTCGTTTATTAAATGAATAATTTTTCTAAATGAATATTCTAGGTGCAGACTAGCTTTTATATGCTTTCGTCTTTTCAAGTAATTTCTTTAGCTAAATAATGGGCTTATAAAGAAAACTAGGAAGACCAAGTAAATCTAAAGTATGGAATTTAAACGTTGTCTTTTTGTTTTCTTTTATGATTTTTATATTAGCCCAAAGACTGTTTTACTTTTGGTCAGCATATTTATTTGTTTTAAGTTTCTACCCCCACTCCCACTAGATGCAAAATGAATACAAGAAAGATTATGATTTTCTAAATGTGACTTGAAAATCATAAAAGATTATGATTTTCTAAAACACTTGAGTGTTTTATACATATACTTTTTTGTGGAAAGTATAGTAGATAACTTCATTTCTTCAGCATTTACTCTACTAAGTCAGTTTTTGACTTAAATAGTAACTTTTTAATCTGCTATATACTATTTCCCTTTAGTGTCAGCCGACTGAATCTGCCAAATTTGAAATGTTTAAAAAGTTAAAAAGAAGTTGCTGTTAGTCATGACTATTACTTCTTCTGTTTGTTACTCTTTGAACTTTGCTCTTCATAGGCTTTGGTTTTGATAGAGACTTGTAAGTGTGTTATGGCTTTTAAGCGTTAGAAGAGTCCAGAAAAGTGGGAAGGGAGCAATAATTTGATAAAGTTCTAGCTTCGTTTTTCTTGGGAAAGAAAAAAGGCACTTGATCTTTAATGGTATCATTTCTAAAAGTCTTTATTGAGCTCCTAAAATGTGCAGAAGTTGCAAAACAGGGTGGGTGTGTTTTGCCGTTAAAATGTATAATCAAAGTACACCAGAAACACATAACGATACTTTGAGTGTATATTCAAGAATGGACCGGCATGACTTCAGGGCCTACCCACACAACTGCTGAGAGCAGTCAGGAAGAACAGTTTTGTTAATGATGCAGTGGCTGTTGTAGAACATTAAATGACAAGCCTGAGGATACTGTCAGATAGTAGTCTTCATATTTTAAGGTATAGACTTACCGTGTGTAAACAGCTGTGTTTTTCCCCCTCTCTATAAACATTTGAGGTTCAGTTAATTCCCATCATCATAACTGGGCTGGAAGACATACATAATGTTTCTTATTTAATTTGAAAATCTTTTGAAATCAAACCAATTTCTTTTTTGTTGTTGTTTAATTACCAATTAATAAGTCTCTCCAGCAGATCCTTTTCTGAATATTTTCCAAGGTCTATACAAACAGAGGTAGCTTTTTCTGAAACTATTTCTACGTTTTGTTGTTGTTGATAGAGTAGAGAAAAGACTCTCCAACCCTAAATTCTTTCCTCCAGTAATTAATGATTCAACTCTACGGTCAACTCACTCCAGGCCCACATACACACTAAGTTAAGCAAGATGGGGTCCTTTTCTTTTACAGGAAACTCGGCTCTGTATTTATTTGAGTGCTATGATACAAGAACTGAAAGCTGGCACACAAAGCCCAGCATGCTGACTCAGCGCTGCAGCCATGGGATGGTGGAAGCCAATGGCCTGATCTACGTTTGCGGTGGAAGTTTAGGGAACAATGTTTCTGGGCGAGTACTGAATTCCTGTGAAGTTTATGATCCTGCCACAGAAACGTATGTATCAGTTTAAAACTCTTACTACACAATTAATTGTATTCTATAAGCTCAATGGAAGAAGATGTCAAAAGGCAGAAGGAACCCAGCAGAAGGATTTTTGAATGTGCTAGGGTCAGGGGCATGTTTATAGCCTTGACCCTTCCTCTACACCTTAAGAGATAGCTTGACCTCATACCCTATGGGAGCCCCTCTCTATCTATTCCTGCTTGTGCAATAAATAAATGTCTGTGAATAAGAAAATATGACTGATTCATCAAACTCAAAATATTTTTGTTTGAGAGATCGGGAAGTGTAGAGAGGGGGAAACAATTTATGACCAGTAGTAAATTTGCCTTTAATTAGAAATATTATGTATTGGTTCGTGGCATTAATGAATCATACCCCTAGGTGTAATGTCTTTTTTGAGTTTGTGCTTGCTAAAGTATGTTTGGATTCATATTTATTAAATAAAATTATTCTTTTTTTTTAATATTTATTTACTGGGCTGCGCCATGTCTTAGTTGCGGCATGTGGGATCTAGTTCCCTGACCAGGGATCAAACCCGGGCCCCCTGCATTGAGAGCACAGAGGCTTAACCACTGGACCACCCGGGAAGTCCCTAAGTAAAATATTCTTAAGTCAACTGGGAAGTAAAATAAATGCTTTTAAAAGGCAAAATACAAAGAAATAAACGGGTAGCCCGTTTTTCTGATCTTGTAATTAATGATGGAACCCATTCAATACAGCCAAAGGATATGAGCCAGTTATTGATAGTGGGGGGTGGTAAGTATAGTGTAATTAACTAACAAGAAAATGAACGCAGGTGATGTTCCAGTCAGACCTTTTGTTGATAATCAGAAACATCCAAAGACCTTCAATAAGAAAATTAACTTGCTCGTTTGAAAGGATTGTTCTTCCTTTACTAGAACAAGTTATTGGGCAAATATGTTCAACATAAATGTTATGCCAAAGAGCCGCACCAAAACTCTTATGCTCAAATTTTGTACTTGGAAATATTTCCAGGCTACAAAACATAGAAGTCTTCTACTCCAGCTATTGCTTTTATTAAATTAAGCATAAAGATTTAATTATAAAATATGATTGTCATTTGTAGTTATTTATGCTTCCCACCTATTTTTGAAGGATTTAAGGAAGCAAAATCAGTAACTCCTTTCCCAAAGAAAAGTGCAATTACAATTCTTCTTTTCTCATTTTTTGCTCAACTAGTCACCCATGTTAGGGATAGAATTGAAAGAAGCTTATCTTGAAACATATCTTTTGCTAAGTGTCTAGACTAGGAAATCTCTTGAGATCATCACACTTAATACTTCCCAATGTTTTTTTTTTTAATTATTGGAGTATAGTTGCTTTACAATGGTGTGTTAGTTTCTGCTTCACAACAAAATGAATCAGTTATATATATACATATGTTCCCATATCTCTTCCCGCTTGCGTCTCCCTCCCTCCCACCCTCCCTATCCCACCCCTCCAGGTGGTCACAAAGCACCGAGCTGATCTCCCTGTGCTATGTGGCTGCCTCCCATTAGCTATCTACCTTACGTTTGGTAGTGTATATATGTCCATGCCTCTCTCTCGCTTTGTCACAGCTTACCCTTCCCCCTCCCCATATCCTCAAGTCCATTCTCTAGTAAGTCTGTGTCTTTATTCCTGTTTTACCCCTAGGTTCTTCACGACATTTTTTTTTTTCTTAAACTCTATATATATGTGTTAGCATACGGTATTTGTCTCTCTCTTTCTCACTTACTTCACTCTGTATGACAGACTCTAGGTCTATCCACCTCATTACAAATAGCTAAATTTCGTTTCTTTTTATGGCTGAGTAATATTCCATTGTATATATGTGCCACATCTTCTTTTATCCATTCATCCGATGATGGACACTTAGGTTGTTAACATCTCCGGGCTATTGTAAATAGAGCTGCAATGAACATTTTGGTACATGACTCTTTTTGAATTTCGGTTTTCTCAGGGTATATGCCCAGTAGTGGGATTGCTAGGTCATATGGTAGTTCTATTTGTAGTTTTTTAAGGAACCTCCATGCTGTTCTCCATAGTGGCTGTACCAATTCACATTCCCACCAGCAGTGCAAGAGTGTTCCTTTTTTTCCACACCCTCTGCAGCATTTATTGTTTCTAGATTTTTTGATGATGGCCATTCTGACTGGTGTGAGATGACATTTCATTGTAGTTTTTTTTTTTTTATTGTAGTTTTCATTTGCATTTCTTTAATGATTAATGATGTTGAGCATTCTTTCATGTGTTTGTTGGCAGTCTGTATATCTTCTTTGGAGAAATGTCTGTTTAGGTCTTCTGCCCATTTTTGGATTGGGTTGTTTTTTTGTTATTAAGCTGCATGAGCTGCTTATAAATTTTGGAGATTAATCCTTTGTCAGTTGCTTCATTTGCAAATATTTTCTCCCATTCTGAGGGTTGTCTTTGGTCTTGTTTATGGTTTCCTTTGCTGTGCAAAAGCTTTGAAGTTTCATTAGGTCCCATTTGTTTATTTTTGTTTTTATTTCCATTTCTCTAGGAGGTGGGTCAAAAAGCACCTTGCTGTGATTTATGTCATAGAGTGTCCTGCCTATGTTTTCCTCTAAGAGTTTGATAGTTTCTGGCCTTACTTTAGGTCTTTAATGCATTTTGAGTTTATTTTTGTGTATGGTGTTAGGGAGTGATCTAATCTCATACTTTTACATGTAGCTGTCCAGTTTTCCCAGCACCACTTATTGAAGAGGCTGTCCTTTCTCCACTGTACATTCCTGCCTCCTTTATCAAAGATAAGGTGACCATATGTGCGTGGGTTTATCTCTGGGCTTTCTATCCTGTTCCAGTGATCTATATTTCTGTTTTTGTGCCAGTACCATACTGTCTTGATTACTGTAGCTTTGCAGTATAGTCTGAAGTCAGGGAGCCTGATTCCTCCAGCTCCATTTTTCGTTCTCAAGATTGCTTTGGCTATTCGGGGTCTTTTGTGTTTCCATACAAATTGTGAAATTTTTTGTTCTAGTTCTGTGAAAAATGCCAGTGGTAGTTTGATAGGGATTGCATTGAATCTGTAGATTGCTTTGGGTAGCTTTTCACAATGTTGATTCTTCCAATCCAAGAACATGGTATATCTCTCCATCTATTTGTATCATCTTTAATTTCTTTCATCAGTGTCTTATAATTTTCTGCATACAGGTCTTTTGTCTCCTTAGGTTGGTTGATTCCTAGATATTTTATTCTTTTTGTTGCATTGGTAAATGGGAGTGTTTCCTTAATTTCAGTTTCAGATTTTTCATCATTAGTGTATAGGAGTGCCAGAGATTTCTGTGCATTAATTTTGTATCCTGCTACTTTACCAAATCCATTGATTAGCTCTAGTAGTTTTCTGGTAGCATCTTTAGGATTCTCTATGTATAGTATCATGTCATCTGCAAATAGTGACAGCTTTACTTCTTCTTTTCCAATTTGGATTCCTTTTATTTCCTTTACTTCTCTGACTGCCGTGGCTAAAACTTCCAAAACTATATTGAATAAGAGTGGTGAGAGTGGGCAACCTTGTCTTGTTCCTGATCTTAGTGGAAATGCTTTCAGTTTTTCACCATTGAGGACGATGTTGGCTGTGGCTTTGTCATATATGGCCTTTATTATGTTGAGGAAAGTTCCCTCTATGCCTACTTTCTGCAGGGTTTTTATCATAAACGGGTGTTGAATTTTGTCAAATGCTTTCTCTGCATCTATTGAGATCATATGGTTTTTCTCCTTCAATTTGTTAATATGGTGTATCACGTTGATTGATTTGCGTATATTGAAGAATCCTTGCATTCCTGGAATAAACCCCACTTGATCATGGTGTATGATCCGTTTAATGTGCTGTTGGATTCTGTTTACTAGTATTTTGTTGAGGATTTTTGCATCTATGTTCATCAGTGATATTGGCCTGTAGTTTTCTTTCTTTGTGACATCCTTGTCTGGTTTTGGTATGAGGGTGATGGTGGCCTCGTAGAATGAGTTGGGGAGTGTTCCTCCCTCTGCTATATTTTGGAAGAGTTTGAGAAGGATAGGTGTTAGCTCTTCTCTAAATGTTTGATAGAATTCGCCTGTGAAGCCATCTGGTCCTGGGCTTTTGTTTGTTGGAAGATTTTTAATCACAGTTTCAATTTCAGTGCTTGTGATTGGTCTGTTCCTATTTTCTGTTTCTTCTTGATTCAGCTGCTTGGCAGTTGTGCCTTTCTAAGAATTTGTCTATTTCTTCCAGGTTGTCCATTTTATTGGCGTAGAGTTGCTTGTAGTAATCTCTCATGATCTTTTGTATTTCTGCAGTGTCAGTTGTTACTTCTCCTTTTTCATTTCTAATTCTATTGATTTAAGTCTTCTCCCTTTTTTTCTTGATGAGTCTGGCTAATGGTTTATCAATTTTGTTGATCTTCTCAAAGAACCAGCTTTTAGTTTTATTGATCTTTGCTATTGTTTCCTTCATTTCATTTTCATTTATTTCTGATCTGATTTTTATGATTTCTTTCCTTCTGCTAACTTTGGGGTTCTTTTGTTCTTCTTTCTCTAATTGCTTTAGGTGTATGGTTACGTTGCGTATTTGAGATGCTTCTTGTTTCTTCAGGTAAGATTGTATTGCTATAAACTTCCCTCTTAGAACTGCTTTTGCTGCATTCCATAGGTTTTCGGTCGTGTTTTAATTGTCATTTGTTTCTAGGTATTTTTTGATTTCCTCTTTGATTTCTTCACTGATCACTTCGTTATTAAGTAGTGTATTGTTTAGCCTCCATGTGTTTGTATTTTTTACAGATCTTTTCCTGTAATTGATATCTGGTCTCATAGCATTGTGGTCGGAAAAGATACTTGATACAATTTCAATTTTCTTAAATTTACCAAGGCTTGATTTGTGACCCAAGATATGATCTATCCTGGAGAATGTTCCATGAGCACTAGAGAAAAATGTGTATTCTGTTGTTTTTGGATGGAATATCCTATAAATATCAATTAAGTCCATCTTGTTTAATGTATCATTTAAAGCTTGTGTTTCCTTGTTTATTTTCATTTTGGATGATCTGTCCATTGGTGAAAGTGGGATGTTAAAGTCCCCTACTATGAATGTGTTACTGTCGATTTCCCCTTTTATGGCTGTTAGTATTTGCCTTATGTATTGAGGTGCTCCTATGTTGGGTGCATAAATATTTACAATTGTTGTATCTTCTTCTTGGATCGATCCCTTGATCATTATTTAGTGTCCTTCTTTGTCTCTTCTAATAGTCTTTATTTTAAAGTCTATTTTGTCTGATATGAGAATTGCTACTCCAGCTTTGTTTTGGATTCCATTTGCATGAAATACCTTTTTCCATCCCCTTACTTTCAGTCTGTATGTGTCTCTAGGTCTGAAGTGAGTCTCTTGTAGACAGCAAATATATGTGTCTTGTTTTTGTATCCATTCAGCCAATCTGTGTCTTTTGGTGGGAGCATTTAGTCCATTTACATTTAAGGTAATTATCGATATGTATGTTCCCATTCCCATTTTCTTAATTGTTTTGGGTTCGTTATTGTAGGTCTTTTCCTTCTTTTGTGTTTCTTGCCTAGAGAAGTTCCTTTAGCAGTTGTTGTAGAGCTGGTTTGGTGGTACTGAACTCTCTCAGCTTTTGCTTGTCTGTAAAAGTTTTAATTTCTCCATCAAATCTGAATGAGATCCTTGCTGGGTAGAGTAATCTTGGTTGCAGGTTTTTCTCCTTCATCACTTGAAATATGTCCTGCCACTCCCTTCTGGCTTGCAGAGTTTCTTCTGAAAGATCAGCTGTTAACCTTATGGGGATTCCCTTGTGTGTTATTTGTTGTTTTTCCCTTGCTGCTTTTAATATGCTTTCTTTGTATTTAATTTTTGACAGTTTGATTAATATGTGTCTTGGCATATTTCTCCTTGGATTTATCCTGTATGGGACTCTGTGCTTCCTGGACTTGATTAACTATTTTCTTTCCCATATTAGGGAAGTTTTCAACTATAATCTCTTCAAATATTTTCTCAGTCTCTTTCTTTTCCTCTTCTTCTGGAACCCCTAAAATTCGAATGTTGGTGCGTTTAATGTTGTCCCAGAGGTCTCTGAGACTATTCTCAGTTCTTTTCATTCTTTTTTCTTTATTCTGCTCTGCACTAGTTATTTCCACTATTTTATCTTCCAGGTCACTTATCCGTTCTTCTGCCTCAGTTATTCTGCTGTTGATCCCATCTAGAGTATTTTTCATTTCATTTATTGTGTTGTTCATCATTGTTTGTTTCATCTTT
Organism: Tursiops truncatus; assembly: GCF_011762595.2. Taxonomy (NCBI): domain Eukaryota; kingdom Metazoa; phylum Chordata; class Mammalia; order Artiodactyla; family Delphinidae; genus Tursiops; species Tursiops truncatus. Next base: position 30,702,989 of record NC_047042.1, on the reverse strand, counting down.
AGTTCTTCTAGGTCCTTGTTAAATGTTTCTTGCATTTTGTCTATTCTAGTTCCACGATTTTGGATCATCTTTACTATCATTATTCTGAATTCTTTTTCAGGTAGACTGCCTATTTCCTCTTCATTTGTTAGGTCTGGTGGGTTTTTATCTTGCTCCTTCATCTGCTGTGTGTTTTTCTGTCTTTTCATTTTGCTTATCTTACTGTGTTTGGGGTCTCCTTTCTGCAGGCTGCAGGTTCGTAGTTCCTGTTTTTTTTGGTGTCTGCCCCCAATGGCTAAGGTTGGTTCAGTGGGTTGTGTAGGCTTCCTGGTGGAGGGTACTAGTGCCTGTGTTCTGGTGGATGAGGCTGGATCTTGTCTTTCTGGTGGGCAGGTCCACGTCTGGTGGTGTGTTTTGGGGTGTCTGTCGACTTATTATGATTTTGGGCAGCCTCTCTGCTAATGGGTGGGGTTGTGTTCCTGTCTTGCTAGTTGTTTGGCATAGGATGTCCAGCACTGTAGCTTGCTGGTCGTTGAGTGAAGCTAGGTGCTGGTGTTGAGATGGAGATCTCTGGGAGATTTTCGCCATTTGATATTATGTGCAGCTGGGAGGTCTCTTGTGGACCAGTGTCCTGAAGTTGGCTCTCCCACCTCAGAGGCACAACACTAACTCCTGGCTGCAGCACCAAGAGCCTTTTCATCCACACGGCTCAGAAGAAAAGGGCGAAAAAGTAGAAAGAATAAGAATAAGGAGGGGGAGGGGGAGGGGAGGAGGAGGAGGAGGAGGAAAGAAGGAAGGAAGGAGGGAGAGAGGGAGGAAGGAGGCAAGGAAGGGAAAAAAGAAAGATGATAAAGTAAAATAAAGTAAGATAAAATATAATAAAGTTATTAAAATAAAAAAGATAATAAGAAAAAAACAAAAAATCGGATGGATAGAACCCTGGAACAAATGGTGGAAGCAAAGCTATACTGACAAAATCTCACACAGACACATACACACTCACAAAAAGAGGAAAAGGGGGAAAAAATCATAAATCTTGCTCTCAAAGTCCACCTCCTCGATTTGGGATGATTCGTTGTCTAAAGGAGGGAAGGCAGGAAAGAAAAGATAAAGTAAAATAAAATAAAGTTATTAAAATAAAAAGTAATTATTAAGAAAAAAGTTTTCCAAAACGGACGGGTAGAACCCTCGGACAAATGGTGGAAGCAAAGCTATACAGACAAAATCTCACACAGAAGCATACACATACACACTCACAAAAAGAAAAGGGGAAAAAATAATAAATCTTGCTCTCAAAGTCCACCTCCTTATTTTCGGATGATTCGTTGTCTATTCATGTATTCCACAGCTGCAGGGTACATCAAGTTGATTGTGGAGCTTTAATCTGCTGCTTCTGAGGCTGCTGGGAGAGATTCCCCTTTCTCTTTTTTGTTCTCACAGCTCCCAGGGGCTCAGCTTCGGATTTGGCCCCGCCTGTGCGTGTAGGTCGCCGGAGGGCGTCTGTTCTTTGCTCAGACAGGACGGGGTTAAAGGAGCCGCTGATTTGGAGGCTCTGGCTCACTCAGGCCCAGGTTAGGGAGGGTCACGGAGTGCAGGGCGAGCCTGCGGCGGCCTCTGCCGACGTGATGTTGCACCAGCCTGAGGCATGCCGTGCGTTCTCCCGGGGGAGTTGTCCCTGGATCACGGGACCCTGACAGTGGCGGGCTGCACAGGCTCCCCGGAAGGGGGGTGTGGATAGTGACCTGTGCTTGCACACAGGCTTCTTGGTGGCGGCAGCAGCAGCCTTAGCGTCTCATGTCTGTCTCTGGGGTCCGCGCTTTTAGCCACGGCTCGCGCCCGTCTCTGGAGCTCCTTTAAGCAGCGTTCTTAATCCCCTCTCCTCGCGCACCAGGAAACAAAGAGGGAAGAAAAAGTCTCCTGCCTCTTCGGCAGGTCCAGACTTTTCCCCGGACTCCCTCCCGGCCAGCCGTGGCGCACTAACCCCCTTAACGCTGTGTTCGCGCCGCCAGCCCCAGTCCTCTCCCTGCGCTCCCACCGAAGCCCGAGCCTCAGCTCCCAGCCCCGCCCGCTCCGGCAGGGGAGCACACAAGCCTCTCGGGCTGGTGAGTGCCGGTCGGCACCGTTCCTCTGTGTGGGAATCTCTCCGCTTTGCCCTCTGCAACCCTGTTGCTGTGCTCTCCTCCACGCCTCCGAAGCTCCCCTCCTCCGCCACCCGCAGTCTCTGCCCGCGAAGGGGCTTCCTAGTGTGCGGAAACCTTTCCTCCTTCACAGCTCCCTCCCACGGGTGCAGGTCCCGTCCCTATCCTTTTGTCTCTGTTTATTCTTTTTTCTTTTGCCCTACCCAGGTACGTGGGGGTTTTCTTGCCTTTTGGGAGGTCTGAGGTCTTCTGCCAGCGTTCAGTAGGTGTTCTGTAGGAGTTGTTCCACATGTAGGTGTATTTCCGGTGTATCTGTGGGGAGGAAGGTGATCTCCGCGTCTTACTCTTCCGCCATCTTCCCGGAAGTCTCTTTCTCCCAATGTTTTTTTAAACTGTACCTTTGTACTTGCCAGGGCACACTGGAGATACACCTTATCCTAATCCCATCATCCATCCATCCAGCTATCTATCCATCCCCTCTTGTCCTAAACCATAGGAGCAGGGTATATACCAACTTGTCCTCCCTCCTGTATCAGTCTCTACTTTACCTCGCATAAATCCTATACTCAAAAAGCATTACAGCATACTAGTTGGAAAACTGTAATCTCATTCATTCTGCTGCCTAATTATTGTTTCGTTTCTAAAAAATATCTTGGAGTAGAGCCCATACCATATGAACTCCAGGCTTCTAAATTCTGAGATCTTTATTCAGGCAGTATCAGTGCAGAGAAAGAGTATAAAGGGATTCTACAACTTCAATATTTTTTAAAACTAGGTGAATATAATCAGTTTGGGGAATATTTTAAAACTTACACAATTTAGCATTTCTTTTGTATATATTGAGCTTATGTATTAAATTTGACTTCTCTATATTCTCTAAATTTTCCTAAGTGAAAAGCTAGTGTGAATATGATTATCCAAATCTCATAATGAAAGATGTTATATACTACTATGATTTCCTTTCTAATATGTTGTGTCCATCCAACGTATTTTTTGTAAAACTGTTTCTTCCCAATTTTGACAATTTTTAAAGTGTTTTTTAACTAGAATATGTTCGATTGGAAGCTAAGAAATGAAACCTATGGAAACAACACAACACAGTTTCCACAGTTAGAATTTTGAGAAAAGCTACTGAACACTAAACTCAGGTTGGAGAGAGCAGAGACCTAGTGCATACTCTGCATGTGAATTATAGGAGGAAGGATGTTTCACAAAGTTCCTTAATTCTAAACCTTGAGGAGACTTAGATATATATATAACATTCTCTTATTTTATATCATAGACATATTTAGAGAAGAAAGGGGTATGTATATTGAATTTTTCCAAGTCAGATCCTCTGTTTAACACACTGACAGCTCACTGTGTGGAGAGGCTGTGGAGGTCGAGTACTGGGCTCTCCCACTTTCGAGCTGAATGCCTGTCTTTTCACCTGGAAGAGCACGTGTGTTCATCCTGAAAAACAGGAGGACTTACTTTAACTGAATGCTCAGAAAATGAGAGTGGTGACTGTCAAACCATTTTTAAAACAAACCAAAAGTATGTAAATATAAGGCAACAAGAGTTGTTGATATTTCAGAGTTCATCATTATGCTCTAATTATGTTTTGAAAAGTTAAATGTATTAAATTATTTAAAAGAAGAGTTATGAATAACCATATTAGGGCTTCCCTGGTGGCGCAGTGGTTGAGAGTCTGCCTGCCGATGCAGGGGACACGGGTTCGTGCCCAGGTCTGGGAGGATCCCACGTGCGGCGGAGCGGCTGGGCCCGTGAGCCATGGCCGCTGAGCCTGCGCGTCCGGAGCCTGTGCTCCACAACGGGAGAGGACACGGTGGTGAGAGGCCCGCATACCGCAAAAAAAAAAAAAAAAAAGAGAGAGAGATGAATCTCATAGAAAACAATAACAAAATTGTCTGTGTGTTTAATGCTGCTACCTGTGAATTAGTATCCTTCAACCCTTGTGTCCACATTTATATTCTCAATCTCTTTCTTTATAGTAGTGCCTGTGATCACAGCAACATGCTAATAAGTTATTAAACGTGACAGAATGATAGGAGCTGCCTGAAGTTCTAAGTGTATATTTAAAGATGTATGTGTGAATAGTAACAGATATGCTAATTTGCTGATTGCTAGAGGCCCATGATAAATTTGTTTTACTTACCGTATGTAAATATTAATTAAAACCACATGTGACTAAAACCATATTAGTACCTTATATTTTCTTACATATCTTCCCTGTTTTGTTTGTTACTGTTTTACAAGTTATTGTGAACTATAGGAAATGGATGTCTTCCAAAGACATGTTAATAGTCTCCAGATATCCTCTGTTTCCCATATCCTATTGGAGTTGAAAGGAATAAAATCCCTATTTACCCCACCTATAAATTACTGAAAACCGCTGTTAAACTTTTGTTTTCTAGCTTTCCAGACATGCAGGCGCACATTTGTGTGTGTGTGTGTGCATGTGTACGCATATGTGAGTGGTAAATGAGCGCTTACTTGGAATAACAGACTTTATAAATTGGTATGAGTCCTTTTACTTCTTGTGAACATGTATACTAAAAACTTTCCTTTGTTTTTTCAGATGGACTGAGCTGTGTCCAATGATTGAAGCCAGGAAGAATCATGGACTGGTATTTGTAAAAGACAAGATATTTGCTGTGGGTGGTCAGAATGGCTTAGGTATGTGAAATTAGTTCACTTTTTCAACTTTTGCAATGAATTTGCTGATATTTCCTTATCTTAAGTTATGAAAATGTTTCTTGATCACATACATCATTAGACTTCTTTTTTTATAGTTTCTGTGAACTAACGGTTTATGAAACATTGTAATACGTTTAACATTTCTGTCTGTGAATGTAGGTAATAGCCACCAGTCATTGTGACAGTCTCAGGTGGCTTTGGCACATTTCCAAATACCCTCTGGGGAATGGTATCACATTAGCTTAAGAGCTATTGAGTGGTGACTTCCCTGGTGGTCCAGTGGCTAAGACTCCATGCTCCCAATGCAGGGGGCCCGGGTTCGATTCCTGGTCTGGGAACTAGATCCCACATGGTGCAACTAAGAGTTCACGTACCGCAACTAAAGATCCCACATGCCACAACTAAGACCTGACACAGCCAAATAAATAAATTAAATATTTAAAAAACAAAACAAAACAAAACAAAACTGTTGAGTGACAGAAACATTTGCACTTTAACATAACTTTTAAAACTTTTTAATTTAACTTTTAGGACTTGTATCCAGGCTCTGAATGGCAGTGTTTCCTAAACATTTTTAAACGTTGCATGAAAATATCGGTACTACTTTTTTAAATGAGTAAATTTGATCTTTTTATTTTCTTAAATAATGTTGTACTAAAGAATCTTAAATAATTGCTTTTAATAATGTAGAATTTGGACTGAATCTATAAATAAGATTCCATAAAGCTTATTTTAGTCAGTACCTTTAATCACTACTTAAGTATAACAAAGAAATAGCTTTATTTCCTTCTTCTGTCTCTATCCATTGCTGTTTTTCATAAGCTGCTGACAGATAAATGGTAGAAGGAAAAAGAAGGATATTTGAATGATTATAATCAAACTTAATCAGAAGGAAACTTCACTGGTCTACTTTTTAATTTTTCCAGAGCAGATAGAACATCTTTAATTTTATAGAATAAATATAAGTATTTATGATTCTAAAATGACAAATGAAAATTAAGTTAAATTTCTGTTGTGTTCAAGTAGGAATAGGAATTTAAATGGTAGATATGTGAGGATTCATTGTAAAATTCTTACAACTCTTCTGCATGTTTGAAGTTTTTCATAATGAGAGGTTTGGAAAAAATACAAAGAATTATTACTTTAAGAGATCTTAGAATTGTTCATATAGCTGTTCACGTTTTATTCTTTTGAAGGTGGTCTGGACAATGTGGAATATTACGATATTAAATTAAACGAATGGAAGATGGTCTCACCAATGCCATGGAAGGGTGTAACAGTCAAATGTGCAGCAGTCGGCTCTGTAGTTTATGTCTTGGCTGGTTTTCAAGGTGTGGGTCGATTAGGACACATCCTTGAATATAACACTGAAACAGACAAATGGATCGCCAACTCCAAAGTCCGAGCTTTTCCAGTAACAAGTTGTTTAATTTGTGTTGTTGATACTTGTGGAGCAAATGAAGAAACCCTTGAAACATGAAAAATGAGTGAACTTCAAGACTCACTGGAGACTCAAAAGTATGGCCGCCAGTGCTTTGTTCCAAGAGTTTGGTTACAAAGTTTTAGTTTGGTGTTTTGTTCTTTTCAAGGAAGTTTCAAGTAAAGTAAGATTCCTATAAAATAGATTTTATTTTATATGGGATTTCTTACTTCATTCAAAGACCATATTTCAGCTGGCCACATAACCAAGAACATATCTAGCAAGAAAACTTGTAAAGTTATAAGCACTTGGTGAAAGTATGAATTCTTAAATGAATTTCACATTTGTAACTATGATTATGGCAGAATGGGGGATTGACTCACCATAGAAGCAACCTCATCTTAGCTCTAGATTCTATTTTCATACATCATAGAAGTGCTATGTAGTTAGGACTGTTTGTTTCTGTTCAGTCAAGAACTAAGAAATAGTATGAATTGTAAGTCAAAGATAGGCAGTTCTGTTGGAGCAGCTTAGTCTCACGTAATTTTGCTTGTCTTCATTTGTTCCATTTAGTGCCAAATGTATTGCATTTTAAAAGCAAGCCAGAGTGAGTCAAAGCATACACTTATATCTCACAAAACTTCATAAACACATTTTGAGAGTTAAAAATGTACCCAACTCCTCATGAAATATATTCTGTCCAATTAAATAGTTCCATCTTTTTAACACAAAATGGCAAGCCTAGTACCCATCACTAATTTATATCACTTTTTTCCCCAGGGGTTAAAAAAGGATTATGCCTCTTCAGTGCTCACTCTGTTAAATAAAATCCAATCATTATAAGAATTATTACCTAGCAAAAGAAAGCCACTTATAGCAAATTTCTAGGTCACTAGAATAGCACTGATAGTTATACATTTTGAACTTCTTACAGATTAGAAAGGTACATGATTTCTCTTCCTTAGCAGAGCACATCATTGACATTTGACCCAGTTGTCTCTAAAAGTTTTTTAGTTGAGTTAAATATTTGTCATCTTGTATTAATTGCTTATATGTGGTCAGTAAATCTTTTACAAAACCAACTCTTCATTTCTTTCCAAGTAATGTTTTGCCCTTTTACATTATGAAATGTATGGAGTGGGCCATGTAAAGCTGTCACCATCCATGTTTTTACCTGGTAATATTAAATATTTTTAAACTTCAAGTAGACCGCTAAGTTCATTCTTCATTTTAAATGTGTTAGGTAATGGTTGTTTTTTGAACTTGTGAAACAGTGTTTCTCTTTAACTTTTTATTGTTTTCTTTATAATGGGGGTTATAAGCTTAAAACCTAAAAATGTTTATATGAAAAAGGAATTATAAAAAGATTATGGTAGATATATTTCTATTTATGTAAGGTTTTATGTACCTGACAGCTTTATTAAGATATAATTTACATGTCATACAGTTCACTGATTTAAAGTGTACTATTCAATGGTCTTTAATATATTCACAGAGTTATGCAACCATCACCATAATTTTGGAACACTTTCTTCACCGCAAAAAGAAACCCCATCCTCATTAGCAGTCACTCCCCATTTTCCCTGTATTACCTTCTTATGGCTCCTGTAACAAATCACCGTAAACTTTGTTGCTTAAAGCAACAGAAATTTATTCTTTCACAATTTGGGAGACCAGAAATCCTAAATCAAGGTGCTGTTAGGGTTGAGTCCTTCTGGAGGCTCTGAGGCGAAAACTTGCCATGCCTCTCCTGTAGCTTCTGATGGCTGCCGGCAAATGTTGGTGTTTCTTGGCTTATAACTACATCTCTTCAGTCACTGCCCCAGTCTTCACAGGGCCTTCTTCCCTGTGTGTCTCGTCTCTCTGCATCTTCATGTGGTGTTATAAGAACAACAGTCATTGGATTTAGCTTACCCTCCTCATAATCCATTGTGACCATATCTTAACCAATGACATCTGCAAAGACACTGTCTCCAAATAAGGTCACATTTTGGAGTTTTGAGGAGACATTATTCAACCCAGTTGCATCTCCCAAACACCCCATCCCTAGGTAACCATTAATCATTCTGTCTCTAGATTTGCCCATTCTGAACATTTTTATGTTGAATTTTGAATTTTCCTCTCCGTTGAAAAAAATGTGTCAATGTTTTTTGAGGGTAGAATATCCATTTATCATATTACAATGGTTATATTACTTAATTTGATACAATAATTTCCCATATGGGACTATGCAGCTGTTTAAGGTATTTTAAATAACTACCCTTTTCTTTAGGCTGTATCTGCTGACTAGAGCACACTACGATAAGTATGTAGACAGCTTTGATGTAGGTTATGATGAATTGTGTGTGGTTTTTTTCCTTAGTAATCTTAGTAATTCTAATTAGTGTCTGTTTTCTGTCCTGGAAATAGTCTATGATATTGTCAATATCATGATAATGAGTAAAAATACAATATATTGGCGAGTATATTTTCTGTTACTCCCCCACCCAAAATTCCTATCCTGTATAGTGCTCTACTTTCTTTTTAGTAGATATGTGATTGTTAATGTTATATTTTTTACAGTGACACGACTTTGATGACATAGCAGTTTAGCTTTTACTTTTGAAAATCACAGTGTGAACATGAAATTTTAATGTCTTGAAAAAAATTGTTGCTGTCAAAAACAGTCATTAATTACAATTGTGACCTAGCGTTCAAAAATGTGACATATAGTGTCATGGAAAATTTAGAGTCATGAAAAGAGCCATTTTTTTAAATCCAGCAGTCTATTTTCCTTTTGCCTCATACACTGTTAACGGCAAATATTTTGGATTTGCTGCAGAGGCCAGGGTAAAGGAGATATTTGAAGGAAATTTTGCTTTTTAAGGGTGGTAGTGTTAACACACATCAGCAACTTCAAAAATTCAATCCACTCAAACATGGCACCAAAACAGCTCTCACTAAGTCCCCGTAATTTGCTAACATGAAAGAATATTTTACAGGTTACATCATTCAGCACTTGATAAATCATTCCTTTAAATAACCCCCTTTCTCCTTACAGTTGCCTCAAAAGACTTTTAAAAGCTTGAATCTACTTTCATCTTCCTAACTTTCCTCCTTCCCAAGGTAATTCAAACTACTTTAGGAGAAAATCTGTACTGGGAAATTGTCTGAAATGTCATCCTTACTAACTAGAAAGCTTTTTTACTTTCCAGAGCTTTAAACCTATTCTGATAACAAAGCTGTAAAATGGGGTTCAAGGTCTGGTTCATTCAGTTCTTTTTTTTTTTTTAACATCTTCATTGGAGTATAATTTATTCAGTTCTTGTAGGAGATTTCCCTGACTTTATCTTCCAGCCATCCATTGAATTTGTTTCCACTATTCCATGTTTAATTTCCAAGAGCATTTTCTTTTTAGGATTGTCCTTTTATATAGCATGCTGGTCTTGTTTCATGTTGCCCTGTCTGAGGATATTTTAGTTTCCTTAACATTACTTATATTTTTGGTGTGTTTCTCTTTCCTCTGACTTCTTTTTAGATTGCTTTGCTCTTTCCTGTTGGAGTCTTTCCTCAAATATCTGGTGCCTGGCTGTGCATTTTATATTTAAAATTAGACATTAAAAAGTTGTGAACTTTTGTTTACAAACGTGAGCTGAATTGTCAGTGAATCTCATCATATGTTAAGGAAATGGCTGCCTGTTTTTTAATAAATTTATTTGTTTATTTATTTGGGTCTTGGTTGCTGTGCGCAGGCTTTCTCTAGTTGTGGTGAGTGGGGACTACTCTTCGCTGCGGTGCACGGACTTCTCATTGTCGTGGCTTCTCGTTGCAGAGCACGGGCTCTAGGCGTGCAACCTTCAGTAGTTGTGGCACATGAGCTCAGTAGTTGTGGCTCACGGGCTCTAGAGCTCAGGCTCAGTAGTTGTGGCGCACGGGCTTAGTTGCTCCGCGGCATGTGGGATCTTCCCAGGCCAGGGCTCAAACCCGTGTCCCTTGCATTGGCAGGCAGATTCTTAACCACTGTGCCACCAGGGAAGCCCCTGGCTGCCTGTTTTTGTTGGAGATCCGTAAGAGATCCACAGATCTTTTTCTGGGGTGTTTGATTCTCCAGAATATAAACTTACAAACTCCTGCCCCTTGAGTGTGGGGGAGCAAGCTGGGAAGAGACTGACAATAAGCCTGGCTGCAGGATTTCTGGAGCTCAGACAAAGCGCCATTCAACAGGCAGAGTTCGGTTCCTCTTTTGTCAGTACCATAACTTGACCCTCTATATTTACATCCTGGACCCTAAAGCCTCTCTTGTTCCCTTTTTTCAAGAAAAGAACCTATCTCCCAACAGGTAAGGATAGTCACCTAATGGATTTCTAACTGAACCTCATACAGATTTTCAAACAGTCCACTGTTCTGTGATACCTAGTGGTTCTTAATTCTTGTGGCTTTTCAGCCTTCTCTGGGGACATCAGTTGTCCATCTTACAGGAATATGATTCTTCCTCTAAGTAATTTACTATGTACTCTTCTATGTGCATTCAGTCTTCATAAATTGTGGTTTGAAATTACAGTTATCTCCTAGTATAATCAAAGATGATGTTTTTGCTTGTTTTCCCCCTCATTGTGAGATAGTTTCAAGAGGAAAGGGTGGCAGAGGCATTTTTACTCTGCCACCTTGAAACCAGATGTTTCCTTCCCGTGACCTCACTCTCCTGATTTCCACCTACCCCTCCCCTATCACTACTGAGTTCTACATGCCTCAGCCCTAGGCTGTCATCATCTCACACAGCACTTTATTCAGATGATTTCAGTCAGGATTCTGGCTTTGCCCACCTCTCCACCTTCACAGAGCACCATACACACCCTTGTTTAAGCTTCAGCCTAACTGGTATTATTTTAGGTCTTTGATGCCAGCAAAGTTCTTACACATGCTGGCATTTGCGTGGATGAAAAGTCAGTGAACATAGTGAGAGATTCATTACTACAAGGGGACTGCTCAAAATAGATACGTTAAGAATGATGGGAGCCAAGTTTCTCACTATGAAAGAAATACAAAGGGGAAATAAAATGAATTCTGTGATCTTGGGTTGAAATTGGAGGTTATCAGTGTGCAGTCATAGTTTTTAATAGACATATAGATATAGGAATATGTATTAATGTAAATGTGTCTGTCTATAGTATGTATTCTCTAGCAATGCCCATGAAAGGATTTGGGAACAAAGATACCACAATAGCAATGAGCAAATTTAGAGCTCAGATCTTGGCTTCTAAGTGCCACCAAAAAAGACCCAGGGCTCCTTGGAGAACAGGCTGATTCCAGGACTGAAGCAGGGAAAGTGTCAGATGACCCTGGAGCATATTTTAGGCCAGGAAGTGAAGTGCTCAAAGAATCATGGGATGTGTCAACTGGAAATGATTTGAGCATCACAATAAATTATAGTAACAAATTATAACCCAATGAATAAAATTGGAAACCATAAGTCATACTGATAGGAATAAATAAATGAGTGAACTAAAAGTTTGGTGAGGAATGAGGTTTTTATATACTTTCACAGTCTCTCCCTACAAAATCCTTATTATTAACAAAGAGGAAAAGAGTAATTTTACAGTGGAGCAGCTTGCCAGACAACACCTGAAGTGATCAAAGTGAACGTGACAATGTGACAGAAATTGTGCACAACTTGACAGGTACATTGTGAAGACCATGGATGCCAAAGGTGCATAATCTAAATCTAATTACTAGAAAACAGATTAAGTCTGCATTAAGGAAATTCTACAAAATAACTAGCTGTAATGTTTGTGTCAAGGTCATGAAAGTCAAGGAGAGACTGAGAAAATGTTCCAGAATGAAGCCTGAAGAAATATGAGTAAGGCAACAATGATTCTGAACTGCATCCTTGTCCTTTAAAGGACATTACTCGGACGTTAGGCAAAATATGAATAGAATCTAAGGATTAGATAGTAGTATGCAGCAATATTAATGTCCTGATTTTGGTGATTATATTGTGGTTAAGTAGAATGTCCTTGTCTGTAGGAAATACAATAAATAATTGGGTGTTGGGGCATGAGGTCTGCAATATAGTCTCAAATGGTTCAGGAAAAAGATCTTTGTACTATATATACATGTAACTCCTCCATAAATTTTTTTCAAAACAAATGAATTAAACTGATTTAAAAAAATAATAAACTAGGTTGCACCAGTTATTCCCAGTGCTCCTGTAGATTCTGCTGTCATCAAAATCCAAACAAAGTATATGAGCAAGAACAATGGCTAGTCATCTTAAACCACCGGGGACGAACCTGTAAGCCAACAAAGTCAGATTTATTGACGCATTGCAACCAAGGAGACTGCACACTAGAGGAACTGTAGGGTGTCTCACCACACAATGGAAAAGGTAGATGTAGGATTTGTGGGAAAGGTGGAGTTAAGATAAAATCTAAATGAAACAGTTTTGATAGCCTCAAAGCAAAGCAGAGCGGTGTAAAGAGGCATCAACATCACATCTGGAGTGAGAAGTGGGTGTAGGATCATGTTCCCTTGGAAACCACAAAGTTAAGAGAATAAGTAATATTCTTTTCAGGAACCCCTTGTCTGCAGCTCTGCACCTGATTAGAAATAGAAGCTGCTTCTCTGTGTCAAAGTGTCTTAGATCCTCCAGGCAAAAGTGGAATGTTTCATTCTTACTGATAAAATTTCAAATAGCAACGTTTACATGGACTTTAAAGAACAAGGTTTCTCCGTGTAAGAATGTATCCAAAGACGCGGGTTGTTATGATACTTTTTAGTTGCAGTTTGTCCTTAAAAGAAACTGTCCTGTAAACGTTACAACTGGCTTTATCTTATACTGTTACCCATCCTGATGAATGGCTGGGCAGATTTTTACTTTCTCAGCAGTTACAAATGAAAAATACGACTCGGCCTCTCAAACCACAGCTGATCCTCCTCTCAGGGCCTTGCTGAAGTTATGGGTTTGCCCGACCAACTTTCTTTCCACTCATTTTGGACCTCAAGCCTCCCCTGATGAACGAGACGCTGCACCACGGTCTTGGACGCCTTTCTCCACGTAACCTTTCAATCATCCTGCCTTCCCAGGCCACGCTCAGTGCGTGGGGGGCGGTCCCACTTTTCTCAAATCCTATTGGGTAAAATCCACGCCTCTCTTCGCAGTGGGGACGGGACAAGAGATAAAGGGCCTTTCCCAGGCGCGAGAAGATGACGTCACAGTAGCGGAGCCGCGACCTCCGGCTGATTTGGGCTCTGCTAGCTGAGGGTGTCGACTGAAAACAGTTCCGTCCGCGATGCAGTCGCCATGACCATTTGTCAGTTCTTCCTTCAAGGCCGGTGTCGCTTCGGAAATCGGTGCTGGAACGAACATCCCGGCGCCGGGGGTGCGGGCGAAGGACGGCAGCAGCAGTTCTCAGGTGACGTTCTCCTCCATCCTTCGCCCCTAGCCGAGCTGGGGAAGGCCTGGCGTGGGGCCGAGCCGGCGACGAACGGCCGTCCCTCGTGGGCCCAGCCGTTGGGCACAGCGCCGAGGCGCACCAGTCAGGTGACGCGGACGTGCCCGCGTCGTCCCCTCGCCCGCCCCGCCCACCGGCTTTTTTATTCATTTATTAGGAGCTCGGTTGGCTTTTGTTGAGCGGTTGGAGGCATGGGCTTGGTCCTGTTTACTAATGAAAAACAGGAATACGTGTCAGAACTTAACCTTGTCTTTGGGTGGCAGTGGTTCGCAGAATTGGCATAGGTCGACCCAGACGCCTCCTTTCTTTACTACTTTACTACCTTTCTGCGTACTTGCTTTTGCCCCTTGATGCCTTGAATATAACTTTTTCTAAACGTTTTTTCTAGGGAGAGGCTAGCAACTGGGGTCAAAGTCAGGATTCTTAACTTTGGGAAACTCCTTTGAAGATCTAATAAAAGCTACAGAGCCATTAACCTCAGATAAATGCACATGCTCATAAAATTTGGGGTAAAATCGAGAGTGGAATGCTCAGTTAAGAACTCTGGGCTATGAGGGAAGGGGGTGCAGGACTACGTTGACCTGCTTCCTGGCCTAAGTCATTGTCGAAGCTTTTGGAATATTTCACTAAACCAATTGTGGATGATGCAGAAGGATTGACTGTCTTCAAGGAGAGGAGGGGTCCGAAATGAAACCATAGTACAATGCAAGGTTTTAGAGGTCAGATGAATCGTTAGGTTTCCTTAGGACTGAAACTTAGTCCTTAAAGTTACCACAAGATGCTGACCACCTCTCCCTTCTCTTTCCTCCTTTAGGGCTATTCATCTGACCCTTAAACCTTGTGTTACATTGTGGTTTCACGTCTGATTCCTCTTCTTGGGGGCAGTCTTTTTGCATCACCCACAAATTGGTCTAGTGAAATATTCCAAACCAAAAATTAAGACTCAGGATCTGATAAATGTGCGAGTATTTCCAGGAACAACAAAACGTAATATGACATTCTGTTGAGACTCACTCTAAATGCAGTAATTAGAGAATAAATGTTGAATGGATAAATGTTAATGGATTTTAAAAGTGGAGATAAAACTAATCAAGTAAACAGTGTATTTAATGCCCAGAAACAAATAAATGCTTATGGAATTAGTAAGTATGAAGACCAAAAGCTGTATACAAAAGATGGAATGAATTTCTTCAGTTGTGTCATCCCTGCAAAGGATTTGAAACTCTAGGAAAATAAAATATCATTAACCCATACTTGAGGGATCTGGTCTAGCAATCTGCCCCCTTTCCTCTTAGGTTTCGTTAAGCAGTTTTAGAATTGGGAGGTGAATTTTCATAAAGGAGTGTATCTCCCATCACTCGAGTTTTTAATATACATATTTAATGGCATATCTCCTAATTCAGTCAGAAACAAGGTGAATTATCTTGACCCCAACTAAGAAGTGATGAATAATTGAGACAGTAGAAGTGAAAAAATTTTGTAAAATATAGAGACAGAGAGGATAAAAATGTTGGCTCATTTTGATAATTATAGAATACTAGAAATCTGCTCATAATAGAGGAACTCAGTACACTTTATTCATATGTAAATTACCTCTATAATCTCCCTGTGGAAGGTAGGTGGGTTGGTGTTGTTTTCTCAGAGAGAATACTGAGTCAAATAGATTTACCCATCTATTCAAGGACAGAAGGTAGACTCTAATCTTTTATATTCAATACACTTCTCAATACATTGTCTGTTTTTCAGATTTTACTAATATATAGGGCCCAGTTGGGGAGCAAAGAATGATACAGACACATCTTTTTATCATGAAGGAGCTTATGATTTCGGTACATGCCTTCTATCCACTCCATTATCGAACAGTTGTTTACCTAATAAACTTAGGTCAGCTGAATTTAGTAATATATCATTATTTTTCTGTGGATTTACAGTCTTCTCAATCTTGTTAACTTAGACCATTATGTGATTTGTTGATACTACACTTACCTATATAAATTGAAAGTGAAGAGTTTTGTAATTTAAAATGAGTGGAGGGCTTCCCTGGTGGCGCAGTGGTTGAGAATCCGCCTGCCGATGCAGGGGGCACGTGCCCCGGTCCGGGAAGATCCCACATGCCGCGGAGCAGCTGGGCCCGTGAGCCATGGCCGCTGAGCCTGCGCGTCCAGAGCCTGTGCTCCACAATGGGAGAGGCCGCAGCAGTGAGAGGCCCACGTAGCGCAAAAAAAAAATGAGTGGAAATGTAGTGCTTGTTGAATCTTTACATAATGTCTGCACATATAATAAAACAAACTACAATGAAATTTTAAGAGATTTTAAAAATGAGTTGCTAGTAAAATTGTTTATTTTGTTGTTTATTTCAGGTAGTAACAGACGAGGATGGAATACCACCAGCCAGAGATATTCTAGTGTTATCCAGCCATCCAGTTTCTCCAAATCCACACCATGGGGGGGCAGCAAAGATCAAGAAAAGCCATCTTTTGCTCCTTTTGATTCTGGAGCGTCAGCTAGCAGGAACAGGGGGTTTGGATGGTCTCAGAACCCATTTGCTTCACCTAGCTCTGATGGGCAGAAAGATGAAAAGAAACTTCTGTAAGTGAAAGCCTTCAGAAAAATTCCTTCCCATTTGCTTATTTTTTTCAAAAGTACCTACAGTACTTTCCTTAAAAAAGAGGTAATGTTATTATTACTTTATTAAATTATTAAAAAATCAGAATAAGCAAAAAGCAGAAAAAACATCCATGATCAGAGATAACTACTATTTTGCAGGTATCATACTAGACTTTATTTCACTTAAAAATGTCATTCTTCTTTATCGATACAATGAGTTCTTGGGGATAATTATGCTTTTTCCACTTTTCTATTGATAACACCGTACTGTGAATATCTTTCTAATGTAGTCCTGCTTATATTAAATTATGAGTTCTTTACAAAGTATGAGGTGATTTAAAGCAACTTGTGATCTTGGAGGTCACTTATAGCATCTCGTATTCTTCTTTCTAAAACTTCTACTTCAGTAAGCCCATGTAAACATTTCATTTGATTTCCTTCATTATTGTGGAGTAGATTTCTTACCATTTATTGAGAACATTCATAGTAGAATTTATGATTGGTGCCGAAACAGTGCCTGGCTGTGTATAACTGTTCCGTCAGCCCCCAGCAATTAGGACAGAACTTAAATATACTCATTAGTCTTTTACATCCCGTAACTAAATTAGACTAGTTGTAAACATTTTGAACCATGTACCATATATAATAAATTAAAATAAATAAATAAAGTAAAAAACCAAATTAAAAAAATTAAAAAAGGAAAAAGAAACCCTCCTTCCTATATTTGATGTTGTCGTCGTAAAAATCCTAAATTTTATTATTATTTTATTATCAGTTATTCTTATTTGATTAATTCTGCTATTCTGGATAAGGGGGAAATATTTAATTTAGACCCAGATATATCCATGACTTTGCCAACAAGTTAACCACGGACATGGGTCTGTTCCCTTTTTGCAAAATGTGAGAATTAGACAAAATGATCTCTGAAATCCTAACCACTTAAATATTTTTATGGTTCTTTATTACTTACTGGTTCTTTCTTTCCCAGTTAAATGATCAGTGATGTTAATAATGAACAAAGAAAGATTAAACTTAGTATTGTGTATTTTATTATATTTCAGTTCTTTAAGATATGTATGGTATGATAGTTGAGTTCTCAGTAAATGTATCAGTTAATGGTTCAGTGTATTGGAAAACCAAAATTATGAACTTCTTTGATATTATTTATAATCATGAAATGTAGCTCATATTTCTATAAGCTTCTGCTTTAAAGAACACTCCTCAGAAAATATAACGGAAAAATCTAAAATTATATATTTAGTACAATTTAAAATTTCAATCATTGAAAATTATAAATGGTAAATTTTAACAATCAGTAGAAAAAGATCTTTTGCCCTTTTTTTTTCTCAGGGAAGGAATTGTAAAAGATATGGAGGTTTGGGAATCATCAGGGCAGTGGATGTTTTCTGTTTATTCACCAGTGAAAAAGAAACCTAATATTTCAGGTAACTAGAAATTATGTGTTTTTAAAATGTTTTTTACAACTATTATTTTCAAAACCAAGACTATGTCAAAAAAGAAATCGACCACAAACTTAGCTACAGTTAGGAGAGTTTGGACATTGTTTAAAGTATCCGAGTATTCTAGCAGAACTTCATAATTCAGAGATTGAGGTTGGAAGATATAGTTCAAGATATATAGATCCCTTGGGAAAATTAGTAGAATCAGGAACCACCACCTTTCCAATTCTGTAAGCCCAAGAAGAGGCTCTGCTTCCTTGGTTTCCTGTCAATACAACTTCAGAACCCTTTAGCTGCCTGCAGTGAATAGAAGAGTCCTGTTATGCCAAGGCTTTGGCTGCCTGATTCTGTTCTCTTTCTCCCCTATCTTTTTTTCTAAGGATAGTTATTTTTCATAAAGCATGTTGAGATCTCTTCTGGGGGTAATATTTGAAGGTAAGGAGCCTTAGCTGGGCTACAGAGATAGCATTTCTTTAGAATACTCCTTTCCTTCCCATTTTCTTTTGTCCATCGCCCTTTTTGGGCTGAAAGCTAGACCACCACAGTTGTTTTTGTTTTGTTTTTTTGACATCTTTATTGGAGTATAATTGCTTTACAATGGTGTGTTAGTTTCTGCTGTATAACAAAGTGAATCAGCTGTATGCATACATATATCCCCATATCCCCTCCCTCTTGCGTTAGACCACCACAATTTTATAAGCCTACTCTGGGTGGTCCTGGGCCCTATTAAGTTGAACAGCAAGTGCCTAGAAGATGAGAGCCCTGCAGTCTCTCAGAACTCTGGGATTTCTGTCTGTCTCTGCTCTATCTGCTCATTCTCTGTGAGCATTTGTGTCACACCACTCCTTAGTTGTTTATTTACTTAATCATTCAACAAATACTTATTGAATTTCTTTTGTGCCAGGCCTCATTCTAGGTGCTAGAGATATAGCAATGAGTAAGATAGATAGGATCCATCCCTTATGAAGTTTATGTTCTTGAGGGATGGAGGCAATAAGTAATACAAATAAATAAGATAATTTTAGATAGTGATTTTTCTGTAAAGAAAATAAGTGTTAAGCCTTTTTTAAAAAGTTCAGAATTGAACATAATGCCTAATGCCCTAGAGCAGTGGTTCTCAGTGTGAAATGTAGATCCATAAGCAGGGTTGTAAGATAAAATATGGGACATCCAGTTAAATTTAAATTTCAGATAAACAGTATTTTTAGTATATGAATATCCCATATACTATTTAGAACATACTTATACTTTTTTTTTGGCTGCGCCGTGCAGCTTGTGGGATCTTAGCTCCCAGACCAGGGATTGAACCCGGGCCCACGGCAGTGAAAGCGCCAAGTCCTAACCACTGGATCACCAGGGAATTCCCGGGACATACTTGTACTTTTAAAGTATTTGTTGTTTGTCAAATATTCAAATTTAACTGGGCATCCTCTTTTTTTTGCCTAAATCTGGCAACCCTATTGCTAAAATCCTTTTAGGGGCTGTACAAGTTTAGAAATATTTTCATAATAATACTAAGACATTAATTGCCATTTTCACTGTGTTGACATTTGCACTGTTCGTACAAAAGCTTTGATGAGGCACAGGCAACAAACTGTACTAGCAGATTATAATAGTCAATAAAAAAATTTTAATGCCATTTTCACTTAAGAATGTCCTTGATGAAGAGGTAAAAATTATTAAGTTTATTAAATATTGACCGTTAAGTGTACACCTTTTAAATATTCTGTGTGACAAAATGGGAAGCACACACAAAGTAACATTAACAAATTTTTTGATATTGTAAGATGACATGTGCCAACATTTGGAGGTTCTGGATAACTCAGTGAACCAATATTTTCCAGATGACCAATGTGTGACGTTACAAAATTATGCATGTTTGAAAAATCCTTTCTAAGTGCAAGATAAAACAATAGTTTTGGTTTATTAATATGATTTCATTAATATGATTTGAGTCCACATTATAGCTAACCTTTAAGAAACTACTGTCTGTCAAGTTTTGGTATAGTATCAAGAAGGATATCCACAATTATCTGAAAAGGCCATTAAAGTCATCCTTTTCCAGCTACACATCTGTGTGAGAACAGTTTTTCTTCATATACTTGAACCAGGCAATATACTGAAACAGGTTGAAGCAGATTGAACAGCAGAAGCAGATATAATAATCCAACAGTCTTCTATGAAGCCATACATTAAAGAGATTTACAAACATAAGACAATGCCACTTATATCACTAAATTTTTATTTTTTGTTTTGGAAAATAGTTTTTTCATTTATGTTGATATATTTCTTATTTTTAAGTGAATTAATATTTTGTACAATTTTTCAGTTTTCATTTCAGATATGGTAAATATTGATTTATGTAACCCATGTAAGCAAAAGGTCTGCCATCCTTATTTATTTTTAAGAATGTGAATGGGTCCTGAAACCAGAAAGTTGGAGAATCACTGTCTGTAGGCATCCATTATAATGAATTAATTTTTCCTGTGCAGCTAGAATGATACTACATTTGTACCACCCTTGAAAGAATTGAGGAAATAGTCACTCAAATCATTTTCTGTCTTCATGGTTCAGATGAGTAACAGATGGAAGGAGGAGAAAGTAGCCAGAGGGATAGTGTTTCTTCACAGAGAGTGGTTATCTATTCTTAGGAAGCAGTATTGGAGCCGAGTCCTGAATGAAGAGAAGATGTCACTTATGGGAAGATTTGGGGGGAAATGTTGCTTACAGTACAATAGCTAGTGCAGAGGCCCTTGTGGAAACAAGGTTGCCATGTATTTCGTCTGGCAAGGCCTGAATTTGCCAGAGAAGAGTAAATAAGAGAAAGAGTAATATGACATAAGGCCAGAGAGAGGCAGCCAGGGGCCAGATTATGTTGGGCCTAATTGCACTAGGAAGCCAGAAAGAGCTTTGAGCAGGAGGAGGGATATGATCTGATTAGAAAAAGCTCACTTAGGGACTTCCCTGGTGGCACAGTGGTTAAGACTCCGCCTGCCAACGTAGGGGACATGGGTTTGAGCCCTGGTCCGGGAAGATCCCACATGCCGCGGAGCAACTAAGCCCATGTGCCACAACTACTGAGCCAGCGCTCTAGAGCCCGCGAGCCACAACTGCTGAGCCCGCGTGCCACAGCTAATGAAGCCCGTGCGCCTAGAGCCCGTGCTCCGCAACAAGAGAAGCCACCACACTGAGAAGCCTGCGCACAGCAGCAAAGAGTAACCCCTGCTCACTGCAACTTGAGAAAGCCCGCGCACAAGCAACAAAGACTCAATGCAGCAAAAAATAAATAATTAAAATTAATTAATTAATTAATTTTTAAAAAGCTCACTTAGACTGTTGGTATGAAAAGAAATGGTCTGTTGGGGGGCAAAATAGCGGCAGGGCAATGAGTTAGGAGACAACTGCTGATGACCGAGAGTTACTAGCAGTGGAGACAGAATAGGTCAAAATTCGTGTTCTGTTTTGGAGCTAGTACTGGCAAGAGGCTTATTAATTAGATATGGGGAAAGAGAGAAATGCAAAGTGATTCTAGGTTTTGTGGCCTGAGCAGTTAATAAAGGTGGTAAAGACAAGTTGTTAGAGAGCTCCAGGATTCTGATTTGAATGTTTAGTCTTTTCTTTATTCTGAGGTAAGGGTCTTTGGGGTTAATGGTGTCTGGTTATAAATAATTCTCTGTAGAAAAATATCCTGAACTTTTTCTCCCTTTCTTAAAAAGTTTTCCTAATTATGAAAGTTACAGCTGTTGCCATAGAAAACTTGGAAAATACAGAAATATGTGAATAAAGATCAACTAATCTCAGAGATAACAACTGTAACATTTTAGTGTATTTCTTCCAAAACATGTGCACACATATTTCTTATTTATATGTATAATTAGGAATCATAACCTAGTGTTGTATTCTGCTTTGTTTTCAGTGTCTCCATTACTAAAAATACTAGAATGAACATCTTTTTATGTAACACCCTTTGTTTATACATTTAATTATTTCCTGAGGTTAAATCCTAGAAATTCTAAGATCAAAAGGTATGAGCATTTTTAAGGCATTTGACATTTATTAACAATTTTCCTCCCAGAAAAGTTTACCTTTTTGATTTCCATAATGGCAACTTAGGAGAATGTCCATTTCACCACATCCTTAATAACAATTATTCATTATTAATTTTTGTCAGTCTGATAAATAAAGCATTGTATCTCTATTTAAGTTGTATTTTTATTTTTTTTATTTATTTATTTATTTTATTTATTTATTTATTTTGCGCTATGCGGGCCTCTCACTGTTGTGGCCTCTCCCGTTGCGGAGCACAGGCTCCAGACGGGCAGGTTCAGCGGCCACGGCTCACGGGCCTAGCCGCTCCACGGCATATGGGATCTTCCCAGACCGGGGCACGAACCCATGTCCCCTGCATCAGCAGGCGGACTCTCAACCACTGCACCACCAGGGAAGCCCCTAAGTTGTATTTTTAAATTGAACTTTTTTTTTGTGTGTGAACTTTTTAATTTCATTTATTTACTGGCTATTTGAATTGTTTTGTGAATTGCCCGTTCATTATCTTTGCCCATACTAACTTATTTTTCTTACTGATTTGTAATAGCTATTTATACATTGATGTTAGCTCTTCTCCTGTCATATATGTTGCAATTACGGTTTTCCCAGTTTACTGTTTGCCTTTCAATTTTGCTATTGTAGTTTCTGACTTACAGAATATTTTTTTTTAGAAGTATGAATGTATATGTAGTCAATTCTTTCTTGTTTCTTTTGTTTATTATTCCTTCCACTCCATTTATCTTTAGAAAATTTTTCCCCTTCAAAGATCAGATAACAACTATATTTTATTCTAATTTTATACTTTATTAAATAGAGTATAGGCTTTGAATTTTTTCCTTATGATTATGAAATTTTTCTAATGATCAAGATTAGCATATTTTCCTGTCTAGTACCTCTTATTTTACTCTACTATCAAAAGTATTGGTATTTAAAGATTCCAATTGATTCCTCACTTCAGGTTTTACAGATATTTCACCAGAGGAGTTGAGACTTGAATACCATAACTTCTTAACCAGCAATAACTTACAGAGTTATGTAAGTTTGTTTCCTATTCATTTACCTAACCGATTAGCTGTTAATTATTGTCTTCTCTGTAGTGGCTTGCTTGTGTGTTGGCAAAGTGGATGAGGTCTATAATTTTTTTTCAGAACAAGGCTATTTTTATATTCTAAATTAAAATTTAGAATTTCTTTGAAATTGGTTGATTATCTAAAATGGTGATAATATACTTTGACTGTAGTAACTAGGAATGTCATTATTTTTATTACGGGTTATCCAGCAATCAGTCCCAGAAATCATACCTTTCATTATTTGGCAAACATCTATGGAGTATGTCTTAGGTGCAGACACCACAATGAATGCTAGAAAAACAAACTTAAATAAAATGCAGTGTTGTATATAGATTAACATTCTCATATATCAAATATCAAAAAATTGAAAAGCTAGGCTTGAATAAGTTCAGTGCCTAAAGGAAATGACATAAATCATGTATTTTTCTATTGTCTACAGTCAATATCATGTGTTTCAACTAGTGCACATGTTTGTCTCTGTACTGCCAGGTACTTGTGATTTTAACTAGGTGATACAAGGAGTTGGAGAACAGGGAAGGGGGTCTACAGCTGGAGTATCTTTAGCAAGTAGGGGTAGGTCAATGCAAATTTTACAAGTTATGTGTTGTAAAAATGTTTTATAAATTTATTGTGACTTTGGAAATACAAACATGAAGTTGTTGGAGAGATTATCTTAAACACTCAATATTGACTCATCATTTTTCTGTCTTCTCTCCAGCTACATTCCATCCAACAGTTAATAAATCAGTGGAGGAACAGGGTAAATGAACTGAAAAGTCTAAATACATCAACTACAATAGCTTTGGTGAGTATTGGAGAATTTTCTACAGGGAAACGTCTTATCTATTGCTTTTTTGCAGAATTTCACTTTGGATTTGGAAAGCAAAGCTAAAATTCTCTGTCAAGAATTGTGATACACACATTCTCAAGAACTATATTATCATTTAGAGTCACGGTCCTGGAATTGTTTTGTCTCTGTTCCTTAGTCAGAAAAGCACAGATAATTATGCTTTTCTAAAACTATTTTTAGAATAAGGTGTTTAACTTTGGTGGTACTAGTTTTAAACATTGGAAAACATTACATAAATTCAAGTATGCCAGGTTATCAGCATTTAAAAAGAAATTGCTTTGAAAAATATGAATGCATATTTAGACTAATGTATACTTTTGTGACTGAAGGACCATATGTTCCTTGTCTTATACAGAAATGCCTTTAGGAGATACATGCCCACTTGTCCCCAAAGATACATGATCCTGCTGCAGCATATTCATTATCTCTGTCAATAGTTTATTTTGCTACCCCCATAAGAAGTTCTTAAGAATATTATTTTTAAATAAGATATTTACATTTAGAATTTGGTATTTCCAGTCTACGAGGTGGTTTTTCTTTGTACTTTCTGAAAAAGGCTATGAGAGTAGTAGCTGTCTAAAGTTAGTGAATGACTGTTTGAAAGTCCCGACTCCTTTCTTTTTTTTTTTTAATTTATTTATTTATTTTTGGTTGTGTTGGGTCTTCTTTGCTGCGTGTGGGCTTTCTCTAGTTGTGGCGACAGGGGGCTACTCTTCGTTGCAGTGCGCGGACGTCTCATTGCGGTGGCTTCTCTTGTTGTGGAGCACGGGCTCTAGGCACATGGGCTTTAGTAGTTGTGGCGCGCGGGCTCAGTAGTTGTGGCTCACGGGCTCTAGAGCGCAGGCTTAGTAGTTGTGGCACACAGGCTTAGTTGCTCTGCGGCATGTGGGATCTTCCCGGACCAGCGGTCAAACCCATGTCCCCTGCATTGGCAGGCGGATTCTCAGCCACTGCACCACCAGAGAAGTCCCCCTACTTTTTTTCTAAATATGTGCTTCTAAATGACTAGACTCTTTTTTGGGGGGGCATTGCATTTTATTTTTGTTTAATTAATTTTTATTGGAGTATAGTTGCTTTACAATGTTATGTTAGTTTCTACTGTACAGCAAAATGAATCAGCTGTACATATACATCTATCCCCTCTTTTTTGGATTTCCTTACCATTTAGGTCACCACAGTGCATTAAGTAGAGTTTTCTGTGCTATACAGTATGTTCTCATTAGTTGTCTATTTTATGCATGGTGTCAATAGTGTATATGCGTCAACCCCAATGTCCCAATTCCTCACACCCCCCACAAATGACTAGACTCTTGTGCAAGCTAATTTCTTCTACCTTTCAGTTGTTGTAATGCCATTTGAATTCAGTAGGACTCCTCGGAAGTATTTTTTCTCTAGATGAGAGATGGCCCGCCATCACCATTGCTGATGTAGAAGGGATAACTGAGTCCAGAGAACTACAGAGCTTCCTTTAAGGTTGGAAGTTCCATGTCCTTTGCCACCTTCCTAGGGGCCCTTCTGTAGGTGAGAATCTTGGACAGCCTACCTACAACTGGCTTACCACGTGTCAATTCTTCATGCCAAGTGATTGGTTTTTTTTAAATATTTATTTATTTATTTTATTTTTGGCTGTGTCGGGTCTTAGTTGCGGTTAGCGGGATCTTCATCGCGGCATGCAGGATCCTCCACTGCGGCACCCAGGCTCATCATTGCGCAGGCTCCTCATTGCAAGGCGCAGGCTTCTCTCTAGTTGTTGCCCGCGTGCTCAGTAGTTGTGGCGTGCAGGGTTAGCTGCCTCGCGGCATGTGGGATCTTAGTTCCCCAACCAGGGATCAAACCCACGTCCCCTGCATTGGAAGGCGATTCTTAACCACTGGACCACCAGGGAAGTCCCTGCCAAGTGGTTTATTCTTTATTCCTTTAATCTATTATATGGATATAATTTGTTTATCCACATACCTGTTAATGACTGAGGGAGAGAAGCTAGACGAAAAAAAGAAAAAGTACATACTATATGATTCCATTTATATGACACTCTAGAAAAGACAAACCTCATCTCTAGTAATAGAAAGTCGGTGAATGGTTCCCTGGGGCCAGAGCTTGGGAGAGTGTTGACTGGAAAGGGACACAAGTGAACTTTTATGGGTGATGGAAATATTCTAAATCTTGATTGTAGTTGTGGTTATAAGTTTGTCAAAACTCATCAAAATATAGATAGATTGTTTTAATGGACGCATTTTATTTTATGTAAACTGTACCTCAGTAAAGTTGATTTTGTTTTTAAAGAAAAAATGCCAATAGGGTTTTAAAATGAGAGAAATCTTATGTGCTTAGGTTGATGAGGGAAGACTTCTTAGAGGTAAGGATTAAGTGAACAGTTCCTTGAAAAGGAGATTAAGATTTCAGTAAGCAGAGACGAAAGACATTTCTAGAGCAGAAAATAGCAAGAGCATAAAATATTTTCAGGGAAAAGGAAATGTTTAATAGATTTTAGTGGTAAGCTTTTAAAAATGTAATTGCGAATTAACTTCAGTTCAAGCATTTGAGTAAGTAGACTGAGTAGCCTCTAAAGGTCCTTTACCTAATATCTAGGTTTTTTGATAAATGCAGATCAACCAGTAGAAACTAAAATCTAGAATTAAAAAGTATTTTCCTGATTTTAATATGTGTTCATTGAAGAAATTTAGAAAGTGTTTTAAAAGCATAAGTAAAATTAAAATCATTCATAATTCATCAGCCGCACAATCACTTCGAACTCATTGAGGCTGGCCCATTTTTTTCTATGAACATTCACTTGTAGGCATTTTTCTATATTAAACAAAATGAAGACGTTTTAAAAATTGATTTTAAAAATTCATTTTAAAAATTCATTTTAAAAATTGAATTTGGCTATAAAGTGTATAGAAAAGGTACTTGAGAATTACTCACTTGCCTACCTTTTTTTTAATAGCTCTCTGATATAAAGGGTGGAGTAAATCAAGCAGCACCTGCATTTGGATTTGGCAGTAGGCCATCAGTAACGTTTGGGTCACCAGGTAAGTGACAAAGTAATGAAGGACTTCACTGATTCAAAAAAATAGGATTTTATAGGTTTCAAATATAAAGCCTGAAGTTCTGTTTAGTGCCATTTTAAGTCACTCTTGCAAACTCTACCACCTTCCATAATAGAGCTTCAAAGAATTTGGCTCATCAAGCATTTGCGAAATGGGATTCAGAATGGGCATGGTCTTTGAAAGACCCTATGGCTCAGGCTTTAGAAGTATATTTTAGGAATGGTTTTTCAAGACTTCCATAGGAATACATAGTTAGGGTAGCAGCAGCTTTGAGGACTTTGTTGTCCCTGTATATAACAGCATAGTATTGTCCTCAAATGACAGTTCCGATGAGATGAGGGGACAGGTGAAGTGAAGGTTTACTCCCTAATCCCTGAGGTTTCTCAAGAGCTGCCTCCTTGAGTGTAAATTATGGTGCAAATGAGATCAATGTAGCAGAAAGACAGGACAACAGGGTTTAGTGGGTTTGTCCTAGTTTCTCATTTTCACTTTTCTCTTCTTCCTTCCAATAAGTTAATTATCGTCTAAATATGGCAGAAATAAGAAAAAAAAGGGCGGGTGGGGAGTAGTAATATAGCTACATTTTCTGATTAATAGCTTCTTTTTTTCTTTTTCTGGTTTTTGTAGGTTTTCCAGTGAATAACAACAGCAGCATTAGTGCTCAGAATTTTAGTTTTAAACCAAGCTCTGGATTTGCTACTGCCCCTTCTGGAAGCCCTTCTGTGTTTGGGAGTACTCCAGCATTTGGAGCTGTACCCTCCGCCAGTTCTGCCATCACTGCTTCTACTCCAGCTTTTGGACTTGGGAAACCCCAGATCACATCTGCTGCTTCATTTTCATTTAAAAGCCCTGCAGCTTCTGGTTTTGGATCATCCGGATTTTCAGGATTTCCAGCTTCTACGGCAGCAGGACCTGTTGGAGCTCCAGAGGCCCCAGCCTTTGGAAGCGGCAGTTCTTCAGCTGGTTTTGGTAGTCCAGGCTCACAGTCTCACACTGCTTTTTCCAAGTCATCCAGTGACACCTTTGGAAACAGCAGCATATCCACCTCTCTCTCATTCTCAAATGGCAGCACCACAACAGATAATGTATTATTCACACCCAGGGATCAACTAACAGCAGAAGAACAGGAACAATTTCAATCCAAGAAATTTACTCTGGGAAAAATTCCATTAAAGCCACCTCCTGTGGAACTTCTAAATATTTAAACGAGTAATTTTAAATACAGAAAAGAACAGCTTTTAAAATTGTTTTGAGTGGTTCATATGAAAGGGCAGATATATATATATATACATACATATATATTATATATATACATATATATTTATAAGAAGTATAAACTTTCAATAATAGGAGTTTTTATATTTAGCATTTTCTTGAGTGTAACTATTTAAGTAAAACAACAAAAACTCAGCAACGGATTTTTTTTTTTTTTTTTTTGCTATAATTATGAATGGAACTGAAAAAACTGTCAGGGTGCAGTGAATAAAGTACTTTTCTTATTCTACATCACTTTACTCTCTTACCATTTAAAATTTTACATTTAAACATTTTTTTTAAAAGGAAGGAGATAATTTCTAGAACCAGCAGAGAAAAAATGCTTAAATGTTTAGCCTACTTACCAAATAAACATCAGTAGCATGACTTTAAACTTCATGTTAAAGAAGATTCTCTTAAAGAGAGAAATAACAATTTTTAAAGGGTGAAAACTTTTTAAGACCTAAGAAGCATTTTCCCCTCATATTTTTTCCTCCTCAGTTTTGGCTCTCTCATGGACCATTTGAGTTTTCTTCAACAATTCTGGGCTAATTTTTATCTTGGCCTAATTTTTATGTAATTCTATTTTTTCCTCACATTATCCCATCAAGTGGATGGATTGTAAGAAGAGTAGAAATTATGATCTCCTGTGAATAAATAGTATATAAATATCCTTTGTAGTTGCATAAAACATTTCTGGAAGAATATTTAAGAAACTTGCTAACAATGATTACCTCTGGGAAAAGAATTGGTGTCTGAGTTAGGAGAAATACTTTATATACCATTTTGAACTGTTTGAATATTTTACCATGTACATGCATTACTTTGTTTTTTTAATTGAAAGAAAATCAGGAAAATTAAAAAAGGACTAGGAAGCTTTTTTCAACTATAAACAGCAACATTATTGGCAAGTTTAATGATACTTATGATCAAGCTAGTTTTTCTAGCTGCATTTTTGAAAAGCATTTTTTTTTAATATAAATTTATTTACTTATTTATTTATTTGTTTTTGGCTGTGTTGGGTCTTCGTTGCGGTACACGGGCTTCTCATTGCCGTGGCTTCTCTTGTTGCAGAGCACGGGATCTAGGCGTGCAGGCTTCAGTAGCTGTGGCATGGGGGCTCAGTAGTTGTGGCTTGTGGGCTCTAGAGCTCAGGCTCAGTAGTTGTGGCACACGGGCTGAGTTGCTCCGCGGCATGCGGGATCCTCCTAGACCAGGGCTCGAACCTGTGTCCCTTGCATTGGCAGGCAGATTCTTAACCACTGTGCCACCAGGGAAGCCCGAAAAGCATTTTTTTTAAACTAACGAATAACTCTTTATTCAAGATGCATCTTCTCTAGAATTTTTTTTTAAGTAACAGAGAAGGGACTTATAACTGGAAAAAAGTTTTTGAACAAATCTAGGCTGCTTTCTTCCGCCTCCATTTACATTATTATGGTATGCTCTTATTCCTTTGTGGTATATTTCTTAAAACACTTTTTTATAAAATATGTTTATTATAATAAATTTGGAAATTTCCAACAAGGAAATTAAAATTTTCAGTAATCTTCTCCCTGCTTCCCCCAAATAGTTTATGTAGAGCAGTGAGGATTCACCAGCTGTTTCTAGAGTTTCTATTAGAATTCTCAGACATGTTTGGATCTTCCTGTGTCCTCAGATTGAGGGAGTAATATCTTGTATATCTTACATATGGTTGATCCAAATACCCAGAGACCTGTCATGAGTAGAAGCATATGTGTCAGAGTTCTGTATTCCTTTCTCAAGCCTCAAAAATTACACAGCTAGCACTGTGAGAACAGTTTCCTGACACAGATCTGGCATTGAAGTCATTTTTTTAAGTGAAAGTAAAAACTATTAAAAGATATGCACTCCACGTGATTTTAGCATATATGCAAAGGGTTTAATCCTCATGGGATCCAGTTTCTCTGTTACACTTTTTGAAGAACTGTATGACTCAACAGTTGTGGAACCCCAGCATTTAGAATAAAATCTACTCAAGGGGGTGTATGTTTGAAACCATCCTTGGTATAGAAGTGATAAATAGACCCTAAGTTCCTGCTTTGGTCGTAAGCTCTAAAGACTTTCCAATGTTTTTTTCAACACAGTTGACTCCTAGAGTTGTCCTACCCTGATGGAATGAACCCTGTGCTACCATTAGGTTGGTTACAGGCTTACCAGGCTCCCTTGGGTCCCAATTGAACTTCCCAATGTCCTGGAAGCTCTGAGGATGCAGATTAAGGGCCCAGTGTTTCTAAATCTGCCTGACTGTAAGGATCACCTGGGGTACTGATTAAATAATATATCCATTGGGCTAGGCTTGGGAATGTGTTTTTTTTTTACCAAGTGACCCATGAGATCCTTCAGGCAAGTTTGGGAAACTAGCCTATCCAACTACATTTAGGCTACTTAGTAATATGCAATTTGGGAGTTGTAATTGTTGGAAGTCTATTTTCTGTGCTTTCACACACACACACACACACACACACACACACACACACACAAATGAGATCCAAAGTTGTCAGATAGTGCACTTGTCAAAAAGTACAAATAGGTGCTATGAGTTCCTTAAAAGTGTGAGAAACTGAAGCAAAGAAGTCCACAAAGTAGAAGTCAGCAGTATGCATGCATACTGGTATCAGGAGTCCAAGGAGGCCAGGAACTCCTAGACAGGCCCTAAGGGGCAGCAGGGCTTCAGAAAATCAGAAACAGGTAACACTGAGGTGGTGGCCAGGCATAAAGGTAGATTGAGTTTCAAGACCCTAAGAGAGTGGAAGGGAAAAGGCAACCGCAAGGCACGAGAGCAAGTGCCACCATCTGGATTTTTTTTTTTTTTGTCACCGTCTGGATTTATTCAGTGAGGCAAGAACCGATTCTAGCAGAGCTGGTCGAACTGAAAGTAGACCCAAAATAAGCATAAACAGCCTCCCTTCACAGCTTCTACAACAGCTGTCCCTTTTACCTCGGACTCAGAGCAAGGGACAGAATCGTATATAAGGTTTTATTACAAGTAAACTGATTTAACTAGGTTGATTATCTGATCACAGATTAGAAGGGGAGAAGTGTAACAGCTGAGAGCTGACTAGAAGGAGAGAGAGAAGCTGATATTAAAACTATTTAAAAGGCATAACATGATTTAGCTACATAGTATTGTTCATAAGAGTAAAATAATTCAATCCAGTGTCCAACAACAGGAAATTGGTTAATGTGGTAGGTTCACATATTGGAATACTAAACAGCCTTTCTAAATGACCTAGAAGAATAGGGAATAAACTTGGAAAGTTTTCACTCTGTAGTCAATGGGCAAAACCTGTTATAAAACAGCATGTACAATGTGGTCCAGTTTTGGGGGAAAGTATATATTCATGGGAGGAAAAAGCCTAAAATTAATAATAGCTCAGATTTGTTTGGTTTTTTATTGTGGTTAAAAAAAAACATTAAATTTACCATCTTAAGCATTTTTAAGTTCAGCGGCATTAAGCTACGTTCACATCGTTGTACAACAGATCTCTGGAACTATTTCATCTTGCCAACCTGAAACTGTTTACCCACTAAACATTCATTCTCCCTCCCTCCTTTCTCCAGGACTTGGCAATCACATTTCTACTTTCTGTTTCTATGATTTGACTACTTTAGATACCTCATATGAGTAGACTCATACAGTAATTGTCCTTTTATGCTGGCTTATTTCACTTAGCATAACGTCCTTGAGGCTCATCCTTGTAGACTGTGATCGAATTTTCTTCTTTTTTTAAGTTTGCATAATATTCCATTGTATGTATTGTATGAACCACATTTCGATTATCCATTCAGCTGTTAACGGAATTTGGGTTGCTTCTACCTCTTGGCTACTGTAAATAATGTTTTAATGAGCATCTCTTAAAGATCCTGCTTTGAATTCTTTTGGATATATACCCAGAAATGGGTTTGCTGGATCATATGGCAGCTCTGTGTTTAGTTTTTTGAGAAACCTTTACACTGCCCTTCGTAGGAGTTACACCATTTTACATTCCCAGCAGCAGCGTTTCAGTTTCTCCACATCCACCCCAACACTTGGTTTCTTGTTTTAACAGTGGCCTTCCTAATAGGTGTGAGGTGATATCTCGTGATTTTGATTTGCATTTCTCTTATGATTAGTGCTGTTGAGTATCTTTTCATATGCTTGTTGGCCATTTGTATATCTTCTTTGGAGCACTATCTATCTATTGAACTCCTTTGCCCATCTTTAATAGGGTTATTTGTTTTCTTGTTGAGTTTTAGAAATTCCCTATGTATTCTGAATGTTAACCCTTTATCATATATATGATTTGCAAATATTTTCACTCATTCCACAGATTGCCTTTTCACTCTGTGGATTGTTTCCTTTGACACACATAAGTTTTGAAGTTTGATATAGTCCCATTTGTCTATTGTTGCTTCTATTGTCTGTGTTTTTGGTATCACATTCAAGAAATCATTGCCAAATCCAATGTCCTGAAGCTTTTCTCCTATGTTTTCCTCTAGTGGTTTTATACATTTAGGTCTTTAACCTATTTTAATTTTGGTCCATGGTATAAGGTAAGTGTCCAACTTCATTCGTTTGCATGTAAATATACAGGTTTCCTAGTACCATTTGTTGAAAAGACTATCTTTCCCTATTTTGTAGTTTTGACATCTTTGACAAAAATTATTTGGCTATATAGGCAAGGGTTTATTTCTAGGCTCTAGTCTCTGTTTCATGGGTCTGTATATCTGCCTTTATGCCAGTACCAGAGTGTCTCAGTTGGTGTTGCAGTGTAGCTGGTTTTGGAATAAGGAAATGTGAGGCCTCCAACTTTGATCTTTTTCAAGATTATTTTGGCTATTCAGGGTACCTTGAAATTTCGTATGAGTTTTAGGATTTTTTTTCTACTTCTGCAAAAAAATGACATTGGGTTTTTTATATGAATTGCATTGAATCTTAACATCGGTTTATGTAATATGCACATTTTACCAATATTAAGTCTCCCAAACCATAAGCACAGGATGTCTCCATTTATTTGTGTCTTCTTTGATTTCTTTTAGCAATGTTTTATAGTTTTCAGTGTACAAGTCTTTCACCTCCTTGGTTAAGCTTATTCCTATGTATTTTATCCATTTTGATGCCATAGTAAATGTGATTGTTTTCTTAATTTTCTTTTCACATTAACCATTATTAGAGTGTAGAAATACACCTGATTTTTGTATGTTGATTTTGTGTCCTGCTAGTTTGCTGAAATTACTTATTAATTGTAACAGGGTTCTTTTGTGTGTGTGCATGAAGTCTTTAGGGTTTTCTACATATACGATCATGGAATCTGTGAACAGAGATCATTTTACTTCTTCCTTTCGGAATTGGGTGCCTTTTATTTCTTTTTCTTTTCTAATTGCTCTGGCTAGGACACTCGATACTAAGTTGAATACAAGTGGTGAGAGGGGGCATCTTTACCTTGTTTCTTTTTTTTTTTTTTAATGGACACTTTTAATCCTAATTGCTTTTCTTAAAATTCATTTACTTAATTTTAATTTTTGGCTGCGTTGTGTCTTCATTGCTGCGCACAGGCTTTCTCTAGTTGCGGTGAGCAGGGGCTACTCTTCGTTGCAGTGCGCAGGCTTCTCATTGTGGTGGCTTCTCTTGTTGCGGAGCACAGGCTCTAGGCTTGCAGGCTTCAGTAGTTGTGGCACGTCAGCTCAGTAGTTGTGGCTCGCAGGCTGTAGAGCACAGGCTCAGTAATTGTGGCGCATGGGCTTAGTCGCTCCACTTTGCCTTGTTTCTGACCTTAAAGGAAAAACTCAGTCTTTCGTGGTTGAATATGATGTTAGTTGTGGCCTTTTCATATATGGCTTTTATCATGTTGAGGTAGTTTCCTTCTTTTCCCAGTTTGTTGAGTGTTTTTTTTTTTTTTTTTGCAGTATGCGGGCCTCTCACTGTTGTGGCCTCTCCCGTTGCAGAGCAGAGACTCTGGACGCACAGGCTCAGCGGCCATGGCTCACGGGCACAGCCGCTCCGCGGCATGTGGGATCTTCCTGGACTGGGGCACGAACGCGTGTCCCCTGCATCAGCAGGCGGACTCCCAACCACTGCGCCATCAGGGAAGCCCACTATCTACTCTTTCAATTCTAATTTTAGTTATTTGAATCTTCTAACTCTTTTTCTTAGCTAATCTAGATAAGGGTTTGTCGATTTTGATGATCTTTTTAGAAGACCATGTCTTAGTCTGCTTGGGCTGCCAAAATAAAATATCATAGAACGGATAGCTTAAAAAACAGATCTTTATTTCTCACAGTTTTGGAGCCTGAAAGTCCATGTCAGGGTGCCAGCATAGTCAGGTTCCAGTGAGAACCCTTGTCTTAGCTTGCAGATAGCTGAGGTGGCTAGGGTGCTAAGGTGGCCTTTTGTCATGCATGTGCATGAAGAAATAGATTTCTCTCTCCCTCTTCTTACGAGGGCACTAGTCCCATCATGAGGCTCCCACCCTCATGACCTAATTTAAACCTAATTATCTCTCAAAGGCCCCACCTCCAAATACCATCACTTTGGTGGTCAGGGCTTCAACATATGAATTTAGGTGAGGGGACACAAACATTCAGTTGGTTTTATTGGTTTTATTGATAATACCAACTCTTGGATTTATTGATTTTTTCTATTGTTTTTCTCTTCTTTATTTCATTTACCTCTCCTTTAATCTTTATTGTTTCTTTCCTTCTGCTAAATTTATGTTTAGTTTGTTCTTTTCCTATTTCTTCAACGTATAAAATTAGATTATTGATTTGAGATCTTTCTTCTTTTTAATGCAAGTGTTTATAAAGTTCCCTGTTATCACTGCTTCTGCTGCATCCCGTAAGTTTTGGTATGTTGTATTTTTCATTTGTCTCTAAGTGTTTTCTAAATTCACTTGTGATTTATTCTTTGATCCATTTGTTGTTTAAGAGTATGTTGTTTAATTTCCACATACTTGTGTTTTTTCCTTCTGCTGTGGATTTCTAATTTCATTCCATTGTGGTCAGAGACACCTTGTATGATTTCAGTCTTCTTAAATTTGCTAAGACTTGTTTTGTGACCTAACATATGGACTACCTTGGAGAATGTCCATGTGCACTTGAGAAGAATGTGTATTCTGCTATTGTTGGGTGAAGTGTTCTGTATATGTTTCGTTCAATTATTCTATAGTGTTAAGTCCTCTGTTTTCTTATTGATCTTCTGTTTGGCTGTTCTATCCATAACTGAAAGTGGAATATTGAAGTATCCTACTATTATTGTGTTGCTGTCTTTTTCTCCCTTCAGTTCTGTCAATGTTTGCTTCATATATTAGGGAGTTCTAATGTTAGGTGCATGTATATTATAACTGTTATATCTTCCTGGTGAATTGACCCTGTTATCATCATGCAATGTCCTTCTTTGTCTCATATGATAGTTTTGGTATTAAAGTCTATTTTATCTAAGTATGGCCACCTCTGCTCTCTTTAGGTTCCTGTTTGCATGGAATATTTTTTCCATCCTTTCGCTTTTAGCCTATGTGTGTCTTTAGACCTATAGCATGTCTCTGTAGACAGCATATTAGTTGGTTCTTGTTTTTTATCCATTCAACCAATGTGTCTTTTAATTGGTACATTTAATCGATTTACATATAAATTAATTATAGGCAGGAAAGGACTTATATTGCCATTTTGTTTTCTGTATCTTATAAACTTTTTGTCCCTCTCTCCATCCTGCTGCCTTATTTTGCGTTTTGCTGATTTTTTTGGTACTGACATATTTTGATTCCCTTCTCATTTCCCTTTGTGTATATTCTATAATTTCTCTGTGGTTATCACTGTAATTACATAAAATATTTTAAAGTTTTAATAATATGTTTTAAACTGAAAACAACTTTAATCACATATAAAAACTCTGCTCCTTTACAGTTCTGCCTCACCCACTTTATGTTATTGAGACATAAATTATCTCTTGTAACATTGCATATTTATTAACATAAATTTATAATTACTTTTTATGCTTGCTTTTGTTTTCTTAAATCTGTACCAGATTTAAAAGTGATTTATGCACTTACCTTACAATACTACATAATTCTAAATTTATCTATATGTTTACCTTTACCAAGGAGTTTTATATTTTTGTATGGTTTTTGTTGCTCTTTATCATCCTTCTGCTTTAACTTGAAGGACTCCCTTCAGTATTTCCTTTTTTTCTTCCTAGCCAGTTTGTTTTCTGTTGACACCACAATGCTCAGGTCTCGACCGTGTACTTCGGTGGTGGTCACAACCGTTACTTCCATTGCTGCTGCTTGGTCTTCAGGTTCTCCTCACGCTTGTTGAGCTGGCAGTGCATAGTACATATTTTCCTGGGCTGCAGTTCCAGGGGTTTGTACTTCTTGCCCTTGTAGAATTTCCTGAGGTTCTCTTTCTGAGTCTGGTTAATGGCAGTGAGAACACAGGCAATAGATTTTCAAACAACTCGAATCTTATAGAGTTTGGAAGCTGCACTGCCTGTCACTTTGGAGACATGCAGCTGGGACAGCTCCACTTTCACGTCATCCATCTGTTTCAGCAGCTCCTCCTTCTTCTAGCCTGAAAGTCTCAAGACTTAATGTTGGCCATGGCTGCACAAGGATGCTTTAAAGTATGAAACAGATGAATGAAGACATCTTCTTTACCCAAAACATTAGTTTATGTTAAAAATTATTGCAGGGCTTCCCTGGTGGCGCAGTGGTTGAGAGTCCGCCTGCTGATGCAGGGGACACGGGTTCATGCCCCGGTCCGGGAAGATCCCACATGCCGCAAAGCGGCTGGGCCCGTGAGCCATGGCCGCTGAGCCTGCGCGTCCAGAGCCTGTGCTCCGCAACAGGAGAGGCCACAATAGTGAGAGGCCCACGTACCGCAAAAAAAAAAAAAATTATTGCAGAAGAAGAAACTCAATGGGGTCTGACTTCAATAATACTCATCAAAGGTAAATTAATATAACAAAATACCACTTCATGCCCATCAAATGGGCAAAAATCAAAGTCTTACAATAACAGTGTTAATGAAGATGTAACATTGTGGAGACTCTGGTGAGCTGCTGATAGGAGTGTGGATTGGTGCAAGCACTCCAGAGAGCCATTTGGCAATATCTAGTAACTTTGAAGATGATCATCCTCTGCAACCTAGAAGTTTTACTCCTCTGCAAGGCCCTTGCTCCTCAAAGCGTGGTCCTAGGACCAGCAACATCAACACCATCTGGAAACTATGCAGAATCTCAGGCCCCATCCCAAACCTACCAAATCAGAGTCTGCATTTTAACAAGACTCACCAGATGATTATATGCACATGAATATATGAGAAACTACTGCATGTGGGAAAAGGAGACATGTATAAAACTTTAAATAGAATTGCTTGTAGTAGCAAAACATTGGAAAAAACCAGAAGTCCATGCCCATGATAACAGATACACTTTGGTATAATAGGATACATCTGTACAACAACTTGAGTTACATGTATAAACAGCCAAGAAAGCACAGGTGCAGAATGATTTGTCTAATATACCACTGAAAGTACAAAGTACAAAACAATATTATATATTGCTTATGAATTTATAAACATAGTAAAGGAATAACAGCATGAGAATAATAAGCACCAAATTCAGAATAGAGCTTGTTCAGGGTGGGGAAAAAAAAGAATGAGATTTAGGAGGCATATACAGGGGGCTTTATATCTGTGACTTTTTAAAAATTTAAACGTAATATGACAATAGTAAAATTTTATAGAGTGGGTGATGAGTACATAATTATTCATTATATTTTTTCTGTACTTTTCCATGTACTTGAAATAAGTTTACAAATTTTTAAAGGTTTAATTTAGAAAAACAAAAAAAGGAATGCCTTCTTTCCCACCCTCAATTTTGTATTATCGAGTAGCTTTTAGATTTCTGAAGTGATCACTATGAATCAACTAGTTTGTCAAATTGTTTCCAAGTCTTGAATTAAATATTCCACTCTGAAGATTCCATTCATTCAAGTACTGAAGTACAAGGAGTAAAACTACTCTAAAGAACAACTGACTGTGGATGTAGACCATGTTATTTTTGCTGCTAATGAAATGTTAAAGGTACACATTCAAATATTTGTGGAGCAAAATGGAAACTACATTTGATTCACTTATTTGGGTAAGAATATGTGTTTGTCTCTCTACTTACACCAGACCAGGAAGATAATCTAGAATCAATATGATAACCTTGAGGCTCTTTTCTCAACCATATGTTATCAACCAACTGGAAGTCTAGTCTTATTTCCTTGGTCATTTATAACGTAAACAGCATTTAGTCCTGTCAGCATTGAAGTGGAGAAATAGAGGAATTCTCTGCCACTGATATTTTTTTATCACAATGGTTGTCAAGCTTTTCCATTTGGAAACCTTCTACTGACTCTATATGATTCACATCTCCCCTATACCAAGAAAAAAAATTCAAAAGAGGACATGACTTTACTGGAATTATCTATTAATTTAGAAGCTATTCAACTGAGGGACATTTACATAATTCAGTAGAGAAAACATACAGTTCTGTGTAAGAAAAAGTTTGCCTGATTTATAGGAATTGTTGATCATCCATATTAAGGACCCGCCAAATGCAAATGTTACACTAAGGATTCAGTCCTAAGACCTATTGAGGTTTGGAAACAGGCTCTGAAGGATTATGGGAAGTTCTAAACAAAGTGTCAAGTCTATCAAGGAGCTCATCATCAAAGATGAAGATGAAGGAGAATAGAATCAAATTCAAACGGTAACATATATACAAAAGCACTGCAGTGAGTATATCAAAATGCTACAGGGTAAGGTTAATGGAGTCACGAGGAGCCATGAGCCTGTGGTAACTTCCCAGAGGAAATGAATTTTAATAGTTTTGAGAGGGAAGTGAAATCATAATGGGAAGGAGAAATAGCTCAAAGGGCCAGAAGTGAGCTTCTAAAGCGAGATAAGCGGAGCCTGGGAAGACTATATTCACTTTATGATATAGAGTTTGAAAAGATTATCTCTTTAGATGATCTAAATGTGAGCTTGGGCAGGTTAACTTTTCTAATCCTCTTATCTGTAGAATAGGTAATATTCAACACCCAGAGATTGTGTGATCAGTAATGAGTGTAACATCCTTAGGAGAGAAATTATGTTCAATAATTCCATTATTCACTAAAATTATGCTTGTTCACTATAGAGAATTCAGACCACATAGAAATACATAAAGTGAAAATTATACTCCACGTTCCCAATAACATGGTCTTTAACATTTTTGTGTGCATTTCTTCCATTTTTATTCCTTATACACATTCTGATAGGTATTATCATTATCGATGCTATCATACTATTTTGCATCTTGTCACTGAACAGAACGTCTTGAAGAACCTTCCATGTCAGTACATATAGATTTACCTTACTGTTTTTTGTTTTTTTAGATAAGTAGATCTATTAATATAGGATGCTTATGAAGGATAGAAGCAGGCAAGCAAGAGAGCTCTGCCCCGAGAACTAAGTGGGCTACATTTTTATAATCAAAGGAAAAGTGGGGAGGGAGAAAAGACCACCTTCTTCCTCTTCCTTTGTAAAATTATTGCAGGAAACTTGGGCACAAGAGGTTGGTCATGTCCCAGGTGAGTCCCTGGGTTGGGCCATCAATTCTTTCCTTCGCACAGGAAAGAATTCAAGAGTGAGCCATAATAAACTGAAAGCAGAGATACACATTCCATGGGCAGAATGCGGTCTGTCCCAAAAGGCGAGAGTGGCCCCAGCAGAAACATGCTCCACATACAGGGGGCGGGCCATCTCAAAAGGCGAGAGCGGCTGACCTCACTGTTTTCAAAGTCCACAGAGTATTCCACTGTGTGTCCATTGCTTAATTTACTTAACCAGGCCCCTATTTATGGGCCAACAGTCCTTCACTAGGACATTCTAGAACATATATCTTTGCATTGTGGTAATGTTTTGTAAGAAGCAAAAGTGCTGAGTTGAAAATTTTTCATTTTAATAGAGTTTGTTAAATTGTTCTTTGAAAAGTCTTATTGATTTATCCCTCTCCGCTTTCCTCCCCACCATGTAGGTGCTGAAGACATAAGACATAACCTATTCGCATTTCAAAGGATAATAGATGATGAATTTTTTGTCATTGAAAATATACAGCAGTAATAGCCATGAAGACTGGGAGACTGACCAGCAGCGTTGCCATAAGTCCCTTCCAGTGAGCCCCTGGACCAGTCCTGTATGGACATTGCCTCAGGTCTTATGTGCTTTTTTTCATCAAAACCAGAGATCCGTATATATATATAATACATCCATATGCATACATAATCAGATACATTGTTGCTATTATTATTTTGAGCAGACTGATATTTGTTAGATCAATTAACAGTAAGAAAAATAAAACTTTTCTTTTACCTTCAAAAAACAAAAAGAACAATCGAGAGACCCAGAGAGACAGGATTCCCAACTGCTCTGAAGATGCCAACTGCCCTGCAGACCAGTTTTTGTGCTTGACCAAACAGCGGAATCTCATCAAAACAGAAAGGAAAAAAAAATTTCTTGGCAGAAAGTACTGCGGCGGGCCGTTTCCGACCAGCAGAATAACGAGCCGCCACACGCAAGATTCTTCTCGTATCACACTTTATTGGAGCACAGCTTGGTTGAAGAAAGATGGAAGGAAGACCCCGCAATCCTATAGCAGTCTGCTTATATAGGGATTAAGAACATGTGTCGCTCTGTGATTGGCTTTCGCCGATGGTGCGATTTGTGAGCCAGCATCGGATAGGTCGCTACTTTAAAACCTCATTAGTATACTTAGCGCAAGCGCAGTGGCCACAGGAAGGATGACTCAGCTTATTTCAGCTTCCTGCCGCGTAGCAGTTAGCTGACCGCGCCCTACAAAGTACCACCTTAGGCAGCTCACTGGTGGGGGCAGAATTGGACAGGGATGGCTTTAAGAAACAACCCTAGCCTTCTAACTGGCCAAGCAGCTTCTAACAAGCTGCTAAGGGAAGAAGAAAATGAAACTCTAAGGGAGAAAGAACTATCCCCAAGTGACTGAGGCACCTCCTGACCTCACATGCTTCCTTATCTAGCTTAGAGCCCATGGCCTATCAGTCAATCACTCTTAAAGATACGTAACTGCAACTCTTCTGCACCCCCTTCCTCCAGGTACTTGCCTGACCAACCTGAAACCCAGGGAGGCTGTCTCCTGTGAACAACACACCTGCAGGGCAGAGTGGTGCTACAGACAGCTGCGCTGTGAGTCACGATCTACGATCTCGGTGACACTGCCCAGAAATCCACACAGTTCCTCCAGGGGGCTCGGGCAGTACCGAAAGGTTAATACTTGATTGCAGGTAATACTCGATTACACTGTTCCCAGCTAAGCCGTTCTCCACTGTCGCCTAATCTATCTTCTCTCTGAAAGAATGACCCCTCCTCATACTTCACAGAGAATTCGAAGCCATCCAAGAAGACATTGGTCATTCTCTTCTGCACTCCAAGTCCAGCCCTTCACACATGCTATCTGACACCACCAGTTATCCACTCCCCCTTCACTGAGTCTCCCATAAATGTCACACATGCTGTAGCATCTCCTCCCTGCTTGGGGGGTGGAGAAACAAATGCAAAATGCTCTCCATCTCATCTTCTCGCCACCACTCCAGCTCTCTACTCCCTGTAACAGCCGTGTGTCTTTAAATGTTAGCTTCACTTGGTGGCTCCCCTCCTCTGCCCAGTCTCCTCTCACTCTTCAACCCATTTGTCTCCCACCCGCCATTCGCCTGAAACTGTCCTTGGTAAGGTCTCGCTACCAGTTAGGCTTCTTGTCAGGCTCCCTTTTCATCTGACAACATTCCTGCCACAGCTCCAGACTCTACATCTTCTCTGAAAGTCAGTGAAGAAAAAAAGATTCCAAGCAAAATTCCCACAGCCTCTCTGGCTCTGCTCAGGGCTATGTGCCCATCCTGGATCAGTCATGGAATACACAGAGGCTCTTCTGATGTCCTGACCAAACTCTGATACAAAGGTCTCCTTTTTAATGGCTGCATAGTATTCCATTGCATGAATGTATCATTATTTATTTAACCTCTCCTTTGCTAATGGACATTTGGGTTTTTCTGGCAATTTACTAACATAAATAATGCCAGGATGCACTTTCTTAGACCTTGCCCACCTACATACACACTCATACTCACACAGTTCTTTCTTCACCAAACTCATAGAGCTCATGACTGCTGAATTGTGCTTTTTGTGTTTTTGAGGATCTTTCCATCACACCACCAACATGTCACATTGTATGTTCCTGTGACCACTATGTGGAAGAGAAGGGGGGAGGGGACACTGGAGGCTGCAATGTCTAGACTTTGTCTTCACTGTCTTCAGTTCACTAAATGTAGTCCAGCTGTCAAGAAAGGAGCTCTATGAAGTTTAACCTAAAATTAGAAGAAAAAAAAGCTTCAAATTTCTATAGAAGTCTCATTTGCCTTCTAATTTCTCTGGGTGACCTGGAGGTGCAGGGGGAGGCAACTTTCTCCTAATCTGTTCTGCCCTGTAGCCTCTGTTTCCACCATAACAGTTCGCAGGAACTGTTAAAAACCTTGAAATTTCCCATTTGCCTTCTTTTGCCATTGTCTAAGAGCTGCTATGACCCAAGCTGCAGAGAGAGCCTCTACCACATCCCTCCAACCTCCATCCTCGAGGAGGTGACAGCACCCCCAGACCAATGCCTGATGTCTTAGCCCTTGTCTTGATCCCCTGCTTTGTGGTACTGGCCTTGCCTGTCCCACAATGCCCTTATCCTGCCAACCCATCACTCTGAAGCTATAAATCAGCACTTCTGGTTAAATGCAGCATCTCTCAGAATGTCATGTGTTCTTTCTGCTTCTGATGCCTGATTTTTAAAAAAATAATGTCTTTACAAACCTCTCTGGGCTAGCTTCAGTTTAGAAGTCCTAGAACTCAGCTCTAACACTATCCAGATCTGTCTGCAGTTAATACTTGATTACACTTCATGTCCTTTTTTTTTTTTTTTTCTTTTGCGATACGCGGGCCTCTCACTGTTGTAGCATCTCCCGTTGCGGAGCACAGGCTCCGGACGTGCAGGCTTAGTGGCCATGGCTCACGGGCCCAGCCGCTTCGCGGCATGTGGGATCTTCCCAGACCGGGGCACGAACCCGTGTCCCCTGCATTGGCAGGCGGACCCTCAACCACTGCGCTACAAGGGAAGCCCCTTCCTCTCCTTTTATTGTTGATAAATAAGCTTTCTCTTCCTTGACTTGCGGAAAATTGTTTTTGCATTTTTTTCTCTTGTGCCTGTACATGCTCAGTGCCGTGACCAAACACCACCAACCCCATTCTCCCGTCCTTACAACAAAAGTCCTCTTTGTCCTCCTTCTCCCCCCATGCCCAGCAGAGAGTGAAAACACAGACTGAAAATGTTCTCTCTCCTAGCCCTTTCTGATGGGATCCCTGCCCCTCTCCCTCAGCATTTGCAACTCCACACGGGTTCCCAGGGAAAATCCCAGCCCCCTTTGGAATACGGTCTTCCCTCGGGTCACATTTGCTGATATTTTGTAAACGAAACTTTCTTTTACTGGCACTTAGTAAACTGAATGAACAAGTATCAGTACTACTCATAGGGACTTTGCTCGTGGTCCAGTGGCTAAGACTCCGTGCTCCCAATGCAGGGGGCCCGGGTTCAATCCCCGGTCAGGGAACTAGATCCCATATGGCGCAACTAAGAGTTCACATGCCACAACTAAAGACCCGGCACAACCAAATAAATAATTTTTTTTAAGTACTACTCATAAAATATAGAGAGAACTTACAACTGCCAGCATTGTTTCTAAAGGGTGTTACAAACGCTGCACTATTGACATTAGTTAACACATTTGTTTTAAAGACTCAGTTTTATCAGAAGCTTCAAAACAGAATCAGGAATGGTGTACAAGTTATAGTCCCTGCCTTGTGATTATTTTGGTTTTCCAAAGCCTAATTTTTTTCTAGATCTGCATACATGAGTGATTCTTTATCCTGTGAAAGTAATACTTTATCACTACATAGCTCCCTAATTCCCATTTACTCATAAGATTTAGAAGAGAGGAGCTCAAAAGGAAAGTTATTCAACTTGAAACAAAATTTCTAGTAAGAAAATAACTAAGCGGGCTTCCCTGGTGCTGCAGTGGTTAAGAATCCGCCTGCCAATGCAGGGGACATGGGTTCAATCCCTGCTCCGGGAAGATCCCACATGCTGTGGAGCAACTAAGCCCGTACACCACAACTCCTGAGCCTGCGCTCTAGAGCCCACGAGCCACAACTACTGAGCCCTCGTACCACAACTACTGACGCCCGCATGCCTAGATCCCGTACTCTGAAACAAGAGAAGCCAGCACAATGAGAAGGCTGCGTACCGCAACGAAGAGTAACCCTGCTCATTGCAACTAGAGAAAGCCCATGTGCAGCAACGAAGACCCAACGCAGCCAAAACTAAATTAAAAAAAAAAAAAGAAAGAAAATAAGAAAATAACTAAGGCTTGAAGCAGAAGAAACCCCAGCTGGCCTATTTCCATTACCTAATTAAGAAGGTAAATCAAGGGACTGCCGTGGCGGTCCAGTGGTTAAGACTCCACACTTCTAATGTAGGGGGCACAGGTTTGATCCCTGGTCGGGGAACTAAGTCCTACATGCTATGCAGCGTGGCCGAACAAAAAAGAAGGTGAATCAATATACGAATGTTTGCTGATTTGATTAATTTGGGGGGTGGTGAATTACATTTATGGTATTCAATGTCTCAGTCTATAATAATGCACATATGTACATATGACTTTTTTTTTAAATTTCCTTCCTTTTTAAAAATTTATTTATTTATTTTGGCTGTGTCGGGTCTTACTTGTGGCACGCAGGCTC
Organism: Tursiops truncatus; assembly: GCF_011762595.2. Taxonomy (NCBI): domain Eukaryota; kingdom Metazoa; phylum Chordata; class Mammalia; order Artiodactyla; family Delphinidae; genus Tursiops; species Tursiops truncatus. Next base: position 30,658,097 of record NC_047042.1, on the reverse strand, counting down.
TTTGTTGCGGCGCGTGGGCTTCTCTCTAGTTGTGGCGTGGGCTCCAGAGCACGTGGGCTCTGTAGTTGAGGAACACGGGCTTAGTTGCCCCGAGGCATGTGGGATCTTGTTCCCATACCAGGGATCAAACCCACGTCCTCTGCATTGGAAAGGGGATTCCTAACCACGGGACCACCAGGGAAGTCCCACATATGACTCTTTTAAAGAACAGATTCTCTGATCCCCCAAGTCCCACTGGAGCCAACACTTTTCTGCAGTCCTATGAGATCCAGGATTGTTTTCCTCTGGTTTGTCCCAGAGTGTGGCACGTCTACCTCTGGAGGTACCTGAGATGACTTTTGGAGGTATGTGAACACATTTTTAAATTTCAACCGGTTTCCAATATTTATTTTACAATAGATTACTTTTCTATAGCTACAGTAGATTATTTTTCTACAGATAGAAAAAAACATAGCTAGCGTATCAAACTCCTGAATTCATGAGTACTATTGCTTAGGGTGAGATTAAAGTATCACTAGTAGATCCAAAGATAAATATTAAGTAAAACCTACAATAAAAAGTACACAGATATGACAAAAATCAGGAAGGTGGTACAAGGGTGACTGAGGTTGAGAAGACCCTGCTCTCTCTCTCGTGCTGCCTGAAACATTATGGTGCTTCATCAGAGTTCAATAATGTGATACCTGACCCTCATCCATCCTTTTTCCTGCAATATTTCGAATAGTCTGCCACAGGCAAGGTGAGTTAACTTAGTGGCTGGCTTTCTGTGCTCCCTGTTTCCTGCGTAGCTGGTGCAGCAAAGCAGAACCCACCTGCTGAACTAATTGTGCTGAATTTGGGCATCAGAAAAGATGCCGGTCATTTATCTGCTCAGTGGCTAGTGAGTTCTTTGGCATTTGTTTTACTTTTGAGAAGGACAAAGAGGGAGGTAATGATCTTCTCTCCAGGAGTCCTGGGCAGCTGACTCAGAGTCACAGGACTTGCTGGCCTGGAGGCATTTCAACACCAGGCTCGGGCCCTTGCAGAGCAAATCCCATGACTCCAAGGGACTGCCCCCACTCACTGTTGTGCCAGAATGCCCCTGTGAATGATACTGCTCAAGTGAGTAGGTCCTGGAAAAATCTTCTTATGTTATAAGAATTTTATGGGAAGAAGGTGCTTGATCTTGTAGGACTTAATTTATTTTAACAATTGTTATTTATTTATTCAGGTATAACTTTATTCTAGAAAGGATATGAGATGACTTACAAAAATATTCACAGTAAGATAAAACTTTAAACAAGTAGATGAGGAAACTAGGGCAAAAGGAAAGTGAGAGGGCTTCCCTGTTGGCGCAGTGGTTGAGAGTCCGCCTTCCGATGCAGGGGACACGGGTTCGTGCCCCGGTCCGGGAAGATCCCACATGCCGCGGAGCGGCTGGGCCCGTGAGCCATGGCCGCTGGGCCTGCGCGTCCGGAGCCTGTGCTCCGCAACGGGAGAGGCCACAACGGTGAGGGGCCCGCGTACCGCAAAAAAAAAAGGGAAAGTGAGAGCAGGAAAGATAAAATGGAGCCAAGAATGAGGACTGTCACCAACATGCTTGCAATACGGGCTCTGCGCTTTCTAGCGGTGGTGGCACAGGGGCCTCTAGGTTTCCTCACAGCGTGAAGGCAGCAATGAGTGATGAGCCCATAGTGACCCTGACTTTTTTCCTAAAAAGAGAACACAAACAAACAGCTGCTCAGGACAAGGCTAACCATTCCATGTGCTGAGATCAGAGGAGTTTCTAGTGTACATGTGATGCCTTCAATAGCATCCTTAATAGTGTCCCTAGGGTGCACCATGGTGGCTTCCCAGGGCTGGTTAATACCAGGTCCTTAAGCAGAGGTGGACAACTGATTTCTGACGAATATCTGAAGGCAATTCAGCAGAGAAAGGGTAGTCTTTCAGCAAACGGTGCTGGAACAATTGGATATTCACATGCAAAAGATGAACTTTGAGCCATACCTCACATCATACATAAAAATTCATTCAAATGGACCATATTTTCATTTTCATATTTAATTTAATAGCTGTACTGAGGCATAATAAATAGTAATAAATAATAATAAATTATTGTTCATATTTAACGTGTACAGTTAAATAACTTTGACACACATACGTATCCAGGAAGAACAGAATTGCTGCTGAGGGAAGGCAGACTACATCATCGGTCAAGGTTCAGCTGCAGAGAACAGAATACATTCTAGCAGAAAATGCCACTCTAGTTGAAGCAGAAAAAGACATTTCAGAGTATAAAATGATGTAACAATAGAGGCTCTACCCTGAGCTTCTAGGAACAACTCTCAGTCTCACAACCAAGCCAGAGTCAGCAAGCTGCCTCTGCTAAGCTAGGAAGCCACCCTGACTTCTGCAGGCCTCAGAGCTCTACCACTTCCTCCTCATTAGTAAAGAGATGCATGTGCCCTGCCTCTCCTCATAAAATCAGTTCCAAATTCAGGTCTTGCAACTGATTGTTGAAACCTAACTGACATCTGGAACTCTAGCTTCAAGAAAGTCTGGGCAATGTAGTTTTTAGCTTTCCAGCCTCTGCAGTACTGGAAGGCACTTTATTTTATTTTTATTTATTTATTTTGGCTGTGTTGGGTCTTCGTTGCTGTGTGCGGGCTTCTCACTGCAGTGGCTTCTCTTGTTGCGGAGCAAGGGCTCAGTAGTTTTGCCACGTGAGCTCTAGAGCGCAGGCTCAGTAGTTGTGGCGTGCAGGCTTAGTTGCTCCGCAGCATGTGGGATCTTCCCGGAGCAGGGATTGAACCCATGTCCCCTGCATTGGCAGGCAGATTCTTAACCACTGCGCCACCAGGGAAGCCCTGGAAGGTACTTTAGAAGGAGCTTGGGGTAGATGTAGAGCAAACAAATCCACAATACCCATCACGCTGTGGAAGGAGTTGGTTTGGGGGACAAAATCAGGAGTTCAGTTTTGAACATGGTAACTTTAAGGTATCTTTGAGATAGAATAGTAGAGGTGTATAGTAGGCAGGGGAATAAAATGCTGCAGCATAATATAGTGGTACAAGCACAGATTCTGGGTCTTGGGTTGGGTCTGGGTCTTGAACCCAGTCTGCTGGTGTTCATATCATACCTATATCATTTATTAGCTGTGTGACATTGGAAAAGTTACTTAACATCTCTGTGCCTCAAATTTTATCACCTATAAAATGGGAATAGTAATAGCATTTGCCTAAGTAAGGTTGCTATGAAGACTTAAATTAGTTAAGTTTTGTAAATCGTTTAAAACAATACCTGTCACAAAAGAAGTGTGTTTGCTCTAGTAATAATTACTATTGTCTTAATTAATAATTATTGTTTAATTAATAATGCAGGTGGTCCTCCATATCATGGGTTCTGGGAAATAATGAATTTGTGCTATTTTAAGCCACTAAATTTTTTTGTTACATAGCAACAGATAACCAATACAGTCGCCTAAGTATGAAGTGATATTAAGGAATTATTAAGTTAGAACTGTTACAATTTGGAGTTACAAAACATGTTCTTTTTACCCTGGGGTGCTGCCTGCCTGCCTCTCCCAGAGAGCCTCAACCCCTGTGCTGGGCCCAGTGACGCTGCCTGGACAGTATGTGCTGACCAAGGCGGCCCAGCCCGATGCCACCCACTCCTGTTCATCCAGCCCCAGGTCCTGGTGGCTTCCACCCCTGCCTCTACCCTCTGACTGGGCTTTGCATGTTCCGCTGACCCAGGGAGGTGGTGGGTGGAGGCGCCAGGCTTCAGCTGCCTTCTGGGGTAGAACACTTACCTGACCACGGCGGGTCAGCGGTGCTCACCCCAGTGAGAGCAATTCCAACTTTAAAAAAAAAGGTGATTTTTTATTAGTGATACATACAGAAATATGCAGGAAGTGTCTGGGATTTATTTTAAAATAATGGTAAAGAAATAAATAGATCAAAATATATGAAGAAAACACGGTAAAATGTTAGTAATGACTAGATCCAGGTGATAGATATACATGGAATCATTGTGCTATTCTGCCCTTAGATATGTCTGAAATTTTTCATATTAAAATGTAAATATACATACATATAGATGGGTGTGTATAGAGAGGGAATTCTGTCTTAAAGCCCGTTTCTCCTCTTCCTCCTTTATGTTGATGTTTCCTAATTGTCGCTTTCATTTGTCTCACGAGGGTATCCCCTTTGGGTGGACTGTATTTCTAAAAGATGTCCCTATTAAAGCATACTTTTATAATCTTCTCCTCTTAAAAGTTGGATTAAGCCTGCAAACTCCAGCTCTGTGCGTCCTGGAGTCCAGTGTGAGCCCCCACAGGGGGACAGCCACCTCCTCTCAGCAGGTCTGGTTGAGCCCCTGGGGGCTGGAATGCCCTTGAACAATGGCCCTTATTTGCTGCCTTTCAGGGGGCCTGGCGTGCTCTCCTGGTGCCAACCCCAGCTGTCTTTTTCACCATTCTGAGCTCTCCTCCGGCACCTCGGCCGAGCCTTAATTCTTTCTCAGAAACCCGATTCCTTCGGCAGAAGCCATGTGTCCGCTCAGGCCCCATCTGACAGCTGTGGCCCCTGGCCTGGCCCTACAGACATTCAGTGTTCCCTTTCACAGGCCGTGGCGTGTTCCTGCCAGAAAAGTCCACTTCCTTTACGAGTCTCTTTTCCATGGTGTCGCTCTTTGTGGCCTTGAGTGTCATGCCAATTCCTTGCACACTTGATGAAAGGATTTGGGGGCAGAAAACTTGAATCAATGGGGTCTTTTTATTTTTGAACATCAGTAAACAGCACAAATCAGTTCAATGAGTTCAGACTCAGTTATTTCCATGCTTGGTGCAGTCTCTACCCAGCATTAAATCCCACTGAAAATGCCTCTTATTATCTCCAGCTAATGAAGAATGTTGCTCTTTTTTCGTGGTTTGAACACACTCCAAAACACTGGCCTGAAAGATCAGTTTAACACTGGACAGCACTGAATACAAAAATCTTTAACTTTCCCTTTTCTACAGCTCACTGACATTATTCTAATCGTTTTCTTTCCTCTTCATTTATTCTGCTCACTGACAGTATTTTTATCTGTTTGGTAGTGTAAAATGCAACCATTTGTTTTTGAGACTAATGAAGACATGCCAGGATCCTTTCCATTGATTCAGTTATGAATAATATAATTAGAGATTAAGAGGTCCAGTTAACCTGTTAATTTGTCATAGTTGTACCTCCATCAAAACGGCCCCTTCTCACCTGTGTCATTCCCAATATCCAAACCCAGGAAGAACACTTCACAGTATATTGTGGCACCAGCAAAGAATATGACCCTCAATATTTTTTACTTAAAAATAATTGGTGGTATATGAATTTATTGAGAAATAAAACCACAGAACAAATATTCCTGAAAGAAGATTTTAAGGCAAAAAAATCTATGTATTGTCCCCTGTAATACTGAATGCCCCCATATTTTTAAAAGGTTAAATCTTTTACAGTTAAACCACTAATACCACGAGCATAAGTTAAGCGGTACCAGTGATATAGCTTCATCAGGTACTGATAACACCTAGTGAAACCCTCAGCCCAGCAAGAGGGTTCAGTGGCAGATTCCAGAATCAGACTGCAGGGGTTCAAATCTCAGTTCTAGTACTTACTGTGTGACCTTGGGCAAATTGCTTCACCTCTCAGTGCCTTAGTCCCCTCATCTGAAAAATCAGAACAATTAGAGTACCTATTGTCTCCTCTCCTCACCTTGGTGGGTTGTTGTGAGGATGTAAAACACTTAAATTACTGTCCAACATGGGCTTCCCTGGTGGCGCAGTGGTTGAGAGTCCGCCTGCCAATGCAGGGGACGCGGGTTCGTGCCCCAGTCTGGGAAGATCCCACGTGCTGCGGAACGGCTGGGCCCGTGAGCCATGGCCGCTGGGCCTGCGCATCCGGAGCCTGTGCTCCGCAGCGGAAGAGGCCACAACAGCGAGAGGCCTGTGTACCGCAAAAAAAAAAAATATATTGTCCAACATATGGAAAACAATCATTGTCATTGCCATTGTTGTTATCCTGGGTGGATGACCATTAACTCTCTCTGCTCTAGCCTCACAGCCCTGCCAGAATGTTCTTCCTGCAGCACTGCTACCTTCTTTTCTCACACTAGCCCACACTTGACAAAACCTCTGGCATTTTTTCATTCATCAAGTGATCTGCCACTCTCCCTTGGGGGAAGTTTCATTTCTGTGGCAGGATAAATCACCAGGCTTTCACTCAGAAGGCAGAAATGATCAGGAAACCCCAGGTCACAACATGAAACAGATCTGGTTTTTCAAGATCCTCATTAACTTAAAAAACTTTAAAAAAAATGTTAACCTAGATGGAAAGTTGAGCTAACTTTATCCCTCTGTTTGAAGCACATTCTCATTAGTCTCCACATAAGTCTGTTCCCTTGTTTTATATTTTACTTATTCTCTTGTTCACTTTCCTCACTCCCATCTTCCCCCACCCCAGCATTCTATGTTTAAGGTGACTCTCTGTTTCGGGCTTTGTGAAAAGGCGGTGTGGCAGTGGTGAATGCACGTGTCTTTAAGTTACACATGTGTTGTGTGTGATGTTCCCCCTACAGTCTTAAGGTCCACGCGGTTGTGAGGACTTCTAGGCTTCTCTTCTCCCTGCTGCCTAGTACCCCAGAGCACCCATCCTTACATCTGACTCTCCTGGTCCCCAGGTGACAGACACCCAAGTTGCTCCCAAACATCCTCTACAACAAACCAGGGAAAAGAGAGGTTCTCGGAAGATGGTCTTGGGAAATCTTGCTACTACGTGGATGAAAATAAAATTGGATCCCCACCTACCACTAGGTACGAAGTGAACTCTAGATCGATTAAAGACCAATATCCGAAAGCTGAAACAATGGGATTAATAGAAGTAGGTGTGGGTGACTATCTAAGTGACCTGGCGGAGTAGAGAACTTCTTAAACTAAACCTCAAAAGCATGAAAGTCCTTGAACATTTCTTCCATTCACCTTGGTTTTCCAGTCCTCCCTCACCTCTTGGTCAGCCCTTCTGAATTGCCGAGAGGTTATCTTTTGTTTAAAAACAAAAGTGGAACAACAAAACTTTCAATTCGCCCTTCCTGTAAATCAAAGAGATAGTCTTTTTTCTAGGGTTTTCCTTCGTCCGGCTCAGGGGTCAGTAATCTATGGCCCATGAGCCAAGTCTAGCCTACCTCACAGTTTGGTACAGTGTGCTAAAAAAGGTTTTTACATTTTCAGATGGTTGAGGAAAAAACAGAAGAAGAATATTTTGTGACACTTGAACAACCTATGAAATGTCAGTGTCCATAAATAAAGTTCTGTTGGAACCCAGCCAAAATCACTTATTTCCATCTTGTCTACACCTGCTTTCTCACCGCAGCTGCAGGACTGAGTAGTTGTGACAGAGACTGTACAACTCCCAAAGCCTGAAGTATTGACTCTCTGGCCCTTGACTGGAAAAGGTCTGCCACCTGGATTGCATGCCCCTTGAGGATGGGAGTCGTATCCAATAGGTCTTTTATTTCCCTGACGTCTTAGCACAGGGCCTTGCAGGTAAGCAGTGCTATTTATAACACATAGGACTACTTTTGGCTTCAAGTAACAGAATACCCTACCGATAGGGTTTTTAATTCTAACGTGACAAGGAATCCAGAGATAGGGCTGGCACTGATTCAACAGCTCAAGGTCTCTTCCCCTGTCCCCTCAGGGTTGCAAGAGAATAGAGATAGCTCCTCAGAGAGTTTCTTCAAGTGACCATGTTCAAAGACAGAAAACTGGCAGCAACAAGGGCAAAGAAATGACCTGGTATACGCTTCTCTTATAGGAGAAGAAAATATTCCCTGAGACACCCCCATCCCAGCAGACTTCCCTCCTTGGTATTAGCCAGAAGTGGATCATGTGCTCACTTAGGCCAGGGGCTGGATCCCCCTTCCTTGAGAGCTAGAGATCTCCACCCAAAACTCAAACGGCATCAGAGAACGAGGAATAGGGCATGGCTTTGGAGTAGGCAAAGAATAGCATCTGCCTAAGGATTAACTAATGATGAGGCTGATTTTTGAACTTGGAAAGGCAACCCAAAAATTTGAGCTATTTTTTTCTGAGTGGAACCAAGCAATAGCTTGATTCCAACCTTCCCTATGATTGATAACTCATTTTAAAAGAGAATAAACTTTTCAAATAGTTTCAGATGGTTTTCAAACTGTAGAAGCCCCAAAATTGACTGAGTAGCTTTTACAAGTTCTGCATGGTCTTTTCTAATGAAATTTAACGGTCCACAGTCAGGCCCCTCAGCTGCACAGAGTCACATGGTGGGAGACCATAAATTGAATAGCATCCCACAGCCTGCCCTCTTATAGTCAAAACTCTTATATGCATAATGGCTGGTCCATCAGGATCACGGGAGTGATCTTTCACAATGGTTAAACAAGCAATCAAACAGGACGATAGTAATGGCTTCCAACCAAAGCATGCTGCTGCGTGTAGGAAAGAAAGGCCAGGATGTGAACACACAGGTTCCAGAGAGATGTGAAGCCAATGCCCAGCATGTGATCCGGGCCCCTGTGATTCAGAGCCACCGGCTCTGGCAGCCTGCCCCGACAGGTGGCCCCTTTGATTCTCCCGACCCGTGTTTCACATTCTGTTTATGAACCTCTGCACACTCAGTTCAGCAGATGAGCAAATGAAGACAAAATCAAACAAGGACAAGTAATAGCAAGAAAAATAATATAACTTTTTTTTTTTTTTTTTGCGGTACGCGGGCCTCTTACTGTTGCGGCCTCTTGCGCTGCGGAGCACAGGCTCCGGACGCGCAGGCTCAGTGGCCATGGCTCATGCGCCCAGCCGCTCCGCGGCACGTGGGATCTTCCCAGACAGGGGCACGAACCCATATCCCCTGCATCGGCAGGCGGACTCTCCACCACTGCGCCACCAGGGAAGCCCTAATATAATTTTTAAACCTAGAAATCTCGAAATGCCAGCTCTGTAAAGAGAGTGTTATGATGAGGTGGGTTTTATATACTTTTAGAAGATTTGGCCGCTCTTCTTCCTCAATATCAGTGTTTCCCAAATTTTTTTCAGTCTATGACTTTGTGGTATCTGCCCCCACACTCTTGTCCTATTCTGACAGTCCCACCTGCCTTTAAGACCCAGGCATGAACATAATCCACACAGTCCTGCCCCACAAAAATTTGGGGGAAATAGGTGCAGGGGTAGACATTACAAATTTATATGTAGCGAGTAAAACACTTTGTTTCACAAAGGCAACTTCCTTGACCACTTCAGTGCATAGCCTTAACTTTGTAGATCAATGTTTCCTAATGCCAGAAGAAGGTAAGGAAGTGGTCAAAAGAACAACAAAACATATTTAAAAATTTAAACTTTAAAGCATTGACTCCTGCCATGAACCACAGTCTACCCAAACTTCTCCCAGAAATTCAAATGTGGCTATGGAGTTGCTCTCTCTGCTTCAGTCAAACATTACACTTTCTATGACCTGTTGTCAATATTATCGGCACCCCCAATACACACACACACACACACACACACTCAAAAATTGTAATAGAATTTGCATTCTGTGGTGAACGGGTGAAAAGAAAGGGATCCATGAGAATTGGTGTCAGCTTCCAACTGTATCCCCTTCTCCTGGGTCCCTGGGAGAAGCAGGGGGTGAGGGCTGTGATGCTGGGCCCTAAACCCGACTCCACTCACAGGTCTCGGCTCTGGAACAGAGTGTGCAGCTGGGCACACTCTTCACTGAACTGGAGTTCTTTTGCATTTCCGTATTTAGTTCAAGGTATTGAGAAAAACCCTGTTTCATTTTCAGTCATTTCATGTAAAGGATTAGTGAATAGATACCATTTAGCTCTAAAACTACATAAGCTTTAGAATTCACATGATTCACAAAAGAAAGATAAATAAATGTGCAAGAAAGTTTTTGTCCAAACCCACCAAATTAAGAAAATGCTGAAGATAAAGAGAGCAAGATGGAATGTAGCCTCTTTATAAAAACTGATCAGCTGTAACGAGAGAGATTGTGTTATTATGTGTGTGAGCTGAGGTTTGTTTCATTGTAGTTATGTATGTCTTCAATGAAATCACATTCTACACATTTTCAGAATTTTCCCATATATACTTAAATCAGAAGCTTCCTGCTTTTTATGTGAAGGAAACTTCTATTTGTTTTATAAATTTCATGTGAGAATTGCAATAGCCCTCTCTTACTGGCATAAGGCCTCCAAACCTCAATCCATAAGAATTGTCCAGAGCCTACTCTATGCCTTGCCCTGTGCTAAGTGTTTGTATGTACTTACTTTTAAGTAATAGTCTCTTCAATTTAGTGACTAGAAAAGTGTTCAAAAGTTATTAGAACATGTGATGCAATAAAAGGGAAGTAGTATTACTTATGCAGTACTCAAAATGCAGAACCTGAATGTAAGCATGAGGAAGCATGAGAGAACCCTAAAATGAGGGGCATTCTGTAAAACACTCTTCAAAAATATTAATGTCTTGAAAGATAAAGTAGGCTGAGGGAATGTTCCAGATTCAAGAAGACTAAAGAGGGCTTCCTTGGTGGCGCAGTGGTTAAGAATCCGCCTGCCAATGCAGGGGACACGGGTTCGAGCCCTGGTCTGGGAAGATCCCACATGCCGCGGAGCAACTAAGCCCGTGCGCCACAACTACTGAGCCTGCGCTCTAGAGCCCACGAGCCACAACTACTGAGCCCGCGTGCCTAGAGCCCGTGCTTCGCAACAAGAGAAGCCACCACAATGAGAAGCATGCGCACCGCAACGAAGACCCAAGACAGCCAATAAATAAATAAATTTTCCTCTGGAAAAAAAAAATAAGAAAAGAATGCTGGAGACAGACAGTTGGGTGTAGGGAGTGGGCATTAAATCAATTATGTGTAATGGGAACTCGACCTCTGTGTTTCCTCTTCTTTATCTCCACTCCTGGGAAATAGGTCAGAGAAAACAATACCAGATGTGCATTAAAACATTGTCCCTATTACGCTCTCCGTAGAAATCAGGCTTGACCCTCTGCCCTGGCTGTAGGGTGAGCATGTCACCCTCATAGCTCCCCTCCAGCTGTGGCCCCCAACCCCTGACTTGGTTGCCTGGAGCAACACAAACTCCAGGCCACTGCTCAACCCGTGGGGAAGCTCTTCCTGTCCCTGTGGAGCTGCTCTGTGTGACACACCAGCCACTGGCACATGTGGCCAGTGAGCACTTGCAATGTGCTGGTCTAAAATACACACTGGACTTCAAAGACTTTGCATGAAAAAAATATACAATATCTGGGCTTCCCTGGTGGCGCAGTGGTTGGGAGTCCGCCTGTCGATGCAGCAGACACGGGTTCATGCCCCGGTCTGGGAAGATCCCACATGCCGCGGAGCAGCTGGGCCCGTGAGCCATGGCAGCTGAGCCTGCGCGTCCGGATCCTGTGCTCCGCAACGGGAGAGGCCACAACAGTGAGAGGCCTGCGTACCGCAAAATAAAATAAAATAAAATAAAATATCTCATCAATAATTTTACACATTGATTACATGCTGAAATGATGTTTTAGAGATATCGAGTTAAATGGAACATAGTCTGAAAAGAATTTCAACTGTTTCTCTTTAGTTTTTTAAAATGTGGCTGCCAGGAAATTTAAAGTTACACACGTGGCTCACATTATATTTGTACTGGACAGTGCTACCCAGCTGGGACTGAGCAGCCCCTTTCATCCTGCCCTCAGTGTGCACCCTGACATATTTCTACCGTAGCCCCTGCACAAGCTTCTTCACCTGGCTGCTAACTCCAACTGGACTGCCAGCGCCATAATGCTTGGTGCCCTTTTATCCTCGGTTTCTAGCATCGTGCCTGCAACACCTAACAAAGGGTGTCATGGAGTTAATCATTACTGTTCTTTTTTTGTTTTTGTTTTTGTAATCAGGGTGAAATTCACATAACATAACATGAACCATTTTTTATAGTAAATATTTTATACTTTATTTATTTAACATTTTTATTGGAGTATAATTGTTTTACAATGGTGTGTTAGTTTCTGCTTTATAACAGAATGAATCAGCTATACATATACATATATCCCCATATCCCCTCCCTCTTGCGTCTCCCTCCCACCCTCCCTATCCCACCCCTCTAGGTGGTCACAAAGCACCGATCTGATCTCCCTGTGCTATGCGGCTGCTTCCCACTAGCTATCTATTTTACATTTGGTAGTGTATATGTGTCCATGCCACTCATATGAACCATTTTAAAGTGAACAATTCAGTGGCATCTAATACATTCACCATGTTTTCCAACCACCACCTCTATTTAGGTCCCAAACTTTTTCACCATGCCAAAATGAAACCCACGCTCATTAAGCAGTTATTCCCCATTCTCCCCTCCCTAGAGCCCCTGGCAATCACCCATCTGTTTTCTTTCTATGCATTTGCCTATTCTGGATATTTCATATAAGAGAATCATACAACATGTGACCGTTTTCGTCTGGTTTCTTTCACTTAGTATATTGTTTTCCGGGTTCATCCACATCGTAGCACGCATCTGTGCTTCATTCCTTTTTGTAAAAAATGGTCCTTCTTCTATTCACATTACGCCCTCCTACCTGAATGCACTCTCCCCGTGCCTCCTCTGTGCTTATCCAGCTTAACTCATCACTCAAGAACTAAGTCATACTTTCTCCATAAAGATTTCTCTACATCCTCCATCTTCTCTGAACTCCTTTAGCTCTATCTACATTACTTAATTTAAACGCCACACACCAGTGATGTGTAGGATTGGTGTTTAAATAATCCAGCAGATAACGGTGTGGGGAGGGGGATGAATAAGACGAGACTGGCCATATATTGATGATCCTTGGAGCAAGTGATGCGTACATGGAAGTTGATTATGTCATTCTCTCTATATTGTGTATGTTTGAAAGTTTCCAGAATAAGAATTTCAAAAGGTGTTTCATACTATTACCTGGTCTATGAGTCTTATTCTCCCCATGAGATCCTATGCTCCTCTGAGGTCAGAGATTGTCATTCATGCCTTGGTTGATGATGGCTAGTATAGAAAGGCAGACCTCCACTGGTGAATTAAATTCTATCTGAGGTGTTAAAAAATTTCATTGAGAAAAAGCTGAATTTAGACATGAGAATAAAGATCCAAGAGGCTATTCCAGCTTCAGTTTCCTGACCTTTCTTCTACAGTTAAAATCCCTTTTGATTTTTGCTCTAACTTCTTTCTTGGGCTTACAATTGATCTCCCATGAATGAGCTCAATGCACTGGCTCCTGTGATCTGAGACATGTCTGGATAATCCATAATTATCAAAAATCTGGAAGCCAGGTTTCCATTCAGATTTCTATTTTTGCCCCTCCCTTCTCTCTGTCTGCTTAGATCCCATTCTAGTTCTCTCTTGTGTCCCACTGATCTACGGGCACCAAAAGTAGAAAAGAAAGGCATCGTTGCTTCCACATCCACTCATTAAACTCTCATGTCTTATTCTCCTTCTACACTAATAATTCAGAGAAAATACTTTAATAACAAAACTAGGACTTAGTATGATAACCCACACTTTTCTACACCTACTGCTCTTTCTAAGTTCAAATGGGCAACTCCTTAAGAATAGTCTCGTCAAAAAACGTTTGCAGCCAGCACCCCAAGAAGAAAACTCCTTTACCGGAGTCTAGTGGTCTGATTCCTGCAGGTAGAAAATCAAGCTAAAAATACAACAGCTGTTGCCACTTTGTGATAGCAGAGGTGACCAGAAAACGATGCACTGACCTTTTCTCCTCTTTCCCTGAAAAGCGAGGGAAAGTATTTTCACGGAAGAGTAATTTCAAAGCTTAGCAAACCTAGAAACCAGGGGGTTTAATTACTTATTCATGTGGGAAGCACCCAGACAGGAGAGGCCGAGGAACGGGACACAAAACAGAAGTCTCTGCGTCATTTGTTAATGCTTAAATCTGAAAACTGTGACTCTGATTATAACACGTTAAAAAGCCCACATTAGGACAAAACAGTCACATGGGCTTTCTCTCTCTCTGAACTGATTCCTTCATCTTCAGTTTATTCTTGCCTTCTGCTCTGCCAAATATCAAAAGCTTTGTTTCAGCAAGTCATGTAACCGCTGAGAGTTACTTCCCATCACTGTTCTTATCACACACTGTTCTTATACACAGAATTTTTTGCTAAGTCACCTGCTGTATAACTGTGATAGGCGGAATAATGGCGCCCCCAAAGATATCCACATCCTAATCCGGGAACCTGTGAAGCTGTCCTGTGGCAAGAGGGAATTAAAGGCTGCAGATGGTATTAACGTTGCTAATCAACGGACTTTAAGACAAGGAAATTAACCTGGATTATCCAGGTGAGCCCAATGTAATCACAAGGTTTTATAAGTGAGAGAGGGAGAAAGGAGAATCAGTGTCAGAGTGATTGGGTGTGAGAAAGACGTGCCCGGCGCGACTGGCTTTGAAGATGGAAGCAGGCCCGAGCCGGGAAATGCAGGGAGACCTCTAGAAGCTAGAAAAGGTAAAAGAAACAGATGCTTCATTGGAGCTTCCCTGCTGCCGCTTTGATTTTAGCCTGCTGAGACCCATACCAGAAAGCAAGGTATTAGATTTGTGTCGTTTCAAGCCTCCAGGTCTCTGCAAATTCTGCTAACGGTGGCGATAGGGAACTCATCCAACAGCTATTTACAAGAGTTGGAGAGGAAAGGGCCTTCATTTTTATTATCTTGCTTAAAAACAGCAGTTTGAACTAAAAAATTCCTAAAACTAAAGGGAACTCCCCCACCGCCTGCCGTGACACCTGGGCGTGGCTGCCACCTGCCCCTCCACGAGCCTTCCTTGAGGTGGCTGCTACCTTTCTCCCAGCTCAGGGGCTACTCCTCAGGTTGGGACTGTGGCTGCACGAGGGGTGCCAGAACCCAGGCCGCTGAGAGGCCATTTAGGACATTCTCAGAAGTTGACTATTTGCTCAACAGCATTTCCACCAGGATAATCATGTGGATAATACCAGGTAATTGCGAGGCTTCCCTTCTTTGAAGGAACTATTTCAAACCTTTTTCACAGTATAATTTTATTTTGCAAGGAAAGAAAAACAAGCTTGAAGATATTTCTTATCCAAAATAGCCCAGTATCTTGAAACCTACAAAGGACTTTATATGTTGTCAGCTGTTGATTATCAAGGCACTGATTAGCCAATTTGTGGTGCTTTGAAATTAAGAATTTCTGGTGCCTTGGCCTCCATCCAGCTGCCTACCTTTTGCCTGTTGCCTTAGTTCATTGCTATCGCCTGTTGACGGGAGAGGGAAGGAGAGAAGACTTGATCATTGTGTCTGTCACCCTAAATAAGATCTCCTTACCTAAGAGTCTGACACTTCCAGTTTTCTTAGAGACAGAAAGAGCTAATCTGGCCAAAAATAGAGGCCAGAACTAATCGTAAGCAACAAAGGGAAATCATACTTTTCAAAAATCAATAGTGAGTTTCCCCTACACTGAAGAGCTTTTCTTAATTATAAAAGTTATTCATGTTTGTTGTAAAAAGAAAACAGAACTATATAGATTATATGTAATTTATGTAATATACATTACATAAAACCAACAGCTACTTCCATTATTCACTTACTCATCTGTATTTGAAAACAGTTTTGTTTCAGTTTTGCATTTGTTCCCTTCCCTGTTGCTCGCTTCATATTTGCTTCAAAGGCTGTAAAAGCAGCTCTAAAGAGCTGTGTGTGGCCTTAGGGTAGGAAGTTTCACAGACTATTTATTTCTATTCATCATTAGCACAACTGAAACATAAATCACTACCACAAATTTTCCCCTCACCCCTGACCAGGGCTTCTATGTGTACTGAAAACGGTTATGTGGGTGTGACTTAGAGAACGATCACATGCAGTAAAGTCATGTTGCCACATTTTCTGCACATTCTGTAACCAGAAACGATTTGATAAGATGTATGTTCTAGGCGAGCTTGTTTTTACATTTAATGCTTGCTTTCTGTAACATGAAGTAAATATGCTGTATGTTGAATGCAGTTGGTCCTGAGTGATACAACACAAGTAAATGCTTTGAGCTCAAAAATGATGCAGGTGGTTCCAAAAGTTATATGGAATTGCACAGATATCCTAAATGCACTTTTGAGTAAATTTCTCAACTACTGGAGGTGGTGCAGCTACTTCAGTCCCCTTTCGGCACAGCGTATGTTTTTATCCATGTATGTCATCCACCATTTCAAGTGATGGAAGAGATCGCTCCCCGTCTTAGTTTCCTCTTGGGGGAAGGGGATGTACAAGCACTAGCTAGCGCTGGGAAGAGGTGGTCGTCTAAATTATGGCAAAAGAAGCATAATTGTGACATTTCAACATGAGCTGGGTGAGTGAATCACCAAACGAGTCACAGCAAGTTAATAATCAGTGAGGTTGGAGAAAAATGGTACAGATGAACCAGTTTGCAGGGCAGAAATTGAGACACAGATGTAGAGAACAAACGTATGGACACCAAGGGGGGAAAGCAGCGGCAAGTGGGGAAGGTGGTGTGATGAATCGGACGATTGGGATTGACATGTATACACTGATGTGTATAAAATTGATGACTGGACTTCCCTGGTGGTACAGTGGTTAAGAATCTGCCTGCTAACGCAGGGGACACGGGTTCGAGCCCTGGTCTTGGAAGGTCCCACATGCCGCAGAGCAACTAGGCCTGTGAGCCACAACTACTGAGCCTGCGTGTCTGGAGCCTGTGCTCCGTAACAAGAGAGGCCGCGATAGTGAGAGGCCCGCGCACCGCGATGAAGAGCAGCTCCCGCTTGCCACAACTAGAGAAAGCCCTCGCACAGAAACGAAGACCCAACACAGTCAAAAATAAATAAATTTTTTAAAAAATTGATGACTAATAAGAACCTGCTGTATAAAAAATAAAATAAAATTCAAAAGTTCAAAAAAAAACGAACAGAATGAATGAACAGAATCTAATTCAAAATATAAGATAACAAAACATTTTAAAAATTAAAAAAATCAGTGAGGTTGGAGATTGAAATTTTATTTGGGGAAGGCTATCAAAATAGGACCCATAGGAAAGTAAGTCCCTTTAACTAGAAATATGGAATAGCAACACTGCAATGGTGTGCATCTGAAAAGTGAATAAATAGATACTAAGAGCAAGTGAGTCAGAAGCACATGAGTGGTTGAACTCCAGAGACCAGATCAAGCCATGCAGCTTAATACCATCACATGATCTGCCCCGAGGCCCATATTTAATGAAAATAAGGAGTGGAGCACAGCAAAAACCAGAAGAACACTGTTGCTCTTAGCGGATGGAGCCAGAGGAGTTACAAGTTAAACCTTGATTGCCGGGATCCGTGAGAATTCAGCATGGAATGTCTCTACTGTTTCCTGGGATTTCTGCTGCTGGCTGCAAGACTGCCACTTGATGCTGCCAAACGTGAGTAACTGTCCATTTCTGTATTTTTAACCCATTCTCTGGCTCTTGTCTGAAGTGATGGGTTTGTCTGAAGTAACTCTGCCTGAGCCCAAAGTTGGACTTTAGGAAGATTTCACGCTCACTTGTTTCTTCTTCTGAAAACCGTTGGGGATGTTGAAAGTACGGCAGAATGCGTTCAGTTCCCATTCTTTGCTCCAGGCTCTTGAAGTGAAAGACGTGCAGCCCCTCTGCTGTGGAGCTTTTTTCTATCAAAATTGCCACCCACTCTGTTAGAGACATTGCGGGGGGGGGGGGGGTGGGCGGTGATGAAGGGCACAGTCTCTGGCTTGAGACCACAGCAACGCTACCCACTAAATTTTGTTTCGTTGCCATCCAACAGGAAAGAGCCTCAGATGAAATGGGGCCCAAAATCTGGAATCAGACTTTCTAATAATCCCAACCCAGAAGCTATCGCCAATCCTGCTGAGGGAATTCCCTGGTGGTTTGGACTCCACGCTTTCACTGCCGAGGGCCCAGCTTTGATCCCTGGTCAGGGAACTAAGATCCCACAAGCCGCTTGACAAAAAAAAATCCTGCTGATAGGTTTTCACAGACCTGCAGGAGTTTGCTGCCACTGTAGTGAGGATACTGAGAAAAGCGCTAAAGCCCTGGGTCTCTTTTCTAGTTAGAGTAGAGGCTGGGGACTTTTTAACAATGCTGATGCCCAGATCAATGAGATGAGAATCTTTGGAGATGGGGTTGGAGCATCCTTGTTTAAAAATCTCCTCTTGTGTTTGGAACGGAAGCCAGAGCTGCGAGCCACTGAGCTCACCGGTGGCCCACTTGTCCAGTCCAGGGGATGGGCGGCCATGGCAGCCCCTATCCTCCAGTGGAGTGGGAGAAGGAAGTGAATTAGACATCTCCCAGAAGGTCCACTCCACCTCACTCCAGTAGAGTGACAACATTCCCTGGAGGAAAAGTCCTGATTTTGCCAGACGACCCCACGGGAGGGAGGGGGGGAAGGTAGGCGCTGAGAAGGGACCCACCATGTGTGCTCACTGAGCTGGCCGCCTTAAATCAGTCGGCTAGTCCTCACAGCCCCCTTTGTGGAGCACATGGTCCTCCCACTCTTTAACGGGTGAGCAAACGAGCCCAGGTCCGGCTTTTCACCTGCTGGGCCCAGATCTGAGAGTGGAGGATCCTGGACACACGTGCACGCGTTCCTCTCACTCCTCCCAGCGGGAGAGAAAAGCCCTACAGCGAAGAGGTCCTTGCAGAGTGCGATGCCCGGCGGCGGCTGGGTGGAGGAGAAAGAGAGGGGGGCGCTGCAGGCTCGTGGAATGGGGGGTGGGGGGCGCTGGGCGCGCCGGGAGCCCGCGGTGCTGGGGTTCCGGGATGGGGACCTGGGCTGGGGGGTAGGGGAGGAGAGTGTCGGGAGGCCAGTTGTGCCGCCAGCGCTGAGGCCGGTGACGGGGCAGGAAGAGGAGCAGCGACTTTGACCCAGGAGCCCAGATGCAGGGGCTGTGCCGGCGCGGGGCCGGGCCGGAGAGCGGCGACCAGGGATTTGTCACTCGTCTGGGCCGCACGGGGCCTTGCAACAGCCCCGGGAGGCCGGGCAAGCTGGCGCTGTTCCCCTGTCCCAGGCAAGGGGGAAGGGCCGCACGGCGGATACGAGGACGAGGAAGGCTTTCGTGGCAGCCGCTGTCCTTCCTGCCAGCCGTGGGGCTGGACCACGAGTGACTGGCCCCTGCACCTAATTCTACCCTCCGGTCCACCAGCACCCCCTTGTTCTGCTCAGCAAGGCAGATCAGCCTGAGGCTGGCCGGCAGTTTGAGAGGAGGCCCAACCTATTACCACGTAACAAAACCTGCTGTGCCTGGCTTCACCTTGCCTTAAGAAGAAATATCCTGGCCGCCAAAAATAAGGATGGGTAGAATTTAGCAGTATATAAGACACCAAGGGATTCCTTGCCATTTTCCAGTCACAGCCGTGGTAAAAAGAGGAAGGAGAGGCTATTGACAGAGTAGCTCACAAGTGGCCAAGCCGCCATGTCTCTGCTAGTAGAGCAGGGCGTCCGAAGGGTAGAGGGAACAGCCACAGGGGTGCTGGGTGTGACCCCATTGACCTTCACATCTATTCCCCTCCCCACTTTCTTTTTTAAAGTCTTACTGTTGGGGTTTTTTTATTTTATTTTTTAATTCTACTTTTTATTTTGAGGTTATTATAGATTCCCATGCACTTTCAAGAAATAATACAAAGAGGTCCCCGCTATGTACTCTGTACGGGGTTTCTCCCAATGGTAACATTTT
Organism: Tursiops truncatus; assembly: GCF_011762595.2. Classification (NCBI taxonomy): domain Eukaryota; kingdom Metazoa; phylum Chordata; class Mammalia; order Artiodactyla; family Delphinidae; genus Tursiops; species Tursiops truncatus. The sequence continues at coordinate 30,638,375 of NC_047042.1, read as the reverse complement.
GCAAAGTTGTAGTACAATGTGGCAACCAAGATATTGACCTTGACACGGTCAAAATACAGAACAGTCACATCACCACAAAGATCTAAACCCACTTCCCTTTCCCACTCCACCCAACCCCCAGCCCCTGGCAACCACTAATCCATTCTCTAGTTTTATAATTTTGTAACTTCAAGAACGTTAGAGAAATGGAATCATACAGTATGTAATTTAGGGGAACTGGCTCTTTTTTACTCAACATAATTTATTGAGGTTGTTGTGTGTATCAGTAGCCAGTTCTTTATCACTGAGGGGTATGCCGGACTACATGGATGTACCACAGTTTAGCCATTCGCCCACTGAAAGATTTCTGGGTTGTTGCAGCTTAGGCTATTATGAGTAAAGCTGCTCTGAACATTAATGTATAGGTTTTTATGTGAACATAAGTTTCCATTTTTCTGGGACAAATGCCCATGAGTACGACTGCTTGGTTGCATAGTAATTGCATGTTTAGTTTTACAAGAAACTGCCAGACCGTTTTCCAGAATGGCGGTACCATTTCCACCAGCAGTGTATGAGTGATTCAGTTTCTCTACATCTTCACCTACATCTGATGTCATTTGTTTTTAATAAATTTATTTATTCTACTTTTGGCTGCATTGGGTCTTCGTTGATGCGTGTGGGCTTTCTCTAGTCAGGGCGAGCAGGGGCTACTCTTCGTTGTGGTGGTCAGGCTTCTCATTGCGGTGGCTTCTCTTGCTGCAGAGTACAGGCTCTAGGCACACGAGCTTCAGCAGTTGTGGTGCGGGGGCTCAGTAGTTGTGGCTCATGGGCTTAGTTGCTCTGTGGCATGTGGGATCTTCCTGGACCAGGGCTTGAACCCATGGTCCCTGCATTGGCAGGCAGATTCCTAACCACTGAGCCACCAGGGAAGCCCCTGATGTCAGTATTTTTCATTTTAGTCTTTCTGATAGGTATGCAGTGATATCTCATTGTGGTTTTAATGTGCATTTACTCACTGGCTAATGATATTGAACATCTTTTCATGTGTTACTTTGTCTTCTGTACATCCACATCTGTGAAATGTCTGGTCAGATCTTTTACCTGGATTATTTGATTTTTTAACACTGAGTTTTGAAAATCCTTTATATGTTCTAGATATTATTCCTGTTTTGGAAATGTGGTTTGCAAATATTTTTCTCCCTGTAATGTGCCTTTTTACCCTCTTCACATGGTATTTCACAGAGCAAAATTTTTTAATTTTAATGAGGCCCAGTTTATCAGTTTCTCCTGTTATAAATTATGGTGTTAAGTCTAAGAATTATAAAAAATTTTAAAAAATTAAAAATTACAAAATAATTTATAATTTTATAAAAATTATAATTTTTTATTAAAAAAATAAAAAATTATAAATTTTGGTGTTAAGTCTAAGAATTCTTGCCTACCTAGAACCTGAAGATTTTTCCTATGTTTTTTACTTTTTTACAGTGCCATGTGTTGAAAGGCTATCTTTTCTCCATTGGATTATATTTGCAAAAATCCGTAGGGCATATCTGTGAGTCTATTTCTGGGTTTTATAGTCTGTTCTATGGGCCTATGTGTCTATTCCTTGTCACTTGCCTTTTAAGTTTGTATTTTTCCTTGATTTTTGACATTTATTTTTTTCAATTTATTTTTATTTATTTATTTATTTTTTGGCTGTGTTGGGTGTTCGTTGCTGCACACGGGCTTTCTCTAGTTGCGGCGAGCAGGGACTACTCTTCATTGCAGTGCCCGGGCTTCTCATTGTGGTGGCTTCTCTTGTTGCTGAGCACGGGCTCTAGAGCACGGGGGCTTCAGTGGATGCAGCGCATGGGCTCTAGAGCACAGGCTCAGTAGTTGTGGTGCACGGGCTTAGTTGCTCCGCAGCATGTGGTATCTTCCTGGGCCAGGGCTCGAACCCGTGTCCCCTGCATTGGCAGGTGGATTCTTAACCACTGTGCCACCAGGGAAGCCCAGACTTTTGACATTTAAAATCAGAGGAGAAATCTGTGTTTGGATTATGTTTCTGGAAACACTGACATTCACTCAGGATCTGAGGAAGAGGAAGACTTCGGAAGAGTAGAAAAATCTGATCCTGGGACTCAAAGATGCCAATCTTCATTTCTACTTGATTACAGATGACTCTGAGTGAATCGTATCACTTCTCTAGGCCTGAATTTTTTTTTTTTTTTTTTTTTTGCGGTACGCGGGCCTCTCGCTGTTGCGGCCTCTCCCGTTGCGGAGCACAGGCTCCGGACGCGCAGGCTCGGCGGCCATGGCTCACGGGCCCAGCCGCTCCGTGGCATGTGGGATCCTCCCAGACTGGGGCACGCACCCATGTCCCCTGCATCGGCAGGTGGACTCTCAACCACTGCGCCACCAGGGAAGCCCTAGGCCTGAATTTCTTCGTCTGTAAATGAAAGGATTTGAACGAACTACTCTTAGTTCTTTCTATATCGAACATTCTACCATTCCATGACTCAACATTCAACTGAATTTCCAGTTATAATAAACATTTATTGATAAACATAAATTTCCTGCCCTCACTTTGTTCCTTTTTGGAAACAGATACTATCTCACAGTATCACAGGACATGTGGTTTTTTGCCTGATGTGAAGGCCCAGAGAAGAAACATGGCCTGAAATCCCACAGCCTGTTTCGTAGTGGGTTCTGTAACTTCCAGCTCAATGTTCTTTCCCACTCCATCTGCCTCCATTATAAGAAGGCAATTACATGCTTCCCCTTCCTCCTACCAACAAAGAGGAATAGAAGGCAGAGGCTAGTGGCATCCATTCAGTATGGCTTCTCTGAGTACCTTCTAAATACCACCCCTCATAGGAGGCCTCTTTCAGGATGTAAGAGAAAAGGCAGCGTTCCTGGCTCTGAGTCCATAGCCAGACCAAGACACAAGACCATATGACTAGATGAGACAACAGTTTATAGCAGTGTATGATTAGGGGCTGCCAAGGGTTATAGACAGTGGGGCTTTTGCCTGTGAGTAACAGATACTCAAATAGGTTGAGTAAGACATTTATCGTCTCAATCCACCCAAAGGTAGACAAGGCTGGAGGAAGAGCTCAACAATATTGTCAAGGACTCTTTCTTTTCATCCATCTATTCTGACACCCTTGGTGTGCTGGCCTGCTTCCTCAGATTTTTTCCCTCATGGTTAAATATGGCTGTCACAGTCCAGGCATCACATCATTATACTACTGTCTCCAAAATCAATTCTCAGGAGGAAAAAATGGAGTTTTTTCCCACTTTTTTTTTTAATAATAGAGAAAAATGTTTCCCAGAAGCCTCCATCAGACTTACACTCAGCTCCCGTCAGCCGGGATCTAATCATCAGTTCCTGCCCAAACTGTAAGGAAAGCTAGGAAAGTGATCCTCTAGAATTTTGAATCATTATGGTAAAAACTCTGCAACAGGAGAAAGAGGACAGGTGCAGGCAGGAACTGTCTGCTACAGTCCTCAAAGAAAGGACAGACAATGTGACCACCAGACTTATCAGGAAAGGCAAAAAGACAGACATCAAGATTGGAAAGAAATTTAAAAGAAGTGGAATACTATAAACCCTGGAGCAACCACTCAAAACAAAGAGGTATAGCTAATAAGTCAATAATGCAGATAAAATGGAATCCAAAAATAATCCCAGTAAGTATAAGAAAAGAAAAAAGGAATAAAGAACAGATTGGATAAATAGAAAACATATAGTAGACAAATCCCACAATATTGATAATTACATTAAATGTAAATTACCTAAACACTCCAAATAAAGGGTAAAAATTATTAGACTATTTTTTTTAAAAAAACAATATGCTGTCTACAAGAAACCCACTTCAAATATAAAAATATTTATAGGTTAAAAGTAAAAGGATGGGGACTTTCCTGGTGGCACAGTGTTTAAGAACCCTCCTGCCAATGGAGGGTACACAGGTTTGATCCCTGGTCTGGGAAGATTCCACATGCCACAGAGCAACTAAGCCGGTGCACCACAACTGCTGAGCCTGTGCTCTAAAGCTCGTGAGCCACAACTACTGAGCCCGTGTGCCACAACTACTGAAGCCCACGCGCCTAGGGCCTGTGCTTCGCAGCAAGAGAAGCCACCACAATGAGAAGCCTGAGCACCACAATGAAGAGTAGCCCCCACTCACCACAACTAGAGAAATCCCGCGTGCAGCAATGAAGACCCAAGACAGCCAAAAATAAATATAAATTAATTAATTAAAAAAATTTTAAATATGTAAAACAAAGTAAAAGGATGGAAAAAGATGTACCAGTTAAACACTAAGCACTAATATCAAAGTATTCTTCAGAACAAGGAATATTAGCAAAGAAAAAAAAGTCAATTCCTAATGTTAAAAGGGTCAATTCATCAAGAAGACTTAATTTAAAATAGAGCTTCAAAATACATAAAGCAGATAATGCCAACTGAAAGACAAAGTTGGCAAATTGGCACATCCATAATTACAGTTGAAGATTTCAACGTTCCTCTTTCAGTAACGAAATAACAAGCACACAGAAAATCAACAGGAACAGAGAAGTTGCCAAAGACAATACCAACCAGCTTGACATAAGTGACATTAAAAAAACACAATACTACACAACTGTATATGGAACGTTCACCAAGACAGACCATGTGCTGGGCCATAAAAACATTTGTTCAGCAGTGGGCCCTCCAGGACTGGTACATGTCTCCTGGAACCTTGGAGGCATTCCTCAGCCTGGCACTCCTTGAGCCAAGTAAACCATTCAGAATGGAAAAAGATGAAAAACTGTTCTGAAGATCATTGGCATCACTGTCTTTCCTAATGATAGTGTATCAAATCCAAATATTCAGAAGACATGTTTTGAGAAACCAAATGATGTCTAAGAAATACTGACATTCAAAACTTTTCCTTGATCCACTTAAAGTACGTAAAGAGATAGGGTCTAGGGTCTGAGTACTTGTATTCAAGGTATTTCCAGTACACATTTTTTTAAAAAGCACCTTCTATCTGCTTCACATATTGGAAATATTATGTATGTGTTTTCCAATCTTATGAAGTGAAAAGTTGCTTTAACCATTGTTAGATAATACTAAATGAGAGATGAGGTAGACAAAATAATTTTTTTTTCAATATTTTTATAGGCGTTCATGATGTGCTGAGCAATGAAAGACCTTCTGGTTATATGCGGGAGCACAGGCAATTAAATGGCTGGTCATCAGATGAAAATTACTGGAATGAAAAACTCTATCCAGTGTGGAAGAGGGGAGACTCGAGGTGGAAAAACTCTTGGAAAGGTAAATCAAAAGACTCAACCAAAACAACTGTAATTTCTTTTTTTTTTAATTTCAAGTGTACAACATAGTGATTCAATTTTTTCTAACTGAAGTATAGTTAATTTACAATGTTGTGTTAATTTCTGCTTACAGCCAAGTGATTCCGATATATATTTATTTATATGTTCATATATATATGAAGACACACATTCTTTTTTTTAATATTCTTTTCCATTATGGTTTATCTCAGGATATTGAATATAGTTCTATAGCTCCCTGCGCTATACAGTAGGACCTTGTTGTTTATCCATTCTATATGTAACAGTTTGCATCTGCCGACCCCAAACTCCCAGTCCATCCCTCCCCAACCTCTCCTCCCCCTTGGCAAGAACAAGTCCGTTCTCTATGTTTGTGAGTCTCTTTCTGTTTCATAGATAGGTTCGTGTCATATTTTAAATTCCACACATAAGTGCTATCGTATGGTATTTGTCTTTCTCTTTCTGACTTCACTTAGTATGATAAACTCTAGGTCCATCCATGTTGCTGCAAATGGCATTATTTCATTCTTTTTTATGGCTGAGTAGTAGTCTATTGTATATCTGTACCACATCTTCTTTATCCATGCATCTGTTGATGGACATGTAGGTTGTTCCATGTGTTGGCTACTGTGAACAGTGCTGCTGTGAACATAGGGGATCATGTATCTTGTTGAATTATAATTTTGTCTGGCTATAGTCCCAGGAGTGGGATTGCTGGGTCATGTGGTAATTCTATTTTTAGTTTTTTGAAGAACTTCCATACTGTTTTCCATAGTAACTGTACCAATTTACATTCCCACTAACAGTGTAAGAGGGTTCCCTTTCCTCCACACCCTCTCCAGCATTTATTATTTCTGGACTTTTTGTTGATGGACATTCTGACTGGTGTGAGTTGATACCTCACTGTAGTTTTGATTTACATTTCTCTAATAATTAGCAATATTGAGCATCTTCTCATGTTCCTATTGGCCATCTGTATGTCTTCTTTGGAGACATGTCTAGTTAGGTCTTCTGCCCATTTTCCGATTGGGTTGTTTGATTTTTGTTGTTGAGTTGTATGAGCTGTTTGTATATTCTGGAAATTAATCCCTTGTCAGTCACATCGTTTGCAAATATTTTCTCCCATTCCGCAGGCTGTCTTCTAATTTTGTTTATGGTTCCCTTGGCTGTGCAAAAGCTTGTAAGTTTGATTCGGTTGCATCCGCCAAACAGCTGTAATTTCTTATTTCAGTTAGTCTTGTAGATTGCAGATCACAGGGCTCATGGTGCGTCCATGAATGACAGCACTCTAGCTACCAAGTGGGAGGCACCTGGATTTGGCAATCTTTCCTTTATCTCAACACTATCACTTTCTAAACTCCTCTCCCCCACCACACGCACAGTAAAATCGCCTTAGAAATTTGCAACTGGTGCCTCTTGGAAGATTTCGAAGAGCAAGCAGGTTTGGCCTCAAACTTAAGTAACTGATGTGGGAATGGTCATCTTCAGAAGTTCTGAGACTCCAGGGCACTTTGACCATCTCAAAAGTGTGGTTTCTCAGAAAGTTAATATCTTTCTGTTCATATCAAAAGCCAATGAATCCTTCAGTCATTGGTCTTGAAATTGAAAATTGCAAACCTTTAATACCTGTCTCCTCAATCCAATTAAATAGATTTTTAATTATTTTAAGGAAATGTTCTTTCTGTGGTTAGAGAGTTCTTCAGTTGGTCTGACTTTTTAAGTTTGTCTTCTGGAATGTTGTACTCTGACAGCAAAAGTGAAGAATTCTGCAAATAGTTTGTAAAGAGGCATAAGGATCCTCTGGTTCTTATTTGTAGATTTAACTTTACTTTTTTTTGTTTATCAGTGAAAGGGAACAGAGGTGTTTGATTGAGCTCCACTTTTCTATGTCCTAGTGCAGGCACTCCTTACCAGTGATGCGCCGGCACTGGTGGGCTCAACTATAACATTCGCAGTGAACCTGGTATTCCCCAGATGCCAACAGGAAGGTGCCAGTGGCAACATAGTCTATGAGAAGAACTTCAGAAACGGTAAGGAATGTTAGTCACATTACAGGAACATGCTAGTTCTCCTAACTACTGGAGACCCTCCTCATAAACCTTAATGCTCACAGGTACTTCTATAAATGCAAGATGCTGCAGTTGTCCCTTGTCACCCCCTCCTCAAGTTGGATGACAGGGAATGTGAATATGTCCCTCCATCAACATCAGTCAAATCCATTTCGGCCAATGGGTGTCTCTCCACTACTTGGAACTCTCCTCAAATCTACGTTGGGAGGCTTGGCCTTTTTTTGTTTTTGGCTGCCCTTTGCTGCATGTGGGATCTTAGTTCCCTGACCAGGCATCGAACCCATGCCCCCCCTGCACTGGGAGCTCGGAGTCTTAACCACTGGACCGCCAGGGAAGTCCCGAGGCTTGGCCTTTTCTTATTGCCCAGTTGATTGGACAGACAATACCTTGTTGATTCTCAGATTTGGGTTTTATTACTTGGACTTCTTCTGGCTACTCGAAGAATAGTCAGTTTGTCAGATCTTTGTTAATCAGATAGGCTTCTGCTCACAAGAATTCCTTAAACTGTGTGCCTAGCACAAATGCTAAGATGTGTCTATTTTGGTGTTGCTTTGCTCTTAGTTAAAGCAGATAAGCTCTTTGCCCATGTTAAAGAGCACAAATGATTACAAGTACATCAAGGGGGATTATCTTGTTAGAACTGTACAGCCTTAAAAGTTCAGGTAATTACTGAGATTCCTCAGTCAGTAACAAGGCTGATAAGTGCAGTTATGATCTCATTTTATTACTTAGAACTTCTGTGAAACAGTTGATGTGTTTATTTCTTATTAATTCTTCATCTTCCTATGAAGCGAACAATGAATTCTGTGTAGAAAGAGTTTGATAATTAAAAAGTGTTGTTTATAATCGTCTGTAGCATTTTTTCTTTCCTTCTAAAAAAGTTAACTCTTATGAATGTTTCAAATGGCAATCTAACCCTCTGAGCACTTTTATATGAAAGAGTCCTTGTGACTTATGAAAAGTTATATAAAGTATATATCACCACTAGAAGAAACTAGAATTTTTGAAGAACTGACTAATTCCAGGTGTAGGACAGGGAAAGTACCACATGAACCAGGGACATCTTGTTGTCCCAGAAAACAAGGGAGTAATGGGGACATGTCACAGGGACACGGAAGGCAGCTAGAGGGGCTCCTACTGGCCATATTTGGAACAATTTAAGAATAAAAAAATAATGGCTGTAGTAGATTGATAAATAAAAAGGCTCTTCATAAATGTCAGTGACATAAAAAAAACAAGAGGGTGGGGGGATTGTTCTAGATGAAAAGATATTGATCATGACTTGTTTAAAATGGAAAACTGATGTTTTCCCAAACATACAGAAAAGTAGAAAGCAGGTACTTCGAGATTCAACAAATTTAACATTTTTTTCCTGTTTCCATCTATCTATCTACCTATCTATGTATCTATCATCTATCTACATTTCTAGGCATATTTCTTTTTTTCTTTCTGAATCATTTGAAGAAACAAAATAGCCAAATGTATGATGTGACCCTTGACTGTGGTAGGCGTGGCGATGACGTGGTTATGTAAGAGAACGTCCTTATTCTTTGGAGATGTGTGCTGAAGTCTTTAGGAGAGTCATGATGTCAAATGAATCAGGGAAAAAAAGCTACAGATAGAGAGAGTGTATCACAGTAAAAAGATACAGCATCCCTCGGTTTGGTTTGAATATGCTTGTGATTTGGAGACCCAATATGAAGATAAACATATTAAGTGATAGCTCTAAATTTCCTGAAAAATTGCTTTATATAAAACTCATTGAAATATAACATGTAGGCAGAAAAATGCACAGGTCGTAAAGGTACCATTAGATGAATTCTGAATATTAGGGTTTTAGTTCTCCAACCATATTTAAATGAGTTATGAAAAAATATGAAAATGTGTTTAATTCAATGAAGAGCATTGAGTATTCTGAGTCAATCACGGCGTGTTCCTTTCTCTCTTTAGATACTGGTCCATCTCCTGACCCATATGTTTACAACTGGACAGCATGGACAGAGGACGGTGACTGGGGAAATGGCACCAGACAAGGCCATCACAGGAAGCCTTTGCCTCACCCCCGAAAATGGAATTTCGTCTTTGTGTTCCACACACTTGGTTGGACTTTTACAAACCCCCTTAGCTGCTTCTTTTCCTTTCCTTCAAATTTTAAATTTTTTCTCTTTCCGTATTCTATAATTGAGAATTACAACCCTGGGAGTTTAACAACAGTTACTCTTCTAACTTTCCTTAGCTGGAGTGGAGGGTGAGGGATAAAAATTAAATCTTGGTTAGCCTTGCCATATCTCCAGGACATCAAATAATTAAAACGAGAAAAAGACAGGTTCAGCTTTCTTTTTTTAAGACAAAACTACTCAATTTTTTTCCGTCTAAAACAGTAATATGAAAAATAATATTTATTTATTTGCATCACACACGGATGGGCATTTGCTGATTTATTATCTAATTTTTTTATGTTTTTAAAAGAATTTTAAGAATTTAACTGATGCTCTTTGTAGGAAATTTGGAAAATGCAGAAAAACACAAATGAAAAATCGGTCACCATAATTCACACCAGAGATTATCATTGTTAACATGATGGTGTTTTCTCTACCAGTATTTCTTTCTTTCTTTTTTCTTAGTGTTTCTTGATTAAGATCATAAAATATATACATTTTGATCAATATCATGAGCATTGACTAAAATTCTTGCATGGCTTGTGGGATCTTAGTTCTTTGACCAGGTATCAAACCCAGGCCCCGGCAGTGAAAGCACCAAGTCCTAACCACTGGACCGCGTGAGAGTTCTCTAAACTTTTTTATATACATTATTTTAATGACTGCATAATATTCTATTGAGTAAAAGTATAATAATCTAACTACTCTTCTTCTTTGACATAGCCTACCCTCTTTTTTTTTTTAACCACAAACGGTATCCACTTTGCTTTACTATTAGTGAAGTGATTTTTTTTTTTAAGGAGGACTAAATTTAGGTTATTAGCAAAGCTGCTAAATTCTTAGTTAAAAATCTTACCAGGGGCCACCTGGCTCTGAGTATTGCAAATCTGCTACCAGCCATGCAGACTCCAAATCTCTAAATGTTTGGTCTGTCTTCATGAATTACAGACAGCTTCTCTTTCTTCAGTTAACTTACTTATAAATCAAAATAACATATTAATAATACATGGTCCAATTGAACAGAGTACAAAATATATAACAAGTACTATGCTCGTCTATTTAAATCAGCTGATATAAAGCCGACTTTTTTCAGTCCCTTCATGGCCCTGTCAGTTAATTCCCCAAGTGTCATGATTTCTTTGACCTGACAGTTTGCATGGAGTCACTTAGGCTCACTAACACTCCAGATTCTGTTCAGCCTAGTTAACAACCATTAACTTAACTAGTTAAGATGTCTTTATTTAACATCAGTTTCCAGCCCAGAAACCGCTGTTTTCCTAACAGGACGGTTTTGAATTTCCATCTTCTGCTGAGGTCTCAGAGTTAAGTAATATTTTTCCTCAGCCAAGCGCTGCCTCTGTGGTCGGTGCCAGAACTAACATTTCCTCACGTATCACTAATTCCAAGAGACACCTCTTCCTCCTGTAACCTCTAACAGAACTGGCTCTTCATTTCAAGGTAAAGGGGGATCGCAAGCCTTTCCTGACACTTTAATTTCTATTTTTTGGGCTGCAACTCGCGGCGTGTGGGATCTTAGTTCCCCGACCAGGGATCGAACCCGTGGCCCCTGCCGTGGAAGCACAGAATCTTAACCACTGGCCCACCAGGGAAGTCGTCCCTTTCCTGACACCTTTGACCATGTGATGAACATGGTCTTTAAACATCTCCGTCTCACAAGCATCCATCTTACAATACTTGTTGTTTCAATGACACATCTGTGCCAGGTGCCTCAAAAGGATTAGAAAAATCCTCGAGCCCTGAAGGAGAGGAATTACTTTCACTAGCTAGCCAGTGGCGTTAGATTTAGGTTAGAGTTGGAGAAAGAAAAAGAAGGATTCAAGGGCCCTAGAAATGTTAATGGAACTACTCCGTTCCTTTTTATACCCACAATACCCTGTTTGTTTTTCATCACTTACTGCATTTTTATAAACAAACACTACTAGAAGGTGGAGGATTCTAGTTCCCTAAAAGAAAAAAGTTACTTAACAATATAACTGAACTACTAATATGGTTACAAAAATAAGGTAGATTTTTGGATATATTTTTAACTCCCTTGGACACCTACATCAAATGTATTTTCTGGGGGAAACATATGTATTTCAAGTGCCAGATCACTTCCTTATACAAATTATTTATTTGTAAACTAAGGACTAATGGCATCCCACTAAACAGCTCTTTTCATTTTAATCAACTGTATACAACTACATTTATGTTTGTGAGATTGTTTTATAAGGGTTTATATGAAAATGAGCACCGCCTTCTTTTCTGAAGGAGCCAGGACTGCATCCCCATCCTGTTTTCCCTTTCCCAGAACTATCTCTAAATGGCAGTTGTTATGCTTTAAGAAACATCAACTTTCTGTAATGATCATATAATGTAGCCAATAACTAAACATTTCCATCCTCTCAAAGGTCAGTATTTCCAGAAACTGGGACAGTGTTCAGTGAGAGTTTCTATAAACACAGCCAATGTGACTCTTGGCCCTCAAATCATGGAAGTAACTGTCTATAGAAGATACCGACGGGCGTACGTTCCCATAGCAAAAGTGAAAGATGTGTATGTGGTAACAGGTGAGTGGACTGAACTCTAAATTAACTGAGCGTGAGACACTTAGTTCTGATGATGTCAGTGGGTTAGAAAGAGTTCGAGCCAAGTATTCTGGGTTAGGTTAGATGTCATCTGGACTCCTTCTCAACCTTATATATTTAATAACATTTTCCATCTATGTTTTCCAGAACAACCTGGGGAAACTCTAGCACACTTGTATAAGAAAAGGGAAAATGATGCTGAATTATCCCTAATTTTAATTTCTAACGTTTTTAGTTTAAAAACATTAAAGTCATCCACTTAAAGTCAAGCAGTGGTGACTTTCTTTCTTTTTTTTTTTGGTGGGGGGGGATATATCTTTTAGATCAGATTCCTGTATTTGTGACTATGTCCCAGAAGAACAATCGAAATTCATCTGATGAAACCTTCCTCAAGGACCTCCCCATTACGTTCGATGTCCTGATTCATGATCCCAGCCACTTCCTCAATGAGTCTGCCATTTACTACAAGTGGAACTTTGGGGATAATACTGGTCTGTTTGTTTCCAACAATCACACTTTGAACCACACCTATGTTCTCAATGGAACCTTCAGTCTCAACCTCACTGTGCAAGCTACAGTGCCTGGACCTTGTCCTTCACCTTCACCCAGACCTCCAAAAACTACCGCTTCTTTGGGTAAGTGTTTTCCAGGTCTTTTTTGTTGTCAGGGTTCCTTAACAGCCAGAAAAAAAACTCATGTGGGTTGTATAATTAGATCCTTAGTTAAAGAGACTGTGTAAAAACTCTGCAATGATTCCATTTTCTACCTGTTGATTTCGTTTAGCTACTTTATCACCATTTTTAGCTGTTAGAGTTTGGAAGAAAGGAGAACGTGTTTAAAGTCACTTGGTGACTCATATACAGCTCCTTGACCTTCCTAATCCTCACTGGCCCTTGTTATGTGTACGGATGCTTTCCCCCTTCTAGCCTGTCACATTTCTGTTTGCCTCCCTTTTTTTTTTTAGTTAAGAAACATTGACCCCTTGTAAACATTCAGGCCATCCCACTGTCCTTCCTCCCCCTCCCACATTTCCTTCCCACTTCCATTCTCCTCCCCACCGTGCCCACATCCACCCCATGTCCCATGAAAACTCAGCCACCCTTAAATGTAGCTTACAGATAGGCTCGAAAAAGAATGCACCTTGAGAATATTTCTTGGCCGGCAGGCTGGAAAGATTCCAGACCCTAAAATTATTCTAGATATAAGGCATAATTACTTAAATCCCACCTTCTAATAATAGTATATGAGGTCATTCAAGAAGTTCTTCAGAGTTTACTTTGTGAAGCATTAGCTTCCGTCTGATTCTACACCCTACCCCACACCATTACCATCCTTCCCCACTAAGCCATGAGTACATCTTACCATGCCGGCATCCCGGGGATGGTAATAGATTGACATCCTCTCACTGGACACTAGAGGGCACCATCACCAAGTCGGGACAGAACACTCGATGATGATGTCCAGACCTGTTGCAATTGGTTTTTTTACCCAAACCTGTTAGATATAAATAATAAACTGTTATTAATAAGTGTGTTATTAATAAAAATATCTTGCTAAGTCAAGCATATCTAAAGCAAGACATTATAAGTTATTACCGATTTTGATTAATTCTTTCTTGGAATGTTTTAAATTATAAAATTAATGCATATCCCTTAATAAAACTTCAAATACAGAAATTTCAAATAAAAGCGAAAGTTCCTCTTCATGCTCTCCTCTCGAGAGTTAAACCCTGTTAAGGGTTGGTAGTGTTTCTTTCCAGATCTTTTTCTGTATATTTACAAACATATTCTATAAATACATATAGGATTTGTGGTTTTGATTTTTAGGTAGATGGGTTCATGAAATATGTATTCTACAGTTTGCCTTTTTTCATTTAACAAACATCATAGACATCTTCCCGTTATCAGTACATTTAAGTCTGACTCACTTGATTCAATGGCTTATGTATTTAACCATTCTCTTACTGGTGGATGATTCAGTTAAACCTAATTCCAGTTGTAAATATAACTGCATTGAACAACTCAAAACATATAGCTTCATTCTGGTATTTCTATAGGAGAGTCAATTTATTTATCTACAAGCATCGGTCTTCCTTACAAATAAGCAGACCAGGTGTAAAATTCAAAATAAATTACAGGTGCTTGTTACATCTGTCTAGAAATTCCTGAATGGTAAAAGTCTTAAGGTTAGGTTATTTAATGTTAGTCTATCTTGAATTGCATTTTTATAAAGCTAGCTTATTTTTCTTAGAACATATTTGTATCATAACATGCAAAAAAATATATTTTAAGTCAATGAAAGAGTATTTTAAATTTGTTATTATTTTCTATAGGTTAGACCATAAGATATAAGGTAGCAATTTGTTAAATTTGTTGAATTTGTTAAATGTCATAGTGAAAGGAAACTGCCTGGCTTTATCTAAAGGTGTTAGATCAACCGTAATCAACCCCGAAATGCCTTAGAGCAGCTGTGAGACTTAGGGAATGGAGGGATGGGAATACGTAATGGGACCCAAGGTGATGATAGGAGTCCGCCCATGACTTGAGAAAGGGGTTGGGGTACTTGTCCTCTGGAAGAGAGAACATTTTCAGCTATGCAGAGCATATTAACAGGCTTGGATTATTGAGCACTGGATTATTATTTGACCAAAAATTATGTTGTCTCTGCTATAGTAAGTGGCTGCAAAATGAGTACAGCTATTAAATAGAAACCAAATGCAACCAAAGGAGTGAGACAGAAGCAGAGCTGAAGTGGTGATTCAGGAAGATAATTACATTATAGGGCAGACAGGTATGCTCTAGTTTTAAGCCACACAATTCTCCTCCCTTAGGTAACCGTGCCATTGATCATTTCTGTGTACAAATCTAGAAAGAAAAACCTTTGTAAGACTGATGCTAATCAGTGTAATATTATATATAATATGTATATATCATATATATATCATATCGTGTAGAACTTTCCCAAAGAATCAAAGGATCTCACACCATTTTCTGAGTAACAGGGACATAAATAGTGAATTAAGTAGGACGCTTACCTTCTTCCCCATCTGTCTTTTAAGGTGTTAGTTTTTCTCCATTAGCCCTTTAATCATACCTTGACTTTATATGTATAGATATAGATTTGACATTGTACATACCTCTGCAAAACTCCACATGCATTTTTATAAGCATTCTACCAAAGATAGAATCATGGACATTTATTAGTCATTTTTTATGAGAAGTTTTACTTTAAAAGATGGCAGGGTCATGATTCCATGCTCTAACTTGACAGCTAAATTTCACCTGTCAAGACCTTCAAAAGGAGATTTCTAGGGAAGAGCCAGCCATCTTTAATACCCTTCACAAACATATCTTTTGCTTCGGAGCCCATCAGTTAAATCTCTGAATAGGAAAAATGATTACCCTGTAACTTCCACAGGACCACCGTGAAACTCAGGGGACACAGCCAAGCCTGCTGATGAACCACTGCATCTGAATCTGGCATGGCATCAGAACTTTCTGGGTTTTACCCAAAAAACATTTCCCAAACTGTGTGCCATGAAGCGCTACTTTCCAGAGATGCTCTGAGAACTGCTCTGCGAAGGTCCCTCTGAGCAAAGGAGCAACACAGGCACATTCATTCACCCACTAGAGGCTCTGAGGAGCCCTGGAGAAGTCTCCCGATTGGCTTCATACTTACATATCCCTGTGTCAGAGATGCAGCTCTTATGAAGCTTTGATTCCCCTCAAACTGGGTCCATTTTCATGCCTTTGGAAATCTGAGACAGTAATGTTGTATTTTCAGTATTATATTTTCTTTCCAGTCTTTTTATCTTGTTAATGGAACACCAACACCTTAATTAGAGCTTTTTAAATTGTAACTAATAGAGCATTAAATTCTTTGCTCTAATCACACTCAAAGGGTTATTTTTCAACAGCATCTTGTATTCACTCCTTTCCTTCCCCACACCTCTGCTCATCATAGTGACTGTATGCCTTCTAGAATGTAAACTTAGGATCTATGAGACACTCAAACAGGGAAAGAATTGCCTTTTTCCATGTTGTTTCCTTCTTATCATTTAAAATTATCCACCTTAACATTTAAAATTACATATCTTATTACATATATATGTTATAGCACATCTGTACCTACATAGATGTATAGAAGTACATATTGGGATAAGGAAACAGATATTTATTAAATACTTCCTACATGGCAGACATGAGAAGCAAGTTTTATATATTTTATTTATAAAATTTGATTTCAGTTTTTTATTTTATTTAAGTTTTATAGTTCAATTCTAGTAGGTCAGTAAGTATTGTCCCTATTTTACAGATGAGCAAACTGAGGAAAGAGAGGTTAAATGACATGCCCATGGTCTCAAACAGCTAAAAACAAGGGGCCTAGAATTTGAGCCCAGAATACCTTCCTCCAAAATTACAATATAATCTCATCTGTCGTGGCCTGCTTTATTTCATCATGATTGTTGTACTACACATTTTAATATGGCTTCCACCTTTCATATGATATCTGTGCTTGAACAAGATACGGGATTGTGTTTACTTACATAATTTAACAATTTTATAATGCTTTATAGCTCTCACATCTATATGAATTGTTACCCATTTAGTTCAAATTTCTGCAGCAATTTAATAGTATAGAACTCTTGATGTTTTTCTAAAGAGCAAGTAGACAAATGTTTAGATCTTTGGTACTATCATGTACATCTTTTACGTTCTCAACAAGTACCCTAAAATCTTGTTATTCAGACTCTCCAGTACCTGCTGGTGACAGTGCCCTGGAGCCGAGGGAGATTCCTGATGAAAACTGCCGTATTAACAGATACGGCTACTTTAAAGCCACCATCACAATTGTAGGTAAGACCACGGAGGAAAGATGTTAGAATCCACCTTGGGTCACCCACTCCCTTACCTGCCTCTGGAGGGGTGAGGATGGAGAGAGCAAGGGCACCCACTCTCTGTCCAAGGTGGTACCACATGTGCACAAGCAAAGACTCCACTAGTTGCTAGATTTCCACCTGCCTTCCCGGCCTTCCTTAGACATCCTGGTGGAAATGAGCCCTCTGTGAGGCCCACAGAGCAATGAGCCTGCCAGGGGGCCTGGACCTCCGACCCTGTGCAGCTCAGAAACCTGAATGAATGTGGCCTGAAGGAAGGCCAGTTGCAAATTCTCACAGCTCCCACTTTCCTCCCCTGGGTGATTTCACAAAGTCACACCTCCTGTGTGTAAGAAAGAGGGTTGAACAGGGCCACCACACCGGGCTGTGTGCTTGGGGCGCTGCTCACAGGTGCCCAACAGAGGAGACGGCTGGGGCTAAAACCCACATCGTGGTCCAGGGGCTACAACTCCACCTTCTGATGCAGGGGGTGCGGGTTCAATCCCTGGTCGGGGAGCTAAGATCTCACATGTCTCGCGGCCAAAAAGCCAAAACATAAAACGAGCAATATTGTAACAAATTCAATGAAGACTTTAAAAATGGTCCACACTAAAAACAAACAGGGCTTCCCTGGTGGCGCAGTGGTTGGGAGTCCGCCTGCTGGTGCAGGGGACGCGGGTTCATGCCCCGGTCCGGGAGGATCCCACATGCCGCGGAGCGGCTGGGCCCGTGAGCCATGGCCGCTGAGCCCGTGCGTCCGGAGCCTGTGCTCCGCAACGGGAGAGGCCACAGCGGTGAGAGGCCCATGTACTGCAAAAAAAATAATAATAATAATCAAAATAAATTAAAAAATAAACGCCAAGCTGTGCCTACTGGGGCTGAGCCACTTGGGCAGGAGAGACAGCAGCCGAGGCCTGAGCCTGGGCCTGCCCCCCTTCAGGGTCATCTTTCCCGGAAACACCTCCTGCAGTGGGTGCCGCCTACTGACACACAGGCTCCAGAACTAAAGATCAAGGTTGGGCTGAAGAGCTGTTCAGTTTGACTTTGAAAATGCTGCCTGGACATGTACCCAAAGCTCCGGGGCAGATTCCCGGGTCTGGGGTGGTGAGAAGCTGAGTCCGTTTTGTTTGGCCTTCTGATTGGTTAAGAAGTGGTTTGGTTTGGTTTGTGTTGTATTTTGATGTGTTTTTCTGCGGGGCATTGTTCCATTAGAGGGAATCCTAGAGGTTAACATCATCCAGGTGACAGACGTCCTGATGCCCGTGCCACAGCCTGACAACCCCCTGGTGGATTTCGTCGTGAACTGCCAAGGGAGGTGAGTACATTATCTCCAAGAAAGGGGCCAAGTGAGGACCCCAGGCTGAACAAAGGTCTTCATACCCCTCTCCCCTTTAAAGTTGATTTGGATTCTAGTTCCTCAGCAAGCCAGGATGAGGAAGGACCCTCCCACGTGCTCTCAAGCATGCACTTGCTTTGCTAGAGCTGAGCAATGCTCACCACCTTTAACTGTTGAAGAAGAATTACTGATTGAACACTTACTGTGTCCTTAACATTTTACTTCTGTTTTCATGTCACATCCTCACACAATCGTATGAGTCTCCTCATTTACACCAGTGATAACAGTACCTCCCTAGGTGGTGGGTACCTGGCAGGGCAAGGTTCCTGGGTTGAGGTCTGGCTCAGAGCCTCTTAAGCTCCCTGAGGCTCCTCCGGAGTCAGGGGAGGCCATGTGGAAGCGCTGTGTCCTTGTGCTAAGTAGTAGCAATGCCTGATCATCCTGTCTCGCTTTAAAACTTACAAAGCTCTTTCTAATGCGTTATATAATTTGACTTCCTAATGTTTGGTTATAACTATAGATAATAGACTGAATATAAACTAATTAATATATAAATACTATATCAATTAAGCCATCAAATATGTGAATGACTTACTAATTTACATATAAGTAAATCAAGTAATTAAAATGTATGTGTATGTGATATATAAATTAATCAAGAGAATGGGCTGGTATAAAAACGAGGCCTTATCTGATCAAAAAGGATAGCTCCAGGGAATTCCCTGGTCGTCCAGTGGTTAGGACTCTGCTTTTCCATTGCAGGGGGCACGGGTTCAATCCCTGGTCAGGGAACTAAGATCCTGCAAGCCGCGGGGTGCACCCCCCAAAAAGGGGGGGATAGCTCCATAGCTCTCTGGATTGGGGAGAGAATGGGATGAGGATGACAGAAAAAGAGAAAACCCTGACTGAGGAGACGAAGCTGCTTCAAGAGGCCAGGGGCCATGTGAGAAGGGAACATGAACTCGTCTAATTTCCCACGCTCTCATCAGGCCCAGCTTCAGAGCCTGGTCTCGCTATCCAGGAAGTCTACTCAGAAGTGAGACAGTGGCTAAGACAGTAACACGTGGTAGCCGAGTGGTTACAGGGACAGCTGTCAAACCTCTTTTATTGAAGTCCCAGCTCCACCTCTAACTGCTTTTTTAAGCTGGGGCCAGCGATCTCCCCTCCGAGAGCTAGTTTGTCACCTGCTGCATTAGGAAAGTATTACTTTCCTCATCAGGTCGTTGAGAGGAATAGACAAGACTATATCACTTATCAGAAACTCAGTGCCTTGCACACAGTAGGTGCTGCATAAACAGCTCTGGTTGCTGCTCCTGCTGTCGTCATATCTCTGCAGGAGCCCACGCAGGGCCGACTGGCATTTAATACTACCTTTGCCTAACACCTAAGCCGTCTGCATCTTTGGGCATCTAGAGAGCCAAAAAGGAGAGGGAAGTTCCCAGCAGCCCCTTGCCTTGGGGGACATCATTTCTTCCTCCTCCAGCACCAGGGGCTCATCTTCCTGAGGATACAAAGCAAACAATGGCTCACACCCAGGCTTGTTTAAGAGTAAATTAAGATCCCACATGCTGCGGAGCAACTAAGCCCGTGTGCCACAACTCCTGAGCCTGCGCTCTAGAGCCCGTGAACCACAACGACTGAGCCCGCGCGCCTAGAGCCCGTGTTCCGCAGCAAGAGAAGCTCACCGCAGTGAGAAGCCTGCCACCGCAACGAAGAGTAGCCCCCGCTCGCCACAATGAGAGAAAGCCCGCACACAGCAACGAAGACCCAACGCAGCCAAAAATAAATAAATAATTTTTAAAAAAAATTTTTAAAGAGTAAATTATATGTGACAATTTCATGTCATATGGTTTGAGTAAGAATAAGTAGGATTCCATTTTATAGAAATGTAGTGATTTTCTTTCTACACTGATGTCATATTCCTCTCTCTCTCTCTGTGTCATTCGTGCCCTCAGCATCCCCACAGAGGTCTGTACCGTCATCTCCGACCCCACCTGCCAGGTCACTCAGAACACAGTCTGCGACCCTGTGAACATGGACCTGGGCGATATGTGCTTGCTGACAGTAAGAAGAGCCTTTGGTGGGTCTGGGACATACTGTATGAACCTGACTCTGGGTGATGATGCAAGCCTGGCCCTCACGAGCACCCTCGTCTCTATCCCTGGAAGAGGTAAGTTTTGTTTTATGGTTGTATGAACATTTCATGTTGGAGATAAAGTGTGTGTCCAATACCAAAGCTACTCAAGGCTTCACTCTCAATATTTAGTTTTATTTCCATGTAAAATTCATTGAACTGTTGTTAATGTAGATTTGAGAAATGGCATTAAAAGCCAACAGCAAATCTACTTAGGGAAGGGATGAGAGAGAGAAACCCAATGAAGTAATGGCCAGAGAAAAGCTTCTTGACGAAGAAAATCAGCTGTGATCATGGACCAGTAATAATGGGATGTGGTCACTGCATGCTCAGATAGATTTGTAATTCAAGAGGAAAGTGCAAAGCACAACATCAAAAAATAACAATGGGGCTTCCCTGGTGGCACAGTGGTTGAGAGTCCGCCTGCCGATGCAGGAGACACGGGTTCGTGCCCCAGTCCGGGAAGATCCCACATGCCGCAGAGCGGCTGGGCCCGTGAGCCATGGCCGCTGAGCCTGCGCGTCCGGAGCCTGTGCTCCGCA
The DNA here is from genome assembly GCF_011762595.2 of Tursiops truncatus. Classification (NCBI taxonomy): domain Eukaryota; kingdom Metazoa; phylum Chordata; class Mammalia; order Artiodactyla; family Delphinidae; genus Tursiops; species Tursiops truncatus. The sequence goes on along the minus strand of NC_047042.1, from coordinate 30,617,373 downwards.
ATGGGAGAGGCCACAACAGTGAGAGGCCCGCAAAAAAAAAAAAAGTGTTCTCCAATTAAGCTACAACAAAGGGGGGGCTGGTATCATGTTGTCATTGGAATCCACCTGGGCAAAGATATGAAGCCATGAAGAGAAATGAGAAACCAGGTGGACTCCTGGTTCCCTTCTAACTTGCCATGTGCCCTTTCTTTCCCTTCCCAAATTCTACCAAGCATTACACTGAGACGGAAACAAACCAATTTACCTAGTCCTTAAATGTTCACCAGAAAAACTACTCCTTGTCCCCTTAATGCTCGGAGAGGTAAAATGTTAGCCAAGTGGTTGAAGGAATTTCATTGAGAAATTCCCATCTACTGGTGGCTGCTAATCTTCCCCAGCCCATAAGGACTTACCTGGTGACCCTAACTGAATTTCACTTATAACTGACTATGTTGTAAGATACTGCTTTACCTCTTAGAGGAAGTGCTACATGGTGGGACGGAAGGCACAGATTAAATTGTGCACACATTACAGCACGTGTTTTGCTCCTTAGTTTGAGTACTGTCGGGTACAACCTAACAACTAACTCATAAATAACTCTTTCGGTCGTGGAGTCTATCTTATAAGGTGAAATGTACTTAAACATATATTTACTCATTAACTATATAAAAGGCAGCTTTAACCTCATTGAAAGAAAAGCATAAGTAATCATGCATATAATTATTTGCATGAGGGTTTATTGTTGGTGAGATCCAAGGTGTACGTTAAAAAAAAAAAAGAAAAGAATGCAAAGGTACGCTGCTTCCTCCCAGGGAGGGTGCATGGGGTCTGGGGTGCAGAAGTGGGGAGCCGGGCGAAAAGAGGCAGCCGGAGCCTCTGTATTCGAGTGAGTGTGGATCTTCTAAACCATCACGTCCAGGAGCTACTGGGGTTGTTTCTCTTGTGCTGCTGCAGTTACTTTTAGAGTTGCCTTTTAGAGTCCCAACCTATTCTGTGAAGCTTTCTCAGTTCTGGCCAACCACGGTTCTCTTACCTGGATTAGACGCTTGGATATTTGCTTCCCTTTAATCCTTCTTGTAGTGAGTGATAACTTTAGGTGTGACCTGAGCCATTTTTAAAATCCAAAAAAGGAAGCTCAGAAAGAGAGCTTTTAATCCAATGGGAATTGTAACTTGATGACTTAGGTTTCAAAAGTCCATCTCTGTTCAAAGGCAAACGCATTGCCTGTTAGCTGAAATGACTTTTAATCATTGATTCAAGGAACATTCATGAAGCACCTGCAATGCTTTCAACAAATATTCACTGGGCGTCCACTCCATGTCCATCACAGCTCCAGGCACCAGGTAGCCAGTTCTAGATAGAGTGGGAACAAGGTGAGGAAGGTCCCAGCTTTCGTGAGCAGAAAGAGGCAGTAAACAAATAAGATGATATTGTGAAAACAATGAAACAAGGCGTGGAGAGTGAGAAGCATGGGAGAGAGGAGGCAGAGGTTGGCTCTCTAGATTGGGATGTTGGGAAAGTCCTGCCAACGCAGTGGCACCCGCTTGGTGAAGCACCTTCTCTGAATGAGAAGGGCCTCCTCCTCCACCTCTGAGACCTGCATCTCAAGAATGAGCAGCCGGGCTTCCCTGGTGGCGCAGTGGTTGAGAGTCCGCCTGCCGATGCAGGGGACACAGGTTCGTGCCCCGGTCCGGGAAGATCCCACATGCCACGGAGCGGCTGGGCCCGTGAGCCATGGCCGCCGAGCCTGCGCGTCCGGAGCCTGTGCTCCGCAACGGGAGAGGCCACAACAATGAGAGGCCTGCGAACCGCAAAAAAAAAAAAAAAAAAAAAAAGCAGCCCATCTAGATCCTTATGCACCACAGGTAGGGTTTGGGTTTTATTCTGTGCGTAAGGGGAACCACTGGCAGGGTTGAAGCATGATCTGATCAATGCTTTTAGATGATCGTTCAGACTGCTGAGTGAAGCAAGGTTTATTGGAAAGTAGCAGTGGAAGCGAGTAGACAATGAAGACGTCCTCTCAGGGAAGAGGGCTGGTGGCCGGGACTGTGATGGCGGCAGAGAAGATGGAGAGAAAATAGACCGACTCCAGTTATACTTTGGTGGCAGAGACAAGACTAGTTGATTTGCTGGGTTCTCGGAGTACAGAGAAGACATACTCCCTGCTTTATGGCTCTTACAGTCTAGCAGGAGAGAAATTTGTGTAAAGAAGTAATTGCGGGCTTCCCTGGTGACGCAGTGGTTAAGAATCCGCCTGCTGATGAAGGGGACACGGGTTCGAGCCCTGGTCTGGGAAGATCCCACACGCCACGGAGCAACTAAGCCCGTGTGCCACAACTACTGAGCCCGAGCTCTAGAGCCCGAGAGCCACAACTACTAGAGCCCATGCACTTAGAGCCCATGCTCTGCAGCAAGAGAAGCTACCGCAATGAGCCCTCGCACTGCAACGAAGAGTAGCCCCTGCTCACCTCAACTATAGAAAGCCCACGTGCAGCAATGAAGACCCAACGCAGCGAAAAATAAATAAATTTTTTTAAAAAAAGTAATTGCAACACAGTGTGATGGAGGCAGAGGAAGAGAGACAAGGAGAGAAGTGACAAAGGAAGGCATGACCTGGTGCCCACATGCATGTGTGGAAGGTGTCCCAAAGGGGCAGACGCTGGAGATGAGTTGGGAGAAGGATGTTCCCAGCAGAGGGCATGGAGATTTGAAAGAGCACGGGGAGGATGGATTTTTAGCACAGCTGGAAAGAAGGCAGTGGAAGATGAGGCCAGAGGAGTGTGCAGGAGGATCATGAAGACCTTCACCACGTGTGTGCAGCTGGGTCAGCTCAGACCCCATCAGGTATCTCCGGGACGTGACATCTGTCTCCTGAGCCCATAACACAGTGTTCCAGACACGCTAACTCATTCTCTAAATGGAAGATAAGCTGCCCCCAAAGACTATGTATTATGTAATGGGAAAGATTACTGAAAGCGCAGAGAGAGCCATATATCTTCTGTTAGCTCTCTTCCTCGTTGATTTAATTGCATTACAAGCAGCATGTCCTCGAGGTGAAAGTTGTCACTAATACGGTCTTGCTTTTGTTTTAAGACCCAGACTCCCTTTTAAGAATGGCAAATGGTACCCTGGTCTTCTTCGTTGTCTGCATGGCCATATTTGTCACTGTGATCGCCCTTTTGGTGTACAAGTAAGTTGCTGGTTCTAACACTTTAAATCACTAGAGTATATTGTCAAAAATAAATAGCATATTTCTGCACAAGTGGGCTGTTTTCCCTTTTTTGCTTTTAAACATTTTGTATGTGGGAGGAAAATCTTCCACTGAATGACGAATACCAAACTAGCCTATTAATTTTGCTGTGTTTTTTTTAATCCCTAAAAATGCTACCAAATGTCAGTAACTTTACCAAATTGTGTCAGCTTAATGTTTAACATATAATCGCAAGTTATAGTAAGCAGACACATTTCTTGCATGAAGAAGAGAAAATAAATATATTTTCATAAGACATCAATGTCTTAAAAGCCATAAATTAAATAGAATTAACCATTCTGCACTTGGCATGTAAAAGACTGTAGAAAGCAACCTTTTCCAGCTGGAGATCTTTTTTTAATCTGTCCAACACATTGCTTTCAGAAAACACAAGGAATACAAACCAATAGAAAACAGCACTGGGATCATGGTCAGAGGCAAAGGCCTGAATGTTTTCCTCAATAGTGCAAAGATGCTCTTCCCCGGAAACCAGGAAGAAGATCCACTGCTCAAGAACCAACCGGGAATTCTTTAAATCTTCTGCCTTACTTCTGACCAACAGCTCACTTTTCAGCGCCATTTATGTCAGCTATGCTAGAGTGGATGACGATTAACTTTTTACAAATATTATCGTAAAATATATATTGTGGTTTAGGGAGGTCCAATTTTTATTATAGGTTAAGTGACATTTTAGAGAGGTGGAGGGGAATTAAACTACGCACAGCCTCACCCATGTTATATTAACTGATAAAACCAGTTAGCAGTTAAACTACACACAGCCTCACCCATGTTATATTAACTGATAAAACCAGTTAGCAGCATATTCTTTAGTGATGGTTTGTTTCACTTATAATGTCTTAGGTGATTAGTAGGATAGATACACTGTATCCAGAGTAGCAGAAGAAGGTACTTTCGTTAGAGTCTGACCTAGGTTAACTGGAAGGAGAGGCTGGACGTGTTCTAGCTTTCCATATGACCATATGCATAAAACCAGTGTAGTCCTGTTCTGAAGGTCATGTTCCAAGCTACCTGAATCCTATGTCAATGAACATGCATGAGCTCCCAGCAGAACACTAACAGGTAAGCCTTTAGTAGGCTCTGCATGCTTGTTATACTAAAAAAAAATACTAATCTAATAAATGATTGTGAATATGTTTGTGACCACCTGCCAAGCCCAAATGTGTAAAGGAACGGTACTCATTCATTCATTTTTCCCATGGACATTTAGGTAGCACTTTCTGTATACCAGGCATGTTGCTAAGTACATGGCCCTGTACTCAGAGTGTTGACATTCTTGTGGATATATCTGAATTTCTGTGCACTCTGGTGCCACAGTTGAAAATTATAGTTGAAATTATATATTATGATTTTCCAAAAAAAGGAGGCCCCTGGTTTTCCTGCTGGTTTCTCTATTCAAATGATACAGAAACTTAATCACCAAAGATGTTACTTTCATTTGTAACTGAAGCTACTCTATGTCAGTCATGACAGTTTTCTTCTCCTTCCTGGAAAATAAAATATGAAAATAAAAAAAATAAAATAAAGCTCTTGGAATTATTTTTCTAATCTGTTGTTTGCCATTCAATTTCATTTAGAGTTTTAACACATAAAAATTTGTTTAACTCTGCGCCATGGAGCACTGATCGTTTCATAAGTATTTTGTATTTTTAAGTATATGTATACAGTATGTGAAATTGCAGTAAATTATATATATATATACACACACACACACACATACATATGTATATGTATATATATGTATGTATATAATCAGGCCAGTCTAAAAGAAGACATTTTCTACAGGCGGTTCTGGACTCTTTGAACAGTCAGGATTATATTAAAAATAAAGGTTAGAGGATGGTTCTAGGTCACAGATTGGCAATCTTTTTCTGTAAAGCATCAGGTAGTTAGTATTTTAGGCTCCATGGGCCATATGGTGTCTGTTGCAACTACTCAGCTCCAATATTGTAGCACAGAAGCCATCATACACATAAATGAAAGCACATGGCTGTGTCCCAGCACAAGCATATTGACAAAAGCAGGTGGTGGGCCAGATGTGGCCCACAGGCCATAGTTTGTGGACCCATATTCTAGACCCAAAGAGACTAGAGAGACACAGCAACCAAGAGCCACTGAGGAATCTAGGTTGCATCCTATTATTAAAGAAGAGCTATGAAAGATATTCTTGAGACACCTGAGGGAAATCTGAATACACATTGGATACCAAATGATATAACAGAATTAGTGTTAATTTTCTTAAGGAGTTAGTCTAGTTCATTCACTTCATAGATGGCCGAGGCCCAAAATAAGCTCTTTATTCTGGAATCATCCCAAAGAGTACAAAATTTGCAGAACAAGAAATGTGGAATTTATCTGCATTTATGAGTTGGCTGAAGGTCAGTGGTTCTCAACCACAGGTTACTTTGCTCCTCGGGGGGCCCTGGCAATATTAGGAGATTTTTTTTTTTTTTTTTTTTAATGCGGTACGTGGGCCTCTCACTGTTGTGGCCTCTCCCGCTGCGGAGCACAGGCTCCGGACGCGCAGGCTCAGCGGCCATGGCTCACGGGCCTAGCTGCTCCGTGACATGTGGGTTCTTCCCGGACCGGGGCACGAACCCGTGTCTCCTGCATCGGCAGGCGGACTCTCAACCACTGCGCCACCAGGGAAGCCCCTAGGAGACAATTTTTGATTGTCACAACTAGGATGGGGTGCTACTGGCATCTAGTGAGTAGAGGCCAGGAATGCTGCTAAACATCCTACAATACCCAGGATGGCCCCCACAGCAAAGCACCCCATCTTACCTGACCCCAAATGTCAGCAGCCCTATTGTGGAGTAACTGAAGAATCTCTGGACATGGATGTAGAGAGAGAAGACTTAGATTTGAATCCAGCCCTGCCACTTAAAGCTGAGTAACCCTGGGCAAGTTATTTGAACTTTCTTGAGCCTCAAGTCTCCTCATCTGTAAAATGGATTTGCAGTCCCTCCCTAACTTATTTCATAGGGCTACTGCAAGCCCCTCTGAAAGAAGAATGGATGTGAAAGCACTTTGAGTAGGGCATAATGGTATATATACTACATGTGAGAAGCAGTGTGAAGGGGCTTGCCATTTTTATGATGATTAGGAGGCCAGGACATTCATACCAAAAGCAGAAAAGTAATATCAAGTTGCAGCAGAATCTTTTGTAGGTTTGTTAATCACAGGCTTCTGAGCCCAACCCCCCCAAAATTATGGGTTGAGGCCCCATAATTTCTGTGTCTCACCAGTTCCCATGTGATATTGATACGGCTGCTCCCAGACCCAACTCTGAGAAATACTGGTCTCGAGATCTACTCTTGCCTTCTCATATCAACAGGGGGTAGCAGAGAGCAGCAAATATACAGTCAGTCACCAGGGAAGTGAGTTGAAATCCTCCTGAAACCTCCCTCGGTTTCAATCTAACAAATGGCAGGAGAGAGGGCTGAAATCATGAATCATTTAGATTTATATTCTCCTTGTGACCTTGGCAACAAGTCATTTAACTTCTGCTGAATTGCTATCTGTAAAATGAGGAAAGTAACCTAAAAGATAGTGGGATGACTTGATTAATGTTTGCTGAGAATTAGAACTTCCAAACAAAATTGAAATGTGCAGGTAGTAAATTATTCTGGGAATTTCTTATTCCTTGGACCCTTTATAAATGTCTACATTTTAAACACTTCTGACTCATTTATAAACATTGGTTGCCTTCGATGAATTTTCAGTTGTTTAACAGTTCAGAGGCAATACTTCGTACGTATTCGTTATATCCGGAATGTGTAATAACTCCAAGCCTAAGAGACAGGTCAAGGGCAGATGAGAAGATAGTTATCCAGGGGGTGAAGGTGACCACCTTTTGATGGGGCCCCTGGTGGGTGGGAAATCCTTTAAGGTTTTTTCAGAGTGGCCACAAAGCTGCTGGAATAGGTGCTCTAAAAATTCAGAGGCCAGTTCCCAGGAATCGCCTCTTACAGGCTGATTTTGATCCTTCGACCATCATTTACTGAGCACCAGTATGTCCCAGGCTCTGGTCTGGAGGCGACACAGCCATGAACAAGAGACAAAGACTCTGCTTTCTTGGAGTTTGGGTTCCAGAGGTTTACTGCAGTGAGAGTCCTAACCTCTGGCCTGGAGTCCCCCATCCTGGCCACCCCATTGGCCTCAGTCTAATCTGCAGAGGTGATTTCTCTGCTACTTACCATAGAACTGTCGTTCTTTGTGCCATCGAAATTCTGGAATAAAATTCGCTTTGGGGATCTTCATAGACTTTTTGGAATTTAGGTGCCTTATTTAACCAATTTTAATTCTCTGTGTAATTTTCCCACACATATCATCATGTCACCTCCCCAGTGAAAATTTCTCTCAAATTTACAATGCAGTTGTCACTGTTAATTGCGTTGCACAGGTTTTAATAATACAAATTAAATATCAAGATTTGAGCTTACTGAATCCTTAGTTTTAAGGTGTTTGTTAGAATAAATTCCTTTAGAGTGAAAAAAAGAAAAGATGAATTACTTATGAGAAGTGGCAGGAGGATTTTGCGGCTATGGGTGGAATTTTAAATTTTGCTTTTTGGAATTGAGTGGAGGGAGGGAGGTAGGCCTTAAATCAAGACCCCCAAACTCCAGCCTGGCACTGTCACTCACGAGCCACGCAGCCTGAAGTTGGGCATTTTCTCTCCCTGCACCAAAACCTCCTCCTCTGTAAAACGAGGGAAGGAGGAGGAAAGGGAAATTAACCTGGATGAATGCTGACGTCTCCTTGGGTTCTCGTGCTCCACTGCGCAAAGTGGGAGAGGGATATTAGCCAGTTGCCTTACAGTGACGTCGGGAGGATGTGTTCTAAAGCAGTAGGAGCTGGCACACTACTGTTTATGGGCCAGATCTGCCTCTCTGCCCGTTTTTCCATGGCTCGCAAGCTAAATCTGGTTTTTATATCTTTTAATGTTTGGGGGGGAAAAAGAATATGATTTTGTGCCACATAAAAGTTCTATGAAGTTTGAAGTTCGGCCTCTGTAAATGAAGTTTTATTGGAGCATAGCCACGCTCGTCCGTTTATGTACTGTCGGCAATGCTTTTGCACTCCAACAACAGCGATGAGTCGTCGGGACAGGGACAGTACGGTCTACACAGCCTAAAATATGTACTGTTTAGTCCTTGATTGAAAAAGTTTGCTAATCTGTGTTTTGACACTTTGTTGAACTCCATTCCGAACTGAATGGAGAAAACAAGAATTCTTCAGAGAATTTCAGTTCCATGAAATGTGCTCTTACCTGAGCACATTGAGCTCTTACCTGCAATCTCATGTCACATTATTCTGTAATGACAACAAATGCTGTATTATCGGACATAGTGAGTTAAGTGTACATTGCCTACAAACTGCTATGGGGAAACGTCAGAAAAGACCTTTTTGAAGAAAAAAAAAATCTAATAATCCTCGCAGGAGAAATTACAAATAGAATCACAACATGAAGAACCAAGTGATGAAAGATTTCATAAATCCCCAAAAGCACCAACCATAAAGAAAGTGATTGATATATCAAATTACGTCACAATTTTAAAGTTCTGTATGAAAAAGATGCCACAGACTTCTTGTCTAATGACCCACAGAATTCTCATACTCTGCTAGTGAAAGTGCAAGATGGGAAACAATGCAGCAGTTTGGGAAACAATCTGGCAGTTTCTCATAAAAACAAATATACATATATCACATGGCCCTTCTACTCTTAGGTATTTACCCAAGAGAAATTAAGACATGTTCACACAATGACTTCTATGTAAATGTTCACGATAATGTTATTCGTAAGAGCCACAAACTAGAAACAGCCTTAATTTCCATCAACTGGTGAATGGATAAATAAATGTGGTGTGTTCATGAAATGAAATACTACTTGACAATAAAAAGGAATAAACTGCCGATAGATGGAAGAACATGGATGAATTTCAAAAGCATTTTGCTGAATGAAATAAGCCAGATATACTGAATGAGTATGTTTATATGATATTCTGAAAAAAAGCAAAACTGGTGACTGAGAGCAGATCTGTGCTTGCCTGACACTAGAGGTAGGGAGAGGAGAGGGACTGGGGGCACAAGGGAATTTGGGGGGCAACGGAAACATTTTATGGCATGACTGTAGTGGTTAGAGAACTGTATCCATTTGTCAGATATCAAATTGTAGGCTTAAAATGGTTAGGTTTATTTTGTAGAAATATACCTCAATAAAGTTGATTGAAAATGGAAAGGTACAGACTGGAAGAAGATGTTTGCAATACATGTAACTGATAAAAGATTAGGTTATGTAAAGAATTGTGAGGGAAATGCAAATCATCACACAACTAGACATTGTTTTATACCTACCAGATTGTCAGTGAAAAAAAATCTGACAAAATCAAGTGTTGGTGGAAGTGAGAACACCGGAACACTTATACTTTGCTGTTGGGAGTCTAAACTGGAACAGTTCTTTCGGGGGACAATCTGGCATTATCTGGTGAAGTTGAAGATGCACACACCTATGATCCAGCAGTCTCACTCCTTGCTGTAGAATGCCCCAGAGAAACCCTTGCACACGTGTTCAGGCGACACGGACAAGAACAGTCAGAGCAATGTGAACGTCCCTCCACGGTAGAATGGCTAAATCAGTTGTAATGTACAATGGAATACTAATTATCAGTGAAAATGAATGAACCTACAGCTATAAACACCCAGAGGAAAGACTTGCCAATGTAATATTGACAGAAAAAAAGAAAATTGCAAAAGAATGCATGCAATATGATACCATTTACGTAAAGTTTTCAAAAGCATGGAAAACTAAACAATATGGGAATGTATAAAAAAATGTAATAAGCCTATGGAAAAGAAGGCAAAAGAATTGTTATGTGAAGCTCAGCACAGCAGCTGCCTCTGCGGAGGAAGAACACGGGTCGGGGGGAGCAGCAGCCAGGCGGCTTCCATAGTCCCAGCCACGTTTTATTGCTTAAATTGACTGATAGGTTTGTTTTATTATTATTCTTTATGTTCTATCTACATGCTAATGTATTCTTTTTTTTTTAACACCTTTATTGGGGTATAATTGCTTTACAATGGTGTGTTAGTTTCTGCTTTATAACAAAGTGAATCAGTTATACATATACATATGTTCCCATATCTCTTCCCTCTTGCGTCTCCATCCGCTAATGTATTCTTTAGGAGTTTTCAAATATTACTTTAAATTTTTTTTATTTTGTATTGGAGTATAGTCGATTTACAATGTTCTGTTAGTTTCAGGTGTACAGCAAAGTGACTCAGTTATACACATACATGTATCTATTCTTTCTCAGATTATTTTCCCGTATAAGTTCTTAGAGAATATTGAGTAGAGTACCCTGTGCTATACAGTAGGTCCTTGTTGATGATCTATTTTATATATAGTAGTGTGTATAATTTAATCCCAAATTCCTAATTTATCTCTCCCCCCAGCTTTACCCTTTGGCAACCATAAGTTTGCTTTCTAGGTCTGTGAGTGTGTTTCTGTTTTGTAAATAAGTTCATTTGTATCATTTTTTTGGTTCCACATATAAATGATATCACGTGATATGTCTTTCTCTGTCTGACTTACTTAGTGTGATAATCCCTAGGTCCATCCATGTTGGCACAAATGGCATTATTTCATTCTTTTCTATGAAATATTACTTATTTTTTAAGTGGAGTAAAATAACTTCTAAAAAGAATTTTAAAATAAGGACAACTCAGTAGAAAAAATTGACAAAGTCTTGTGAACGGACAATCTACCGGAAATCCAAATGCCAATACACAGATGAAAAGATGTTCAACCACACTAGTGACTGGGGAAGTGCAAAAGAAGAGAACAAAGATATGTGAAACATAAGCCATTGGCACAGTATGATAATATTTAGGTAAAATTGTAAAACATTTAAAACAATACTGTAAATTGTTTACGCTTACATATGAACTTATAGAAACATGCATGGGAATAGTACACATCAAATTCAGGGTAGTGATTTATCTCTAACGATGGATGGAAAAGCATGGGATTAGTGAGAATTGTGAAAGGGCTTTAGCTGAATCTGTAACATTTTATTTCTAAAGGGAAAAAAAAGCTGAAATAAATAGAGCAAAATGAAGATTTGCTCAATCTGGTAGTTCATTTGTTTTTCTCTCCACTATACTATGTGTTTGAAAAATTTTATAACTTTTCAAAAGAACAAGTTTTTGGGAATTCCCTGGCGGTCCAGTGGTTAAGACCCTGAACCTTCACTTCCAAGGGCTCCGGTTCAATCCCTGGCGGGAAACTAAGATTCTACAAGCTGCGCAGCACGGCCAAAAATAAAAGAACGAGTTCTTAATAATCTTTTCATTCCTCATGTGTGGTCTGAACAACAATAGAAATGAAATGTAAGCTCTTTCTTTCTTTTTTTTTTTTTTTTGCGGTACGCGGGCCTCTCACTGTTGCTCAGCGGCCATGGCTCACGGGCCCAGCCGCTCTGCGGCATGTGGGATCTTCCCGGACCGGGGCACGAACTCGCATCCCCTGCATCGGCGGGCGGACTCTCAACCACTGCGCCACCAGGGATGCCCTAAGCTCTTTCATTCAAAACTGTCTAGAGCTTTGAAACCCAAAGCCCTGACCTCTTTGCCTTTTCCTGCAAAGCCCACCCTCCAAATTTTTTTAAAAATTTTTTATTGGATATATTTGATTTACAATGTTGTGTTAGTTTCAGGTATACAGCAAAGTGAATCAGTTATACATAAGTCCATTGTTTTTTAGATTCTTTTCCCATATAGGCCATTAGAGAATATTGAATAGAGTTCCCTGTGCTATACAGTAGGCCCTTGTTTTTATCTATTTTACGTATAGTAGTGTGTATATGTTAATCCCCATCTCCCAGTTTATCCCTCCCTCCCCTTCCCCCCAGTAACCATAAGTTTGTTTTCTACATTTGTGACTCTCTTTCTGTTTTGCAGATAAGTTCATTTGTATCATTTTTTTAGATTCCACATATAAGTGATATCATATAATATTTGTCTTTCTCTGTCTGACTTACTTCACTTAGTATGATAATCTCTAGGTCCATCCATGTTGCTGCAAATGACATTATTCCGTTCTTTTTTATGGTTGAGTAATATTCCATTGTAGATATGTACCACATTTTCTTTCTTTCTTTAATTTATTTGCACCTTGCAGCTGGTAGGATCTTAGTTCCCCAACCAGGGATTGAACCTGGACCCTCTGCAGTGAGAACACAGAGTCTTAACCACTGGACCACCAGGGAATTCCCAAATCATTGTTTTTTTGGGTTTTGGGGTTTTTTGCCCATGTGGCTTGGACTGTGAGAGTTCCCAAACCAGGGATCGAACCTGGGCCATGGCAGTGAAAGTGCCGAGCCCTAACCACTGAACCACCAGGAACTCCTGCACCACATCTTCTTTATCCACTCCTCTGTCAATGAACATTTAGGTTGCTTCCATGTCTTGGCTATTGTAAATAGGGCTGCAGTGAACATTGGGGTGCATGTATCTTTTCAAATTATGGTTTTCTCCAGATATATGCTGAGGAATGGGATTGTTGGATCACACGGTAGTTCTATACTTAGTTTTTTAAGGAAACTCCATACTGTTCTCCACAGTGGCTGTACCAGTTTACAGTCCCACCAACAGTGTAGGAGGGTTCCCTTTTCTTCACACCCTCTTCAGCATTTATTGTTTGTAGAGTTTTTTTTAATAAATTTATTTATTTATTTTTGGCTGTATTGGGTCTTCGTTGCTGCACGCGGGCTTTCTCTAGTTGCAGTGAGCAGGGGCTACGCTTCATTGAGATGCGTGGGTTTCTCATTGCGGTGGCGTCTCTTGTTGCGGAGCACGGGCTCTAGGCACGCGGGCTTCAGTAGTTGTGGCTTGCCGGCTCTAGAGTGCAGGCTCAGTAGTTGTGGCGCACAGGCTTAGTTGCTCCGAGGCATGTAGGATCTTCCCAGACCAGGGATTGAACCCATGTCCCCTGCATTGGCAGGCGGATTCTCAACCACTGTGCCAGCAGGGAAGCCCTGTTTATAGAGTTTTTGATGTTGGCCATTCTGACAAGTGTGAAGTGATACCTCGCTGTACTTTTGATTTTCATTCCTCTAATAATTAGTGATGTTGAGCATCTTTTCATGTGCTTTTGGCCATCTGTATGTCTTCTTTGGAGAAATGTCTAGATCTTCCACCCATTTTTTGATTGGGTTGTTTGTTTTTTTGATATTGAGCTGTATGAGCTGTTTGTATATTTTGGAGCACCTTCCAGTTTAAAGATGTTGTTTCTGATTAGATTCATAGTGACTGTTGGTGACTAACCCCCCCAAATTTACTTCCCCTCACCTATAAAATGAGGGGACTTGACCTCTGTCACCCCAGAAGCCCCTGACAAGAGGTGGCCATAGAAGCTCCACAGACACTGACTCCTCACAAGGCCATGGCAGGAAGCTTTGCTTGGAGAACAGAAGGCTGCTTCAGTACAGGAGGTGGGTTTCCAAGCTTCCCGCTGCTGCCTTCCCTCATTTTATACTCTACCGCTATTTTAGCTACTCACCAATTGGGCCTGAGCCCCAGGAATACCACTGGCTAGCGTACAGCCAGTGACATTTTGATTCCAGTCCTAGCCTGACTCTCCCCTAAGCAACCCCATGAGGTTATGGAAGAGAGCAATGGAAATGGGCTCGGCCAAACAATTTATCCCCTGAGGATGCCCTTAAAAATGTCCTGAAATGATGAACCCTCTTATGAGGCCCTTTAAAAAATAAGCACTTTTGGGCTTCCCTGGTGGCGCAGTGGTTGGGGGTCCGCCTGCCGACGCAGCGGGCAAGGGTTCGTGCCCCGGTCCGGGAAGAGTGGCTGGGCCTATAAGCCATGGCCGCTGAGCCTGCGCGTCCGGAGCCTGTGCTCCGCAACGGGAGAGGCCACAGCAGTGAGAGGCCCACATACCGCAAAAAAAAAAAAAGCACTTTTGAGAGTTTTTTAAAAACAAAATCTCTCTCTTTTCCTCTCCATCATACTTCCATCAGGCTATTGTCACTTCAGACCTGGATTACTATTAATGGCCTCCAAATTTTCCCAACTCTCTCTCTCTCTCCCTCTCCATATTTGTACTGCTCTTTGCTTCCAAAGCCATCTTTTAAAAGATAAGCTTGGAATTCTCAAGCTGGTATTAAGGAGTCTTCAGTGACCACCCCATCACCTACAGGGAAAACCAAACTCTGATGTGGCTTCCAAGATCATCTATGGTGGCAAGTAGGGAGGCCTGTCATCTGTAAATAATAAAGTGCCTTTGTTCAGATGAGGATTCAAGTTTAACCCTAAAATCACTGACTTGCACTGAGATATGCACAGAGCAGAGTGGTAGGTGGTGTTACAACTCATGCTTGGGGCCTGTGTTTGGGATGGTGACCCCCATATGATGGTCCCTCACTGTGTTTGTCCAGATTGAAAAAGGGGTACAGGTAAGCTGCAGTCTGGCCCCAACCTTCCTTTCCACCCTGACATTCTATTACTTCCTGCCAGAATCCTGCCTGCTGGCCATTTGGTTTATTCACTCCACCTAGAATCAAACCAGCCAGCCCTGGGCTCCCACTGTCCTCTCCACCCTTCTCCTCTCCCACCCAGCATAAAGCGCTTTCTCCTCTGTTTTCAACATGTTCTCAACAAAATGTCCCTTGAGTACACAGTTTATGCTGGGCTCTCTGCTGAACTTCTTTAACACAATTGGAATGGTTTGTTTGGAGTTGAGGCCGGGGGGCCAGTTACTGTGGCTGAATAACAAACAGCCCCATCTTAGTGGTGTCAAATAACTGCTTTATTGTGTTGATAGAGCCTGTAGCGTAGGGATTTGGACAGAGCACTACAAGGTTGGCCTTTTTCTCCTCCATGATGTCTGGAGCCTTGGTGGGAAGACTCCACCAAGGGGCTGGGGTCATCCGGAGGCTTCCCCACTCACAGGTCTGGGACCCCAACTGGGATGACTGGAAGGCTGAGTTCAGCTGGAGCTATGGACAGGAACACATACATGTGGCCTCTCCATGTATCCTGGACTTCTCATGATGTGGCATTTGCATTCTGTGAGGGAATGTCCCAAGAGGGTTCATTCAAGAGAGCCAGGCAGAAGCGGCATAGCCTTTTCTAACCTAGCTTCATGTGTCACATAGTGTCGCTTCAGCCGTGTTTTATTGGTTGGAACACTCACAAGCCCATCCAGACTTAAGAGGAGGGGACATAAACCCAACCTCTCAATGGGAAAAGTTTCAAAGAATTTGGAGTCATATCTTAAAACAGCTACAAGGCATCATGCTGTTGTAGTATATACTATTAGTTAACTCCTTTCTTGTTATTTGCCTATCTCACACATTTGTATCTTTTTCTTCCACTACATGATAAGTCCCCAGAACTGGGTCTTAGACTCTGAACCGTTCCTGGAGGGCTTCATCAATCCCTTCCTGACACAGAAAGCCCTTCGAAACAATTTAACGGAAATCAATAATCATTAGGTGGCTGCTCTGAGGCAACTTGCTGGTTCTCAACTATTTAAATCCCACAAACTCCAGGTCTTTAGCTAAGATTTTATTTTTTTCAGCACAGAATGAGAGGCAGAAGGTCAGCCACTGTGTCAATGGCATGGCTGGAGACTTATGGCCACACATAGACTAATTATCCTAGTTAAAACTCCTACCACCCACACCCATGGAAGCTTCACCATGAGCCATCCTGTCATCATGTAGGTAGGAGACCTCAGAGAAACATGGCTCAAGAACCCCACATTTTGGGCTTCCCTGGTGGTGCAGTAGTTAAGAATCCACCTGCCAGTGCAGGGGACGTGGGTTTGAGCCCTGGTCTGGGAAGATCCCACATGCCACGGA
Organism: Tursiops truncatus; assembly: GCF_011762595.2. NCBI lineage: Eukaryota > Metazoa > Chordata > Mammalia > Artiodactyla > Delphinidae > Tursiops > Tursiops truncatus. The sequence goes on along the minus strand of NC_047042.1, from coordinate 30,601,248 downwards.
GCAACTAAGCCTGTGTGCCACAACTACTGGGCCTGAAAGCCACTACTGAGCCCGCATGCTGCAACTACTGAAGCCCCTGTGCCTAGAGCCCGTGCTCTGCAACAAGAGAAGCCACTGCAATGAGAAGCCCTCACACCACAATGAAGAGTAGCCCCTGCTTGCCACAGCTAGAGAAAACCTGCATGCAGCAATGAGAAAACCTGCTCGCAGCAATAAAGACCCAATGCAGCCAAAAATAAAATAAATAAAAATAAATAAATTTATAAAAAAAAATAGAACCCCACATTTCAACTCTGTCACTCCCAGAAGAACCACTCTTGTTTTGGTTTGGTTTAGGTTTCTGTGTTTTTTAATTTAATTTTTATTTTATATTGAAGTATAGTTGATTTACAATGTTGTGTTAGTTTCAGGTGTACAGCAAAGTGATTCAGTTATACATCTACCTGTATCTATTCTTTTTCAAATTCTTTTCTAATATAGGTTATTACAGAATATTGAGTAGAGTACCCTGTGCTATACAGTAGGTCCTTGTTGATCATCTATTTTATATATAGTAGTGTGTATATGTTAATCCCAAACTCCTAATTTATCCCTCTCCCCCTCTTCCCCTTTGGTAACCATAAGTTCATTTCCTAAGTTTGTGAGTCTGTTTCTGTTTTATAAATAAGTTCATTTGTATCATTTTTTTAGATTCCACATATAAGTGATATCATATGATATTTGTCTTTCTCTGGCTTACTTCACTTAGTATGATAATTTCTAGGTCCATCCATGTTGCTGCAAATGGTATTATTTCATTCTTTTTAATGGCTGAATAATATTCCATTGTATATATGTACCACATCTTCTTTATCCATTTCTCGTCAATGAACATTTATGTTGCTTCCATGTCTTGGCTATTGTAAATTGTGCTGCTGTGAACACTGGGATGCATGTGTCTTTTTCTTTTTTTCATTTTTTTTTGGCTTCGCCAGGCGACATTCAGGATATTAGTTCCCCAAACAGGGATCAAACCTGTGCCCCCTGCAGTGAAAGTGTGGAGTCCTAACCACTGGACCGCCAGGGAATTCCCTCTTTTTCTTTTTTTTTTTTAAGTTTTTTTTTTTTTTAATTATTATTTTTTTTTTTCGGTACGCGGGCCTCTTACTTTTGTGGCCTCTCGCGCTGTGGAGCACAGGCTCCGGACGCGCAGGCTCAGCGGCCATGGCTCATGGGCCCAGCCGCTCCGCGGCATGTGGGATCTTCCCGGACCGGGGCACGAGCCCGTGTCCCCTGCACCGGCAGGCGGACTCTCAACCACTGCGCCACCAGGGAAGCCCTTAAGTTTTATTTTATATTGGACTATGTTGGTTTACAATGTTGTGTTAGTTTCAGGTGTACAGCAAAGTGATTCAGTTAAATTCAGCTAGGTTGCTTCCATATTCTGGCTATTGTAAATAGCACTGCAATGAACACTGGGGTGCATGTATCCTTTCGAATCATGGTTTTCTCTGGATATATGCCCAGGAGTGGGATTGCTGAATCATATGGTAGTCCCATTTTTAGTTGTATGAGGAATCTCCATACTGTTCTCCATAGTGATTGTACTAATTTACATTCCTACCAACCGTGCATGAGGGTTCCCTTTTCTCCACACGCTCTCCAGCATTTATTGTTTGTAGACTTTTTGATGTTGGCCATTGTGACTGGTGTAAGGTGATATCTCATTGTAGTTTTGATTTGCATTTCTCTAATAATTAGGGATGTTGAGCATCTTTTCATGTGCTTTTTGGCCATCTGTATGTTTTCTTTGGAGAAATGTCTGTTTAGATCTTATTCCCATTTTTTGATTGGGTTGTTTGTTTTTTTTGATATTGAGCTGTATGAGCTGTTTGTGTATTTTGGAGATTAATCCTTGCTAGTCACATTGTTTGCAAGTATTTTCTCACATTCTGTAGGTTGTCTTTTCGTTCTGTTTATGGTTTCCTTTGCTTTGCAGAAGCTTTTAAGTTTATTAAGTCTAATTTGGTTTTTTTTTTGTTTTTATTTTCATTACTCTAGGAGATGGATCGAAAAAGAGTTTCGATTTTTGTCAAAGAGTGGTCTGCCTATGCTTTCCCCAGAGGAACCACTTTTGATGTGGTCATCTGGCAGAGGAGAGCAGACCCAGTGTGAAAACAAAAGCAAAGCAGAGTTCAAGTCATTTTGTCTTGATCAAGGGAAGAGTCTTTGTGTGGTTTTTCAGCGTGAAAAGCGTGGGTGTTTCAGGCAGCTGAAAGCACCGTGTTGTTGAATGTCTTTCCAATGGTCATTGCCTGTGCAGCCTAGAGCCTGGACATTTCAGGGAGAAAGAAAAGTGGAGGCAGGGGCTGCTCTGTGAAAGAGAACACAGGCTTAGAATGCTTCTCAACTGGGATCCTTTCAGTTTAGGATTGTTGCCTTAAATTTACTGTCTTACGGTCAATCCAGGCCACTCTGATTTGCCCAACATGAGGACGTCTTGTCCCAGCTGTAGCTACTCTAACATTTTTGCAATGTATTCCCGAGAGAAGTGTTTGGGTCTTAATTTGATCATACCATGTTATTTCAGAGCCCTAAAGAGAGCAAATGGGAGCAAAAAGAAGGAAGCAAAGATCCCCACTGTGGCTTAAGTCAGGAAGCCCCCCACAGGGGAAGCCATCTTCTTAGGAATCATATTTTGTAGAAAACGAAGGGCAAAGTAAACCCTCCGATTTTTTTTTAAAACTCCTACATCCTGACATGAGGTAGATTAAGATTCTTTTTTTTTTAATTTTGTATTTTCAACATTTTATTTTTTAATTTTTTATACATCTTTATTGGAGTGTAATTGCTTCACAATGCTGTGTTAGTTTCTGTTGTACAACAAAGTGAATCAGATATATGCATACGTATATCCCCATATCCCCTCCTTCCCTAACCCACCCCTCTAGGTGGTCACAAAGCACCCAGCTGATCTCCCTGTGGTGCGTAGCAGCTTCCCACTAGCTATCTATTTTACATTTGGTAGTGTATGTATGTCAGTGCTACTTTCTCACTACGTCCCAGCTTACCCTTCCCCCTCCCCATGTCTTCAAGTCTGTTCTCAATGTCTGCATCTTTATTCCTGCCCTACCACTAGGTTCATCAGTACCATTTTTTTAGATTCCATATATATGTGTTAGCATACGGTATTTGTTTTTCTCTTTCTGACTTACTTCACTCTGTATGACAGTCTCTAGGTCCATCCACCTCACTGCAAATAACTCAATTTCATTTCCTTTTATGGCTGAGTAATATTCCATTGTATATATGTGCCACATCTTCTTTATCCATTCATCTGTTGATGGACACTTAGGTTGCTTCCATGTCCTGGCTATTGTAAATAGTGCTGAGGTGAACATTGTGGTGCATGTATCTTTTTGAATTATGGTTTTCTCAGGGTGTAAGATTCTTCTTGATTATTTAAGAATCATCCTGTTTGCCTGGTACCTCCTTAAGTTTAAAGAAAAAGATAAGAAGTATACCCTGACTGTTAGACATTGGGTTTTGGTTCTGGACTTTGGATGATTCTCTAAGTGCAGAAAATGGTCTAATTTCCTCAATGTCAAGTTCATCCACTGCATTCCTGTTTTACTATGCATGTAAACTTGATATATATTTTTTTAACCTTCAGACACCATATACACTTGATTTTCCAAAAGAAAAAGGTTTTTTTCTAAGCGTTGGTAAAGTATTGGGAAGAAGAATAATGAATTAACCTAGAGCCATAAAAACATCTGTACTCCTTAAGTTCTTGCTTTTCGCAAGCAATCAGGGCAACTTTATCCTTGGAAATGGGGATTTACATTTGGCAATTTGAAAGTTTTTCTTTCTGGAAAAAAATCACAATTTATAGAGTTAGAACAATAACAACAACTCAGTGCACTATGGCTCTTCAAGTGATTCCAAGACCTTTGACTGGTCCTACAACAAGGGGACTTTTACAGGAGTCGGGACTGTCTGAGGGTGCAGGGCCCAGGCTCCTTCTTCAGAAGTCCTTTCCTCAGCACAGCGCGGCTGAAATCGAGATAGGCCAAATCGAGAGGGGTTACCTGCTATTTCCCATGTGATGGGGAATCTTTAGTGTCTGCCGAAAGTGACTTTTCGGGGGACTAAAAAAGATAAAATCTCAATTGTCGATTCTCTTCCCAGCAATAAGATGGACCAGATGCTCAAAGAAATTCCTCCCACTACAACTCAACTGAAAATATTGAATAAGATATAAAAACATGTTTTTAATGTATGATCGAGCTGGCAGGAAACTAAGGAGATGCTTTCATGACCAGAACCTATCTCAAAAAACGCAGATCTAGAGAAAACAGTAGAAATCAAGCAGTGAAGTCAGAGTTCTTTCCGGGGGTACGCCCACACCCCTAGGGAGCTAGAGCTTGGGTTTAAACACTTGCTCTTTGGGTTAAAGATAAACAAATGAAGAAGGGGCAGGATGGGAGGACACTCTCCTCCCCCACATTCTTGCATAAAGCCAGAATTCTGGAAAGATATCCTTGATGGGTGAAATAGAGAAAATCTACCCCATTGAGGTAGAGAGTGGGGATGTTTGGTTGAGCTGGCTGGCAACTCTCATGGTGGGTGCGGAGGTGAGGAATGAAATGAACAATTCCCCCCGAGAGTTCCTAACCACAAGCCTGTACTCATGTGGTTTTAGAATTGGTATTCACACTGAAAACAACTCATAGTTAAACATTTCATTTAAAGTGGCCCTGGGTGAGTGAGTAATGGCTCCATATACCTGGCAGAAGCACTACAAACTTTCTCTTTAGGAACTCTAAGCTTTAGAGAATTTCCACAGATAAAACCTCAAGAAACATGGGATCGTAATTAAAAAACGAAAGAGCAGGGACTTCCCTCGTGGCACAGTGGTTAAGAATCCTCCTGCCAAGGCAGGGGACACGGGTTTGAGCCCTGGTCTGGGAAGATCCCACATGCTGTGGAGCAGCTAAGCCCATGCGCCATAACTACTGAGCCTGCGCTCTAGAGCCCGTGAACCACAACTGCTGAGCCCGTGTGCCACAACTACTGAAGCCCGCGCGCCAAGAGCCGGTGCTCCGCAACTAGAGAAGCCACCGCCATGAGAAGCTTGTGCGCTGCAAAGAAGAGCAGCCCTCTCTCGCCGCAACTAGAGAAAGCCCGCGCACAGCAACGAAGACACAACGCAGCCAAAAATAAATAAATAAAATTTTAAAAACCAAAGCAAAACAAAACAGTAACTCACTAAACACATGTGCAAACAATCCTTCATGAATGAGTCAGGAAAAACGATAAAAGAGTCGGGCTGGCAACCACTGAAGATATTGGAATGATCAGATACAAAACATAAATTTATTATGTGTCATACACTTAATGCTATAGAAGAGGAAATTGAAAGTTTGTTAAGGGAATAAGAAACCATCAACATTGGCTAAACGGACTTCTTCCCAAAAGCTTCTAGAAATGAGAATCATAATACTTATAGTCAGAAACAGTGAGCAGAGTTTGTTACTGTTGTGTTGTTTTTACTTTTTTAAGTAGCAAGTTTCAAGTGCATACAAAAGGAGAGAGAAACCACTATAAAGACTTAATCTAGCTTCAACGATTTTCAATCTTAGGTTTTTGTTTGTTTGTTTGCTTTCAAGACAGGGAGCTTTCCCTGACCTCACCCACCCAGTCTGGGTTAGGTCGTTCTACTAAATGCTCCCATGGCAGCCTGTATTTATGCCCATCATAGCACTTATCCCACCAGATGGTAACTGCCTGGCTTTTGTTGTTATTGTTGTTGTTTATTTGTCTCCCCAACCAGAAAGGAAACCCCGTGAGGCCAAGGATCCTGTCTGCAGCACCTAGAACAGTGCCTGGAATATAGTAGCTGAAAAGTATGTTTAGGATAAATAAATGAATATAGTAAAGCCTTGCAAATGCTAGAAATGTTATTGGTCCCTAAAAGACTATGCATTTGATGTTGTCTCCTTGATCCTGACAGCAGTAGCTGCATCAGTAGCAAATAACGACCAAGAGAGCCAGAAGGAAATGCAGGATCCCCAGAAACCACTCACACAATGTCTGGACTCCCAGGGAGCTGAGAAAGCCCCTCTGCATTTTAAGACGCCTGAGTGGATCAGCCTGGAGTGCTCCTAAACTCAAGGTTACACTTCTCAGAATCTTCTGTGGCATGGATTTGTGAAGCCACCAAGGAGATAGGAGGATTGATCTGCTGCAAGTGGGAATGAATGTGTATTGTCACTTGCTGTCCTCAGGTGTGGCCCAAAGGTACGCTATTGTAAAGGTGAGGTCTCAGGCTCAAACCTGACCACTCTGTGAGGTGTCCCCTCAGCTCCTCCAGGCACCCTTCTGCCGTGGTGACTTGGAGCCAGACTGAAAGCAACCCACGTTGGGGATCCAATCAGAGGAGGCAGAGCTTGTTTGCTCTGAACCACCCCTTGGGAGGTTAGCCGTCAGGGGTTACACTTATCCGCTCAAGTCTTGCAATAAACAAAAGGGAGGAAACTCATAAGACTGGGATCAAAAAAAGGAAAAGCTGAGCCGATTCTTTACTGGGTCGTCAACACACCTGATCAGAAAAAATCAGAGGCTCATCCAAAAGGAGGTTTGGGCTGAAAGAAAACAACTCAAGGACTTGTCGGCCGGATGGAGTGGCGGGGCTCTGATTTGGTTTTGGGGGTCAGGAGGGCCACAGAGCCTCTGAGTCATTATTTAATACCACGGAGGAGGTTCAGGGGGCTGGGGATGTCACTGGTCACTCATTCAAGAGGGTTGTGTAGTCTGGGTGTTAATACTGCTTCGGGTTCCTTTAGGAACTTCACCGTCTGATTACCAGCAGGGCTGAGAAGCAGACCCATGGCCTTGCTCAGTAGACATGCAAAGCTGAGATAAATGCGGAGCATTGTCTCTGAAAGCCCTTTATCTGAAGTGCTGCTCCTAGAGAAGGTGAGATACCAAAACCCGCTCTCAGTGTGGAATGACCCACATGCCTCCCGTTCTTCAGGCATGAGTGGGATGTTCCTTTCTCACTGAAATGATTCCAAAACAGCAGTTTCTCATAATCTCTGATTCTGGAGACCAGGCTTGTCAGCACCAAGTCCTTAAAGTTAATTAACAAAAGCAGTTTTTACAGGTCTTTCTTCCAACCTGGTAAGGACTCAGGGGAGGAACTTCCCTGGGGGCCTAGTGGGTAAGGCTCCGAATTCCCAGTAGATCCCTGGTCAGGGAACTAGATTCTGTAGGCCACAACTAAGAGTTCGCATGCCGCAACTAAAGATCCTGCAGGCCGCAATTAAGACCCTGCGCAGCCAAATAAATAAATATTAAAAGAAAAGAAGACTCTGGGGAAAAGGCTGTTACCCATTAGAGAGGTTCTCAGAAATGCAAAATACCCCCGCTTGAAAACAGAGCCATCTGCTGTTGAGCATGGACTTTGTTTTCAGTCCTTGGTTTTTTAAAATTTATTTATTTATTTATTTATGGCTGCATTGGGCCTTTGTTGCCACACCCAGGCTTTTCTCTAGTCACGGTACGTGGGCTTCTCATTGTGGTGGCTTCTCTTGTTGCGGAGCACGGGCTCTAGATGTGCGGGCTCAGTAGTTGTGGTGCACGGGCTTAGTTGCTCTGCAGCACGTGGGATCTTCCTGGACCAGGGCTCGAACCCGTGTCCCCTGCATTGGCAGGTGGATTCTTAACCACTGCGCCACCAGGGAAGTCCACACAAGGACTTTTAAGTTAGTGGATCTTAATACCATCCTTGGTGTGTTAATTGAGGAGCCTCCTGTTTGTCCTGTTAGCAGCAAAGCCAAGAGGTTCCCGAACTTGTTTCCTGGAGCTTCATGGGAAGGTAGGAAGGTGGGAAGTTGCAATCAGAGAAATGTCCTCTTCAGCTAGACCCAGGAACTGCGGAGAGGGCAGGGGTGCTGGTTTGGGAGATGACAGCAGAGGTACCTCAGGGATGTGCTTCAAAGAGAACAGAGAGGAAGAACAGAGCAGGCTAAACTAGAGAAAGGCTGAGCAAGCTTTCCTGGTGTACCCACACTTGACTCTGGGGCTCGTAACACTGCAACTGGCACATCATTGTTTAATGAATGATTGAATTCATGTAGTTTGGGGACTAGGAAGTTTATCAAGTCCAACCTTTGCTTGCCCCCATGCGTGGGTTTACTATGTATCTGTGTTTCCTAGTCTCTGGACCTTTTGGTTGCAAAGAATGTACTGCAATTCAATATAATTTTATTTAAAAACGTTGTTTCATTCACAACACCTTTTTGTCATGCGTGTGTTCAATGACTAATATTCAAAGAGCCACAGTTTTTAGTTATTCATTATCGTTAAATAGGTGGGGACCACTTCTCTCCAGCTCAGCTACCCTTCCCACCTCACAGGGCAGCTCCTTCCACAGCTGGGCAGTTGCAGCCGTTGGTGAATATCCCTGCCTCGTTTAAGTTTCATCCTTTTTCTCAGATTGCCATTCTCTTTGTACTGTTTTTGCCTCAGGAGACCTTGCAGGGGGAAGGGCTAGGATTAAAATTACCTCTTATATACATCTAATTAATTCTAGATATGCTAAGTTTGTGTATTTCTATTTAAAAATTATTTTGTCCTCCTCTTTGTAGATCTCCTAATTGGAAGAGGGAAAATCCTTTTAAGTAGAAGTTCAGCAACAGGGACTCATTGTTTTATAACTCTAGGGGTAGGCACTGTCTGTCTCTCTTCACCCCAAGCTCCCAGTGGAGCATGGAGTCTGCATTGCCTGCCTGCTCATGTATTTTCTGTTGGCTTGGCAGTCATGCCCTCTGTGCTGTTAAGGACAGGGAGTCCAACCTGGAGTGGGCATTGAGGTCTACAATGTGATGAATTCTTGCTGTCCCAGGAAGCATGGAGCCTGTGGTTTGAGGGCATTCCAGAGCCCCACCAGGGGCCTCTCAAAGTAGGAGGCTCCTATGTGGGAAGAACCTCCTCCACCATTTCTGCAATGAGCCTGTTTGTTGGACCAAAGTGCAGGCTCACATTCCCACCTCTTGCAGCATTGTTTCCTCAGATCTCAGAACCATTGCTCAATCCGGAGCTGGGCCTCTGGGCACCCAGGCTATCATTTCTCCCACAGCCTACAGCAATTGGTAGGGACCTGAAAGCTACCAGCCCTACTTGTACTCATCTTCACAATGAAGGGTGTACTTTCTTCTCACATTGATGTGCAGTTTGCATACAATGGGTCATTCTGAGTAGACTTGTGATTCACGACCTCCCCAAGGACCCTCACCAAGGCCAAGAAACATTCCAGTGCCAGGTGCTGGGCTAAGGCAGGGAGGGGAAAGGTGAATAGTCCCTGCCCACTGGGAGCTTCCAGACAGGAGAGATGATGATTAGAGTAAATGTCAGCAGTATCATATATTTGTATTTGAAAGTCCAAATATTGTGGGGTCACATCAGCAGTTCTGTAGGAGCTAGAGAAGGAGCTGAGAGGAGGCGATAAATAAAAGGCTCAGGGAGGTTGAGTCACTTCATTCTTACACTGCGAGTGAACAGAAGAGCTGGAAATAAATCTAAGTCTTTTCCAACGGGTTATCATCCAGTCGAACATGGTAAATGTTAAAGACATTTATGAACAAAGGGATGAAGGGCTTCTGAAGGGGTTTCTGAGTTTGTCATGTGCAAAGGTGGAAGAAGGGCACTCTAAAAAAATGGAATGGAATAGTATGTGCAAAGCTCAGCATGGAAAGGTTTGTGTTTGGAAAACAGCAAAAAGCAGATGAGGCTAAAATAATTTTAGCGGGCAGCATGGAGGATGGAAAGAGTAGAGACAGATTGGAGACAGGAGAGCCAGGTAGGAGGCTGTCCCAGTAATTCGCCAAAAGATGTTGAGGGCTCAGACTAAGGAAGGAACAGTGGGAATGAAGATGAGAAGTTGGATTCAAAAAGTATTTTGGAGGTGTAGCATAAGCAGGATTTGAGAATGGAATAGTTGTTGCAGGAAGATCCTGCAGTGAATGCAGTCCAGAATTTAGGAGATTTGGGGGGGGATGATGACCCATTAAATGAGATGGCAAATACAGGTGGTAAAGCAGGTTTGGGGTGTTCAGAAAAAATAGTGGAAATGCAGAACTGATGGCAAATGCTGGAAGAAGCACCAAATCCATGCCTATGGGGAAATGGAAGTGAAGAGGATGAGACTTAACTTTATCTGTACCACTTTATTCTTATTTTCAAAAATAACTTGAAGCAATTGTGAATATTCTGGGTGGTACACACAGGTGCTCATATTAGTTTCTGTAGTTTTTAATTTTAAAAATTAATGCTTGGAGTTATTTCCTTAAAAGAAATTAAGTAATGTGTCAAGCATTTGGAGTACCTACTATGTGCTTGGCACTGTTCCAGGCATCCGAGATATTTGCCCCCTTCTACTAGCCTCTTCCTTTCAGAAGTTACCAGGCTGGAGTACAGAAACAGCTGCTGGTTCCAGCTTGGCCACAGGCAAGTCATTTTTCCTCCCTGGGTCTCTTTCAGCTCTCACATCCTAGGATTCAATACTGTAACTGCAACTCAGCATTCCTTATTCTCACCGAGGTGAGCGCCACAGCGCAGTCCATTAGCATAAAATAACTCCATTCGGGGAGTGTCCCTGAAGGGCTGACCTACTAAGAACGTTTTCCAAATGGTCCTTAATCTCTGCCTCCCACCCAACCCCCGCCCAGGATAACAGATGTTCCTCATGGGATTTCAAATTTGCAAGGGAATCTTGACAACTTCTTTGGTAATGGGCTATGTCCCAATTCCAGTCTAATCAACAGAAGCAACTTCCGTACTTTCAGCTTTAGGTGCTGTGGAGAGAACAGATAAAAACAAAAAATTCTGCCTTCATGCTGTTTACATTCCAGTGAACGGAGACATCAAGGAAAAATAAGAACAATTCAAGGAAGACACAACGCGTCAGTATGGTGCAGGGGAACGCAAGGCGTGTAGTGAAATCCTAGTCCTTTGACGCCTACAAAACCTAATCCCGAATCCCTAAATTCTTCCGGGTCACTGTCGGGTTACCCTCCTCCTCCCACTCCGCCCACGGCCCCACCTTCTGGCCCTGGCCACGCCCACGCTCCTGACGTCAATTTTCCAAGCCCTGCCGCGTTGACCTGGCCTATGGTAAGCCGCAGGCCCGCTCGAGCCCCATTAAGCCCCGCCTCGTGAGTCGACGCGTGGCGACGGCGATGGGGTCGCGGGGCTGCGTGGCGCTGCGGCTCGGGGTGCTCCTGTGGCGCCGGGCCTTCTCCCCGGGAGCGTGGCCCGCGGCGGCCGCGGGACTCAGGCTTCGGCTGCTGTCCGTGGGGCGGCTTCCGGTGGGACCGACGCTCGGCAAGGTCTGCCCGGCCCCCGACCGAGCGCGCGGCCTGCACGGCGGGCCGGGCCTGGAGGAGCGGGCGGAGGGAACAGCCGGCGAGGGGCGCCCGGAGTCAGGCACCGGAGGTACGGGCGAGGAGGAGGGAGCCGGGTCCCAGCTAAAGAGGCTGAGTTCCTCTCTTTTTGCATTTCTCATGGGGTCACAAAACTCCTACAGAGCAGAACTGGAAGGGACTGCAAAGGTTGTCGGCACCAACTTTGCATTTCACAGTGAGGTCAAGAGACGGACTGAAGTCTCCCAAACCCCAGGCGTCTGTCCGAACGGCCACGTCGGACCCCTGGCATCACCACCTCACCGTCCTCATCCCCCTTCACACTTTGTCTAGGGTTCCGAGAAATGGACTTGTCGAGAATGTTGGGGCTTGAGGATTCTGAGGAAGAGCCAGGGTCTGGGGGCTCAGGGGTGCGTAAGAAGCGCTAATAGGAGATGGGGCCAAGTTAAGAGCCTCTAAGTACTGTAAGCTTTTAGAAACTTGAGAGGTGGTAAACAGATCACACCTGTGAAAGGATGTAGTATGAGAGGAAGAGGTTAGCCACTAGGGCCCTGGGAGTCAGCTTTAGAACTGAAGAGAGCTGTTAAGTCCACAGGCTCTTATACAGCACGGTGAAGAGCTGAATATCTAAATCTCTAGAGGAAAAACAAAAAACGGTTTTCACAGATAACAGTTGTTACATGAACCCAACTGGCATTGTAAGAAAACCTCGAGAGTTCAAAATGAGAATTGCTGTTAAAATTTTAACCCTCCGATTGGTAGATTTGGGGCCACACACTTACTCAGCTAGTTGTCAGTTTCTCTCTCAAATGAAGGTTGTGGACAGATACTACCCAAGAGCCCTTCCAGTTCACAGTTCTAGTTCTGTGACCCTTTGTGGCTGGAATTCAATTTAATGTGCCCCAAAATATTACCACCTCCCCAAATTGTGCTCCAGTTTTCCTCCCCTTTTAAAAATTATTATATTAACCATTATTATTATTTTATTTTATGTTTTTTGGCTGTGTTGGGTCTTTGTTGCTCTGCATGGGCTTTCTCTAGTTGCAGCGAGCGGGGGCTGCTCTTCGCTGTGGTGCGCGGCATTCTCACTGCGGTGGCCTCCCCTGTTGCAGAGCACGGGCTCTAGGCACGCGGCCCTCAGTAGCTGTGCCACGCAGGCCCAGCAGCCGTGGCGCGCAGGCTCAGCAGTTGTGGTGCACAGGCTTAGTTGCTCCAAAGCATGTGGGATCTTCCCGGACCAGGGCTCGAACCCGTGTCCCCTGCATTGGCAGGTGGATTCTTAACCACTGAGCCACCAGGGAATTCCCGTTTTCCTCTCTTTGATTTTTTTTTTTTTTTTGCGGTACGCGGCCCTCTCACTGTTGTGGTCTCTCCCGTTGCGGAGCACAGACTCCCGGTGCGCAGGCTCAGTGGCCATGGCCCACGGGCCCAGCCTCTCCGCGGCATGCGGGATCTTCCCAGACCGGGGCACGAACCCGTGTCCCCTGCATCGGCAGGCGGACTCTCAACCACTATGCCACCAGGGAAGCCCTCCTCTCTTTGAATAGCAGTTCTCTGCTTGAGCTGTGTTACTCATTTCCTCAGGTACTAGAACAGAAAGCCGTCGTTGCTGATGTCTGGTTCTACTTGCATGTGCTAATAGGAAAGGATGTGTGTGGTGGCTGTCTGTGACCTGCGCACCCTTCCCATTAGTTGAGCAGTGCTGTATGAAAACAGTGCCCAGCTTCAACTTCCAGGAGGCCTAAACACCTTCATGGAGGGATGGTTTCGCTGTCAGCTGCCCGCATCTCTGGGTGCATATCGTGTCTGTCTTTACTTGGCCACCTGACAAAAGCAGATCTTTGTGCATTTCAGATCATACTGGTCCCAAGTTTGACATCGATATGCTGGTTTCACTTCTGAGGCAAGAAAATGCCAGAGACATTTGTGTCATCAAGGTTCCTCCAGAAATGAAATATACAGATTACTTTGTAATTGGTAGTGGAACTTCTACTCGACACTTACATGCCATGGCCTACTACATTGTGAAAATGGTAGGATGCTTTCTTTTTCTTTGGAACCTTTAACTTAATGGAATAGTGTCAATGCATCAGGCGGAAGAGCAGCATTTAAAAACTAAACCCTAAGATTATATAAGAAGCCCAGATTTTTAGAATTTGCATGAGTGTTTTATGTTCTTTGATAGTGAACGTTATGGGGACCAATATCTAGCCTTAGTGGGTCAAGATATTTTACATTCTTGTCTCTTGTGACAAGAAAAATAATACAAAAAAAAAAATTACCTGAGGCAGGCTGGAAGACAGTATAACCCAGAGGGATTTCTAGAGCAAAACTGTCCAGTGTGACACGCACTAGCCCCATGTGGCTATGTAATTATAAAATAAAACTAAAAATTCAGTTCTTCAGTTGTACTAGCCACATTTCAGGTGCTTGGTGGCCACATGTGGCTAATGGCTACCATACTGGACACAAATATAAAACATTTCCATAGTTGCAGAAACTTCTATTGGATAGTGCTGGCCTAGAGTTTAATTCAAATGTTTGAGCATGTCCAGTGTTCTCAGGCACGGTGCTGGGTATTGGGAAGACAAAAATGAAAAGATTTAGTTCTTACCCTCCAAATTCACAGGTCTAGTTGAGGAAAGAGAAGGAAGTTCATTTTCCAACTAGACTGAATAGGAATCAGAATGAGGAAGAAAGCGTACTTGGAAGCTGATTCTGATACCACTCTAGAGGGGAACATACTTCTTTCACCCTGTTGAAAATTGGTCAGAGAGGGAACAGTTAAGACCAAAAGAATAGCTGGGATTGCCTAGAGAAGGATGGTAAAATAAGGGGCTGAGAACAAAACCCTGGTGCAACATGGCAGAACAAAGGCAGAACAAACAAAGAGGGGGTAGTTGGAGAGTAAGAGAACTAGGGGGGCATGGAGAAGTTAAAAGGCAGGATCCTAGGGTCTCTGTCAGATGTAATAGTAAGACAGAGTAAGTATGACTTAGAAGTGACCATTGGACTTGGAGATACAAAAAGAATGAGAGATTTTTCAGAAAAAGTTTCTGTGGAAGAGCAAGGGAGGGGAATAGAAATTCCTTTTGCAAAAATTTTAGATGAGGGAGAAAAATGCAAGGTCAAGAAAGTTTTGTTCTTGTTTATGGTAAAATATCCGTTACAAAACTGAACATTTTAGCCATTTTTAGGTGTACAGTTAAGTGATGTTAATTACATTCACATTGTTGTGCAACCATTACCACTATCCATCTCCAGAACGTTTTTCTTTTTTCATCTTGCAAAAAACTCTGTACACATTAAACAATAACTTCCCATTCTTCCTTCCCCCAGCCTCTGGTGTCCCCCATACTGCTTTCTGTCTCTGTGAATTTGACTACACTAATAAGTACCTCCTTGAGTGGAATCATACTCTAATTTTCCTTTTGTGGCTGGCTTATTTCACTTAGCATATTATTTTTCAAGGTTCATCTGTGTTGTAGCATGTGTCAGAATTTCCTTCTTTTAAGACTGATTATTTCAGTGTATGTATATACCACATTTTATCTTATTCACCCATTGGTGGGCATTTGGGCTGCTTCCACCTTTTGGCTATTGTGAATAATGCTGCTATAAACACGAGTGTAGAAATACCTGTTCAGATCCCTGCTTTTAATTTCATAAGTGGAATTGCCAGATCATGGTAATTCTGTGTTTAATTTTTTGAGGAACCATCACACTTTTACACAGTAGTTGCACCACTTTACATTCCCACCAGCAGTGCACAAGGGTTCCAATTTTTCTACGTCCTTACCAGTTGTTATTTTCTGGTTTGTTGATAATATTGATAGTAATCCTAATGAGAGTGAAGTGGTACCTTGTTGTGCTTTTGATTTGCATTTCCCTAAATTAGTGATGTTGAACATCTTTTCTCATGGTTATTAGCCATTTGTGTATATTCGGAGAAATGCCTATTCAGGTCCTTTGCCCATGTTTTAATCGAGTTTTTTTTTTTATTGTGAAGTTGTAGGAGTTCTCTGTATATTCTGGATATAAATCCCGTATCATCTATGTGATTTGCAAATATTTTCTCCCATTCTGTAGGTTGCCTTCTTACTCTGTTCATTGTGTCCTTTAATGCACCAAAGTTTTAAATTTTTCTCCTGCTGCCTTTGGTCTCATATCCAAGAAATCATTGTGAAATCCAATGTCATGAAGCTTTTCTACTGTGTTTTGTTTTTCTTTTTTTTGGATTACTTTATGTTTTTATTTTTTTGAATTTTATTTTTTTATACAGCAGGTTCTTATTAGTTATCCATTTTATACATATTAGTGTATATATGTAAAACCCAATCTCCCAATTCATCACACCACCACCTGCCCCCTCCACATTCCCCCCTTGGTGTCCATACGTTTGTTCTCTACATCTGTGTCTCTATTTCTGCCCTGCAAACCAGTTCATCTGTACCATTTTTCTAGATTCCACATATATGTGTTAATATGCAATATTTGTTTTTCTCTTTCTGACTTACTTCACTCTGTATGACAGTCTCTAGATCCATCCATGTCTCTACAAATGACCCAATTTTGTTCCTCTGTATCGCTGAGTAATATTCCATTGTATATATGTACCACATCTTCTTTATGCATTCGTCTGTCGATGAGCAATTAGATTGCTTCCATGTCCTGGCTATTGTCAGTAGTGCTGTAATGAACATTGGGGTGTATGTGTCTTTTTGAATTATGGTTTTCTCTGGGAATATGCCCGGTAGTGGGATTGCTGGGTCATATGGTAATTCTATTTTTAGTTTTTAAGGAACCTCCATACTGTTCTCCATAATGACTGTATCAATTTACATTCCCACTAACACTGCAAGTGGGTTCCCTTTTCTCCACACCCTCTCCAGCATTTGTTGTTTGTAGATTTTCTGATAATGCCCATTATAACCAAAGTGAGGTGATACCTCATTGTAGTTTTGATTTGCATTTCTCTAAAAATTAGTGATGTTTAACATCTTTTCATGTGCTTCTTGGCCATCTGTATGTCTTCTTTGGAGAAATGTCTATTTAGGTCTTCTGCCCATTTTTGAATTGGGTTGTTTGTATTTTTAATATTGAGCTGCATGAGCTGTTTATATATTTTGGAGATTAATCCTTTCTCCGTTGATTCGTTTGCAAATATTTTTTCCCATTCTGAGGGTTGTCTTTTCGTCTTGCTTGTAGTTTCCTTTGCTTTGCAAAAGCTTTTAAGTTTCATTTAAGTCCTATTTGTTTATTTTTGTTTTTATTTCCATTACTTTAGGAGGTGGATCAAAAGAGATCTTGCTGTGATTTATGTCAGAGAGCGTTCTTCCTATGTTTTCCTCTAAGAGTTTTATAGTGTCCACTCCTACATTTAGGTCTCTAATCCATTTTGAGTTTATTTTTGTGTATGGTGTTAGGGAGTGTTCTACTTTCATTCTTTTACATGTAGCTGTCCAGTCTTCCCAGCACCACTTATTGAAGAGACTGCCTTTTCTCCATTGTATATCCTTGCCTCCTTTGTCATAGATTAGTTGACCATAGGTGCATGGGTTTATCTCTGGGCTTTCTATCCTGTTCCATTGATCTATATTTTTGTTTTTGTGCCAGTACCGTATGGTCTTGATTACTGTAGCTTTGTAGTATAGTCTGAAGGGAGTCTGATTCCTTCAGCTCCATTTTTTTCCCTCAAGACTGATTGCTTTGGCTATTCGGAGTCTTTTGTGTCTCCATACAGATTTTAAGATTTCTTGTTCTAGTTCTGTAAAAAATGCCATTGGTAATTTGATAGGGATTGCATTGAATCTGTAGATTGCTTTGGGTCGTATAGTGATTTTCACAATATTGATTCTTCCAATCCAAGAACATGGTATATCTCTCCATCTGTTTGTATCATCTTAATTTCTTTCATCAGTGTCTTATAGTTTTCTGCATACAGGTGTTTTGTCTCCCTAGTTAAGTTTATTCTGAGGGATTTTATTCTTTTTGTTGCAATGGTAAATGGGAGTGTTTCCTTAATTTCTCTTTGAGGTTTTTCATCATTAGTGTGTAGGAATGCAAGAGATTTCTGTGCATTAATTTTGTATCCTGCAACTTTACCAGATTCATTGATTAGCTCTAGTAGTTTTCTGGTGGCATCTTTAGGATTCTCTATGTATTCTGCAAACAGAATTCTCATGTCTTCTGCAAACAGTGACAGTTTTACTTCTTGTTTTCCAAGTTGTATTCCTTTTATGTCTTTTTCTTCTCTGATTGCCATGGCTAGGACTTCCAAAACTATGTTGAATAATAGTGGTGAGAGTGGACATCCTTGTCTTGTTCCTGATCTTAGAGGAAATGCTTTCAGTTTTTCACCATTGAGAATGATGTTTGCTGTGGGTTTGTCATATATGGCCTTTATTATGTTGAGGTAGGTTCCCTCTATGCCCACTTTCTGGAGAGTTTTTATCATAAATGGGTGATGAATTTTGTCAAAAGCTTTTTCTGCATCTATTGTGATGATCATATGGTTTTTATTCTTCAATTTGTTAATATGCTATATCACATTGATTTGTGTATATTGAAGAATCCTTGCATCCCTGGGATAAATCCCACTTGATCATGGTGTATGGTCCTTTTAATGTGTTGTTGGATTCTGTTTGCTAGTATTTTGTTGAGGATTTTTGCATCTATATTCATCAGTGATATTGGTCTGTAATCTTCCTTTTTTGTAGTATCTTTGTCTGGTTTTGGTATCAGGGTGATGGTGGCCTCATAGAATGAGTTCGGGAGTGTTCCTTCCTCTGCAATTTTTTGGAAGAGTTTGAGACGGATGGGTGTTAGGTCTTCTCTAAATGTTTGATAGAATTCACCTGTGAAGCCATGTGGCCCTGGACTTTTGTTTGTTGGAAGATTTTTAATCACAGTTTCAATTTCATTACTTGTGATTGGTTTTTTCTTATTTTCTATTTCTTCCTAGTTCACTCTTGGAAGGTTATACCTTTCTAAGAATTTGTCAATTTCTTCCAGGTTGTCCAATTTATTGGCATAGAGTTGCTTGTAGTAGTTTCTCAGGATGGTTTGTATGTCTGTGGTGTCTGTTGCAACTTCTTTTTCATTTCTAAGTTTATTGATATGAGTCCTCTCCCTCTTTTTCTCCCTTTTTTTGGCTAGTGGTTTATCAATTTTGTTTACCTTCTCAAAGAACCAGCTTTTAGTTTTATTGATCTTTGCTATTGTTTTCTTTGTTTCTGTTTCATTTATTTCTGCTCTGAACTTTACGATTTCTTTCCTTCTGCTAACTTTGGGTTTTGTTTGTTCTTCTTTCTCTAGTTCCTTTAGGTGTAAGGTTAGTTTGAGATTTTTCTTGTTTCTTGAGGTAGGCTTGTATTGCTATAAACTTCCCTCTTAGAACTGCTTTTGCTGCATCCCATAGTCTTTGGATCTTCATGTTTTCGTTGTAATTTGTCTCTGGGTATTTTTTCATTTCCTCTTTGATTTCTTCAGTGATCTCTTAGTAACGTATTGTTTAGCCTCCATGTGTTTGTTTTTTACGTTTTTTTCCCAGTAATTGATTTCTAATCTCATAGCGTTGTGGTCAGAAAAGATGCTTGATATGATTTCAATTTTCTTAAATTTACTGGGGCTTGAATTGTGACCCAAGATGTGATCTATCCTGGAGAATTGTCCGTTTGCACTTGAGAAGAAAGTGTAATCTGCTGTTTTTGGATAAATGTCCAAAAATATCAGTTAAATCTGTCTGGTCTATTGTGTCATTTAAAGCTTGTGTTTCCTTATTAATTTTCTGTTTGGATGATGTGTCCACTGGTTTAAGTGAGGTGTTAAAGTCCTGCACTATTTTTGTGTTACTGTCGATTTCTTCTTTTATAGCTGTTAGCAGTTGCTTTATGTATTGAGGTGCTCCTATGTTGGGTGCATATATATTTATAATTGTTATATCTTCTTCTTGTATTGATCCCTTGATCATTATGTAGTGTCCTTCCTTGTCTCGTATAACATTATTTTATTTTATTTTATTTTTTACCCCTTTATAACTGTATAGTGATCTTATTTGCCTCTTGTTAGTTTTAGCTTAAAGTCTATTTTGTCAGATGTAAGTGTAGCTACCCCTCCTCTCTTTCTATTTTTATTTACATGGAATGTATTTTTCCATCACTTCACTTTCAGTCTATGTGTGTCTGTAAAGCTGAAGTGAATCTTTTGTAGGCAGCATATGGTTGAAATTTTTTTTTAACATCTTTATTGGAGTATAATTGCTTTACAATGGTGTGTTAGTTTCTGCTTTACAACAAAATGAATCAGTTATATATATACATATGTTCCCATATCTCATCCCTCTTGAGTCTCCCTCCCTCCCACCCTCCCTATCCCACCCCTCCAGGCGATCACAAAGCACCAAGCTGATCTCCCTGAGCTATGCGGCTGCTTCCCACTAGCTATCTACCTTACGTTTGGTAGTGTTTATATGTCCATGCCTCTCTTTCGCTTTGTCACAGCTTACCCTTCCCCCTCCCCAACATTCGTTATTTTAAAGTTTATTTTATCTGATATGAGTATTGCTATTCCAGGTTTCTTTTGATTCCCATTTGCATGGGATATCTTTTACCATCCCCTCACTTTTCACTCTGTATGTGTCCCTAGGTCTGAAGTGGGTCTCTTGTAGACAGCATATATATATGGGTCTTGTTTTTGTATCCATTCAGCAAGCCTGTGTCTTTTGGTTGGAGCATTTAATCCATTCATGTTTAAGGTAATTATCGATATGTATGCTCCTGTGACCATTTTCTTAATTGTTATGGGTTTGTTTTTGTAGGTCCTTTTCTTCTCTTGTGTTTCCCACTTAGAGAAGTTCCTTTAGCATTTGTTGTAGAGTTGGTTTGGTGGTGCTGAATTCTCTTTTGCTTCTCTGTAAAGCTTTTGATTTCTCCATCAAATCTGAATGAGATCCTTGCTGGGTAGAGTAAATCTTGGTTGTAGGTTCTTCCCTTTCAACACTTGAAATATATCATGGCACTCCCTTCTGGCTTGTAGAGTTTCTGCTGAGAAATCAGCTGTTAACCTTATGGGAGTTCCCTTGTATGTTATTTGTCATTTTTCCCTTGTTGCTTTCAATAATTTTTCTTTGTCTTTAATTTTTGTCAGTTTGATTACTATGTGTCTCGGTGTGTTTCTGCTTCCTGGGACTCTCTGTGCTTCCTGGACTTGGGTGGCTATTTCCTTTCCCACGTTAGGGAAGTTTTCGACTATAATTTCTTCAAATATTTTCTCGGGTCCTTTCTGTCTCCTCCTTCTGGGACCCCAATGATGCGAATGTTGTTGCATTTAATGTTGTCCCAGAGGTCTCTTAGGCTGTCTTCATTTCTTTTCATTCTTTTTTCTTTATTCTGTTCCATGGCAGTGAATTTCACCATTCTGTCTTCCAGGTCACTTATCTGTCTTCTGCCTCAGTTATTCTGCTATTGGTTCCTTCTAGTGTATTTTTCATTTCAGTTATTGTATTTTTTATCTCTGTTTGTTTGTTCTTTAATTCTTCTAGGTCTTTGTTAAACATTTCTTGCACCTTCTCGATCTTTGCCTCCATTCTTTTTCCGAGGTCCTGGATCATCTTCACTGTCATTATTCTGAATTCTTTTTCTGGAAGGTTGCCTCTCTCCACTTCATTTAGTTGTTTTTCTGGGGGTTTATCTTGTTCCTTCATCTGGTACATAGCCCTCTGCCTTTTCATCTTGTCTCTCTGTGGATGTGGTTTTTGTTCCACAGGCTGCAGGATTGTGGTTCTTCTTGCTTCTGCTGTCTGCCCTCTGGTGGATGAGGCTATCTAAGAGGCTTGTGCAAGTTTCCTGATGGGAGGGACTGGTGGCGGGTAGAGCTGGCTGTTGCTCTGGTGGGCAGAGCTCAGTAAAACTTTAATCTGCTTGTCTACTGATGGGTGGGGCTGATTTCCCTCCCAGTTGGCTGTTTGGCCTGAGGTGACCCAACACTGGAGCCCACCTGGCTCTTTGGTGGGGCTAATAGCAGGCTCTGGGAGGGCTCACACCAAGGAATACTTCCCAGAACTTCTGCTGCCAGTGACCTTGTCCTCACGGTGAGCCACAGCCACCCCCTGCCTCTGCAGGGGACCCTCCAACACTAGCAGGTAGGTCTGATTCAGTGTCCTATGGGGTCACTGCTTCTTTCCCTGGGTCCCGATGCGCACACTACTTTGTGTGTGCCCTCCAAGAGTGGACTCTGTTTCCCCCAGTCGTGTTGGAGTCCTGCAATCAAATCCCACTAGCCTTCAAAGTCTGGTTCTCTAGGAATTCCTCCTCTTGTTGCCGGACCCCCAGGTTGGGAAGCCTGGCGTGGGGCTCAGAACCTTCACTCCAGTGGGTGTACTTCTGTGGTATAAGTGTTCACCAGTTTGTGAGTCACCATCCAGCAGTTATAGGATTTATTTTATTGTGATTGTGCCCCTCCCACCATCTCATTGTGGCTTCTCCTTTGTCTTTGGTTGTGGGGTATCTTATTTGGTGAGTTCCAGTGTCTTCCTGTTGATGATTGTTCAGCAGTTAGTTGTGATTCTGGTGCTCTTGCAAGAGGGAGTGAGCGCACGTCCTTCTTCTTTGCCATCTTGAACCAATCTTATCCACTGTGTTTTCTTCTAAGAGTTTTATAGTTTTAGGTTTCGTGTTTGGGTCTTTGGTATTCAGTTAGTTTTTGTAGATGGTGTCAGGTAAAGACTCCAGCTTCATTCTCTTGCATGTAGATAATCTAGTTTACCCAGCACCATTTGTTGAAAGGACTGCCTTTCCCTATTGAATGGACTTGGCACCCTTGTTGAAAAATCATTTGACCATATGGGCTCTTTGTTTTGTTCCAGTGGTCTATAAGTTTATCTTAATCACTGTTTTGATTACTGTAGCTTTGTAGTAAGTTTTTAAATCAGGAAACTTGAGATCTTCAACTGTGCTCTTCCCTTTCAGGATTGTTTTTGGCTATTTGGGGTCTCTTTAGATTACATATAAATTTTAGGATGGATTTTTCTATTTCTACAAAAAAAAGTCACTGATAGAGATTGATTGTATGGAATCTGTAGATAAAGTATTAACGATATTGTGTTCCAATTCATGGATACAGATTATTGTATTTCAGTGTACGAGTCTTGCTTCCATGGTTATGTTTA
This sequence comes from Tursiops truncatus, assembly GCF_011762595.2. Taxonomy (NCBI): domain Eukaryota; kingdom Metazoa; phylum Chordata; class Mammalia; order Artiodactyla; family Delphinidae; genus Tursiops; species Tursiops truncatus. Next base: position 30,578,676 of record NC_047042.1, on the reverse strand, counting down.
TTTCTTAAGTATTTTATCCTTTTTGATTCTATTGTAAATAGAAATATTTTCTTTTTAAAAAAAATTTATTTATTGATGGCTGAGTTGGGTCTTCATTGCTGCACACAGCCTTCCTCTGGTTGCAGTGAGCAGGGGCTACTCTTCGTTGTGTGTGGGCTTCTCATTGCAGTGGCTTCTCGTTGTGGAGCACAGGCTCTAGGCGCACGGGCTTCAGTAGCTGTGGCATGCAGGCTCAGTAGTTGTGGCTCACAGGCTCTAGAGCGCAGGCGCAGTAGTTGTGGTGCACGGGCTTAGTTGCTCTGTGGCACGTGGGATCTTCCTGGGCCAGGGCTCGAACCCGTGTCCCTTGCGTTGGCAGGCAGATTCTTAACCACTGCGCCACCAGGGAAGCCCTAGCGTTTTCTATGTATAAAGAGCATGTCATCTGCAAATTGAGACAATTTTATTTCTTCCTTTCCAATTTTGTTACTTTTTTCTTTTGTTTTCCCTTGCTCTAATTGCCATGGCTAGAACTTCCAGTACTGTGTTGAGTAGAAGGTGGCAAACGTGGGCATTCTTGTGTTGTTCCTGATCTGAGAGGAAAAACTTTCAGTTTTTTGCCATCAAGTATGATGATAGCTAATCTCCATGGGCTCTTCATGTATGGCCTTTATTACCTTAAGGTAGGTTTGGGTTTTTTTTGCTTATCTCTGTTGAGTTTTTATCATGAAAGGGTATTGGACTTTGTCAAATGCTTTTTCTGCATAAATTTGAAATGATCCTGTGGTTTTCGTCTTTCATTTTGTTAATGTGGTTTATTACATTGATTTTTTAAATTAATCAATTTTTGGCTGTGTTGGGTCTTTGTTGCTGTGCGTGGGCTGTTTCTGGTAGTGGCAAGTGGGGGCTACTCTTTGTTGCAGTGTGCAGGCTTCTCATTGCGGTGGCTTCTCGTTGCGGAACACAGGCTCTAGGCACGTGGGCTTCAGTAGTTGTGGCACGTGGGCTCAGTAGTTGTGGCTCATGGGCTCTAGAGCATAGGCTCTCGTAGTTGTGGCGCACGGGGTTAGTTGCTCCATGGCATGTGGGATCTTGCCAGACAAGGGCTCGAACCCATGTCCCCTACATTGGCAGGTGGATTCCTAACCACTGTGCCACTAGGGAAGTCCCTACATTGGTTTTTTCATGTGGAATCATCCTTACGTTCCAGAAATAAATCCCATGTGGTGTTGATATATAATTTTTTGAATGCAGTATTGAATTAGGTTTGCTAGTATTTCATTCAGGAGTTTTCCATCAGTATTCATCAAGGATATTGGCCTGTAGTGTTTTCTTATAGGGTCTTTGTCTGGTCTTGGTATCAGGTTAATGCTACTCCCATAGAATAAGTTAGGAAGTGTTCCCGCCTCTTCAGTTTTTTGGAAGAGTTTTAGCAAAATTTGATGTGAGCTTATGTTTAAGTATTTGGTAGAATTCACCAGTGAAGAAGCTGTGTGGTGCAGGGCTTTTCTTTGTTGGGAGGTTTTTTTCCTTCCTTCTTCTCTGTGTGTTCTTTTCTCTATACCCCACCCTTTCGTTTGAGATACAGTTGTGTTGGGAGGTTTTTGATTAATGACTCAATCCTGTTGCTATTATTGAATAGGGCTATTCATACTTTCTGTTTCTTCATGATGCAGTCTTGATAGGTTGTGTGTTTCTAGGAATTTGTCCATTTATTCTAGGTTTTCCAGTTTGTTGTGTCTCTAATGTCTCCTCACTCATTTCTGATTTTAGTTATCTGGGGGTTTATTGATCAATTTTGTTGATCTTTTTGAAAAATGAAATCTTGGTTTCATTGATTTTTGTCTGTTTTAATTTGGTCATTGACTTCCTTCTGCCAGCTTTAAGTTTAATTTGTTCATTTCCTAGTTCTTTTTATTTTATAATATTTATTGGACTATAGTTGATTTAGAATGTTGTGTTAGTTTCAGGTATACAGCAAAGTGAATCAGTTATACATACATCCACTCTTTTTTAGATTCCTTTCCCATATAGATCATTACAGAGTATTGTGTAGAGCTCCCTGTGCTATATACAGTAGGTCCTTATTAGTTATCTATTTCATATATAGTAGTGTGTATGTATCAATCCCAATCTCCCAATTTGTCCACCCCCGCCCACCCCCACCCCCCGCTTTTCCCCCCAGTAACCATAAGTTTGTCTTCTAAATCTATGACTCTATTTCTGCTTTGTAAATAAGTTCATTTGTACCATTTTTTTTTAGATTCCACATATAAGCGATATGATACTTGTCTTTGTCTGACTTCACTTAGTATGATAATCTCTAGGTCCATCCATGTGCCTGCAAATGGCATTATTTCTTTCTTTTTTATGGCTGAGTAATATTCCATTGTATATAGGTACCACATCTTCTTTATCCGCTCCTCTGTCAATGGACATTTAGGTTGCTTCCATGTCTTGGCTATTGTAAATAGCACTGCAGTGAACATTGGGATGCATGTGTCTTTTTGAGTTATGGTTTTCTCTGGATATATGCCCAGGAGTGGGCTTGCTGGATCATATGGTAGTTCTATATACATCTATATCTATATATCTATCTATATCTTTATATATCTATATCTCTTAAGGTAGGTTTTTTGACCATGCCGCATGGTGTGCAGGATCTTAGTTCCCCACCCAGGGACTGAAGCCACACCCCTGCAGTGTTAACCACTGGACTGCCAGGGAAGTCTCTCATGGTAGTTCTATATTTAGTCTTTTGAGGAACCTCCATACTGTTCTCCATAGTGGCTGTACCAATTTGCATTCCCACCAACACTGTAGGAGGGTTCCCTTTTCTCCACATCCTCTCCAGCATTTATTTATTTAAATTAACTTTTATTGGAGTATAGTTGAGTTACAGTGTTGTTAGTTTCTGCTGTACAGCAAAGTGAATCAGTTATACATATATCCACTCTTTTTTAGATTCTTTTCTCATATAGGTCATTACAGAGTATTGAGTAGAGTTCCCTCAATACTCTTAGTAGTTCTTACAGTCGGTTCTTATTAGTTATATATTTTATATATAGTATCTACAGTATATGTCTATCCCAATCTCCCAATTTATCCCCCCTCCCCCCAGATAACCATAAGTTTGTTTTCTATATCTGTGACTCTATTTGTTTTGTAAATAAGGTCATTTGTACCATTTTTTTAGATTCCACATATAAGTGATATCATATGATATCTGATTTACTTCACTCAGTATGATAATCTCTAGGTCCATGTTGCTGCAAATGGCATTATTTCATTCTTTTTTATGGCCGAGTAATATTCCATTGTATATATGTACCACATCTTTATCCAGTCCTCCAACTATGGACATTTCAGTTGCTTCCATGTCTTGGCTTTTGTAAATAGTGCTAAAGTGAACATTGGGATGCATCTGTCTTTTTCACTTATGGTTTTCTCTGGATATATGCCCAGGAGTGGGATTGCTGGGTCATATGGTAATTCTATTTTTAGTGTTTTAAGGAACCTCCATATTGTTCTCCATAGTGGTTGTATCAATTTACATTCCCACCAACAGTACAAGAGGGTTCCCTTTTCTCCACACCCTCTCTAGCATTTATTATTTGTCGATTTTTTGATGGTGCATTTCCTAGTTCTTTAAGGTATAAATTCATGTTGTTGATTTGGGAACTATTTTTTTCATGTAAGCACATACAGCTATAAATTTCCTTCTTATTGCTGCTCTCACTGCATTCTATAACTTCATTTGTCTCAAGATATTTTCTAATTTCCCTTGTGATTTCTTCTTTGATCAGTTTAAGGTAATAAAACAGTTGATTTCCACATATTTGTGGATTTTCTAGTTTTGCTTCTGTTGATTTCTAGTTCATTTCATTGTGATCAGAAATACTTTATATGAGTTTAATCTTTGAATTTATTAAGACTTGTTTTGTTGCCTAACATATGATCTATCCTGGAGAATGTTCCATGTGCACTTGAGAAAAGTGTGTATTCTGCTGTTGTTGGGTAGAATGTTCTGTTAATGTCCATTAGGTTCAATTGGTCTGTAGTGCTGTTCAAGTTCTCTATTTCCTTATTGATCCTCCATCCATTAATGCAGATAGGGTATTGAGTCTGCTATATTACTGGGTTAGCTCTGATTTTTGGTGCATGTTTCTAATTGTTATGTCATCTTGGTTGGTTGACCCTTTTATCATTATATAATGTCCTTGTCTTGTAATAGTATTTTTTTCTAACATTAGTGTATTTGTTGTTTTAGACCATTCATGGAATCTGCTGGGAAAAGAGATTATGGGATGATAAAATCCCATTAACATTGTCATGAAAGTAGCTGAGATGGAATCATTAAAACTGAGAAGACTAGCCTTAAAACAGGAAGGCAGCATCTGTCTCCCCTGAGAGGGAAAGGAAGCTGGGATGGACAGAAGGGATGATATATGTGAGAAGTGGATATTGAGAGAGTTTCGGCCTGTCTCTGAGGCACCTTGGTAAATGAGTGAGTTGGCCCTGTCAGAAGGGTTTGGGCAGGAGGATTCAGGAGACAGGTATAGGAGGTGGGTAGGATTTAAGGGGGAAAAAAGTTTCCGTATGTTTATATTAAGGGGCATGGTGTAGCTGTGAGGAATGAATAAGTTAGTTGCCAAGTTAAGACCAAGAAAAATACCCCCAGACGCTCAATAAGAACAGAGATTTCCCCTATCCTCTTCCCCTTTAATATGTGATCTGGTTTTTTTCAGTACAAATACCTGAAACATAAAAGTGAGCCTCATGTTAAGATCGAAGGGAAGGACACAGATGACTGGCTCTGTGTGGACTTTGGTAAGTTATTTTGGCACATTCTACAGATAAATATTTGATATTGCACTAATCTTGAACTGTTTTCAGTTGTAAAAGGATTGAGATCTGTGTTTCTCCACATACATTTTTCTTTTTAACTTGAGAATTTTATTTTTTTATACAGCAGGTTCTTATTATCTCCACATACAATTTTTGAAGTGTGTCTAAAATAGGTTTTCTTATAACTTAGTTGGTCTTATTCACATGTGAAATCCTCATGTCACATGGTATGTATGTAAGTTGCCATACAGGTCAGAAAGCTGATGGAGAACAGGATGGATAACATGGGAGAGATCCCCTAGTGGTGGTGGAAGGCACCTTGGGGTACACATAACCTCGGCCTTAAATAACTCAGATAAGGTGAAGGGCATTCTAGGCACAGGAAAGGACAAGAGCAGAGAACTAGAATTTTGAAAAGATTTAACAAATTTGGGTATTAATACATACATAGTTTCAAAGTATTTCCCCAAAAGATAGTTAATACAAAGGGAAAAACAGTAACTGAAGAACTGTGAAGGGTCTGAGATTTTATCTTACGTGTAAGCTAACAAGTTAGTCAAGGTTTGATGAAGCACAGTTTGTTACTCAGCAACAGTAGTAGCCAGCATCAAGCACCATTTTGCACCAGGGTCCCTGAGCAACACAGGACCAGATGACACCTGTGAAGTTCTAAGAGAAGAGCCCTGAGATGAGGGTATCTACATCTTTTATAATGGGCAGGAAGCAGGCCTGCGTTTCCTCTGGTGGAAAACACTTTTTCGGCCAAGGCTATATGTCAGGGTTTCTCAGCCTTGCCACTATTAACATTTTTGGCCAGGTAGTTCAGGTGCTGAGGAATATTCTGTGCATTGTAGGATGTTCTTCTCTTCTCCACCCCCCCAACTGTGAAAATCAAAAATGTCCCTTATTGAAAACCACTGCTGTAAGCATACTTGTGCTTTGATCCAGAGGGAGACAGCAGTTCTGAGAATATTTGCCAACATACTTAAAAATATAGTCCAGAACAAAAGCCTGTCAGTGTTTTGCTCACAGGCTGTGCAGACAGTCCTTGGAGGACTGTCTCCCAAGCAAACCCCATCACGAGTAATGTTACATATTGATATCATAAACCTCCTGTATGATGCACTGAGAAAAGCACAGCGTCACTTCTGTGGTATTTTTGCTGGATGGTGTCCACAATTTGCATTTCTAACAAGTTCTCAGGTAATGCTAATCTGGGGTTCACACTTTGAGAACCACTGTTCTAACTGTCAGAGGTTTGTGAGATCACAAGGGTAAAAGCAAATGAACTGCTTCTTCATTGTAAGTCTTATCTGTCCTTGATAGGCAGCATGGTGATTCATTTGATGCTTCCAGAAACCAGAGAAACGTATGAATTAGAGAAATTATGGACCCTTCGTTCTTATGATGACCAGTTAGCTCAGATAGCACCTGAGACCTTACCTGAAGACTTCATTCTTGGAATAGAAGATGACACTTCATCTCTGGCTCCTGTGGAGTTTAAATGTGAATAAAATGGTATGAACTGCTTTCATCATTTCAGATTTGGATTGAGTCACTTATAAACCCTGCCTAGCTGGTTGTTGTCAAAACAAGTCTTATCTGTGGACACTAATCCTAACTGACACATGGAAATTGTAGGTAAGTGAGCTAATTCTCACACTGTGAATCAGTACATTCAAACTAAAATTAATATATTGTTTTTGTTCCTGAGATCTCAGCAGGATTTCCTGGAAGTTGCATTGGCCCCTGTGTTTTACTTGAGCTCTCTGCTCAGAGTTTATTTTTATTTTTTGCTGACAAAGCAAGCTACTTTTTTGGGAAGGGGCACCCAGGTGGAGAGCAGGAGGGTAAAGGAACCCAGGAGGACTGCTCCACCACATGGCTCACAGTCTCGTGTTTTATGGGAATGGGGTTAAGTTTCTGGGTTGTCTCTGGCCAATCATTCTGCCTCGGGGTCCTTCCTGGTGGCACACGCATTGCTCAGCCAAGGTGGATTCCAGTGAGAAGGATTCTGAGAGGTTGGCAGGACATATAGACTGAAGTCTCCTCTCTCCTTTTGACCTTTCCTGAATTCTTCCAGTTGGTAGTATCTTGTTAGTTCTGCATTCCTTACGAGGACCTCCTGTTTAAGATAACTCATGCAAGTGGTTACTATGTTGCCTGGCCAGGGCAGGCAGTTTCAGTGTTTCCCCTAATAACTCCTCCCTGAGAGACTTCATACTCAAGATAATTTTTGGGAATTGGAGTGGAGGTCTCTTTCTTCTGTAACTACTTCCTGCTGAGAGTTGGCATAGTCCTGCCTAGTAGAGTAGAAGTCTCTCTCTACCTAATCTAAATCGAGGTATTCTGTGCCCAAAACTGGCATTCATCCTTGTAGTAACAGCAGTTTAGTTGAAACTGTTGGACCCTGTGGGGGATGAACCTTGTAAGCAGTTGAAACAGACAAGGGCCAAACAGGAGGCCTAACAGGATGGTCATCACCAGGCCCAGAAAAGGCAGGCAAAATTTGGGGTGAGGGCTGCAGGGTGTGTGACTTTCTTCTGATCGATTGGTAGTGACGTAACAGGACAATGCTCCAGGAATCTTGGCACTCAGCCTGAAGTTACCATCCTCACCTGGGTGGGGGCCTCAGTTCCTGCAGAACTCAAAGATATTGTTATGCATACTCCTTGAGGTGGAACCAGGACCCTGCCCCAAGGCTGTACCACTAGTTGACAGCTCCTCCCCTGTTTTTGCATCCCCTCCCTTTCCTGATTAGCAACTGTTTGAATCTGCCCTTTGGAACTCAGGGAAGGTCAAGGAGGAAGGTCAAGGAGGCTGAGTGAAGCCTATATCCTACAAACAAGAAACAGGGGACACACAAAGGATTTGTACTCTGGAGCCCCCCAGAGTCCTGCCCAGTTCCAGTTCAGGGAACTAACTGGGCAACAGTGCTGGCCACTTCCTGCTACAATAGGGCATAGTCCTGTCTCAATTTGGAGAATAGACACTGGACTGGAAATATTTCTGATTCCTGATTCCTGGATCTGAGTCTTGTATGATTAAAATCTTAATCCCTTGGTCTGCCATTTTGGTGTAACAGACCCAATCAGAAGTAGCTGGAGGAGTGACAATGGGATTTTTATAGGGAAAATAAACGTCATTTCTTTTCAGGAGAATAAGCCTGAAACACAGTCTGGACCTGGTGCTTTGGGGAGACTTGTAGCCAAGTAGCCAGTTGTCTAGTTTTATTGAGGTAGGTTTTAACTTTTAATGTGGTATTAACACATAGGTAACAGGTGCTATTGGTCATCAAACATGTCTCTTCTTTTTGTTAAATGTATGATCTAAAGCAATTCCGTTGTCTAAAAATGTAAGTTACGGGCTTCCCTGGTGGCGCAGTGGTTGAGAGTCCGCCTGCCGAGGCAGAGGACATGGGTTTGTGCCCTGGTCCGGGAAGATCCCACATGCCGCGGAGCGGCTGGGGCCATGAGCCATGGCCGCTGGGCCTGCGCGTCCGGAGCCTGTGCTCCGCAACGGGAGAGGCCACAACAGTGAGAGGCCCGCATACCGGGAAAAAAAAAAAAAAAAGTAAGTTACAAGAGGGGACCTTTAAAAAGTAAGGTTGCAGTTATCAGCTGCCAGCAGACATTATTTTGAGAACGGCTGGTGGCATCCAAGTCTGACACAGCTCAGAAAACTCAAGTTCTTAGCAATACAAGGATTTGCCTGAAATCACACCCACAGTGTCACCTAGTTATTTCTTGGATGTCTTAAACCATAGCTACTCCATTTTGACTCTTAATTGTAATATTCCCCTTAATAGCCAAAGCAGATGTCACCATTAATGATGTTAGTGTTTCTCTAGGTATGAGAAGAGCAAGAATCTGGCCCATAAAATCTTCTCCTGAAAATATCTATCTATCGGAAGGCCTGTTCTGCCAGTTTTTCCCAGAGCGCCTCATTCCTGTTCTCCACTCTGAACTCCTTTTCAGGGGGTGTTGAAGGTCAGCAGCTGCAGCGGCTCGTGATTTAATCTTTGTAGAGGCAGACAGCAAGTGCCAATGGTGAGTGCCAATTTCCAGTCAGCAGGGCCCCTTCATGGTCATAAAGTTGACCATGGTTTGAGGGGGCATTTCATTCCACAGTGCTAGGAATGCGCATTCCCAGGCCTAGCAAAGTGTTTTCCGAGTTTAAGTTTAAATCTTATTCTGTAGAACAGTATAGCCAAAAATTTTAAAAAATATATAGCAGAAAACATAACCACCCCACTGGTCCTGTAACGTAAAACCTTTAGTTCTCAGTTCATATGCAACAGTATTATCTAGGTTCACAGTCAGGACATTGGTAGATAGTGGTGCCTACCTTGAGATTGACATAGCCTTACTAAAAGTCTAAGTTTACACTTTGACCAAATTCAGGACATTCACATTAATTTGAAAAGCCAAAAATACATAAAGCCAAAAATACATACTACACAGCAGGCTGCACCTGATAATGAAACACTTTATTCTGCATCAAGGTATCTGGAAAATGAAGCTGCATTTGGGGCACGTTACAGATGAGGAATGATCCATATGTGGTGAGTACAAAACTCAATTACAACAGAATTATTTCCTAGTATTACCAGATACTCCATTACCAATGCTTAATTGAAAGTAAAACATGATTTGCCACACTAGAAGGCTAGAAGTGAAACATGACAGAATTTAAACAGGCAGATATAAATGTAGCACCTATCTGTATTTAAAAAAAAAAAGTTGGAAAAATCAAATACTGAGGAAGAGCTCTGGCCTTAAGCACATTTTACCCAAAATCCAACCAGAAAGCCAGTCCATTACTTTTTTTTTAAAGCAATTCATTGTATGGAAGAAAATGATGAATGCTAGATGAATTCAGTGACAAAAAGGGCACTTTTTGGCTAAAACTACAAAATAAACTGATTTTCTGAAAACATTTAGGAAAACATTTCAAGTCATTTTCAAAATGTTTAAAGGATACAGTGATCTTCAGAAAAACTTACCTAGTCTGTAGAAATTCATCTTGAAATACAAATGAAGCAAAATGATTTAAGGGTTATTATATATGCCCTTCAGATCAGTATAATATAACGACTGTGATCATTTAATGAACAAAAGAAACACAATTCTGAGAGCAGTGTGGCCTTGGAGACCACCCACACCCACATAACTGTACATACCAGGCTTTGCCATCAAGGTAGGAAATGGGCGAATGCGTTCAGTATCAAAGGTCAAATGTATTATTGTATCACAGTCATTCAAATTATATTCCAAAAGTTGTTCTTGTATTTTTCTACCTTTTGACTTATTTTCAAATAACTGGTTGCAGAGAATACAGAAATCCTGCTGCAATTTATGTAATATTCTAGGTGGCCTTTCATTCTTCTTGATTTATCATTGCTTAAAATCTTCAAAATAGCTTAGTGTGAGGCTCATGACAGTGCCTGGCACGGGGAGATGTAGCCTTTTTATTGCCTTTAAACACTGTCACACCGTCTGACTGCCCCATTGGTCTTCACAAAGCAATTCTTTTGGGGTCTGCTCCAAGCATAGACCAACTGGTCTGAAATATATTGGCAAACTAAGCATCCTGTAAGGCAAGCTGAAGCTTTCTTCTTGCCAATCAATCAATTTAAAGTTCACAGGAGCTGCATGTCTCCATAGATACACTTGCTTTAGGTAGTGATAGTCAAAAGCACAAAGCATTTATGCATTCAATCACATAGCCAAACAAAAAAAACCCTGAAGTCTCCTGAAGCCATTTATTAAAACTAGCCGTTCCAAAACCTCCTGCAGCCACTTTGCTCTGTTAGTACCATCAAAAACTTCCCTACCATAAACAAAAAAATAAATGGTATTTGCTGCTCTCCAAATATAGGCACTGCTCCGTATCACTGAACGTTTACTGGATTTTCCAACTAATAACTGTCAAAAGCCTCAAAAAACCTGAAATTAATTTTCCAGCTTTACTGTCACCAGCCAGAAGTAAAATTTTTTTCTCAGTTATTTGCCTGTTAGCTAATTTTATTTTTTAAAAAACAGTTGGACTTATCTTTATAAAGTATATAAAATTTTCAGAAAAAAACAAAACAATTTTGCTTTCATTGCATTACTGAATACCTGAGGTAGTTGAGTAAAAATGCACATTTAATACCCCTGCCAACACCATTCAGCACTTCCCTTAGGTTATTTGTGTTAGTGTTAGATAAAACTGAGAACAGTTTTTATATGCTAACAGCTTAACATTTAAGTTCTTGTAATAATCCTCTTCTGATCCAATTTTAACAATTGGACATAGGAGCAATCTATTTTTATTTACTTGATGAATTTAGTAAATGCACCATTAAGCCAATTTCTGGCATTATGGGGGAATGAATATTAAGAAAAATTAGAATATTTGTTATACTGAGAATACAACAAAAGGGAAGTGCAGAGCTCCTCTCTTTCCCTCCCTCACCCCCTAATTTTTTTCTTTTTTTAAAGCTGGGTGTCATACATTTCAGAGAGCATAAAGTATACATTCTCACAGAGACAGGAGTTCGAAAGTTGCCTGGTCCTCAGAAACAACCGGCTAGGTAAAAACTTGTGCATGTGATTCTGGATAGGGGTTCAGCGCCCGTCTGTTGGTTAAGCAATCTGTCTTTGGTTTGGCATCTGCCTCTGTGGTGGGCTGTCTCCTGAGCCTTCACTTCCGTCTTGACTGAGGTGGTCCACTTTGCAGAGCTTTCTGCTGTTGGTGCTGCTTTACCTGAGTCAGAATTTCCTGAATTTTTCTCTGGGCAACCTGCAGTAGGAGAGAGCTTTGAAATTTCTACCTGATCAAGTATGACCAAAAGTTAATTTACTCTTCCATTTCAACAACTTCAAATTGAAACTTATTTGAAGATTAAAGATACATACTTATTAGTTTCTCCTAGCAGAGTCTCTGAAATCACCTGCTTAAAGGGGGATTAAAAGTGTTAAGCACCAAGCAGCCTGAAATATTTATATGACATGGGGACACGCATGGGAGGAGGATCACTCAGGAAGAAGGAAGAAGCAGAAGAGCTCACTTATCACACTAGAGCCCACTTGCCTGGCAAGCATAGAAGTGACCAGTTATTTTGACCACCACTTGGTCATTCTCATCAGGCGTCTGGTCACGAGGGACAACAACTTCTGCGCTTGACAAATTCTGGAGCTCATTCACCTGAAGGAGATAAATACAAATCATGTTAAGTGGAGTTGTTCTTTTTTCTTTTTAAATGACCGTTTCCTTACTATGTAACCAAAATACTGAGCTTTGGCTTTATATTTATAATCTCATCTAATAATACTAGTAATTCTATCCGTTTACTAGTATTGTCCCCATTTCAAGGTAATTAAAACTAAGCCTTAGTGAAAGAAACTGACTCGCCCACAGTTGCATAAGTTAATGACAAAACCAGATTCAACCCCTGAAAATCTGATTCCAAAATACACTTTCCATCACTTCAGAATTGTAAATAGCTTTGAAAATGACTTGGAAGTTTTATGTGTTAGAAACTGGAAACCATTTGCTTTTTTCAGTTACAGAGGTATAAGTGATAAATGTAGATGAAATTTTTTAAAGTTTCTTTTCATGTCATTAAGTGTTTGCACAATAAAAGTAAAAAGCTGATGTACAACAACAGAAAATGCAAAATGCCCCTTATAAATATGAGACAGTTCTCCCATACAAAGTGGTCTGAAAGAGAGGCACTGCTTTCACTGGTAGCTGACACCAACACCCAGGAGGAACAAAAGGCAGTCTTCTCCAAACCTTGGCCCAGACGGTCCTGCTTTTTATAAGTTAGCCAAAATTTAGGGACTTGGAACTCCTAAGTACCTTTCAACGCTTTCCCTTTCATACCACTGCACAGGTTTTGCTGAAGTACTTGCCGTTTTGCCTCCTTTTCCAATAACTCTGCCAGCAGCAAAGGATGGCACTCTGATGTGAGCTTCAAGTTTCACCTCTTCTTTAGGACTAACAAAGTTTTCTTCTTTAATTTTTCCATAAATTCTTCCCTGAGCCTACAGATGAGAACATATCTCATCAGTGTCATTCATGTAGGAAATGCAAAAAGGTCCATTAACTTTAAAGATGGCCCGGATCCACTGGAACAGACCTTTGCAGTGATACATCTGCATTTGATAGATTGTGGAACGTTGCACAAGAGGTGGAAAAGTAAGGAAGTCCTAGAAAAGGTTGACAACAATAATAACTATACATCACAGATGAGGCAATTGAATGATTGATAAAATAAGATTAAACCATATTCTTCTGACAAAAACGGTTAAAGGCAATAAGTTAGCAGTCAGCCGAACTAAAATTTTTGCAAATGACCATTTGCTCTCCAGTCTTGAAAGGTAAAACCTCTCCTGTTGGCAATAAGATAGTAACTGCGTTTTTCTTGAGTAAAAGGGACTGCAGAGGAACTATAGAGCCACCTATGCGAGGCTCACAAGAAGCCAAGCCGCTGTCTAAATGGGCCAGCAAGGAATTTTCTAGTTAAACATTTCTTCATCTTAGCCAGATGGTTTCTACTTCGACTAAGGCTACAAAATCAAGTTAACATACACATCTGACAGTTATAGTCAAACACATCCTGTCACTTGCTGCATACAACTAGAAGTTATACATAATAAACCTCTCCTATTATGTACAACCATTAATTTGCTCTGGTATACACCAAAGGAAAAAGAAGTCAGAGTTGGTTTCATCTGACAAGCTGCCGCAGCAGAGAACAAAAACAAAAGTACCGAACACGTTTTCACTGGTGCAGAAATGATAAGCTCATTTTAGGGGGTTACAGGAAAAAAAAAAAAAAAAAATCCATCTTAGTACCCTGTCTTCCATTCATCCTCAGTCTCAGGCCACAGATGTAGCTATCAACACAGTCAAAGGACACAACGGATATACATTGTCCTCCGAAACAAGCTCTTGAATTCATAAGAAAAAATACGGGTTAGGAGGTTTACTATTACTTAGATGTCTAAAATAAAATAATTTATTTGTTATTATCACTGATCACATAAATGACATTTAAGCATTATAGCTTTTCTTAAATGTCCCATTTAAGACAACTGAACAATACAGGCATAGGAGGATACAGGGAAACAAACTCTGAATTCCCCAGCATACAAGCATTATGAAAACTGCAAGATAGTTAATTCCATTTATAGAATAATAAGACCATAATTGATGTTTGTATTTATCTTTTAGTATTTCAAACTAAAAGTGGCTGTCTCTGTAAGTCTGGGATAGGAAGCAATTTTCAGCATCTCTGAGTTTTGATCTGAACTGCCTGGACCACAAGGCTGGTATGAGGAAGTAAATTTCTTGACCCAAGTTTGAGGCTAGCCAACTGTACCCCACATCTCAAAGCACCTCCTTTTGTTTCCTGTTCTTCCTGTAAATGAAGTGAAAAAAGCTTCCGATTTTTAGTGAAAAGTAGAGGTCAAAGAAAGTGATGGTTTAAAAGGAGGGAAGAAGTGGGCACTTGTTAACTTAGCCACATTTTAGAGCTAAGAGAAGTAAGGTTAAAGAGTTATCCTGTTAACACAGCTGGTAAGTGGTAGAAACAAGACAGGAGTTTTGGATAAATTGCACTGAATTGAGTAGCTGCTTTTACCTATGACAAACAAGACACCCTACTGAGTTTATGAGAGAAATCATACTCAAAGGTATACGTTTGTGAATTTGAGGATCTGGCAGGGTCTTAGTCTGAATCATCCCAAGTCTGCTCAGCACCACCACCAGCACATTTATGTTGTACTTCCTGTGTCAGGCACTATTCTAAGCAATTCATATATTGTTTAAACCTTATTTAAACTTTGTGGGTGTTTTTAACCCCGATTTTATAGATGAGGAACTAGGCAGAGAAAGGCTAAGTAACTTGCCCAAGGTCACACCACTGGTAAATGGTAAAGCTGGGCTTTGAACCAGCAACCTGGCTACCAGGTCTCTGCTCTTCATCACCCTGCTACACCACCTCTCAGGACATGGTGGGAGGCATTCCAGCCCCAAAGGCCCCAAACCCCAGTATGACCAATGGTTCACACCAGGACAAATGCTGTAAGAGTTCCTGCCATTTCTACCTCTAAAATTCAAAAGATTAGAGTGGCTTGTTGACCGACTGTGGACAAGGGCTAATGGTTAACCCAAGGGTAAGAGCAAACGGGGACATTTTAATTCAAGGTTGAGGCCTCTCTGGGACAAGAGGAAAAACTTGAGAACAGCAAGGCATATGAATCAGACTTGTAAATTTCAGTCTTAAGGTCTCACCTTCACACATGCTAACAGGGCATTGAGCAAATTCTCCTTTGGGAGATAGTCAAAACCAACAACCATTACAGAACTCTCAAAATTAACCAAAGGCTTTGGTTTATTTTTAAAGTGTAATTTGCAGTATGTTTCTACTCTGTTCTTAGTCTTAGAAATTTCCATTGAGAGATTCTTTATACTGAGTATTAGATTTTTTTTTACAGGAGAAGCCAGGTTATGGATTTCCCGAAAAGAAGACATCCATTCATTTGTTACCTGTGCACACACTCCAGAGCACATACCTTGAACTGAGCCTCCGGTGGCCCAGTGATAATCACCATCCTCACTTTAGCATCTGGTGCTTCAGCTGGAGCGATCTGTAACAGACCCAGTAACGGGTTATGACACTTTCAGGTGCCACCAATAGAAATGGTACACCAACCAGCCTGTCATTTGCACATGACTTACTGAAATGCAGAATGAAAGCCTTCTGGAAGGTAGTTACATGAAGCAGTGATTAATGTGGATTCATTAGTTATGGCTCCTGCCGTATACTGTGTACTTACACTGTGCCTGGCCCTAATGTAAAAGTCCAGATGCAGCCTCTACCTAACCCTCACTATTTCCTGACGAGGTACTGCCTCATGGAGAGGCCAAAGGCTGGAGAAGGTGAGTCACCTGGCCCATGATCACACAGTCCAGTGAAGCTGGAGGGAGAGCTGGGTCTGGCTCCACCATCACATTCCTTGTCACTACACCAGTGGGTGCTCAAAGGGTGGTTCTTGGCCCACGCGCATCACAACACCCTGGGCCTCCTGTATGTGCAAGAAACTGCTAGGTTCCCAGTCTAAGCCTATAAGTACATTCCCCCAAAGTACACTCGCTGGACTAACATATGGAATAAACTAACATTAATTTGGCAGAAGAAAAGTAAACTCAGACTCTTCTATTTTGGCAGAGCGTGTGAAATGACACAAAAAGCCTAGGCTAGGGAATTGTTGCAGAGACTGTTGAAGGGGGAGGAAAACAGCATTCCCTTAGTAAGAAAGGATTTGGGGAGTTGGCTGGTAGGAAGTGTTTTAAAAGAAAAAAATTTGCTAGGTATTTGCTGTGCAAGAAGCAATTCCCTATAGTAAATAATGAGAACAGGAAGCAAAAAATACAATAGAAGCCATCCCAACTACCACTCAGTATGATCACTGTCAATTACTTATAGTCTAGTAGGCCCTTCTCCACACCTTCATAATCAAAACAATGTTTTTTACTTTTAATAGACTCATGCTTCCTCCCTCAAAATAAAGCTAACATTTCTGTTACTTAGACCCAAATTAATACTATTGCTACTTTATTGCTGGGCACTAATTGTGAGTCTGTAAAACAAGCCAATAATTACTTCCTTTTAGACCACACTCTTAGGATTATTCACAGGAAACCCCAAAAAGAAGGTATCATTCTTCATCTTTCTGACTAAGGTTTCCTTTTTTTAAAAAGGATCTTTGTCAACACTGGTGATAGAAGGCTGGGGCTGAGGACACTTGTACACTGAGGTTAGGAGTACAAATTGCTACAATCTCTCAAAAGCCTGAAAAAAGCACATGCCCTGTGACTCACCAAACCCACTTCTGTAGACTTAAGTTAAAGGATAAGGTTATATATGACAATTTGACCAAAAGAACTTTGTCTATCCCTGTGCAGGTTAAATTAGGAACAATCTTAATGTCCAGTAAGTTAACACAAATGATTATGGTTTGGTAATACCAAATATATGCCTATTAAAGTAAGTACATATATGGAAATTTACATTATGGAAATGTAGCGAAGTGTTAGGAGTGCTGATGAATCTTTCAGATTATGCATGTTTCAGACTTTTTGGAAACAAAAATATTTTAACCTCATCATAAAACCTCCATTAAAGCCAGAAAGAAAAAGAGCCAAACGTCTAAATACCCAGTTCTTCTTGTTCATGAAATGTTCGTCGCAGTTTTTCCAAAACAAAGCTGCTAGGCTCTTTTTGCATGTGTGAGCATGTTTTACAGATTAACTCAGTAATCAGGAAACTAACAGGATAGTAAAGTTAGTTCACCCCTTGGTCTTTTATCATGTCTTTTCCTTTACCCATTTATTTATTTTGGCTGCATTTTCTGCTCACATTATTTTGTTATCTTTTGCTACAAGAGAGAATATGAGGGCTTTCCTGTGTGTTTTGCTTTTTTATTAACTGTGTAGTTTACATACAGTAACGCTCACTCCTTTGGTACCAAATACATAGTTGTAAATACCACCACAATCAACATAAAAACAGCTTCTGTCACTCAAAATTTCCTCATGCTGCCTTTGTTTTCAA
This sequence comes from Tursiops truncatus, assembly GCF_011762595.2. Taxonomy (NCBI): domain Eukaryota; kingdom Metazoa; phylum Chordata; class Mammalia; order Artiodactyla; family Delphinidae; genus Tursiops; species Tursiops truncatus. The sequence continues at coordinate 30,561,239 of NC_047042.1, read as the reverse complement.
CCCCTTCACCTCCAACTCCTAGCAACCACTGATTTTTTTTCTCAATTTCCATAGTTCTCTTTTCCAGAATTTTCATATAAGTGGAATCATACAGTATGTGGCCTTTTGAGTCTTCTTTCTCTTACCATAATACATGTGATTCACTCAAGTTGTTTTATGTATCAATAGTTCCCTCCTTTTTACTGCTAAGTAATTATTATATAGACGGGCCACAGTTTATGCATTTGCCACTGATGAACATTTGCTGCTTCCCCATTTCCCAGTTATAAATAAAGATACTATAAACATTTGAGTGCAGTGTGGTTTTTTTGGTACTATATTCAAATTAAAAATTTCATTAAATATTTATAAAATTGGACTTCCCTGATGGCACAGTGGTTAAGAATCCGCCTGCCAATGCAGGGGACACAGGTTCAAGCCCTGTTCTGGGAAGATTCCCACATGCCGCAGAGCAACTAAGCACGTGCACCACAACTACTGAGCCTGCGTGCCGCAACTACTGAAGCCCGCGCGCCTGGAGCCTGTGCTCCGCAACAAAAGAAGCCACTGCAATGAGAAGCCCGCGTACCGCAACGAAGAATAGCCCCCGCTTGCTGCAACTAGAGAAAGCCTGTGCGCAGCAACGAATACCCAATGCAGCCAAAAATAAAATTATTTATATATATATATTTATAAAATGTAACCAAAATAAACCCCCCAATAGACTGATGTTTTCCTGAAGAAAGCTATGACTTTTATCAAGCCTTTGTCAATTTGTATATTCCTTAAAAGGACCACAGCCTTGATTGTTCGGGCACTAAATAGTGTCATTTCGGAGTGTGAGGGACCAAAGCCACGCCCAGGGAAGATGAGCTAGAAGGAATGTATATCCAGGAATGCGGTGGGGCAGAACCACCATTCTAACGCCAAATTGCGTACCTGCAGACTACTTTTTCTGGAGAGAGAATTTAACTTACCTTGTTTAAGCTAGTGTTGTTTGGAGTTCTCTGTCACACACTTATGTAACCCCAATATAGACTGCCACATTCAATTCAAATTACAGAGTGGCAGGAAGACTCACATTTCTGTAACTCGCTGTCCTTAAAGCATCAGGAGAGCCACAGCTGGCAGAACAGTACCTTAATAGAAGCTCCTGCAAAGCGAGAAAGCTGTTTGATGTGTTGCCCCTGCTTGCCGATGATGGCGCCGACAGACAGGGCTGGGATGAACAGATGGACAGTCTCTGTTTCTGACTGCTGTTGGAAAAGAAAGACAGGACATACATGCTTACTGGATACAAATCAGGCTGTATCGCTGGCATAGGGAGAGGGGCATTCTCATACTGTTAGAAATATGAGGATAGTTTTAGGAAAAACCACCACAGTAAGTTGATATGAGTTTACCTAACAGGTCGAGAAGATCTCACATTCATCCTGAAAGTGTTAGCATTTAAAACATCAGTTTTCTCTGTACAGTTTTTCCTCAAATTTACAGATTTAAAACAGATTTTGTGCCACTTAATATTGGTCCACCAAATGACACCACCTCTCTTACCACACAAATTCCTAGTGGCAGTAACAGCTCCCTCTTCTCCCTGTAAGCTCAGCGTGGAGGCAGAGAGCACGGAGCCCTGAGCACTACAGACCTCCAGAGGGGCCCTGATGCTCAGCGGCAGCCGTTCCACTTCTTTGTCCCTCCACACACCCTCAACAGAAGGCTGTTCCACATGACGTCATTTACTCACACTATTTGGTAGGAATTTTTTCTGTCTTTAGTTTCCTTCCTCTGAAGCAAAGTTGTTTGTTTTTTTTTTTAAATAAATAAAAATACTAGTAATAACAAGGCTGGTCTGGTTCTTTAAATAAAAGGAAAACCTTTTGCCAATTTACCAATTATAAACATGGAATGAGAAAAAGGAAAGGATATCACACAAGACAAAACTAAGATAGAACAATGTCAATAAATCTGAACATGTCCACGACTTGTCTAGAATTACCAAAATCAATCAGAAAAACTTACATTGACCAAATAACTGTTAACCCTGCAATCAACTAGTTACTTAAATAAAGTGCCAAGCCCTAATAGATTTGATTTTTTGTTTTCAAGCCAAACAGGAAGAATGACAAAAACCCAGTGAAAAGGAAAACAGGAAACTAGAAAAGGATAGGCAGACATGTTTCATGGAGGAAAGTCTATGAAATAAAACATTAATAAATGGGAGCCTACTGCAAATAACATGTTCTCATTTGTTTTACTTTAATACACGTTGGATATCTTCCTGTGTCATTCCTACATCCCTACCTCATTCTATGAACTGTATTCCTTCAGAGGGAGACACAACAGCGGATCGATCTCATCCCTGTTATGTATGTGTATAGTTTTCAGTTGTCAACTAACGCATTTGTAATGCTGCAATCAAATCTTTGTACAAAAAAATTGTGTGCCCTTGTACAAGTACCTCTACTGCATAAATTCTTAGCACTACTGAGTCAAAGGGCCTGAACATTTAAAATTAATAAATATTATCGAATTATCATACAGAAAGGTTCCCACTCAGTCCACACAGAACGATGGAATTCCAGTTAAGACATTCATGGAACATATGTGTTTTTTATTAGTGGAAGATGGGTAAAAAGCATGCTGAGGTAAAAACTCAGGCTTAAGAGGAAGATAACTATGATCGGGGGCAGGTGCACACAGCAATCCTTTGTGGTGAGAGTTTGTGAGTCTCCCCTGTGTGAGCTTCTGTGCATTTACACCTCACAACTGATCCAACTGATAGAAACTAAGAGCATTCCCATTTTAAAGATGAGAAAACCGAGCCAGAGAGATTACTTGCACAAGGTCATATAATGACTGGTGTTGGAGCCAAGATTCAAACCTGGGCTTCTCTATCTCCTAAGCCATGTTCACAAAAAGTGAGTATATACCCCAATTCCAACAGGTATGGGTGTACTTTGCAATATACATAGACCTGCAGGAATGACTGTTAAGAAAAATGTCCAGTAGAGCTCTCAGGGAAGTGCTCCCTTCCCTGGTTGTATCACTCTTCTCCATCTGTGTTGGTTTGACTTCCATGAGTCAAAAAAATTAGTAATGTGTAGGTGGTAAAAGCTTAAGCCTTTGATCATCAACATGCTGAAAGGGGCATGAGAGACAGTCCATGAACATTTTTCTTTATTTTGAATAAGGAAAACTAAAGATTAAGAATGATGTAAAGTACTAAATGTAAAATATAGACAGCTGGTGCGAAGCGGCCGCATAGCAGAGGGAGATCAGCTCGGTGCTTTGTGACCACCTAGAGGGGTGGGATAGGGAGGGTGGGAGGGAGACGCAAGAGGGAGGAGATATGGGGACATATGTATAATTATAGCTGATTCACTTTGTTATACAGCAGAAACTAATACACCATTGTAAAGCAATTATACTCCAATAAAGATGTTAAAAAAAAATGACGTAAAGAAGGGCAAAAGGTACGAACTTCCAGTTATAAAATAAGCCCTGGGGATGTAATGTACAGCATGGTGACTACAGTTAATACTGTATTGCACATTTTAAAGTTGCTAAGAGTAGATCTTAAAAGTTCTTATCACACTTAAGAAAATTTTTGTAACTGTGCAGTGATGGATGTTAACTAACTATACTTACTGTGGTGATCATTTTGCAGTCTATACAAATATTGGATCACCTGAAAACGTTGTACATCAATTATACCTCAATTTAAAAATTTACCAAAAAAGATGCGTTTAATTGAATCACCAAGGGGCTTCCCTGGTGGCGCAGTGGCTGAGAGTCCGCCTGCCGATGCAGGGGACACGGGTTCGTGCCCCGGTCTGGGAAGATCCCACACGCCGCGGAGCGGCTGGGCCCGTGAGCCATGGCCGCTGAGCCTGCGCTCCGCAACGGGAGAGGCCACAACAGTGAGAGGCCCGCGTACCGCAAAAAAAAAAAAAAAAAAAATTGAATCACCAGAAAAGAGAAGGACAAGATGCTCTACTAGAACAAGGAAAAGAAATCAACAAGTTTGTTGTCTCACCTGCAATACATCCATCTTAAGCATGTGTAAGACACTTTTAACTGAAACTTAAGGGTTTCAATGTTTGTTTCCACTACGAGAATAAAATAACCACATCACAGAAAAGTCCAAAAAAAATCTCCAATTCCTTCATCTTTCCCTGACAGTTATTTTGCTATATCTGAGGATGCTGTTTTAAAGACCTTTAGAAAGTTTGGTTTCCAATTTTTCACCAATTTGTCTAACGCTGCAATCAAATCTTTAAATGTAAATCGTGTGCCCTTGTACAAATAATTCTAAGGTTTTAGGTAATAAAAATGCTAGATCAGAGCATGAACATTTAAAATTGATATTTCCAAATTCTCATGCTAATTAATTTATCTTAGGGTGAATAAATGTGTAAAAGAAAGGGGGAAGTCATTTTGGTTCGAAACATGCCTTTCACACTTACAAATATTAAGCAGTGTGTGATTCTAGACCCCATGTCTCATTTCCCACACATAAAAATCATCTGAACTCTGCTCTTCTAAGTCTCTTCCTTTATCTGTAACCACACCCCACCATGTACCTCATTTCCTATACAAGTTAATCTAAAATTCAACTCCAGAAAATATTCTTGACAAAAACCATTGTACATTTTGTTTCTTCAGCATCTGTACAAATAGATGTGCATACTATACTCTTTACAACTTGGTATATCTTTGGTATGTTTCCTAGGATGTTGTAACACACTGCAGGCCTTAATACAGCTGTCAGTCTAATGAAGATTCCCTTGGGGCTCTATAACCATTCCTGGAACACACATAACAGAAGAGGTTTTGCCTTCCCACTGAACTCTTGACTGTGGATATTTGTGAAAGAGGCCTATCCGGCACAGCTTGGCCAAGTCAACTTCTACTGCTATTCATCAGCGAAGAACCAAATGGAAATACTGAAGAATGAAATAATTTTTAGTCATAAGAACAATGCCTCTCTTTTTTTTTTTTTTTTCAGTACGCGGGCCTCTCACTGTTGTGGCCTCTCCCGTTGCGGAGCACAGGCTCCGGATGCGCAGGCTCAGCGGCCATGGCTCACAGGCCCAGCAGCTCCGCGGCATGTGGGATCTTCCCGGACCGGGGTACGAACCCGCGTCCCCTGCATTGGCAGGCAGACTCTCAACCACTGCGCCACCAGGGAAGCCCAATGCCTCTCTTTTGAAAGCACTGTACCTCACAGCCTGCTAGGGTGTTAGGCAATTACCACATACCATTTATTCCAGAGGGACACTTTAAGGCCTCTCTTATTTTAATAACTGGACAGGAATGAATTAATGCTGACATTGCCCATAAACTGTGCTCAATGTTAGTATCAATTTATTTTGTCATTCTGGTCCTTATATTAAAACTGGTATGTTAATCTGAACCAATTTTTTAAAGTAAAGATAGGATCTAACTTTATCTCACTGAGAACATCCATGTAATGTTCTTCTGAATAATAAACTTTTTTTTTAGGGGGGTGGGAGGAGTCGGGGGCTGGCAGTAATAAAGACCTAAGGATCAGACTAAATCTAATGTGTAACTCACCCAGGTCTGCCCCAGTGTATTTTGCCATGACTATATAATTATTTGCTTTCTGGGCCATGTTCCAGAAATACTTTATGCTGCTTACAAAATACACAATAGAAAGATAAGACAAAGGAGGTGAAGAAATAAGAGCATAGGGACCTCAACAGAAAAGATAAAACCAGAAATGCTATTATCATACAAATTTGGCTCTAAGCTTCCTAGCAGCTAATTTAAAAAATTAGTTACATGATTTACCACATCTTGAGAAAAACTATTTGTTTAGTAAAAACTACTTTTCCTGGGACTGACCCCAGACAGCAACTTCTGAATGTCCTCAGACGCCGAATGTAACAGGCATCATCCCCAGAGCAAAAGTCCCAGAGCCTCACAAATGTAGCCTGAGCATGTCTCCGCCTAGAAGATACCGAGGACCATGGCTACGAGAAAAGCTCACGGGCAGAAAGTGTGTTGTAGTCTCAAAAGTTGAACAAAAGCAAAATCATCTTTCTGATACAGTCATGGATGAGAGGCTATAGATGTTTTTGTTTTACTGATTTTGGGGAGGTGGGGTAGGAGGTAACAAATCCATTACGGAGATTAAGAGTGAATTTAAAAGTTGAGTGAAGATTTGGAAAAGGAATGGTAGACAGTAGAGAAGGGCTAAAAGGACCAAACTATAATAGAAAGAAGGGGCAAAGACATAAAGAAAGCATCAGTATGCAGACAGAAAGAAGTTCCACACTGAGAGGTTAGAGGGAAGTAAATGAAGCCTGCCAGGAGGCCGTGTCCTGGACTGACAGCGCGGTGTGTACTGTTGGTAATAGCACCTTAATGAAAAGGTGACTCATCAGGTGTCTGAAGCCTGATGAAGACGTTTCTGAACGCCACCCAAATCCCTTTGTTCCAGTTCCATATCCACCAAGCACATCCCTGACCATAAATTTCTTGTCATCAAGGAAACTTTCCTCTGGGAATATAAGGCACCTCGCATAAACATCCTGTCTACTGGACAGTCATTAAACTGGCCCATTCTTATATGGGATTCTGTGTAGTAAGCCATGTTTTCAGGATTAGAACACCCAGATAAACATAATTTTTACATGTAAAACTAAGAAGCCAGAACAATGGGTTATGATAAGTCTCTTTCACCTGTGAATCTAAGACTCTGAGATGAGCTTAAAAAAAAACGCATCAGCATTACCCTATAGCGTTACACATTCTTTGCATGTAAGTTAATGTTCAGCTGCATTATCCTGAACGCGTCTTCCTAAACTTTCAGAGGTGAAAGACATTCAGGTCACAAGCTGTTTCCCAGTGGATTTCTGCCAGATGCCTATTGGCAAAACTTCCTTTGGACTTCTTGGCAGACCCTACGCTATAGCTTGAAATAACAGAAGAACAAAGCTGCTCAACTGAAAGTTTGCATAACTGGTGAAGTCTGCCAATGAGTAATTCCTAATCATCTATCATGAGGAAATACAAGAATGAGCAAACAGTAAGGTTAAGTGTATTTACATTGTGGGGAACAGAACCTAAGACATCACAAAGGCATGGCGACATGCATGCCAGCCAACAAGACCAGCCTCCAGGAATCTGGAAGAATGCCAGTGTCTCCCTCTGGCTTGTAAAATACATACTCCTGGGGTTTTTTTTGTTTTGTTTTAATGGATTTTGGTCTGGAACTGAAGTTGGGTTTACTCAACTTCATGACCTGAACAGAATATTTAAGTTAAAAAAAATAAATAAATAAAAAAGCAAAGGAAGTTTCTCCCTATAACTAAGTAACCAAGACCTCTCAGAGATAATAAATATATGCAACGAGTTATTTACTTTGAAGTTGTTTACTAACAAAAGAGCTGCACCCACAGTAAGAAATCCTAAACAGTAGGACTACAAGAGTCCATGAGAGTCACTTGATCTAAAAATCCCTTTCAAATTATATTTTGTTTCTTAAAGAGCACTTCAAACTAGGTAAGACCTAAGAAGAAGTGTTCACCTTTCTTGCCTCTTCCATAAGCAGCCACGTTAGCAATTTTCAGATTACACTATTGTTCTAGAGACTTGGGGAGACTCCGAAGACGCTATCAGAATTATGGAGACGACGGCGCCTGAACTAACGTCTCCCAACCCCGACGCAAGCCGCCAAGACCATCCAGCTATGGATGTTGTTGTGTGCGATGCCAATTCCAGCTCTTACTCTGCTCGCTAGCTGCCAAACGCCTCTTCCCTACTGTTTGAGCATTTCTGAAAGGAGCATTTCCTGTCATTTATAAACTTGAAGTTGGCCAATGAAGTACTGCGTAAGCCAGCTGCCAGGCAGGAAGTAGAGACTTTTGTCTGTTGGAAGAACCAACTCTTTGGCTCTATGGGAAAAATCAACCTGGCAGGTTCCGGGAAGAAGAGTATGTTTTAGGAGGAGGCATGGGCAAAATTCTGGACTAGAACAGCGACAAGGGATTTATCCAAAGACAGGATGCATCAATTCTACTTTCATGTTACAAAGCAGAGGTGAGAAAACACGTGTAGAGAAAAAAATGAAACTCTAAAAGAGGAAGCAATACATGACTCCTTGCCAGGCAATATATATTTAAAGTAAAAGCAGAGATTTGCTGCTAACCTACAGGAATCAAGGATAAAGAGACTATCTTAGTGAGTAACCTGACTTCTCTGTGAGAGCTTCTGCAGAACAGTAAGCTTCTCATCAGCAGCTGTAAATGCAATGGAGGAGTATCAGAGTGCTGAGAGCAAACACCTGCCAACCTTTAATTCTCTAACCCAGTTTTTAAATACAGGCATACCTCAGAGACATTGCAGGTTCAGTTCCAGACCACTGCATTAAAGCGAGTATCACAATAAAGTGAGTCGCACAAATTTTTTTGTTTCCCAGTGCACATAAATAATGTTTATACTGTATATAACTGTCGTCTATTAAGTGTGCAGTAGCATTACATCTAAAAAATGTACATACCTAATTAAAAATAATGCTATTGGGGAAATGGCACCAATAGATCTGCTCAATGCAGGTTGCTGCAAACCTTCAATTTGTAAGAAACAAAATCGAACTCTGTAAAAACTAGTAATGTTTGACCTGAAAGAAGAGTCCTTAGAGATAATTTGTTTATCTCGGTTTCTTCACTGCGTGCATAAGAAAAGAAACCCAGAGCAAAGAAGAGGAGACTAACACAAACGGAGCTGGCTCTTGTCTCTTTACACCCCTCCCCTTTAGCACCAAGGTACAAACACCTCAGCCACTTCACATCACCTGTAGCTGCCGGTGCAAAGCTTTATAAAACACATCATCTATCTATTCACACTTGATATGAAATTCTGATGTCTATCTTTAGATTAATGGGCTTTGTTACATGGTTTTTACCCAAAGAGGTTTGAAGTGGCAGATGAGGGGCAGGGGAAGATGCAAACGTCGCCCACAGCAAAGGCAGAAACACACACACTGCAAGACCATGGCAAAAGCTAAGCACACCTGACAGCCTGGTGGCTTCAAGAACAGGCAAAGGAAATTCTCATTCTCATGGGGGTAAAACACGAACCATCTCAGCGATCTGTGTTCTCTGTAGAACTCCAGTTGCATTTTACTCTACATGTCTTCTAGGCACTGAGAGAACAGAGTCCCCCACCTTTTCTCCCTGGACATTTCCCTAAATTTGGTGTAGCAGGTACCGCTCACAACTTTATGTGATACGAGAGCCAAACAGGAAGGGAGAGACGTAAAAACAAATTCAAGAAGGAAGATCCTGTTAATTTTATTTCACATGATTGTCTACCTCCAGTTATTACTGTTGATGCACCTGAATTGTGCACTTCTTTCAAAAAAAATTATTGTATACGGTGTCTGCTAGGCTGCCTTTATTTTCATACTATCACTGGTCTCCTATTTCTGACCTCAGGAAAAATGCTACTCTTAAAAAGCAAATATAAAAATAAGGATTATTTCTTAATAATCCACCTGTATACAAAACAAATAAAAGCTGTTTAATGTTTGCACACAAACACACACATGCACAATAGATTTGTGGGCACGACTACCTGAGCTGTGTAATAAGTACAAACGTTCAAAGTGGAAAGCGTGTCTAGTCTCTACTGACCTTTCAAAGCAGTAAACTTTCAGGTGAAGTTCAAGATGAAGGAAGCCTTTTAAAAATCCCTTCCTTCAACATTTAAAAATAACTAACCTCTTTCCCCCTCCTCAAAGTCTCAAACTTTTCCTTTGATATTTGAAAACATACATTAACAACCCTACCACTCAAGAACTTCAAAAGAAATAACTCACAGGTCTACTCTGCAAAGATAAGAAGGTTCTAGTGACAAGAATTGAAAAGCCTGTGCTGGCTCCTAACTTACGAGAGATCACACGGGGACCAGGTTTCGCATTAAGATTTTTCCCAATTAGCATTTAATGTCACACTACTCGAGGGCAACAGAGTCTGACTGTGTCCCTTTGACTTCATCCCCCTCAACCATAAAGAAAGCCAAGGCACATTGTCTTACCTCAAACTGTGGGTAAGGAGGAGTCATAGCTGAAGGGGGCCCTGAGGTGGGAGGTGGCATCCCTGAAGTGGGTGGGAACAGACCCAAGGCATTCAGATTTAATCCAGGAATTAAATGTGCTTGAAGCTGCAATGGTAAAAAGGTCCCTTCATTTTACAATTACAAGATCAAGTGTAAGTGAGCATTTATATGTGATAATATCCAGACTGTGACCTCGTTTTATGACTCAAATTTTAGAACAAAGCAGATGTTCCATGTGATTATACTTGAGTATGTAGGTTATGTCTGTTTATAATTCTTGATATTTTAAAATCCATGTGCCGTCTGCCTCCTCTTTGACCTGAAGCCATGCTAGGTTCCTCAAAGCAGGGAACACAGCTTTCTTGCCTTTACGAACAGCTCACAGCGCTCAGACATATATGTAATCTGTACACTCTGGGCACACAGTAAATAGAGACTGAAAATCTTGCATTAATTGAAGAAACAAGCAAACAAGATTTGTTCATTGAAGAGCAAACCAGATAGCAGATATTAAGAGATCTTTACGCCATGGAAAAAATTTGGCAGTCATGAGTCTAAAGACCCAAAACAAAATCAAGCCCTTTGGAAATCAGGTCCAATCCCCATGTCTTCTACAATTAAACCTATCTTTGGAATGGATCCAGGAGCCAGAAATGGGATTTTGTTTTGGCTTAATTTGATAAGGGTTAAGGAAATAAGGTGAGGACTACAGAGTTCAGACTTGAGCACACTCAAGAATCTTTTTTAAAGGTCTATGGGGCTGAATTTACCCCCAGGCGACTCTGAAACATTTGGATGAGCAGTTATAATGTGAAGGAAGGTAGGTAGGCAGCAGTCATGTGGGGGTAAAATGATTAGCATTCCAGGCTCTTCTCACAAAGGTAATATCATTTTCACATTTTCCCTTCTTTTAGGTGTAATGTTTCAGATGACAGGCCCAACCGAGGAACTGTTTTTTAATCATTTACTTGAAAATTCAAGATAGACTTTGGAAACGCTGCATTTTCTGCACCATTCCATCCATTAAGGAATGTCAGCAATGCACTTGCACTACACAGATTGTTTTGTCATTTGAAATTCTGTTATCTCCAAGGTTTATGAGCAACCAAATTTTAAATTCGTATTCATAACGGTAGCTTTTATATGCACGGTATCTATTATAATCCTAATAAGCATGCCATGTAGGCAGTAGCCCCATCTTACTGATGAGGAAACTGGTGCTCAGAGAGACCAAATAAGTTGTCCAAGAGAATAGAGGTACAGCTACTAAATGGTTGAGCTGGGATTCAAACCCAGTTCACAGACCTCTAAAGCCCACATTCCTATAATACTATCATCTCCCTCCAACTCACACTGTATGGGAGAGATTAACCTTTTTAAGGGAGGTATTAGCCTTACCTCACAGGTAAGGAAGCTAAGGCTCAAAGTTGGCTAAAATCACAGAGAGAGCCAAGCCTGATGTCAAAGTCTGCATCTTGCCAACTATCCCAGGGCACTCACCGTGGTGCTAAAAATCAATTAGAAACCACATCTAACAAAGACACCCTTAAAGGAATCAATGTTAATGCAATTGAAAACATCTTTTGATTGTTCATCAAAATAAAGACATTTCCTTCATATTAAAACTAACATTCATGGAAGCAATATCATTTTCATAAGACTCCCTGATTTTCTTCATGATCTCTTCCTCAGCTTTGGCACATGTTTCCACACTGCCTTTGACCGTAATGGTGCGCTCTGGATTGTACAGCGTCAGTTCCTGCAACCTGCAGATTGAAACAGAGGGGAAAGAAAAAGACTGGAAATTATAGGAGGAAGACAGTAATAGTCCACCCACAGATGGCAATTAAAACCCAACTGTGGAGGCTGGCAATATGTAAAAGTGGGTGGTTAGCCATGATGAAAGATGAGTAAGCCCCAAAAGACATGACTGCAAGAATTGTAAAACTGCATGAGAGAAAATACTGCCCCTCCCACCTTCTCAATAAACATCGCTGAGTGTACACAGTTTGATTAAGTCCATGTTTTAAATAGAGTGCACTTCTTGACCACTTAAGGTGAACTATTTTCACAATTTAACAGTGAAATGTAAAGAAGATGGTCGGAGGAATCTACAGTTTTAGTGGAAACCAAGAACCAAATGAACATAACCTTTAATGAGTATGTTCCTAGTCTGCACTGACCAATTCGAGGCGTTAACTGGCATTCTCATGCAATTGCATTTTCTAGGTCGCCAAGGAATGAGCACGAAAATATTCCAAAAGGGCAAGCCAGAATTTAAACTTATTTTTGACGGTAATTTTAGAATTTAGATTGACGTAGGCTTCAGGAAATAATACAAATCAATCCATTTTGACTATATTTTAAAAATAGTCCCTCGATGACCATTTAGACAACTAAAAAGTTAGAATGCAACAGCAATATTCAGAAACTCCCTGCTTCACTCAGCTTCTGTTGAAGTTTCAAAATCCATTCAGGTGACAACTGAGACCACCTAAGCCTGAGCCACTCAACAGCCTTGAAGGGAACCAGTGGGAGATACTTACCATGGAAATAAGACTAAATACACAGATGGAAAGGATATAGAATATTGAGACAGCTCCCCTTCATATTCCTAGGGTTCAAATTCTCATTTTCACTACTAGCAAAATGTCTCAAGCTAGACTTGAGCCAGATGAATAGGATATTTTTCCTTAACTTCTTCCTAAACTCGCTAAAAATATAGACATCTACACAATGAAGATGATTTGTCTTAGACAAACAAGTGTAGGTCTCATCTCCAGGCTCAACCCACCTCTCCACTGCCAAGCATTTTCTGTTACAATTTTTAAAATAGTTGCTTCCAGAATAGATTTTAAGATTATTTTCTATTAAAACCCTCCCCTTTCTGAGCATAAAATTCAAGACAGGGTAGGATCATTTGATATTTTTAACCACTTTGCGGTTTTTCCTTTCTTTCCCACAAAGCACAACTCTCCCACTTCCTTTCCATCCCTTTCTTTGAAAACTCCTTACTACGTGAACATATTGCCCCAGTCTTTCTCTACTATTCTTCGACTTTTTGGGGGGTACTCTGAAGGAAAGTCACCCTCAGAAGACAAAGGCCTTTCCATACAATTTCAGGGCATTCATGGCCCCAGGCATGGGGGCCAGCCCCCAAATCCCCATTCCCCAGGGATGGGCAGTCTCCTCCCACACTAACTAGAGCCAACATGTCAACAGCAATAGAAAAATGGTAAAAATGTGACTTCTGAGGCTATGCTATAAAAGACACTGCCGCTTCCATCTTGCTCTTTCCTAGATCATTCACTGAGGGAAGAGAGCTGCCGTGTCTTTAAGACACGCAAACAGCCCTGTGGAGAGGCCCAGGAGGTGAGGAGCTGAGGCCTCACTCGGAGAGCTGCCATCAACTTCTCAGCAACATCAAGAGATCCCCAAACAGCACCGCCCAGTCAAGCTGTTCCTGAATTCCTGACCCACAGAAACTAGGTGAGCAGTCAATGCTTACCCTTGTCGTCAGCGGTCCAGTGTTGGGATAATTTGTTACACAGCAGTGCATAATACACTGGGTTATATATTCCAACTTTGGGAGTATATGCCAGAAAACCTGACCAAGACTTCAGCTAGGAAATATGAATGTGAAGTATTTAGTGCATCCTGCCTTTTTAGTGGGAACAGATAATACTTTCACTATGAGTTAGAAACAGATAGCAGGCAGTAGACTCAGTTTGAGAAATGAAGTATAAGTATGGTGGTACAGGCCAGCTCCAAGAGTTGTAAAATGCTTAATATATAACCTACAGCTTAGAAACGGTGTGTGAAAGTTTTCTGATTCAAAAGAAAGCAAGCCAGCACTTACGGAGATATTGTGATTTTAGTGTCTGTGTCTTGCTCAATTTTTTTAAGGTTTCTTCCTTCCTTACCAATAAGACGTCCTACAAAGTTATTATGGGCTAAAATCTTCAAGGGAATCTCTTCTGTGCTGTAAAGAAAGAAAAAAACAAAGCAAAAAAAAGGGCCATCAAATCAGGGTAAGTAAACCTACCGTAGGGTAAAAAGACAATATTCGTTCATTAAACATTTACTTCCTACCTACCATATAGGAAGAATTCTGCTAGGTATAGTTTAAAGCGTGCTGACCATTAGCCTACATTCTAGCAATGCATGAATAGAGGGGGTGAAAGAACACTGGCAAGTATTTGGATAGGAGTTAATGTTTAAAAGTTTTCTTTTATTCATCTCAGGGAATGTCTTCCCAAAATGGATTCTGTTAGCTCTTTGAAAACACCTTACTCAAACCCATATTCTGAAACCCTGAGTACCAGAACACCATGTACAAATGCAAACCAGTGTGATTTCAGAATAATTTTAAAACACAGTCCTGGAGGTAACATGCACAATTTATAGAGGGAAACAGAAGAAACTCAACAGTGGTTACACCTTGGGGAAACAGTATAAGAGCAGGAAGGGACGGCTTTCACTTTTCACTGTGTACCTTTCTGAATTTCCAAGTCATATATGTAGCATTGTTTTAAAATGTCATTGGGGTTATCTGAATGGTGGGCTTTTTCTTTACTTTTCTCTGTACTAAAAAAGAATTTTAATCTTATAATACAGCAACATATAATACCTTATAATTAAAATATATGTAATATATTTCAAAGGTCCCTACAAATTAAATGCTAGTCATTAGGTCCCCAAGCTAAGTCTAGCATCTTACTCTGGATCCTACTTTGAGCACACCACTGTGCTGGATGCTACAAGCAGCAGAGAACCCAACCTCTGCTCAAGGTTCCTGTGCAAAAGATACTTAGAGTTTCAACCTGAAACGCCCCAATCAATCTCCAGTTTACTGCAGCACATGATTAGGGATTTCCCCACCTCCATACTCCCTGCTGCTGCAGGGTAGGCTGGGCAGACATGGACAGAGCTCCAACGAGCTCCAAGTAAAGGAGTGAGGTTTGGGGTCCCTGCTTTGGGTAAATCCCAGGGATACTTCTTGGACCTTAGGTGAGCTTCCTATGACACCCAATTGCCTTCTTTTACAGCTAGACTTTTCCCATTACACCACTCACAACATATCCAAACATGAATGAAAACAAAGTATTTAAAAGACTTATGCTTTATTACCACATCAATAGTGCCAACCCTCTGTTGCTCTCTGGGACAGTTATTTCTCTTTCTTTGTTGGCAATTCCCAAGAACTGTGTCACAGAATTCCAAAATAAGACAGTGTAAATATCAACCTCTTCACGGGGTAATCCTCTTTACTCACAATTTTATATCTTGAGCTTCTTTATGCATAATCTCCAGAATAGACTTACAAGCCGCAGAAGTGCCCTCAGGGGTAGAGAGGATAGTAATTGACTTCTCAGCGGCACCTGCATTCTCTTTACGGTGGACGTCAATTCTTCCGGTGGGCACAAAGGGAGAGGAAAACAAGAGCTGTAAGCATGTATTCACAATAGAGTCTGTAATTACCAACTTTGAAGTCACAGCACTTCCGGGCAAAGAGTGGATGACTCACTCCCCTCAAAAGCACCAAGTCTCGATAAGCTATCACCATGGATGAGACCAATTTTAACTCCAGGAGTACTCCCCTATCTTTGCTCATGCAGGGGCATCTTTTCATTCTGCCCAAGCTGCATGTGCTTAATTTTCCTTTTGGGTGCCACAGGTCAAACATCTCACGTCCGAGAGCCTGGCTTCAAACAAAAGGCTTTCTTCTGCTCTAAAACCAAGGGGGACAGGAACACAAGCCAAGAGGACTGGAGCTGGAATTCCACAAGCCAGGTGGAACTCCTGATGCGATACTGTATGTCCACGATCCGTCACGTGTGGGAATTTCGCTCCTCTGTTTCCTCTGGCAGGGCTCTTTCTACATTTTGCCTCCTTGAGAGAGTAAAGTGCATAACAAACAGTGATGGGAATGGAAGCCAAAGAGATGGCAATTTCACTTCAAAGAAGAACAAATGGCCAATAAACACAAAATGAGGTTCCATGTCACTGGTCATTAAAACAAGGTGTCATTTTCTTCTAGGCCTGAGAGCATGTTAATGGATGAAATCAAGTGCTGGCAAGAGGATGCGCATCTGGGCATGGCCACCCTTCTGGTTCGGTGCAGAGTACAGAGCAAACCGCCAGGACCTATCAGAGCTGAGCTGCTTACGATTTTTTTATTTTTTGGCGGTACGCGGGCCTCTCACTGTTGTGGCCTCTCCCGTTGCGGAGCACAGGCTCCGGATGCGCAGGCTCAGAGGCCATGGCTCACGGGCCCGGCCGCTCCGCGGCACGCAGGATCCCCCCAGACCCGGGCACGAACCCGTGTCCCCTGCATCGGCAGGCGGACTCTCAACCACTGCACCACCAGGGAAGCCCCGCTTATGATCTTTTGACCTAAGAATCCTACTTCTCGTAACGCCTCCTACAGATGTAGTCTCATACATGGGCCAAGACGGGTGTTTTTCACCCTTTGCAGTATTGACCTTTCGGATCAGACTAGTGCTTTGTGGTGGAGGCCGTCTTGTGCCTTGTAGGATGTCCAGCAGCATCCCTGGCCTCTGCCCACTAGATGCCAGTGGCACCCCCTCTCATCCACATGTGACAACCAAAAATGTCTCCAGACATTGCCGAACGTCTGCAGGGTGGGACCACTGATGCTTGAAAATCACTAGTGCAGGAACGTTCACTGTAGCACTATTTGTAATAGAAAGAAAGTTGGAATTATCTTTGAAATACCTCTCAGGAACAAACAGTTAAATGACATTACATCCATACTATACAGCTGTTCGAAACCATGTGGTTAAATTACAGGTGCCAACATAGTTAGAGGTCCTTGATCTTATGTGAAAAAAAATGCAATACATACCATGGTATGATTTCTCATTTAAAGCTACACATGTTAATAGGTACAAGGAACGAGTCCTGTAAAGACATATCCCCAACTTAACAATGGTCACCTTGGGGGTTAGATGAAGATTAGCTCTTTGTTTTTGTTTTTTTAACGTGCATACTTGTATGTTTTGAATTAAATACAAAAATAAGTCTTCTGTTTAAAAAGTACAAGAAAGAAAATCAACTATCAAAAAAAAAAATGTGTTCAGGGAAAATTAAGTACTGGTGAGTTCCCCTGGCCACTCAAACACTAGATGAAGAGCTGCGTAACTTGTGGTCATGAGAAGGACCACTTCATCCTGCCAATAAAATCAAGGCCTGGATTTCATTTTCCTAAATGTCTGATTGAAAACTGAAGATTTATCTCAGAATTAAAACCTGTAACTAAAAATTAGGGCAATGTAGAAGTGAAACAAATAAGGGATATCTAGAAATAACCAATAAGAAAAGTATCTTAGATAACAGTTCTGATCTCAGGAACCATCTTTCCAGTCACTGGTTTCAATCCCCAATCACTGTAAGTATTGTCTCTCTTCTAGTAGGTAACATGTTAGTCTCCCTCCTCCCGGTTTATTTCCATCTGCTCACTGTGTTAAGGATTACTAAACTCTGATCGTCTGAGAGAACGTGATGTTGCTTTACAGATTAGGGTAGCCCTGCGAGGCCATTCCAGAAATAGAAGATCTGATAATGACTAGTTTCAATGGCAAGAGTTAATTAAATCCGCTGGCAGAGCTGCAAGTGAATCATCGGATACAACAAAAATTGCTTCCCTTCCCGCTCCATCCTCCATCTTCCTGCTTAAATAAAACAAACAGTGCAATTTAAATCACAGAAGCTCTTTCCTCCTACAAGGAAATGAGTAGCTTTAAAAGGAACAACTTTAATCTGCCATGTGACAAGGAAGGCAAACCATTGAATAATTAGTTTCTGCAGGTAACGGGGAATCAAGGGAAGCAAGAAGCCCTTAAATTTTAATATTAAAACCAGGCAAATTTAAGATGAAAAGTGATGAGGCTATGGTTCAGTTGTCTTCCCCACACTCTACATTATGAAGTCAAAGCCACTGAGTTTGCACAAATGTAACCAGCACCCAGCAATTCCTGCTTCAAAGCAGGGGAAGGCAGGACCAGATGTCACTCCACAGGGGAGTGGGTACGCAACCACCACTAGACACAGTTCGTTTGTTTCTGCGTGAGAAATGAGTCAGTCAGCTCAAGGCAGGCATGGTGCCTGTGATGAACATGGATAGCCTCTTAAGCCTGTTGGAACAAACACATAGGCAAGATATACACAGCACAAGGTTTAGTCGCAGTTTCTGAAGAAGACTCTGCTTAACTCCTTGAACCACACAAAATGATAATTTTTCTTACTAAATTTAAAAAGCAAAATGATCCACGGTCATCTCTGGAGCTGGCCCAGGGGCCATTTCCCTACCCTTTCCTATAGAATGACACAAGAGAGATTTGTACACACAGCCTCTTCTCCCTAATACACGCAGAGTTCTTCAGGAAATATGGCAGCAGCTGTCCCAGAGGTGTGCCTGGTAGCAATTTACAGAACTAAGGGTGAGGACAGAGTTCATTATCAAGTTTCTTTGGGTCAAAATCTTCACTACAGCATAACAGGATGGTTACTAAAGCAAACAGGATGGTTACTAAAGCAAAACAATGAATATATAATCACTGGAGCTTCAAAATTGAGAAAGTACCTTAGATATATTTTAAGGGCATTAAATATAATTCACATATAGTTATTTCACTCATTTGACAAATATGAGACCCACCTACATATAAGGCAACATGCCCACCACTGGGGCTACAGTGGTAAATAAAAACAAATAGCTCCTGCTTTCTACTCCTAAAAAGTTAGCGCCAAGGTTTGATGGAGAATCTTCTAATTCCTCAAAATCTGCAAATTAAAACTATCAAACAACATCCTAAAGAAACAACCATTCTAACTACATGGCTTAAACACAGGATAACTATGGACCATAGCTGAATGATTCTTCACTGAAGTAAAGCAAGACTGAAAAACTATCTCTGTATTGGACCCAGAAAATGACTTCCAAAAGCACTGAAGGCAGTTATCACTGAAGGTCAGAGTGGAGATGGGGGAGCAGAGAACCTAGAAGCTGCCCTTTTGTTTATCAGGGCCTCCCTCATCAGGAGTGGATTAAGTATCATTTGTTTTCCATTCATGTGTGAAAATGTGAAGTTCCCTTTGAGATTAAGGTTTAGCCCCAGGTTTATATGAAATGAACACTAAGATATCAAGTCACGGGAATTCCCTGGTGGCGCAGTGGATAAGAATCCGCCTGCCAATGCAGGGGACACGGGTTCGATCCCTGGTCCAGGAAGATCCCACATGCCGCAGAGCGACTAAGCCCACGTGCCACAACTACTGAGCCTGCGCTCTAGAGCCCTCGAGCCACAACTACTGAAGCCCACGCTCCACACCAAGAGAAGCCACCGCAATGAGAAGCCCGCGCACTGCAACGAAGAGTAGCTCCCGCTCGCCGCAACTAGAGAAAGCCCACGTGCAACCCACCGCAGCCATAAATAAATAAATACATTTATTTTATTTATTAAAAATAAAAAGGGTATCAAATCACAAAGGTTTTCTGGGTTCCCAAGTACCATACAAGAAGGGATCATTACCACGTTCAGAAGGACACAAAGTACCAAGACAACCCACTCTGTTATTAAGATCCAAAGGGGAAAGCATGAAGGCCCCCACACACTCAGGAATACTCACTTAGACTGGGTCTGTTTCGTAATGTTCCGAATGGTAGCACCTTCTTTTCCTATAATGGCTCCAACGAATTGGGTGGGAACCAGCAGACGTAGAGGCAAGTCGCACGGTTTCTGCTTGGACATGGATCCTGGAGACCCCTGCCGCGATGAGCCCCTCTGCCCAAACCCACGGCGACCTCGGGGTTGCTGCGAGGGGTTCTGCTGGGCAGCCATTTCGTCAGGGATGTAGGCCACTTTCAGTGTGAAGTTCTCCAGCTGGAATCCATTCAGTTTGTCTAAAGCTCTGAAAGTTGACAAGGAGCAGGGGGTGGGAAGAGGAACCGAGCTATAAAACAAACCTTCAGCAAAGCAATACCCACCTAATCCACTCAAGATTACTGGCTCTAAAACTTCTGAATAAAGCCACTGAAGAAGCAGCAAACCCAGAACACACATACACTTCTCCCCCGCCGACCTGCACTTTTCCTTTGAAAGACACATAGGAAAGACCAACAAGTTTCCAAAGGGAACATATTTGCCATCTACCAATAAAGTAAAAACACTTTGTCAAACCCTGACTAGGGAATTCCCTGGTGGTCCAGTGGTTAGGACTCAGCGCTCTCACTGCTGAGAGCGCTGAGTTCAATCCCTAGTTGGGGAACTAAGATACCACAAGCCGCACGGTGTGGCCAAAAAAACCCCAAAACAAAACAAAGGAACAAACAAAAACCCAACAAACAAACGAAAAAGAAAAACAAAAAAACCCCCACTCGTGACTAAGCTATTACCCATAAGGTCAGTAACAGCCTATGAGCACCGGCACAGCAAGAGAGGAGTGGGCAGTCGTCATCCTGGCCAGTTTTTCCAAATCAGAATGGAAAGGATGTAACGAATATACACCTCCCTTACTTCAACCTCTTAAATACAAATATTTTAAATATTTTAAGAATCAAAGGACAGGGACACTTCCCTGGTGGTCCAGTGATTAAGACTCCACGCTCCCAATGCAGGGGGCCCGGGTTTGATTCCTGGTCAGGGAACTAGATCCCACATGCTGCAACTAAGACCCAGTGCAGCCAAATAAATAAATACATATTTAAAAAAAAAAAGAAAAAAAAAAAAGAATCAAAGGACAAAATTCTCTAAGCTACTCAACGGAGATGGGTAGGATTTAATACTCAGGTTAATCAATCACTATAAATTCTCAATACCTATTATGAGCCAGTCCCCAAGGGAGTAAGCAGTCCCTGCCCTTGTGGAGTTTATGATTTGATTTGGGGCAGAGAGACAGGGGTGGTAGTGAGCCAAAAAAAGCAAATGAAGCTGTTTTCTACCTTACCTATCTAACCATCCATCCATCCATGCATCCATTCATCTATTTTGAGAGGAGCTTTACTTTTGTTTTGTTTTGTTTTGTTTTCATTTTTGAACCTTATTATGGAAAAGTACCCAATCTTAAGCATACATCTCAATGAATTTTCACAAGGTGAACATGCATATCGAGATGCAGAACTAAGACACACCAGTGTCCCAGAAGCCCCACCAACCAGTACCTCCTTCCAGTCACTGCCCCTCCCCTAGGCTTCTCACACCATAGATTAATTTTGCCTGTTTAAATGTCTATATAAATATATATGAGTAGACATGTAATCTCTCATGTCTGGCATCTTTTACTTACCTTGTTTATAACAGTCATCCAAACTGTTGTGTTCTAGCTTACCTACATATTCTAAAAGTGAAAAACTCAATAAAAAGTTGACAGACGATATCACCAAGGTTTCAAAAGCAGACACAGACATAATCCTAATAATACACACTCCCAGTGCACAACAAAATTTTTTTTAAACAGGCCTCACGCTTTCTCTAGGTTTACTCAGATTCTTTGCTCAGATGGTGCTCCAGTGGGCCCTGAGTTCAATCCAGGCAGGGACAGAAATACAGGCATGAAATGCTCTCTGTCTAGTTGCTCAGAATGATCATTTCTGGTTCACGTACTGCTTTCCTTATCTGGAGATCTTTCCATTTTTGACTTGGATGGAAAGGGTGGCGGGGGGAGATAGTCCCAGCACCAAAAAGGGTACCAAAACCATGAAACTGCATGGCAGACCCAAGCAACCAGACAAGGCATACCAATGTTCTTAGGACCCAGAATTCTGCCCTTTCTCACTCCAATCCCCTGTTCCATCACTGTCCTACAGTGCCTTGCACACGAATGAACTCTTATTAGAAAAGATCCCAATCATACAGGAAAACAAAGTATCAAGAAATTTCTGTCACCATCACCAACCCTCCAAGACCCTTCCCACTGTAACTGTTAACTGTGATAACTTCTGCAAATGGACCAGTTCTTTCCATATGTTCACACAGGTGTGTACATGTTCAGTACCCTCTTTAAAAGTGTAACTGAGATCATGATAGACATAGTCTTGTGACTTGCTTTTTTTCCAAATACAATACATCTTGGGATATTTCCATGTGATTTTTGTATGAGAGGGCATTCTTTTCTAATGTATATATAACTGAATCACTTTGCTATACAGCAGAAGTTAACACAACATTGTAAATCAACTACTTCAATTTTTAAAAAGTAGCTAAAGATGGCATTCTTTTCATAAGCTTCACAGGTGATAGCAGGCACACAGCAAAACTTGTTTTACCAATGCCCTGATACAGGAACCTTAAGTTAACACATTTTTCCTTGCTTCTTCCCTCTGCCCTTTTTTCTTAAGGAATATGTGGATTAAGGGCCCTAAAATATTTTGGCTATTTCTAAAGGAAGACAACAGCTGAGAGATTTTATTAATATCAATGATGTATATTTAATACAGGAAGTTGCAATTACAGAAGTTTCAACCAATTAGATATTCATTCAAAGTAACCTTTTTTTTGCCCACGCTGGGCCGCTTGTGGCGTCTTAGTTCCCCAGCCAGGGATCGAACCAGTGCCCTCAGCAGTGAAAGCACAGAGTTCTAACCACTGGACCACCAAGGAATTCCCCATTCAAAGCAACTTTAAACCTTTTAAAAGCCCAGAAGAAACAGATCATTGAAGGTTCTTTCAGAGACATAAAGAAAGCCAAGCCCAAAGTAGGAATCAACTACACCTACAGGGATAAAAGGCAATACTGTCCATAGTGACTTCCTTTCCCACTATAAAATTGAGTACTGCCAGCTTCAGAAGAGGGTAAGTAAAGTTTGATTCTAGAATTAAGTCAGTAATGTTACCAAAAAAAGTAATTAGCTTCTTTCTTGAGTGAGAGAGGCAGGCAGACAGACGTCCTTCTCCATGGGAATAAACAGAGATAAACATGTAAGCCACCAGATCCTTTTATGTATTCTGGGGCTATCCAGATAAGGTCATGTGTGTCCCAAGAAACAACTCTCTCAAATTGGCATAAACTGTAATTCCAAACTTCACTGTGCTGCTTTAAAAAGATTTCTTGGAGGGGAAAAGAAAAGATTCTCTCACTTGGGAGGTCAGATAGCACAGGGCTCCACGACCCAGTGCGCAGTCTGGGTCCCAAAGGCTCTAAACTCAGGCTGCTCCTGTCAGAGAGCAGACGGCACGCACTGTGTATATCCCACTGCTAACTGCCAAGGAAGCAGGGTTCCCAACCCCTCAGCCCACGGTGCTCCAAACTTGGACACAGCTAGCTGAAGGTACAGGAGTAACTTAACTGCAAGTAATGACTTTCTCATGACTGAAGATTCCAAGTTTCTGAATTTTAAGTCAACCGCTATAACCTTTCTATGCACAAAGCTTAATATTCAGCTATACCATTTGGTGGTCTGCTGAGTTCAGGGGAAACCTTAATAGTATTTTCATCAACCCTACTGTACATGCAAGACGTGTGATCAACAATTGTCATCATAATTACTCAAAACATATGCGTTCAGCTCAACAGAACTCAAGGATGTTTATCCCACATGTGTATTACGCAGGAGGCTGTTTCTCATCATTACTTGAATCTGCTCTGATGCAATTTGAAGAGTCATTCAGAAGATGGTGAGTAGTTTTGCTAGCTGGTAGCTCTTAATTGCACTGCTAAGTTTATTGGAATAGATCACAGTGTAGGACTGAAAGGGCCTTGAGAGAAAGTATAAGTAGTTTATCTCAAGGAGGAGAG
Organism: Tursiops truncatus; assembly: GCF_011762595.2. Lineage (NCBI taxonomy): Eukaryota > Metazoa > Chordata > Mammalia > Artiodactyla > Delphinidae > Tursiops > Tursiops truncatus. The sequence goes on along the minus strand of NC_047042.1, from coordinate 30,537,419 downwards.
AGTAAGAAGAACTGAGACACAGAGAGGTCAAATTTATCCAATGGTACACACATACAGAGCTGAGCAGTGAAAGAGAGACCCAAATTCTAGCCCAGCTTGAAGACTAAGTAGCCACGGAACCCTGGAAAAGTCATTTTGTTGTTTGGCATTAGCCTAGATTTATGGTCCCTTTCAACTCTAAATTCCATGTCTAAAATCTCTTTTTCTTATTCCTAGACCTCACTGCTGCGTGTCTCATAGATCCTAATGAAATGAGGCTTAGCCATTATTGAAAAGTCATACCATTCCATTTTCTCCTTGTACCAAGAATAAGAGGCTGAGACATACAATTCAGCAATAATTACCAAAAGCCTGATAATACCACTGCAGGGATGCCTCTTAAGGAAACAATTATGAACAAAGCCCATATATTTACCTACAAAAGACTTCATTACTAAACTAGTTCTAAAGGCAAAAAACAACTGCAAACAACCCAGATGCCCAATAGAGGACTTAGCTACACAGACTGTGGTAGGGATGAAATACCAGATAGAGATTACTAACAGTATAAATATAGTTAATGCAAAGACAACCTGCACAACTCTACAGAATGATCTTCAGCATTTTATAAGTTGTAATGCATGGACAAAGTCTAACAAACTTGATGGCAAGTTTCACAGTGGATTTTCACACAAATTTCATCAAATTTCTCTGAATGGCAAAAAGGGCAACAAATTTCTTTGTCTCACTACCTGCTCTATTGTTTCTTTTTCCAGAATAAATCTTCTATTTACATAATTTTCAAAGCTTAAGGGTAAATATCCTCCCTTTAGCCATCAACCAAGTTGTTTCAAACACTTCTGTGTGTACCCAATACAAATCTTCAAACTGATATGAAAAGATATGCAATAATAGCTTCAATATATAAACTATATTCCTACTCCCCAACAACAAAAAAACACACACCAGAAATAGGAACCCCCTGGACAACAAGGTCCTACTGTATAGCACAGGGAACTATATTCAATGTCCTGGGATAAACCATAATGGAAAAGAATATAAAAAAGAATATACATATAAAACTGAGTCACTTTGCTGTAGAGCAGAACTTAACACAGCACTGTTAAATCAACTACACTTCAATTTTAAAAAATAAAAAGTAAAATAAAATGCCAAATCAATCTTTAGAAAAAGCTCCTCAGATAATAAACAGCCCCAACTACAAAAAAAGAAAAGAAATAAGAACCCTAAAAAAATAGAACTAAATACCTACAAATTCTGAAGGGTTCTTTGTCACCCATTACAAATCTTCCAATGAATACTGTCTTTGTTACCTGAGCATCCCTGGAAGATGGAAGGAATAGGTATTCCACAGACCCAAGTCCCTCTTGCTTCCAGGAACAAGAAATACTAAGTACAGTCTCCTGTTTTTTTGTTTTTTAATAAAGTGCTTTGATCTTTTTTTTAATTCATATTTTTAATCTATTTTTAAAAATTTATTTATTTTTGGCTATGTTGGGTCTTAATTGCGGCAAGCAGGGGATTCTCTTCATTGTGGTGCGCGGGCTTCTCATTGTGGTAGTCTCCCTCGTTGTGGAGCATGGGCTCTAGGCGCGCGGGCTTCAGTAGTTGTGGCTCGCAGGCTCTAGAGCACAGGCTCAGTAGTTGTGGTGCACGGGCTTAGTTGCTCTGCAGCATGTGGGATCTTCCTCGACCAGAGCTCGAACCCGTGTCCCCTGTATTGGCAGGTGGATTCTTAACCACTGCACCACCAGGGAAGCCCCATACTCCTGGTTTTAATAATTTATTTTTTAAGTTTGCATTATTTTTACTCATGTATTATTTTAGTAAATTAGTAATTTGAGGCTTGAGTTAAAGCAAATGCATGCATTCCTAGTGATATTGGTACTGTTAACCTTTGATTTTTTTCTTAGCCACAAGGTGGCAGGAATTTCCATGTTAAATTCTTAGAGACATAGCCTTATTGAAGAAGCCTCTTAAAAGTGTCATTCATAGAGCTTAAAAAGAGGCTTTTGAACTTGGTCCCTAACTCCTGAGGGTCAGTGGCCAGTCATTATCTGAAATGAAGTATCCTGTACAATAACGGGGTGTTATCAACAGCAGTGAAAAATGTTGGGAAAATGTGTAATAGTTGCTAACTTAGGAACTCTTACCACCTTCCCATTTTACACATAGGGTTGAATTAAGACAGTTTAACTTGACCAGAGTCACAGCTAGAGAAGTGGCACAGAAAATCCATTCCATGGAATTGGACTCTGGAATGTATCCTCTTAATCTCCACGCTCAACTCACACCTGCACAAGCACATCCCAGTTACAGAGATGCCCACGTAACAGATGCTACGGAAAAAAAGAAGTCAGCTGAGAATGTCACCTCAGCCCTTAACACCTAAAGAAGTGAGCTTTGGATGGCTGCAATGGAAAAGGCAAGAAGAAATCATGCCAGGTTAGTTTAGGCAACAGTCTTGCTGGAGCTCAGAGAACAGGCTCTCAGGGTTCAGCAGAGCAAGGCCTGAATGGACCAGCCTTCCCCAGCTCCAGCCAAATCTAGCTGTTCTTTAGGTGCCCAGAAGCAGTGGTTTGAACAAGAATTATTATTTACAGTAAATTATTATTTACTGTAAATTATCAAATTTATATGTGATAAGACCACTGTCTACAAATATGAGCATATATGCATGAATATATTCGTTTCTTGTCAGCCCTCATTTTGTAGCTGAAAAACTGAAGCTCAGAGAGCTCAAGGTTACAGTCAGAGCTGCCTGACCTCAGGGTCCATGCTTTCTCCACTACATCGAATGCCTCTCAAATAAAATTAGTTCTCCTCAAAGGATGATAATGCACTTCACATCTTTTTAAAAAACTTACTAGAAAACTAATAGTTTTCATAACATTGTACACAAAATTGATTTGTCCATTCTTTAAATCTATTAACTTTCTCTGAATACTCACTTATTTTCTAATTCTCTTTGATCTTTGGAATTCTTGAGAGGGAGAAAACCCAGTATTCCTAGAAGGAAACTCAACTTGGACAGGAATTAAATCAGGTAATCCCTCTCCAAATACTGTTCCAGCCCTGGAAGGCACGTCCTCGAGGACAGAGACTTTGCCTTTATTCACTGGCAACTTGTGGTCAATAACTGGTACTCAATAAATGTTAATGGGCTGACTACTAGAATGAAGGACATGATGATTTTTCATTTGCTGAAATGCCCAGTTTATTTGTTTAGATTATAGAACTGCCTAAACTACAAACTCCTAACAGTCTTTTCGTCCCTCCTCGTGATCAACAGGATCCTGACGATCTCTAACAATCACTGCGAAGTGCTTTTAGAATTAAAATGCCTCCACGTTCAGCTTGCTGTCATGCTGAGAGTACCTTCAGCAGTCATTCTGCCTTGGCTAGCAGTCTACCCTTCCCATGCCTGTACTCTTAATGCTTCGGAATTTTTACAGGGGGTGGTGGGTGCTAAATGTCAGCCAGTCCCCATGAAGGCTCACTCCAAACATCTGCAAAGCTATGTGGGTATGTCTCCGACATGCGCTCTCCCGTACAGCTGTGTAACTGCTAAATGAGACACCTCCCCTCTACCCAGCTAGCCTCACATAAACTGTCAAATAACACAACTGGGACAGGCCTCTGACAATCTCCAAATATCCTTGGGTTTATCATGCTGTCCCTCATCTCCCATCTAACAGAGTTGGCTCTACCAAGTAATATTTATTACAGTCTTTGTAAAGACTAACACATGTAAATGAATGAAGCCCCTATGTTCTCACTGCTCACTTTTACCCCCAATCTACTTCGGGTAAAAAATGTGAAAGTTTCTTGTTATTCCTCTTATATCATGATTGAAGAATAAAGTTTGTAAGAAATCAGTTTGTTTTACAACATATACCACAACTTCTATAATGTCCTCACATAAACTGTTAACATTTTTAAAATAAATGAACGATACAAACAGAAGGAAAAAATGAGTATTTTAAGATATATTAAGAGCCTCCACAGACGTAGAGATCAGACTTGTGGTTGCCAAGGGGGGTGGGGGGGAGACAGAGGGATGAACTGGGAATTTGGGGTTGGTAGACGTAAGCTATTACATTTAGAATGGATAGACAACAAGGTCCTACTGTATAGCACAGGGAACTATATCCAATCTCCTGGGATAAACCATAATGGAAAAGAATATTAAAAAAAGAATGTAGATATATGTAAAACTGAGTCACTTTGCTGTACAGCAGAGGTGGTACAACACTGTAAATCAACTATACTTCAATTTAAAAAAATAAAAAAAATACATTGAGTCTCATATTAAAATATTAAAAGTGAATCTCAAGTCTTTTGCTCCTGAGAAAGAAAAAGTGAAATTAACATAATTAGATACTACTTCTCACCCACTGGATAGGCAAAGTTTGACAAAGCCCTGTGTTAGGGAGAATTACGGAGAAATGGACTCTCGCACAGTGCTGACGGGAATTTAAACTCGTCAATATCCAACAAAATTTTTAAAATGCACATCCATCTTGACTCAGCAAATCTACTTCTAGGAATTTAACCTACGGCTATACTCGCACACTTGCAAAATGACTGCAAAAGGGATTCAATACATCATCGTTCATAACTGCAAGAGAACTAAAAATCCAATTTGGGAATAAGTCACTCCATATCCATACAATCAAATTCTATGCAACTGTAAGAGATACGTTTACGTGTATAAAACACTCAAATGTTATGGTATCATTTGGGTAAAAAGGAGGAAGAACACACACACGTGCTGTTCTTCCATACGGTTATCTACACAGAAGGGAACAAGGTAGGTGGGGAACAACGCCGGGAGGAAGATCTGCACTACATACATCTTTAGACCTTTAAAATTCTGAACCATGTGAATATTACCAATTTAAAAAATAAAGTTCCACTCGTGTTTTGCAAATTTCCATCTCTTTCCCACCCCCATCTTTCTTTTCATAGTCCCTCCATGCGTGGGTACTGCCTTTGGTAACCTGGCTCTATTCCCACTCTTGCTGCTGGTTTCGCCTTTCTCCTTTAGGGCTCAGGGTCAGCCAGCATGGTCCTTCTTTTCCCACACAGAGCACAGACAGTCTGTTCCTGCCTGCACTTTAGCTGGCGGTGGTCAAAATTTCCACGGTCTGCTGACACTCAGCACTGCTGGGTACCCTGCATGCCATCCCTCCATGTTTGTGTTCTGAGCAGATCAGTCAAAAGCAGTATTTGTGGGATCCTCATTTCCTCTCTCTAGTGGTCAATCAGTTCATTCGATTATTCCCGAGCCTACAGAATTATCTTTTCCTAGGTAAGATTTTTTTGATCTGTGAAACTCTGCCTATTGCATCAGAATATATTTTTTTCCACCAAATTACATTAATCCCACTTCTGCACACTCCTAAATGAGAACAGTAATCAGAAAAATCAGCGAACAAGCAAACTTAACAGTTAACACTGTTGTTAGTTTAACCCATGATAAACTTACCAGCTTTGGGCAAAACAGCAACAATGTATGTTATCATAACCAATAACAAGGAAAAAAGTCTTTAATGTAATTTAGCAATGATATCCAGGCCCAGAGCTTTTTGCAAACAGGATGCAATTCAGCTTCATACTGTATCACTATATTCTTGGCATTAAAGATATACTGAAAATGTAATAAAAACTTTAACCAATGTAGGTTCTTATTAGACATTCAAACTTAAAAAGAATTGCAAGGTCAAACGTTGCAAAATAAAGTTTATGTCTGCTACCCACCAGCCCAAAATATAAGTACTATATTTACCCTAGTTATTACACAGAGATTAAAAGTTTCAAACTGCTTACTGTCTAGCTTGCTCCTTACTGGAATAGGTTACATTAACGACTGCAGTTTCCGAGTCAGTGTTCACTAGAGGAAGAAAAAAAATAGGTTAGTTTTCTTTCTTCTTTCTTCCTTTTACAAATTTGAAAGCAATTGAGAAGACATGTACCTTGCTCACAGCTTTCCACCACTCCATACTGGACTAGTAAACTATCCAGCACCTATCAGGAGGGGGAGAGAAAATTACAAACTTTCAATTTCCCACGTTATTAACAAGGGCAGGATTAGGTTTTAAAATCACAAAGTAATTGTGATGGCAATGAGGCCCCCGCCCCCCCAAAAAATAACTGGGGTTTGGACCTACAGAAGTGAGGGAAGGGCCCCATAGGGAGCATACGGTGGGTTTTTCTCTTCTGCCTCTCCCGAGGTCCCTGACTTCGAGCTGATTTAACCAAGAAGTATAGGGGCTCAGCAAAATATTCAAAGCTACAGCTGCTGGTCCCTGAGGCTGGAGGACAAAGAAGCATGTAATTCCCATACACACACCACCAACACATCATCACACTTCCTCCTTGTATAGCAAGTCACAAGACAAGGGCCCACGTTAAGTTTTATCTTTAAGATATTCCTTTTCAAAGAACTTCCTTTCACAGCTGGAACAGATGTATCAGAACAGACTACTCTCAAGGCAGGCTAGCAAAATGAAGAAAGATATTCTGCCTGGAGTCTTGAACTACAGACTAATCTAAGTGGTTTATCAATTCTTGGGACAGTAGAAAGTATAAAAAGAAGTGAGTTTGTGCTGTTAGTCTTCTAAGCCTACACTGAGTTGGAAAAAGTAGAGTTGGAACTATCTTTCCCACAGCTTCATTATTGCACATGCATGTTATTCTAATGAAAGGCTGTTAAAACAGCAACTGAATTTTATTACAGTATAAACTGAAGGTATACATCTCATCCATGTAAACCAAATTCAACTGTCATTCGCTTCCAAGAACTGTAACAGGTTTTTCTTGAAAAGTAAAACAAAATAAACTTCTTTTGATTTACAGTGAACCATTTACTCATCAATTTAATTGCAAATTTGAAGGACAGTCCCTTGAGAATGTTTTCTGGCCCCCAGGACACAGTAAACCATTAAGAAACTCACTAAGTAAGTTTTTATGGTAATTTCCTACTAAACTTTAAGCAAATTCTTCTAAAGCAATGTTTATCTTAAGTGGTACCTTTCAGGCTTTTATTTTGTCTGCTGAGTCCAGATTGAAATCTATAGCAAGGTTTGTCTGGAGATGAACTTTTTATTTATTTATTTTTCATTTTAAATAAGGTTAACACCTATTTGTGAATGGAACGGTTAGTATTTTCATAGGTAAGTTTTGACACAGGGAATGTCCTGTGGGTGAGGTCTAGAAGCACACTGATCTTTGTCTCAAGTTATAGCTACTGCTTAAACCATAAAGCGTAATTTTTTACTTTTAATTCAGAACACTTAACCGACTACATAAAATTTCATTTGTCCGTCTCAGCCATTAGAATGCATGCTCGGCATGAACAGGAAGTTTTTGTTCACTGTACTAGCCCCAGCACCTAAAATATACAGGCAGAAAATGACATTCAAATAGCTCATAAATAAAGTGAAGCATTCTCAGGGGGAAATACTAGTATAGCTTATTAGGAACAGTACTCTTTGTAACAGTGCTCACCTGTTTTAGAGGTAAGTCTGCCGTGCATGTAATGTTGATAAGAGACCTAATTTATAAAGGCCAAAAAATAGGAAACCTTTCACAATGCCATGCAAATAGATAGTACGCAACATGTAGTGCCTTTAAAAAAATTTAAACAGCAATCTACTTATATTTTTAAAACTAAAAAAAATTTTTAATACCAATAAATGTTTTCTGTGTAAATTAAAAAATTCTAACAAGGTGTTCATTCCAACTTAAATAATTAAAGCAGCAGGAAAGGTACATCTACCATTTAAAATTTAGCTTTTAAATGAAAGCCACTCCAATAGTAGAGCTTTACGAAATTTGGGTACCTTGAGGGGCAGGGGTACGGAGGCAGCTAGGGGTGGTGGAGGAGGCGTGTAGGAAGTAGGGGGTAAGTGCCAATTTAATAGATGTTAATTTAAATAAACATCATTCTTAATTCTTCCTAAAAGCAATTTGTTCACTAAATACGTTAGTCTCCACGTAGCTTACCTTACACTACATTAACTTTTACTACTACAGAGAAAACAGTACAAAAGTTAAATACCCATGATTTATAAACAATGTTGACTAAACCTACAATAATGCTAATGAAACTAATGCCTCCAGAAGGCCCACTGGCAAAGTGATATATGAATTATATATACATTGATATATGTATACACACAAATAGACATATATTTATATGTGAATATGTATATACACACAGACACAATTAATACAAGTAAATTTTTAACTTGAAAAAAAACAGGAAATGTCCATCAAATTTTTCACTGCATGTATTATACATAGTTTAGTATGTTCAAAACAAAATTGTTTGTAAGAGTTCAACATTCTAAGTAATAATAAATGCTATTGGTTGTCAACTGTCCCATGTGTAAAATCTCTAGAAATTAGAAACTACAGTCCTATACACTAAAAATGGTAATTTTATTGTATGTAAATTAGCATCCCCATTTCCACAGCACCTTAGCTGACCTAATCCTCGAGGTGAAAGCAATGTCATTTTATAATCTCTTCACCGATCTTTATTCTCCCACTAGACTAGTGATTATTGACCATAGTGATGTGATTATTTGTCAGGTGTGTCACAAGTAACTTATTCCTCACAGTTATACTGGCTTCCATACTCCAGATAATTTATAGGTGTATGATCATAGACTCCAATCCTCCTTATTGGACACATGTGTTTTAGAAGATGATGGGACAGTGTTGGTCATTACAGTCCAAGCGCCCCCTTCAGTGTGGCCCCTCCACACAGGGCTGCACTTGCTTCTAAACTTCTTAAGGGAAGGGACCATGTCTTAGTGACCTGTGAGCCAAGCACTGAGGAACAAAAAAAGGTAAGGGAGGGGTTAAAAAGAAGCCACAGAATAGTTTTGGTCCTAAGAGCAAAAGAAATAAATTCCAGGTTCATTTAAAAGTCCATAGTGGGCTTCCCTGGTGGCAGAGTGGTTCAGAGTCCGCCTGCCGATGCACGGGACACGGGTTCGTGCCCCGGTCCGGGAGGATCCCACATGCCACGGAGCGGCTGGGCCCGTGAGCCATGGTCGCTGAGCCTGCGCGTCCGGAGCCTGTGCTCCGCAACGGGAGAGGCCACAGCAGTGACAGGCCCGCGTACCGCAAAAAAAAAAAGTCCATAGTGACATAAACAAGTAGGAATTTATCACGAATTCATATAAAAAAGACGTAGACGTGGAAAGTCACAAGCATTCTAAAAACCAGTAAAATTAAATTAAAAGCAGGATATTTAACACTCTCTTGCCCCAGCACACCTTTCACTCATGCGCACGCACACACATACACACAGACCAATGACCTCCTGAACACCAAAACCAGACTCAGACTTCGAGGAGGGGTTACAAGAAAGAAGTCATCCTGCCTATTCCTCATTTCAGCAGGAGCATGAGAAAAGCCATCGGAGATGAAGGGAGCTTCCTTCAAATACAGGTCAACACATTATACAGAAACAGGAACCAGTTGTTGCCAGATATGGATAAAATCATCCCGGGAACTTTGTTCTTTTACATCTACCTATAGAAGACCAGCTACATTAATAAACAAAGAACAATTCTATATTGCACGTCCCAATAGCATTTCTAATAAATAATGGTACAAATTTCAAATACAAGGTAGTTTTTAGAAATATCTACCTTAATGTAGATTTTTATACAATGTTACCATTATAATTGGATAACATTCAAACCATTCCCTCTGAAAAGGACTTTCAACTCAAGGAGGTCAACATACACACACCAGATCCCTGACAACCTCACAAGCCATGCTGCACACCATCTTCATCACCGATAAAACCCAGAGGGAGGGAATTCCCTGGCAGTCCAGTGGTTAGGACTCCACACTTTCACTGCCGGGGCCCGGGTTCAATCCCTGGTTGGGGAACAAAAATCCCACAAGCCGCACAGCACGGCCAAAAAAAAGAAAGATAAAAAAACCACCCAGGGAATGTCAGCCTCCAGTTTAACACACAAACCTTCCAGACCTCACAACTTTCTAGTTATCCTCAACTTTCACAAGTTACATCCTCTAACACGGGGAGGAGACTATAATTTAGGATTCCATAAAATCATGTGATCAGAGCGACCAAGAGAGAGAGTAGTCCAAGCTACCATCCACTCACACAGACCTCAAAGTCACAGAGAAAGATGAACACCAGAAGGGACCCTATTCAGGCAATGCTTGAGACCTGACACCTGTGCCCAAGCCCAATATTGAATCCCTTTCGCCTCTGCTACTGCGTTTTACTGTAAGAGGCAACACCATCTACAGTTATGCACACCAGGAACGTTGCATTCAACCTTGTTAACTGCACCTGCATCTCCCTCAAGCTGCTTTCTCTTCTGCCACCACCCTAGACCAAGCCTCCAGCATCTCTCTCTGGACTACGGCAACATGCTCCTGAGTTGTCTCCCATATTCATTTTGTTTCTAATTGTTCTCATAACAGACCAGCATCATCCAGGGTCACAGCCACTGGCTACGTGTGGCTATTACGCACTTTAAATGTGGCTAATCCACAACTGAGATGTGCTTAAGTGTAAAACAAACTGCAGACTTTAAATACTTAGTACAAAAAATATAAAATCTCAATTTTTAAAATATTGATCACACATTAAAATTGTAATATCTTAGATATACTGCATTAAATAAAATATTATCAAAATTAATTTTCACTTGTTTTCTCTCTTCCTTTTTTAACATGGCTTCTAGAAAATTTTAAACTATCCAATAGAAAGCCTGAATTAGCTTTCTATTGGATAGTATTGGGCTAGACGGATTTTTAAAAGCTGAGCTAATCAACTCATACCCTACTGTAAACTCTAAGAACTTCCCTTTGTATTTGGGATAGGATCCAAAGTCCCTAAAGACGACCTCCCTGGTGGTCCAGTGGTTAAGATGCCTGCAGGTTCGATCCCTGGTCGGGGAACTAGGATCCCACATGCCACATGGCGCGGCCGAGAAAAAAAACCAAAAAGCAAAGTCCCTAATGAGTGCCCTGAAGGCCTCCTGTGACCTGCCCATCATCTAACGGCACTCTCTCCTCTCCAACAACACTGACCTTTTTTTAGTAATAAATTATGAGTGATAACGTTTGAGTGCTTTCTAGTAGCAGCACTGTCCCAAATGTTTAATCTGTTTTAACTCAGTTAAACCACACAAATCCCGTGAAGTAACGTCCTATTTTATAGATGGGTAAGTTATGACATGGAGAAGTTAAACAGTATTTCAACTTGGATAGATAGTTAAGTGATGGAGAAATGATTTAAACCCCAGCTGTCAGATTCCGGAGCTCACACTCTTAACCACTTGGTCAAGTAAGCTACTGCATTTCCCCACACAATTAGAATAAAATACAATGGTACAGACTGAAAGCAATTTAACCCTTACTTTGCTGCAAGATCAAAATCATCCTTCCGTAGGCAAAGAACTTTATCAACTCCCAGGGTCAGTAAACTTCCCCACCCATGTTCCAAGTGCTCAAAAGTTTATTTTTATGTTCCTCAATCAGATGAAGATATTAACCAGCATTACCTTGCTCTATATCTTACTAACAGAAATAGTGGCTTAAAAAAAAAACCACTCTAAATAATGCAAAGTTAGGGTCCCTTTTGACTAGGTAATAACTTCCCAACCAGTTACTCCACCAAGTGCTAAAAGAAACCACTGTCAGTTTGGTGGGTCTCTCCACATGTTTTTAGAAGTATGTGTGTCACATGAAAAAATGCTTAGGGACTTCCCTGGTGGCACAGTGGTTAAGAATCTGCCTGCCAATGCAGGGGACATGGGTTTGAGCCCTGGTCCAGGAAGATCCCACATGCCGCAGAGCAACTAAGCCTGTGCGCCACAACTACTGAGCCTGCACTCTAGAGCCCGCACGCCACAACTACTGAGCCCGTGTGCCACAACTACTGAAGCCCGCGCATCTAGAGCCCGTGCTCGTAACAAGAGAAGCCACCGCCATGAGAAGCCCGCGTGCGGCAACGAAGGGGAGCCCCTGCTCGCCGCAACTAGAGAAACGCCATGCGCAGCAACAAAGACCCAACGCAGCCGAAAATAAATAAATTAATTTTTAAAAAAAGAAAGAAAAGATGCTTAAAACCATAAGTCATTAAGGAAATGCAAATCAAAATCACAATAAGATACCACCTTCATACCCACTAGTATGGCTATAATTAAAAAAAACAACAATGAAAATAAAATGTCTTGGCAAGGATGTAGAAAAATTAGAACTTTCATACATTGCTGGGAGGAATGTAAAACAGTGCAGCCTCTATGGACAACAGTACGGCAGTTCCTCAAAAAATAATAATAAAAAATAGAATTACCATATGATCCAACAATTCCACTTCTGGTACCTACCCAGAAGAACTGCAAGCAGGGACTCAGAGATATTTGTACACCTATGTTCATAGCAACATTATTCACAATCACCAAAAGGTAGAAGCAATCCAAGTGGATAAATAAAATGTGGCAGGGGTTACCACTTCCAACAGCTAAAATTACTAGAGGAAAGGGGGAAGACACGAGTTCAAAAGCCTGAGGATGATTCCAACATAATTCTGGGTAAAGGCACTAATTAAGAAGTGACTTATCTATCTTTTTCAACCCAAGGCAAAAAGAGCACGCTGGAATAAAAAGTTGCCCATGTCTTCTCTTCCCCTCAATCTCTGCCTCCATCCTCATTAAGATAAGTATCAGAAGACCAATTTCCCAGTAATTTCCTTAAGCTTCTAAGTGCTTGCTTGCACAAACGCCCTCTAGGCCCTAGGAAGGACCCTGGCAGTAGATCATACAGTTAATTTTTCTTCAACTTGCAAAAGGAATATATATGGTGATTAAAATAAACACAACAGACCACTGTCTATTTCCACCTGGAATGCACCTCTGTCACATATCCCCTCGTGCAGTGTGCTGGAACAGAAGCAAGCACTTGGGGGATCCAGTTAGAGGGAGCTGGTTGGACAGACACTGAGTTTGAGACTAACAGGACAGCCTAAGGTTCACCATCATACAGCTTATGGTTAACTTTAAATTGCTAGCTTCCAGAAAAACTCCTACCACCCTATGCCACCTCACCAGACATCTGACCCAAAGTGTGCAGGGCTAGAGGGTGTGGATCACGTGGTTCACAAACGCACCTACAGCCCCCCTCTTAGACCTATGTAGTAAGTGGAGGAGAAACCAGGTTTGGGGTATATGAAACGAGAAACTAGCCAGTGGAAAAATTTTCCAAGCATCAAGAATGTAAAACTGTAAGCAGAGAATCAGGTTCCCATTTTGTCTGTTCGAAATGGAAGGCCTCTCCTGTAGGAATACAGTACATGGTGCATTTTATGTTTAAAAAAAAGAAAAAAAAATTTTTTTTCTTATTTCGTAGGGATGAGTAAAATAAAACTTTTCAGAATTCCTGTGTGGGGGGAGGGAAGAAGTGACTTATCTAAATGAGGTGAAAAATATCCCAAACTGTAGTGGCCTCCAAAAGTGATAGCAGACCATCCCACTGCCCCCATTAAAGCTTATTTAAAAATAAAAGACAACAGCGTCTGGAGAAGAAAAATAAAGAAAGGGGTTGGTTCCAAAGTAAATACTGATAAAAATATTTGCCCATAAGAACTAGTCCTTCAGATGTGCAGCAGTTATTCTACTGGGCTCCATGGGGCCTTATAATAACATATCTGGAAGTGATGAATGGGTAAATGATACGTGGTACACTCATACACTGGAATATTATCAAGCCATAAAAAGAAATGAAGTACATACTACAACATAGATGCACCTTGAGAATATTATGCTAAGTGAAAGCGGCCACGTATTGTATAATTTCATTTACATGAAATATCCACAGTAGGTGAATCCGTAGAGACAGGAAGATTAATGGTTGCCAGCGGCTGGGAAGAGGGTGGAAGGGAGGAAGGGCAGTGACGGTTAATGCTGTGAGTTTACTCTTTGGGATAATAAAAGTGTTCCAGAATTAGTGGTGATTCCTAACCTTGTGAATACACTAAAAAACACTGAATTGTATGCTTCAAAGAGGTGAATTTTATGGTATGTCAATTATAGCTCAAACTTCCAATAAAGAAGAAAATGTTTAAGACATGACAGGATATAAACTTAGACATGAGCCAACCTTGTAGGAAAGCGCCTATCATACTAGACTGAACTGAGAGTCTAACATTACAGTGTAACCGTTGGGAGAAAGGTTTTTTCTTCTTTCCTTGTGACTTTCTAAATTTTCTACAATGACCATGTAATTTTGCAATCAGGGAAAAAAAAATGAGATCATTAAATTGGATTATATTGGCCTTTACACTGTTTTCCAAAAAGGTAATGCCAAGAAATGAGTGTCGGGAATTCCCTGGTGGTCCAGCGGCTGGGACTCCACGCTTCCACTGCAGGGGGCAGGGGTTTGATCCTTGGTTGAGGAACTAAGATCCCGCACGCTGTGCAGTACGGCCAAAAAAAAATAAAATAAATGAGTGTTCTCCTCTCCTATTCTTAAGGCTCTCACTGGACACTGCTGGAGTAACAATTAAACCAAAAATTGGTTAATTCCTTAATAACCATCTTTAAAATGGAACATATTTTTGGTTCAATTGAACAAATGGCAAAGCCAAACACATTAATTATTTGGGGGCTGGGCAGAGGAAGGAGAGATTCTAACCACACCAACCCACGCAGCAGCCCTGAACCAGGAGTGCTAAGACAAGGTCAGGGTGCTAGAAGAGAATGGCCTGGGGACAAAAGTCAAGTGGAATCCCTTCCCTCCACTGCTACGTGTTTCCTGTGACAGACATGCATGTCATAAGTTTGGTTGCTTTTGAACAGTGGTGTGGACAAGTCATCAGAGCGTTGTCAAAGTAGTGACAAAAGCAGCCCATACAAATGTCCTCGACATTTCTCCATTCTGAAATGCACTGGTCAGGTGGGGCAAGGGGATCCACCAGGGTGTCCTCACACCCATTGCTCTCAGTCTCTGGTAGTGTGTGTTCAAAATCAAGGCTTTACTTGGAGCCCAGCCATGTATTTGCTATATTTAAAAACTGCTAATTAAGCTCTTGAGTATTGCTTTTGGCACCAAATTCTACTGCACAAGCTTTTCATCCAGATCCCATGCCTCAGACTGTAACATGATCCTGCTTCATGCTGTTCAGAAAAGATCTGAGCACCAACTTGGAATAGCACCTATTACTGATAAATTGGGACTGGAAGTAGACATGCTCAAGTAATTGTAAAGGTTTTAATAAGTAGCAAAGGTCCATCAATAAACAAGAAGTTATACTTAGAGGAAGACAATTTAGCTAACTGCAAACTTTTCAGGAAATCAAGTCTATAAAATAGCAAGCTCACCTCTTAGAGGCTCTATTTAGTCACCAACCAAGTTTACCTCGGGTTTTTAAAAGATCTTGGGGGCCCGGGGTGGGGGGCGGGGAGGGGATCCTCAATTTTCTGATCTTCAAACTACTCCTCCTTGCTTCCTTCTTCTACTGCAGAGATTCCCAGAGTCCTGTCTACAATTCACCACTCCCAGCACCTACTTGGTTTGGAAACTGTATGCTCTGCGGCTTCTAGGTCGCTTCAAAACATACCTCCACGTACTTGCTGTCCTCATGGCAACTCCGCATCTTTGTTATCGCTCAATGAATCGAAATCTTATATGGGTGTATTTCAGAAGCAAAACCATGGTCAGCTCTCCACATCCTAGTAGCAGGGGATGCTAAAAATTTGAGCACCAATTTCTAAGATGGGTTGGAAGATTCATAACCTGGTGATTTGCTCAAATACAGAAAAGCTATTTCAAAATTCATACTCAGCCACGAATACAACAAACATAGCCACTACACTATGAGATTTTTAAATTTAAAACCCTTGAACTTCCCCATGTCTCTTAGAGGAAAAAAAATCCAGGCAATTTAATATGGTTCCAAACATTATCACGGGGCTTCCCTGGTGGCACAGTGGTTAAGAATCCACCTGCAGAGGACATGGGTTCGAGCCCTGGTCCGGGAGGATCCCACATGCCGCGGAGCAACTGGACCCACGCGCCACAACTGCTAAGCCTGCGCACCACAACTACTGAAGCCCACGTGCCACAACTATAGAGGCCCGCATGCCTGGAGCCCGTACTCCGCAATGGGAGAGGCCACCACAGTAGGAGGCCCGCACACTGCAGCGGAGAGTAGCCCCTGCTCGCCGCAACTGGAGAAAGCCCACGTGCAGCAACGGAGACACAACACAGCCAAAAATAATAAATAAATAAAATAAATTTATTTAAAAAAAAACATTATCATGTATTGCTCTCCAACCTCATCTCTCATCTAATCCCAACTAATTCCTTAATAATCATCTTTAAAATGGCATTTTGGTTCTTGTTATCCTCTAGAATGCAATCCCTGATCACTCCCAGTCTTGGTCAACCCCCTGTACCGGGTTGAAGAGTGTCCTTTAAAAATTCACATCCACCAGTACCTGTGAATGGGCTCTAATGCAATGACTGGCATCCTTTTAGTAAGAGGAAAAACTGGACATACAGACACACAAGGGGAGCACCACATGACCACCTAGGTAGAGAATGGAATGATGCAACTACAAGCCAGGGAATACCCATGATTGCTGGCAACCACCAGGCGCTAGGAGAGAGGCTCGCCAGCACCTTGATTTCAGACTGCTATCCTCCAGAATTGTGAGAGATCACATTTCTGTTGTTTTAATCCTCCCAGTTTGTGGGAATTCAATACGGCAGCTTCATGAAACAAATACACTCCCCATCCTCAACAGTAAACACCTTGTACTTAACTCTGGGTCTTGTCTTTACTATAATAGGCTGATTATGTGTCCACGTTGGAATTAGACTCTACCTCAGTGCTCTATCTTGACGAGGACTTAGCACACAATTACAGACTTTGGAAATCCAACACGGCAACAGAGAACCCATGTCACTGGCAGCTCTATGTACACACAGTAACTAACCTTCAAATATTCTTTCAATTCTTCACATAACATTAGCACATTTAATCATCCAGACAACCGTCAAAAGCAGATAATAACCCTGTTTTCAAGATGCAAAAACTGAGATTCTAAGAGGAGAGGCCACATGCCCAGTCAGAGAGCAAGGACATGTGGAGTCAGGATTTAGAACCCCCCCCGCAACTCTAAAGCCAGTGCTCATTACATCACACCATCCATTTCTCAGAAGGCCACCATCTCGAATGGAAAATGCTTCTTCAAAAGCTCTTCACAGTAACATAAAGGGAAGAAAATTGATAAATGTAGAAACTGGTGGACAGGCACAGGGGGATTCATTATATACCCTCTACTTGTATATGCTAATATATAAGCAGAGAAAATATCAAAGTTCTTCATACTCATTGAAGTGATGCCTGAGTTTTTAAGTCCAATTCAAAGTATCAGTACTTCGCAACAATTTTAACAATCCTTGGGCAAAGGTATAATATTTGTACCATTCATTAAAACTTCAGTATGTAATAGACACTACCCAAGTCATTATCTCTGAATACACCAAGGACAGATTCACAGAAGAGCTGCTTCTCTGAATTTCGGAGAACAGGGAAGACTTTCTGAGTAAAATAAAACTATATCTCACCAGATTTATTTTTTCCAAGATTAAGTTTCCCAGTATTTCAACTATGCTCTAAGAAAAATGTTCTCTCATTTTTTTTATACTCTACAGACCAAAAAAAAAATTTAGTTTTTCGAGCAGTTTTTCTAAAATTAAAAAAAAAAATCATGCACTGTATCTGTCAGAATTTAAATCATGACCAAAAGTTTAGCTTAAATTCAAATTCACTCATATCACAACCAGTGCATCATCTGTCATCTCAGTAATTATCCTCCTACCACGTTCTATACAATTGTTCTATTATAACCTCTACTGTGAAATGAAAAGGCCCTACTCATTAGTGATACCTCAGATAAATATAAGGATCAAGGGAGCTCCCTAGTGGCGCAGTGGTTAAGAATCCGCCTGCCAATGCAGGCAGGGGACATGGGTTCGAGCCCTGCTCCGGGAAGATCCCACATGCCACGGAGCAACTAAGCCCGTGCACCACAACTGCTGAGCCTGCGCTCTAGAGCCCGTGAGCCACAACTACTGAAGACCGCGTGCCTACAGCCCGTGCTCCACAACAAGAGAAGCCACCGCAATGAGAAACCCGTGCACCACAACAAAGAGTAGCCCCCGCTCGCCACAACCAGACGGAGCCTGCGTGCAGCAACCAAGACCCAATGCAACCAAAAATAAAGATAAAAATACCAGAACCCTGTAATAAATTCACTAATTTTCCTTAAGCAAAGCTATGTGCAAAAACACTCTAAGTGCACTGATCATTTTGATAAATAAATCTTTAATAATTATTACATACATACAATGAATACTGATAGAAGTTGGAAGAAAAACTAGGACAGGTGACCTGATGGATTTACATGTTTACATGCAGGCTACCACGCAAATCATTTATCTGATAAGGAACTTGTATCTAGAATATGTAACGAACTCAAAACTCAATAATAGAGACAAATAACACAATTGAAAAACTGGCACAGGATCTGAATAGACATTTCTCCAAAGAAGATACACAAATGGCCAAAAAGCACAGGCAAAGACGCTTGACATCCATCATTAGTCATCAGGGAAATGCAAACCAAAACCACAATGAAATATCACTTTACACCCACTAGTATGGCTATAATCAAAAAGTTAGTTAATAACAAGTGTCGACAAAAGGTGTGGCGAAACCAGAAGTCTCACATGCTACTGGTAAGAAGTGTAAAACGGTACAGCCACTCTGGAAAAATGTTTGGCAGTTCCTCAAAACCTTACACAGAGTTACCATCGGTCTCACCAATTCCACTACCAGGTATATACCCAAGAGAAATGAAAACATATGTTCACACATCAAAAACTGTACATAAATGTTCACAGCAGTAACACTCGCAATAGCCAAAAAAGTACAATCATCCCAAATATCCACCAACAGATGAATGAATAAGCAAAATGTGGTACATCCATACAATGGAATATTAGTCAGCAGTAAAAAGGAATGAAGTATTGATGCGTACTACAACCTGAAGGAGCCTTGAAAACATTTTGCTAACTAAAAGAAACCAGACACAAAGACTACAACGATTACATTTTATAAACTGTCCAGAACAGGCAGATCTACAGAGACAGAAAGTTTAGACATTACTTAGGGCTAAGAGGGATGGGAAGACAGGGGGTGACAGCTAAAGCACACAGGATTTCTTTTGGGGTGATGAAAATATTCTAAAATTAAGTGTGGTGATAGTTGTACATATCTGAATATACCAAAAAACATTGACTTGTATACTTCAAACAGATAAATTGTTTGATACGTGGACGATAGTTCAACAAAACTGTAGAACAGTGGGGGGAGGTATTTATAAGAATAGGAAACTGGAAACAATCTATACAAACAGCCTAAGACAAATAAGTCTTTAACAATTATACAAACATTAAAAAAGAATGGCAATGAATGATTCTCTACAGCATACCTGGTAGGTACTAACAACTAGCTTGCAAAACAGCACCGATTGTGTCAGGCTGTTTTTGTGTAAACCACACGTGTATAGCCAAAAACTAAAGGATGTTCAGAAAGTTCTGAAATAAATCCCCTAGCCAATAGAAATTTTGACTTTTTGTTTGGCTTTTTATATAAGCAGCGTGTATTTTCTTTACAAAAATAAGAAAAACTTTTAGTTCATGGTGTCATTTATACGCCAACTTCCTTGTTTTATTACCAAAGATGACAGGTGTATTTTCCACTTTGGCTCCAGGACCCAGGAGCCAACTTGAAAGAGCTCCCACTGGCTAAACATGGAACAATTTGACCAGAGTAAAGCTAACAAAAAATGGACTGAAACAGAAAGTGTTATAAACTCAAAGTATTTAAAGAAAAGTATCACTTACCACTGGAGAGATAACAGCTGATAAATACTGATAGCTATAATCGAATATTTATCTTGCCATTTTTGTAAGAATTGAACCACATAGTACATCTGAAGAAGTTTCTCTTTATAAAAGTGGCTCAATTAATAAATAAAATAATAGAATCAGAAAATCACCATTTTGCCTCCTTTCATGAAATAATGAATTTCTCAAAATCTATGGCTACTATATCACAGAAAGAGGAAACCAAATATATGCTTCCTGACAGAAGTCTGTACCACCACGTATGACGTATTCTTCCTTAAAGAGAAAGGAGGAGGAGAGGGAGGAAAAAAGGGAATCTGAATGTGATCAAGCCTTTTGTGGTTCTCAACCTTGAGAGCACAGCAAAATCACCTGAGAAGCCTAAAATACTGGTGCCTGGGCCCTAATACCCTGGAGATCTGATTTAGTTAGTCTGGAATATAGCCTGAACATTACCATGTTATAAAAATCCCCAATTGAGGGCTTCCCTGGTGGCGCAGTGGTTGAGAGTCCGCCTGCCGATGCAGGGGACACGGGTTCGTGCCCCGGTCCGGGAGGATCCCACATGCCGCGGAGCGGCTGGGCCTGTGAGCCACGGCTGCTGAGCCTGCGCGTCCAGAGCCTGTGCTCCGCAACGGGAGAGGCCACAACAGTGAGAGGCCCGCGAACCGCAAAAAAAAAAAAATCCCCGATTGATTCTAACATGCAGCCAAGACTAAGATCACTGCTCTAGATCTAATTACCAATTCACAGGATTTAGAGGACTGAGAAACAAAAGTACAAAACAAGTCTGAAATCAGCTAATGTAGACAAGACAGGACCAAAAAATCCAGTTTTTTCAACAAACCGCAAGCAAACAGGAAAGAAAAAGGAGTGGGTATGCAAAGATTAAAGAGGCTTAAGGGAAAAATCAACCAACTGCAAAGTATGGACCTATTTTGATCTTGATGCAAACAAATTATTTTTTAAATATGTGGGGCAACTAAAATATGTGAACACACTTCACATTTTATAATAACAATTTGTGTGATGATACTGGTTTTATTTTACGTCCTTATCTTTTAGAAATACACACTGAAATAATTATCAGTAAAATTAATTATTAAGATTTATTCAAAATTACCTGACGGGGGCAGGGGGAGGAACTGAGATTGGCCATAAACTGATAATTGTTGAAGTTAGGGGATGGGTCCACAGGGTAGTTTATTATACTATTCTCTTTACATTTGTATATGCTTTCAACTATCCACTTTAGAAAGCTTTAAAAATATGCAACATGTTTGAAGTTAAAAGATCTAATATGGCTAAAGAATGAGCATACAGTTCATACAAATCAATACAATAATAAGAATTACTACCAACAGTCTTTGAAAGACACTTTAGAAAACAAGAAGACAAACCAGAGATTGGAAGCAAAGCAAATATCTGATAAAAAACTTTTATCAGAATATATATCAGAAATCTCAAAACTCAATGATAAAACAAATTTTTAAATGTTCAAAAGATTTAGGAAAACACCAGAATCACAACTAACTGTTGAACAGTTATCGACAGAAAAACACTGGAACTCACCAAAAAAGATACCCCACATCCAAAGACAAAGGAGAAGCCACAATGAGATGGTAGGAGGGGTGCAATCACAGTAAAATCAAATCCCATAACTGCTGGGTGGGTGACTCACAAACTGGAGAACACTTATACCACAGAAGTCCACCCACTGGAGTGAAGATTCTGAGGCTCACGTCAGGCTTCCCAACCTGGGGGTCCGGCAACAGGAGGAGGAATTCCTAGAGAATCAGACTTTGAAGCCTAGTGGGATTTGATTGCAGGACTTTGACAGGACTGCAGGAAACACAGACTCCACTCTTGGAGGGCACACACAAAGTAGTGTGCACACTGGGACCCAAGGGAAGAAGTATTGACCCCATACAGACTGAACCAGACCTACCTGCTAGTGTTGGAGGGTCTCCTGCAGAGGCGGGGGGGTGGCTCTGTCTCACCGTGAGAACAAGGACACTGGCAGCAGAAGTTCTGGGAAGTACTCCTTGGCGTGAGCCCTCCCAGAGTCCGCCATTAGCCCCACCAAAGAGCCCAGGTAAGCTCCAGTGTTAGGTCCCCTCAGGCCAAACAACCAACAAGGAGGGAACCCAGCCCCACCCATCAGCAGACAAGTAGATTAAAGTTGTACTAAGCTCTGCCCACCAGAGCAACACCCAGCTCTACCCACCACCAGTCCCTCCCATCAGGAAACATGCACAAGCCTCTTAGATAGCCTCATCCACCAGAGGGCAGACAGCAGAAGCAAGAAGAACTACAATCCTGCAGCCTGTGGGAAAAAAAAACACACTCACAGAAACACAGACAAGATGAAAAGGCAGAGGGCTATGTACCAGATGAAGGAACAAGATAAAACCGCAGAAAAACAACTAAATGAAGTGGAGATAGGCAACCTTCCAGAAAAAGAATTCAGACTAATGATAGTGAAGATGATACAGGACCCTGGAAAAAGAATGGAGGCAAAGATGGAGAAGATGCAAGAAATGTTTAACAAAGACCTAGAAGAATTAAAGAACAAACAAACAGAGATGAACAATACAATAACTGAAACGAAAAACACAGTAGAAGGAATCAATAGCAGAATAACTGAGGTACAAGAACAGATAAGTGACCTGGAAGACAGAATGATGGAATTCACTGCTGCAGAACAGAATAAAGAAAAAAGAATGAAAAGAAATGAAGACAGCCTAAGAGACCTCTGGGACAACATTAAGCGCAACAACATTCGCATCATAGGGGTCCCAGAAGGAGAAGAGAGACAGAAAGGACTCGAGAAAATATTTGAAGAAATTATAGTCGAAAACTTTCCTAACGTGGGAAAGGAAATAGCCACCCAAGTCCAGGAAGCGCAGAGAGTCCCATACAGGATAAAACCAAAGAGAAACGCGCCCGAGACACACAGTAATCAAATCGGCAAAAATTAAAGACAAAGAAAAATTACTGAAAGCAGCAAGGGAAAAACAACAAATAACATACAAGGGAACACCCATAAGGTTAACAGCTGATTTCTCAGCAGAAACTCTACAAGCCAGAAAGGAGTGGCATGACATACTTAAAGTGATGAAAGGGAAGAACCTACAAACAAGATTACTCTACCCGGCAAGGATCTCATTCAGATTCGATGGAGAAATCAAAAGCTTTACAGACAAGCAAAAGCTAAGAGATGCACCAAAATGTTCATTGCAGCTCTATTTACAATAGCCCGGAGATGGAAACAACCTAAGTGCCCGTCATCGGATGAATGGATAAAGAAGATGTGGCACATATATACAATGGAATATTACTCAGCCATAAAAAGAAACGAAATTGAGCTATTTGTAATGAGGTGGATAGACCTAGAGTCTGTCATACAGAGTGAAGTAAGTCAGAAAGAAAAAGACAAATACCGTATGCTAACACATATATATGGAATTTAAGAAAAAAAATGTCATGAAGAACGTAGGGGTAAAGCAGGAATAAAGACGCAGACCTCCTAGAGAACGGACTTGAGGTTATGGGGAGGGGGAAGGGTGAGCTGTGACAGAGCGAGAGAGAGTCATGGGCATATACACACTAACAAACGCAGTAAGGTAGATAGCTAGTGGGAAGCAGCCACATGGCACAGGGATATTGGCTCGGTGCTTTGTGACAGCCTGGAGGGGTGGGATAGGGAGGGTGGGAGGGAGGGAGACGCAACAGGGAAGACATATGGGAACATATGTTTATATATGACTGATTCACTTTGTTATAAAGCAGAAACTAACACACATTGTAAAGCAATTATACCCCAATAAAGATGTTAAAAAAAAAAAAAAAAAAGCTAAGAGAATTCAGCACCACCAAACCAGCTCTACAACAAATGCTAAAGGAACTTCTCTAAGTGGGAAACACAAGAGAAGGAAAGGACCTACAAAAACAAACCCAAAACAATTAAGAAAATGGTCATAGGAACAAACATATTGATAATTACCTTAAACGTGAATGGATTAAATGCTCCAACCAAAAGACACAGGCTTGCTGAATATACAAAAACAAGACCCATATATATGCTGTCTACAAGAGACCCACTTCAGACCTAGGGACACATGCAGACTGAAAGTGAGGGGATGGAAAAAGATATTGGAAATCAAAAGAAAGCTGGAATAGCAATACTCATATCAGATAAAATAGACTTTAAAATAAAGAATGTTACAAGAGACAAGGAAGGACACTGCATAATGATCAAGGGATCAATCCAAGAAGAAGATGTAACAATTATAAATATATATGCATCCAACATAGGAACACCTCAATACATAAGGCAACTGCTAACAGCTATAAAGGAGGAAATCGACAGTAACACAATAACAGTGGGGGACTTTAACACCTCACTTACACCAGTGGATAGATCATCCAAACAGAAAATTAATAAGGAAACACAAGCTATAAATGACACAACAAACCACATACATTTAGTTGATATTTATAGGACATTCCACCCAAAAACAGCAGACTACACTTTCTTCTCAAGCACGCACAGAACATTCTCCAGGACAGATCACATCTTGGGTCACAAATCAAGCCTCAGTAAATTTAAGAAAACTGATATCATATCAAGCATCTTTTCTGACCACAACGCTACGAGATTAGAAATCAATTACAGGGAAAAAAACCTTAAAAACACAAACACATTGTAGGCTGAACAATACGTTACTAAATAACCAAGAGATCACTGAAGAAATCAAAGAGGAAATCAAAAAATACCTAGAGACAAATGACAATGAAAACACGATGATCCAAAACCTATGGGAGGTGGCAAAAGCAGTTCTAAGAGTGAAGCTTATAGCAATACAATCCTACCTCAAGAAACAAGAGGGGGCTTCCCTGGTGGTGCAGCGGTTGAGAGTCCGCCTGCCGATGTGGGGGACACGGGTTCGTGCCCCAGTCCAGGAGGATCCCACATGCTGCGGAGCGGCTGGGCCCGTGAGCCAGGGCCGCTGAGCCTGCGCTCCGCGGCGGGAGAGGCCCGCGTACTGCCAAAAAAAAAAAAAAAAAAAAAAAAAAGCAAGAAAAATCTCAAATAAACAACTTAACCTTACACCTAAAGGAACTAGAGAAAGAAGAAACAAAACCCAAAGTTAGCAGAACGAAAGGAATCATAAAGATCAGAGCAGAAAGAAATGAAATAGAAACAAAGAAAACAAGAGCAAAGATCAATAAAACTAAAAGCTGGTTCTTTGAGAAGATAAACAAAATTGATAAACTGTTAGCCAGACTCATCAAGAAAAAGAGGGAGAGGACTCAAATCAATAAAATTAGAAATGAAAAAGGAAAAGTTACAACAGACACCACAGAAATACAAACCATCCTGAGAGACTACTACAAGCAACTCTATGCCAATAAATTGGACAACCTGGAAGAAATGGACAAATTCTTAGAAAGGTATAACCTTCCAACAGTGAACCAGGAAGAAATAGAAAATATGAACAGACCAATCACAAGTAATGAAATTGAAACTGTGATTAAAAATCTTCCAACAAACAAAAGTCCAGGGCCACATGGCTTCACAGGTGAATTCTATCAAACATTTAGAGAAGACCTAACACCCATCCTTCTCAAACTCTTCCAAAAAATTGCAGAGGAAGGAACACTCCCAAACTCATTCTATGAGGCCACCATCACCCTGATACCGAAACCAGACAAAGATACTACAAAAAAGGAAAATTACAGACCAATATCACTGATGAATATAGATGCAAAAATCCTCAACAAAATACTAGCAAACAGAATCCAACAACACATTAAAAGGACCGTACAACAAGATCAAGTGGGATTTACCCCAGGGATGCAAGGATTCTTCAATATATGCAAATCAACCATTCTTCCATATATGCAGATCAACCAATGTATTACAACATATTAACAAACTGAAGAATAAAAACGATATCATCTCAACAGATACAGAAAAAGCTTTTGACAAAATTCAACACCGATTTATGATAAAAAATCTCCAGAAAAGTGGGCATAGAGGGAACCTACCTCAACATAATAAAGGCCATATATGACAAACCCACAGCCAATATCATTCTCAATGGTGAAAAACTGAAAGCATTTCCTTTAAGATCAGGAACAAGACAAGGATGTCCACTCTCACCACTATTATTCAACATAGTTTTGGAAGTCCTAGCCACAGCAGTCAGAGAAGAAAAAGAAATAAAAGGAATACAATTGGAAAAGAAGAAGTAGAGCTGTCACTGTTTGCAGATGACATGATACTATACATAGAGAATCCTAAAGATGCCACCAGAAAACTACTAGAGCTAATCAATGAATTTGGTAAAGTTGCAGGATACAAAATTAATGCACAGAAATCTCTTGTGTACCTATACACTAATGATGAAAAATCTGAAAGAGAAATTAAGGAAACACTTCCATTTACCATTGCAACAAAACGAATAAAATACCAAGGAATATACCTAACTAGGGAGACAAAAGACCTGTATGCAGAAAACTATAAGACACTGATGAAAGAAATTAAAGATGATACCAACCGACGGAGAGATATTCCATGTTCTGGGACTGGAAGAATCAATATTGTGAAAATGACTATACTACCCAAAGCAATCTACAGATTCAATGAAATCACTATCAAATTACCAATGGCATTTTTTACAGAACTAGAAGAAGAAATCTTAAAATTTTATGGAGACACAAAAGACCCCGAATAGCCAAAGCAGTCTTGAGGGAAAAAAACGGAGCTGGAGGAATCAGACTCCCTGATTTCAGACTATACTACAAAGCTACAGTAATCAAGACAATATGGTACTGGCACAAAAACAGAAATTTATATCAATGGAACAAGATAGAAGGCCCAGAGATAAACCCACACACATATGGTCAACTAATCTATGACAAACGAGGCAAGGATATACAAAGGAGAAAAGACAGTCTCTTCAATAAGTGGTGCTGGGAAAACTGGACAGCTACGTGTAAAAGAATGAAATTAGAACATTCCCTAACACCATACACAAAAATAAACTCAAAATGGATTAGAGACCTAAATGTAAGACCAGACACTATAGAACTCTTAGAGGAAAACACAGGAAGAACACTCTTTGACATAAATCGCAGCAAGCTCTTTCTTGATCCACCTCCCAGAGTAATGGAAATAAAAACAAAAATAAACAAATGGGACCTAATGAAACTTAAAAGCTTTTGCACAGCAAAGGAAACCATAAACAAGACGAAAAGACAACCCTCAGAATGGGAGAAAATATTTGCAAACGAATCAACGGAGAAAGGATTAATCTCCAAAATATATAAACAGCTCATGCAGCTCAATATTAAAAATACAAACAACCCAATCCTTAAATGGGCAGAAGACCTAAATAGACATTTCTCCAAAGAAGACATACAGATGGCCCAGAAGCACATGAAAAGCTGCTCAACATCACTAATTATTAGAGAAATGCAAATCAAAACTACAATGAGGTATCACCTCACACCAGTTAGAATGGGCATCAGAAAATCTACAAACAACAAATGTTGGAGAGGGTGGGGAGAAAAGTGAACCCTCTTGCACTGTTGGTGGAAATGTAAATTGATACCGCCACTATGGAGAACAGTATGGAGATTCCTTAAAAAACTAAAAATAGAATTACCTTATGACCCAGCAATCCCACTACTGGGCATGTACCCAGAGAAAACCATAATTCAAAAAGACACATGCACCCCAATGTTCACTGCAGCACTATTTACAATAGCCAGGTCATGGAAGCAACCTAACTGCCCATCGACAGACGAATGGATAAAGATGTGGTACATATATACAATGGAATATTACTCAGCCATAAAAAGGAACGAAATTGGGTCATTTGTAGAGACGTGGATGGATCTAGAGACTGTCATACAGAGTGAAGGAAGTCAGAAACAGAAAAACAAATATCGTATATTAATGCATATATGTGGAACCTAGAAAAATGGTACAGATGAACTGGTTTGCAGGGCAGAAATTGAGACACAGATGTAGAGAACAAATGTACGGACACCAACTGGGGAAAGCCAGGGGGAGTGGTGGCGGGGTGGTGGGATGAAATGGGAGATTGGAATTGACATGTATACACTGATGTGTATAAAATTGATGACTGATAAGGATCTGCTGTATAAAATAAAATACAAAAATTCAAAAAAAAGATTTAAATAAGGCACTTCACAAAAAAGGATCTATGATTAGCAAATACACACATGAAAAAAATGTTCAATTAGCGAAATGCATATCAAAACTATAATGATGTACCCCTTCACACACTCTAGGATGGCTAAAATAAAAAGACAGAAGATAACTGTTGGCAAGGATATGGAGAAATTGTAACCCACCTTCATTGCTAGGGGCAATGTAAAATGGCCCAGTCACTTTGGAAAACAGTTTAGCAGTTCCTTAAAATATTAAATACAGTGTTGCCATATTACTCAGCAACTCCATCAATAATTATTCTACTAGGTCTATATCAAGAGAACTGAGACTATATGCTTACACAGAAACTTGTTCAATAGCAGCATTATTTGTATATTCAAGAAGTGGAAACCATGCAACTGTCCATCAATTGATGAATCGATAAACAAAATGCGATACAGCAACACAATGGAATATTTAGCAATTAAAAGGAATCAAGTATCAGTAATATTTAGCTCAACACAGATAGTTACATATAGATATATTTATAGACATGTATATACACAGGTTAGCATATACACACGTATTTCCTTACTGTGACAGCTGAAAGAACATGGAAGCAATAAGCATCCCAGTAGCAATGGTCATACCTACTGCCCAGATCTTGGTTTCTAATACCATTCTCAAATAAAAGGAGCCAAGCCTCCTTAGAGAAATGGTTGATTCTACGACTGTAGCAAGAATTATGGAATTGTGGAATATCTTCTAGTGCCAAAAAGTAAGGAAGTGCTTAAAAACAAAACAAACAAACAAAAAACCTACCACACACACACACCATGGTGAGTGAAGGTACCATAGGGACACAGGAGCCAACTGAAAGTTCCCAACAACCAAAGCTGGAACAATAAAGCAAAATATTGGATTATAATCCAAGGTACAAAATAAATATCCATGAGTACAAATGATTGAATAAATGAATGGGGGAGAGCAGATAAATGTCCATGGAGAAGAATTCCAAATAATTGATGTAGAGACTCCACTCTCAAGGAAGCAGACCATAATTTCCTGCTCCCCCAGTGTGGGCTATGCACACTGACTTCTTTCCAAGGACTGCAGTATGAAAAGCAGTTTGCGGTGGGGCATAGCTTTACAGTGGAGCAATCTAACATACACTATTTCATCAAGGTCAACATCAACAGTGATGTCATGTCGATGGTATGCACTCTTTCGATATGATGTTATAGGAATGGCATCTTATCTCTCTGGTCTTCCTCCTCAAACCCATAAATCCAGTCTAATCACAAGAAGGACTTCAGACATGTCCCAACTAAGGGACATTCTACAAAATACATGATCAATACTTCTCGAAACTGTCAAGGTCATCAAAATCAAGAGCCTCAGAAACTAAAACTTAAAGTAAGGAGGAACTAAAGAGGCATGATAACTAAATGTAATGCTGTATCCTGGAGGGGATCCAGGAACAGATAAAGGACGTTGGCTAAGAACGAAGGAACTCTAAAAAGTATGAGCTTTAGTTTATTATCAACTAGAACCCGACAATGCTGGTTCATTATCAACTAGGACCCAACAATGTTGGTTCATTTTCTGTGATAAATGCACCATACGAATGAAAGATGTTAATTACAGAGGAGGAGACTGGCTGTGGGGTATATGGGAACTCTGTACTATCTTTTCAATTTTTTTTTTTTTATAAATCTACAACTAATCTAAAACAGTTTATTAAAGAAAAGAAGAAAAAAGAAACGAAGCACTAATACACACTGCAACATGGAAGAACCTTGGAAACACACTAAGTGAAAGAAGCTAGTCAAAAAAGTCGCTTATTGTATGATTCTATTTATATGAAATGTCTAGAATAGGCAAATCTATAAAGACACAAAATAGATTAGTGGTTGTCAGGGGCTAGTGTGAAGGGAAAGTGAGAAGTGAGTGTTAACTGGTTGCTTTTTGGAGTAATGAAAATATTCTAGGGGTGGGATAGGGAGGGTGGGAGGGAGATGAAAGAGGGAGGAGATATGGGGATATATGTATAGCTGATTCACTCTGTTATAAAGCAGAAACTAACACACCATTGTAAAGCAATTATACTCCAATAAAGATGTTAAAAATATATATATATTCTAAAATTACACAGTGGTGATGTCCCAAAACTCAGTGAATATACTAAAAACCACTGAGCTGCACACGTTAGGACTGGACTTCTCAAACCCTGCTGGTGGCAACATATAATAATACAACACTTTGGACAACAGTTTGGCAGTTTCTTAAAATGTTAAACATGTACTTACCTTATGACCCAGTTATTTCACCCCTAGAATTCCCCCAAGAGAAATCAAAGTGTTGGGAGGAAAAAGTTTTTTCTCTCCCAACTTAGGTTCAGTGGTTGGAGGCCTGTGAATTTAGCCGACAACTGACAGATTAACAGGAGAAAACACAAAGTTTATTGATATATGCATGTTGAAAGTACACAAAAGAAGTGGCTATCTAAATAAAGACGGGCATTTATATACCTAACTTGTTGGGGGAGAAGAAGGGAAGAGAAGAGTTTTCATAGGAAATACAAATGGGAGATAAAGCTTGTGATGATGTTTGCTTATCTCATAAGAGTGGTTGAAGAGTGGTCTTCATCTCTTTTCAGGCCAGTTAAACTCCCCTGGAGAGGGTGTTTACGGCAGCCTCACCACCAGAAGTTTCTGCCTTTAGTCAGATAAGGAAAGCTCTGAATAGGCTTCTTTCTGCATGTGCTGAATTTCAAAAGTCTTTAGTTTAAAATAAGCTTCATATGAACACTGGAGGTCTAAGTGAGTCCCCACAAAATCATACATCCATACAGAGACCTGCACATAAATGCTCATATCGACTTTATTAATAGTAATCAAAACAGGAAACGAGCCAACCGTCTATCAGCAGATGGATAAACAAATTGTGGTATACCCACACAATGGAATACTACTCAGTTATAAAAAGAAATGAGCTATTGATTCACATAACATGAGTAGAACTTAAATTATGCTGACTGAAAGAAGTCAAATAAGAGTATACATTATATGACTCCTTATATAAAACTCTAGAAAATGCAAACTAATTTATAGTGAAAGAAAGCAGAGCAGAAGTTGCTTGAGGGTAAGGGCAGGAGGGAATACAAAAGGGCATAAAGAAACTTTTGGGCAGTAATAGTTACGCTCACTTTTATTTATTTTTTTTGGTGGTGATGGTTTCACAGGTATATACTTATGTCAAAAGTATACTTATGTACACTTTAAAGATATTAGTGTAATTTATTGTATGTCAATCACACCTCAATAAAGCTGTTAGAAAAAATTTACTAATATGGCTTAAACTGTTATAAATTGAGAAAATGAGATTTACTCCCAATGTTTGACATGAGGAAAAAGTCCTAAGGTTTCCTTTGCTTTATTTTTTTTGGTGGGTTTTTTTTTTTTAACATATAGAATGTTTAATTTATTACAAAATA
This sequence comes from Tursiops truncatus, assembly GCF_011762595.2. Taxonomy (NCBI): domain Eukaryota; kingdom Metazoa; phylum Chordata; class Mammalia; order Artiodactyla; family Delphinidae; genus Tursiops; species Tursiops truncatus. The sequence goes on along the minus strand of NC_047042.1, from coordinate 30,505,752 downwards.
TTTCACATATTAAAGGAAATGAAAGTAGTTCAATTAATTCCTGAATATCTATTATCCATTTTAAGAAATAAATCAGGGGCTTCCCTGGTGGCACAGTGGTTGAGAGTCCGCCTGCCAATGCAGGGGACATGGGTTTGTGGCCCGGTCTGGGAAGATCCCACATGCCAAGGAGCGGCTGGGCCCGTGAGCCATGGCCGCTGAGCCTGCGTGTCTGGAGTCTGCGCTCCGCAATGGGAGAGGCCACGACAGTGAGAGGACCGCGTACAGAAAAAAAAAAAAAAGGAAAAAAAGAAAGAAATCAAACCCATGGATCCAAAGCCACTTTGGAAAGCCCTCTTCCCTTATTCTTTGTTGCTTATCATTCCCCTATTCTTCTTTAAAGCTTTATCACATATGTATTTATACAAAAATAATATATTAAGTTTTATATATTTTTGAACTTTTTTATATTCCGTGCTTTCTCTTTTCTATTCAACATTTGTGTTTTGAGTTTCACCCATATTAAAATTAGCTATTTGTGCCTTAACATTTTTTTCTTCCTCAATCTTCAGAGACGAATCTGCTTTATTAGTTTTCTCAAAGAAATGTTTGTCTTTGTTGATTATTATATCTTCATTTTTCTATTTCATTTTTTTTGTTCCTATCATTATTTATATTTTTATCTTTCTTTGTTTTTGAATTTCTTCTATTGTTCTTTGTCTAAGGTTTAAGAGGGAAAAACAAAGGCAGGAAATTAAATTACATACAATAGGATAGATACCACTTTTTAAAAATTGTAATCCTACAGAAATGGAAAAAAGAAACAAAGAAGTTGGATGATAAATCTTTAATCCTGACACACTATAAGTACCATTTGCCCAACAAGTGTGAAAAGTATCATCAGACATAATCAGAGGAAAGGGGCCATGAACAGAACTGACAGCTAAAAATGATTAAAATGCATTTTAAAAATTTCACTATTGGTCAAAGTCAGGTAAATATGCCAGTTGAAATAATAATGCTAGGGGGTTTTTTTGTTTTTGTTTTTTCTGTACACGGGCCTATCACTGTTGTGGCCTCTCCCGTTGCAGAGCACAGGCTCCGGACGCGCAGGCTCAGCGGCCATGGCTCATGGGCCCAGCCGTTCCGCGGCATGTGGGATCCTCCCGGACCGGGGCATGAACCTGCATCGGCAGGCGGACTCTCAACCACTGCGCCACCAGGGAAGCCCAATAATGCTAGTTTTTGCAGGTAAAATTGGCTAAGATTTTAAATTATTTTAACATGAATTATGCTGGAGAGGATATGGGTGAACAATGAGTCTCATCTATTCATGGGGGAAGTATAATGGAGCACAAAACTTCTACATTAGTTTTCTAACAGCAAATGGCCTAAAAATTCACACTCTGATCTGCTAATTCAATGTACGTATATTCCTACATAGGAATATAAAAGGTATACTAAAACTATTTTGTACTTTACTTTCCAAGTTTTACCCAATGAATCTGAATTTCTTAAAATGGGGGGACGGGTATTTAAGTCATTCCTTTAACAGCAGCTTCTGAAAAAAAGCAGCTCAAATCAAAATACCAAGTGAAAAAAGAGTTGATCTGTCCCTTGACTGGCCAGGACATGAAGGATGAAGCCACTGAGCCAGAGGCAAGCAAACACCACGAGATTGGGGCAAACCACCACATCTCTATCAGGAGTAGCTAGTTGGAAGATTCAGGGAACAAGCAACCCCTCCGGGACATCCCATTTTTGCACATGAACGAAATCCCTCGTTCAGGTTCTGATGCTAGCTAGAGCTGAATACAGAATCTGAAAGCACACAGCCACCCTTACCCCCTTCCATCCCTACTCGGGGCGGTGTATGCAGTACACAGATGCCAAACCACAATTTTATAGTGCACAGGCTCTCATTTTTGGAAAGAAGCCTAAAAACTTCACAGCTGTTTGTTACTTTGGGTTTATATCTGCCTTTTCTTATCTCAACTCTGTGGCTACTGACATAAGATATGTCACCCACAAATGGAGGATGGTCCTCTCCACAACAGTTTCACTTTCCAGGGGCTTCAAGGACAGCTCTGACAATATGATGGGCTTTTAAAAACACTCAGACATTACTATCCCAGACCTATTACTGGAAGCCCATGCTATCCACTTCTAACTCCTTCAGAACTGAGCCCCCAGCAAAATACAAAACTGGTAATTGCATTACAGTGACCAAGGTATTACAGAGGCCTTCCTTAGAATCGAATACATCACCAAAACCAGGCAGGATAAGAGAGAAATATTTCATTCAAAAATTACAAACAAAAAAACTTTTCTGTGGGTAGAAATAAAAATAGCCAACACTAACAGCTGTCTCTAGACACGCCGAAGACATACTGTGGCTGACTAAATTATAACACGTAGACAGTAGAACAATAAAATAAAGATGAGTAAGAACTTGCCTTAGAATGTTACTGGTTTTACATGTGAATGTCCATCATCCACCACATCTAACCCTTACTCTCAAATGCATTTAAGTTCAAGAACAAGTACATTGCTAAGCATCTGTAAACAAAGCTACAAAACAGAATAAATCTCATTAGTGACCATTCTAGGATATTCACGACATAAAATACAGTGCATTCGGATTAAAATGCACAACACCGGTGTCATCTGCTACACCCCCTGACCAACTTAGCTAGCCCTACAAAAATACGGAAAGACAGTATTCAAGTCCAGAAATGATTTGGCGGGGGGACATACAAAAAAGGAAGACAATGCTCTTCTCTACATTCACAGTTGCTGCTTGATTGTAAATGCTGGCCAATACTGCCTACAGTATGGCAGATGTGGCCAAAGCCAAAAAGAAGGCAGACCTGCAGGACCTTCCTCACTGACCTGAGAATAACTCCCAATGCTTGGCTAAGCCTCAAAAGAAGAAGGCAACACTTGGAGTGAACCTGTCACAGTCCCAGACAGCACAAAGGCTCAGCTCAAGGAAAAGCTGATTCATTCAGTGGTGCTCCTACACCTGGAAAACCGTTTTGGAGGAAAAATCCAAGGACAGTGAACGAGCTCACCCTTTATATAGATGAACAAAAATACTCAGCTAGTAATGATAGTTACCTCTGGATGATAGCATTACAGACATTTTCTTTTTTTCTGGTTGAGTTTTTCCTACAATTTTTAATTTAAAAAATTAAAGTGGACAACACTCGTTGCTTTAAGGCGGCAAATGGTCAATTTCTTAGAAGTTCATAGTGAGAATAACCCAGTTCCTCAAGGGGGCACTCAGCAAGTCTTGTCACATTGCTTAGAGTTAACCCACCCCAGCTTCCATGACCAAGGACTACTAACTGTCAACTAATCTCAGCATGTCTTCTGCCCCAGAAGAGCCCTTGTCCCACAGAAAGTCTGTGCCCATCACCTCACCACTGATCACCCCAACTGGTCCTTCATGTTTGCACCAGGCAACACCTTTCAAGTCAAACACTTCAAGCTCAGAAGCTTCCCCAGATATACTTTTTAACATGTAAATCAACAATACTTTAACATTCTTGGGCTTCCCTGGTGGCGCAGTGGTTGAGAGTCTGCCTGCCGATGCAGGGGACATGGGTTCGTGCCCCGGTCCGGGAAGATCCCACATGCCGCAGAGCGGCTGGGCCCGTGAGCCATGGCCGCTGAGCCTGTGCGTCCGGGGCCTGTGCTCCGCAACGGGAGAGGCCACAACAGTGAGAGGCCCGCGTACCGCAAAAAAAAAAATAATAATAATAATAATACTTTAACATTCTTAATAACTAAAAGCTAGTTCAATTGTAATCAATGTGAGTCTCATATCCAGGGAATGTGGGCATATAATCTTTCCCTTACTGAACAAATGTCAAGGAGAAGAAAGGTCCTACACTGCAGTAAGCACAGTGCAGATCCACAGAGAACACTATACTCAGTTCTGAACCCTACTCTCAGAGACTCAGAAACCACGCCCCCAGCAGGAAACAAGCTGTGAGGGGTCAGGGGAGCGAAACAGAGGAGGGACACTTGAGTGATCTGGAAAAGTGCATCTCAGATAAACAACGTACCCCCTATATGAGCTCTCTTCACATATTGGGAGGCTTTGTATATGTGAAGGAGGCAGGCATCTGCTCAAGAGAGCAGAACCAAATAGGATTTATGGAAGTCAAAATGGATAGTAGGTTAAAAGATCATCTTGTCCAAGGAGACACACAATGTTCTTCTCACGTTCCAGCTGCAAACAATTGGTTGTGACTACCTAGAGCACAATGTAAGAAGGATTCTGAGGCTTAATCTAGGCTCAGTGGAAAAAGGGTATCTTTCAGAGAGTCCCTCCTGCTGTGGAAAGGAAGAGGCATGGCAACCCAAGTATCATGGATTTCCCACCATTGACCCTCGATCATTGGACTGGATTTTTCAGCAGCCATAGAGTTATTGCAAGGGGTAAACAAATCCATGCATGTTTTCATGAATTTCTGGCAAGTTGAACAAACAATGAATCTTACACTGTGTGTGTACCATATTTTTTTTTGGATGTATATATGGGTCGTTTGATTTAAAAAACGAATTAGAGGGACCTCCCTGGTGGCGCAGTGGTTGAGAGTCCGCCTGCCGATGCAGGGGACACGGGTTCGTGCCCCGGTCCGGGAAGATCCCACATGCCGCGGAGCGGCTGGGCCCGTGAGCCATGGCCGCTGAGCCTGCGCGTCCGGAGTCTGTGCTCCGCAACGGTAGAGGCCACAACAGTGAGAGGCCCACGTACTGCAAAAAAAAAAACAAAAAAAAACAAAAAAAAAACAAAAAAAACCCACTATAAGGTAGAGGTGACCCTGAAGCTCAGTAACAGACAACACCAAGCTGCATCCAGCAGAAAGTAAGGTTCTATCGTGTACTATAAAGCTCGGTCTCTAGAAGCAGAGGGAAGCATATGAGCAAAGGTTCTTATTAAACAAGCATTAATTAATATCAAGTCAGGATAAAATTTCTAGCATACAGAAATAAAGCTGTGTCTGATCAAAGACTTGCCCACGTTTAATTAAGCAGGAAAGAAACATGATTAAGTCATGTCTTATGGAAAAGAAGTCATGAAGAGTATCTAAAATCAGAAATATTTGTTCAGCTGGGCGACTTCAAGTAGTGTTCAACAATACTGGAATCCTGGAAGCACACAGAACATGCTCAGAGCTGACGGGCATCAAATTTGCTGAGAAAGGAGAACGTGGAGGTAATAATGGGTGTAAACTTAGTAGGACTTAGCATTAATCCATCCTAATGAGGCTGGCATCTGGGAACACAGCCCACTCAGTAACAGCCAGAGAGAGCATCACTCAATGATGCTTCCAACTTCCCTGTGACTCATTTCTTCAACACAAGGTCTGATGTTTTTCTTTGAAAAAGAAAAAAATAAGAAACTGAATTTTACCCAAAATAGAAAGCTGGGGGCTTCCCTGGTGACGCAGTGGTTAAGAATACGCCCGGCAATGCAGGGGACAAGGGTTCCAGCCCTGGTCCGGGAAGATCCCACATGCCGGGGAGCAACTAAGCCCGTGTGCCACAACTACTGAGCCTGTGCTCTAGAGCCCGTGAGCCACAACTACTGAAGCCCGCATGCCACAACTACTTAAGCCTGCATGCCACAACTACTGAAGCGCACGTGCCACAACTACTGAAGCCCGCGTGCCTAGAGCCCGTGCTCCGCAACAAGAGAAGCCACCGCAATGAGAAGCCCGCGCACCGCAATGAAGAGTAGCCCCCGCTCTCCACAACTAGAGAAAGCCCGCACGCAGCAACAAAGACCCAACACAGCCAAAAATAAATAAAAATTTTTTAAAAGTTATTTAAAAAAAACTAGAAAACTGTATTTTAAGGTAAAACACTATTAGAAAAACTAACCAAAAACACTTGAACTACTTATAACATAAAACAAGCAGCCAAAGCAAGATAAAATACCAGATTTCTCTCTAAAACACAACTTGTTCCCTGCCAGCAAAGAGCCCAACATAGCTTGGAGGAAGATTTCAATTTGCTCCCCCCGCCCCACAATCCACAAACAACACCAATTTTTTTTTAGAACACTTCAGTGACTGATTTCTCCTTCAGCAAACTCAATGACCTGAGACAAAAAACTTATAACCTATTTTCTTCTACCTACCCTATCCATCCCTCCCAACACCCCACCCCCCGTAAAATCCAGCAAACTAACTATGAAAAAAAAATTTTAATCTATTACAGAGTTGAAAACATTGCCAACCAAGAGATGTGTGTGAACACTGACCATTCGTCTATACCAGGCTCTGTTCTGTGTCTTTGATGACAACACAGGAGAAGACACAGCCCCTGGCCCCTAAATTTTAGAGTCCGATGGGAGAACAGAAACAAGTCAGAAGGCAATTAAAATATCAAGTGCTGAGTGGTGCTATAGTGCTAAGTATAAGAGAAATATAGGGGACACACCTAATCCAGGTATGGCAGAAAAATATAAGGCTTTGTGGAAGAAATGACATCTGAGTTAAAGTCTAATAATGGGAATTAAGAAAAACAGAAAGAACCAAATGGATTATAGGCAGAGAAAACATGTATGCAAAAGCCGTGAAACTAAGAGAGTGATGGGGTTGAGGAAAAGTAAAGTTAACTTCACTATAGCAGAGCCAAAGGATGAAAATTTCAGCCAAAGGGCAAAATCCATTGAAGAAGTTTATTAATTCATAATAAACTATGGGGCAAGGCACCTGTGTTATCTGCTGGTTCTCACGGTGAACCTGAAAGGACCATACTGTTAACCTCTTCCACAGATGGGAAAAAGCCTCCGTATGGTTGAGTCACCTTCGCACAAAGCCCCCTGTCTTCCTATCCATCATTCTGGGGCTTGATGTTCAGACACGGAAGCCCCATCACCTCTTCCTTATATTCTATGAAAACACATCTTCAAATTTATGTGGAGAATAAGCAAAGCACTGGAAACCTTTAGTGAAAATGCATGCAGCAGATCCAGCCCTAGCACATAGTAGGGACGCAAATAAGTTCAATAAAGGCTTATAACAAAAGAAGCAGAGGCAAGGAGGGGCTAGGCTCTGCAGCTCAGGGAAGAGAGATAAAAATGACCCTAGGTCCACAGTTTTGTGGGCTGGACAAGGTCAAGCCTGAGCTGGAGCACGCACCAGTATCACCTTGAATCTGATGTTGGACTGCAGCTATCTTTTCCGTTATGTACAAAAAGGCACCAGTTATTCACCAACACGTACCTCCTTCTTCCTCATTTTCTGACAGGAATGGCACATCTGCTGTGCAAAATGACAAGCTGTACTCTGAATAGAAATCTCGCTAGGTTTTGAAGAGCTTTATCTTCATGTGTTTCCCTATGATTACAGTCTCCACTCTTGAGATCATGGCCCTACCATTTATTTGACAGGTGAGAGCTGACCGCAGTGTGGTCCTACGATGGCAGTCTGAATAATGGTTCCAAATATGTCTACCTCCTAATCCCTGAAACCTGTGAATGTTATCTCACATGACAAAAGAGACTCTGCAGATGTGATTGAACTAAGGATCTTGAGCTAGGGAGGTTATCCCCAATCATCCAAGTGGGCCGGATGTTATCACAAGGGTCCTTATAAAAGGGGCACTAGAGGAATCAAAGTCAGAGAGCAAGCCATGTGACAACACAAGCAGAGATTGGAGTGATGTACTTTGAACCTGGAGGAGAGGCTACAAGGCAGGAAATACAGGCAGCCTCTAAAAACTGGAAAAGGCAAGTAAATGAATTCTCCTCCACACCTCCAGAGGGTACCAGCCCCGCCAACACCTTGACCTCTGAGACTGATTTCAGACTCCTGGCTTCTTGAACTGTAAGGAAGTAAAATTCTCTTGTCTTAAGCCACCAAGTTTGTGGTAACTTCTTACAGCAGCAAGAGGAAACTAATATACCTACATTTATGTGAACATGTGAAACAAATCTTCTGTGCCAGCAATCCCCCCTGAATTGCTTTAAAATAGTCCAACCAACCAACAAAATTAGGGGATATCGATAAAACAAGAATACTGATAATCTTTAAAGCTGGGTACATGGGGGTTCATTATACTATTTTCTCTACATGTGTATATTTGGTAACTTTCAAACTACAGAATTTTAAAAGTCACTTTAAAATTCCTAAGGAAGAAGACATACAGATGGCCAAAAAGCACATGAAAAGATGCTCAACATGATTAATTATTAGAGTAATACAAATCAAAGGTACAATGAGGGGCTTCCCTGGTGGCGCAGTGATTGAGAATCCGCCTGCCGATGCAGGGGACGCGGGTTCGTGCCCCAGTCCGGGAAGACCCCACATGCCGCGGTGAGCCATGGCCGCTGAGCCTGCACGTCCCGAGCCTGTGCTCCGCAACGGGAGAGACCGTGGCAGTGAGAGGCCCGCGTACCGCAAAAAAAAAAAAAAAAAAAGCTACAATGAGGTATCACCTCACACCAGTCGGAATGGCCATCATCAAAAAATCTACAAACAATAAATGCTGGAGAGGGTGCGGAGAAAAGGGAACCCTCATGCACTGTTGGTGGGAATGTAAATTGGTGCAGGCACTACGGAGAGCAGTATGGACGTTCCTTAAAAAACTAAAAATAGAACTACCATATGATCTAGCAATCCCACTCCTGGAATGTATCTGGAGAAAACCATACTTCGAAAAGATACATGCACCCCAATTTTCATTGCAGCACTATTTACATTAGCCAAGACATGGAAGCAATCTAAATGTCCATCGACAGAGGAATGGATAAAGAAGATGTGATACATATATACAATGGGATATTAGCCACAAAAAATAATGAAATACTGCTATTTGCAGCAACATGGATGGACCTAGAGATTACAATACTAAGTGAGGTAAGTCAGAGAAAGACACATATCATATGATATCACTTATATGTGGAATCTAAAAATAAAATGATACAAATGAACTTATTTACAAAACAGAAACAGACTTCGAAAACAAATGTCGGGGGAGGGATAAATTAGGAGTTTGGAATTAACATATACACACTACTATATATAAAATAATCAACAAGGACCTACTGTATAGCACAGGGAACTCTGTTCAATATTCTGTAATAACCTATATGGGAAAAGAATCTGAAAAAGAATGGGCATATGTATATGTATAACTGAATCACTTGGCTGTACACCTGAAACTAACACAACACTGTAAATCAACTACACTCCAATATAAAATAAAAGTTAAACTGAAAAAATTCAGCTATAAAATAAATTTCCTAAGGAAGATACCACATGTTGACACCTTCCCCAACATCTTTGTCATCTCAGGATGCTGTAACAAATACCAAAGACTGGATGGCTTAAACAACAGAAATTTATTTCTCACAGTTCTAGAGGCTGGAAGTCTAAGATCAGGGTGCCAGCCTGGTTGAGTTCTTGGTGAGGGCCCTCTTCCTGATTTATAGACAGTCACCTTCTTGCTATATTCTCACATGGCAGAGAGAAAGCATCTCTTGTGTCTCTTCTTATAAGGGCACTAATCCCATTCATAGGGCTCTACTCTCATGACCTAATTACCTCCCAAAGGCTCCCCCTTCTAATACCATCACATTGGGGATTAGGGCTTCAACATATAAGTTCTGGGGAGACAAACATTCAGTCCACAGCACCCACTAAGGCCAGATGAACCAGTCTTCCCCCCAACATTGGAACAAATTGTTATTTCTTTAGTTAAACACCATTTCAGATTACTGACTGGTGGTTATGGAACACGTGACAAAAAGTATGCACCTTTAAACATGTTCTCAGTGTGTATGAGAGGCACATGGGAACTGACCAACTGAAAAAGCATTCATGTCTCCTGTATCCCATCTCTCTAGGATGGAGGATCATGGAACAAGACAATGTTCAAAAATTCTCCACCCAAATTATTCTATTGCTTTTTTGGCTGATCATATATAGGTAAATCTATCTAAGATGATGAACACATCTCAACTCTGTAGAAGTCAAAAAACAAAATGTATCTGAGCTATATCTGAACAGGTGGTTTTGGTCTCAGAGAGCCTCAGCTGACTGTGTCCTGCTCCTCAGGATACACATCTTGAGAGCTGGTGCTGTCAACAGAGCTTTCCTAAAGCATACCACCACCTCTGCCACACAGCTATCACAACCACAGGGGGCTGTTCCAACTAGGCTGACCCAGCCTTACAAAGCAAGATAGACAATAGAATCATGTCCTTCCACCAAACAGCACTTGCTACATGCACCAAAAATTGTAAGAAACACCTCAAGGCCCAAGCATTTCCAGTTCACTCGAGAACAACTTCAAAACCCACCTCGTGACTCTGTGCCTGGGTCCACCCCATAGGCACTTACACAAACACAGGCCAAAGCCAATTGTATGCATCACAGCAGAAGGACCGCGTGTGAAGAGGCAGCTGGAGGAGGGAAGGTATTCACGATGCTATCAAAACTCAGATTTTTAATTCACACTGGAAGGACGGTCCCTACACAAATCAGACAACTGTTCTGCTGTTCCAGAGTAACCCAAAAGTAGGAAGAACAAGCTGGTCACATTTAAGATTCAGTCACTGTGCCAAAAGCATCCAATCTCCCCACAGATTCTCAGGAGAAGCAGGTGCAGGCCCCCTGCTGAGGGCGTTCTGCCATCAGCGTCACCAATGTGAACTGCTTGTGGCATTTTATGATCCAGGACCCTTCTTGGCTCGTTATAAGAATTATTTTCAATCACTAAGGCTCGTCACGGTATGAAAAACATTGCAGGAAGTCTTCTGAAATTAAGGTTGGAAAAGTCACTGCTTCTCTGTGGAAGTGCATGGAGAAAACACGGTGGATTTTAAGTATATAAAGCTAACGAGGAATCAAAACCAGTATGAGATATGCCTGTTAAACTACACCGCAAATTTCTGTCATGGAATAAAAAAGCATCCCTGATAGTGAAGGCAGTTAAGTTCACTTCCATCATTAAACAAGAGGTTTTGTAAAAAGTAATATTTATGGACAACAAAGGAGGTGTTGGGAATAAAGCATTTGAGCATTTGGCTAGGGAGAATGCAACTATAATCTTCCAAGATGGACTTCCCTGGTGGTAAAGAATCCGCCTGCCAATGCAGGGGACACAGGTTCGATCCCTAGTCTGGGAAGATCACACATGCCTTGGAGCAACTAAGCCCGTGCGCCAGAACTACTGAGCTTGCGCTCTAGTGCCCTCGAGCCACAACTACTGAGGCCCACGCGCCACAACTACTGAAGCCTGCACGCCTAGAGCCCATGCTCTGCAACGAGAAGCCACCACAATGAGAAGCCCGTACACTGCAGCGAAGAGTAGCCCCCGCTCGCCACAACTAGAGAAACCCCATGTGCAGTAACGAAGACCCAAGCAGCCCAAAATTTAAAAAAATAATAAGATAAATTTATTTTTTAAAAAACCTTCCAAGAGGAAGAATTTTTCAGATACATACATTCACTTTGGGTGACTTCAGGGAAAGAAAGACTGAGATAAAGAGACCACTCCGTGGCAAGGTAGGTTCAGAAGTAGAGATTAAACATTTAGAAATTTTTATGGGAAATTCCCTGACAGTCCAGTGGTTAGGACTCAGGACTCGGTGCTTTCACTGCCAAGGGCACAGGTTCAATCCCTGGTCAGGGAACTAAGATCCCACAAGCAGGGGGGAGAGAGACAGAGATGGGGGTGGGGGGGGAGGGAGGGAGGGAAAAGAGAGAGAGAAAGAGACAGACAGAGAGAGAGAGAGAGAGAGAGAGAGAGAGAGAGAGAAAGACAGAAAGACAGAAAGACAGAAAGACAGAAAGAAAGAAAGAAAGAAAGAAAGAGAGACAGAGACACAGAAAGGGAGAAAGAAAGAAAGAGAAAGAAAGAGAAAAAGAAAGGAAGAAAGAAGGAGGGAAGGAAGAGAGGGAGGCGGGAGAGAGAGAGGGAGGGAGGGACAAAGAGAGAGAGAAAGAGAAAGGAAGAAAATTTTATAGCAGATTGCCAGGAATTTTATGTCTGCTAAATCTAAGAATAAAGACCAGGACTTGTGTTTTTGACTGACTTTAGAATTTCATTTTTCTAACAAATTTTGCATTTTATAAAATGTCAGTGATTGATTAGAAATTTAAAAACCTCATCCTTGGGACTTCTCTGGCAGTCCAGTGGTTAAGACTCCACGCTCCCAATGTAGGGGACCTGTGCTCGATCCCTGGTTGGGGAACGTAAGATCCCACATACCACACAGTGTGGCCAAAATACAAAACAATAAACAAACAAACAGAAAACTCATCCTTCCATGAAGCTGGGGAAGGAATAACCTAGAGCAGTAATTCTCAATGGAGAAAACCTGACCACTTCGGGGGTGGTTTTAGAAAACTGTGGGTCCTTTGGGGTGGGGGAAGAGGGCCTCACGAACACTGGACAGGCAGAGACCAGATATGTCACACATCCTGATTTGTGCAGGACAGCCTCACACAGCGGAGGCACCCCAGCCCTGCACAGCTCTTCAAGGTCCTTGACATATATATACATAAAAAGCCCATTTTTTCTGAGCATATACCCTTAATATTTATTGCTCAGTTTTAATATATATTCTATCTTCCAAAACTGCAACCACCATGTAAATCAATATACAATTATATTTTGACCTGCTTATCACCACTATAGAAAACCACTTAACTGAGAGCAACACAACGTTGAGTCACCCATGTCATACCTGTATATTATTAGCACCAGTACTGGTCTGCTGAGGATTATTCTATAATAATACACGTACTGTACAAGTACTTGATTATTTCACTGTGCCTCAAGCTCTGGTCATGCCCAAGTGTTTATGTACTGAAAAATTACTTTGTATAAACGAATTCCCTTTTATTTCTTCTTTCTGGTATGTCTAGGACATTATATTGATTTTTAAATTTTAATTTTAAAGATTTAAATACATATATAATTATATTTTCTGTGAATTTCACTTCAGGACTGTAATTGGGACATTAGAAAATGTTTGTTAAAAAGAGGATGCAGGGGAATTCCCTGGTGTTCCAGTGGTTAAGACTCGGGCTTTCACTGCCGTCGACCCAGTTTCAATCCCTGATCGGGGAACTAAGATCCCACAGGCCGTACGGTGCGGCCAAAAAAAATAAAATAAGCAATAAAAGCAAGCAAGCAAACAACCAAAAAGAGGGTGCAGGTCTGAGAGTTGAAAATGCAAGTCTCTTTATGTAAATATCTCAGTGTTCATTATAGGTCAAACATAGTAAGAAATTATAGTATATCTAAATAAAAACATACTGATGAAGTTAGTGTTGCAAGTCATAAATAGACTTGCAGGGGAAGTGAGAGGTCACATTCTTATTTTTACATATGAGATGACAAAACTACTGCAGTTTAAAAAGGGGGCTTTAGGGTCAGGTTGCCAGGTCTGAATTCCACTCATCCAATGTTAGCTGTAAAACCTAGGCAAGTCTCTCCATTTCTCAGCTACCTCCCCTCCACCCCCTAAAGTCAGGATAGCACTATTTCCTTTCGATATCTAGGATTGGCTGGATGAATCAAACGAGACTCCTTCTGAAGAGTTTAGCATCCTGTCCTGCCCATGGTCAGGACTCCCCATGGGTATGCTATTAAGCTGATCTAAAACTTAAAGGGAGAGTACTAAAGAAAAGAGGGGAATAAGAGCTAGGAATGTAATTGTGAGCCTAAAAATGAGTGAAAACAGACAAATCAAATATAGGACTTGTTAAAAAGAAAAAAGACTGAAATATCAATTCACTACCATCAATCCAACTAAGCTAATTAAACGATTTTAACTCTTTTTACACATACTTGTACATGGAGGAAGTGTGACACAAAACAACATTAGACCAAGAAAGAATCTATCAAGATGAACGCTGATCTCTATTTGGGTTATGGTCATGTTCTGAAAAGCATCATATGACTTCATCGGTTCAACTAATACTTACTGAACACCTCCTTTTGTGTGTAAGAACCAACAACTGAGGAATCCTGAGAAGATGTCAGTGCACGTATACTACACATCTAGGGAAGACCCCAGAAAATTACAGCCTTTCTCATCCCCACATGAGAGTAACTCTAAATAGTAAGATTGTATTTTTGGGTAAGACCAAGTAGGCCATTCAGCAATACAAAAATACAAAAGGGAAAAAAATACCTCGAGTACTGAGGCAACCCTGCCTCTCTGGCTGCTGATGCTAAAATTAGAAACAGGATTAAGAGTGCCCTGCCATTCCCACTTGGTTTACTGTTCTAAACCCCCTTCCTGGGGACTTCTCCCTCCCCCATGTTAACCCTGAATATTTTGTTCATTCATGTCAGAGGTGGGAAGCAATAGGAAAAGAGCAAAAGGGGAAGGCTTTTATAAATTTAAATGTGAAATTATCTCTCTTTTAGCCTTACACACACATCTCCAGTACTGGATCACATGGACAGTTTGAATACAAGCTTCTTTTTGTAAATGATAGCTAAGTGCCTGCTCAGCCTTAATTCAACCAAGGGTTACTTATGAGGAAAAAAAAAAACCCTTAAAGCAAGTTACTTAATAGTTACTCTATTCTTAAGAAATAAATGATTCAGTATCATTTATTTCTCAAGAGATAATTTAACCTCTTGAAATTTCAAAGTAACAAGAAAACTATAAACTGAGTGGGGATAGTCTATCCTGTTTCTCCCATGGAATGAGGATAAAATCTGGACAGAACGTATGACGCAACTATTTGAAGACTCTGAAAAGTATATAAGGGACTTCCCTCGTGGCACAGTGGTTAAGAATCAGCCTGCCAATGCAGGGGTCACGGGTTCCAGCCCTGGTCCAGAAAGACCCCACATGCCATGGAGCAACTAAGCCTGTGCACAACTACTGAGCCTGCACTCTAGAGCTCGCAAGCCACAATTACTGAAGCCCACGCGCCTAGAGCCCGTGCTCCACAGCAAGAGAAGCCACCACACAATGGGAAGCCCACACACCGCAACGAAGACCCAACGCAGCCAAAAATAAACAAATTTATGTTTTAAAAAAAAGAAAAGTAGATGATAGCAGGTGGAGCGGGGAATTTAAAGTACCACCAAACGTGAGATGATTTATTCTGCCCTTCTTCCCTCTGGTATGCCCCAGCATGGACTTGGGGCAGTTTAAAACTTGGAAATTGGGGCTTCCCTGGTGGCGCAGTGGTTGAGAGTCCGCCTGCCGATGCATGGGACACGGGTTCGTGCCCCGGTCCGGGGCCCGTGAGCCATGGCCGCTGAGCCTGCGCGTCTGGAGCCTGTGCTCTGCAATGGGAGAGGCCACAACAGTGAGAGGCCCGCGTACCGCAAACAAACAAACAAAAAAACAAAAAAAAAAACACTTGGAAATTGTTACTGAGCACAGACAGAACTCGAGGAGAAGTCCTACAGCTCTGGCTTGAAGAGCAGGAAAGGGGTACCTAAAACTCTGGTGAAGGGGAAGAACTATGGTTCCAAGGGGGTGGGTTGAATCCTATTGCTTTTTTGCCCCTGTCTTCCTGCCACTTAGCCCCAGACATGAGTGCAGTCATGAGAAGTGTACAACCAAGCAGGGTAACCAAGGCCCTATCTTTTCTGGCTGAAAAACCAGAAAGAGAAGCCCTTGAGAATCAAAGTACTAATCAGATCATGCAAAGGGAGGAGCTCAGGAAAGCAACTGCATGAAGTTGTTTAGGAAATCCTGGATTTAGCTCCAATATGCACATGCCTGCATCAGAAAACAAACAGCATACCCAAGACTTTGAGAGCAGAACCATGGGAGAGATCATCACCCAGGTCCCAAACTGGCCACCCACTGAGTGCTACTACACACAGGAGACAGAGCCAAAGAGTACTTCAAAGGCTTCAAAAATGAAGTGAAATTGGAACCATAATCCACAGAAGGCCGGCTGCAACTTGCAGCCTGAAGCCAATTGGGTCAAACTGTATTCTAAAATGAAATTATCAACATTCTCCATAGGGTTTGAACCAAGATCCAGAGTCTCATAATATTATATTCAAAATGTTCAATGTACAATCCAAAATTACTTATATAAAGAGCTAGGAAAATCTCAACTCATAGGGGATGAGGCAATCAACAAATGCAAATGCCAAGAATGACAAAGATGTTGGAATTATCTGACAGACTTTAAAGAAACTATTATAAAAATGTTCCACAAAGGGTGAGCATTCTTGAAAAGAACAGAAAGAAAATGTCCAAGAAACAGTAGGTATAAAAGAAATAAAAATTTAGAACCAAAACACAATAACCCTAAATAAACTCACTGGATGAACAAAATAGCAGACGGGAAACAACAAAGGAAACTGTCACTGCTCACGAAGACAGATCAATAGCAATTATTCAATCTGAACAACTGACAGAAAAAATGCACAGAGGCTCAAAGCCCTGTGGGAAAATACCAAAAGCCTAATTTACGTTATCGGTATCTCAGAAAGACAGGAAAGAGGAAAAACACTTGCTGAACATATCTTTGAATAAATGGTTACTGAAGTGCTCACTTCAGCAGCACATATACTAAAAATTGGAACAATACAGACAAGATCAGCATGGCCCCCGCTCAAGGATGACACACAAATCCGTGAAGCGTTCCATATTTCCTAAAGACCTAAATGTAAGGCCAGACACTATAAAGCTCTTAGAGGAAAACATAGGAAGAACACTCTTTGACATAAATCACAGCAAGATCCTTTTTGACCCACCTCCTAGAGAAATGGAAATAAAAACAAAAATAAACAAATGGGACCTAATGAAACTTAAAAGCTTTTGCATAGCAAAGGAAACCATAAACAAGATGAAAAGACAACCCTCAGAATGGGAGAAAATATTTGCAAACGAAGCAACTGACAAAGGATTAATCTCCAAAATATACAAGCAGCTCCTGCAGCTCAGTATCAAAAAAACAAACAACCCAATCCAAAAATGGGCAGAAAACCTAAATAGACATTTCTCCAAAGAAGTTATACAGATTGCCAACAAACACATGAAAGGATGCTCAACATCACTGATCATTAGAGAAATGCAAATCAAAACTACAATGAGCTATCACCTCACACTGGTCAGAATGGCCATCATCAAAAAATCTACAAACAGTAAATGCTGGAGAGGGTGTGGAGAAAAGGGAACCCTCCTGCACTGTTGGTGGGAATGTAAATTGATACAGCCACTATGGAGAACAGTATGGAGGTTCCTTAAAAAACTAAATATAAAACGACCATGTAATCCAGCAATCCCACTATTGGGCATATACCCTGAGAAAACCATAATTCACAAAAATAGTCATGTACCACAATGTTCATTGCAGCTCTGTTTACAATAGCCAGGACATGGAAGCAACCTAAATGTCCATCAACAGATGAATGGATAAAGAAGATGTGGCACATATATACAATGGAATATTATTCAGCCATAAAAAGAAACAAAATTGAGTTATTTGAAGTGAGGTGGATGGACCCAGAGTCTGTCATACAGAGTGAAGTAAGTCAGAAAGAGAGAAACAAATACCATATGCTAACACATATATATGGAATCTAAAAAAAAAATGGTTCTCATGAACCTAGGGGCAGGACAGGAGTAAAGATGCAGACGTAGAGAATGGACCTGAGGACACGGGGAAGGGGAAGGGGAAGCTGGGACAAAGTGAGAAAGTGGCATGGACATACATACACTACCAAATGTAAAATAGATAGCTAGTGGGAAGCAGCTGCATAGCACAGGGAGATCAGCTCACGTCTTTGTGACCACCTAGAGGGGTGGGATAGGGAGGATGGGAGGGAGACGCAAGAGGGAGGGGATATGGGGATATATGTATGCATATAGCTGATTCACTTTGTTATACAGCAGAAACTAACACAACATTGTAAAGCAATTATACATCAATAAAGATGTTAAAAAATATATATATGGTTACTGAAGATTCTCCAAATTTGGCAAAAGATATAAACCTATAGATTGAAAAAGTTCAGTGAACCCCTGTGAGAAAATACATATATTGGTCTCCCAGCCTCAACCCCTCCTCTTCCTGGCACAGAACTCCTAAAATTCTTGTAATTTCCTAAGTGATAGGAGCACTAGGTGTACCTCCTGTTCTACTGAGGAAACTCTAGGTAGGTTCTTGGATGGCTCCTGGTTGGGAGCTGGTCACCAGAAAGATCAAGCCATGATCAGAAGCCTGGAATTTTCAGCCCCGTGCCCTGTCCTCCAGAGAGGGGAGAGGCGCTGGAAATGGAGTTAATAATTGATCATGCCTACAAGAAGAAGCCTCCATAAAATCCCAAGAGTAGGAGGTTCACAGAGCTTAAAGGTGAGTGAACACATCCACATAGGGAGGGTGATGTACCCCAACTCCACAGGGACAGAAGTTCCTGCACTCAGGACTCTCCCAGACCTCGCCTTATATATATCTCATTGGGCTAATCATCTGTATTTTTTATTATATCCTTTAATAAACTGGTAAATGTAAGTAAATGTTGCCCTCACTTTTGTAAGCCACTCTAGCAAGTAAGTCAAACCCAAGGAGCGAGGTCTTTGGAACCTTCTATCTATAGCTAGTTGGTCAGAAGCACAGGTGATGATAACCCAGGCTTGTGACTGACACATGCAAGGCGAGGGCAGGGTGTCGTCTTCTGGGACTACTGAGGCTACAGGCCCTTAACCGGTGGGACCTAACATTATCTCCAGGTAGAAAGTGTTAAAAATTCAGTTAAAATTGTAGGACACCCAGCTGGTGTTGCAGAGAATTGCTTGTTGAAGGGAAACATCGCCACACATTGGGTGACCAGAGTGACAGAAGTGAAGTGTTCTGAGTAATAAAGGAGACACACAGGAAAAAAAAACACATAACAGGAAAGAACTGGGTTTCTCCCGACACAGGGGGAAAACTGGGTTCTTTCCCTTTACAACCTCAAACAAGATAAACCCAAAGAAATCTATCTCCAGACATATCATAAACTAACTGTTGAAAATCAAAGACAAAGAAAAACCTTGAAAGCAGCCAGAGAAAAATAACACATTACTTACCGGAAAGTGGTTCTCAACTGGGGATTATGTTGTCCCCAAGAGGATATTTGACAATGTCTGTTGACATTGTTGATAATCACAACTTGGGCAGGCAGGGAGCTGCTGGTATCTAGTAGGTAGAGACTAGAAAAAACTTAAAAGAAACACTCTACCCAACATGAAACATTTCCCAAGAAATGTTTAAAAGAAACACTCTACCCAACATGAAACATTTCCCAAGATATACTGTATCTGTCTAAAACAAAGATATAAAACAGGTATCAACAGATTTTAAGGAAATATAAACATATAAGGTATGCTTACGAACCATAATGGAATTAAACTAGAAGTTAATAACAAAAAGATAACTGGAAAATCTCCAATCATTTGGAAATTTAAACTACATAGTCCAAAAAAAAAAAAAAAATCCACAGGTCAAAGAGGAAGTCTCAAGGGAAATTAGAAAATATTTGGAACTGAACAAAAATTTTAAAAATACACCAAGATTTATGGGATTAAGTGCTTTAAAGGGAAATTCATAGCATCATATGTTTACATTAGAAAAAAAAGAAAGGTCTCCAATTAATAACCCAAGCTTCCAACTTAAAAAACTAGCAAAAGGAAGCACAAAATAAACCCAAAACAAGCAGAATAAATGAAATACTGAAGAGCAAAATCAATGAAAAGAAAGAAAGAAGGTAAAGATCAATGAAACCAAATGCTGTTTCTTTGGAGGAACATAAATAAATAAATTAAACCTCTGGCCAGACTGACAAAGATGATGAGAGAGAGAGAGGGAAACAGAGGGGGGGCGGGGGGGGGGGGGCAAGAGATCACAAACTACCAATATCAGGAACAAAGGAGATAACACTATAGGCCCCAAGTCAATTAAAGCATAATGAGGGAATACTGCAAAACTTTATGCACCTCTATTCAACAACTTGGATGAAATGAACCAATTTTTCAGAAACTACAAATCACCAAAACTACGCAAGATAAAATAGCCAAAAAAGCCCTGTAACTATTTTCAAAGACTGAATTTGAGCTAAAAAAAATAAAAAGTCTTCTGAGGAAGAAATCTCTATGCTCAGGTGGTTTCACTGGCAAATGCTATCAAACGTTTAAAGAAATAACACCACCTCAGCACAACCTCTTCCAGAACACATAAGCAAGCACTTCACAAGACAGTTTGAGGGTTTATTACCCTGATAACAAAGTCAAAGACAACACAAAAAAATAAAACTACAAACAAATATCCCTCATCAAGAGAAATACAGTAAGCTGTCAACCAAAAAGTGAGCAAATTGAATCAAGGAATATGTTCAAAGAATAAACGCCACAACCAAGTGGAATTTATCACAGGAATGTAAGATTGGTTCAATATTTGAAGAACAATATAATCCATCGTAGTAACAGCCTAAAACAAATGTATGCTCATATCAATTTTTGCAGAAAAAGCATTTGACACAAACCAACATTCACTCATTATAAAGACGATCAGCAAACTAGGAATATAAATAATATCCTCAACCACATAAAGGGCATCTACAAAAACCCTACAGCTAACATTTTACTTAAAGGTCAAAGACTGGATGTTTTCTCACAAAGGGTAAGAAAAAGGCAAGGATGTCTACTCTCATTCAAAGAACTCGGGCAGTGTAACAAGGCAAGAAAAGGAAACAAAAGGCATATAGATTGGAAAAGAAGTGAAACTATGCCAACTTGCAATGACATGATTGTCTAAGTAGAAAATTTCACACAATCTATTAAGAAAACAAACTTTTAGGGAAATTCCCTGGCGGTCCAGGGGTTAGGACTCAGAGCTTTCACTTCCAGGGCCCGGGTTCAATCCCTGCTCAGGGAACTAAAGTCCCAAGCCTTGCAGAGCAGCCAACAAAATATAACATTTTTTTTTAAACTTTTAGAACTAATTAGTTTAGCAGCAATGTAAATATACTTAACATTGCTGAACAATATGCTTTAAAATGGTTAGTATGGTGAATTTTATGTGTACTTTACAGTTTAAAATAAAAAATCATTTATAACAGCAGGCCCCCCAATTTAAATACACTGGTATGAATCTCACAAAACACATGTAGGACTTGTTGACTTCCAGCAGAATTTTGAGAACCAAAAACTGGTTCTAAAATATATATGGAAAGGCAAAGTAACTAGAATAGCTATAACAATTTGAAAAAGAATAAGGTTAGAAGAATAACACTACCCAATTTTAAGACTTACTATTTAAAGCCACAGCTGCCAAGAAAGTATAGTATTGACAAAAGGATAGACATATAAATCAACGGAGCAAAACAGAATCCAGAAATATTCACACAAACATGGCCAAATGATTTGTGACAAAAACGCAAAGGCAATTCAATGCAGAAAGGACAGTCTTTTCAACACACTGTGTTGGATTAACTAGACATCGATATGCAAAAAAAATGTGTCTGCCTAAGCCTCACACATTATACAAAAATTAATACAAAATGCATCATAGGTATAAATGTAAAACATAAGGCTAGGGACTTCCCTGGTGGTGCAGTGGTTAAGAATCCTCCTGCCAATGCAGGGGACACGGGTTTGAGCCCTGGTCTGGGAAGATCCCACATGCCATGGAGCAACTAAGCCGGTGCACCACAACTGCTGAGCCTGTGCTCTAGAGCCTGCGAGCCACAACTACTGAGCCCACGTGCCACAACTACTTACTGAAGCCCACATGCCTAGAGCCCGTGCTCTGCAACAAGAGAAGCTACCACAATGAGAAGCCTGCACACCGCAATGAACAGTAGCCCCTTCTGGCCGCACCTAGGGAAAGCCCACGTGCAGCAACGATGACCCAACGCAGCCAAAAATAAATAAATTTAGATTAAAAAAAAAAAAACATAAGGCTGTAAAACTTCACAACAGGAGAAAACTTTCATAGGCTAGATTTAAGTACAGTTTTTAGACAACACACCAAAAGTACTATACAAAAAGGGGGGATGGTCGAAATAAATAAATTGGACTTCATTAAAGTTTAAAACTTTTGTTCTGATAAAGAAAATGATAAGGGAATGGGAAGAATTACTCATCAGGAGAAAATATCTGCAAATCACATAGTTGGCTAAAGACTTGTATCCATGACAGATGAAGAACTCTCAAAACCCAATAATAAGAAAACAACCCAATTAAGTAGCAAAAAAGGTAACCAGACATTTCAAAGAGGATATGCAGAAGATAATTAGTACATGAAAAAATGCTCAACAGGTGGCGCAGTGGTTTAGAGTCCAGCTGCCGATGCAGGGGACACGGGTCCGTGCCCCGGTCTGGGAAGATCCTACATGATGCGGAGCGGCTGGGCCTGTGAGCCATGGCCGCTGAGCCTGCGCGTCCGGAGCCTGTGCTCCGCAACAGGAGAGGCCACAACAGTGAGAGGCCTGTGTGCCGCAAAAAAAAAAAAAAAAAAAAAAAAAAATGCTCAACATCATTAGCCATTACATAAATGTAAATAAAACCAAAATGAGATACCACTACACATCTATTAGAGCAGCTAAAATAAAAAGCAACAACAATACCAAATGCTGGTGATGATGCTGACCATCTGGATCACTCAAAAATTACTGGTGGGATAGATACACTACCAAATGTAAAATAGGTAGCTAGTGGGAAGCAGCCGCATGGCACAGGGAGATAGCTCGGTGCTTTGTGACCACCTAGAGGGGTGGGAGGGAGGGAGAGGCAAGAGGGAAGAGATATGGGAACATATATATATTTATAACTGATTCACTTTGTTGTGAAGCAGAAACTAACACACCATTGTAAAGCAATTATACTCCAATAAAGATGTTAAAAAAAAAATTACTGGTGGGAATGTAAAAATGGTACAGCCACTTTGGAGATGAGTTTGTCAGTTTCTTATAAAGTTAAACATATTTATCATATGACACACACCAACTCTTTATTTGTTGGTGGGGGCAGCAAATAAAACACCCCCAAGGTTGCCATGGGGGTGTTTTTTTTGGTGCAATAGGATTATCCTATATCCTGACTGCGATGGCAGAACACAAATATATACATGTTAAAACTCAAAGAAATTTCTACCCCCCAAAAAGGCCATTTTCAAGCATATTTAATTCCATACTTTTTTTATAATAAGCCAGTTGGCAGGATGACATCAAGAACATGATAGACACCATTGTAAAGCAATTATACTCCAATAAAGATGTTTTAAAAAAAAAGAACATGATAGAGTCATAAAGAAAAACAACAAGACTAACATCTTCCTCAAGTCTCTATAACATACTGTATGTTATAGAGTCTCTATAACATACTGTATATATGTCTCTGTAACCCTGTAACCCAAGTCTCTATAACATACTGTCCTGTCTGAATCCTGAAGACTCCCTTCTTCTAGGATGAACAAATCAGGGGCCCCCAGTTTATCTGAAAGGCATGCCACTTTCAATGGATTTCAATACTCAATTATTTTGAAGGATGTTAAGAGAGATTTCCTATCTAGTAGTTTACCTGTATCTGACAGAGTATTGTAAGCTTTCCTGACCATCAATCTTTTTTTTTTTTAATAACTTTATCTTTGACTGCATTGGGTCTTCATTGCTGCACACGGCTTTCTCTAGTTGCGGCGAGACAGGGCTACTCTTCACTGAGGTGCACACGCGTCACACTGTGCTGGCTTCTCTTGTTGCAGAGCGTGGGCTCTAGGCGTGTGGGCTCAGTAGTTGTGGCTCGCAGGCTCTAGAGCTCAGGCTCAGTAGTTGTGGCACACGGGCTTAGCTGCTCCACAGCATGTGGGATCTTCCCCAACCAGGGCTCGAACCCCTGTCCCCTTCATTGGCAGGCGGATTCTTAACCACTGCACCACCAGGGAAGTCCCTGACCATCAATCTTAAAGCTTCTTCTTTAAAATCAGGCTTATTTCCCTCCATTTTCTTCTTGGACTCAGTAACTTATCCCTATTTTGGTTATCAAATGAGCCCTACATTCATCCTTAAAATACACTCAATCTGAGTTTCCAATGAAAGTATTTAAGTTAAATCCCCTTAAAGAGAAGGAAAGGGGTCTCAATGATGAAAATAGAGCTCCTGTGAAGAAGGTAAGAAAATAAAAGTTACCTACAAACCTATCACACCACTGTTAGTGTTTTGACTTTTGCCCTTCTGGGTTGTCCTTTTATGTGTGTTCTTAAATGGTTTATATGAGTAAATTAAACATTCTTAATTTTTTCAGTATTTTGAAATAGTTGACTCATCTTCTCCTTAAACTGAAGTTTTCACTATTGTTTTTGTTTGTTCGTTTGTTTATTTATTTTTTTGGCCACGCCATGCGGCTTGTGGGATCTTAATTCCCTGACCAGGGATTGAACCCAGAACACCGCAGTTAAAGTGCCGAATCCTAACCACTGGACCGCCAGGGAATTCCCTTCACTATTGTTTAAAGAAGAAACCCTCACTGTGGGGGGGGCGGAAGAGAGACACAACTGTCCCATTAAATTATAGGTTAACTCTCACACCTCATTTTGATACCCACTGAGTTTGATCCACTACTGTACACATCACAGCGTTAATAGAACAAAACTCACATTTGATTCAGTTCAACTGCTCTCTAATAGGCGTCACAAGAAGTAAAAACTTCAGTGTGGGACTCGGAGTTTTGTTTTGTTTAAATGTACTTCTGTGCTTTCAAAAACAGGAAGAAAAAAAAAGTTGAGGGAGAGAGAAAAGGGAAGCATGTAGGAGGGCAAGAAGCACCATGCCGTTTCCCCCATACTTTGCCCTATGCATCTCTTCCATTTGGCTATTCCTGACTTGGATCCTTCATAATAAACTGGTAACCGCAGCAAGAGGTAGGAGAAAGCAGCGGAGAAAGGGGAGGGAGAGCCCAAAGCACTGTGTAGGACACAAGGGTGATTTTTAACCTTATTCCTAAATCATCTTTGATCCCACCAAAGTTTTTGTTTGTTTGTTTTCTGTTTGGGGGTGTTTTTTTTTTCTTGGCCTCCTTTTTCAACTCGTGCTACTTGGTAGTCTACTTGGTTTATGAATGCCTTCTCCTAAATTACCTGAATGCCCTTCTAGAATGAAGTGTATGATTACAATTCGACTTGTTATTCTACCACTCATTCTTCGAAAAGTTTTATGCCAAGTGATGCCAGGCACTGAGGATAAGATAGTCTCCTGTGTCATAAGAAATACATATCTGGTCTTTGTCCCTGGTTCCTGACACAGAGCTCCTAAATCCCATAGTTTCCTGAATGATAGGAGTGACAGGAGTGTCTTTTATTCTGACGAGGCAACTCTCAGTAGGCCCCTAGATAGCTTCAGGATGAAGGTCTGGTCGTCAGAAAGACTAAGGCACAATTGGAGGTTTGGAATTTACATCCTCACTTCTCCACTTCCGGGAAGAAGAGAGGGGCTGGAGACTGAGTTAATCACTAATGGTCAGTGATTTAACCAATCCCACGTATGTACGGAAGTCTCCATAGAAACCTAAAAAGACTGGGTCCGGAGAGCTTCTGGGCTGGTGAACATGCGGCAATGTGGGGAGAATGGGAAACGGAGAGGGCATGGAAGCTCCACGCCCCTTTCCCATACCTTACCCTATGCACCTCTTCCACCTGGCTGTTCCTGAGTTGTACCCTTTATAGTAAATTATAGTAGTAGTAAGCAAGGCACTTTTCCCGAGTTCTGTGAGCCATTCTAGTGAATTACCAAGGGGAGTGGGGGCCTTGTGGGACCCTCCATCCAGATTTATAATCAGCCAGGCAAAAAGGTGAGGAGACTTGGCATCCCACTGCACCTGGCACCTGAAATGAGGGCAGTCCTGCGAGACGGAACCCTTAACCTGTGGCGTCTGACACTAAATCCGATAGTTAGCATCAGAATTGAATTGAATTGTAGGACACCTAGTTGTTGTTGGAGGGTCAGAGAAGTGGTATTGGAGAAGACACCATGTATCTGATATCAGAAATGCTGTCAATGAAAACGACAAAGGTCCTCTCTCTCGATGTTCTCAATCAGGCCGACAAGGCTCTTACTTCACACTTAGGTTACCATTTTGCACAGAAAAGAACAAGGGTAAGTATTTTTAAGGCTCTTGAGAGTTTAAAACAAAGATCTATTGGATCATGTGCAGAAAAAAGATTTAAAGTTTAAAAATGTTTAAAGTTTTTTAAAAGTCACTTTGGCTGTTTGGCCATGGAGCATTGAAGTCTGGATAACTACTACACTATCTCCCACCCACGAGTAGTTAACTTCTTTTCCTCTCAGTCTTTATTCATGGGATCGCACGTATTCCTAATCGCCAATCTAAACAGAAACAGATTGGTGCTTTGTGACTATCTAGATGGGTGGCATGGGGTGGGAGGGAGGTCCAAGAGGGAGGGGATATAGGTATACATACAGCTGATTCACTTCATTGTACGGCAGAAACTAACACAACATTGTAAAACAATTTTACTCCAATTAAAAAAAAAAAGAGAGAGAGAAAGAGACACGGGGCTCTGTGCACACAGAGGATAGGCCATGTGAGGACACAGTGAGAAGGCAGTCACCTGAAAGCCAGAGAAAGGCAAGAATCCAATCCTGTTGACACCTTGATCTTGGACTTCCAGACTCCAGAACTGTGAGAGAATAAGCTTCTCTTGTTTAAGTCAAAAAAAAAAAAAAAAAAAAAGCCAGAAACAGAGATTTACCAATTATTTCTTCTTTAATCTCCCATAACTTCAAGTGAATACTGCTGAAACCAAAAACCTCTTTTTTTATGACCTTTCCTATTTACAACCATAAGTAATCTGTTTGTGGTTGTGGATAGTTTAATGTAATTCAGACAGAAAGGACCAATTGTTTTCATTTGAAGAGTTACAGGACTCATTTGCAGATTATGAAATTGAAAGAGCAATTTCACAACTTGGCACTAACACAGAATCTTAAAATTAGTGCTCAGGCACCCCTAAAGATGATTTTAAAGCTTGAGAACACACAACAGTAGCCCTCTATGGCCACCCCTCCATAGGCTGGTTGTGCCTATGGGCTGTTTTTCCCATTTACAGCTGGTGAGATGCTTTAATTGGTTGATGTACGACTGACTCCTCTACAGGGTGGTGGCCATGGGTACAGGAAAGCGCACCAAAGGCAGCATGGGGTGGGGGTGGGGGGACCTTAAGGACACCGGGTGTCCTGTGGCCAGAGAGCAAAAGGGAGGAAAGTGAAGGATAACCTCAAGGCTAAGCCCACATGACCTAAGTCATATTAAATTTCACAGAGAAAGCAAAGCGATGATTCGAGAGGCAAAAAAATCGGTTTTAGACACCTTAAATTCAATGGGTATTCAAGTGAATGTTTGCTTCCAAGTAGAAAACAAAAACAGTAGGAACAAATGGAACTTCTAAGAGAGGAAAAACAAAGAGTGCACAGATTTGTTCACATTTAAGAATGGAGAAGCACATGTTGGGGAATAATACACAAGAGTAACCATGACTAAAACCTGCAGGGAAAGGAACTGAGGGCATAAATGCTGCAAAGAAAATGAACAACCGGGACTTCCCTGGTGGTCCAGACTCTGCGCTCCCAGTGCAGGGGGCCCAGGTTCAATCCCTGGTCAGGGAACTAGATCCCGCATGCCGCAACTAAAAGATCCCGCACACAGCAACGAATATCCCGCACGCCACAACTAAAAGATCCTGTACACAGCAACGAATATCCCGCACGCCACAACTAAGATGTGGCGCAGCCAATTAATTAACTGATTAATTAATATTTTTAAAAAAGAAAGAAAATGAACAACCAAGGAAATACCAACACACGTGGTCCCAGGAGGAGCACGATCACACTGTGATCTCTAAATACCATTTCCCAAGAAAGCAGGCTTTTTGAAGAAAGGGCCGATTCCACCCCTTGAAACAGGAAATGTACGTGACAAACCTGGAATTTCTTAAACCAACCATCAGGGAAGCTATCACTATTGAGGAAGCATCAAAAGGACAGGCCTCTCAGGAGAGGAGAATTTCAGTATCAATAAGAATGATTCCAGGCACTGCATTGGTGGCGCCGTGGTTAAGAATCTGCCTGCCAATGCAGGGGACACGGTTTCGAGCCCTGATCCGGGAAGATCCCACATGCCACACAGCAACTAAGCCCGTGCGCCACAACTACTGAGCCTGTGCTCTAGAGCCTGCGCGCCACAACTCCTGAGCCCATGTGACACAACTACTGAAGCCCGCGAGCCTAGAGCCCATGCTCCGCAACAAGAGAAGCCACCGCAATGAGAAGCCCACACACTGCAACGAAGAGCAGCCCCACTCGCTGCAACTAGAGAAAGCCCGCATGCAACAACGAAGACCCGACGTAGCCAAAAATAAATAAATAAATAATTTAAAAAAGAATGCTTCCAGTAATTCTGAAACCCAAGTGTGTTTAAACTCATTAGCTCATAGTTACACAAAAACTCATTGATTCAAAAACAAAAACAACTCATTGGTTACCCTTGTAGGATGCCAAGGCACCCAATATTTATAAGGTAGTAAATAAGTGGAAAGAATGAAGTATTTTTCCTATCTCTCTTACACAAACCGTACTTCAGTAGAGTAATTCAATAGCCTGCAAGGACAAGTTCCTCTTTACAAACGCATTCTGACTAATACATGAAGAAATTGTAGAATTAGAGTACTACCATCCTGCAGCCACACGACAATGAATCTAAGCAATGATCAATGGCATTTCATAACCCAAAGACAGGCATCATGTACCTCCTGATATAAGAATACAGCACCACCTATTACTTTGTCTTGTGCAAACAAACCAAAAGTGAACTTGAGTCTAATCCAAGGCCCACAAGGCTCAGAGGAACATGGTAAGTCACCACACATGGATGTAGTTCAGCAAAGTAAGAATGGGGAACATTCTGCAGAATAAACCAACTTCAACAAATACACTACACCCTCCCCCGCACCCCAAAAAAAAAGACATACCTATTGATTAAATGTCTTGAAAAATATCTTATTTGGATCCTGACTCAAATAGTTTTTTTAAAAAAGATAATCAAGGAAATATGAATGATTAGATTTGATATGTGAGAGTTACTATTCATTTAATACATTTATTTTTTAAAGAGACTGTTATGGGTTGAACTGTGTCTTCCCCAAAATTCACAGAACGGAGTCTTAATTCCTAGCACCACAGCTCGACTATATTTGGAGACAGGGTCTTTACAGAGGTAGTCAAGGTCATTAGGGTGGTCCCTAATCCAGTAGAGCTGGTGTCCTTATAAAAAAGAGAAATTTGGACACAGACACACACAGCAGCAACACCACACGAAGGGTGGATTTACACTGTCGCAAACCAAGGAACTACCCAAAGAGAGAGAGGCCTCAAACAAATCTTTCTATCACAGCCCTCAGCAGGAGCCAAATGTGCTGACATCTTGTTATCAGACTTCTAGCCTCCAGAACTACGAGATTAAAAGTTTGTTGTTTAAGCCACCCAGTTTGTGGTGTTTTGTTCAGCAGCCCTAGCAAACTAATTTGGAGACATTTAACTTTTAGGGATGCATTCAGTATTTACTGAATTAAGTGACGTGATGTCTAGGATGTACTTTATGTACAGTAGTCTGGGAAAGGATGAAGAGGTTAGAGTTATTAAAAAGAAAAGAGACTGGCTATATATTGATAATGGTTGAAACTGAGTGTCATTATATTAGCATTTCTTTTTGTTTATGTCTGATATTTTCCATAATAAAAAGTTTAAATAAAGGGCATAGAGATCTCTGAGATGACCATCCCAGAAGAACTATAAAGCACAGGATACAAGTCCAGGCATTGAGTGCAAGGGCATGGTAAACACAGGGAGAGAGCAGATTAGGAGCAGAAATATGTGCCTTGTACACCACTCACCTAGGGGTCACAGGGAGACACTGGTATTCCCCAAACCCCTTGCACCAGCTCATCTCTCATGAAGCAAAGCCTGGCCCGTCCCAGAGCAACGATGCATGAAGAACTCTACCACCCTCCGTTCTCTAAATGGAACAGTTTACCAATAACTTCCCCAAATAACCTGTCCAAGCCCATTCATCACTCATAACCACATATTTCCTCCAGACCTAGGGAGGATCCAGTTTCTATTGGGTTCACTGTCCAGCCTTCAGGGGCATGGTGAAAGCAAATAAATGATGATAATTTTAAGAAATAGAAACTTACCTTTCAGGGGAAGTGTTCTGTTTGAGTAACCTGATTAAGAGCAGAAACTCTACCACTTTCCAGCTGCATGACCCTGGGCAAGTTACTTCACCTCTCTGACCTCAGCTGCCTCATCTGTAAAATGGGGACATGGGACTGTGGTGAAGATTAAAACAAGTTAATTCAGCACCCGGCACATTAGTGCTCAGTAAGAGTCAGCTATTTATTGGCCAGTGCTCAGAGTCAGGCCATGGAGAAGAAAGATCCCCTATCAGTGTCAACGGTCTCATACTTGTTGTAAAAGTTCCTTCAAAATTACTTGACAGAGATCAACTACTTCTAACAACTGTTCATACTCAAATTCACTGAAGCCATGGTGATCTTCAAACAGTCCAACAAAACCTCTTCTTTCAGATTCCTGGACCCAATTCCAAAGTGTGGAGGGGTGGTGTTCCCACACCACCAATAAACAACTCTTAGATATTAGATGCACGTCTCACAATCCAACTCATTTCTGACACTATCTACGTGACACTATCTACCTGGAGATAGAATCTGGTTAAGGGTTCAGTCCCGTAAGACTGCCCTCCACCCTTCAGAAGCCAAATGCAAGCCCAGGCTGTCACGTGTACTTCAGACCAAACAACTACAGACAGGAGGTTCCAACAAGCCCTCCCTGGGTCTGATTAATTTACTAGAGAAGCTCAAAGAGCTCACAGAAACATTTTACTTACTGGATCACCAGAATATAGTTTAGGAACAGCCGGACGGAAGAGGTGCCTAGGGCAAGGTGTGAGGGAAGGGTGTGCAGCTTCCATGCTCTCTCGAGCACACCATTCACTCCACACTTTACCACTTTCCCCACATGTTCACCAACTAGGAAGCTCTCTAAATCCAGTCCTTTGGGGTTTTTATGAGGCTTCATTACATAGGTATGATTGATTAATCATTCGCATTGGCAACTAATTCAACCTCCAGCACCCTCTCCCGTCCCCGGAGGCAGGGGTGGGTGACAGCACACTGTGACTCAAAGTTCTAACCCTCTAATCACCTGGTCAGTAGCTCTTACCCTTAAGCGGTTTCCAAAAGTCATATCATTAACTTAACGAAAGACACCTTCATCATCTCACCACTTACGAAATTCCAAGGGTTTTAAGGAGCTCTGGGTCAGAAACGGACCAAGAGCAAATATATATTTTTATTATAAACCACAATATCACACCTGCACCCAAGGGATTCCCTGGGGGCCAAAGAGGGAACCAGCAGGCAAGGTTCTATGCCACCTTTGAATAACTCTAACTTTATCTATATTCACATACCAGGTTTCTGCCATACCATCTCCTCCGAAGAAAAGAGAGAACTTTGAAAATCACCAACCCAGAACAGTGTTTTTCTGCTACTACATTACGACTCCAAGATGTCTGCTGCAAAAGGCAACCTTTAAGGGGCTTCCCTGGTGATGCAGTGGTTAAGAATCCGCCTGCCTGGGGCTTCCCTGGTGGCGCAGTGGTTGGGAGTCTGCCTGCCGATGCAGGGGACACGGGTTCGAGCCCTGGTCCGAGAAGATCCCACATGCTGCGGAGCGGCTAGGCCCATGAGCCATGGTCACTGAGCCTGCGTGTCTGGAGCCTGTGCTCCGCAATGGGAGAGGCCACAGCAGTGAGAGGTCCGCGTACCGCAAAAAAAAAAGAATCCGCCTGCCAATGCAGGGGACACGGGTTCGAGCCCTGGTCTGAGAAGATCCCACGGACCGTGGGGCAACTAAGCCCGTGTGCCACGCCTACTGAGCCCGCGTGCCTAGAGCCCATGCTCTGCGACAAAAGAAGCCACCGAAACGAGAAGCCCGTGCACGACAACAAAGAGTAGCCCCTGCTCGCCGCAACTAGAGAAAGCCTGCGCTCAGCAGCGAAGACCCAGTGCAGCCAAAAATAAATAAATAAAATTAAGTTAAAAAAAAATAAGTACCAGCCTCATCTCACAAGGTGTCCTATTACAGTGTATTTTTCATTACAGTCTGAAACACAGGCATCGCTCTAAAGCTTTAGCCCTTCTGCCAGAGAGTGGATGTAACTCGCTTGAGTGTAATTTACAGGGAAGTTCAGCCTCATCCCACTACATTTATTTTACCACCCATGCCACGCTCCCCACCCCCAAACTTCAGAGAAAAAACTTCTTTTCATCATGAAAGAAGCCAAGGCTTTCTAACATTCCTTATGCCCTAGAAGTCAACTTTCTCCAAACTGGTTACTAGGGGGTGGGTTCAAACTAACAAGCCAAAGTGTTTCAATAAAGAAAGTGTTCTGTTAGGGCAATCCTATGGCCCAACAGAAAAAGCCTTTTAAGATTTCCTACAAGATCTACTTACTTCCAAAAATTGCCTCAAGCTTACACAGAACAACCAAAAAGAACTTCGAAAGAGAAATCATTAAGATAACTCTGCTGAGGAAAAAAAGCAAAGAATATTTTACATTGCAATGTTCGACTTGTAGTTTGGGGCTTTCATTTTCAGCATACTGGTTACTTGCTTTCCATGTCAAGAACCAGAGACCAACCCCCTGGTATGTCAG
Source organism: Tursiops truncatus (assembly GCF_011762595.2). Classification (NCBI taxonomy): domain Eukaryota; kingdom Metazoa; phylum Chordata; class Mammalia; order Artiodactyla; family Delphinidae; genus Tursiops; species Tursiops truncatus. The sequence continues at coordinate 30,473,018 of NC_047042.1, read as the reverse complement.
AAGCCTGGATGCAATTTGAGGATGCTTTAGTTATGAAGAGCCCCCCTTTACTCCCCTATGTTTAGGCCAGGAGACAGCTTCCACTTCCTTTACTCAATCACACCAGACAACACATGTGGCAGAAAAATGGATCTTACAGTGTGGAAACCTCTTCAGAGTTTCTTCCCAAGATATTCATCTTCTCACCTCAATTAAGTCCAGGAAAAATCTGATATCCAGGCCTTGAGGTAAAGCCAACAGACATTCTGCATTTTCCAGCAAGTTGTAATTTTAAATTATGCATTCCCCATAAGTATTTGTCAGATCATATATTCAAAACTTTGCCTCAGAAAATACAGTCACTCCAGGCATGGGCAGTCAGGGCCTTATGATGCAAACCACTAACTCAGTAGCTCAGTCTGTTTTGCCAGACACTAACCTCTGTGGAAGCATCATTCTACTTTCAATACCTGACCCCCAAATGAGAACCTAACTTGCTCTTTACTCTAGACCCTTCATTTACATAATTAATGGGCGTTACATTTCCCTTCCAGGAGGGTATTCCCTTTTAACATTTTATGAGTACTAATAACTTTGATTGGAGAGTACTATTAAGATGATAAGATTAGGAAAAACTCTCTCTGAGAAGTCCTTTCCTAAGGCCTTGGCAATTTATTTTTTAAATGAAGAAAGATACCCCTTAAATTCAGGAAATGGGGCCTATTTAAGACACTGAGTCAGGCAAAACAAAAAGGATTCTTCTCAAAGGTGTTTAAAGTCAAGTGTTCTGGGGCTCTATCCCTTCTTCACCTCTTTGGTGTTTGCCCAAGGTGTTCCCTCAAACCCTTATCACACATGTTTACATCCCTTAGGGCATCTGAGGATGCAGATCTGTCCAACATTAGGACTATTTGTAGAGGAGCCCTTCCAGTTCTGGTCACACCACAGATCTGTTCTTCCAGTACCTCAGGCAAGAGGGTTGGAGGGGGAGTAGAAACAGTTTCTTCTATTTCCCTTCTACATTCCACCTATTTGGGGGAAAAAACAAACCTACCTAATTCTCCAGCAGCAGGTCCTTCCAAAAGTTAGTTTCCCCATATCTTTATCTGCCAAAACACTTAAGCAGTGAAACATTTAGCCAGTCCAGAACACTTGAGTGCACTTTACCATCAACCAAAACTAATGGGCTAGAAATCATTTAAGCCCCACATGACACACAAAGCGTGCATGATGTGGTATTCCAAGAACTTGAGAGGAATCCCCGTGTGTCATTCAGCAGGATCTAGTGGTAAAAAGGTAATGTAAATAAGAAATAAAAACATAAAATAAAGTATCACAGTGGTATAAAGATAATCAACAATCCAGTTACAGACCTTATAAAACGCCTCATAGCACTGTTATCTCATGGTGTTTCTGCCATGGTCCCAGATTCTGTCATTTCTTTGATGACCTCACAGAAAATGGCTTAGAAGAGCACTGGCAGAACAGGGGAGGAACTTTCACTTCTGGGATAGGACTCTGACTGGAAATTAAGCTCTCAGTTCCAAATACACCTTCCAACTCTGTGATGCTGGGACTGGGACTCTGCCCTATTATCGCACCTTTGCCAGCCATTCCCTGGTGGTTTCTGCTGACAGAATGCACAAGAGGGGGACTGGAGAGCACGAGTGGAGGTGACACGTGTTCCTTCCCATTTATCAGCATCATCCTAACAGCCATGGGTTTGGGACTCTAGCGGCTCTGGGCATTCCCAGAACCAGCTTCATCACTTCCCTTCTTCCCCCATCCCAGGCACCAGCCACAGCCAGGGAGCATCCTTTGCTCACCCTCAGCTACTCGGAGCTCTTCCTTCAAGCTTCTAGGATCTGATAACCTCACCCTGTTCCCTTAACCCCTTTCCTCCCCACTCAGTCTCAGGGTGGGAGCTGCTATAGTCCTCACTATCTATGGATTCCGTCTTTGCTCATTCAGCCCTCTAGCAACTGTGTAATTCTCCACATTTAATTCCCCCTGGTATATTACCTGTTTTTTTGTGTGTGCTATATAGGCTGCATCTGAGTTAAGCACAAGAACTTTAAGTTGGGAGGAAATGAATTTGTTGTTCATACCATAGCTAAAATGTAGGGTGCACTTATATGTACCAAGCATTTTTTAAGGGTTTGAGCATGCATAATCCTATTAACGCCCATAGCAACCCAATCAAGTGGCTGTTATCATCCCCATGTTAGAAAGGAGGAAAATGAGGCTTTGACAATTTTAAAAAATGGTTCAGAGATCACATATCTAGTAAGCAGTGGAGCTGGGATGTAATCCCAAGTCTGACGCCAAAAGCCTCCTGCAAAAAACTCTAAGGCTTTTCTAGATACTCCATGCTGCTCCTAAGGACTGTTTACATGGTTCACAAATAACTTAGTGCAGGTGTATGCTTGCTTTTTTGTTATTCTCATAGGTCTTATTCTGTAACAGTCCCCTTCCCTTTTAATATGCCATCACTTGATTACTAAACAATGTCATTTGTCCTGTGGAATGTCCCATATTCTGGAACTGGCTAGGTGTTTCTTCATGGCATCATTTCATTTGTGCCCCTACTGTCTATACTTCTTATAAACTCAAAGTCAGATTGAAATTGAATCCAGTCAAACCTCTGTTTTTTTGACAAGAATTTTTCATCTATGTTGCTATGTATTTCCTATTGCGTCAAATCAGGAGGCACGTAATGTCTGGTCATTACATTTTCAGTGATTCTAAGATTAATTCGTGGATTCAAAGTCTAATTTTTCCATTATAAAGGGAGTCCAGACATATAACTGCAAAATTATCACCTTCTATAAGGCTTTGGCACGAGACAACCAGCAGGCTGTGTGTACAAATAAAATGTTACACAAAGTGACTCCTCAAAAAGGAAGTAACTGATGGTGGTCATTCAAGCCTTCAAAGAAAGGAAATATCCCAATAGTTCATCCTACTCCTAACAAGCCCTCAATAGTTTTTGTCAATCAGTATTTCAAACCATCCTTTAAACTGTAAAGGGGTCAAAGGTCAAGAGTTTCAAAGTCTAGTTCCACGTCTCTTTAAATTCAGAATCTGTTCTTACTTAATTCTTTGAACCCTGTGGGCCCGTATTTGCCCATTTGAAAATGGAGATAATGTCACCAACTTCACCTTACCTCAAAGGACTATGGGGGAGGGTAAAATGAAATTTTAAAAAAAAAGTTAGATGTGGCAAATAAAGATTTATTCTCACAGATTAAATTTTACCCAGAATGAAGAAGAATGCCATGAACTAAAATCTTGAGAAGCCACCAAAACTAGAATCAACAATGCTCAAGAAGCCACTGCAATCTAAATTTGAAGAGATACTATGAATGAATTATAAGGAAACTACCACTTGCCTATAGCTGATATGCTATACACTGACAATTCACTTACTTAAAATTGGCTGCCACCATTTGACTCTTTCATTGAAAGCTACATTACACTAGATCTAGTTCCCAAGTAGAAAATCATATTTAACACAGCCCATGTTAAAATGAAGGGATTAATTAACATGCACACGCTACTATAAATAAATAACAAGGACCTACTGTAGAGCACAGGGAATTATATTCAATATCTTGTGATAACGCATAATGGAAAAGAATCTGAAAAAGAATATATGTATATATTGGGTTGGCCAAAAAATTCATTCAGGTTTTCCCATAAGAGGTTATGGAAAAACCAGAATGAACTTTTTGGCCAACCCAATATATATATGTGTATATATATGTATATAAAATTGAATCACTTTGCTGTACACCTGAAACTAAGACATTGTAAATCAACTATACTCCAATTAAAAAAAACACATAAATAAAAAAGGGGATTAAACCAGTAATCTTGATACCATGACACTTGATTCAGGGACTCATCCTCCAAGATACTGAATTTCCTAAACAAATGTTAAACTAAAACAAGAAAATGCATTGAGTTTAATCTAATGTCACTGTTTCTATCTACAAAAGTATACATTATATAACTTGAAAAATATTCAACATAGACCAAAGAACCAAGTCCTACAAAGACTAAATTCAATAACATTGTTCTGAAAATAAATGTGCTGTAAAATTTTCTGAGCATAAGTGATTTGTTACCAACTGGAACCTTGGAGAATGAGACCTCAGGCCAGCTTTCCTAAACTCACCACCAAAGAAACCTTTTAACCATTCTTTGCATTTTGATGAAGGTTCTGGTTTAGTGACTCTTCAAATGTCATTTTAGAACACTAATGTGAAACACACAAAGCTAGTTACTCTTGATTTTTATGTTAAAAATACACAAAAGCTGAGCAGTTTTCCCTGCACCACCTTCTCCAAAGTAGCTTTGAAGAATTTTCAGGTTCATCATCTGGAAGAGTCAACAGACATTTCCTTTTATCTTTTCAACTACTGGGGTCTCAAATTCTCACCATGACATCATCAACATGGTTTGGAAATTGCTGACACAGGCTATTCAATTGTGCTAAAAGGTTTGTGTTTATATACAATTACTACAGTGCCACCATGTGAGCAAAAGAAAGCATAGTAACATTTTAAAATAAAGCATAAATAGCAGTTATTTGCTCTTTAAAAAATTGCCAAGGAGGGAACTTCATATTTAAATACAATTAGCAAAACTCATCAGAAAGATCTCAAACAAGATTCTGTGGGATGTGATTGAATGAGCAAGTTTACGCAGTTACCCCAGAACTTACTTCAACTTTAAATATCTCAAAGAGCAGATTGTTTTCAAAGATATAGTATACTCTTACAAAGCAAAGCCCAATGCAAGACACAGACCATGAAAGAGAAGAACCATGTGTGTTCTAGCACATCCATGAGTTGGAAGGAGAAAAACCCTTGGAAAAACTACCAATAGGCTTAGATACTAAAATCTTAGTTTTAAATATAGAAATTCTTACCTCCCACTGTAAATGAGGCGGGATATTTCGTATCTGAAGTTTCCGAATCCTGCAGAAGAATTAAAATGTTTTTTAAAAGAAAAAAAAAAAAAGTAAATGCAGAAGATATTAATAGCCAACATGGATGCTTAGAAACTACTTAAAATACTTTATATTAATTACAAACTAATATATAATAAGAAAAGGCAGCCCAAGAAGGAAAAAGGAGACAAAGTTATCACAATATGCATACTGAGACCGTTTGGAAATCTAGCATCATTGGATTGTTATGGCTTATTCTAAAAGCCACTAAAATTGGCAGATACATTGTTTGAAAAACATTTCATCTGATGACTATATTCTAAGTTCAAACCCTTTAGCCTCAAAGTAAGCGTCCCAGAACACAAACAAAGCCTTAGTCCAGATGTTCTTAATCTGAGATCACAGCCAAGGGGTCCATGGACAGAATTCAAGGAACTTGGATAGCAGAGGTGGGGTATGGGCGAAATCACATGTTTATTTTCACTATCCCCTAACTGAAATTTAGCACCACCTTCAATTATGGATGTTGGCATCAAACGACAGTAGAATTATATGACTTGTACTTTTGACATTAAAATAAATCAGATATTTTCACATCACTTACGTTGTTGCAGATCTTTAAATATCATGTATAATCACTACTGTGAAAGTTAGCTGTGTTGCTAGAACTTTTCCTTATTATGTTAAGAAACACATGCTACTACAAGCTTTAACATTATTCTAACTTTATTTCAAAATAATTTCCTTTATAATCCCATGTGTTTTATTTTATGCACTTAAAAATACCTTAAGAGGTCCATACTTTTCAGGCTGCCAAAGGAGTCCATGGCACAAAAAACATTAAAAATCCCCTACCTTAGTTCAAATGCCTACACATATACCTATACATATGCTATGTATATAAAACACAATATGTATTTTATATAATAATAAAATCTATTGTAATATACGTCCCTCTTCTTCTATCCCCTCCTCAATACTATCAGAGGGAGGGAGCAGAAGAAGAGAGGGAGGGTGGAAGGAAGGAAGGAAGGAACATGAATTATATGAGATTGTACTACGAATACCACATACCACTCACACTCTTAGAGGGAAAGGAATTTACAGTCAACTAGCTATTTTAAAAAGAGAGAGAGACTAACAATTGGGCATGACATCTCAAGTGAAATAATTTTTTAACTTCTAGAACTATAGTTAATTTCCTTTTCTGGGTCAAACGATCCACTTTTAAGTACCACAGCAAAACACCAGCTGGGACTACATTCACAGCCTACTCCTTTGTCTCTCCCATTCACCCCAAAGCCTTAAGAACAAATAAATGCCACAGACACTGCCTATCCCTTATGGAACTCTAAAGAACATATAGATGAACAAACTCAGGTACATCCTGTTTATAATGATAAAATAGACGATGAAGGAAAAATCATTTTTACATTATTTTTATGAGACAGTGAAACAAAGCACAATCACCAAGGGCAATGTATCAAAGAGATAGTGACAGAATGCCAATTTAAGAAAAAATTTTTAAACACCACATAGTCTTAGAATTTACACATTATTCTGGGATTTGTTTCAAAAATAACTCATGTGCTAAAAAAAAAACTCATGTGCTAATAAGTTAAAGCTGCAGGATGTGTACTGTATCTCTGCTTTTGTATAAGTTTTACATTTACCTTAAAACATATACCCTAATAAAAACATTCCTAAAACATAGGTTTCAAATCTGCCATGTATTGCTTTGGGTAGCAGAAAAGTTACTCACACTGTGTAAATACTTACCCTGGGTAACCAAGGAAGTAAGAATTATTTACTATACATTGCAAGTACTAATCTGTCAGTCAAGCATCTGACACAATAAATTACAGCACAATGTTAAGAAACTAAGTATTCATCTCTACTGGACTCATTTTTCTGGGTATATATATTACCAAAAAATTTTCCCAAAAGCACACACAGAAGTATACCTAGAGAGTTATGGTCACCAAGCAGGTAATTATTCATTATTAAAACAACAAATACCTACTTCACAGGGTTCCCAAGAACTTCTTTAAATAGGATACTATTTTTTGTACATTAGAAGTAATCCATTAGCCATGTTTTCCCCACACATTCTTCAAAATGTACATCTGACACCCATTTACTTATTAGAAGTTACTCCAGAATAATTATTTCCCTTAAATGGCTGTCCCTTTTCCATTATCTGATTCTCTCGTGTTTCATTTTAGACAAATACCAGGATTATTTTCATACAGTTAGTGTTTTGACATCTAGCACTGTTCTTTCCCACTTACCCAGTAACTAATCTTAAACTCTGCAGTTTCACCTCTAGCTCCTCTCCCCATGGTCCACTCTTATCACTACAAGAGCCAAAAGGCCCAGCATTAAAAAAGTCCAAGCAAAGGCATGAATTCTCATCTAGTACATAAACACAAACCTCTGACCCAGAAGGTACTTGAGAAAAAACGACCCCACTCAGCTGTACTAATCAAGTTGGCTATACACAGTTAAAACACTATCACCTGGACTTCCCTGATGACGCAGAGGTTAAGAATCCGCCTGCCAATGCAGGTGACACGGGTTTGATCCCTGGTCCGGGAGGATCTCACATGCCTCGGAGCAACTAAGCCCGTGCACCACAACTCTGAAGCCTGAGCCCCTAGAGCCCTTCTTCTGCAACAAGAGAAGCCACCGCGATGAGAAGCCCGCGCACGACAATGAAGAGTAGCCCCCGCTTGCCACAACTAGAAAAAGCCCGCGCGCAGCAACAAAGACCCAACACAGCCAAAAATAAATTAATTAATTTAAAAAAAACCAAAAAAACACTATCGCCTGTATTCTTAGCTCCCATCTCCCATCTGAGCTTTTAGAAATAGGTTGGTTATATTTGGGTTTTAAATACTTAAGAGTCAAGAAAACGGATACTGTTTTCCAGTGTGATTACCCACTCATTAAAGTTCAATTTAACTATCAGCAAAATAAGTTGGTGTTTCACCTCCTCCTAAAACACACTTACGTAGTAACAAGGATCACACCCTGTAACAACAGGGACTCATTAGGCTGTCTTGTTCACTGTTGCATTCAGAGTCTGGAACAGTGTGTGGTACCTGAGAAGCACGATAGTTAAATTAACATTTGTTATAACATATAGAAGGGGAAGAAAACACAAGACTCATGGATCCACCATCCAAAACCTAACATGATTTTATTACAGCTCATGGGGGAGTGAGAAGAACAATAGCTATACTGAAGTTTGAGAACAAAAACAGGAAAATGCCGATTTAATCTCTCGTGCTATTTTAAAAGAAAACTTCCACACAATCTACTTATAAGTTAATCATATAGAATTTAAGGGTTTTCCCCCGAGAGGGAAAAATGAGGTGAAGTTTAAGCTCTCATTTAACCTTTAAAAAATGCTTACTGTGCCTGAAATAGTTGCAATAAAATTCAGTACTCTTTTTTTTTTTTTTTGGGGGGGCTGCACCGGGTCTTCCTTGCTGTGTGCAGGCTTTCTCTAGTTGCGGCGAGCGGGGGCTACTCTTCATTGCGGTACGTGGGCTTCTCATTGCAGTGGCTTCTTTTGTTACGGAGCACGGGCTCTAGGCGTGTGGGCTTCAGTAGTTGTGGCACACGGGCTTCGATAGAAGCAGCACTCAGGTTCAGTAATCGTGGCTTGCGGGCTCTAGAGCACAGGCTCAGTAGTCGTGGCACACTGGCTTAGTTGCTCCGAGGCATGTAGGATCCTCCCGAACCAGGGATCGAACCCGTGTCCCCAGCACTGGCAAGCAGATTCTTAACCACTGTGCCATCAGGGAAGTCCCTCATTATTTATTAAAAGCTGGTTTAATTACAGGATAAAAAGCCAATAAAGCTCATATACACTCCTAAAGGCATCTTCAAAAGTTTTAGTAATAAATGGAACTGACTTAAATTGATTTTATGGAAGTTTTCAAACTGACACCAAAGTAAAAAAATCATATCAACCTCCATATGCCTGTATCAGTTACCAAGTATGATCACCTGATCTTGTTTATCTATACTCACACCTGTACCAACAAGTCCCACTTACATGGCCTGTCACGCTACAGTACATCTGTAAATACTGACAAAAGGACCTTTTTTGTTTAAAATTAACTATATCACCATTATTGCTTCTAAAAATGATTAACAAAAATTCCTTGAGAATACCCACACTCTGTTTATTTCCAACTGCTTAATAACTATCTTTTTACAGTTGGTCTGTTCATATCAAGATCCCAACGATATGCCCACATGTGTAGAGTCAACATCTCTTAGGTCTCTTGGATATAAGAGTCCCCCTTCACTCTGTTTTCTTGCTATTTATTTGGAGGTCCAGGTAATAAATGCTGTGCAATTACTCATTCTGTGTTTTACCCATTGCATCCTCTTTGTGTCATTTTAAATAATTGTTTGCTATGTTGAATTTGATATACAATGATGTGTAATATCTTTACATTACAAAGCATAAAACATATATGAAACCACCTCACCAAATCAGAAGACAATTGAAGCTACCATGCTCTTCCCTCACCCAAATGCCTGCCTCCTAGAAAGTAACCATCACCCTAAATTTTTGTCATTCTCATGTCTTTTATATTAGCATCTTCTTTCAAACGACTCTTTAAGTAGACAAAATAGTATTATGTCCTTAAAAATGGATAAAAACTTCATGCTGAATATCTAGTTAGTTTACATTTCCCCATTTAAAAAAAATTTTTTTAAGTTTGTTCAATCAGTATCAAAAAAGAGCCATACACTGCACATGCTTCAGTATGACTCTAGCCTCATAAGCTGCATGTTTCCCTTTCTATCCTTACAACTTATGCAGAGAATAAAAAAATCCCAAACCTGTCATTTGTCTCCTGTTTCTCACTGCCTGGATTTTGCTACTTACACTCCCATGGTGGTGTTTATTATGATGTTACTCTGACCCCTATAAAAGTGGTAATTAGATCTGAAAATGTGACTTGTTTTTTGCTGTTGTTTGTTTAGGGAGAGACAATAAACTATCACACGGGAGGTTTTATACTTCCATGAAAAGATACATTATCCCTGCTTGTCTACCTGTGATGTTGCAATCACTAATGATCACTGCCTAAATCCACTGTTTCATAAAGGTTGAAAATGTATTTCCTCATTGTATCATGCCTTCCATATTTTTTTAATGAATTTATTTGTTTGTTTGTTTGTTTATAGCTGCGCTGGGTCTTTGCTGCTGCGCGGGCTTTCTCTAGTTGTGGTGAACGGGAGCTATTCTTTGTTGCGGTGCGTAGGCTTCTCATTGCTGTGGCTTCTCTTGTTGCGGAGCACGGGCTCTAGGTGCGCAGGCTTCAGTAGTTGTGGCACAAGGGCTCAGTACTTGTGGTTCGTGGACTCTAGAGCACAGGCTCAGTAGTTGTGGCGCACGGGCTTAGTTGCTCCGCGGCATGTGGGATCTTCCCGGACCAGGGCTTGAATCCGTGTACCCTACACTGGCAGGTGGATTCTTAACCACTGTGCCCCCAGGGAAGCCCCGTATTTTTTAATTTAGCTGGAGCTCTTCCATAAAGAACAACTTTCCTTCATCACATATTTGGATACGCTGAACCGAAGTAAGTATAGTAAAGGCAGGGTAAGTATTTGATTCTTTCCCTTCTGCAGATGGTTTTGTGCTGCTCATCACATCCCCTTGCTCACCTCTGATTTCATTCACAGCTGTGGGAGACAGTCCCAAGCACAGTGAAGTTGTCCCGCCTCCTTCCACCCCTAAGCACACCCTTAGGCATCTCTGTTTCACCTCAGGTTTTTCACCAAAGCCTCAGAAGAGTTCAAGAACAGCCCAGAAGAATGTAAATTGATACAGCCACTATGGAGAATAGTATGGAGGTTCCTTAAAAAACTAAAAATAGAGCTACCATACAACCCAGCAATCACACTGCTGGGCATATACCCTGAGAAAACCATAATTCAAAAAGAGTCATGTACCACAATGCTCACTGCAGCTCTATTTACAATAGCCAGGACACGGAAGCAACCTAAATGTCCATCAACAGATGAATGGATAAAGAAGATGTGGCACGTATATATAATGGAATATTACTGAGCCATAAAAAGAAACGAAATTGAGTTATTTGTAGTGAGGTGGATGGACCTAGAGTCTGTCATACAGAGTGAAGTAAGTCAAAGAGAAAAACAAATACCATATGCTAACACATATATACAGAATCTTAAAAAAAAAAAAAAAAAGGTTCTGAAGAACCTAGGGTCAGAACAGGAATAAAAATGCAGACATAGAGAATGGACTTGAGGACACGGGGAGGGGGAAGGGTAAGCTGGGAAGAAGTGAGAGAGTGGCATGGACATATATACACTACCAAATGTCAAATAGATAGCTAGTGGGAAGCAGCTACATAGCACAGGGAGATCAGCTCGGTGCTCTGTGACCACCGAGAGGGGTGGGATAGGGAGGGTGGGAGGGAGGTGCAAGAGAGAGAGATATGGGGATATATGTATATGTATAGCTGATTCAGTTTGTTATAAAGCAGAAACTAACACACTATTGTAAAGCAATTATACTCCAATAAAGATGTTTAAAAAATAAACACCCTTTGTCAAAAGGGAGAATTAAAAAAAAAAAAAAAGAACAGCCCAGAAACAGAGGAGAGATGAAACCCTCAAGACAACCTGTAATTTACAGAGGAGAACGTTGCGAGCCAATAGATAAATGTCCCAGTCTTCCACCTGGGAAGCATTCTGTACATTCCTCAAAGGTCCTATTTCCTTATGGCAACCTCAATAAAGTGCCCTTCCTTGGCTTGTCCTAAACCCCCATTTCACTCTCCCCATTCCCTCATTTTGGAGAATGGTTTATTTTGGAGATGAAACCATCTCCAAAATGAACCAGCTTCATGCAAATCCTCATTTCAATGTCTTCTTTCAGGAGTTCAAAGACATTATTATTTCAAACTTTTCAGAATGATGAGTTGGTCCCCTGGCACTGTCCAAAGATGACCAAATGGTTATTTTTTTCAGTAACATTATGGATTCACAAATACTTTGTGTGTATCAACCCGCTGCATTAATTCCTTTTAATGCTCAAATTGCCCCATCTTTGGCATCAGTGGAGGCCTCTTCACACTGATCCTGTATCTTTTGAAATGACTCCAGCAATCTTTGAGAGCTTTTTTGCCTTCTGTTATGATAATCCAGGTTCAACTTGTACACTTCCTGCCCCCATCTGCAACCAGTTTCATCTACACGGAGCACCGGTTCCTTTTAGTCAGAAATAATACAACGAGACACAACCTGGGTGCTGTTATAGGGCTGGTCATCACTCCTAGGCCAGAGCTAGACAATACCCATTTTGTTTGAAAGCGAAATAAACCATGTGTCCACGGTGATTACAGTCATCCTTCCAAATTCACAGGGGATTAGTTCCAGAAGCCCCTCAGATACCAAAATCCACGGATGCTCAAGTGCCTTATATAAAATGGATAGTATCCCATATACTTTACTTATTTATTTATTTAAATTTATTTATTTTATTTTTGGCTGCGTTGGGTCTTCGTTGCTGCACGTGGGCTTTCTCTAGTTGCGATGAGCGGGGCTACTCTTCGTTGCAGCACGCGGGCTTCTCATTGCAGTGGCTTCTCTTGTTGCACAGCATGGGCTCTAGGCACGCGGGCTACAGCAGTTGTGACTCACGGGCTCTAGAGCACAGGCTCAGTAGTTGTGCACGGGCTTAGTTGCTCCGTGGCATGTGGGATCTTCCCGGACCAGGGCTCAAACCCGTGTCCCCTGCATTGGCAGGCAGATTCTCAACCACTGCACCACCAGGGAAGCCCCCATATACTTTAAATCATCTCTAGATTACTTAAAATACCTAATGCAATGTAGATGCTATGTAAATAGGTGTAAATACAATATAAATGAGATGTAAACAGTTGCCCCCAAAAGGCAAATTCAAGTTTTGCTCTATGGAACTTTCTGGATTTTTTTCCCCAATTATTTTTCATCTACAGTGGGTTGAATCCACAGATGCAGAACCCATGGATATGGACGACCAACTGTTATTTTCAATTCAAATTTTAGGTTACTATGTTTTTGCCAAAAGTCTTTGATATTTACATCTTTTTTCCACATTAAAGCTTGACAGGTATAAATAAGAATATAAACAAGAAAATGCTTTACGTCTGTTATGGACTGAATGTTTATGCCCCCCCCAAAAAAATTTGTATGTTGCAGCCCTATCCCCCAATGTGATGCTGTTAGGAGATGGGGACTCTGGGAAGTGTTTAGCCTAATGTGAGGACATAAGCATGGAGCCCCCATAATGGGATTACTGTTTTTCTAAGAAGAGAGACCAGGGCTCTGTTCACTGCACACTGAGGAAAGATTATGTGACCTCACAGCAAGAAGGCATCTGTCTATATAAGCCAAGAACGGGGCCCTCAGCAAGAACCCAAAGAATCTGCGTGCACCTTGACCTTGGACTTCCCAGCCTCCAGAACTGTGAGAAATAAACATCTGTTAAGCCATCCAGTCTATGGTATTTTATTACAGCAGCCCAAACTGCCTAAGACAATGTCTGTTATCTCATGTAACCCTCCCAGTCAGCATTTTATAGATTCGAAGACAAAAGCACAAGTTTATCTTGCCCAAACATACCCTGCTAATGAGTGGCAGGGTCAGAATCCAGCTCTTGGCATTCTGGCTCCACAGTCTATCCTCCTAACTATATTCCATCTTACTGATTTCACTTATAATCCAACCAATAATGTAACCATTATCAAAAAAACTTCAGAAAAATTACAGGTTGCGTGTTAAACCCAAAGGTCAAAGATATGCCAATCTCAAGCAAAATTTTCACTTTGCTCCACAGCTTTAAACCGTACAATCAATTCACATACTAAAACTCAATACTGGCATTAAATGGACAAGGTTACATATGAATACCAAGAAAGTCAACTATGCTGGAAACTCAGCTAATTCAACTGCCTCAAGATATTATGAAAATTGTATACACTGGCACCTAGGCCCTTAGAGCTAGTCATTTCATGCTAAGTCGTAGTGCAAGACATACAAGTGTACAGACTTGCAGCCTTCCATCCAAACCACCTATAAGTCCTAAATGTTCATTTTGTTTATCTTGTTTCTCCCAAAAGGCCATCCCTCCTTTCTTTCTTTCTACTATTACTTATACAAATCAAGAGAATCACCACTTTCCCACTTCACAGATATAAAGAGGCCGAGGCTTGGATCATGATCTAACACAGCTAATACCAGCTGAAGACAGGAAGAGAAAACCAAGTCTAACTTAACTTCTAACATTTTCCTCTTTGCCTTGATCTCTTACGCGAAGAGCTGGGACACATGGTCCATATGTGTACTGATCATTTTCAAATAAAAAGACAAGCCTCTGGACTCAGAGCAGTATGGCCTGGCCTCTTCAACCTGTCACTTGCAGGCACTCTGAACTGGCTGCAGGTTTTCATTCTTAGCTGTGCCCAACCAACACAAACTATGCCCAAAGAGGAAGTTCAACCTGGCCAAATTCAATACAATTACTTGTACTAATTGCAATAGTCAATACTGTAATTATATCTATCCTTGCTTCTTTTTTTTTTTTTTTTTTTTTTTTTATTTTTTTGAATTTTATTTATTTATTTATTTTTGGCTGTGTTGGGTCTTCGTTTCTGTGTGAGGGCTTTCTCTAGTTGCGGCGAGCGGGGGCCACACTTCATCGCGGTGCGCGGGCCTCTCACTGTCGCGGCCTCTCTTGTTGCGGAGCACAGGATCCAGACGCTCAGGCTCTGTAGTTGTGGCTCACGGGCCTACTTGCTCCGCGGCATGTGGGATCTTCCCGGACCAGGGCTCGAACCCGTGTCCCCTGCATTGGCAGGCAGATTCTCAACCACTGCGCCACCAGGGAAGCCCCCTTGCTTCTTTTATACAGTTAAAAATTAGCTCCTTAAAAGGTCAACCTCAATTTTTTTTTTTAAAGCAGAATACTCCAAGTAGATGAATACCTGGGGAAATGATGCATTTCAGATTGCTGGTGATAAGTGTCAACTGGCATAACCCCGCCTCATGACTGACTCGGCAGTCTCTTATCAAATCCTCAGACTAGAAGTGCAGCCTCTCAAGCATTCTCCTCCTTACAGTGTCTCTCTAGATAAAGCTGCAGCCGACTCAAAAACTTAGCTGTAGGGCTTCCCTGGTGGCGCAGTGGTTGAGAGTCCACCTGCTGATGCAGGGAACACGGGTTCGTGCCCCGGTCCGGGAGGATCCCACATGCCACGGAGCGGCTGGGCCCGTGAG
This sequence comes from Tursiops truncatus, assembly GCF_011762595.2. NCBI lineage: Eukaryota > Metazoa > Chordata > Mammalia > Artiodactyla > Delphinidae > Tursiops > Tursiops truncatus. The sequence continues at coordinate 30,457,765 of NC_047042.1, read as the reverse complement.
CCATGGCCGCTGAGCCTGCACGTCCGGAGCCTGTGCTCCGCAACGGGAGAGGCCACAACAGTGAGAGGCCCGCGTACCGCAAAAAAAAACCACAACAACTTAGCTCTAAGTTTGTAAACAGGTAAAACTGGGAAGAACCCAAATGTCCGGGTAAAAGGGATAAGCTCAAAGGAAAAAAAAAAGTACCCCTGCAAAACATATATATATGTGTGTGTGTATATATATATATATATATACACACACATATATATATTATGTCAAGGATAGAAGTGTTCTTGATAGTGGGTGTACTTTCACAGGTGTATATATAGCTTTCAAAACTCATCACGCCGGGGACTTCCCTGGTGGTCCGGTGGTTAAGACTGCGCTCCCAGAACTTCCCTAGTGGCGCAGTGGTTAAGAATCCGCTGGCCAATGCAGGCGACAAGGGCTGGAGCCCTGGTCGGGGAAGATCCCACATGCCGCGGAGCAACTAAGCCCGTGCGCCACAACTACCGAGCCTGAGCTCTAGAGCCCACGAGCCACAATTACTGAGCCTGCGTGCCACAACTACTGAAGCTCACGCACCTAGAGCCCGCGCTCCGCAACAAGAGAAGCCACAGCAATGAGAAGCCCGCGCACTGCAACCAAGAGTAGCCCCCGCTCACCGCAACTAGAAAAAGCCCGCGCACAGCAACAAAGAACCAACCCAGCCATAAATAAATAAATAAATAAAATATCAAAAACAGACTCACAAATATAGAGAACAGACTTGTGGTTCCTAAGGGGGAAAGGGGTGGGGGAGGGAAAGTTGGGAGGTTGGGATTAGCAGATGCAAACTATTATATATAGGATGGATAAACAACAAGGTCCTGTTGTATAGCACTGGGAACTATATTCAGTATCCTGTGATAAACCATAATGAAAAATACGAAGAAGAATATATTTATGTATAACTGAATCACTTTGCTGTACAGCAAAAATTAACACAACATTGTAAATTAACTATACTTCAATAAAATTAAAAAACAAAGAGATGTCATTCCAAGGGTGGTCTAAGGAGCATCTACATTCGAATCACCAAGAGGGCTTACTTAAAATGAAAATACCCAGGCCCTAATACAGACCTCCTAGATCAGAGTCTCTGGGGATGGGGCAGGGAAATGTGGTTTCACACACACTTAAGTTTGGTGGCCACTGAGGTCTATTTAACAGGGCAAGCCCCATGAAGGCCAAGTCATTTCTACCTTATTGACTATTGTATACTCCCGTGCTTAGCAGATTTCCTGGTTCCTAACAGGCAATTACTCAACAATGCTTCAACAAGGAATAAAGAAACAAAAGTCTCTTTTAACACAACAGTTCTAAGTGAGAAGCTAAGGTGATTTTTCTGTCATCCCTCAGCTCCCACATCTTCATGGGAATAATATCCATGTCCCACTAAGTAAAACAGAGGTATTTACCTTTCAAAGGTGCACACTATCATCTGCATCTATGTAGAACAGTCTGACAGCCCTAAGCGTACGGATGGAAACTTGGTAGAGTCCAGGAAAGGCTGAATGTTCTTTGACGTGCTGTTCTTATTACTAATGCCTGCAAATATACACTGCTATCTCTTTTTCTTGTAGGAGACTATATGTCCCTTCAACGGAGGAATATAAAGTTCTTGACCTTCATTAGGATATGTGCAAGGCAAGATGACAGATCACTTTGAAAAATAATAGTTGAATTAATAGGACACAAACTGATCCTTGATTCCTGAATAACCAAACGATTTCTCTAGTTTTCACACTGAGAATCTGAAAATGTGTCTTTAACCAGAAAAGTTACCACAAGTATTTCAACCAACCACAGAAATGCATGTAGTTGAACATCAGGGACAGTGTCTATTTAAATAAAAGACCCAGTGCCTGCATGACTCTTTCAAAAGTGTAGGGCTTCCCTGGTGGCGCAGTGGTTGAGAATCCGTCTGCCAATGCAGGGGACAAGGGTTCAATCTCTGGTCCGGGAAGATCCCACATGCCGTGTAGCAGCTGAGCCCGTGAGCCACAACTACTGAGCCTGCATGCTGCAACTACTGAAGCCCGCGTGCCTAGAGCCCGTGCTCCACAATGAGAGAGGCCACTGCGATGAGAGGCCCGTGCAGTGCAACAAGGAGTGGCCCCCGCTCACCACAACTATAGCAGGCCCACGTGCAGCAACGAAGACCCAGCACAGCCTAAATAAATAAATAAAATTTATTTTTAAAAAAGTGTAACATTAACACAATATAGCAAATACATATATATTCCTTGAAAATTAGGGTGGTCACAAAGGAATGAAGTACTAAGATACAAAACCTCTAATACGTTTGAGTCAAACTGAAAAATAATCATTCCCGTTTTCCCACAGTTAAACTAATTTTATAAATACCATTACATTTTTTCCCAGCAAGACTCATCATATTTTTTTTTTTTTTTTTTTCCCCAGTACGCGGGCCTCTCACTGTTGTGGCCTCTCCCGTTGCGGAGCACAGGCTTCGGACGCGCAAGCTCAGCAGCCATGGCTCATGGGCCCAGCCGCTCTGCAGCATGTGGGATCTTCCCGGACCGGGGCACAAACCTGTGTCCCCCGCATCTGCAGGTGGACTCTCAACCACTGCGCCACCAGGGAAGCCCCGGGCTTTGTTGTTGTTGTTGTTTTGCTGTACGCGGGCCTCTCACTGTTATAGGCTCTCCCGTTGCGGAGCACAGGCTCCGGACACGCAGGCTCAGCGGCCATGGCTCACGGGCCCAGCCGCTCCGCGGCATGTGGGATCTTCCCGGACCAGGGCACGAACCCGTGTCCCCTGCATCGGCAGGTGGACTCTCAACCACTGCGCCGCCAGGGAAGCCCTCGAGTTTTTTTTTTTTAATTGAAGTACAGTTGATTTACACTGTTGTTAGTTTCTGGTGTACAGCAAAGTGATTCAGTTATACATATTATTTTTCATATTCTTTTTATTATAGGGTATTACAAAATATTGAATATAGTTCCCTGTGCTATACAGTAGGACCTGTTGTTTATTTTATATATAATGGTTTGTCATGTAGCAAGAAAACAAAGATATATAAGTTTAATCCCAATATCTCTGACATTCCTCATCTAGGGCAACTCAACTCTTTTCTTCCAAGATATAACCATACTAGACTTTGCAGATAACCTTGCACTATCATTATACACAAAAACACATTATGACTAACATCTCCATGCTCATGGAGGACACAAGTCTCTCAAAGGAAGAAACTCCTGGTCATATTTATTATATAGATATGATTGGCCAAAAAGTTTAACATAAGCCAAAAGGAGAGAGTACACTGAGCACCAAAAGGTATAAAAGGCTCTCACCTTTGCAGAGTAATTACCCTCAAGTGTATCTGGAACTCATCTACCTGCCCTCAGGCTTTTTCTATAACACAGACACCAAGAGTTTAAAACGGCCCTTTCTGCCCCCCTTCCAAAATGTTGTAACCCTTTTGAAAGCTTTACTATCAGAAAAACCATCCGAATCTGTCATTAACAATCTGTACAGGACATTAAATTTTAGTGGGCTGGACTATAGACTTTAACACCTTGTAAAAATGTTGAAATAAAAACTTATGCATTTTCAAAACACTTAAGAACATGTTAAACACCCAAGCACTTTAATTAATTGCCTAAAGACCGACTTGTAGAAACAAGTGCAAAAACCTAGGCGATAGGGACAGATCGTCCACCAGGGGGCAGCACACCCGGAATCTGACACACCTCTCACCACCATCTGTTCACGTATCACGTTTTTTGTTTTTGTTGTTTTTACCACAGGCTTCAGAAGGGCTGGGGAAAGACCTAGGTCAAAGTTTTAACGTTTTTTTCTAAGAGGTTCTACATCATACACATACACCTACATTTAGCATGTTCTACTGATAATGAAATCCGGAACACATCTTAAACGTAAGAGTATCAGTTACAGGGAATTCCCTGGCATTCCAGTGTTTAGGACTCTGAGCTCTCACTGCCGAGGGCCTGGGTTCAACCCCTGGTGGAGGAACTAAGATCCCACAAGCCCCCACGGTGAGACCAAAAAAAAAAAAAGTTACAAGTATTCGGGATAGTAAATACCTTCCCTATAGATTTATCTGCTGGACGTCATTAAAATATTTACTCCTATGTTTATAACTTTAGGTATTTGGGGACTTGGGAAAGCTTTAAATATGTAGTGGGTAAATTTTTAAAACTAGCTACAGATTTCTATCTTCATTCTCATACAAGCATAAAAAGCAACAGGAAAAATACTATATATGCAGCTTGGTCTATCTTTCCAAGAGCCTATATAAATTCAGAGTCATAACAGTTATGAGGTCAAACAAATAGCTTCAAAACAACCAACCAGAACCAGATCTGATTTACTTGTAACAACACACATACCTTAAAATTCTGTAGATTAAATATATCTCTCTATATATATAGATATATATATAATTTCAGAATCTTAACAGCTCTCATGTCTTCCAAGAAACTGCAAATTACCTAAGCAGACCGTCTGAAAAACTCAGCCCAGCTATGCATTTAAAGTTACTGCCAATTACGACAATAGCTAAAAATGTTAATGTACATATCATTCTTTTTTTTTTTTTTTTTTTTTTTTTTTTTTTTTTTTTTTGCGGTACGCGGGCCTCTCACTGTTGTGGCCTCTCCCGTTGCGGAGCGCAGGCTCAGCGGCCATGGCTCACGGGCCCAGCTGCTCCGCGGCATGTGGCATCTTCCCGGACCGGGGCACGAACCCATGTCCCCTGCATCGGCAGGCGGACTCTCAACCACTGCGCCACCAGGGAAGCCCTATCATTCTTATAAATTTGCTTTCTTAATTTAATAAGATTACTATAAAATGTTGATCGTGGGCTTCCCTGGTGGCGCAGTGGTTAAGAATCCGCCTGCCGATGCAGGGGACTCGGATTCAAGACCTGGTCCGGGAAGAACCCACATGCCGCGGAGCAACTAGACCCGTGCACCACAACTACTGAGCCTGCGCTCTAGAACACGTGAGCCACAAGAGAAGCCACCGCAATGAGAAGCCTGCGCACCACAACGAAGAGTAGCCCCCGCTCACCGCAACTAGAGAAAGCCCGCACAGAGCAATGAAGACCCAACGCAGCCAAAAATAAATAAATAAAATAAATTTAAAAGTAAATAAATAAAATGTTAATCTCTCAAAATTTTAAGTTAACGCTTTCCTGTCTCTCTGGCACCTGGGCACACTGGTCATTGGCAGGACTCAACATAAGTTGAAAGAAAACAAAACTGCAAATGAGCCATAGAAGTTTGAAAATGCAATCTCTTGAAGAAGATTTATTATCAATTGGCTCTGGATTAAAGGCATCTTGGAAATTTTTAAGTTTTGCGCAATCAGTAATTTAAAACTTTATTTTCAAATATCTCAATTCTTAGCATTTTTTGTTTTCTTCATTATTGGAATAACAAGAAATATACATACACAAACTCAGACTTTGCTGAGACCAATTCCAGATTCTAAAAGGTTTTAGTGTTTCAAATTTAATCAAAAGTTAAATATTTGTTTTAGGTATTCTGATGTTATAAAAATATCCATCTAGTCCTTTGATAAATATAGAGATTTAGAGTGGCAGTATTTAAACCAAATTAAAAATTACAATGAAACTAGCTAACTAGAATTTTATATCTGACCAAACCATTCAGAAGTTTAGTGAAGTTTTAATTTAATAAAATTAATTAAAGTTAAAATTTAAATTAATAAAATTTAAAACTTGTTTTGAAAAAGTTAAATACTAATACCCATATGAAAAGCTAACATACACAAAACTAAAACGTGTCAGATCTACATATTTATACAGTATAAACAGTAATATTTTAAAATAAACTTAATAAACTGTTTAAAATTCAAGACCACTAATCTTAGATATATTATGCAGTAATGAATTACTAGCTGTAATTCTATTATGAGATGCTTAGTAACATTTAATTATGTAGTTTATTTAAGACCTATTAAACAAGTCTATAAATTCAGAATCAGCCAGACTGATGTTCACTAAATGTCTTAGACTTCCATTTGGAATTAAAACACACCATTATTTCATTTGTGAAAAATTTATTAATGTAACTTCACTTTAAAATATTTATTTATATTAACAGTTTAAAAACTAAAAATAATTTCCTTCTTTAAAATCCTGAACTATTATCTTTTAACTTGCAAATCAGTTTCAGTATTTTCCAGAGTATTTTAATAAGTTTTCTCTGGAAAAACCCTAACTTTAAAAATAAACAGCCGTTTGGGAATCCAAAAAAGCAGTTTAAGAACACCATTTTAAAAGAAGAAAAAACTAAAATATTAGAAGTAAAATTAAAGGTTTTAAAGATTTTTAAAGTAATTTTTACAAACAAAAAAGTTGGGGGAAAAAAATCAGAATTAAATTTAGAGCACTGAACTAGTTCCAGTTAATCTAATACATTATGTACATGCTATTTAAAAGGACTACTCTGAGGTTTTTCAGAGGTTTGGTGGCTTTTTTGTTCTTTTCTAATTTTTGGTTTAACATTGCACAACACATTTCTTCGTTCCGTAACTGATGATGGGGTAAACCACATGCTGGAGTTTTCAGAAAATTAGAATCATCTATAACAAGTACTAATAATGAAACGTAACATACTGTTAATATTCTATTCATAACAAACACATTTAAACAAGCTTTAATGAATCTGCAGCCCAGATATGAGTAAATATACTTTACTCCTGACTCAACACTCCACTATTTTAATAGTATTGAACATACTATATTATCATGATATTCCCCCCTCCCAGCTTCCAAAGCACCTTTAAAACTGTTCTTTAAAACTTCAAAATGGTAAGGGGCAGAACTAAACTATACTTTTCTAAAAAGTATGCAATCGTAGATTCTTGTGTATGTATACAAGTCTCCTCCCCAACACAACAAAACCACAAGAAACTACAAAGTGGGTGCATTTGGGGAAGGAGAAAAAGATCATTTCAATCATTTCAATGGTTTAAACTTTGCCATGTATACTATGGTTTTTTTTTAAATCTTCCAGCTTTTTAAATTACCATAGAAAAAACAAGTTTTGCTCGATCCTTGTGGGTGTTCTGTATACAATACAGTATCTCAAAGAAAAATAGTTTAAGATACATTTGATTTTAGTGTGCATACCACTCACCAACAGATCTAAGATTAAACAGGAACATTTTTTCCAGTTGTTATTTTTCTCTTCCCACACCTGTTTTTCCACAAACTGAAAATACACATTATATTACATTATAATTTACCTATAGTTAAATTATAATATCCATGAGATATTTTATATTCTCTTTTTGAACCAAGTCTTCAAAATCCAGTGTGTATTTTACACAGACATCTCAGTTTGGACTAGCCACATTTCGACTGCTTGATAGCCACATGTGGCCAGTGGCTGCCCTAGTGGGCAGGAGCAGTCCTAGACCCTAAGCTTCACAAGAGCAAGTTCTTGTCTTCTGTTCACTTCTGTCTCCCAAGAACCTAAAGCAGTAGCTGGAATGTAATAAACACTCAACAATTTGTTGAATGGATCATTTAAAAACTGCCAAGATCAACAAAACAAAGCCATTTAAAAAAGAAAACTTAATGGCAAGCTACCAAGCTTTCTCAAACCAATAAAAATATAAGAAATGGAAAAGACTTGTGAAATACCTTGAAAGGTCATTGTTGTATTTAATTCTTGAAAAGAAAAGAATCATTGCCTAGGGGCTTCCCTGGTGGTGCAGTGGTTAAGAATCCACCTGCCAATGCAGGGGACACAGGTTCGAGCCCTGGTCTGGGAAGATCCCACATGCCGCAGAGCAACTAAGCCCATACACCACAGCTACAAAGCCTGCGCTCTAGAGCCCGTGAGCCACAACTACTGAGCCTGCGCGCCACAATTACTGAAGCCCGCACGCCTACAGCCCGTGCTCCGCAACAAGAGAAGCCACCACAATGAGAAGCCTGAGCACCGCAACAGAGTATCCCCCACACGCGGAGAAAGCCCACGTGCAGCAACAAAGACCCAACGCAGCCAAAAATAAATTAATTAATTAAATTTTAAAAAAAAAATCACTGCCTGAGAGAAGAAAACTACTTCTCCTGCGATAGGAACAAAACTAGTTATTTTCTAAATTTAACTAACTTACATAGGGCAAGGAAAGCTGGCTGAAATGTGTCAGAGGCTTGACTCTTTACTTGGTCATCCTTACAAATACAATGAATCAGCACAAGCTTCCAGCCTCAAAACATCAAAACTGTCAAATGAAACTTTGATGGTGCTCTTAGATTCTAGTTAGTTTTCTCTAACATTTTAGGAATAACCAAAGGTTATCATACTGAAGGCCATTCATTTTCTTAGGCAAGACTTGTACTCATCATGTAGGGTTCACTTTGGTTTGAGGAACTTAAAGCATAACTGTGGCTGCCCAAACGCCCAAACTCACTTCATTTTGCTCATGCACGTTGAAATGCTCCCTAACTATTTGTCTCTTATACACCTAGATTTCTCTTTTGTGTTTAGTTTCTTATATTTTTTTCCATTTTTTTTTTCTCTTCCCACACCTGTTTTTCACAAACTGACTTGTGTAAAATTCCCTCTCAAGGCTAACATGCCATGGAGTTGAATAAAATCCTCAGTTGCTCTTGCCATCTGTTGTGTTATGATGTAAATACACATTCACAGGAATACCTAATCCAAATAATTTCAAACATCACATTACCGTAGAGCAGCAATTCCCAACATACAGCATGTGGACTCCTGGTTGCGGGGGGGGACGGTCCCTGAGACATTTTCAAAGAGGTACAAGAAGTCAAAACTATTCCTATAATACTACTAAGATGTTATTTGGGTCTTTCACCGTGTCGACATTTGCCCTGATGGTGCGAAAACAATGGTGGGTAAGCTGGCTGGCACCTTAGCATGAATCAAGGCCATGGCACTAACCTGTGGTACTCATAATCATTGTATTCTTCACCGGCACTTGCAGTAAAAGTTAATTCATTTCATTTTTAAATGTCCTTAAAGAAACAGTAAAAGTTATTAATTTTCTTAAATAACCCTTGAGTACACATCCTGTTAATATCTATGTGAAGAGAAGGGCAGTACACATGAAGCACTTGGGCTACCTAACATGGTTGTCTGCAGAAAAAGCACTGTGCAAGAGTGAACCAGCCACATTTCACAGAGCGCCATTTTTACTTGAAAGAGCTATACACTAACTGTGGTTATTTAAGATTGAATGTCTGGCGGACATTTTCTCAAAAGAGAACAACATCAACCAGTTAATTCAAGAAAAACTAACAGCATTTGTTGCCAATGACTGAATTTAAGCTTTTAAGTAAAAATCAGAATTTCAGCAAAAATATCTACCACCTTGAACTTTGACAGTTTCCCAATACTTCGGGATAAAAATGCAAGAGAGACCAATGGATTTTTGTTTGTTTGTTTTACTGTGCTTTGCTTTAGTGCACTTTGCAGATTTTTTTTTTTTACTTGCCTTTTTTTTAATGGAATTGTATGGTATTGGTACAAAACAAGAAATATAGATCAATGGTACAGGATAGAAAGCCCAGAGATAAACCCACGCACATATGGTCACCTAATTTATGACAAAGGAGGCAAGAACATACAATGGAGAAAAGACAGCCTCTTCAATAAGTGGTGCTGGGAAAAATGGACAGCTACATATCAAAGAATGAAATTAGAACACCACCTAACACCATAAACAAAAATAAACTCCAAATGGATTAAAGACCTAAATGTAAGATGGGACACTATAAAACTCTGAGAGGAAAACATAGGAAAAACACTTTGACATAAACCACAACAAGTTCTTTTTTGACCCACCTCCTAGAGTAATGAAAATAAAAACAAAAATAAACAAATGGGCCCTAATGAAACTTAAAAGCTTTTGCACAGCAAAGGAAACCATAAACAAGATGAAAAGACAACCCTCGGAAGGGAAGAAAATATTTGCAAACGAAGCAACTGACAAAGGATTAATCTCCAAAATATACAAACAGCTCACGGAGCTCAATATCAAAAAAACAAACAACCCAATTAAAAACTGGGCAAGAGACCTAAATAGACATTTCACCAAAGAAGATATACAGATGGCCAAGAAGCACATGAAAAGCTGTTCAACATCACTATTAGAGAAACGCAAATCAAAACTACAATGAGGTATCACCTCACACCTGTCAGAATGGCCATCATCAAAAAATCTAGAAACAAGAAGAAAAAAAAAAAAAAGAAAAAAAAAATCCAGAAACAATAAATGCTGGAGAGGGTGTGGAGAAAAGGGAACCCTCTTGCACTGTTGGTGGGAATGTAAATTGATACAGCCACTATGGAGAACAGTATGGAGGTTCCTTAAAAACTAAAAATAGAACTACCACATGACCCAGCAATCCCACTACTGGGCATATACCCTGAGAAAACCATAATTCAGAAGGACACATGTACCCCAATGTTCACTGCAGCACAGTTTACAATAGTCAGGACATGGAAACAACCTAAATGTCCAATGATAGATGAATGGATAAAGATGATGCGGTACATATATATACAATGGAATATTAGCCATAAAAAGGAACGAAACTGGGTCATTTGTAGAGATGTGGATGGACCTAGAGTCTGCTATACAGAGTGAATAAGCCAGAAAGAGAAAAACAAATACTGTGTATTAACACATATATGTAGAATCTAGAAAAATGGTACAGATGAACCTATTTGCAGGGCAGGAATTGAGACACAGACGTAGAGAACGGACATGTGGACACAGGTGGGGAAGGGGAGGGTGGGATGAATTGGGAGATTAGGATTGACAATATATACACTGCCATGTGTAAAACAAATAGCTAGTGGGAACCTGCCGTATAGCACAGGGAGTTCAGCTTGGTGCTCTGTGATGACCTAGATGGGTGGGATGGGGGGAGTGGGAGGGAGGTCCAAGAGCCAGGGGATATAGGTATACACATAGCTGATTCACTTCATTGTACAGCAGAAACTAACACAACATTGTAAAGCAATTACTCCAATAAATTTTTTTTTTTAATTTAAAAATTGGGCTTCCTTGGTGGTACAGTGGCTAAGAATCTGCCTGTCAGTGCAGGGGACATGGGTTCGAGACCTGGTCCGGGAAGATCCCACATGCCGAGGAGCAAGTAAGCCTGTGCGCCACAACTACTGAGCCTGCGCTCTAGAGACCAAGAGGCACAACTACTGAGCCTACGTGCCACAACTACTGAAGCCGGTGCGCCTAGAGCCCATGCTCCACAAGAGAAGCCACCACAGTGAGAAGCCCGCGCGCCACAGAAAGAGTAGCCCCTGCTCGCTGCAACTAGAGAAAGCCTGCAGGCAGCAAGGAAGACCCAATGCAGCCAAAAATAAATAAATAAATTTATTTTTTATAAAAATCTACCCTCTAAAGCTCAAAAATGAGTAAATTCAAAATGTTCCAGACAGTCAAATTAAGGCTAGGGATCCTCTTTGCTTGGAAAGTAGACAATGGTGAAAGTTCCAGATTACCTAATACCTATTAAAATGTAATGAGTGATATAACAAAACCTAAAAGTTTATCTGCATGTATTTTGGACTCCCACCCAAAGACCTTTTCACCAAGTCCTGCCTAGTGATTTCAACTCCTTTACAATACCGTTGATTAAAACTATGCTTACAGACCACACAAAACTACGAAGACTAGGTTGTGTTCCATAATACTTGAAGGGTATTCACATTTTAAGTTCTAACAGATACTCCCAAATGTCATGCCAAGAAGTCTTTGCCAATTTACATTCTAGCCGTTTGAGTGCCCATTCCTACACACTCTTGCCAACACCAGGTATTACCAATCTTGTTCATTTTTCCCAACTTGATAGGCAAAAATGCCATTACAATTGGCATTTGCCTAATGACTAGTGAGATAGGGTATCTTTTCCTAAGTAGATTGGCCTTTCAGATAACCCCTTCTGAACTGCTGCTTATCCTTTGTACATTTTTGTAGTATGTTGTCTACCTTTTTGAGATTAACAGGAGTTCTTTATCTCCTAGTCTTTTTTTTTTAAATAATATGATCTCTCTTAAGAGAATTTCCTAACTAGACACATTTTAGGGATGCTACGACCTACATATCCAGACATAAAGTACAAACTTTTTTTTAATACAAATTCTTAACTTATTCACAATGCATAACTCATACTCTACAAAGAAGTGTGAAACATTGCTATGTATCTGTACATGTGAGAGCAAACTATGGGATTAAGCAGGAGTAGATACACTCAACTCTTATTTTCAATCTCCACTTGTAAATACACAAGTTTACTAATATGAGACACCACCACTTAGGTGTCAGATACTCCAAGAAGTCCTTTACAAACATTACCGTTTAATTCCCAACAACCTCGTGCAATAAGTTTTATTGCCCCTATTTACAGATAAGCGGAGAAATCCAGAGTAGCATCAGTTTGCCTGGGATCACAGAGAGGAGCAAGGATTCTAACTGACGTCTGTGTGATTCGAAGCAAGATACCACTGACCCTCCCAACAGTTTGTGTACTGCTGCCCCTAATTTTGCTCAGTTAATAGTGTGTGCACAGTGGGATCTAAAATATGACACAAATGAACCTACCTACGAAACAGACTCACAGACAGAGAACAGACTTGTGGTTGCCAAGGGGGTGGGGGTGGGGGATGGAGTGGGAGGTTGGGATTAGCAGATGCACACTATTATATATAGAATGGATAAACTGTAAGGTCCTACTGTATAGCACAGGGAACTATATTCAGTATCCTGTGATAAACCATAATGGAAAAGAATATAAAAAATAATGTATATGTATAACTGAATCACTTTGCCGTACAGTAGAAATTAACATTGTAAATCAACTATACTTCAATTTTAAAAAAATTATAAAAGTAAAAAACTGGGAGAGAAATGGGTAAAGAAGGTAAAAGGTAATACAAGAACATTGATCTCATCATTTTAGTCTAGGGAGGGAGGGAGATATCATCTAAACTGACAAAAAAATAGAAGACTAAGTACACGTCAATAAAAAATTAGTAGATCTAAGAAAGAAATGGAAGATCTAGGAGTTGTCTTGTTGACGCTCGGAGAATGTTGCTCTTTATGGCTGAGCAGGTATTTCTGCTGATGGGGGAGGTTTGGTCAATGCCTAATGCAGATACACAATGTACAGCGCGGGGAGAGGGGAGGCCACAGGGCAGAGAACATTTTTTTATGTTTAAATTTTCCTGGGAATTCCCTGGCAATCCTGTGGTTAGGACTCCACGCTCTCAGTGCAGAGGGCCCAGTTCGATCCCTGACTGGGGAATTAAAAGTCCCACAGGCCACGGGGCATGGCCAAAAAATAAAAATTACAATTAAAAAAAAATTTTTCTTGCCTTGCTTAAAAAAAAAAAAAATAGTGTGTGCACATAGAAGGGTCTCATTTTCCTCCAAAGGTTCATTATATCATTTGAGATGTCTTAATAAAATCAAATAATACCAGGTGGTTTGATCATTACCATTGACTAAAACTATGGCTGTCATAACTGACCTTAAAAAAGCGGCACAGGCTCAGTCAGCCTTACTACAAGGTTCCTAGGCCTCTCACGATTTACCCTAGTCACCCTGTCAGAGGGTGTCCTGGGAACAGCTCCATGCCCCATGTAACGTTCTGGGGCACAGCCGTTTCCAGGAAGCACTTAAGAGGTAAAAGCAGCTGAACATAATCGCTGGTGAGCAGATCCCCAAATTAACCCAAGCATCAAGTCTTGCATGAGATGATCCCAAATAACCATCTGCTAAATGACATTAACTAAACTGAGTGAACCCCTAAAGTTAAACGCATGAAGAATCAGATCTCCTGAGCCCAGCAGAACACGGGGTGCCCTTGCTGCCCCTCTGGGCTCAGGCTCCACCACAATCCTGCCTCACACTCGGGCCTCTCTAATTCCGAACAGCTTGCCATTCCCCCGCACACACCAGGGTATTTCACACTTACATGCCTTGCCTCCTGCTGTCTCTTCTGCCTTTCCCATCCCCACTGCACAGTTAGCCTCAGTTGCCTTCACATGCCTTGCTCTCTGAACCTATGCCTGGCTGGCTGCACCAACACTCAGCTAAGCCCAATGCGCCTCCTGTGTTTCTGGGGCATCCCATATATACCTCATGATGTATTTACCACTTCTCTACCTGCAGAGATACTAATCCACCTCTGGGATCACTGGCACTGTGAGCCACTGTTAGTGCTGAAAACAAAAGTATCACTCAGGGATGGACACAGAACAAAGTACAAGTCACTATACTCCATGTACTTTTCTTTAGAACAAGTATCTTATTCACCTTTCTAGCCCCTGAAACCTAGTATCGAACTGCCTACAAGCACAGGTGCTCCATCTATGCTTGTTAAACTAAAAATATTTTATAAGCCATAAGGAATGAATTCACTTCTGAAACTCAAAAACAATGCAGAAATAGGTAAATTTGCACACCAAAAATACAGAAATTAAAATTTTCAACCACACTTATCTCTCCAAAGAAAAGCAAGAGCTTCTCCATTTTTGTAAGAACAGCTGAGTTTAAAAAAGTAGTAAACATTTGGGGATCACTGGAAAGAACTCTATCATCATCATAGGTTTTCTTAAATAAGCTCGCCAATCATCATCTGCCCAGCTCCAGTGGCAAGCTGAGTAGGACTTTGTTTTGAAAACTAATTCTTTTTGTTGTTGTTGTTTTTTGTTGTCTTTGCTTATTTTGCTTTGAAAACTAATTCCTAATCAAATTTCTCCTCAAAATATTATTTAGTAAAGCTCCCACTGCAAGTAAGTATTGTTAGTTTCTGAGGTAACATCCAAAATTCAAGGTGGTAAGTATGAGAGAACATAAACTTCAGGTATTCGAACTTTAAGTTTTCAGAATTTAATCTTTATAGCTTTTGAGTTAATTTTTACATGCAAGGGACACAAATGAATCGGGACCTAAACTTGTGAGAGTCAGCAGAACATCCATAGTAGAAAGAATAAGGCTGTTCCTAGAATGATACAGTCCTCCATGCTTGAAAAGACCGTTTTATGGGCTTCCCGGTGGTGCAGTGGTTGAGAGTCCGCCTGCCGATACAGGGGACACGGGTTCGCGCCCCAGTCCGGGAAGATCCCACATGCCGCGGAGCGGCTGGGCCCGTGAGCCATGGCCGCTGGGCCTGTGCGTCCGGAGCCTGTGCTCCGCAACGGGAGAGGCCACAACAGTGAGAGGCCCGCGTACCGCAAAAAATAAAAATAAAAATAAAAGTAAACTTACGTTTTCGGCAGAGCACTTCCAAATTTAAATGTGCATGTCTTTTGACATAGCAATTTTCAGTCTAAGAATTTACCTTAGAGAAATATCCAACCAAGCTTCCCTGGTGGTGCAGTGGTTAAGAATACACCTGCCAATGCAGGCAACACGGGTTCGAGCCCTGGTCCGGGAAGATCCCACATGCCACAGAGCAAATAAGCCTGTGCACCTCAACTACTGAGCCTGCGCTCTAGAGCCCACGTGCCACAACTACTGAAGCCCGCGCCACAACTACTGAAGCCCATGCGCCTAGAGCCCGTGCTCTGCAACAAGAGAAGCCACTGCAATGAGAAGCCCGCGCATAGCAACGAAGAGTAGCCCCCGCTCGCCACAACTAGAGGAAGCCCGCACATAGCAACAAAGACCCAACTCAGCCAAAAATAAATACATTTATTAAAAATATATATATATCCAACCAAGAGTCCTATGACATACATATACTTATGCTCCACTGAAATCACTATGAAAAGAACATTTTAATTGTTGCAACTATTTATATTGTTGCAATGCAACTTGGTTTAAGGAGAGTGAACTATTTGCACCTACACTGAAGATTCTTCAGGATACATTATTTAGTAAAAGCACAAAAAATAAACAGTATGATTTGATTATTAAATTAAAAAGTGTGGATACATGCACAGAAAAATTTCTGAAAACTAATATACCAAGTTACCAGCTATAAGACATGGGAAATACATGGGGATAGGGAGGATTAAAGAACAAATATTTTCACATTTTCATAATTCATGTGTTTCGAATTAATTTACATGTATACATTTGTTAAGAATTCATCAAAATGTTTAATATTCATATACTCTATCATACCTAGGTTATACCTTAATTTTTTTTAAGTAATACATACTCAATGAAGATAAAAACAAAAAGACACCACCCAAAGATTTCTACTTTTATGAGCCCACATCCCAAACAGAACAAAAATTTTTCATATTTCTGTTATCACCACCAAATGTAATATACATCCAGCCTTCACATTTGAATCTCAAGAGGAAAAAATGTAACAGCTGCCATGGGAGTGACTACTGGGTGATGCTCTATTGATGCTTTATACACATCCCCAAGATCCTATGAGGCATCCTTTCCATTCTAACCTCCCAGATTTGATTTCCTCATCCTTAAACATTTATCATCATGAATTCAGAAAGTAGAGCTGGGATTCAAACCCAGATGTAACATTCTTCTGGCTACACCCTTCAGTTCAACAAGAGCACATGAGGCAAGCATCAGGGCTCCTCATCAAGATGTTTCAGTACGGGCTTCCCTGGTGGCGCAGTGGTTGAGAGTCCACCTGCCAATGCAGGGGACACGGGTTCATGCCCCGGTCCGGGAGGATCCCACACGCCTCGGAGCGGCTGGGCCCGTGGCCCATGGCCGCTGAGCCTGCACGTCCGGAGCCTGTGCTCCGCAACGGGAGAGGCCACAACAGTGAGAGGCCCGCGTACCGCAAAAAAAATATATATATATATATATATGTTTCAGTACGATTTCCTCCTCCTACTCTCTCCCAATCCTTAGTATTCCAAGTTTAAGAGACTTCTTTCCGCAAGGCAGGATCCTACTAAACTTGGTAACAAGGCGGGACAACCAGGCACCATGGACTCCACACAGGACACCTCTACCTCCTCTGCCATCTAAAACACATGCCGTGAATCACAATCACCTGCCTAGGATAAAGGCATGGCATCTACCTCCTCATGCCCTCTGTTCTACTCTCATATCTCCTTAGGCCCCCTCCAACTTCCCTGCAATTCATTTATACTAAGATGAAGCTGCTTAAAAAAACAAAACAAAAAAACCTTCAAGGAAAAAGTAGTCTCATTTTCTGTCTTAAAACAGGATGTCCGGGTATTTTTATTCTGCAGTAAGCCCCGGATTCCAGACTACCTGTACCTGTCTTTTTCCTGCAGGAAGACAATAAATCAACCCTTCAAAGAAGCCAAACAAGATTTCTTTTTTCTTCAGAGAAAGCAAGAAACAGGACATCTCTGCTCCAACTTGCCACTGCAAACAAGATCAGGCTGCTGTGTAAGCTACTTTTTGAGGATTTGACAACTTTAAATGGGAGAAATGAAGACAGGGCAGAGTCACAGGACCTGGAAATGGGTTCTACTAATCACCTGCAGTGCCATGGGCAAGTCATTTCTTCTCCCAGGGCTTTACGGAAAATCCTTTGGTAAAGCAACTAATACCATTTTTAAAAAACCCTATTGTGCTATCTCATTTTTATTAGTTTTCTCTCTTAAAATAGTAGGTGTTTAACACATTCTGAAGGTAGCATTCTATTAATTAAAGGACTTGCATAGACAAAGAAAGTCTTAAAAGAGTTATTCAGACCAAGTCACCTGTCTCAAAACAAAGTGCTCTAACCTATCACCTTGTTTTGGTGACTCCTGTGGCCAAAGACAGCATTCATAATTTGAGAAGGAGGCTACTTTACCAAGGACCAGATTTTTTAATATGCAAAAATGAGAGAATTTAGGGCACTTCAAGGGTTTCTTATATTTCTTATAACTTAAATTTTATTAATAAAATGGACGGAATGCTTTATTCAAGTATAGTAAAATAACAAAGTGATTAAAGTATTTTAAACCTCGCCCATAATATTCAAAAATATTGTGGCCATTAGTTTCAGCCTTTGCTTGTCTTTAATCAAGTATTTAGACAAGCACATAGAAGCACTGGACTTTGCACTGTTTTGGAACCAAATATGTACTAATAAAAAGCAGAATGGGTTGTCCACGGGAAAGTGAGCTCACAGTCACCAGAAGGGTGAAAACAGACGCCAGAGGGTAGGTCAACTGTTACCAACAAGTCTTGTCCACTGAACAAGAGGAGGATCTACTAACCTTAGGAGCCGCTTCCATCTCTAGCAACTTATAAATAGAACATACTTATAGATGTTTCTGGAACATAAAAAAAAAAAACAACTAAGAGCCTAATAAATGAATTCTGGATGAAAGGCTGTATTCCAGGTTGCTCCAAAATTTGTAAATCGCTCTCCATTTATTTACAGCACAGCCAGAAGGCTGAGACTTAACACCGCTCCCACTCACTTTTTCATCCATCTAAAGCACAAACTCTCAGTGATACTCTACACAGTTGATTACTTTCCTTCTCCACAGGCTTTCTTCACTTCTCTCCCAGAAACAGTTCGCTGTGCTTGACTTCCGCTAATCACTGACCTCCTTCCCTCTCCTCTGCTGGTCCTTCCTTCCTCCTAGAGCTCCAGGTTCAGTTCCTTGATGATCTTGTCCAGTTCCATGATTTCAATACTACAAGCTAATGAAGCCTCTGATGCTCACCTCCGCTTCCTACCTTCTCCTGGGCTCCAGACCAATATATCCAACTACCTGCTTGACGTCATCATTTACATTTCTAATAGGCATTAGAAACAAAACATGCCAAAAGTAAAGCTCCTGACTTCCACCCAAGAACCTGTTTGTCTCACAATACTCTCCATCTGGGTCAATGGCACCACCTTCCAACCAGTTGTTCTGGTCAAAAAACCTTGTCATCCTTTCCTCTTCTCACACCTCTCATCCAATCCATCAGCAAACCCTATTAGCTGTTCTGTAGAAATAAACAGAGACTGACCACTACTCGTTACCTCAAAAGTTAACACCATGCTCTCTTACCAGCATATTACAAGGGGACTGGCTCCCCATTTCTAGCGCTAAATGCTATTTTCAGGTATTTTATGTTCTAAGTATTTTCAAGCCTAAACACTCCCCTCCTTCAATTTGTGGAAGATCTACAAAGATGGCCACCATCAATTCCTCCTCTGTGTACATGCATGCCACTCCACCATCAAGAGAGGGAAGCTATTTCCACATCCCCCTTGAACCTGTCCTGGCCTCGTGGCCTGCCTTTATCAGTAGAATGGGATTAAAAGCAACAACGTGCCAATTCTGCATCTAGCCTTTAAGAGGCCCCGCAGCTTCTGATTTCACTTGCGGTAGCCAGCCAGGGGCCACTACTGAGTGATGAGATACCGAGTAGAGAAAGATGACCTGGATAAGCACCAAGAGGCCAGACATGTGAGTGAAGTCTTCTTGGACCTTTTAGCCCAGCTTAGTAAATGACTCAAAATGATACCACGTGGAAGAGAACGAACCACCTAACAGACCCATATGACCACAGGAAAAAGTAAGTTGCTGTTGTTCCGAGCCACCAGTTTTCAGAGGGCTGCGATAGAGAACTGAAACATCATAATGACAATGGAATCAACATCCTAAACAACTAAGTGATAATGGCCGATATTCTAAGGACTCAGGCCTCGTTCAGCTTAGAGTTCCACTAGATTTTTAACAGGATTCTTTTTTTTCATTTCAAAGTTTGGTTTGAGGAAACAATAATTCCATAATTTCAAACCTTTTCCTAATCAAGTTAAATGGTCTCAGCATAATTCTCTCAAACACATAATTTATGTACTATGGACTCCCCTTCAGGGAAACAAAATTCCTATACTGTATTGATATTTATTATAGCTGTGTTTATTTACCAAATACTTACCAAACAGCAATTTCAGACCACGATAAATTTTAATAGAACACCGAAAACTGTTTGCAACCAGCTTTCAAGCAAAACTCTGTAGTCAAAGCCCATTTGTAAACATCAGATTTATGGGGCAGAGATCTTAAGTAAACATGCCAATCCAGGGACTTCCCTGGCAGTCCAACGGTTAAGACTTCACACTTCCAATGCAGGGGTCACGGGTTCAATCCCTGGTCGGGGAACTAAGATCCCACATTCCATGTGGCCAAAACAAAAACAAAAACAAAAACAAAACAAACAACAACAAAAACTTCTATGCCTGTGGTGACTGTTACACAACTCTGTAAATATACCAAAAATCACTGAATTGCACAAGTAAAGCAAGTGAATTGTATGGTATGTAAATTATAACTCAATAAAAATTTTTAAAAATAAAAATGCCAATCCTATCCCTTGGTCACTGCTCCCACACTGCCACCTCCTGTCTTATGACTCTAGAAGCTTGAATCAGAGTCAACAGTTGATAAAGGAAACTCAGCTAAGAATAGCACAGACTCTCTCCTTCCTCCCAGACGAAACCAACCACCAGCGTTCCTGAATGGATAATTCACTTTTCAAAATTAGTTACTGCTAGAAAAGTTGCTGTCTGAATGCTGCGAAAGACTATTAAAATGGAGTTGCTTCAAAATATATATCAAGGTGGCTCAACAGCTTCACTTTAATACAAAATCCCAGACCTATAACAACACATGAACTACAATAGTGTGGCTCACAAAAGCATTTCAAAGTACGGCAAAGATCATGTCCCTCTTGCTGACTGCCCAAAAGAGGTACACGTGCAAAAGCAACTGAACTACCATACTACAGAAAAGAAATACAAGTCAAGTTCCTTACAGGGAAAAGCCCAGCTCTCTGCAATTCCAAAATATATTTTTAAACCTTAGCTGGTAACTCATTTATTTCAAGCAGAATGCAAAACTCAGAACAAAATATGCCTCCTGTTAGTTTATTATAATGGCATTTGGCGTGAACAGAGAATGTAAGTCATCACACAAATCAAAAGGAAACCAGAAACAGAAGCCAAGATTCTCAGTTCCCACTGGCTCCAGGCACATGTCACGTTTTCATAACGTCTTCCTTGTTATCATGGACAGCCACACAGAAGCTACTTATCAACATTTTTTTAAAATTCTAATAAAGTGAGAAAGAAAAGTGAGAAAACTTTCTCAAACCGTACTGAGAAAACAACGTGAAATCAAGAAAAATCTCATTGGCTACAACCACTTAAGCAGTCATGCATTACTGATCTTAAACCGAGCACTGCAAAGATAACCTTGCCTATGATTCTTTACCAGCCGTGAGTGAAAGTTTCCTAACATTCAGAATCTCAGGGCTATGCATGTTTGAGAAATTTCCCTAATTCACAAGATTCACCTGTACCACCACTGATAAACCAAGGGCATACCTGTTAAAATATTTAGCATTAGAAACAGCTTTTACCGTCCTGAGACAACAGGGTCTTATGCCCTGGCTAATGGGCACATGGCTAGTCATGGCACCATCCTATTCTATACTTAACAGCTTTTAAAAGGCAGCACTAGCTTTTAAATGGCCATTTAAAGTAAGATATATTTAAAACCACAGTAATTTTTATACATGCTCTACCCCATTTATATGCTAAACATAAGATTCTAATACGGAAATAAGCTGTTCATTTTATTTCCTTCTTTTTTTTTTTTTTTAATTTTAAGGAAGCAAGAAACAAAGACATTTGAGCTTAGGCACCACAGTCTGTTTTAACGGATCCTTCCTGGAAAAATATTAACTATGATATCCCACTATTTTTTCTCTTTCATTCAAATATGTTTTGGCTACGTACAATTCTAATCAAGGCCAAGAGCTAAATCATGAGGAAGTTTAAGCTAGAAAAAGCTGGAAAATACACAAATTCTCATAATTTAAAGAAGTAATGGAAAACGAATTAAACCACCATCCGCTCAGTTCCCCAGCGTCAGCAACTTTCCTGTTACCTCTCCCATGCCCAAAGCCCACAACATAACAAAAAGGAAATCGGCGCTATTTACAAAATCATATAGGGGCACACCAAGGTTCCCCAAGATACCAGTGACTCTTCCAACCAAAGTCAGCCACCGTCTTCCAAAGTCAAAACAATTTTCACACCCACCCTCACCCCCAAGGAGGGAGGGAAATTTTTTTTTTAAAGCTTATACCTCCAGACTGAAGCCAAGTCTTCATGTGCTGTATCTTTTATATCTGGAACAAAAAGTACAACACTATCACTGGTACTCAGTGCAATCTTCTCTTCATGCTGGATGCACGGGACCTCAAACTCTGTGAAGCACTGCTATAATCTTCCCCAACTGGGGGGTATCTGAATGCAGAAAAGCAACATTCCTTCCACATTCCCTTGTGACTTGGGTAATCAGCAGCTAGGCTTGGTCTAAACCAAACTCAACAATGCCCCTTCCTGAAATGGTCCCACCCAGCTTTGCTCCCCGTCAGAGTTGGGCCATCCTACCACGCATCAAATCACCCCCTGGGCCTGCTCCCCTGTTTAGCTGCTGCAAGCCCATTGATCCATCTCAGAGTGCTGCCATAAGCATTCTTCTGCACCGGGCTCCCAACATGCCTTGCACAGCAGGTATAAAGGTCACTGCTGCATATGTGGGTATGCCTGCCTCAGGTGCCCACATGATGATGGGATGGAATGCAATGACTGCTAAGCACAAAGAACTCCACCCAGAAGTCCAGCAGGCTCACTGGCAAGGGCTGGTCCGCGGCATTCAATTCACTGTCACCAGTACCACCTCTTGACCCTCCTATAGGTGCTGGGCATGTGGATCACGAAGGTGCCTTCTCTGCCCTCTCCCAAAGCCTATTCAGACAGTGGAACAGTCCAGATAAGGAAAACTACAACACAGTTCCAAGGTTCAGTTAGAACAAAATTGTGACATAGATTTCCGGCAAATCTCCCTGGGCAGGGCTTCCCCAGTAGCGCAATGGATAAGAATCTGCCTGCCAACGCAGGGGACACAGGTTCGATCCCTGATCCAGGAAGATCCCACGTGCCGCGGAGCAACTAAGCCCGTGTGCCACAACTACTGAGCCTGCGCTCTAGAGCCCGCGAGCCACAACTACTGAGCCCAGATGCCTTAGAGCCCATGCTCCACAACAAGAGAAGCCACCGCAATGAGAAGCCCGCATGCAGTAACGAAGACCCAACACAGCCAAAAATAAATAAGTGAAATTAAAATTAAAAATTTTTTTTAAAAATCCCCTGGCAGAGAAAGCAAGCTCTATTGTTGTTTTTAGCCATTTCTGTACAAGCAAAGGACTTACTTGATTGCTCTCTAAATCAGTTAAAAAAAAAAAAATTGTCTCCAATGTACTCACTCCTATTTACTTTGCTAGTAAGACAATAACATTCAAAATCCTCAGCATTTTAATGCTAATGCAAATCAGCTACAAAATTTAATCTACATTGTTAATAAACTGAAGAAGTTTCCATTGATAAATACTTTCTGCCACTGGTAACATTTTACTTTATGTGATTTCCTAAGCAGCAACTCCTGTTTGCCATAAAGTAACAAGTAAACTAAGTATGTTTTTAGGTTGGGCAAAAGCCTTTAAGAATAAAACAGGCAGTCTATTAACCAGACAATGTTTTTAATTCCCTACACATGGGGGACAAATTCACACCAGCCTGGAGAAGGAAAATCAGGAGAGTAAAGCAAAGTTACTGCATTTACACACAGGTCAAGACACTTAATGTTTAAATTTAGAAACTCTCAAATGTTAAAATGCCTGTCCTTCAACACAACCATCTGCCTATTTCTTATTCAACATCTGAAGAAAATTAAGATACAGTGGCTAAACATGAAACCAATTAGAATTTGAAGAATGTGCTTACATTTTTTTCCAGTAGGTAAACAATTCAGACGATGCCTTTAACCTTTTTTTAAGGAGCTATGACTTCTCCCGCAATTTTTCAATTGTTTATTAAACTGAGATCAATTTAGATAGTTTTCAGTACACGTTCTATTGTTTTAGAAGCTTTTAAAAGAGAACTCCATTCTGCTATATAAAATAACTTGACCCCTACCAAAATTCCCAACTAGAACTAAATCTGGCCACGCCAAATCCCTTTCCAACTATCCTGATGAAAATTAAGTACATGAAGAGAAATCCACAAAAATCCAAACAGGCTGGCAAACAAAAACACAATTTGTAAAAGTGCTTTACCTGGAAGAGAGCTCAATCTAAAAATAGGCATAGGGGGTTTCCCTGGTGGTGCAGCGGTTAAGAATCCGGCTGCCAAGGCAGCAGACACGGGTTCGAGCCCTGGTCTAGGAAGATACCACATGCCGCGGAGCAACTAAGCCCATGCGCCACAACTACTGAGCCTGCGTGTTGCAACTACTGAAGCCCGCACGCCTAGAGCTCATGCTCCGCAACAAAAGAAGCCACCGCAAGGAGAAGCCCGCGCACCACAACGAAGAGTAGCCCCCGCTCGCCGCAACTAGAGAAAGCCCGCACGCAGCAACAGACCCAACGCAGCCGAAAATAAATAAATTAAAAAAATATATAGGCATAGGGACTTCCCTGGTGGCACAGTGATTAGGAATCCGCCTGCCAATGCAGGGGACACGGGTTCGATCCCTGGTCCGGGAAGATCCCACATGCCGTGGAGCAACTAAGCCTGTGCTCCACAACTACTGAGCCTGCGCTCTAGAGCCCGCGAGCCACAACTACCGAAGCCCACGTGCCACAACTACTGAAGCCCGTGCACCTAGAGCCTGTGCTCCGCACCAAGAAAAGCCACCGCAATGAGAAGCCCGCTCGCCACAACCAGCGAAAGCCTGCATGCAGCAGCGAAGACCCAACACAGCCAAAAATTAATTAATTAATTTTAAAAAGAAACTAAAAAAGAAACTCTCTTTAAAATAAAGTAAAATAATTTAAAAATAAATTAAAAAAATAAAAATAGGCATAGGATGACCTGTTAGGTAGCCATCTCTCCCAGCCAAGCACCAGGGAAATGCACAGCAAACCCTTTCCGCCCTCCAGCGTACACACCCTCACCAATATCTAACCAGACGCTCTCTGGCTGCCCTAGTTTAAATTAACTTCCAGCTTACTACTTGGCCCAGGTTGGGAGTGGGGGATGGGAGGGGGAAAGGAAGAAACTAACCCCACCTTGCAAAGCCCAGCAACGCATAAGCCAACACCAGCACCACCGGGAGGAAGCAGAGCCTTTCAAGTCAGAGCTACAGAGCCGGGATCTGGCCTGCTCTGGAGAAGGGAGCCATTTCTCCAAAATACTTAAGAGATTAAAACACAGTCTCCAAACATTCTGTAAACTGACACACTACATATGCTTTCCGAAAAGTGCAATCCCCCTTGTTTAAGTAGCAAAAATCTTCAGCCTTCTCCATCTCTTGGTGCTTATCTGTAAGCAAAAGTATTTTTTAAATGGGGGCGTTGGGGGGGAGTGGGGGGAAGGCCTGGAGACAAAGGCGGGTTTGCAGAAAGCTGTCTTACTTGCAGTGACTGAAAGGCGCTTCTGGGCAGGAGAAGCCCAGGCGTTCACTCACGTGTTCCAATCCCGGCGGGCGAGCTACCAGGGTAAAGGCAAATTCTTCTCCTCTCAGATGTGCGGACGGCCTCCCAGGCCTCTCAGTCTCGTCGCCGCCAACTCGGGACAGAGAAGGAAAGGCACGCCACACCCGCGCGTGTCTGCAGCTGCTTCCGCCTATCCTGCACTTTCAGGTGGGGGGCGGCGGGCTGGAGCGGTCACCCATTGCCTCCTAATTCCCACAGATGCCCAGAAACTGCCCTTTGAGACTTTGATTTCCTGTTGCAGCAACTTGACCTACTCTGCCGGAGAACATGTAGCTGTGAGAGCTTCCTTAAGCGACTTTATTACCAGTAACAATAATCCAGTGGCAGGGGCCACAGACAAGTCGTCTATTCCTTCACAGCAGTACCAACACACATTCACACTCACACACACACACACCTGCCAGAAACTTTAGGGCAAAAGACGAGAAACGCCAAGTCATACAGCAACCCAATAACAGTAAAAGGAAAAGTTGTTTTCAGCTGTGTTGAGTCTCTCCTCCCAATGGTTGAGAACAGAATCAATGAGAACATAGTAAGCAAGCTCACCTTTGCCTTTTGGGGACCGAGTGCTCAACTTCTATGAGTTTCCCGTGCAGTTCCACTTTACCTGCGGACACACAAGAGGTGGAGGAGCAGTTGGCCCGGTTTAGCGGCTCTCTGGGCCCGAAGGACCCGCACAGCCTAAGCAGCGACACGAGTGGCCTCCTGAGACCCCGAAAGACACTCGGACGTGGCTCAAAGCCGAGAGAGAAACCGGCCCCGCGCGTGGGAAGCTGAGCCCCTGGAGGCTGCGTGTGTGTAACTTACAGATGGGTGGGAAGGGGGATCAACTGGCTGACCCACTACTTCGGGAACACTCTACCCTCCCCCCCCAACCCCGTCCGCTTCCCCAGAGACTCCAGAAGACAAGCTCGGGGGAAGGGGCTACGTGGGCTTTCTTCAGGAGGGGGCGCCCAGGCCCTTCTCCCGGGTTCAAGCCCAGGCCCGCCGGGAACTGGCAGTGAGCGGCGGGAAAGGCTCGAGGACCGCAAGGCAGGAGCGGCAAGAGCGAACGTCCAGAGGCGCAGCTCAGCACAGACTGCACAGCGCGCGAGGGACGGTGCAGCACCCGCCACCCCGAAAGCCATGTGGCTCGGAGTGGGACCTGAACACAGCCTTCCCCCCGGCGTCCCACCCCCGCGCGCCTCCCCGCCACGCACGGCCCCCCGCCCTCGCCGAGCGCTCCCCACCAGTCCCGGAGGCCGCGGCCCGAAGCCTGGCAGCCCGGCGCCACAGCGGGACTCGCTCCGAGGCGACCCGTGGTCGCCCGCGCCCACCTGCCCCTCTAGCTCGTTGTACGCGGGAAGGTCGAGCAAATAACCCGGGTCGCCCTCGCCCGCCTCCCGCAAGGTTGAGGGGAAGCGCGGGGCCGCCCGTGCTAGGCACCACCCGCGGCCTCGTTCGGCAGCCGGGTCAAGGCCACTTTGAGTTCTCCCGCGGCCGAGGTCTGGGGCGGGAGGGGAGGCAGCGAACCAACACCACAAATAACCGGCAGGGAGAGGAAGGAAGGAGCGAGAAACAGGCGTTCGCTCTCGGTCCCCAAGCAAGGCCCGGCGGGCCGGAGCCTGGAGCACGCGCCTGGGCCCGGGCGGGGCGCGGAGCGAGCACACCCCCCCTTCCAGCCCCGCTCCCAGGCGCCACACAGTCCCCCACGCCTCCCCTCCGAGCCCGCGCCGGGGCTTTCTTGACAGCGCGTTCGCTCTCAGCCCTCAAAGCCCGGCGGGGGAGGGGAGCCGCGGGGGCCGGGTAGGCGCCCGGGCTGGGAGAAGGGCCCCGACCCACGCGTGCAGGCGCCCGGGCCTCGTCCCGTCTCCCCCGCCCGCCCAGGCCGGGGCCCTGTGTGGACAACCCCGTGTCAGCCGCGGCCCGACCCCGGCAGGCCCGGGCAAGAGGCGCGGAGCTGGGCAGGCGTCCCGGCGGAGCCCGGCCGGGGCCCACCTGAAAGCGCTTCGATGGCCTTGAGGGCCCAGCTCTCGTCCGGACAGTCCACAAACGCGTAGCCTGTCTTCACCAGGAAGGGTCCCGACACCGGGATCTTGGCGTCCTTGAAGATACTTTCCAGGTCCGAGGGGACGGCGTTCTCGCTGAGGTTTCCGATATACAGTTTGTTCATTGTGAAGAGCGGTTGTTTAAAAAAATTAAGAGAAAAACGAAAAATTAAAACCACCCACAGCGATGGATGAATCCGGCGGGTTTTGTTCCCCTTCTCTTCTCGCCGTTAAAATACAGACACACTAAGAACCAAGGACAAGAACGAGGAGCGAAAAATCAGATCCGAGGGTTTCTGTTTTTCCTTTTCTAGGTATTAAAAAAAAGAAGAAAAGAAAAAGCCTTGCTACAACCCAAACGCATCAACGAGTCTTCCTAACTCGGAGGAGGAGGCGGGATTAGCGAGAAAAAGGAGGAGAGGAGGGAGGGGGGGGAAACTACTTTTTGTCTCTTACTCCCCAACCCCTCTGGCATCGGCCAGCGGACTGTGAAAATATCACACTACGTGAGGGCAGGCGCCGCCTCCCCATAAAAAACCCAGAAGGGTGACTGGCAGGGGGGAGGGGAGAAGGGGTGGAGGGAGGAAGGCGCAGGAGGCGGAAAAAATCCGCTCCGAGTGTCCGGCTTTTTGAATGAGCCACGTGTTCAAACTACAAATCAACGTCTCACGTGAGGAATCCCAGCGCCTCAATTAGAGTGGGCTTCGCAGGAAAAAAAGAGCTAGCAGGAGGAGGAAGAGGGGGAGGGGAAACGAGATTGGGCGAGGGACCGTGAGAAGGCGAGGAGGAAGAGGGGCGGAAAATGCTAAAGGAGCCGCAGCCGAGGCATGGAGGGGAGCGCGGCCGGGGGAGCAGATTGTCACCATGGAGTTTAGAAAGGGTTATCTGGTCGGGGCGGATCCGGAGGGGGAGGGGAGGGGGAGGGGAGAAATATTGATTTTTTTTTTTTTTTAAATGAGATAGGAGTCGGGGTGCTAACTAGGCAATTCCTCAGCTCTATTTACCGGAGTTTTCAATGTTCGATTTTTAAAAAGAGGTAATTAACAAAGCCAAAGAGTCCCCATTCCGAACTCGCCTTGTGGCTTTGATGACACAAGTGTAACCTCGGCAAAGCCGCGAGCACCTTCCCAGGGCTGGCAGGGACGGAAACGCAATAAGGGGGTGTCTGGGTGGGTGGGTGCGGGCGGGAGAGGCGGGCAGACGCGCCCCACCCTGTGCACCCTTTACAGTCGCGGGCACCGGGGAAGTGGGGCGGCCCCGAGCCAGGGGGATGGGGGATGGGAGCCCGCGGCGTCCTGGGCGGGTGTCTGGGCGACACCTCCTCCGCCTCCGCCTGCGCTCGCGGTGGCTTTGGGCTTCGCGTTTGCCATTGGTTGCGCGATTCAGAAAAGGCTCCGGGATCAATGAGGCCGGGGGCGGGCTTGGCCACCGGTGGGGGAGGGGAGCGCAGGGGCCGAGGTTTCTGGCGTGGGGATGGGGGCGTCCCGGGCCTCGGAGGCCGGAGCCGAGAATTCAGAGTGGGAAAAGTCGGTATTTAAACGGAAACCATTTCTTCCTGTAGTTTCCAGAGGAGGAGGAGGAGTGGGGTAGGCTGGTACTTATATTTAAAGAATTTTAGTTGGAGAACTTGGGACTCTTAAAACAGGAAGACCGCTCTGCGTTACCCCTAGGTGGTATTTGCACTCGAAAAATTGCTCGAGTCTCTTTCTGCTTCTTTTCTGCCCGCATTTGGCCATGAGAACCATTCATAATTTCCCCTGTGTGTAACGAGTACAATGGTGGGTGTGGGGGGGAGGGTCTGGGCCCGGTGGAGCCTTACTGGGCCGACAAAATGAGGACTGGAGACGAGGAATACGGAAATGAGTGCTGGGGTTCTTCTGGAAATCTCCAAGTGTTTCATGATTGTGTACTCCACTCAAAGGCTTCATGTGCACCAGGATACTTGAGGTTTATTTTTAACAGGTATTCCATGGAAAAGAATGCTTATTTTTAAAAAGTGATTGCAATTATATATAGGATGGAAATATAAGCCAGAATCTTTAATGACTTAATACTTATTATTAGAAAAATGCATTGAGTAGTAGAGAAAATACTGTTTACACTGAATCATCTTCAGTAATTATGACAGTTGATATAGTTCATTTCTTTTGGTCCAATCCGTATATGGCATTTAAAGGTGTATGATTTCCAATTGAAAGATGAATGGCGGATTATTTTTTAAATATGTGGGAATTATTGCATGGTATAAAGAGCATTTACATTTTTTCTTTTAAAGGGAACATAATTTTGTGTTAAGAAACCGGAAGGTGTCAGATCATCCATTTTAAATGCAACTGTTTCTTTCTAACAGGTTTTTCTTTTCCTGCCAAGCAAATCCAACTTTTTAAATGTAAACTCACTTTCACAATATTTTCATTCACATTTAATTTAGTGAAATGTTTTTACTTTACGATACGGAGGGGGCAAACATGTTTTTGTGTAATCATGTTTTGAACTGCGTTATGAGCTATGTCTTCAAAGAACGTTTTGGTGGTGAAATTTTAAGTTTCTGGTTAGATTTAACTTTTAAAAAGAGCTTACTTATTTTTCCTTTTCATGTTTTTGAAAAGAGAACCTTCGTTCTAAAAAAAGGGAAAAAATATATGTATTCTTTATGACTTCTGTGGTATTCAAAATGTAAATATCAAATTATGAATTTATTTTTCATTTACCTGTTGCATGTGATCAAAAGCTATTTGGAGAAATATGCTTTTCATTCATTTAGTAATATTTGCTTTTCTCTAAATTTTATAGTCTGTTGACCATTTAAGTTTTAGTAATTTTTCATAAGAACAATTTTATATGTTCAACTTGCTTTCAAAAATCAATTGAATGTTGCCTTCTGGATTCTTGACTGTACTTGCTCTTATTAAAACTGAGACCTAAGAAAATACTTCTAAAGCAGGGGGTAAAATGTTTATTTTCCATAAATACTAGTCCGTGCCTGTCTGTCACTATCAAACAAATCTAACAGCTGGAATTTAAAACAAGTGTGTGCTGTTTTGATGAATATGTTCCTGGGGCTCTTGTGAATTTAATCTGTGTATTATTATAACAAACTGGATACTCCGTCTAGGACCTTAAAAACATACACGAGTTATATAAGCTCAGACATCAAAAAGGGAGGTAAATACAGTCCATTCCACTTCGAATATTCCTAGCATTTGAGGGATAAGTATATGATCAATGGCTGAGTAAAAAGAGCATGGGTAATTGGTTTTTTTTTACTGGCATTTCAAGTGTAAAAATATCTTCGGTGGATTTTCAAGAATGAATATAAGGTTGATGTAACCTCCAGTCTGAATGAGTCTCACACATGAAATTAACCGTGTGTATGGGCTACTCCAAGTTCTTCCTGAAGCAACTGCAGCTCCTAATTAATGTTAACTCCACGAAGGACTCCCACCCATTGTATGTGCTCTGATGCGGTTGAGTCTTTCCAACTGTAGCCTGTTTACTCTTTGGACAGCTGCACCTCCTCCTGATCTCCTGACCTGAAGGCAATAAAAATGTTTCTTAAAGGTCAGTGTAATATTAAAGGAGAAAAAACATGCTTATAAGGTCGGTTACCCCTCCTGTATCCACAGGTTATAAGCGACGGCTTATCAGGTAGAGGAGGGAGAAGGGGCATTCTTGTTGCTACCCCTAACTCCTGGCTTCCTCTGAGACCAGCCCAGAGCCGAAGTCCTTAACGCGGGTGGGCACGCAATGCCCGCCGCGTCGCCTGGGCCTCATAGGAGGTATTTTTTAACATTCTCTTGCTCCTTCGAACAGCTCTCCTGGACTCTGATCTGTTAAGACCAGATGCGTGATAAGTGGTAACCTGGCTCTGCCCTCTCTTCAGAATATGCCTTCAGTTATTTTTGTTTAAAATAAAAAATGGTGCCCTAGGAGATGTTTCCTTTTTCCCCTGGCTCTGCCGGGAGAAAGAGGGCGGGATCCTTCGTCGGCCGCTGCTCGCCTCAGAGGCCCTAGACCACCCGTCCGCCCTAGCCCTGCCGCGGGACAGGCGCCTGCTGGCTCCGCCTCGGGGTCTGTCCCTCCGCGCGGAGTCGCGTGGAGGGTTAGACGTGGGGGCCCGGGCAGGGGAGCCTCTCTCGTCCCCCTCGCGGCACTACCCCACCTGAGCTCGTCCTTCCCCTGCCGGCCGGGGCGGACCAGGCAGCGAGTCTGGCGACCCTGCCGCACTTCCGGCCTGTTTCGAGTGTGCCAGGGGCTCCCTGGAGCTGGGGGATGCTCGGTACCCACGGAGAAAGACCGCAAGGAGAGCTCCCTGAACCCTCCGCCTATGCCCGGGGCGGGGCGGGGCGGTGAGACGGGTGCACTGGGCGCGCGAACGCGGCTCCGGGGCGGGGCTTCGCGCTCTGTGGGGCCGACTAGCTGAGCCCGAGTCTGAGCAACCAGCTTGGAGAGAGACGCCGCCCCTGGCTGGGGAGGGGGCGGGAGGGCTTCTCTCACCCGATTGGTGGACGGAGGGAACCTATCACCGTCGGCTACCTCCGCCGGAGCCGTTTGCTAGTTCCCATTCATTGGCCATCGAGCAGCCCTTGGATTTCCATCTTTTGTGGCGCGAAAATAACCCTTTGCTCCCTCTCATTGGTTTTGTTCTTGTTGAGGAGTGAGATTGGGTTCCTCTCTTCTTGCTCTCATTTTTCCTGCCCTTTAACTGTGAGACCCCCAACCCCAGCCCCCAAGGAGGAAAGAAGGAGATAACTGAGGAAGAGTGGAAAATGGTTGTGCGTGTGCGTGTGAATTCCGCCCCTTGGGCTGACCGCGTGGTGCCCGCAGAGTCCCTTCCCTTCCCCCATCGTCCAGCGCCCAGAGGTCGTAGGTTTGCTCCATGCTCAGCTGCTGGAGTCACATCGTTTCCCTGCTCGATTCCAGCACCTTAGAATGTATACGTCTTTTTTAGTTAAAACAACATAATACGTTTCCAGGTGCCTGATTTTTCCGGGGCTTCTAGAGAAACTGACTCATTCCGCCCCCTCCTTTACTAACCCCCTTTGTGGTCCACAGGGTTGTTTTAAGCAAAACCAAACAATCCCTCCAAAAAAAGCAAACGAAAAATTCCGGGTAAAATCAACTATGCCGAGACCACGTTTTCGTTGAAGCTTCCCTAAGACCTAAGAGCTGAGACCGACCTTGAAGGATTAGCGATTTCTGTAGCTGAAATGTTCTAATTTTACTGACGTTTGGTGAAGACGGTGAGAAAAAATAAATATGAATTTGGCTTGGAAAAGCACAAAACAAACGAATGATCGTATTTAATGTGATTAAATAAAAAGCTAACAGCTACAGTGGTGTATTCTAGGTAGTGATATCTTGGATGCATTTGTAATTTTATACGTAAGTTGCTACTGGTCTCAAAAATAAATTAAAAATCAGGACTCTGACCATTACAGAAAAGAGGGAAGTATAAATTTGTTTGGTATATCTAATTTCATGACAGACTTTTCAATTCTTTGATTATCCAAAGAAAAGGAAATGTACCAGTTAGAAATATAACAATTTGTTCACAGATAATTTAGTTGTTTTTTTGAAGTCTTGACAAAACACTTGATTTGGTTTTAAACTAGTAAAACAATAGTTCCCCAGTAAATATTTTAAAGTAGTCAAGTTACATCATCCTATCATCCTCTTAAGTTCATTTGGAAAAACTATTTATTTAGTTTTGTACTTTTTCTTTTTAGTCTCTGAAAACCAACTAATTGAAGGAATATAAATGCCATGTACCATGATACTAAAACAAAGTTATTTGAGCAGCTCTTTAAAACAAATTTTAAAAACTGGCTTAATTAGTAAAGAAAAACTGTTCTAAAATACATTTTGTTTACATTTTGTATAATTAAACTACATTTCACTAATATGGTTAATAGATAATGTATTTTTTAAGTTTTCATGTAAAATTATTTCTCAGAAACCAGAGTAATTTACAAATGGTTTATTTTGACTTGAACAAATTAATGAAAGCTTAGAGACTAAGTTTATAGTGAAAATACTGAAGATTACAGTTAATAATTTATATAAACCTTAAACACCTAAGAAATTTAAAATGTAAAGACATGATTATTTGTAAAATGAACCTAGATTGGGTTTTATATATTATGTAACCTTTATATTTTGAAAATGATACAGTAGAAAAAATAATTTTTCAGAGTAAATTTCAATTGTAAAAAAGAGTTCCAAAATAATCTGGACAAACCCAAACTCTAAAACCTGAGCTATTTTCAAATGTTTTCTCAAACTCAAAGATTTATATAACCAATATTTTTATTTAAGGAAACTTTTTTCTGGTTGGAGAAATTTATTTATTTTTTTAAAACTTTTCAACTACTAAGTCAGGAATCAGAATTTTCATCTATCTGGTAACTTAAAACATAATTGTTAAAGTAGTAGATAAACATGATTCCTTTTATTGCTATTCTTTGTTTTACTGCTTCACATGAGTGAAACTTTAAAAAAATATTCATTTATTATTGCTACTCTGGGGGTGGGGGGATTGAGACCTTTAGTGAAAAGACTCTTTGGTAATTGATGTGTACATAAGTATTTGCAGACCAGCCACAGGAAACAAAGAAGATAGACATTTGTTTGTGGGGGGAGGGGTATGGGGAGGCTGAGAAGACTTGGATATTTAAATTTGTTTCTTGGTTGCAACTAATTTATCCTGCAGGTTTTCCTGCTAAGGGTGTAAGGATGGTGGTAGAGAGAGAATGTATTGACTGATGGAGTAAAATGGGACAGTAATCCAAGCATGAAATCCCACTGGAGAGAACAATAAGAACCTCCTCTCCCCACTAAAATAATCCGAAGGCAAAGCACATGCTGAGGTTATAACTAGTTCTCAGCATTTTCTAACACACAATTAAAAGACACATCTTAGGTTACTATTTTCATATTGGGACCTTTTGTTTTCCTGGCCATTTCTTTTCCAGAATCCCATTCAAAAGAAAAAAGGAACTATGCAGATTTCATGACATGGATATACAAATCAGCTCCTTTAGAGATAAACTGATGAATCCTTCATGCTGTCTATATATGAAAATACAGTTTTTAGATATAATAAGGCAAAGTATAATTTCCTTACTTGCAGGAATAATGGTAGATCATTATCATTTACACTTTGACTCTTTAAAATTCATTCCTTCTGAGTTCTGTTTGCATTTTGGTCCTGAACTTCTCTAGCGTGATGATCCCAGCTTTAAAGATGGAAACAACAGGCTAGATGAGGATTTTATTGTTATTTCAAAACATCTCAGCTAAAATTCATAAGAATCTGAGAATATAAGATACAGCAGAAAATAAACAAAACTTAGTCTAAACTCTTTATCAAAATTGACCCTATAAAGATTTGTGCTAAAATTCATGCCTAACACACTTCCGTTGAAACATTTCTTTTTTGTAGTAGGTTGCTTAAAAATATAAAAGTTGGTAGTATTTTTTGTAGCTTTTCTCAAATGACTTAAATTTACTGACCAATTATTTTTAAATTGACAGTGCTAGTGCCTTCTCAAAGGCAAAATTTTGCTTGAACTGGGATTTAAATTTAATATCAATAATTGAAACTGATAATTTCCCCTCATTTAATTTTGGTTTGGGGGAGGGGAGTCTTGTGCCAGTCATTGAAGTAATTTTTCTATTTTTTAAGTTATTTTTCTTTGTAAACTCTTCATATCTTATTTGTAATCTAAAAGTGTTTTTCCTAGCACTTTCCAAGACTTGGAAAAAAATTTAAATGTAACTAAATCTTACTCTAAATATTATTAAAACTTTAAAAAATGTGTATAATTTGATACAAAGAAGTATGAAACATATTACTATTGAATATTTTCCACTAAACTAACATAACTGTATGGCCCCTCTTTTTAATTCTAACCCATTCTAATTCAAATCCAGCTACTAAAAATTTAATTCATAAAAAGGACACTAACAAAGGTCATAAATACCAAAAAAAATCAATTTTGTTACATCAAGAAAAGGTATGATTTCTGTTATATTGTTAACAGTTTGTTCTGGGACAATTAAATACTGAATGATGTCACCATCTTTTGCTTTCGTTTGTTGAAAATAGCCTAGAATTTTGCTCCTTCATTCTAAATATTACCATATATCTTATGGTAATTTATCTGCTCTTATATTTTTTAATACCAAGATTCAAATGCCATTTTTGGTTTTGATTTAAATGAATGGCCATCTATAAAAAGCCAAATAGAAAATAAACTAAAATTTTTTTAAATTTTGGTGTAGTACATTATAGATGCTTATCTCTGGCAACCATAGAGTTATATTCAAATTGTATTTTAATCCACAGCCAATATCATAGCCTTTAAAAACAGATTAAATTGAATTTTGTTTTAAATATTAATAGACAGCAAAAGAAGTTGAGAAAATGTTTAATCCAGTGAAATAGACAATAGGGTTAAAGGTGACATTACTCTTTTCCCTCAATATCAACAAATCTTCCAGTTGAGGGCAGTTTTGTCAGGTATGGAAGGTATGGAATGCAGTCAGTGTGTGCAGTTGGACAGGAGAACATATGTACATATTCCTGCTGAGAAACCCTTTGTGGAGATTTGTGGAGTAAAGCAAGATAGAACTTGTGTTCAGTTCTGAGGTTGCAGGTTAAAACAAGCAAGGTAAGCATTATTTTATTAAGTTTTTGCCTTAACTGTCAGAATACTTCAATATGATGCTTTTAAAGGTGGGGAGAGAAGAGTAATAATATAGACCGAACTGGAATTAGGATGCTATTAGTACATCAACATTAGAATTTAAATAATACAAATATGTTTGGCATTTTCTATTTGTCTTGTTTTCTATTTTTAAAAAACTATTACATACAGATTAAAAATATCCAATAACATTATTAAAACATACATGTAATGAATTTTAAAACTTAGAATAATATCACATATTTTGAAAATGTTAGGTGTTAAATTTACTCAAAAAATATGAAGTTATTATCACAAACCATTTCTGTTGGATTGTTCTACCACTTCTATTTTTGCATATGATCCATATATGGATGGTTCCTTTTAATCAAAGTAAATAACATTATTTGAGAAAATGTCCCTAATGAAAAAAAAAAAAATGGTGTGCTGTTATTGTGAAAACAACAATGTGTTTTGAAACCTAAATATAGAGAGGAAGCTCAGATTTTAAGTGAAAGCTGGGTCCTATTATTTACTGCATTTTCTCTATTTATTGAGGGATAGGGGAACGGATTAAACTGTAATATTGCTTCAGGGCTGACCACCAATAAAGTTTTTAGTGGCTATAAACAAAGGATGTTGTTTCAATCAATGATAGCCCCTTCCTATTACTATTCTCAGAAGAGATTCTCTTTCCTTGATTATTAAATATCCCTAAATTATTTCATTACAGAGTTGGGGGAAAGTCATGTTACATTAGGATAACTAAATATTTTTAACACTTTGAGCTTTTGACAGATGAAGAAGGACCACTGCTTTTTAAATAAACAAAACATTGTCTTTTTGTTGTAATAAGTGATGCATTTATTTTCCTTCCTATTCTCTACCAATGTTCTGCTAATATAGTAATAAGCTGAATTACTCTGAGATGTGGTAGTTAATGGAAATAAATATATTAAAACCAAAGTGCAAAGAAGTTGTATAAGCAAGAAAAGGAGAAAAATCAGCATGTCTTGATTAAGCTAAAAATTAAAGTATCTTCCCACAACCAAACCCAGTGATCTGGATTATAGTTTTTATTGTTTAAAGTCTATAACAGTTAAAATTTGAACGTATTGTTGGTTTGCAGTTACTACTAATTATCATAGGTAGAATCTCTTTAATAGCTTGTGATTTCATTTAATGTAACTTTGTATGTAATATAAAAACCAATTGCTTTGTTTTTTAAACAATTTTTCATATTTTTTTCAATAAGTTTGAAAACATGAAAGTTAAGCCGAAGACTACTAGTTATTTTGTTAAAATCTATTATCTGTGGGTTAAAATATGGTCTTTTCCATCGAATTTTTCCATGAAAGCTTGAAATAATAACCTATTAAAAACCAAGAGATGCAATGGCATTTACAAAGTCATAAAACAGGTTTTGCTGATTTTTTAAAAAATAGTCTTAAAGGTAATTTAAGGATATTAGAGAATTTGATTTATGTATATGTAACTAATTAGAAGTTGGACATTTAAACAGAAATTCATTTTGAAAGTAATACAATTTAAGCAAATTGTCACCAAGTGGCATTACCAAAGTGATTATGCTATATAAAATGTGGCATAGACTCTGGATTTTCAATTCTACTATGGATATACCAATATAAATATGCAAATAAATTATGGTTTTCAAAAGCCCAGGCTAGAGTGGATGTAAAGTCAAAAAAGCAGACTCTGTGGCATAAAGGGAAGTCAAAGTGTTTGAAGCACTTGTAACAGGAAAAGGCTGTGTGAACTGGAAAATATCTAGATTCACTATAGTAAATAGTAAGTTATGATTTCTCTAAAATGTAATTTTGGTAGTTAAGATTTGGTCTTTGGACATGTAAACTTTTAGCACTTTTTTTTATCTAATGGAAAGAGAAAGAGATTGCAGCAGTTCATATTAGAACTTAGTCCTAAAAGACTCAAAGTGGGAAAATAGCCCTTTATATATTCCAAAATCTTGGATTCTTTGTATAAAGAAGTTTGGGCATTTCGTTTTTGTGTTTAATTAGGGGATAGTACAGAGTATCATCTCTTTTATATGTCTTTCATTTGAACCTCTTTCATTATAAAACAATTCTAAAATTTGAGGGCTGGGAGGATTTTTGGGGGGTCTGCTAGAGTCTCCTTTTACATTTGAGGAAATTGAAGCCAGGGAAGATCAAAGCAGGTAGACACACAGCTAGTTCGGTGGCAGGACTGAGACTGTGTTTATCATAGAATGATACCACATAATAATCCTGAGTGGAAGGTAGTAAAAATACTTCTTCCTATTTTTGGTGGTAAGAAAACTGACCCAAGGTGAGATTTGCCCAGACCCAATAGCATTACTTTCTAAAAAACAAACAAACACCTATATTTATCCAGACCAAAAGTTCTACATGTCGTTGAAAGCTAAAGGCAAAAGACTTGAAGGTAGAAGAGACCTTGAAAAAAAAAATTACCTGGTTCATCTCAGTCACTTTCCCCAGGATCTCATTTAAACTACCCCAAACATGTAAACTCAGTTTAATGTGAAAGGCTGATATGGAAAAAGATCCCATGACTTTTCTTCTCTCAAAAGCTTGATTCAAGGCCCAGCCACATCAGAACCTCCAGAAGCCAAGGAATCTGTATTAACAACCGCTTCACACACTCTTAGCAGTAAGCTAAGAAATTCCTCCTCATATCAAACTTTAAAAATGATATGTTCAGATTTAGTCCAAATTAACCATAGTTTATCACTGGGTTTGAATTTTATTTTCTTTTTGCTTTAGTGAAATTTCAGGGGGGGGAGATGTGTATATACATATACATGTACATATATTTGCATATCTATCTCCCTGTGCTGTAGTTCAAACTCTTCCCTCCTCTGCTATCTCCTGCATTGTGAAGAACAGCTGGCAGAAGCGCCCCCTGCCACTAGCCCTTCTCTTATTTGCTCACACCGGGACAGAGTGGTGGTCACAGGCCATAAATCCTTCTGGCTTCCCACCCCTAACTAGAGACATGAACCATGGCCTGTTCGCAGAGCTCAAAGTCCCTGGCTGTGCCTTTGAATTAAAAGCTGCACTTAAATAACTTCATTTACCTGTAAATCTGTTGATGTTCATAAACTGTGGATGCCACAAAGGCGCCTGTTTTCTCTGTGTGTCACTGACCCTGCTGTGACCCTGGGTCAGTTTTTTTTCACCTCCTTGGTCTGGTTTCCGCAGTTGTAAAGAGAATTAAACTATTTATACCATCCTTTACCTTTTCCACAACAACCAGCACTGAGTAGACTTTCTACAAATATTTGTGGAATTTAGTTTTCAGAAAGAGAACTAAGACTGGAAATAGCAATGAAATTATTGGACCACTTCGGAAAGTTCTATCAAATGCAAGAGGGGAAGGGGTTATTGCTTGACACTGGAAAATAATGCAAGTAGGGTACTTTGTGTATATAGAACCAGTATCAGAGAAAAGAAAGCTCATTTAAATACCACAGCTAAGTAAGAAGAGTTGGTAGGGAAAGCAGGACAAAAATGAAAAACTATCCCCTGTAAAGCAATCCCTTACTGATGCCAACCACCCAAACAAGCCAATGTCCCGACCAGAGGTTGTAAAAAATTTGTCTCAGCTCTCCGAGTAAAACAATTTATTTCCATAAACGGTTTCCTTCTGTTAGAATCAGAACCTCATGCTTCAGATGAACTTAGATAAGAAATTATTACCATAATACAGAATTTATAGGTAAAAGGGAATTAACACAGAAAACCAAAAATGTCAAAATTTTGAAGCTGATGAGTCAAATGTCAAATTACTGGATGATCAATCAGTGTGAATGTTTACTGATAACTACATTTGGCCTTTAAATTAATTTTCTAACTGCTTCCCTTAGATTTTTTTTTTTTTGGTGGGGAGTCGAGTCATGTGGGAAACTTCCCTGACCAGGGATGGAACTCATTCCCCCTGCATTGGAAGCATGGAGACTTAACCACTGGACCACGAGGGAAGTTCTTCCCTTAGATTTCTGAAGAATGAACCAATTTGGATATTTTAATTTTATAGAAACAAATTTAAGATGATTAGAACAAAAACTTGAGTCTCTTGAGCCCAATTATATTGAAAATATACTAGACCAAACTAAAGGTAAACAAAATATCATTAGATTAAAACCATGTATATTAGATTTAAAGAATTTAAAGTGCTCAGTTAAAATATCTATGTTTACTTCTATTCCTGGTGGTTTCTTGAACTATTCTGCAAGAATTACTTAGAAAAAATACATAACATTTTTGTTTGTGCTGCAGTGACTATCCCTGGCTTGGCTTTTCCCCCTCTAGAGTGGAAATGTTCATTTGAGCAACATTTTCAAGAGAAACTTTTCCATAGAATTAAAGAAGTTCAGCATAGTTGCTCTTTCATGCTAAATAGCTTTAGCAGTGGTGCACTTGAAAAACTCCAAAAATAATGGGAATAGCAGGGCTCTAAGAGAAAAAAAGATCCTGCAGATGAATCTTTATTTTCAGTATTTGAAATAAGCACAGTTATATAATGCAGCTTTTTTTAAAAAACAAATTTATTTATTTATTTTTTGACTGCGTTGGGTCTTCGTTGCTGCGCGCGGGCTTTCTCTAGTTGCGGCGAGCAGGAGCTGCTCTTCGTTGCGTTGTGCAGACTTCTCATTGCGGTGGCCTCTCTTACTGTGGAGCACCAGCTCTAGGCGTGCGGGCTCAGTAGTTGTGGCACTCAGGCTCAGTAGTTGTGGCTCGCAGGCTCTAAAGCGCAGGCTCAGTAGTTGTGGCGCACGGGCTTAGTTGCTCTGCGGCATGTGGGATCTTCCCGGACCAGGGCTCAAACCCGTTTCCCCTGCATTGGCAGGCGGATTCCTAACCACTGTGCCACCAGGGAAGTCTCTATAATGCAACTTTAATACTCTGTGATTATGAGTATCCCTGTGCATTCTATCTGCTTAATTCATTCTCAAAAAACGAAGGAGAAGCTTGATGGAACAAACTGACTGATTTAGGAGCCATTTCTTATTTCTCACTTATTTAAAATAACAAATTGTAAAGAAAAAAAGCAGCTTATTGGAATTTATTGTGCTTTTCAGGTATGATATTTCAAATTTTTGTAGAGACTAAAATTTTTAGAGTCTAGGCAAATTGAAAACTATTTTGTTAACAAAAAATTCATAATGTGAAAGTAAATGAAGACTCTCAATGATAACAGCAGAAAAGATTATTTAGCCTATTTAGTTTATACCTCCAAGTGTTTATAAAAATAATAGCCTTTTAATCTTGTCCTGCTACTTTGAAGTTATTAATAATGTAAATATAGAAGAGATTTTTATAAAACTTAGAAGTTTATAAAACTTCTATTCCACTGCAACAATTTAAATATATTTTTAACAAGAAAAGTCCTTATAGTCTAAAGTCAGAACTAATAATGTTTGAAAACAAGGAAGCCAATCAAATTTGGGTTGATTTTTCCTTTTACTTCTTGTGCTGTTGTGTTTTTCATATTGAAAATCTTTCATGCCCATGACACATTCAAAGGTAGACACATTGTGCACTGTATATTTTAAACTTACCTCACTTTTCTTTGTTCTTTTTATTTTGTAATATAATGAACTTAATTTAAAGTAATCATGTACGACATATTCATAACTTAGACTACACATGTAGGCTGGTCTCAACTAAGTCATTATTTTCCATGAAGCCTTCCCTGATCCTTGACACTAGAAATTACCTCTCACTCCTCCGATGTTAGAATTCAGAAGCATGAATTTGACATAGCACTTCATATATTGCAAGACATTTATCATTAAAAAATTTTTTTTTACACTTATCTCCTCTGTTAGAGTGTAAACTGATTAGAAAGCCTGATTTATCTTTGTATATAAGTAAACTCCATGAGTGCAGGGTTTTTCTTTTTTGGTTTGGTTTAGTCTATATTGCTTATTGCTAATTTTCCAATACCTAAAATTGTGCTTGACACATAGTATATACTCAATAAATATTTGTTGAATGAATGCATGATACTATCTAACATCCAGCCTTTTATGAAGCAAGCCCTCAATTAAAGTTGTTGAACATACAAATGCTGGGGCTTTTGGGGTGCAAATGCATACTTTATCCCACCCTCTAAAATGCATGTGGTGATCCTGTTTCAAAGAAAAAAACTAGCTACTTTGGAATTGAGAATATAGACTAATTCTGCAACAAAATACATCAAAGTTCTGTCATTTCCAGTTTTGTGAAGGTGCTGAAAAGTCTTTGATCATAATTTCTTATCAGTACAATCATGTCAGATAGAGCATCATAAAGTTTAATCACTTCATACACAGACTAACTTCTAAAAAATAGTAGAGAGTATAATTGAATTTAAAGGAAACTTTTTTGAGACTTACTCTGTATGAATGATTTTTGTCACATCTGGCAATGTATATTGAGTAAACATGAGGTTTTTATTAAGTAGCCCTATGATACAGTCCTATTTTAAGAGAAGAAATGGTAAAATTGTCCAGAAAAAGAGCAAGTCTATGACCTAAAACTCCTTGAACAATAATTTTCAAGTTAAAAAAGTAAAGTGGCTGAGAACCTCATACAAATTATCAAGTGGGATTCTGGGAAGTTACAATAAACTCATTTCACCTTCTACTTTGAAATAGCTATGATTTTCAGATAGTGAAATCTATGCTTTGATTTTTACAGAATCTTTAATTTTTACATTTCTCATTTCACAATGGCCAATATCAAATAGTTAGCATTATCTAAAATGTAGTAATATAATGTCATAAGTTTTAATTATGTAGCTAGCTAACAAAAATGATTTATAGAATCACTAGCTTCTGAAAATAATGAATATAACAGAAACATTTTTCTGTAAAGACTTTAGTGTATTGGGTATACTTTGAACTGGATTTGTTCATGTCTACAATTCTCTCTCTAATAAATGTCATCAAAAAATATTTGGTGAAATAATGTTTTCTTATTTATTTAACAAATATTTGAGCCCCCAAAGGTGTAGGGCACTGTGGAGGGCAGAAATTGATGCATAAGGTGTGGTCCTTGCTCACCACCCCGTAAAAGGCAGCATATAAATGCCATTTATGCAGCCCTTAAAAATGTCTGCGATGCACCCCAAAAGCCCTT
Source organism: Tursiops truncatus (assembly GCF_011762595.2). Lineage (NCBI taxonomy): Eukaryota > Metazoa > Chordata > Mammalia > Artiodactyla > Delphinidae > Tursiops > Tursiops truncatus. Next base: position 30,414,390 of record NC_047042.1, on the reverse strand, counting down.
AACTTTCTTTAATGGCCCATTTTAAAGACTGTATTTAGAAATCCATCCAAACCCTTCTTGAACATATCTAAATGATATAAACATATCAAAGTGCCTTCAAAAAATAATGACTCTATCAAATAAACTATTTAGTTTTTTTTTCTCAATCAGAGGTTTCTTGGTTCATCATGTCCTAACAGAGATTGACAGTAAATGGCCACAAGAAACTCACTATGTACCCTCTAAAGAACTTTCTTTTTTCCAAAGATCTCTCAAGGTTGGAACTATGCTTTCTAATTCTAAATACCAAACAAGTTCACACACATCCCACCAGTTCCTTTCAGGAATTTTTGAACCGCAATGATATATCCTCTTATTTTAAGGTTCTAGTTTGTAGTGCCCTGGTTCTCTCAGCCTGGTCTCTTAAGATACTCATTGATGGATGTCTTGGATCATTTGTTGCCTTTTTCCAGACTTCTGTCTTCCTTTCACTGTTTTTGGAGCAATATTCAACATCCAGGCAGGGGTTCACTATGATTTTATGAAAGGAGAAGTTCTGTTTTCCATCTTGTTTCAGTGATTTGTGAGTATCACCCAGGGTGGGGAGATTTCAGGCTTTTTGGACCTCTATCTCAGGCTGCTGTTTAAATGCAACTATGCACACTAACTCCTCAATCTCTTCCCGAGGTATTGGTTATTGTTTGGAGCAGAGCCCCTTGTTTTTTCTCTTACCTAGACTGAAGCTTATTTTGCACCCTTTATGTTCTTGGGTGAATGGATGGAGGAGAAGAATAGATAACTGTTAACCAGTGTGTTAAAGTGGTGAGTAGAAATCATCAGCACTGTCATATCCCACAGATAGGATAGTCTTACCCACTAATGATTAAACAGATCAGGTTCATCTCAATGATGTTACACAAAAGTTTAGCCTTATAATTTTGTCTGGCTGTCCCCTAATTTGAAAATGACTGGCCTGGACTTAGTGATCTTTAAAGCCCTTTTGAGCTCTAATATTTTACTGATTCTCCTGAAACAGGAAATTGCTACCCAAGGTTGACTTTGCTTATAGCTTATTTGTTGCCATTTAGTATTTAAATAGTGTCTAGAGAAAATTTTATCACAGCCAACATGGAGACTTATAAGTTGAATTTTCTGGGAAGAAATGCAGAATAAGCTAAAGGATAATAAATTTCCATCTAGAGAGTTGTAATCGTAGCAGAATTCATTTTTTGAAAAATCTCACTTATACATACGGGTGAGAGGAAGAGTGAGTGGGCTTTCATCCCCCATGCACCAGCCTTTAGAAATTTTAGCATCACTTTTTCAAAAATTCACCATTTTGGCCATATTAAAATGTACAATTCAGTGACAGTTAGTACATTCCCCATGTTGTATGACCATCCTCACTACCTAGTTCCAGAATATTTTTGTCATCCCAAGGGGAAACCCTACTTATCACCACTTTTAAGGAGAGAGGGAGCAAACATTTCAGGGACACTTGGCATCATTTGTTCTTTTGGTTCTAGTACTTATAAAACTAAACATAAATTCTAGCCAAACTTTAGTACTCACTTTCACCTTCTGTAGGCTGAAACTATTAAGATTCAAGAAATAAAAACTAATTAAATTCATAACTTAAATATACATAGAATATTTTTTTTCATAGAATATTAAATAATGAGATACAATTCAATCTGAAGTCAATATATTCTTGTCTATTACGTTGTGGTTTTATCTAATGGGTGATCTTTTAAATTTTTTTAACTTTTCTGTTTATGTAGTACACAGTTTGCTACTAGTTGCACTTTTCTCACCCTATGAGACTATAGTGTGTTTTCCAAAGGATTAATCTGCTGAAAAAGATTCTAAACCTACTTGCATTGTAGTTAGCTAAGTGAAATTCCTTGTGCTAGCAAGCCTAGGAGTAGTAATTCATACTGTATACAGTGTAGAAATGTTCTTTGAGGAATTGGGTCAGTCATCTCCCTTTCATTTTACTTTTTTTTTTTTCTCTCTCTTTTTTGGTGCTGAAAACTGGGATCATTTTTACTTTCAAAGCTAAGGTTTTTCCCAGTTTTTTTAAAATACAAATTTATTTATTTATTTATTCTTGGCTGCATTGGGTCTTTGTTGCTGTGCGCAAGCTTTCTCTAGTTGTGGTGAGCGGAGGCTACTCTTCATTGCGGTGCATGGGCTTCTCACTGCGGTGGATTCTCTTGTTGCAGAGCACGGGCTCTAGGCACGCCGGCTTCAGTAGTTGTGGCTCACAGGCTCAGTACTTGTGGCTTGCCAGCTCTAGAGCGCAGGCTCAGTAGTTGTGGCGCACGGGCTTAGTTGCTCCGTGGCACGTGGGATCTTCCCGGACCAGGGCTCAAACCCATGTCCCTTGCCTTGGCAGGCGGATTCTTAACCACTGCACCACGAGGGAAGTCCCTTTTCCCAGTTTTTAAAAAATTATAATTAAATACGCTTTAGCCACAGTTGTCTCCTCTTCAAATTATGGGTTGGAAACATTTCAATTTTTATTTAAATAAATTTATACTTATAGAAACTCTGAAAGAATAGTGCAGTGAATCCACACAGCTTTTTGACTTAACTCTGTATCTGTATATACAATTTTTTTGTTTGAACTATTTGAAAAAGGTTGCAGTCATCTTGACACTTCACCCTTTCAGTCTGCATCTTCTAAGAATAATGATATTCTCCCATAGAATCATTATGCTATTTTCATAGCTAAGAAAATTAACATTCATTCAGTCACATTAGCTAATATGCATAGTTCAAATTCAGTTTCCCAAAGTGACCCAAATACCTTTTGTGGATATTTATTTGTTAGATCCTGCATGCAGTCAAGGTTTAAGTACAGCATACCAAAATCGTATCTTTTCAGTGTCTTTTAATCTAGACCACTACACACCCACCCCAGCCTTTCAGGCTGGTTGTGTGTAGAATTTCTCGCATTCTGAATTTGTCAGATTATTTTCTCCAGATTAGGTTCAGGTTAAACACTTTTGGCAAGAATACTTCTAAGCAAAGTTGTAAACCTTACACTGTATTACAATACAGGTTCATGGAGGCACGTGTGTTGTCCACTATTGATGATGCGAAATTTGGTTACCTTGTTAATGTGATGACTGCCAGATCTCTCCATTGTAAAGGAATATTCCTTTCTTTTATGATTAATAAGTAATCTGTAGCATGATACTTTGAGTCCCTTCAAATATCCTTCTTTCCAACAAACATTCACCCAAAGGTTTTAGAATCCATTGATAATTTCTGTCTAAATTTGTTATTATATTGAAGGCTGCAGAATGATTTCTTAATTCTATCAGTTATACATTCACTAACTGTCATTCACCTGTAAAGAACTTTCCCACTCCTTCTGTGTGTGTGTGTGTGTGTGTGTGTGTGTGCGCGCGTGCGTGTCTGTGTTTGACTTCATTTTTAAGAGTTTGTGGGGGGGTATGTGTCTGTATCACATATATATGGAGTTTCACCCTTTGTAATATATTTACAAATGTTTTCTGCAGTTTATCATTTCTCTTCAACTTTGTTTATCGTATGTGTCACACATTTTTTTTCTATGTAATTGAATTTATCAATTTCTTTTATTGCAAATGGATTTTGAGTGGTAATTAGCAAGGATTCTCTCACACCCAGATGATGAAGAAATTCACTTATGTTTTCTTTTCAAACTGGCACGGTTTCATTCGTTTCATTTAAATCATTGCTTCATTCTGGAAATTCCCTGGCAGTCCAGTGGTTAGGACTTGGCGCTTTCACTGCCGTGGCCTGGGTTCCATCCCTGGTCGGGGAACTAAGATCCTGCAAGCCTGTGGCGAGGCAAAAAAAAAAAAAAAAAAAGAAAAAAAATCCTTGATTAATTCTGTGTTTCACTGTATACTCATAGGTGTCCCAACACCATTTCTTAAAAAGTCCATCATTGCCTCAGTGATTTCAGAAGGCTACCTCTTTAATATACCAACTTTCCATATGTAAATTGGTCTATTTCTAGACTTTCTGTTCCACTCACTTATCTGTGTGTCTATTTTCATGGACTAGTACCACACTGTTTTAATTATGGAGATTTTATAGTATGTTTTAATATCTGGTAAGAATAGTCTCGATTTGCTGCCTCCAAGCCCAGGGTTTTCATAGCTATTTCAGCAGGTTTAGTTTTGCAAATAAACTTTAGAATCATATTATCTATCTCTAAGGGGGAAAAGAAAAAAACACTTGGACTGGGGCATATGAGAACTCTCTGTATTTTCCACTCAATTTTGCTATGAACCTAAAACTCCTCTAGGGACTTCCCTGGCTGTCCAGTGGTTGAGACTCTGTGCTCCCAATGTGTGTGTGTGTGGGGGGGGCATGGGTATTTTCCCTGGTCAGATCCTGCATGCCACACTGCACAGCCAAAAAAAACCTCTAAAAAATAAAGTTTATTAATTTAAAAAAATTGTTAGAATGGATGAGTTGTGTTGAATTTATATATGAATTTGGGAAGAATTGTCATCTGTATGATGTTATATCCAAGAATGAAGCATTTCTTTTCCTACTTTGATGTCTTTCAGGAGGGTTGTAAAGTTCTCCTAAGTATTCCTACATATTTAATCTTTACTGTTGCTGTTGTACATGGATTTTCTTTTCCATTATATTTTCTAATTGGATGTGTTTATACATTTGAAGACCCCTGGTTTTTGCATTTTTGATTTTATACGTTGCTACCTTATATATGAATTCTCTTATTGTTTATGTTAGTTTTATCATTGATGCCTTTTGGTTTTCTATGTTCAGTACACCTTCATATCACCTCCAAATAGAGATTTTTTTAACTTCATCTTTCCAGTCTTTATGCCTCTAATTTTCTCTTGCCTAACTGCATTTACTACCTCCAATACAAAGTTATATAGTAATGGAGATAGTAGACATTTTTTTTTTTTATGTTGGGGATAGGAGTTAATTAATTAATTTATTTTTGCTGTGTTGGGTCTTCGTTTCTGTGCGAGGGCTTTCTCTAGTTGTGGCAGGTGGGGGCCGCTCTTCCTCACGGTGCGCGGGCCTCTCACTATAGCGGCCTCTCTTGCTGCGGAGCACAAGCTCCAGACGCGCAGGCTCAGTAGTTGTGGCTCACAGGCCTAGTTGCTCCGCAGCATGTGGGATTCTCCCAGACCAGGGCTCGAACCCGTGTCCCCTGCATTAGCAGGCAGATTCTCAACCACTGTGCCACCAGGGAAGCCCCAAAAAAAAGAATAGTTATTGAATTTTGTAAAGAGCCATTAGACAACTGGAAATAATCATACGATTTTTCTCTTTAGAATATTAATATGGTGAATTATATTAATGTATTACCTACTATTAAACATTCTTATATATGTAGAATAACTCCCCTTTGGTGTATTTGTTTGAAATGTGCTCTTGGAGTCTACTTGCTACTTATCTCATTCAGAATATTTGCATTGTTATTCTTAAATGAAATTTGTCTGTACTTTTCTATTTCGTGCTACCTTTAAGTTTAGATATCAATGTTAAACTTGCTTCACAAAACAATTTGGGTTTAAAAAAAAAATTCCCTGAAACAATCTGGATAACCTTGGTATTATCTGGTTTTTGGAGTCTTGTCAGAATTACCCTTGGAAATCATGTGGGCCTGGCGCTTTTTCTTGAATTAGTTCTTTAATAAATATCTCTATTTCTTCTAGAAATTGGTCTGTTTAAGCTTTCTGTCTCTATGGACGGCAACATTGATAAAAGGAAACACATTTTAATATGAGTAAGTTCATGCTAATACCTCCAATTCAAATCCAACACAAGAGAGATCTTCCTCACCTTCCCTTACTCCACATTTCTATCTTCCTTCTCTCACAAAATGAAAAATATGGGCTCCCAACAACATCCATATTTCCACTCATTATTTTCAAATCATACACAGCTTCAATTCTATTAGCCTAAAAGACCATGTTTTTTTTACTTGGGGAGGGTCATGAACACCTTTTAGAATCTGATGGGAGCACTAAACTCTTTCTTTAGAAAAATAAACATAAACACATCTAGTTCTGAATACATATTCAAAGATTCAGGGTCTCTCTAAAGTTCATTCACTTGGCTACCCCCTAGCCAAGGACCCTAGGTTAAGACTCATTTCCTTAAACTACCTACTGTAAGGAGTATCATGTTCTAGAAAGGATTCAGTTATTAGGTGGAGAGTTGGATTAGATCATTTTAAGACATTACTCAACCCTGAGGTTCCAATCTAGAATGTTTAACCGAATGGTAAAACAAAACAATACAGCATGAAAGACTGATCAAGCATTTATGGACTACTTATACAAATGACCAATTTTAAAGGACTATATGAATTTAAGAATGGTAACTAAGAGATTCTTCCAAGTTAAGAGGTTCTCTCTCTCCCTCTCTTTTTTCTTTTGAATAATTTTCTACAAAAATTTGTTTTTTTCCCATATATTGAGAATTATTTTTCACTGAATTGAAGTATACATATCACTCCATATTTTTAAATTATACATTCTATCTTTGGAGATAAAAAATAGTCACAATTTGATTACATTATTTTAAATAGATAAAAACATGTATGTTTTAAAAACTTCAAACAGTACTAAAAAATGTGAAATTTAAGCCTCCCTTCAGTATGTGAACTGCAGTCAACTAATTTCTGGAAACTACCATGTCCATGTCATATATGTTTCCAAAGTACTTAACAGCAGATATGTACATATTTCCATTTCATGCATGAACACATGCACTACATTAATACAGATACACAAATGGCAGCATAGAATACATACTATTCTACACCTTGTTTTACACTTTACCTATATATTTTGGATGGTTTTTTATATCAGTACATACAGATTGTATTATTTTGTTAATGTTTTTCTTCATTTTTTGAATAACTAAACTATTGAATGGGTTGCCATAATAAACTTTTTTATTAATTTAATTATATTTATTTTTGGCTATTCTTCATTGCTGCACACAGGCTTTTCCCTAGTTGCAGTGAGCGGGGGCTACTCTTCATTGTGGTGCGCGGGCTTATTGCTGTGGCTTCTCTTGTTGCGGAGCACGGGCTCTAGGCGCGCGGGCTTCAGTAGTTGTGGCTCGTGGGCTCTAGAGCACAGGCTCAGTAGTTGTGGGCGCATGGGCTTAGCTGCTCCTCGGCATGTGGGATCTTCCCAGACCAGGGCTCGAACCCATGTCTCCTGCATTGGCAGGCGGATTCTTAACCACTGCGCCACTAGGGAAGCCCCATAATACACTTTTACTAGTTTTCTGTTGATGGACATTTAAGTTGCATCAATAAGGAGTTTCATATGTGAATATTTGTGCCCATGCTCATGTATATCTAAGGTATATTTCTAGAAGTAGCATTTTTTTTTTTTTTTGGCCTTGCTGTGGGGCTTGCAGAATTTTAGTTCCCTGACCAGGAATTAAACCCGGGCCTTCAGCAATGAAAGTGCAGGGTCCTTACCCCTGGACTGTCAGGGAATTCCTGCTCTTTAAATTTAAAAGCAAATTTTTCATACTAATTTGGCAATTATTAGGTAAAATAAGTGTATATATTTGGGTATATCTTAAGATATAAACTCAACTTAAAATGTCAGTTAGTTTTTAAAATGTATTAGTGTCCTGTTCTCCAAAGATGACTTACAATTCTAAATCTAATGGGCCAATTCAGATTTGGAGTACCATATATTATGAACACATTTAACTCAAACTTTGGCCCATTTCTATGAAGATCCGTGTTAAGATTTAGTGAAGTTTTATTTATTTATCTTTTATTTTTTGGCCTCGCCTCGTGGCATGCAGGATCTAACCCCGACCAGGGATCGAACCCGTGCCCCCTGCAATGGAAGTGTGGAGCCTTAACCAATGGACCACCAGGGAAGTCCCAAGATTTAGTAAAGTTTTGATCAGCTGTTGGAGTGATCTGGTTAATTGAATTTTCTCATTAATTGACTTTTAGTCAGAAAGTCCTTTATTTCAACTCTTGAAGTTTTTTAAATGTGTTAGCTTCCTGCTTTTAATCCAATAAAAACTTTTTAGCAATCTTCACGCACCTTAAAATTAAGTCTAATTGAATTTTATTGTGGAAATTATAGGACCTTTACTAAACAGTCTAAAGGTCATGGAATAAAAATTGTTTCACTAAATAAGATTTTGGTTAGCACTTTGTTTTCTCATGACACATCTCTGTCACCTAAAAGTAGAGTAACCCTTAGCTTAGTGAGAACTCAATTAACTTTTATTTAAAATCAAATATAACATTCTTTTTTTTTTTTTTTTTTTTTTGTGGTACGCATGCCTTTCACTGTTGTGGCCTCTCTAGTTGCGGAGCACAGGCTCCAGACGCGCAGGCTCAGTGGCCACGGCTCACGGGCCCAGCCGCTCCACGGCATGTGGGATCTTCCCAGACCAGGGCACGAACCCGCGTCCCCTGCATCGGCAGGCGCACTCTAAACCACTGCGCCACCAGGGAAGCCCCCAAATATAAAATTCTTTTTCACACCAATTCAGTCTGTCTGGAAAGTCAGTTTACAGAATTAACTCTCTAATACGATAAGTACTAAAGAAGTACTAAGAATAATTGTTGGTATGAAAAGGTTTCTGTGCTCTGTAACTGCTGAAGTAGATTTAAAAATTAATATAAACCCTGACTGTACACATTTAGTCAAAAATCATATTGTACACTTAAAAGTGATGAATATAATTTTATGTAAACTGTACAATAAAGCTGATTTTAAGAACTAGAGGATTGATTAATCAGTGGTATGAATCCCCATGACTGAAAACAATGAAACCATTTTTAAAAATTTTTTTATTATTTTTAAAAAAATATTTATATTTATTTGGTTGCACCGGGCCTTAGTTGCAGCTCCTGGGCTCTTTAGTTGTGGCATGCATGGGATCTAGTTACCTAACTAGGGATCAAACCCGGGCCTCCTGCATTGGGAGCACAGAGTCTTAACTACTGTGCCACCAGGGAAGTCCCTGAAACCACTTAAAAATCATATTTTATTAACTTATTTTTAAAAATTCTTTTTATACAGCATGTTCTTATTAGCTATCTATTTTATATATATTAGTGTGTATATGTCAATCCCAATCTCCCAGTTCATCCCACCACCACCACCACCCTCCCCACTTTCCCCCTGTGGTATCCATATGTTTGTTCTCTACATCTGTCTCTTTTTTTTTTAATAGTTTTTTAAAAAATTAAATTGTTTAATTTATTCATTTCTGGCTGCACTGGGTCTTCGTTGCTGTGCAAGGGCTTTCTCTAGTTGCAGTGAGCGGGGGCTACTCTTCCTTGCGGTGCGCGGGCTTCTCATTGCGGTGGCTTCTGCTGTTGCGGAGCACGGGCTCTAGGCACGCGGGCTTCAGTAGCTGTGGCTCACCGGCTCTAGAGCACAGGCTCTGTAGAAGTGGCGCTCGGGCTTAGTTGCTCCGCGGCATGTGGGATCTTCCCCGACCAGGGCTCGAATCCGTGTCCCCTGCATTGGCAGGCGGATTCCCAACCACTGCGCCACCAGGGAAGCCCTGTGTCTTTACTACTGCCTTGCAAACCGGTTCATCTGTACCATTTTTCTAGATTCCACATATATGCATTAATATATGTTTTTCTCTAAAAATCATATTGTAAAAACAATAAAACACAATCCCAGATCGTGGCTTGCATTGTTATATGGCTTTTTAGTCTCCTTTATTCCTCAATCTTATCTTTCATGACATTGGCATTTTTGAAGCAAACAGATCAGTTACTTATAGAATGCCTCTCCACTGGGGGTGATCTCCTTTCTCCCATGATTAGAGTCAAGTTACACATTTTCTGTTGACTGTCACAAAAGTGATATTGTCCTTAGTGTTTCATATCAGGAAGCACGTGATGTTCATCAGTCCCATTACTGTGATGTTAACTTTTTTTTTTTTTTTTTTGCGGTACGCGGGCCTCTCATTGTTGCGGCCTCTCCCGTTGCGGAGCACAGGCTCCGGACGCGCAGGCTCAGCGGCTATGGCTCATGGGCCTAGCCGCTCTGCGGCATGTGGGATCCTCCCGGACCGGGGCACGAACCCGTGTTCCCCGCATCGGCAGGCGGACTCTCAACCACTGCGCCACCAGGGAAGCCCCTGTGATGTTAACTTTGATCACTTGGTTTAAGGGGTGTCACAGATTTCTCCAGTGTACAATTACAGCTGACCCTTGAACAACGTGAATTTGAATTGTACAGGTACGCTTATACATGGATAATTTTCAGTAATAAATACTACAGCACTACATGGTCCTGGTTGGTTGAATCCGAGGATACAGAGGAAGCACAGATACAGAGGGTCAGCTGTAAATTATACACAGATTAACCCCCATGTTGTTCAAGGGTCAACTGTACAAATTTTTCCCTTTGTAATTAGGTGTTTTCTGGGGAGAGACTTTCATACTACGTTCTTTTCATTATTCCTCACACTTTTACCCTAGTTTTGGCACCCAAAGAGCCTTGCTTGTCTTAGTTAATACTATCGTGGTTCCCAAATGGTAATTTACAGCTTCATTTTTCACATTTAGATATTTAATCCACCTGTAATTCATGGTAATGTAGTATGAGGCAAGGGTCTAAATTTATTTTCTTCCAAATAGTCAATTGTACCATCTTGATTTGTCCTTTTTCTACCAAAATGAAATGTCTTTATAAATTCTCGTATGTACTTGGATCTATTCTGGATTCTATTCCTCTGTTTATTCATTCCTACGTACATTCTTCTATGTGGTCCTTGGAATAATTTCATCCACTCCTCCCAAACTGCCCATCTTGTAGGGGCTATTGTAAGCAATTAACAAAACCTTCGCCCTTTTGTATGTTTATACATATATATATTTTGGGTAAGGACTGGAATGTTTATACTAGTACTACTAGGTCTTCCCATTCAGTAATGTATAAATGGATTCAGGATCCATGTATACAAGACAACAAATGTTTTTAGTTTTCCTTATTTCTTCTTGAGTTTTGCACCTACTAAATTTATATTAACAAGTGTAAACCCTAAATAATTCTGAGAAACCAGATCACACAAACCATAATTTAAAATTTAAAATTGTATTACAAGTTCAATTAGATATGTGTATGCCTTCACAAGTAATTTTTAATGTAACAGTACTTGAAAATAAAACTAATGTCCCTTTTTACATTTCAAAAAACATTTGCCATTGTGATGTCTCTGCTGCACTTGATTTTGTAAATATCAAATAGAATGCTTCACTTATCTGATACCAGGGATCCCAGTGTTTCAGGTAAATGAATTTTCGAGGTGACTTAAACTCCATTACTTTTATAATTTTTTTTCCTTTTTTTTGGCTGCGCCATGCAGCTTGCAGGATTTAGTTCCCTAACCAGGGGTTGAACCTGGGCCCCTGCAGTGAAAGCACTGAGTCCTAACTACTGGACTGCCAGGGAATTCCATAATTATTAAATTGCCTTTTCTCTTCCTTTATTAAACTGATTTATATTAAATGTGATTCTTAATCCCTTTTTAGGGTCATCGTCATTGAATATAGTTTCAGCCTAGACCCCTTCTGTCATACCCCTTTTATACTTCAGCTTTTCAGTTTAATTTGATGGTAATTTTGGACTGGGAATTTCATAAGTTAATAGGCCTCACCAATTATTTCCCTATGTTAATTCACTCATTTATACATACATACATTTATTGGACACTTACTCCATCAGGACTTATAGGTACTATAACTATTACCTCATTGGTTGCCTAATCATTTTTGCTATTTTCAAATTGCAGGATACACCAGAGAGAAACAGTACCAAGCTAGATATGTGTGGATCTTTTAGGCTTTGGGGGTTTTTGCTATGTCCCTTTTTTTGCGTGGTAAACTATACATAAAAGTTACCATTTGTAAGTGCACAGATTTGTGGCATGAATACATTCGTTGTTGTATAACCATCACCACCATCCGTCTCCAACTTTTTCATCTTCTCCAACTGAAACTCTATTCAAATTAAACTTTCTATTCTCCCTTTTATTTGTCCTTTTAATTTTTCAAAATTAAAGTGATCAGAGCCACATTCTGTGTTCTAAAACTGTCATGCTTCAGTTACTCATGTGTCCATGTTCACCTCTGAGGGGAAAGTAGGATAGTCTATTTAGGCCCTCTCTTTGAAGAGTCAATTTTTCCAAGTTTGTCAATTTTATCCCCAACTCATCGTTAAAGTATGTTGCCAGTTACACTCCCTGTATCAAGGAAGTATCCTCTCAAATTTACAAAGAAGCAATATGTGTAGTAGTCTGAAAATTACGCCATGAAAATGTATGCCTGGATTAAATTATCATCAGAGAGATACAGTAGTCCCTCCTTTCACACTTTCTGTAGTTTCAATTACCTGAGGTCAACCATGATGCAAAAATACTAAAAATTCCAGAAACAAACAATTCTTAAGTTTTAAATTGTACGCCATTGTGAGTAGTGTGATGAACTCTCGCACCATCCTGCTCAGAATCTCCAACCATCAACGTCATCATAGATCCAAGATCCAGCATCACCTGAAACAGATGATCTTGCTTCTGACCTATCATCAGATCAACAGTAGCCTAACAATGTCTGTCATTCACCTCAATCTCGTCACATAGGCATTTTTATCATCTCGTATTATCACAAGTGTAATTACAGTATAGTATTTGGAGAACACATTCATGTAACTTTATTTTATATTGTTTTGTTTTGTTTGGCCACGCTGCACTGCTTGTGGGATCTTAGTCCCCAACCAGGGATTGAACCCGGGCGCTCAGCAGTGAAAGCACGGAGTCCTAAACACTGGACTGCCATGGAATTTCTTACAGCATATTGTTTTTTGCTTTTGTTTTCGCTCTTTTGGCCGCGTTGGGTCTTAGCTGCAGCACGTGGGATCTTTTGTTGTGGCGTGCGGGCTTCTCTCTAGTTGTGGCGTGTGGGTTTTCTCTCTCTAGTTGAGGCACGTGGGCTCAGTAGTTGTGGCATGTGGGATCTTAGTTCCCTGACCGGGGATCAAACCCACGTCGCCTGTATTGGAAGGATTCTTTACCACTGGACCACCAAGGAAGTCCCAGTATATTCTTTTAACTGTTCTACTTTATTATTATTAATCTCTTACTGTGCCTAATTTATAAGTTAAACTTTATCATAGGTATGTACACAAAGAAAAAAAAATGTGTAGTACAGGGTTTGGTACTACCCGTGGTTTCAGGCATCCACTGGGGGTCTTAGAATGCATACCCCCAGGATAAATGGGGAACTGTACATACCTAGATTGCACTTCATAGAGTCCTGTGAGGACTCACAACTTTCTTTTTAAGCTTGTGAACATCGTGCTGATGTTTCCTGACTGGGTAGCCTTTTTAGGGTCACTTGCAAGCACGTGTAGGGCAGAATTAGTGAAATCACTTTAAGTATACAGGATTCCATAGTATGCATATTTTGTACCACTATTATGTTGTCCTCGCCATTATTTTTTATTTAGTTTTTTGGCTGCATTGGGTCTTCATTGCTGCGCATGGGCTTTCTCTAGTTGCGGGGAGTGGGGGTTACTCTTCGTTGCAGTGCGTGGGCTTCTCATTGCGGTGGGATCTCTTGTTGCAGAGCATGGGGTCTAGGCATACGGGCTTCAGTAGTTGCAGCATGCAGGCTCAATAGTTGCAGCACATGGGCTCTAGGCCACACGGGCTTAGTTGCTCCGCAGCATGTGGGATCCTCCCAGACCAGGGCTCAAACTGTGTCCCCTGCACCAGCAGGCAGATTCTTAACCACTGTGCCACAAGGGAAGTCTCACCATATTGTTTTTGAAAATTGTTACCTTAATTTCATTTTGAAATAATTTTGTGGTGTAAATAATTCCAGAGTATAGAAGCTTATTTTCCTTCAGTAATATCTCAATATCTTTTGTTTCAAGAGAAGACCTCCCTTTCACATACTCTTGGTGGGAGTATAAACTGGCAAAGCCTGTTATTCCATTTACTTGTGTATTTGCTTTCTTGGAAGTTACTTAAACCTTTCTCATTTCCTATATTCATTACTCCTCAGTGGTATCTCTCTCATCTTACCTTTTAATGTGTCTTTTGTATCATAAAAAAATGCACTGATTTTAATCATTGAATCCACTTAATTTCAAATTCAGTTTAGTGGGAAGAAGAAAATCCATACACTCAAAACATTAAATATGACATTGGGGTAGACCTATTTAGAACAAATAAACCTTCAACTTACATTATAAATAATAGTCTCTTAATTGCCATAATGAAGCAATATACATGTGTGCCTCACAGTTCTCAAGGTGCTATTAAATTCAAATGTTCTAAGCAGTAATATCCTAAAAAAAAGCAGCCGAGGAAAGACAACTATTCTTCTTGAATCCGTGGGCAATGTCTGTATGTTACGTGCTTTTACCTTAAGAGATGTATGCACAATGTCTGTGAACTTATATTGTTTTATACATGCACTTTACCTAGGAAGACAGTTTGCAAGTATTTTTCAAATTTTTTATCTTTTTTAAAGAGTCAGGAACATGCCTGCCTCTTTTTTTTTCTTACTATTTGTTAGTTATTTAGTTGTGTCAGGTCTTAGTTGTGGCATGTGGGCTCCTTAGTTGTGGCATGCAAACTTTTTAGTTGTAGCACACATGCGGGATCTAGTTGCCAGACCAGGGATTGAACCCGGGCCCCTGCATTGGGAGTGCGGAGTCTTAACCACTGCACCACCAGGTAAGTCTCCATTTTTTCAGATCTTTAAGGGTTCCATGACCCAAGTAAGATTAAGCAGGAACCACTGTTGTAAGGAGTTAACAACAAAAGAACCACCACTACCATCCCCCTCCCAAAGTTATTTCTACCTTTCAGTGAGTTAAAAACACTATCGTAGATTTTTACTTTAATACTGTAGGGGACTTCCTTCGTGGTGCAGTGGTTAAGAATCCACCTGCCAATGCAGCAGATACAGGTTCAATCCCTGATCTGGGAAGATCCCACATGCCATGGAGCAACTAAGCCTGTGCGTCACAACTACTGAGCCTGCGCTCTAGAGCTCACGAGCCACAACTACTGAATCCCATGCCCCTAGAGCCTGTGCCCCGCAACGAGAAGCTACCGCAATGAGAAGCCTGTGCACCACAACGAAGAGTATATGTATAGCTGATTCACTTTGTTATAAAGCAGAAACTAACACACCATTTTAAAGCAATTATACTCCAATAAAGATGTTAAAAAAAAAAAAAAGAGTAGCCCCTGTTCGCTGCAACTAGAGAGAGCTTGAACGCAGTAATGAAGACCCAATGCAGCCAAAATTAAAAGAAAAATACCGTAGGAACTCTCCTACACTGTTGGTAGGAATGTAAACTGGTACAGCCACTATGACGAAGAGTTCCTTAAAAAACTAAATATAAAGTTACCATATATGATACTGCAATACTACTCCTGGGCATATATCCAGAGAAAACCATAATTCGAAAAGATACATGCACCCCAAAGTTCACTGCAGCACTATTTACAGTAGCCAAGACATGGAAACAACCTAAATGTCCATCGACACATGAATGGATAAAGATGTGGTGTATGCGTATATATATATACACACACATACACACACACAAATGGAATATTACTCAGCCATAAAAAAGAATGAAATAATGCCAT
Source organism: Tursiops truncatus (assembly GCF_011762595.2). Classification (NCBI taxonomy): domain Eukaryota; kingdom Metazoa; phylum Chordata; class Mammalia; order Artiodactyla; family Delphinidae; genus Tursiops; species Tursiops truncatus. The sequence goes on along the minus strand of NC_047042.1, from coordinate 30,398,733 downwards.
TTGCAGCAACATGGATGGACCTACAGATTACCATACAAAATCGAAGACAGACAAGTATCATATAATATCACTCATATGTGGAATCTAAAAAAATGATACAAACTTATTTACAAAACAGAGACTCAACAGACTGAAAACAAACTTATGGTTGCCAAAGGGGAAAGGGCGGTGGGGGGAGGGATAAATTAGCAGGTTGGGGTGAACATATACACACTACTGTATATAAAATAGATAACCTATATAGCACAGGGAACTATACTCAATATTTCGTAATAACCTGTAAGTGAAAAGAATCTGAAAAACAGTATGTTTTATACACACACACACACACATATAAAACAGTCACTGTGCTGTACACCTGAAACTTAAGACGATATATATAAATCAACTATACTTCAATACAAAAAAAAAGAAAAAATTGTCTTGGATTTTTACTTACCCATTCTCCCCAGCAGTGCCGAGCCCTCGGTTATTATCTTTGTCCTCTGACCTCTTTTCTTCTCCAACACTTCCAGGTATGTAACTGCCTTAAGGCAGTTATGCATGCTGTACCCTATACCTAATACATGCTTCCCCCACGTATCTACAAGGCTCCCTCCCTGCTCACCTTAAAATTTTACTGAAATTCCACCTTCTTAGGGAGGCCTTCAAAGACTGGCCTATTTAAAACTCCTATCCCCCTTACTCCCCTTTTCTCCTTCCCTGCTTTCTTTCCATTAATGCATATGTAACGTCTACATTTTATGGTTTTTTTAAAAAAAATTTTTGGCCGTGCCGCAGGGCTTTCGGAATCTTACTTCCCTGACCAGGGATTGAAACTGCGCCCTCGGCATTGAAAGTGTGGAGTCCTAACCACTGGAATTCCCTACATATTGTCTTTAATTATGTTCACTATCTCTTTATATGGCTATTAATTCTCCAGATTGTAGCCAACGTTTTTACTTTTGTTGATGATATACAGCTTAAATCTTTAAAGTACTCCTATGGTCAACAAATTAATGTTCTCTTTAGGGCAATGATTTCCAGTCTTTAAATAACCTGGTTTTAAGAACAAAAACCCTCTAGGGAGCAACAAGAGACAGCTTCATTCTCTGGATAGCCCTTATTGGCAAAAAAAATTTTAAACACATTTTGAAGAGTTAGGTTTTTTTTTTAAATAAAGAAGATGTTGGGGGTAGGAGTTTTATTAATTAATTAATTTATTTATTTTTGCTGTGTTGGGTCTTCATTTCTGTGCGAGGGCTTTCTCTAGTTGTGGCAAGCAGGGGCCACTCTTCATCTCGGTGCGCGGTCCTCTCACTATCATGGCCTCTCTTGTTGCAGAGCACAGGCTCCAGACGCGCAGGCTCAGTAGTTGTGGCTCACGGGCCTAGTTGCTCCTCCGCGGCATGTGGGATCCTCCCAGACGAGGGCTCAAACCCGTGTCCCCTGCATCAGCAGGCAGATTCTCAACCACTGCACCACCAGGGAAGCCCTGAAGAGTTAGCTTTTTAATAAAGATGTCTGAGGTACTTCAGTTCCATAGATCCCACTGATCTATTATATAGATCATAATTATCTAATTTTATTCTCATTGCTTTGAGGAAGAAAACAAAGGAGGCTCATGCTCCTTTACCTTTTTATAAAGGTCACCTGAAAAATCATCCACCTCTTCAGCCTAACAGCCTCTCCTTTCATTACATTACAGTCATTTAAGTGTGTTGTTTCCTATTAGAATGTGGGCTTCTTGAAGAAATGAACCATATTATTTATCTTTCCTTCAGCATAGTGTTTGATTCAGAATACTCTCAATATTTCCAAGTTCGTTGACCAAAAAAGGGAGGAAAGAAAATGGTTTTTCAAGACTGAAGAAGAGACACAGATTATACATTCAGGCGTAAGCAAAAATGTTAGGAAAAAGGAAATCCAAATTAATCCAGTTATATTTTCCCATTGTACCACAATAAAGAGACAGTCCCATTTTCAAAGAAATTAACTTTTATTTGAAAGGAGACTACCCTTCGCCTCACTATTTCTAAGGACTCTATACAATAGCCTACTTAAACCATTTCCCCAATACCAAAATTTCTAACAGCAAAGCATACAACTGCTCTAAATAATAAATAATAAGGGTTGTCCTTCACTGATTAAACTTCAAAAATTCCAACACAAAAATCAAACTTTACGTTTTTAAGTTTTAACAAATGTATTTTAAATACAACATGTTTTGTAGGAGTCCACAAGCTTTTCATCTCTAAAAAAATGAAATATTTTTTAGGGCTCAAAAATTCCGTTCTTCAAAAGAAATGACCAAGTGTTTCCTTCTATAGCTTCAAACTTTCTACACTCAATTATTTGATTGCTCCATGCCACCCCAGACAAACCTGACATGACCGAACTACTTTGTTACTAACTTTCCCAAAAGAAAGTTAAAAAAGGAGTTTGTAGTAAATGCAGCTCTCTAATACCATGTCTAATACAATATCTAACACAAAAGAAGCTTTAAAAAGATCATTTCTTTCCTCATTCGATTAGGCAGGAGTTAATTTTCTGTAAAAGCAACAAACAAAAAAACATTTACAAAAGCATAACACTGGGGGTTCCTTTTTTACTCAAGATGCTTCACTACTCAAAATGACAATTACATCTTTAAGAATATAATAAAAGGGGTGAAAACAGCAATACAATCGACAAAGTGTAGATGCTAAATAAACCAAAGATGTTTGTAAGGGTTCTTTTTAAGGAGTAGGAAGGATTAGAAGCTTGGGGAAATCCAGAATTAAACAAAAAAAGAGAAAGGGAAAAAAAAGAAAGAAAAAGATGTCCTCAACTGCAACCACTCTGTTTATCAATAGCGTCCTGGAAAAGAGTAAAAAAAAATTTTTTTTAATCAAATGAGAATTATAGTTTGACTTGCCTAATATTTTCCCAACTATTAACAGTCACTATATACCTTAATTTTATAAAATATAAACCATTAATTAGAAATGAGGTTCGTAATGCAACAAAAGCAAAAGTGTACGTACTTGGGCTGTAGGAACGAGATCTTGATCGTGATCTGTATCGACTATAGTAAGGAGAAGGCGATCTTCTTCTGTAGGAAATAAAAGATTAATCAGCATATCATATAAAAGATTAATCAGCATATCATATAATCACTACACCGAGGCAGATAAAACCAAATATTCCATCATTCAAAATAATAATGGACCTAAGAGGAAAGCTATTAAGTTTTCCATGTGCCAACAATACTAGAACAGTATTGGCCAATACAGATAATTAACCACTTTTCTTGGTCTTGAGAAAAATCATTTTTCCTACTTTCAAGAAAGCATCATATAAAATCTATTTTATTTTATTTTATTTTTTTGGCCACGCTGTGCAGCATGTGGGATCTTATCTTAGTTCCCCGACCAGGGATCAAACCTGTGTCCCCTGTGCTGAAAGCACGGAGCCTCAACCTCTGGACCGCCAGGGAAGCCCCATATTTTAAATATTTTTATTAATACACATTAAACATAAATTAAAAGTGCCAAACACTACTACTATCATCTAACTTAGAACAGAAATCGTAAGTTAAAACATTACCTGTACCGGTAATCATAGTCTTCGTATCTGTCGTACCCACGATCATATCCTCTATCATAGTAAGAATCTCGACGTCTGCCACCTCCTCCACCTCCACCTCCACCACCACCACCTCCACCACCACTGCTACAGAAAAATGTGAAAACTCTACATCAGTGTGAATGATCACCTTCTGTCATCATTTAATATAAATGGATGCTTAAATAAAATGGAAGAAGGAAGGGAGATAGACGAGAGAGAGAAGAGATAACCCTTTCATGCTAATTACTTCCACGTCTCACTTTGCTGACTCCCATGGTATTCTGCTTTTGCTTCATATGTATAACATAAATAACCAGGAATAATTTCACAAAACTCTCCAAACTATAAAATGCTCTTCTATTAATGCACTATCCAAAACAGCAACACCTTTTGTGAAAGGTGAAAAAAGCATCGTGCTTTTTTCCATAAGGTGAAAAAGTACCAAAATGCTAAGATGTATGTCCTATGACTAGTTCAAAAGCAGTTAATAAATATCAAGAATTTAAAAGTAACCAACCCTGAACACCAAAGAGAACTGACATCCAGCGCTAAAAAATTTCAAGGTCTGGTGTTCAAACCTCTGGCAGTGAATTTAAACTCTAAGCCCTCTTTTTCCTGCTGTTTTCCCAACTCCTAATCATAGGGACATTATTTTCACTATTACTACTATTTTCTGTAGGCTCTCCTTGTCAAATCCTATATTTTCCCAAGAGGCTTCACATTAAATGAAAGCCTATATTTCTTCTTTCACTCTTAAGAAATATGCCTTTGGTTATATTATATTAAAAAACTTTTATAAAAGTCCCTATTTATGTTGTACACAATGCAAAACTGGCTTTTTAAAAAACAAACATTAATATCAGTAAAACCATTCCATATATACAGAGGCTTCCAAGGTCACATATACATTTAGAGAATATTTAAAAGCATACAATTTTCTAGTATTTAATATTTTTTCTATTTCTGTAGTACAAGAAAATAGCCAGGAGTGCACTTCAATAGTTTTAATTTCTCCCCATGCTCAAATATACATATAAAAAATCAAAGAAATAAAACGATTCAAAGAATACATATAGTCATATTAAATAACTTTCAATTCAAGTTACAGAGAAAAGAAGTTTATCTTTTGATTCATCAAAATTTTGCACACATTTCTGGTGGATTTCTGGCTCCTAAAATTCAGCTTAGGAAATTTGAAATCTTACTGAGTTGGTCTGCCCATGTATATGCCTGGTGTAGGTGTGTGCGCTCTCTTGGTGATAGAATAATCTACACGAATTCTTCTACCATCCAGCTCCATTCCATTTGCCCTTTCCATAGCCTATAAAGGAGAACAGGCACAGAAAGTCATGCATAATTCACCAAGGAGAAACTATCAAAACTGCAAAAAATTTAACACATTTTTCATTTGAAATTTCAAAAATTAAAATTCTCTAAACACTTCTTTCTCAAGTAAGAAGGGCTAGGATTTGATGTATTAATCCCTGCTATATGCATGTCAATAGTACTGAGTTTTCAACGTACACATGGACACTTAAGCAGGCCTCTGCTGAAAGACTAGGGGCAGCTACAGCCATAAAGAAGGAACCACACAACCCAGGGAAGCCTGAAGAATTCTGAGGCTTCAGTAACTAGCTTCAGTCTGAGCAACTCAAAGCAGAAATTGCAACTCAGTGGACAAGTCTAAACTTGTCAAGCCATTCCTTGAAAACTTGTAGAGCCATTCCTTAAGTAACACACTGCCACCTAGTGAACTCCAAATATAAAGGAACTTCTTAATCCGCCAGCAAGTGCTGTCTTTATGTCTGTGCTCACATTACATAACACTTTGCCCTTTGGTACTAATACCAATAAATGCAAAAATGAATCCAACCACTTTAACACATTTTAAGAAGTTCTCAGGAACTAAGTAAAGTTGCCATTTTAATTTTATCTTATCCAGAAATAAACCTAAGAGGAGGAGGTGTGTGAAAAGATTGGACAAACAAGTTTCATATTAAAAAAATGTTTAATTATGATATTGTTTGCACTACGCACTTCAGGTGAGATATCCTGGTATTTCTAAATTTACACCTTTATCCCTTAATTGAGAACAGGAATAAACCAATCACAAACATGTAACAGTAAAAAAACCATTACTGTGTCTATCATAATGTCTATAACATAAATGCCTTCAACTCAGAGCATTATTTTGTTAGAATTATCCAGGGTTTTTCAACCACACCACTATTGATACAGTTGGGGCCTGCTAATTCCGTGTTGCGGGTGGCTATCCTGTGCACTGTAGGATGTTCAGTATCATCCCTGGCCTCTACCACCCAATAAAAATAGCATTTATTGTTTCTGAAAGATACTCTTTTATTACGACTGCTTATACCGCAATCAAACATTGTTGATGCAAAGAGCAATAATGACCTATAGCCAACTACTGTCACGTGTAAAATGGTACAAAAAAGAAATGCCAGTACCTTCCATTTCTTTAACAAATGACCTTCAAAAATTCCTTAAAATGGAATTTTCTAATTCAGTCACTATGAACTTTTAATATGGAGAAGGCAAGCCTACTGCTTCCTCTATAATCCATTATCTAGAACATTAGAATAGTACTATTTCAAATCCCTGACATTGATTAGGATCATTCTGTCAGGCAAATTAAGAATGGCACTAAACAAAAATGAAAAAGTACCAATTCTTTCCATGTATTATTTTCATTTATAGAACAGAATGGCAGATGAACTTAAGAGAATAGATAAACAAAGCTCTGTAGAGACAGGGAGCTAATTATAGACACTTACAAAAATTAAACAGATTAAACCTAAACACAATTCTTTTTTTTCTTTTTCTTTTTTTTTGGTTGCATTGGGTCTTTGTTGTAGTGTGCAACCTTCTCACTGCGATGGCTTCTCTTGTTGCGGAACACGAGCTGTAGGCACGCGGGCTTCAGTAGCTGTCACATGCGCGCCCAGCAGTTGTGGTTCATGGGCTCTAGAGTGCAGGCTCAGTAGCTGTGGTGCATGGGCTTAGTTGCTCTGTGGCATGGGGGATCCTCCCAGACCAGGGCTCGAACCTGTGTCCCCTGCATTGGCAGGCGGATTCTTAACCACTGTGCAACCAGGGAAGCCCTAAACACAATTCTTTTAAAAGGTCAATGTAATCATTTGCCTGGAGCATGAATAAGGGTTATTCAAAAGAGAACACATATATACTTCACCTCTTCCATTAACTCAAACACAACCTCACTTTACAAAGCCGGATTTCAATAAAGATATGCCTATACCAGAGAGTATTAGCTGGAAAGTGAAACTGGCCATTCCAATTCTAATACTGAGAGGTAGAGTTTAAATCATGTCAGACAATGAAAGAGGACATAATGTTTATAGAACTGGGAGTTTATCAATCAGCTTTTAACAGTAACTCAATACTAAATAATGCACATCAGAAAATTTTCAAAATGACAAATAATTACAAAAACAAAATTACCTCCTTTGAGTCATCTATTCTCTCAAAATAAACAAAAGCAAATCCTCGTGATCGTCCAGTTCGCTGGTCATAAACCACATTGACACCACTCAACGGTCCATATCGAGAAAATACTTCGCGAAGATCTCTCTCTGTTGTGTACAAACTGAGGCCAAACACTCCTAGACACGTGTTGGGATCTGGATTTGCCTGTTGAATAAAGATGTTATTTAACTTTAAGCTCCAAATTAAAATAAAAACACACAGAAATACTTTGCTTAGAACACTTCACCCAATACACAAAGACTATATTGTTTCAAGTCACTTGGAAACAAGAATTTAAAAGAAAAAAAAACAGGCGAGCTATATTTTACAGTTCATAGTACACTCAAGCCTTCTTTAGAATATACTCCAGGCTGCATCCTGAATAAAAATGTCCCTAACTTTCTAGCCCAGCAATTTTCAGAACGTATCCTAAGAATTCATCCTTAGTTTAATGCCATATTTTTAGTTTATTCAAATGTTTTATATCCCTTATAGATTTGTACTCAACGTTGACTTCATCTGCAATTGCTGATTAGATTCTCCTCCTCAATTTTCATTCTTTAGCAAGGATAATCTTTCAAGGTTCCCACAATCCAGATTTGAAAAATTAACATGCAAATTTCAAAGCATCATTAAATAACAGCAGACTCCACCATGGTTAAATACAAACAAACCTCAATGTCACATATCTAAGACTCAATTTCCTTATCAATAAGGTAACTTGACTCAAAGAGAGATTAAAAGTATTACTTCATTGAGGAACTTTGCACATTGCTCAATATAAGTGTTAGCTATTAATATTACTGCAGAGCTTTTGCTATTTCCTTGCTACCCTTCCCATGGTAAAACTTTTAATCTCAGTATTTTCAACTCAATTATTGGAACATATTGCTTCTTCCCCAATTTCTTTCTTTTATAAAAATAAATTTATTTATTTTATTAATTTATTTTTGGCTGTGTTGGGTCTTCGTTGCTGCACACGGGCTTTCTCTAGTTGCAGTGAGCAGGGGCTGCTCTTCATTGCGGTGCACGGGCTTCTCACTGCGGTGGCTTCTCTTGTTGTGGAGCACGGGCTCTAAGCACACGGGCTCTAGGCGCGCGGGCTTCAGGAGCTGTGGCACGAGGGCTTAGCTGCTCCGCGGCACGTGGGATCTTCCTGGACCAGGGCTCAAACCCATGTCCCCTGCATTGGCAGGCGGATTCTTAACCACTGCGCCACCAGGGAAGTCCCCAGATTTCATTTCTTTTAACAACTCAAAAGTCAAAAAAAGAAAACACACTTGAATGCATATAAACAATATTCATATAGCCAAGGATGTTTCTGAAGTACCACTTTTAAACAGTGCTCTAGCTCCCATAAAAGATGTTATACTATGACTAAATACACAGGAAAGACAAAATAAGCTTTCATTAACTTTGCTTTTTAAAATTTATTTATTTGGCTGCGTCAGGTCTTAGTTGCAGCACTCGGAATCTTTGTTGTGGCGTGCAGGCTCTACAGCACAGGCCTAGTTGCCCTGAAGCATGTGGGATCTTAGCTCCCCGACCACGGATCGAACCTGCATCCCCTGCATTGGAAGGTAGATTCTTAACCACTGGACCACCAGGGAAGTCCCTCATTAACTTTTAAAAAACACATACCCTGCTGCCTGTATGTCTTCTCCGGTTAGACATTGGAGAATGACTTCGGCTCCTGCGACGCCGGTATTCTGGTGTATAGGACCTACTTCGAGATCGTCTCCTATGAGAGTGAGAATGGGATCTGGATCGAGTGTAACGTCTATGAGAATGCCTCCTTGACCTCGACCTTTGAGAGAAATAAATTTAGGTAAAGATACTGGAACAAAATGCCTAACGCTGTTAAATTCAAAAGCAAACGAACACCAAATGAAGGTTCCCTGAGCAGACGAAACCAGATCAGTCATTAATTTACCTTAATCACCAAATACTGTGAAGACACTGCCTGCTCACCATATAAGCTGCTTTGTAACAACATACCACTGAGCCTCATTCCATGTTTGGCTGGAGTGCTCCCAGTTTGCAAAGTGTCTTTTTGGTATGTGTACAGTAAATTTTTACTAATTATGTTCATGATTCATTGGTTTTACTTTCGCTTTCTGAACTTTGGACAATGCCAAGGACCTATACCTATATATATCCCTGCTTATTCTCAGCTCGTTTCCCCTTTCAGAGGAAAAAGTACTCTTCCTCACTACAACTCCTCCTTGTTCCCAGTCTATCCCTTCTAAATTCACTCTTCCCACCTTACAAACATGTTAACCTTACAAACATGTTAAGGCTCCACCTTCTTTAGAAAGAAAAAAATCAACTGGCACTAGCAAGAAAATTCTTTAATATTCTACAACATGGATAAACCTTGAGGACATTATGCGAAATGAAATAAGCCAGTTATAAGAAGACAAATACTGTGTGATTCCACTTAGATGAGGTACTTAAGAGTAGTCAAAATCATAAGAGACAGAAATAAGATGGTGGTTGTCAGCGGCTGGGGGGGAGAATGAGAGTCATTATTTAATGGGTAGAGTTTCAGTTTTACAAGACAAAAAGAATTATGGAGGCGGATGGTTGCACAACAATATGAATGCATTTAATACCAGTGACCATACACGGAAAAATGGTTAAGACTATAAATTTTGTGTATTTCACCACACACAAAAGACAAAACAAACCATCAACTACCATTACCATCACAATAAAATCGCTTGACTCTTATCACATTTTCAAAATAGTCCTATATTCCCTCCATTGTTAAGTATCATTTCCTTCCCAGTCTTTCCTTCGCCTGCTGCAATCTAGCATCTGCTAAATTAACTCGTCACAACCTAAATCCCCACTAAACTAAGTCTTCATGTCTAATGGTCTTCATTTCTTCAAGCTTTCTACAGCATCTCACCAATCTCTCTACTGCTGATTCCCTAGTTCATCTCCTGTTTGATTATTTCCAATTGCTCACAGTCCTTTTTCTTTGCCTATTAATGCAAAGAAAATGCCATTTCTTATTACTATTCATATGATTTATCCTTAAACACCCAGACCAGTAGTCATGAAAGTCATACAAAATAACTTCTATGAGGTATTCAATAAATGATATAAATGCTAAGGGCCAGAAAGTTTAAACAATAAAGCTAGGAGACTTAATAAGATTCTACTAGGGAGACAGGGGAAAAGTGTTCTAGGAATACCAAGAACAAAGGTTCCTTAGCAAGAAAACATGGAAATGTGATTAGAGAATTGCAAAAGAGTATAATCTGCTAGGAATTAGGATACTTATAAAGGATGGAATGAAAATGAAGATGACGAAAGGACTGGGACAAATCTTGTGTATGAAGCTTAGAGTACAGCTTTATTGAAAGGAGGCAAACAATCTTGAGTGGGAATGAAAATAATATGAATGGCCTACTATCTGCAAGAAATTAATCACTGGCCGGGGTGGGGGAGAAACAAGAAAATAACTTGTGTTTTATACGAATACCAAACAGGACATTTCCTATTTTCCTTAGCACCAATTTATAGCTTCAATTTAAAATATAAAAAACATTAATAAGTTGTCACATAAAATATCAATAGTTACATTTAAATGCAGTTAGTCCTTCGTGTGGAGGGCTGACTGTACCATGCTATTTTATATAAGGGACTTGACCATCTGAGGATTTGGTATCCGCAGAAGAAACAATCCTTCCCCAACAGATACTGAGGGAGGACTATAGTAACAAAAAGTGACGTTAATTTAAAATCTTTCAGGACTGCTTACCTTTTCTCTAAGTCAGATAGTGATAAATATTACGAAAAAAATTAGGAATAAGGGAATAAAGAGTGTGCATGGTATTTAATGTTCTCCAGTGATACAAGAGCAGAAAACTGCATCAAGTGATATGAGAATATCTTGACGGAAGAGAATCCTAGGCTAAGGGCAGCAAGTACAAAAGTCCTAAAACGAAAATGTGCTCGCTTCTGTTTCTACACCTGAATTCTATCTAGCACTATTCTGCACATGTGGATTCAATTAATTATGTAGCGTGATTAGCAAATCAAGCACTAGGCTGGATCCTGGATACAACAGAGAAAAAGACATAGCTGTGGATTGCACGAAAAGTACGCCTTTGATTCTTTTGTCTCATGCCCCCTTGCAATCACACTCTAGTCAAAGACATAAATTACCTCTTTAAAGAAGAAATTACAATGACTTATCAAACCGACTGTCCAGGTTGTTTTTATTTATTTACTTTAAATTTTATTTATTTGTTTATTTATTTGGCTGTGTTGGGTCTTCGTTGCTGTACGCGGGCTTTCTCTAGTTGTGGCGAGCGGGGGCCACTCTTCATTGAAGTGCACGGGCTTCTCATTGCGGTGGCTTCTCTTGTTGTGGAGCACGGGCTCTAGGGGCACGGCTTCAGCAGTTGTGGCTGTGAGCTCTAGAGTGCAGGCTCAGTAGTTGTGGCGCACAGGCTTAGCTGCTCCGCAGCATGTGGGATATTCCCGGACCAGGGCTTGAACCCATGTCCCCTGCATTGGCAGGCAGGTTCTTAACCACTGCGCCACCAGGGAAGTCCCAGGTTGCTTTTAACTGTTTTTTCCACCCACCAGTACACCTGGGACATCTGATACAGTGAGCCTTGCAGTGGCTCACTAGAGTCTTTGTTTTAATCAGTGTAAGTAGTAGTGGCTGGGGCTCTGAATCACTCCAGGACCACTTCCTGCCAATTGTATCTGACCAGAGTTCCACGCTGGATCTAATTAGTTAGAATCTTCAGGTAAAGGATGCAGCTGGAAGGTGAAACTTGAAAAATCTTCTGAAATCATTCTGATAACCAGTACAACATACATACATCAACCATCTCTGCACTAAACTGCATGCCAAGTCTCCAATGGAGAAAATTACCTTTTTGTTGTGCAAATATTATTGAAATAATATCAAACATTAACCTTCAAATGCCAAGCACATTTAAATCAAACAACACATTTAATTTGTATTAATAGCTAGCATCAGATAGATTAATGGACGAAGGGAAAATTCTACCTTATCTAAGTCTTTGTATCTATTACGTATCATTCATTTCTAAACCACAGATTTAAAAAAAAAGACAACTTCATGATTTTGAGTCTTCAGTGAAATTTCCACAAAAAATGCAACAAAAATGAGGGATTTGGTAAAAACCACTTTGCCCTGAAAAATCCAAGAAAAGCATTTTAAACATACTTACATATTATTTTAAACACACTTACCTGGATTTTGATCTTGATCGAGAATGGGATTCAGAGTGTTTGGAAACTCTTGATGGACTACGAGATCCTGACCTGCTCTCCGATTTTACACGAGCAGGAGTTCCCGTTGGAGATTTTGACTGAGAGCGAGACTCCTAACAAAGAAGACAGTATTACAAATGGCACTGGTCACGTAGATGCCTAACACCTAACATTTAAAGTACCGTAATTATTTATATTGATTGCTCCTGAAAAACAAATGGTTAGGCAACACCCTCCAGAAAAAATTTCAGCTCATTAATAACCCATTGTTAATACTGCTAACTGTCCTCAATAATTCCCTACTTGAACCAGATCACCAATTCTCTATTAACTAAGTAATCATGCAAATTCATCTACAACTTGATCATACAGACACTGGAACATAAACCATACATTTACTTAACCTAGGACCCATTCATTCTTCCAGATTCTTTTAATTCTACTTCACTCTTGCTTTCTACTTCTCTTCATTCTTCATTGAGTTTTTCATTTTTCATACTTCGTGTATTCTTCCCCAATTCAAACAATTCAAAATAGCCTTAAAAAAAAATATTCAAGTGCTTCTATCTGACCAATCTTCTGTTCAATTTTTTCCCCCATTCAATTTTAATTTTCTGATCTTTAATACTTTTCATTAGCCTTCTTTTATCTTGATTTATCTTCCACATTCTTGGAAAAAACTCTTCAATTTCTTCACGAACATTAACCTTAATGGAAAAAGAACATTTAGTATATTTAAGCACGTGGGGATTATAAAACTCTGCTGGAGTTCAGAATGTTATCTACCAAATGGAAAAGCCAGCAGGTAAAGTGCAAATAACTAGTTTATTAAAAAAACAAATTTATAATCTTTAAAGTTGTTCAAAAGTCTAGTTTCTAACAATTAAAGAGAATTTACTGAATTTCTCTAAATGTTTTTACCATACTCTTCACCCTCCTCCCCTTTCATGTTTCATCCTAGTTCCTAAAACGTGAACAGTTTTAATATAAATACTTAATTCAAGCATAACTCTAACAAACTGTAACCCCCCCCACCTATGCCTTAAGTTTTCACTAATTTATAACCTGAAGATTCCAAGTGATCTTAAAATAAGCCTTCACTAAGCCATGCTAAGGTATCAAGATATAGTTAAAGCAAAGCATCATAGGCTGAAATATTTGCACACACCTATCTAAACTCACACATTATAGGACACATGTTGAGGTTCAAAGAAGTAAAAAAAAATTAGTAAAATCACTACCATCTCCTGATTTTGTTTGACCACTATCTTTGCTCACTCTGACTTAACCAGAAAGATACAACCTGAAATAAAACAAGCATACTGAAAAAAACTAAGGGGAAAAGAAAGTATGAAATTTAAAAAATTTCCCCTTTGGCTTGTAAATTCCTAGTAGTAGATGTATTTTTTTTTTTTTTAGTAGATGTATTTTTGCAACTGAGCCATTTAAAAAATTCTATTTTATCCAGTGAAGTACATAATGTACATTACAAAATTAGTATCATGGTTTTTATTGTTTATCCTACCTCTTTTGTTCATAGTTTTTCCATATTTTATGCAGCTATGCATACTTATACTCCCTTCAGTAACTATATCCTTTATCAGAAAATTGACTGGCTTCTGAAGAAGTTGGATATAAAAAACTGATTAAAAGCCTGTTTGTTTTTTTTTTTAATTTGATAGACATATGAAGCACTTATGACTGAAGTTGGATGGACAGTGTGGTTTCTCTGTCCACTTAAGCCTTGATTATTAGTGAAAATAATCCCAATTTCGCACCAATTTTCATTTAGGCTATTTATTAAGACTATCACGCAACTTCCTTAAAGTTTTCCTTCAGGTTTAATATCAAAAGACTTACTCATCAAGGACAGTACTAATGCTGCTAGGCCTATTTATTTTTTTCAGATGAAAACAAAATCAAAATATATAGCTACCTTTCTGTTTAATATCAGCTTTTCCCATTTATTTACCTACAATAAGTCTTTCACCACATCTCAGATACTTGCTAAATTTCTGGACAGATGCCTGGAGCAGGCACAGCAACTTAGGCTTTTTCATTCACTGAAACTGTAAAAGCAGCACATTCAGGACTAAAAACAAAAACAAAAGTATGGCTAATTCACTTGTAATTGAAGCCTCACAGGCCAGTTCATTACCTATAATTCATTAGGTAAAAATATATTCCCCTCTCCCTTTTGGCTTTCCCTCATATAAAACAGATCCGCTGGTATAAATCTACAAACATCACCACAGCCTTTGTTATACATATAGAAAGCTTTGAGTTCTGTAACACTCTAAAACCTTTTTTAGGATAGAAATCAAAATTTTATATATTAGGTTTAAGCCTTCCATCATAAAAACAATAGTTGAAAATTATTCAGTAGTGCTGAAAATAACCACTTTTTAGGTATTAATGTTAACAAGGTAACTCCGTAACAACTTAAAGTTTAAATTTTAAATCCCATTTCTGGTATAGCAACCCACTGGAAAATATGCAATTTTCCTTTTAGTTTGTTAACAAAAGCATTAAGATATGACAGAATATCTTTTCAAAAGACATCAGCAAATTTAAAAGAAGGCTTGCTTTTTATTATCCAAGGTGTCACATATACGTAACCTCCTTTGTTGCCTACTCTTCAATTTTTGTATCAGGGAAACCTCAAACTACGTATTTTTTTCCCCCGGAATCATTCAAGATTAAGAAAGAGTAACTTCCCTTTAACTTATAAAGATGTCAATAATTTTAACTTCCAAAAGCAATTTGGAGACTTATCTATCTAAAAAGTAAATCAGTAACTGTCAGTAAACTTAAAAGAATAAACTGTAAAGCATAAAAAACTCTCAATCTTCATAATTATTTTTACTATAATACTAAACAAACGCCCTGTCATTGTAAAGAACTAGCAGTTTAGTCTTCAAACACACATAGTCATATTCACCATTTTAAAATAACATTCCTCAAAGGCTGACAACCAAATAAATGCCACTTTCACCAAACTGTGCATTGGCAATCAGGCAACCATAAGCCCTTTATGGACAAATGCTGGATTATCCTTTTCTACCTTTGACTTGTCTTCATTATGAAATGGTAATTCCAACTTTTTCCAAAGAAATTCATACAACTATTCAGAATTTGGAAACGGAACTGAAATTGCGAAGAGAAAAATAAATATTGAGAAGGGGTGTTACCTGTCCTGTTTCACTGGAGACTACTTAACCTGCTCTTAAAGCTGTCCAGTCAAGAAGTTCTGCAAATTCTTCAGTAACCTGCATCTAGACCCACCAACCATTAAAAATATAGTGCCTACTTGAAATGGGCAGATTAATGACTCAACCAAATCATACCACGAATTTTAACAGAAATATATCTTAAGGAGGCTTCCAGTCTACCTTACCTACTATAAACGAGGAGCTAGGCAGAAAGTTCTCACAGTACAACCTGCTTAAATAGTGTCCGTTTTTTTTTTTTTTTTTTTTTTTTTGCAGTACGCGGGCCTCTCACTGTTGTGGCCTCTCCCGTTGCGGAGCACAGGCTCTGGACGCACAGGCTCAGCGGCCATGGCTCACGGGCCCAGCCGCTCCGCGGCACGTGGGATCTTCCCGGACCGGGGCACGAACCCGTGTCCCCTGCATCGGCAGGCGGACTCTCAACCACTGCGCCACCAGGGAAGCCCCTGTCTGTTTTTTGAACTGTTTTTTGAACTATTTTTTATTAACAAGATGCCTCTGGTGGTAGTTGAAGGACACAGCCAAAAATAAAAAGGCGCTAACTACAATTACTATAGTGTATCCAATACAAGCAAAGAACTATCTTTCTATGTATAAAAATAGTATAACCATGTACTATTTTTTAAACCAGGAAAAAGGTTATTAAATATGTTCATGTCGAACATGAACGATTCCTACAGCAAACAATAACTTCAGGGTCTTTTAATACAGCTAGTATATTATAGATGGGAAAAAAAATTCTGACCATATGTATACTTAATACTTAAAGCCCATTAAAATAAACCAATATAAATGCTATGCTGTAACCCATTCTAATATTATGGCAAGGCAAAATTCCAAGGCAAACGCCAAGTAACAGTGCCAAGTTTACAGAAATTCAAGTCTATATGAATATAGTATAAGCTTTTAAAACAAATTCTCAAAATTATATTTCCCTACTACTTTGTAAAACTGGAGATTTCCACAAACATACTAGTGCATTTAGGTAAACTGTATGTGGGGGTGGGGAGGATTTTAAATTACCCAAATAACTTATATTTATTGTACTAAGAATTTCCTTCTTTAGGATTTGAGGGAAACCTCCTGTGTTTACTCACTTCTTTCATTTCAGTCTACAGAAATAGCAGTTCTGCCTCCTTCCTTTCGAGTATAATAGACTGCTTCTTTTACAGATTCATCCTTAGGCTTGTAAAAGAAATACTTTCACTCTCTTTTTAATCCATAACTGGTATTAGAGCAATTTCTTAAAAAGAAAATACCGATTGCTCATAACATTAGCTATTTTTAAATGATAATTTCCCCCTTTTTAAAGTCATACCAGTATCTGCATTCTAAGTAAGATTAAAGTGGTCTTTGTACCTACAAAGGCTCACACATATTCCAACCTGTATGTCTTTATATTCTCTAAAGTTTGGAATAATTTTGGCAATGTGTTAGACAAATTATTAAGGAATTGACAGGTAATCAAATTTAAACTCATGTCACACTGTGAAATTACCTGTAAAATCTACAAATCTTCTGTACAAATTTTATTTATTTATTTAGTTTGGCTGTGCCACAGGGCTTTGCGGGATCTTAATTTCCTGGCCAGGGATCAAACCCTTGCCCTCGGCAGTGAAAGCTCGGAGTCCTAACCACTGGACTGTCAGAGAATTCCTTTCTGTACAAATTTTAAATGTGGCTCATAAACCAGCCGGCTTATATGCCATGATCAATTGTAATGTCCAAAAAGCTAGTGTGTAAGTGGCAACTTCAAAGGTACAGAAACAAGTGTAAAAAGGCTAAAGTGGTTTAACTATATTAAAACAGACTACTAAGAACCTGTTACAGAATTCCCTACTTATGTTCTCATCTTCTAATGTCATGGAGTATTTACAAATCTTGAATAAGTAAGACTACAGGGCTTTAGTTTCAAGGAAAAAAATCGTACTTTTCTTCTACCTCAGATTGGTCAGGCCTAGTCACTCACTTTGGTGAAAATCACGAGACAATAAGGATTATACAGAACTACAGACAGCAGTAACTTAAAGGAGGGAGGGGAAACAACACTTCCTTCTGTTATTCTCTTCTCAACTTTTCTTTTTTTAGTGTTTACTGATTCTTTTCCCCATCTGATCGCTACCATTTTCTCACCTCCACTTCAGTCCTACTAAATTGGTTATGACATGTGTACAAATAATCAGTATTAATTCAGTCAGCTTGTGGATATATACCTTTCATAAAGGTCCCAGGGTTAGTTACTTGATGCCTGAGCACCCACTGATGCTATCAAAGAGGTTTTCACACTGTTCACAAGTTCTAAAAAACTATCATGCTGATTACTCATGGCTATTTCACACCTGTTACATTACACACTATACCATAAGTAAGTAACCCCAGTTCATTTACAAAATTAAGTCCATAAACAAAGTTCATCTGTACTTTTTTTAATGACTCTCATTCTTAAATATTTAAATCTCTGGATATTCTTTCAGATCCCAAGACTCTTTATACTTGTTTTAGGAATGGTACAAATCATAAAAAGTATCTACAAAAAATCTGTAAAATTAGTTAGGCACCATGGGTATGATTAGTTGTACTGCTCTTTTTAAAAATCCCAACTTCTGCTTATACTGAGCAAATTAGCACCCTTCAGTGAAAGAACCTCAAATACAAAAATTTGAGTATTTAAAACGTCACCTTAAGTTTCACAAATTCTCTGCTTAAATGGATGGGGGAATAAAAAAGCATTAAAATTTGATAAACCATAGTACTTTAGGGAAAAAAAATTAAACCCAAGACACATAAGACTATCCCCCAAGTTTAATACCACTCCTACTAAAAGGAAGCCTTACCCTTTTGCAACAGGTTGATGAGATATATAAATTGCTTAAGAAGGTGAACCAAGTTTTTTTTTTTTTTTAAGCTAAAGTGCTAACATTCTTAATCTGTAACAGGGATTCAATCTTATTTGTATTCTTAAAAAAAAAAAAGAAAGAAAGAAAAGAAAAAAAGAAAGGAGAGGGTTTTTTTTTTTTTAAAAGGAACCAGTCACCAAGCTGGGTTTTTAATGGCATAGTCATCACCCTTATTATAATTACAAACCAGGGTTCAAAGAAGCAAAAAAACACCAAAAAAACAAAAAGCAAAACTTCCCCCATTTCTGCTATTCTTCAACAAAATATCTTAAGACACACAAATTTAAATTCCAAACGGATACAGATGAATTTGTGTTTGGCTCTTCACTTTTATCATCCAGGTAATCATCTCATATATTAAGAAGGGGAACACTAGGAGTCTCTTTAAAATATTCCAGCTACTCAAGAAGCCAGAATAAGCTCTGAAAAACGGACGCCAGAGTAAGTAGTATCCTTCCTCTTCAACTATTCTAAACTATTCTACAAAGCATAGACAATTGTGGAATTATAAGATAGAGAATCCTTAACCTCTATTAAGAGCACTGGGCCACTGTCAAAGAAAAAAATTGGACTTAACGTTTCTCTAAGCTTCGTTCAAAAAAAAATTAGAGGTAGAGGGGAATAAGTAAAATAACAAGAAAGTCTTAATTTCTGTTCCCCTTAATTTCTATCAAGGAGACTAAAATTTTTGGAGATTGAATTTTAGTTGAAGTTGTATTCTTTTTCTGAAGATGACATTCAAAGTCATAGATCAAGTGCCAACATCACTCCCAGCTCCAAAAGACATTTCCGCTTAAAATTCTGTTAAGTTGATATAAATGTCCCAAGCAAACTGCTTTAATGGACCTACTTATTGATATTTTATTGGCACCACTATTCTCCTGGATCCCTTAAAAATGTCTCGCTCATTCTTTACATCCCACTGTTGTCCAGTTTAGATCAGATTTTTCATAAGCTCCTTCCTTAAATATTTCAAGTGTGCCCTGCGGCTCTTCCTATATTGGTCTCCGTTCTTTGCTAAAATTCCTTTCATTTTGCCACTCCCAGAATTAAAAATCCATAGATGGCTCCTTACTGCATACTGGATTAAGTCCAAATTTCTAAATCTAGAATTCAAAATCCTCCATTATCTGACTACACAGTCAAATCTATCATGTCTCATTAGTCCAGCAACCTCTTCCTTGTCTCATCCTTACAATCAATATTCGTATTTCCCTTACCATAATGTCCAGCCTAAGTTTTACATATTAGATAAAGCTTTCCCTTTCCTCTAAGCTCACGGAACTGCTCAGCTTTATTTTCTGAATTCCTTATTAATTCTATCACACAGCACTTGATTATATACTTACTTTTACCCAGATGTGAGCTGTCAGTCATCTCAAATCAGACTCCAAGCTCTCTTTCCCTCAAGAACACCTGGCCTTTACTAAAAAGGTAGTGGATGCTCAACAGTTTCACCCCAGGCAGAAGGGAAATTGGTTGGTTAACTGTTAGGGTTACTTATAACAAAATTCAGCCAATTATATTTTCTTTCCTAAAGCTCTTTTACTCCAGTCCTTTGAAAATGCAAGAGATATTAATATATAATGGAAAATGAAGCTCCTGTCACTGTTTTCAGCAAACTCCATTAATGGCTCTGAGACACTGAAGTGCAGTGTGCTCCTTTAAAAAAAAGTAATCAAAATATATACACAGCATAGTTTAAGTATACAATGAGCAATGGACTGGGACTTGTAAATCTCATATTTCTGGCTGCATGGTCTTCTGGGCCTAAGTTTTTAATTTCTTAAAATGCTAAGAGTTCTCCAGCCCTTGCAAGATTATGAGCAGTATATGAGAAAATATGTCAAAGATGGCGGGGAGGGGAGGAGATCCTAAAATGCTATAGAAGTAGTAACTATTAGTACGAGTCCTGATTCTTTAATATGTTCCGCAGTCTCTAGGAACTTACCCTCTAATTTTAAATATCTTTTCAATAAGACGGCGTTAAAATGTGTTGTTTATTCTGTACATAAAGCAAATGAAATCTGAATACTGACTTATGTTTTCTCTAATTTGTTTTAGTCAAAAAGTTTGAAGTATAATAACTACTTAAAACACCTCAGAAACATCATTTGAAAATCCTTTTTCTGAGGCTCTCTAAAAGGTTACTACAGTTAGAAACAAAGATAACACAACAACTGTATTCTATAAAACCTTTTTTAATTGCTGGTTTGTGGTTATTTGATAAAAGATCACTATAGTTTAAAAACCAAAAGAACTGGTGAATATGAAACTGCTTTAAGAGAACAACAACGACAAGGCATACACCCTCAGAAAAGTTTCTGGCATTTTAATTCTTCACCCAGTTATGAATAAAGACAAATATCTCAACCAACCAAAAAGAAAAGGTAACAGGTGAATGTATTTATTATACAATCGGAGTTCATTAATACTAAAACACATTTGGCTATCACATGTGAAAAAATATTTTCTATGACCACAAACACTCTAAAAGGAAAAGGTAAAAACCTTTTTCTATTAAAATAAATTGTTAATGCCTACATGCATTTTAGCTTAAAACTGGGTGGGAATCTTACATTTATTTCTTTCTCAGATGGGTAAGGTAACAATTACCTAGAACTAGCCAAATTCAACCTGATGACTACATAAAAAAATAAGAACTTAAAAGAAAACAAGGTCCAAAACAGTAGTCCTCTTCACTTCACCACAAACCAAAATAAACATTAACTGCCCAAAACTGTACTGAAGTTAACTGAAGATTAACAGACAGCAAAATTTCTTCCCATAACTACCTAACATTTTCAAAACAAGAAGCAGCTTATGACTATCGACCACCTAAATACCATTACATGATTTTAAAAACTTCTGTTGCGACAATCAATACCCCATCCTAAAAAATGAGCAGGTTCAACTATTCATTAATATCTAACGCTCCAGATTTTATTAGAGAAATCCAATCTTAAAGGCATTAAAGATAGCTTTCTTTGTCTCTAACCTCAAAAAGAAAACCCTAAATTGACCTTCTGATTTAACTGTCTGGTTCCAGATGCTTATCTTATGAACTTCTTATAAAAAGACAAAATTCATTCCATCCAGCATACACCTGAAGTGTTTTTTATGAGTTTCCCCTAGTGACCAGAATGCCAACACGAGAGCCGGAAAATGCTGTCTGGGGACTGTTTTCTTTTCAGGGTTCTACACTAGCTCACATCAATTTTCACTACGAGGGTAACATCGGAAATATAACCCAATCATTGCTAAACGTTCTAGTATCTTTAAGCTGAGGATAACGTATCTTTGTGATGTTTATATTCATCACATCCAAAATAATGAAAAACTTTGAGCCCTCTTTGCTGGGGGATGGGTTGAAAAGAGAAATGGAAGACAGAGGGCCTGTAATTTTCAGGTAACGTTTTGAGTTAAGAGAATAGCATAGCATTAACTACTGTAAAAATACTGAGCCATGAAATTTGTTCAGTTATGTAAGATTAAGACAGAAGATTCTCTCTTTTTTTTTTACCGTAAAAACCTGTAAAGGAGTGGTCAGTGTTGAGGTGAAAGGTCATAGGAAGAAAAGCATTAAAAGGTGAGATATAAAGAAGAGAAAGAAAAGAAAAAGCCCAACATCAAGGAATTCGAAAAATAAGGCGTTATAGCATTTCCACATTCATTTTGAAGTGAAAGGAAAGCAAAAGGGACATTAAAGGAAAAGGGCTCCTCGCGTAGTTTTCCCCTCACAGCTCTCGTCTTAAGAACGCTTAAGGGTCGGTGCGGTCGTTGACTAACCACTTCATTAGGCTCGTCCCACCTTCAACCTCAAGGCTTTCGCCTTTATAGACGCAACGCCGCCGGTTCCAACAGAGACGCGGCCGCTCACTGCAATAGAGAGCCAAGGAGACACAGGCCCCAGCTAGTCCCACGCCAGCTTCTCCCCGCCCGGACAGCAGCCCCGCGCACTTTCGACCCCGAGACCCTCTACGATGCTCGGGGTCGCCAGAAACGCCACCGCAGGAAGCACCTACCACTATCCGGCCGGGGGGAACTCCCTGCCGTCTCCTCCCGCCCCACCGGGACCCACACCTCGGAACAGAGATAAGGAAGCCTCGGGGTGGGGAGAAGGCAGGGCGCACCGCTGGGGGAAATCAGACCCAGGGGTCCAGCTATCAGTCTCCAAAGAAAGGGGGAAGGGGAGGTTATCCGTGGTGTTTGGGGCAAGAGTGTAACCCAGGAGCCATCTTGGGATGTGAAGAAGCGACCTCGATGGCTCCAGAGGTTGCTCCCCGCGGGCCCCCGCAGAACTCCCCGCAACCCCGCCCGACCGCGCTCGTCCCAGAGAAACCCCGAGCATCGGGCCGCCGCCGAAGACGGCTCCCGCGGCTTTGTACTCACTCTGCCCTCGAAGTTGTTCTCCTCTACATCACTCATGTCGGCCAGGCACTCCCCAGAACTAAATAAGAGACAGGTCTCGGCTTGAGGGCCGATGGCCTAATCAACCAGCTGACTGGACCGTGGGGAGGAGGAAAGAGTCGGCAACAACAGCCGCTCCACTCCACTCCCACTCGGTCACAGCTCCGGCAAAATGGCGCCGATGCCGCCAGAAACCTTCTGGCCTCCCGAGTGCGCGACGTAAGGAGGCGGAGCGTCTCTGTGATGTCAAGTGGCCCCGCCCCCAGCGAGGTTTTGTGGTGGCCCCGGCCTAGCAACGCGAGCAGTCCGAGCTCTGACCCTCCGCATCTTCGAGTCGCATGCCCACCAGACCTCCGAACTTCAGACTCCTTCCGACGCGTCAGTCCTTTTGAAGATTTTCAGTCACCAGATAAGCTTTTATTGACCTTGGTCCCTTTATATATTTTCCAAGTGGATTCTGATGGAACAGAAAAAAGTGGAATCATCTACATAATTAGTAGGCTTTTTATTTTGAATGTTTTCCGCACTCTTACTTTTCTCTGCCCTATGTAATACTATTGAAGTAATATAGGCACAGATGGGGTTGTAATGAAAAGTCACAGTTCCTTGCTTCACTCCTCCCTGAGACAGCTGTGTCAATTTTATTTTATTTTATTTTATTTTATTTTATTTATTTATTTTTTTTTTTGCGGTACGCGGGCCTGTCACTGTTGTGGCCTCTCCCGTTGTGGAGCACAGGCTCCAGACGCGCAGGCTCAGCGGTCATGGCTCACGGGCCCAGCCGCTCCACGGCATGTGGTATCTTCCCGGACTGGGGCACAAACCCATGTCCCCTGCATCGGCAGATGGACTCTCAACCACTGCGCCACCAGGGAAGCCCAATTTTATTTTTAATAATGCTTAGTTCCCTACTAATCTTAGGGAACTAAGAATTATTTGACTTAGTTCCCTAATTTTTTTAAATTAATTAATTAATTTTTGGCTGCATTGGGTCTTTGTTGCTGCACGCGGGCTTTCTCTAGCTGCAGCGAGCAGCGGGCTAGTCTTTGTTGCGGTGCACGGGCTTCTCATTGCGGTGGCTTCTCTTGTGGCTGAGCACTGGCTCTAAACGCGTGGGCTTCAGTAGTTGTGGCTCACAGGCTCAGTAGTTGTGGCTTGCAGGCTCTAGTGTGCAGGCTCAGTAGTTGTGGTGCACAGGCTTAGTTGCTCTGCGGCATATGGGATCTTCCCGGACCAGGGCTCAAACCCGTGTCCCCTGCCTTGGCAGGCAGATTCTTAACCACTACACCACCATTGATTTAGATATTTCCTTATATCTTCATAGCCAAGACCTCCCGAATCTATCTACTTAGTTCCCAATCATGGTGGTAATTTCTGAGGTGAATATGAGCTTTATTTGTATTTTGCAATTTTAAACTTAGTTTCCTCATAAAAATTTTTTTTGCATAATACTTTGTGATGGAAAGGTTGATGTGAACCTTCAACCACAGTTTTATGTTAGGAAAGGTAATTGAAAAACATTTTTATGAAGATTGCTCCCCCAGGGCAAGATTTCAAGATTTGAATGTGTCTGCTGTTGATAGAGCTAAACATATATAACATCTACTTTTTTTTTTTTTTTTCTGCGGTACGCAGGCCTCTCACTCTTGTGGCCTGTCCCGTTGCGGAGCACAGGCTCCGGACGCACAGGCTCAGCAGCCATGGCTCACGAGCCCAGCCGCTCCACGGCATGTGGGATCTTCCCGGACTGGGGCACGAACCCGTATCCCCTGTATCGGCAGGCGGACTCTCAACCACTGTGCCACCAGGGAAGCCCTAACATCTACTTTAAAAAAAAAAAAAAATTTTTTTATTGAAATATAGTTGGTTTACAATGTTGTGTTAGTTTCAGGTGTACAGCGAAATGATTCAAAAATATATATTCTTTTTGTACATTCTCTATTATAGGTTATTACAAGATATTAAGTATGGTTCCCTGTAGGTCCTTGTTGGTTACCTATTTTATATATAGTAGTGTGTATATTTTAATCCCAAAGTCCTAATTTATCCCTCCCCTCCTTTCCCCTTTGGTAACTACAAGTTACAAAACTATATGACTGTGAGTCTATTTCTGTTTTGTAAATAACTTCATTTGTATCATTTTTTTAGATTCCACATATAAGTGAAATAATATGATATTTGTCTTTCTCCGTCTGGCTTACTTCACTTTGTATGATAACCTCTAGGTCCATCCACATTGCTGCAAATGGCATTTTTTTTCTTTTTTATGGCTGAGTAATATTCCATTGTATATATATACCACATCTTTATCCATTCATCTGCTGATGGACAGTTAGGTTGCTTCCATATCTTGGCTACTGTAAATAGTGCTGCAATGAACATTGGGGTGCATGTATCTTTTCAAATTATGGTTTTCTCCAGGTATATGCCCAAGAGTGGGATTGCAGGATCATATGTGGTAGTTCTGTTTTTAGTTTTTTAAGGAACCTCCATACCGTTCTCCGTAGTGGCTGTACCAATTTACATTTCCACCAACAGTGTAGGAGGGTTCCTTTCTTTCCACACCCTCTCCAGTATTTATTATTTGTAGATTTTTTTTTGATGTTGGCCATTCTGACCAGTGTGAGGTTATCACTGTAGTTTTGATTTGCATTTCTGCAGTAATTAACGATGTTGAGCATCTTTTCATATGCCTTTTGGCCATCTGTATGTCTTCTTTGGAGAAATGTCTTTTTATTTTATTTTTAATTTTTTTAAAAAAACATATAGACACTATACATAGAATTTTCCCTTCAGAACTGCTTTCATTTTATTTTCTTTTTTTCGTTTTTTTCGTTTTTTTCTTTTTTTGGCCATGCCGCACAGCTTTCAAGATCTTAGTTCCATGACCAAGGATCGAACCCCAGGGCCGCGGCAGTGAAAGCGCCAAGTCCTAACCACAGGACCCCGCAGGGAACTCCCTGAAGAAATGTTTTTTGTTTTTTTTTTAAATAAATAAATTTATTTATTTATTTATTTTTGGCTGTGTTGGGTCTTCGTTGCTGTGCGTGGGCTTTCTCTAGTTATGGTGAGCGAGGGCTACTCTTCGTTGCAGTGTGCGGGCTTCTCACTGTGGTCGCTTCTCTCGTTGCAGATACGGGCTCTAGGCGCACGGGCTTCAGTAGTTGTGGCACACGGGCTCTAGAGCATAGGCTCAATAGTTGTGGTGCACGGGCTTCGTTGCTCCGCGGCATGTGCAATCTTACCGGACCAGGGATCGAACCCATGTCCCCTGCATTGGCAGGCGGATTCTCAACCACTGCACCACCAGGGAAGCCCCAAAAATGTCTTTTTAGATCTTCCACCCTTTTTTTTTTTTTCTTGTGGTACGCAGGCCCCTCACTGCCGTGGCCTCTCCCGCCGCGGAGCACAGGCTCCGGACTCGCAGGCCCAGCAGTCATGGCTCACGGGTCCAGACGCTCCGCGCACGGCATGTGGGATACTCCCGGACCAGGGCACGAACCTGCGCCCCCTGCATCGGCAGGCGGACTCCCAACCACTGCGCCACCAGGGAAGCCCCCACCCATTTTTTGATTGGGTTGTTTGTTTATAACAACTACTTTTTAAAAAGATGTTGAACTTTATAATGAGGGAATCAGGTGTGTACCATTGGAACCTTCCAATCAATCTTAATACCATTAGAAGTGAGATAATAAAAAAAAAGTGAGATAATCAGACATGGTATACTTCTTGAGGTGATGCAATAGGAACTACAAAGCACCTTCTATAAGTATTTATGATTCCTCCAAATTGAACTCAAATCTAATTAAGCCTTAGCTCTAACCAACAGTTTATAGGAAATACAGGGAATAGAAAAAGAAGTTTAAAAAAGCGCACCAGAACACCAAGAAGTAATCAGGTTTCATAGGACAAATAGCCTAATTTCCCCAACAAATTGAATAAATTTAAAAACAAGGGACTTCCCTGGTGGCAGGGTGGTTAAGAATCCACCTGCCAATGCCAGGGACACAGGTTGAAACTCTGGTCCGGGAAGATCCCACATGCTGTGGATGCAACTAAGCCCGTGCACCACAACTACTGAAGCCCTTACACCTAGAGCCCGTGGTCCTCAACAAGAGAAGCCACTGCAATGAGAAGCCTGTGCACTGCATCGAACAGTAGCCCCCGCTTGCTGCAACTAGAGAAAGCCTGTGCGCAGCAACGAAGATGCAACGCAGCCAAAAATAAATAAATAAAGAATGCTTATTAAAAAAAAATCAATAAAAACAAGTGTGTAAGGGGGAAGGTGGACTATCAAAGACTAAAAGTTGGGCCTTCCCTGGTGGCGCAGTGGTTAAGAATCCGCCTGCCAGTGCAGGGCACACAGATTCAATCCCTGGTCGGGGAAGATTCCATATGTCGCGGAGCAACTAAGGCCATGCTCACAACTACTGAGCCTGCGCTCTAGAGCCCACAAACCACAACGACCGAAGCCTGAATGCCACAGGTACTGAAGCCCACGTGCCTAGAGCCCGTGCTCCTCAACAAGAGAAGCCACCGCAATGAGAAGCCCGTGTGCTGTAACGAAGATAAATAAATAAATTAATCTATTATTTAATTTAATCAATAAAATAATTAAATTATTAAGATAAAATAATTAAAATAAATAAAATAATTAAATTATAATTATTAATAATAAAATTAATTAATTTTAAAAAAGACTAAAAGTCTTAAGAGACATAATCAAATATGTACCTCATGATCTTGATTCAAACCAATTGTTTTAAGACAGCAAAATTTGAATTAAGTCTGGGAATTTGATCGTATTCAGGAATTAATATTAGTAGATGTGATAATGGTATGGTGGATATATTTAAAGAAAAAAGTCTTTACCACAAAATGACATATCTGGGACTTGCTTTAAATTATTCCAGGAAAAAACCCCAAATAAATAAATATTGTGAATATGGGGAGGATAATGACTGCTAAAATTCAGTAGTGGGTACACAGGGTTCATAATGGAAACAAAGGGTTATTCTCTCTACTTTTTTGTTTAAAATTTTCCATAATAGTTTAAAAAAATATTGGAAGAAATTACTTTTCTTGTGTCATTTTAAACTGATACAGGGTACTTCCCTGGTGGCGCAGTAGTTAAGAATCCGCATGCTGATGCAGGGGACCTGGGTTCGAGTCCTGGTCTGGGAAGATCCCACATGCCGTGGCGCAACTAAGCCTGTGCACCACAACTACTGAAGCCGGTGTGTTCTAGGCCTGTGCTCCACAACAAGAGAAGCCACTGCAATGAGCAGCCCCCAGACCACAACGAAGAATAGACCCTGCTCGCCACAACTAGAGAAAGCCTGCATGCAGCAACAAAGACCCAACAGAGCCAAAAAAATAATAATAAGATTAAAATATATATATATATAAACTGATATGGAAAGCACTTTCAAAAGAAAAAGTCAAAAACTGTTTTTCACAGCCTTGCAATAAATAACATTTCAGAGACAGTACTTTGAAGTATAATAATTATTTGAACAGACAAGTTCTATTTTTGTCTTTTCATTTTAAAATAATTCCAAGCTAATTTTTTATTTTTATTTTTTTGGGGTACGCGGGCCTCTCAGTCTTGTGGCCTCTCCCGTTGCAGAGCACAGGCTCCGGACGCACAGGCTCAGCGGCCATGGCTCATGGGCCTAGCCGCTCCGCGGCATGTGGGATCTTCCCGGACCGGGGCATGAACCCGTGTCCCCTGCATCGGCAGACGGACTCTCAACCACTGTGCCACCAGGGAAGCCCCCAAGCTTATTTTTTTTTAAAAGTTGTAAGAGTAGTACAAAGAATTCTCTTCACCCAGCTTCCCCAAGTATTTTTGGCTTACATAACCACAGGCATAATCATGAAAACCAGGAAATTGACATACTGTTAACTAATCTGCAGACTTTATTTAAATTTCATCAATTGTCTCACTAATAACCCATTTCTGGGCAAGGATCTAATCCAGGATTATACATTGCATTTAATTGTTATCTTCTTTTAATCTGGATAACGTCTCAGTCTTTGTCTTTTACTTTCAGTCATTGAAATTTTTGAAGAATACTGGCCAGCTGTTTTGTAGACATAACTCAAATTGGGTTGTCTGACATTTCTCCTGATTAAATTAAGGTTATATATTTTGGCAAAAATATCACAGAAGTGATGTTGCGTTCATCTCAGTTCATCATATCTGAAGGTACAATACATGATGTCAATATGTCTCATTACTGGTGATGTTAACCTCAATCACTGTTTATCAGGTGATATTTGCTGGATTTCTCCACTGTAAAATCATTTTCTATCTCTTTGTAATGAAAGAGTGTCTTGTGGGGAGATTTTTTTGAGACTAAATACCATGCTTCTCCTAATGCTTTCTTGCCAGCAACAAGTATTACCACGCTATTTGTCAAATGGTTTTCTATTGCCAATCATTCCTTCTACATTTATTAATTGGAATTCTACTCTAAGGAAGATCTTTCTCTCTTCTCCCATTATTCATTCAATTTATTTATTCAATTATTCATTTTTATCAGTATGAGCTCATGGCTATTTATTTTATTCTGTGTGTTCTAATCTATTGCTATCATTATTTTGTTACTCAAATTGTCCCAGATTTGTCCATAGAGAGTCTCTTTAAGTGAACTCTCTATTTATGAGTTAGTTTAAATTTTTTTATGTTTAAACATATATATTTATGTCTTTTTGTGTATTGTCTGTTCATGTCTCTTTTCCATTTTTCTATTGGATTTGTCCCTCAACTTTCAAGAGTTCTTTATGTATTAGAAATATTACCCTTTTATCTGTGATGTATGTTGCAAGAATTTTCTCCTAGTTTGTGAGTTGTCTTTTGGTTTTGTTTATGGTATTTTTTGCATACAATTGTTTTACATAGTCAGATTTATTCTCTTATTATTGCCTTTGGATTTTGAATCATAGAACACTGAGGTTAAAGGGAAGTTCACTCATGTTTTCTTCCAATAGCTGTGTAGTTTCATATTTTACATTGAGGTTCTTTTTCTTTTTTTAAAAAATAAATTTATTTATTTATTTATTTATGGCTGCGTTGGGTCTTCGTTGCTGCACACGGGCTTTCTCTAGTTGTGGCGAGCGGGGGCTACTCTTCGTTGCGGTGCGCGGGCTTCTCATTGCAGTGGCTTCTCTTTTTGCAGAACACGGGCTCTAGGCATGCGGGCTCCAGAGCGCAGGCTCCGTAGTTGTGGCGCACAGGCTTAGTTGCTCCATGACATGTAGGGTCTTCCTGGACCAGGGCTTGAACCCATGTCCCCTGCATTGGCAAGCAGATTCTTTTTTTAAAAAAATTATTTAATTAATTAATTTATTTATTTTTGGCTGTGTTGGGTCTTCGTTTCTGTGCGAGGGCTTTCTCTAGTTGTGGCGAGCGGGGGCCACTCCTCATCGCGGTGTGCAGGCCTCTCACTGTCGTGGCCTCTCTTGTTGCGGAGCACAGGCTCCAGACGCGCAAGCTCAGTAGTTGTGGCTTACAGGCTTAGTTGCTCCGCGGCATGTGGGATCTTCCCAGACCAGGGCTCGAACCCGTGTCCCCTGCATTGGCAGGCAGGCAGATTCTTAACCACTGTGCCACCAGGGAAGTCCCTACATTTAGGTTCTTGATCCGTTTGGAGTTTATTCTCACATACGGTATGACATATGGATCTAATTTTACCTTTTTCCAAATGGCTACGCAGTTGTTTCAGCACCATTTATTAAAAATCTCATCTTTGCTGCAGTGATGTAAGATGCCACCTTTATTATATGCTAAATTTCCTTATGCATTAAATTTTATTTATGCGTTTTCTATTCTGTTCCCTCGGTCTGTCTATTCATGCATCAGTACCACACTGTTTTAATTATAAACACTTTTAAGTTTTAATGTCTGATAGGACAAGTCTCCTTCCTATATATTTTTATATATTTTTAAAGTTAGCTTCAATAATCGCTATCCATTTTATGGGGAAATGATACCTTTTTATTACTGACTTCCTGACAAAGGAAAAGAGCAATCTTCCTAGTTCCCTCCTCATTATCATCATCATACCATCTCTACTATCATCATGGTGTCATCTATACCAGCTATGCCATCTATGTACTAACCATTTTTATGCACATTTTCTCATTTAATAAAGCATCAAAACTCAGGCAGACTTTGGGAGGAGTTGAAAATATGTGTAAGTATCTTTCCTCTCTCCAAGCTTACCTTCTCAGTCTTAGCAGGTGAGGAGGTTTTGGTTAATTGAGTCTAACTCCCCTGTTCAGATCTGTGTACATGGAAGTTTAGAAGAGGATCCTTTATGGTCAGAGATGTTAGAAATAGATGGTATCTCCAGTCTCCTCATTCTATTTTTATTTTTATTAAAAGGTTTTATTTATTTTTTGGTCATGCCGAGCGGCTTGAGGGACCTTAGTACCCTGACCAGGGACCAAACCCAGACCCTTATCAGTGAAAGCCTGAGACTTAACCACTGGACTACCAGGGAATTCCTCTAGTCTCCTCATTTTATTTATTTTACTTTTATTTTTATTTTTAAAATATATATATTTATTTATTTATTTTTGGCTGCCTTGGATCTTCATTGCTGCACATGGGCTTTCTCTACTTGTGGTGAGCGGGGGCTACTCTTTGTTGTGGTGCACAGGCTTCTCATTGCAGTGGCTTCTCTTGTTGCAGAGCACGGGCTCTAGGCACGTGGGCTCAGTACTTGTGGCGTGCAGGTTCAGTAGTTGTGGCACACCAGCTTAGTTGCTTTGCGGTATGTGGGATCTTCTGGACCAGAGTTCGAACCCCTGTCCCCTACATTGGCAGGCGGATTCTTAACCACTGCGCCACCAGGGAAGTCCCTAGTCTCCTCATTTTAAATGCAGACATGAAGGCTCAGGGAGGGGAAGTCACTTACACCAAAAGAGAGATGGAAACAAGTTTAGAAATAATCTAATCCAATTTCTTGGTTTCACAGAGGCAGAAGTTGTGTGGTCCACCCAAGGTCTTGTAGCAATAATAATACCTTTGGGTCCTCACCATGTATCAGGCACTGTACTAAGAAATCAACATAGTTTATCTCACTTATTACAGCAACCTGAAGAATAATTAATATTATTACCTCCACTTTGTAGAAAACTGAGGCTGAGAGTGGTAGAGTAACTTGTTCAAGGTGAGCCAGTCAGCTGGCACAAGGCAGAGTTGGGATTTAAAGTTGGCAGATTAACACTTCTAACCACTTAGGCTCCAATGCCCCCAGCAAGCCTCTGGCATTGCAGATACAGAGCTCAAGTGAGCAGACCCAAGATTAATGTCCAGTCACTCAAAACTTGCTTGTTTTAACTAAGAACTAAAGTGTTGAGATCACACAAAATTTTCATAAAAGTAAAGTAAAAGCAAAAACACAGAATAGTTTATATTGTTTTGACAGTGCGGCAGGACTGTCCAAAAAGGTCATTATTTGCAGTGATAGCTTTTTTTAACATACAGAGTTTTAGTGTTTGCTTTAAACATGCACACAAAAAAGAGAGTCTGGTATAATGCTGAAGTGTTTTAAATTAAATTGAAATATTCTGATATTGCATAACTGTTTCAACATGCATCTCTTTAAAAATGACTTTTCTTATATAACTGCAATATTATTTCCTACAATACCATCATCACATCTAAACTTTAACAATAATTGCCTAATACTACCTAATAGTTCATTATCGAATTTCCACTATTGTCCCAAAACTCGTTTAAATTTTTTTGTTAAAATCTGGATCTAATCAAGCACCAAGATTGCTTTTTCTCATTTTATCTCTTTAATCTCTTTTATTTACAGTGATCCAATTTTTCCTACCCTCTCTTTATCTTTCTCTTTCTCCCTTCTGCCCTTCCTCCCTTCCTTCCTTCCTCTCTCTCTCTCTCTTTTTTTAAAGGTGTATTTTTAATTTAATTTAATTTTTTAACATCTTTATTGGAGTATAATTGCTTTACAGTGGTGTGTTAGTTTCTGCTGTATAACAAAGTGAACCAGCTGTACGTATACCTATATCCCCATATCCTCTCCCTCTTGCGTCTCCCTTCCACCTATATCCCCATATCCTCTCCCTCTTGCGTCTCCCTTCCACCCTCCCTATCCCACCCCTCTAGGTGGTCACAAAGCGCCGAGCTGACCTCCCTGTGCTGTGCAGCTGCTTCCCACTAGCTATCTATTTTACATTTGGTAGTGTATAAATAAGTCCATGCCACTCTCACTTCGTCCCAGCTTACCCTTCCCCCTCTCTGTGTCAAGTCCATTCTCTACATCTGCATCTTTATTCCTGTCCTGCCCCTAGGTTCTTTATAACCTTTTTTTTTTTTTTTTTTTTGCGGTACGCGGGCCTCTCACTGTTGTGGCCTCTCCCGTTGCGGAGCACAGGCTCCAGACGCGTAGGCTCAGCGGCCATGGCTCACGGGACCAGCCGCTCCGCGGCATGTGGGATCTTCCTGGACCGGGGCACAAACCCGTGTCCCCTGCATCGGCAGGCGGACTCTCAACCACTGTGCCACCAGGGAAGCCGTTTTTTGTTTTTTTTTTTAAGATTCCATATATACATGTTAGCATGCGGCATTTGTTTTTCAAAAATATGGAACGCTTCACGAATTTGCGTGTCATCCTTGCACAGGGGCCATGCTAATCTTCTCTGTGTCGTTCCAACTTTAGTATATGTGCTGCCGAAGCAAGCACTCTCTCTCTTTCTTCCTCTCTCTCTCTCTTTCTTTCTTTTTAATTATATTTGACATTTTTATTTTAGGCTGCAAAACAGAAATGAGCAAACAAACAACAAAAAACTTGAAATAGGCTTGTCAAATGATGTAAATTCATCCTTTCCAGGGAAGCAGAAGGTAGACCATCGTGCTTCACTGCTGCTTGCACTCTGCTGGGTTTTGATCTTTCTTTGGGTCATAGTCTGGATCATTTTCCTCATCTCCTTCTTCCCCTTCCTCATCCGCTTCTTCACCTTCTTCATCATAATCATCATCATCATCTTCAATAACTTCTCCAGTAAAGTATATTGATCTTGATTATGCGCTCTGATCTCGGGATTATGCACTCATGTAAAAAGTGACCAACATCAAAGTCCTCAACAAGGATAGCTTCAGCAGCATCATCCAGATCTCCACTCTCAGGAACTTCAGGAGGGGCAAAAAAATTAAAGAAAGAGTCATTAGAAACTCTTTTGGTCACAGTATGAACTGTCCCACGTCCCTTGTGTTTCTGCTTCTTCTTAATGGTTTTCAAAGTGACATTCTTCCCTTTTTTCCTATCTATCTGGCACCCTGTACAACCCATAATTTCTGGTCCATCAAAAGAAAAAGGATCAGAATCATTTGGTTCTGACCTCGTCCTATACGTCTTTGTCAACACTTCATCTGTGAAATATTCATTGGGTTCAAAGTGAAATTCTAAGACAAAACCCATAGGCTGACCAGCATCTGAGAACTTCACTTTAATATCTTTCAAGTGCTTCAGAATAGGTTCATCATGGTCCTGAACCATATCACTGAGCAAGTCAACATTCTTAAAAATGGTCAACCAAAAGTCAAGAATTCCTTTGGGGTCTTCTTTTTCTTCATCCTTTTTCTCATCTTCAGTCTTGGCCTTTTCTTTTAGTTCCTCTGAAATTTCATCTTCCTCATCTGGTTTCCATTCACATTCTTCTTCTGTAGGTTCATAAATAGCATTGATGATCTCAAATCGCTTATCAAATAGAGGTTGATAGAGAACAACATACTTTCTTTCAACATCATGAACTTCCTCATAGAACTTGGCTTCTATCTGTGCATATTTAACTTGAAGGTCTTTGAGAGCATCCACGTGTCTTTTAACTACCCTAGGCAAGCTTTCAATGTGTCCTGTTGGTGTTTCTACCAGACCATCAAGTCTTTCTTGAAGGACTGTAAGAATCTGAGGATTTTGCATCATCTGAACAGTCAGCTGACGTGCTTTGATTTTTGTTTCTTCACCAGTTTCTTCTTCTTCTACTTCTTCAACGTCGTCCAAATCTTGATCAAGTTCAGACTGTTCTTTGTTGTCTATGTCTGCCATGTTGTATGAGCGCCAAATATCGGTGGCTAGCCAGGCGGCTGGAGCTGCGCAGGCAGCGACTCCGGACGGCGACGGGAGGAGCAGAAGGCGGTGTGGCGAGCAGATGGTGCTAAAAAAGCTCTTTCATTTAAAAAAAAAAAAAATTATTTATTTTTGGCTGCGTTGGGTCTTCATTGATGCACTGGGCTTTGTCTAGTTGTGGAGAGCAGGGACTACTCTTCGTTGAGGTGTACAGGCTTCTCATTGTGGTGGCTTCTCTTGTTGCGGACCACGGGCTCTTGGCGTGCAGGCTCTAGAGTGCAGGCTCAGTAGTTGTGGTGCATGGGCTTAGTTGCTCTGCGACATGTGGGATCTTCCCGGACCCAGAGCTCGAACCCATGTCTCCTGCATTGGCAGGCGGATTCTTAACCACTGTGCCACCAGGGAAGCCCCCCCACCAAAATTTTAAGATTTTGGGTATCAAAGGACACTATCAACAGAGTGAAAATACAAATTACAGAATAGGAGAAAATATTTGCAAGAGTCTAGTATGTAGATTATATAAAACACTCTTACAACTCAAGAAAAAAACCCCAAATGGTTCAGTTTGAACATGAGGGAAGGACTTGAAAAGACATTTCTCCAAAGAAAATATACCCATGGCCAATGAGCTCATGAAAAGATGCTCAACATCATGGGTCATTAGGGAAATGCAAACGGAAAGCACAAATGAGATACCACTTTACACATACTCGGATGGTTATAATAATAATTTTTCAAAACCATAACTATACTCCAATATAAAATAAAAGTTAAAAAAGATTAAAAAAATAAAAACCAGACAATAACAAGGGTTGACAGGGATGCAGAGGAATTGGATATTGGGACTCTCATACATTGCTGGTGGAAATGTAAAATGGTGCAGCTGATGTGGAAAACAGTTTGGCAGTTCCTCAAAAAGTTAAACACAGAATTTCCATATGAGTCAGCAATTCCACTTCTAGGTGTATACCCAAGAGAGTTGAAAACGTGTGTTCACACAAAAATTTTTACACAAATAGTTATAGAAGCATTGTTCATAACTGCCAAAGGTGAAAACAAAACAAATGTATGTCATCTGACGAGTGGATAAAGAAAATGTGGTATATCCCTACAATTATTTTATTGGGATTTATTTTATCCCTACAATTATTTAGCCATAAAAAAATGAAGTAATGTTATACTCTACAATGTGGATGAACCCTGAAAATATTGCACAAATTCAAAGAAGGCAGACATAAAATTCCACATATTGTATGATTCTATTCATGTGAAATGTCAGTTAGGCAAATTCATAGAGACAGAAGGTAGATTAGTGATTATCAAAGAATGAGGAGAAGGGGGAATTGGGGACTAACTGCTAATGCATACAAGGTTTCTTTTTGGGGTGATGGAAATGTTCTAAATTAGATAGTGGTTATGGTTGTTACAGAACAGAGCGAATATACCAAAACACACTGAATTGTATAAACTAGTGAATTTTATGTTATATGAAGTATATCTCAAATTTTAAAATGCCATAAGTAAAAAAAAGGAAAGAAAAGAAAGATCACCAAAGAGAGAGAAAGCTAAACAGTCTTCTGGAATGTGAAACCATCATGTTGACCCTTAATCACTTTAAGTGGTTCCAAAATGCTGCCAGACAAAATTGCCCCAATGAAGCAACAATGAACCTGTGATGATGATTTTTTTTTCCTTTTCAATTTATTGCGGCAGTAAAAATGAATCAGGTGTTATAAACAAGTAATAGAAGGACCCTATATAAAAATTATGAGGGCTTCCCTGGTGGCGCAGTGGTTAAGAATCCATCTGCCAATGCAGTGTACAGGGGTTCGAGCCCTGGTCTGGGAGGATCCTACATGCCGCGGAGCAACTAAGCCCGTGCGCCACAACTACTGAGCCTGCGCTCTAGAGCCTGCAAGCCACAAGTACTGAGCCCGCAGGCCACAAGTACTGAGCCTGCGGGCCACAACTACTGAAGCTGCTCGCCTAGAGCCCATGCTCCGCAACAAGAGAAGACACCACAATGAAAAGCAAACACAGCACAATGAAGAGTAGCCCCCGCTCGCCACAACTAAAGAAAGCCCGCATGCAGCAAAGAAGACCCAATGCACCCAAAAATAAAAAAATTAATTAAAAAAATTATTATGCTGTGTGACCTGTCAAATGATAAGTAATCGATTATACACACTGTTAATACAGATATATAAATTATGAGTTTTAAACTTGCTGTATATAACAATATCATTTATAATTGTTTGAATATGATAGTGGTGTGATCATGTCTAAGAATATAATACATTAAAAAAAAATCTATTCATGGGACTTCCCTGGTGGTCCACTGGTTAAGAGTCTACCTTGCAGGGTGGATTGCAGGGAATGCAGCTTTGATCCCTGGTCGGAGAACTAAGATCCCACATGCTGAGGGGCAACTAAGCCTACACACTCTAGAGCCTGCCTGCCACACCTAGAGAGCGCGCATGCCGCAACTACTGAGCCCTTGCCCTCTGGAGCCCATGCACCACAACTATAGAGCCCGCATGCTCTAGAGCCCGTGCACCACAACTGGAAAGAAGCCCGCTCACCACAACAAAGATCCCAAGTGCTGCAACTAAGACCCGACGCAGCCAAATAAATAAATAAGAGGTTTGTTAAAAAAAAAAATCTTTTCAGTATCCATATTGGCTTGTATATTCAGAGAGTATCTCCGAAAGGGTATAAAAAACCCTGATATCATTTTTTCCCTGAGGTCGGGGAACTGAAAGACCTAGGTGAAAGGAGTTTTTTTATTATAAACCATTCAGTACCTTCTTAATTTTGAACGATGTGAACGTATTGATTACTCAAAAAATATTTTAAACCAACATTATTTTTACAGGATAATCAGATTAAACTTAATTTCAATTTATAGCATCTTTTCCAGTTTTCAGAACTTTTGTGATGACATTCTTGGTTGGATATTTCAACCTCAATGCACCATGGAATTTTATCACTGGCAGTTGGAACTGCATTGATGTAGAGCTTAAGTCTTAAGAGCTACAGGAATACCAAGGTCTGTTAACTTATTGTCCCTGTCACCAACCTTCATTAGGCAATGGTGATATCAAAGAGAGCAACTTCGAGAGCAGAGACACACCTTTGCAGAAAACAGAGAAAATTCACTTCATCTTTAAACACCTTGATAGGACCAGCCTTGATCTGTCAGCTGCCAGTGGTATGATTTGACTGGTGCACAGAAGAACTTTCAGTTTAAATTTATCCCCACCTTTTCCTCTTTGCCTTCTGGGGCTCATGGTTAATCATCTGCAAAACTCCCCTATGTTTTATTATTTTTCCTTTATTTATTTTTTGGTTGCGTTGGGTCTTAGTTGCAGCACGTGGGATCTTCGTTGAGGCATGCGGGATCTTTTGTTGTGGCGTGGTGTCTCTTCCTTGCGGCGCGCGGGTTTCTCTCTAGTTGTGGCTTGCGGGTTTTTCTCTCTCTAGTTGTGGTGCGCGGATTCTAAAGCGTGTGGGCTCTGTAGTTTGCGGCACACAGGCTCTCTTGCTGAGGCGTGCGGGCTCAGTGGTTGCGGCACACAGACCTAGTTTCCCCTCGGCATGTGGGATCTTAGTTCCCCGATCGGGGATCGAACCCGCGTCCCCTGCATTGGAAGGTAGATTCTTTACCACTGGACCACCAGGGAGGTCCCGCCCTTATGTTTTAAATCTCTTCTTTCAATATTTCCTGCACCTTCTTGCTCTAGTTCAGCAGTTCTCAATAGGGGTAATTTTGCCCCACTCCCTGGCAACATTTTGCAATGTCTGGAGATATTTTTGGTTGTCACACTAGAGGTGATGCTACTAGCAACTAGTGGTTAGAAGCCAGCGATGCTGCTAAAGTTCCTACAGTGCACAGGACAGCCCCCAACAACAAAGAATCTTCAGGCCTCAAACATCAGCAGGGCTCGGGTTGAGATGCCCTGATTGTGTCTTGGAGGAACTGCTTCACCTGCAGCCTTCTCAACTAGTGTCTGTGTTTTCTTGTAACAGGGTTGGGAAGTATTTTGTCTTCTCACTGCTTTCAAACACACCCCGCCGACCGCCCCCCCCTCCACCGCCCCTTCCCCTAAATCCTTAAGAAAAAGTTTAGTTGTGAATTTCTTATCAGGCTTGACACTCGCTTCCTCTCTTTACTGCAGTCGTTTACTGATTTGAGCTCCTCTTTCAGTGTCATTCTCTTCAACACTGCAACTGTCTTAAATCTTGGTGATTTCTCTATCCATCCAACATCCTAGACTCTCAGTTCCTTGTATTCCTCTCCTGCAAGAATCTTACTCTCCACCCTACCTCAGTCCCTTGCTCATTTATCATTGTTTCTCATTGACTTTAATTGCAATGTCTCCATCATTTCAATTCACGTGGTCCATTTTCTGACCGCTACCTCCTGTCAGTTTAGCCCATTCCTTCTAGCAATCTGATTTCCACAAACCTTTGATCTGATGAGGACAATCAATCTACTGATCCTCACAACTTTTACTTGTCCCTGGTAAAATCCAGTTATCCATCTACCCGGAGCCTACACCATGCAGCTGAATGTGGCTGAACCAAAGCATTCAATTATGCTAACTGTTCTCTCTTCAAGTTTATGACCACTAACTTCAAGTGGGCCCTTAATGCTACCCAACAATATATTTCCCTAATCTCTTTACTCTCCTTTTCTAGACAACTATTTTATTTCTTTCCTTGCTTTTTTTCCCCGGCTTTATTGAGGTATAATTGACAAATAAAGTTGTGATATATTAAAAGCCTACAACATGATTTGGTATCCGTATACGTTGTGAAAGGATTCCCACCGTCGAGTTAATTAACACATCCGTCATCTCATGTATTTACTTTTTTTTCCCTTGGTGAGAGCACTTAAGTTCTACTCTCTTAGCAAATTTCAACTATAAAATACAATAGTATTATCAACTATAGTCACCATCTTACGCATTAGATCTTTATTTATTTATTTATTTTTTAAAGAAGATGTTGG
This sequence comes from Tursiops truncatus, assembly GCF_011762595.2. Taxonomy (NCBI): domain Eukaryota; kingdom Metazoa; phylum Chordata; class Mammalia; order Artiodactyla; family Delphinidae; genus Tursiops; species Tursiops truncatus. The sequence continues at coordinate 30,358,718 of NC_047042.1, read as the reverse complement.
GGGTAGGAGTTTATTATTAATTAATTTATTTTTGCTGTGTTGGGTCTTCGTTTCTGTGCTAGGGCTTTCTCTAGTTGTGGCAAGCAGGGGCCACTCTTCATCGCGGTGTGCGGGCCTCTCACTATCGTGGCCTCTCTTGCTGTGGAGCACAGGCTCCAGACGCGCAGGCTCAGTAGTTGTGGCTCATGGGCCTAGTTGCTCCGTGGCATGTGGGATCCTCCCAGACCAGGGCTTGAACCCGTGTCCCCTGCATTAGCAGGCAGATTCTCAACCACTGCGCCACCAGGGAAGCCCAGCATTAGATCTTTAGATCTTACTAGTCTCATAACTGAAAGTCTGTACCTTTTACCAGCCTCTCCCTATTTCCCCACCTCCCAGTCCCTGGCAACCACCATTCTACTCTCTGTTTCTATGAGTTTGACTTCTTTCTTTCTTTTTTTTTTTTTTTTTTGCGATTCCACATATAAGTTATACTGTCCAGTATTGTCTTTCTCTGTCTGGCTTATTTCACATAGCATGATAACCTCAAGGATCATCCATGTTGTTGCAAATTGCATTATTTCCTTCTTTTTGTGGCTGAATAATATTCCATTGTATATATACATCACATTTTCTTTATCCACTCATCTGTCAATGGATACCTAGGTTGTTTTCATGCCTTGACTGTTGTGACTAATGCTGAAATGAACATGGGATATATACCCAGAAGTGGAACTGCTAGATCATATGATAGTTCTATTTTTAATTTTTTGAGGAAACTCCATACTGTTTTGCATAGTGGCTGTACCAGTTTACATCACCAATAGTTTATAAAGGTTCCTTTTTTCCACATCCTTGCTGACACTTATCTCTTGTCTTTTTTTTTTTAATTTATTTATTTAATTTATTTATTTTTGGCTGTGTTGGGTGTTTGTTGCTGTGTGCGGGCTTTCTCTAGTTGTGGCGAGCAGGGGCCACTCCTTGCTGCAGTGCGCGGGCTTCTCACTGCAGTGGCTTCTCCTGTTGCGGAGCACGGACTCTAGGTGCTCAGGCTTCAGCAGTTGCGGCACATGAGCTCAGTAGTTGTGGCTCATGGGCTCTAGAGCACAGGCTCAGTAGTTGTGGTGCATGGGCTTAGCTGCTCCGCGGCATGTGGGATCCTTCCGGACCAGGGATCGAACTCGTGTCTCCTGCATTGGCAGACGGACTCAACCACTGCGCCACCAGGGAAGCCCTCCTGTCTTTTTGATAATAGCCATCCTTACACTTGTGAGATGACATCTCATTCCAGTTTTGATTTGCATCTCCCTGATGATTAGTAATATTGAGTATCTCTTCATGTACCTGTTGCCTATTTTATTTATTTACTTTATAAATTTATTTATTATTTTATTTTATTTTTGGCTGTGTTGGGTCTTCGTTGCTGCACATGGGCTTTCTCTAGTTGTGGCGATCAGGGGCTACTCTTCGTTGTGATGTGCAGGCTTCTCATTGCAGTGACTTCTCTTGTTGCAGAGCATGGGCTCTTGGCACGTGGGCTTCAGTAGTTGCAACACGTGGGCTCAGTAGTTACAGCACGTGGGCTCAGTAGTTATGGCTCACGGGCTCTAGAGTGCAGGTTCAGTAGCTGTGGCACACGGGCTTAGTTGCTCCACGGCATGTGGGATCTTCCCAGACCAGGGCTCGAACCTGTGTCCCGTGCATTGGCAGGCGGATTCTCAACCACTGCACCACCAGGGAAGCCCCCTTTGCCCATTTTTATTTTATTTTATTTTATTTATTTATTTATTTTTGTGGTACGCGGGCCTCTCACTGTTGTGGCCTCTCCCGTTGTGGAGCACAGGCTCCGGACTGCGCAGGCTCAGCGACCATGGCTCACGGGCCTAGCCACTCTGCGGCATGTGGGATCATCCCGGACCGGAGCACGAACACGAACCTGTGTCCCCTACATCGGCAGGCGGACTCTCAACCACTGCGCCACCAGGGAAGCCCTGCCCATTTTTAAAATGGGTTATTTGTGGGTTTTTTTCTTCTGAATTCCTTGTATATTGTGGATATTAATCACTTATCAGGTGCATGGTTTGCAAATACTTTTTCCCTTTCCGTAGGTGCCTTTTCTTTCTGTTGATGGTTTCTTTTGCTGTGCAGGAGCTTTGTTATGATTTTGCTAAATCAACTTTTGTTAAGTAGAGCCCCAGGGTGACATATAGTTCAATAAAAGACCACAAAAGAAACAGAGAAGTTTATTACTCTCGGGTCCTCGAGAAAGGACGCATCACAAGGCCATATGGGGAGATCAAGGCAGGGTGTAGGCAGAGAGAATGACAGGTCCTGGGGAACATACCTTTATTAGGGTCCAAAGGTGATGTGTTTTGGGGTTCGAGGGTTAAGGCTGGATTGGTCTATTAAAACAAAAATGAGTGGAATTTGGATAAACTTTATCAGGGGCCTTATCTAAAGTAGTAGAAGGCCCTGGGACTCAGGGGAAACTTTATCACAGGGCTGTTGGAGGAGTCATATCTGGAACTTTTGTTTGTACTCCATGGGTTGTTATCTAGGGCATGCACCTGAACGAGGGGCTTGTGTCATTTTAAAGCACCTGCAGGTCATTTGGCCAAACAAAATGGATGCCAAGGCAGCAATACCATGTAGCAGCTGAACTCTCAACAGTCCGTCCTGTGATGCCTCAACATTAGGAATACAATCCCCTGTGTAGCTGATGTGTTAAAGGACATAGGGATTGTTTTCAGAAGCCATCAAAAAGCACATTTAACTAGGGCAATAATGATGAAGCCTATGATGAATAGACTTGCTACTGTTTGAAATCCAGTTTAGCCATTGTGCCAAGGTGGATGGAGAGAGCCATGAGTACAAATCAGGGACCTCGAGGAGTGTGGGAATTTGTTGAAATATTTTAATTATTTGATGCATGATCTGTAAACCTTGACATGGCTTGTGGAGGTCGGGCTGTACTTGTCCTGAGTTGTTAATGTACCTGCAGTAAGAGGTGCCTGGTGAAGAACATACTGCACCCTGTTCTGCCAAGAGGAAATCTAACACCAGTCAATTATCCATCATCTCCTGTGCTTGTGAGTCATGTTGTTGCTGCATCAGACTCAGAGTATGGTGTAGCATCTGCCTGTAGTTGGTTAGGGTGGCTGATAATTGCTGGGTTGTTTTTAATATTTGACCTTGTTGGGCTAGGGTAGAAGCACCCGTTCCTATGCCTGGTGATACCCAGTCCCAACAGGATAGGGATAAGAATGGCTCTCTTGGTATGTGAGCCAGACACATCTCTAGCAGAGAAACACCAAGAGGTTAAAAGGTGGCTAGAATATCAAAAGTGACAGTGTTGCAGTAAGAAAGGTCACCTCTGCAGATTGCTTGCAGATGGGGCAGAGTCAAGTGGACTTGACACTGGCCTCCTGAGTTAGGTCCACAATAAAACTTAAGTGAGATATTATTTATCATTAAGGGGCAGTGAGTACACAGGGTGAAGTCCAGCCTTTTATATTCTAGTCGAGTTGGTAGAAAGTATCGCCGTGGAGGGTTCGTTATTTTGAGGCTTACCCAAGGGTACCCTGTTTGGGGTCTAGATTAGAGGTTTGGTTTAGCCTAAATGAGGTTTGCTGTGTTTTGAAGGGAATTAGCCCAAGGGCTGATCTCTAGGAAGAACTGCAGTATAGATAGTTCTAAATGGGCTGTAGGTGTGACCCTGTGTGGTGACACGTCCAGCTTCATTTTACTTGCAGGGCCTGGGCTGCTATCTTGGAGATTTGTATGAATATAGTCATGTCAGCCCTGGCCCACTCGGTTGTGGTGCGGGGCAGTGCTGTCGCATGCCATGGTGAGGAACTTATGGATAATATGTGGACAGGAGTGGAGGTAGCACTTTCCAGTGTGGAGGAGGTACTGGTAGGCATGGTGGGAATAACAAGAGAAATTGGGTCTGTCATGGATGCATCGTGTGGAAAGCAAAAGCTGTAATCTAGTACGCTGAGCAGTGAACACAGCCGCAAGAGGTCCCTAACCGTGGGATCTAAGTAGGTCAAACTAGGGGTGTTGTGTCCAAGTCCCTCATTGTGGCTAGTGTGGTTTGGAATATACATGGTTTGGCTTACCACAAAGGTGAAATGATGTCTAGCGCTGCCGGGGGACTTACAGTCTTACAAGCATTCTGATACGGACGCAAGGTTCACGAGGCCAGCAATTAGCTATTTCAGAGAAATAGTATTCTATGGGGTCCTCAGGGTTGATCAAATGAAAACATTTTTGCAACTCAGCCTGGAAGTTAACAGTCACCATAGTAATTTCCCTCCTGGTGTGGAGGTGATTTGGGAGGGGAAAGTCCCAGTGTCCAGTGGGGTTGGAGTACATCGCCTTCCTCGACTTTCTCTTGGGTTGTGAAGTCACAGTCTGAGATGCCGTCATCTCCAACGGTGAGCTCTTGGACTGGGGCCACGTTGTCTGAGGGGTTGGTGTGCTTGGGATTGGCGAAGGCCAGCTCAAGGAAGGATTGCCTTGCCAGGTAGAGATCCAGGAAGGGTAAGAATGGCTGGCTGGGGTTAAATTCTGAGCAAATATGCTAGAGGCCTGCCTCAGGATGAAACTGGAAGAATGGGCTCTACTGCTGGTTGAGAGGGTCTCAATGATCTCCATCAGGGGTGCGTCTTGCAAAGCAGCATGTGATCTCCATGACTGAGCTTTGCGGGAACTCCATCCACAATTTATATATAGTCTGGGCACATTGATAGGCTAACTGTAGGGACATTTTGTGGACAGCAGCTTTACAATCCAGAGATCACCCCATTAAAACTATAGTAAGCTCATTAGGGTACAAATCTGCCAGCCCAATAAGTTTGATTTGGCTACATTGGGAGAGCCATTCTGCCTGGGATATAATTTTCAGCATGGTATAATGAGGGAGTGACTCATTGAAGCATTGTTTCTGTTGGTACCATTTAATGTAGAGGAAGGTGACCTCTGGGTCAGAGTCAACACCTGGTGGCTCACTCACTGTAGCCCTTTTAACAGGGCCTGCCAGCATCTGGTGCTCAGCTATCCTGGGATGCAGCTGTGCACCTGGCTGATTCGGCTTCTGCACATCTCCCAAGACAGAGTTGGGACTGAGGGGACTACTAGCAACCTATTACCCAGGCTGTAGGCAATAAGAGTAATAGCCACAACAAAGGAGAGTATTTGCATTTGACTAGCTGGCAGGGCCTCCTTCCGGTGAGCATTCTGGATACTAACCAAAGGCTGAATGTACTTGCTTTGGAACAAGAGTTGTTTACCTCTTCCTTTAAGGTGGGGTAGGGACCTGTCCTGAATGTACTGATAGCGCAGTAGATGCCAGTGTTTCTGCTTGGATTTCATTTCCAAAAATGACTGGTATCCACTAGGTGGAGGCCCTCTTTTCCTCTCTCTGAGGTCCACACAGCTCTGCTAGTGGGTCCTGGAGCTATCATTTCAACCTTCTGCAAAATTTTTGATGAATTTGGTTTAATTAATCAGCCTTTATAACCCAAATAATGAGGCAAAGCCTATGGCCTCAGCTTCCGGGTTGGTACTGGCCCATTATCTCGGCCAGTAAAATCTGTATAATCATGCTCTCCAGGCAATTGGGTAGGGGGTTTGTCCTCTTGCGTCATATTGCACAATTTGCCCTCCGTTGGGTCACCAGCATGTGAAAGGTGGTGAGAGGATCGAAGCATTAAAATGGTAAAAAAAATGGTAAGGGGAGCATTCATCTGGTGAATGCATGTGAACTACATCCTCTCTGATGTCAAAGGAGAGGGGGTTCCCTGTGAGTACTAGCAGGGGAGTCTTTCGAGAAGACTGGTAGTTGATGTTCAGGGGATTGGAGACCCGGGGGCTAGGAATAAAGTGGTATTAGAGCTGAGGTACAACTTCTGGCCAATTGGGGGACCACTTATTGTTAAAAACTTGAGGAGCATGTCTTTGAGTAGGTCATGTGCTCAGTAAGTGTAGCCTCTTGGGACCGGTAAGCAAGTGGAGATCCCCCAAGGTTTCGTGTTCTAGAGCCCAGGGCTGGACAGCCTGGGAGGTGAAACGGGTACCTTGATCTGAATTTATGATGTCTGGTGGGCCAAAAGGGACGAGCAGATACCTGATTAAGATTACGTGATAGGACGCCGCCAGCAGGAGTCCCACGAGGGTGTGGTTGATGATGGTCCTGTGCTTATGATTCCAGCAGAGGGCAGCAGCAGCGTGATAAAAATCAATCTGCCTTTGTGAGAAGGGTCTGTTGCCCAGGGGTTCATATCCCAACGTGAGAGCCTTTCAGCATTTTGACCGGGAGCAAAGGAGGCAATTATTAACCACCACTTCAGCTAGAGTTGGGGGTAAAGGGGGATGATGAACAACACGTGTTTGAACGGTGTGGCTCTACTTAGGCATGGATTTTTTTCAGTCAGTACAGTACTACGCCATCCACAGTTGTCTGAATCCACGGATGCGGAGGGCTGACTGTAAAGTCATAGGCGGATTTTTGACTTTGTGAGGGTCAGCGCCCCAACCCCCTACATTGTTCAAGGGTCAACTGTATATGCCCATCAGTGAGTGCTGTCACTCCCCTTATGGCCTGATGGAATATGGGCTCCCTCTGCCAGTGGGTATGACACCTCTGGAGGAATAGTTGTGTCCGGGGCTATGTCTGGTATTTTGGGAGGTGGCTCACTGGGGGCCTTGGAACAGGTGTGTACTTTGGAAAAGGAGTTGGCAACGTTATTATCCTTTGCTTCTGGTGTTTGCTGGCTTGTGTGGGTAGAGGCATGAGCGACCATACAGCATGGTTATCTCTTTCCGAGTGGAGGCACCTATATAGGCTTTCCCTGAATCATGAAATTATCCCTTTGCCATTGTCCAGACCAGACAGTGAGCCTATTGGATACTACCCAGGGTCAGTTAAAAGTGTGTGCCCTTGGGAGTCTCATTTTTATGGCCTATTGGAGAGTCAGGCACACTGTCACCAACTCCGTCAGTCAGGCTGAGCCATGAGAACCCTTCTGGACTAGTGAGATGCCGCTAGCAGGATGATACGCTGTGACCTTGTATCAGGCTGCATTGTGTACATGGGTGGTGCTGCCATCGGTGAAGATCACCCACTTCCTTTCCATGTCAGATAGTTCCATCCCAAGGGACTCCCCAAAATGTTAGACCGGCAGTGAGGGTGCCACTAGCTGCCCCTCAGTGTCAGTGGGCAAGGGGCCGAGCATGGGGGAAGCCACAGCCTCCTGTAATTTGGAAATGCCCTTTACATCAGGTTTCACTCTTTCCCAAAGATACCGTTTCCATTTTAACAGTGAGGCTTCAGTGGCCATGATGAGCTTCTTTTATGTTGAATCCCCAACCCAAGGCAGCATGGGGACTTGTATGTAAAGCTGTGAGCCTATTAATGCCTCTGTCTCTAAAAGAACCCAGTAGGCTTCCACAGTTTGGTGCTTGAGTGTTATGTAACCAGCTGCTGTTTGGGGCAGACGTCTGGTCCTGAACCCCACGGACAGCTAGGTAGAGCTGTCCTTAGTCCAGACACTCCGTGAGGCGTAATGAGGCGTCGACAGTGGTTCGACTCGGCAGTCTGAGCCTGGAGGGACTGAGGGCAGCGGCTGCGGTGTGCCTTGCTGCACCAGCCATAACGCAGTTTGTTGAGGTTCTCCCCAATAGAAAAAAGCCGATTTGCATGAAACAGCATAAACAGGCCTGAGTAGAAGGGATAAGTGTGGAATGTGTTGTCTCCCAAAGGGGAAGAGGACCCATATGTGCTGTGCCTGCCGTAGGTAGTGGGAGGCTTGATCATGAGGAAACTTGGCAGAAGTGGTCAGTCCTTGGATTTTACGTGGGGTAATGGCCCGTCCTCTCTGCTGTAAATGGTGTGTTACTAGGTATAAGTCTTCCGAGACTGCATCCTCAGAGGGCCCCTACAGTAGAATGTCATCTATCGGACGTCAAGGCAGCAGTGGTTTGGTTTGAGTAAATGGAGATCTTGTCTGCATAGGTTATGTGCGATGGAGGAGCTGTTCAGATAGATAATCCACGGGCATGTGCGTAAAGGTCTACTGGGTGCCCTGAAGTTGAAAACAAGTTTAGGTTGTGGGACCAGGTAAAAGCATGTTGGCTAAATCTAGGACAGCAAAGTAGGGGCCCTGAGCCCTTTGGATGTTCTATATCATCTCTGTAATATTGGCAATGAGAGCCTTAGTGGTGGGAATCCGTGCATCTAAGTTTCGATAGTCAATTGTTAATCTCCTTTCCTTGGTGGCCAGTTTTAACATTGGCCAGATATGGCTGTTTATCAAAGGGTGAGATGGTGGGCCTAATGACCCTGGGGTCAAGCATATCTCTATTGATGAGCCAAAGGCCCTCTGTACCTTGCTTCAGCCAATATTGGAGCGTATTTACTGTTTTCACTGGGGGAGGCAGGTGGACAGGTCCCCATTTGGTAGCTCCCACGAGGAAGGCCAGCAATTTGGGTTTAATCCACCAGGTGTGTCCCTGAGTGAGGGCATCCATACCTACACTAGGAACAGAGAGAGTCATTGGGGCAACCACCACTAACTGTTTGAGAAATATGGTGCCAATGGACACATGTAGCTTAATTTGTACTCTTGATAGTTTTACCTGCTATGCCTTGTAGGCTGTATGAGGTTTGCTTGGGAGATTTAGAAGGGTTACCTGGAGCTACCGTGATTTAGATTCCTCTGCCTATTAGAGCCAGGAATGTTGATAGCAGACCATTAGATCTTGTGCTACCACGCACCAGAAGTGACCCCATGACATCCCATAGGGTCAGAGGATGAAGTGTGACAGCAGCAAGGTATGCAGCGACAGAGGGACCTTGGCCCCAGCCGCACTTGCGTTCGCAAGGAGCCCTGACTTGTCCGGCAAAGGTGTCCCTACTGTACTGGTTAAAACTCAGAGTCCTGGGGCCGTCCACAAACATGGGGTGTCAGGGAAGGGGAGTCTCCTTCTCTTTCTTCTAAAGCCACTGCTCCGCACCTTGAGGAGCTCACACTTGGACAGGAGTTGCCATGAATACAATGCGACCAGGCTTCCCTGGTGGCGCAGTCGTTAAGAATCCACCTGCCAATGCAGGGGACACGGGTTCGAGCCCTGGTCTGGGAAGATCCCACATGCTGCGGAGCAGCTAAGCTCGTGCACCACAACTACTGAACCTGCGCTCTAGAGCCCATGAGCCACAAATACTGAGCCTGCGTACTACAACTACTGAAGCCCATGCACCTAGAGCCTGTGCTCCGCAACAAGAGAAGCCACCGCAATGAGAAGCCCGCGCACTGCAATAAAGAGTAGCCCCCGCTCGCCACAACCAGAGAAAAGCCCGCATGCAGCAATGAAGACCCAACGCAGCCAAAGAGAAAATAAATAAAATAAAATAAATAAATTTATAAAAAAAAATACAATGTGACCTTGTGAAAATCTTAGCCAGTTCTAACAGTAGCTGGGTCTGTGCGTACAGTCGGGAAATATATCCCAAATCTAACACCCGCTGGGGGAAATTTACCTGCTGTAGGGCGCTAACAGAAGGAAAACACATCTGAGGCACTTCAAACCAGCTCCGATGAGCAGTGCTTTGAGGTCTGGGAAGCTTTGGTTGCTTCTTTTGGAGTGTGCCCTCTGGGATGGGAAGCTGCAGTACACTCCACCCAGGTGGTACGCTGCAGCACAAAGGACCGGAAAACAAGTGGCCTCCCAAGGATATGTGAGTAATAAACCTCTCTACCTCAATTTTTCTTTTGTGAACCACAGCTCACTAGGGCTCTATGTAACAAATGCTGATTTACTAAAATCATAACAGTTGGCATCACGGACAGGATGGTAGAGTTGTGCTTGCAACTGACCACAGGGAATGTCTTTTTCCTCCAATGCCGACTGACTGGCTCTCCCTGGGGGGTAAATCTATCCGGAAGGGGTCCACGTCTGCTGGTGTTCATTTTCTGCTACTTTGCAGAAACAAACTTGTGGTTTAAGTCCAATGTTTACTTATTGGTCTTCTGTCTGAATGATCTATCCATTGTTGAAGGTGGAGTGCTGAAGTCTCTTAATATTATTGTGTTGATGTCTATTTCTCCCTTCAGGTCTGTTAATGTTTGCTTTATATACTGAGGTGCTCTGATGTTGAGTGCATAAATATTTTCAATTTTTGTATCTTTTTGAAGGATTGACCCCTTTATTATACAGTGACCTTCTTCAGCTCTTTTTATAGTTTTTGGCTTCAAGTCTGCTTTGTCTGATACAAGTACAGCCACCCCTGCTGGCTTTTGGTTTCTATTTGCATGGAATACCTATTTCCATCCTCCCATTTTCATTCTGTGTGTGTCCAATCAGCCTGGCCCGAGCTCCTGGCTGCTTCTCAAACCTTTGTGATTGTCCAGTCTGCCATTTTTGTAATTAGTGGCTCCCAATAGTTGAGGGTGTGTCAATATCTAACAGAGTCCCACAGGGAAGGATCACGATTAGCGCCTAGATGCAGGCTAATTAGAAGCTGGACCACTCAGGCCGCAGCTGTGAAAGGATGGAGTGAAACCCCTTCCAGGAAGAAATTGGGAGATGGGCATTTTTGCCTGTTCCCTCTGCACTGAGCCCGGGTGTGTAGCTGCAGGGGGAGTGGCGAGGAATCTCCTGCACGTTTAAAAACTGCTTCTGTGTTTGCTGTCGTCCTGTGGCTCTTGTGAATGCAATCCCCACTGACTATCAGAGCTAGGTGATTTGGGGGCCTATCCCTCCTGTAGAAGCCTTAAAAGTTGGGACACTAGATGTGTGATCCAAACCCTTTGCTCCTCAGGGAGAACAGACCTAAATGAAATGGAACTGGGGATTCCCTCCCAATTGTGTGGTGCTGTACCAGGGTCAGGGTTTATAGTGAGAGTGTCTCTTAGGCTTTCCTACCCATTTTGATGTGGGTATTTTCTCATTTGTCTGATGTGCAGGAGTCACTCAGCTAGTTTCTGGATTTCTCTCAGGGAATTGCTCCATGTGTAACTGTATATCTGATGCATCCATGGGAGGAGGCAAGTTCAGGAACCTCTTATGTCACCATCTTGATCCCTCCTTCCTCTTTCCTTTTTCATTTCAAAACTTTTCCCTCTTAAACTCACTTGCTTCCTATATCCTAGGAAAATGAGAATTTTTCATAAGCTCCCACTACCCCATCTACTCATCCATCATACCAGCCATGATTCTTCCCTTCTGTTACTGGGAATGAATCATCCATTCTCCTAGATAGGGCCAACTCATCCAGCAGCAGTGTGCTGGAGCTGCTCCTATAGGCTCACAAGGGCTGATTGTTAATATTTCAGGAATCTTGTGATCTGGTTATATTATGGAAATCAGTAAATGCTAAAAATTCGTGCTCTTCCTCTTTCCAGGCGTGGAAGCAAGTACTCCTTGCCTATTTATGCAATATACCTTAAGCAATATATATAATGTTGTTTTGCACATTTAAAAGTTTTGTAAGGGACTTCTCTGGTGGCCCAGTGGTTAAGAATCCACCTGCCAGTGCAGGGGACACGGGTTCAATCCTTGCTCCGGGAAGATCGATCCCACATGCTGTGGAGCAACTAAGCTCGTGCACCACAACTACGGAGCCAGCACTTTAGAGCCTGTGAGCCACAACTACTGAAGCCCGCACGCCTAGAGCCCGTGCTCCCCAACAAGAGAAGCCACCACAATGAGAAGCCCATGCACTACAACAAAGAGTAGCCCCCACTCGCCGCAGCTAGAGAAAGCCCATGTGCAGCAACGAAGACCCAACGCAGCCAAAATATAAACAAATAAATAAATAAAAATTTTAAAGATTTGTAAAAAAAAAAGTTTTGTAAAACTGGTTTAATATAGTATGTTTTCTGATAAAATGTTTCCCCTACAACATTATGTTTTTGAGACGTATTCAGGTTGATATGTGTAACTCTAGTTCATTAATTTTTATTGTCCTGCCCCATTCCATTATTCTCTGCTATATTCCTAGAGCTTCGAACAGTGCCTGGTACAAAGCAGGCTCAATACATATTTATTTGATGGAACGAATGAGGTGTGCCTGAAGTTCTACCTCTGCTGTTCTCTGAGTTAACATGTTGCTCAGCTATTTGGGAGCTTAGTAGATCTTAATATACTGACCCACTTGGATTTTCAAATCTTTCTAAGGAATTCATTTTGCATATGCTTTACCACCAGAAGAGGGCAAACATGGAGAGGATAATAGGTAAGAGATGGCAGTCAGTCATAAATGTTGGACCTTACCTGATTTGGAGACTCAAAGCCACCAGGTGGCAGTATGAGCGTGTTGGAAAACCAAGGTCAGGGATCCGGGATACTGGGGTCTCTGCATGCAGGTGGGTGCCCCAAACACACACAATTCCCTATTTTTTTCTTTTGATCAATTCATCTTTTATTAACATTAGCCTTCTGCAGCCTTATATAAGTTGTTGCTTTATGTTTTCCCTTACATTCGACAATACTAATTTATTGGAGCAGAGCAAAGCAGATTAAAAATTTTTTTCATTGAGATAAAATTAACATAACATAAAAATCAACATTTAAACTATTTTAATGTGCACAATTCAGTGGGTTTTAGTATATTTACAAAGTTATGCAACCATCATTACTATCTAATTCCAGAATATTTGTATCACCCCAAAAAGAACCCACCTCATACCCATTTAGTAGTCATGTCCCATTTTCCCTTCCTTTCATTCTCTAACAACCATTAATCTACTTTCTGTCTCTATGGATTTGCCTAATCGAATCATACAATATACAGCACAGATTTTTTTTCCCCTTTCCTTTGTTTTCTCTTTTGGCCGCACTGTGCGGCATGCGGAACTTCCCTGACCTAGGATTGAACTCGCACCCCCTGCAGTGGAAGCGTGGAGTCTTAACCACTGGACCGCCAGGGAAGTCCTGTAGCACAAATTTTTAATGGCAAGATTTATCTATGGTATCAAAATAAGGCTATATTTCATCTAAAATATCAAAGTTATATACAGGATGGAAAAAACATATGGTTTTGGAACAATTAGTTGCTTTAATATTTCCTACTAGAGTTTTAAGAACTACCCAAATTGGGTTTGCCTGCCCTCTTGGGCAGGAACACATCTCAGTTCCCTCGATTGCTGTGAGACAGAGACTAAAGGATGGAAACAACAAAGACTAATTAGCAGGGTTCATGTCCCGTTAATTCCTTAGCAAATAAAAAGCAAAGCGATATCTAGACATCACCCATCAAGTACTCAGATTCCTGCTGAAGTCCGGATTCTTTCATAGTCTTCATGGCTCTGGGCCTGAAACTGGCTGCAAGTGGTCCCTGATGGGTTTTGCCCACAGCCCACATCCCACATCATGGACACCCATGGGGACAGCTGAGCTATTATCAGCAAAGGTTGAAGGGAGCAGGGAGAAGGATTTGTCCTCCTTTTACAACTTTCCCAAGGGGAGAAATTGTGAGTTCATGGCAACATTCAATCACAATAACTTTCTTAATCTTGTTTGAGATACACAGAAAATAGATGCTCTCAATGTGTTTTTTTTACAGGCAACTGTATCAAGAACAAAACAACTAGAATTTCTAACCCAAGGGGATGTGTAAGCAGGGGATTTAAAGATGCTTCAAATTCTCTCTCTTATATGGAATAGCACCTTCTCCATTTGGAAAGGGCACAGGTCTTTCCTCAAAACAGTTGTCACTGGCTGTTACTCTGCTGCCCATGAAAAAGAAAATCATTGCTTGTAGGTGATGCTTGGGGTCAACTGTGTAATGTGAACAAGTGACAGAGTGAGCAGAGCTCTGAGTCTGTCTTCTGTGTCAAGGAGAACGCTCTTCATACTGAAAATGGTTAAACCAAATGGGTTAGAAGAATGAGAGTATCTAACTCATGCAGAGATCTAAATAACTTCAATCATCTGGACTACGTGAATTATGTCCAGCATACTCAGACAGCCCAGAATGAGTGGTTGAACAAACGTTATTTTGAAAATCAGGGGGAATGAAATCAGGATTGGATATTGGTGAATACAGAGGCAATTTTCCAAAAGGAGAAGGTGGAGAACCCACACCTAATTTTATCCTGGGCAAGACTCAAGAAAGGATTATTTAAGGTATCGTTTATGTGCTCTTACAGAGTAAGCACATCATTAGAAGGGAGAGTTTGCTAGAGACATGTATTTTCAGATTAATTTCCTTTCTTTTGACAATATTAATGAATTTGTAGAAGAAGAAATGAAAATGAGAGTGATCTTGACTTTTGCAAGGCTTTGGAATAGGTGTCTCATTACGTCTTCCAGACTCCAAGGTCTTTGAGTGTAGGAGATTATGCCCCATTTGTCTTTGGGTTCCCCAATGCCTAGAACAGTTTTATTTTTTAATTTATTTTATTTTATTTTTTAAAATTTATTTATTTATTTGGCTGTATTGGGTCTTCGTTGCTGTACGTGGGCTTTCTCTAGTTGCGGTGAGCGGGGTCTACTCTTTGTTTCTGTGCACAGGCTTATTGCGGTGGCTTCTCTTGTTGCGGAGCACAGGCTCTAGGTGCGCAGGCTTCAGTAGTTGTGGCGCCTGGGCTCTAGAGTGCAGGCTCAGTAGTTGTGGCGCATGGACTTAGTTGCTCCGTGGCACGTGGGATCTTCCCTAACCAGGGCTCGAACCCATGTCCCCTGCATTGGCAGGTAGATTCTTAACCACTGTGCCACCAGGGAAGCCAAAAAATGTGGTATACTTTATAACCCAACAATTTGCCTCCTGAGTCTGTATTCCAGAGAAACTCTTCACAGATCCTCAAGGAGATGGAAATGAGAAAGTTTATCATGGTTTTGTTTGTAGCAAAGAATATGAAGCAACGTAGGGCCAGGACCTTAGATGTGAGCAAGAGGGGCCTGTGCTCTGGACCCTGCACTTTATTATAAGTTTTCAAATATCACATAGATACAAGAAGTACATTTCTTAAAGTACATATGGGCACCTTGGTCTCTGACTTGGTGCTTAGGACGGCAGGGGCTGACCTGTAACCTACATACCCTCTTTTGTGACTAATGATATTCAGGCTCCAGGGAAATGCATCCACATATCTTGTCTTATGTCCTTTAAAAAGGTGGCACTGAGGGAATTCCCTGGTGGTCCGGTGGTTAGGACTTGGTGCTTTCACTGCCGAGGGCCCAGGTTCAATTCCTGGTTGGGGAACTAAGCGTGGTATGGCCAAAAAAATAAATAAATAAGATTAAAATGTGGCACTGGGCTTCCCTGGTGGCGCAGTGGTTGAGAGTCCGCCTGCCGATGCAGGGGACACGGGTTCGTGCCCCGGTCCGGGAGGATCCCACATGCCGCGGAGCGGCTGGGCCCGTGAGCCATGGCCGCTGAGCCTGCGCGTCCGGAGCCTGTGCTCCACAACGGGAGAGTCCACAACAGTGAGAGGCCCGTGTACCGCAAAAAAAAAAAAAAAAAAAAAATGTGGCCCTGATTTAGACTATTGTGAAGGTCTGTAGGGTGTACTGGGCCAACTTTGGACATGGACATGGAGGACTTGGAGCGCCTGAGTGGCAAAAAAAAAAATGCTTAGGTAAAAGGGAGAAGACAAATTAATTACTTAACAAATCCTTACTCTCAGATGCTACAATGCAATAGATTCTTGCATAATGCAGTGTCCTTTCCCAGTAGCGCTGAGCATCCCTTCCTTTGCTTCTCTCTTGGTATTCCAACTTGTAGTTCCTCATACATTAGCACTGTGTTTGCAGCAGATAAATATAGCAGCTGAGGAACATTTGTAATAATGTACGTATTTGAACATAATGTAATAATGTGTGGTTTAGACATAACATGTGTAAAACAGAAAACTGATTCTTTACATTGGCAACTAAATGGACACCGAATATTAGAATTATGAATAGTTTTATTTTTATAAAAATATGTTAAAAGATTTAAAGTTTTAGAAAACTGAATTGAAAATTCAGCTTTATTTAAACTTTTTTTTTTTTTTGCGGTACGCAAACCTGTCACCGTTGTGGCCTCTCCCGTTGCAGAGCACAGGCTCCGGACGCGCAGGCTCAGCGGCCATGGCTCACGGGCCCAGCCACTCCGCGGCATGTGGGATCTTCCCGGACCGGGGCACGAACCCGTGTCCCCTGCATCGGCAGGCGGACTCTCAACCACTGCGCCACCAGGGAAGCCCTATTTAAGCATTTTTTGACTGAATACTCTGATATCCATTAATTGTAATTTATATATTGCCTTTTAATGTACTAAACACTTCTGAATATTTTAGTAGAAAAATACTTTTTTGAAAAACATACGTGAAATTTCGTTTCAATTTTTCCTTTTACATGTATTTTAGTTTACTTTTAAAAAGAAAATACATTTAAGTTGTGTAAAGTCAATATATTACAGATTATTTTAAAATCTGTATCATTGAGAATGAATATAAGTCAAGGTCATTATAAATATAGAAAATATAAAAGTGGAGTTCGAAAACAAAAAAAAGAGCTGAAAAGAAAAGAAAGTGTTTGAAAGAGGGAGTCTTCTTAAATTTTTTAAAATTGGAAACAATGAAAGCAGGAAGACTTCTATTGAGAATGACCCCCATGAGATTCTTGAACAGGAGATTACGATTTTTTATTTAATGGAGATTTGATAACTGATCCATGCAGTGTGCCTAGGAAGAAAATTATTCTCTTCAGATTCACAGCTTAAACAGGCCAAATGAATCTCTGAAATTTCATATTCTTTATTAATAAAGATTTAATGACTAGCTAAAGCAATTCAAATGAATAGAGAAAAATCAACAGGTTGAATGATCAAGAAAAAAGCCTGAGGCTTTTCAGTGTTTATTGAGCAATGATCCTGAAAAATGATCCTAGATAATCACACTCTTCTGTTTGAAATGAATGGTTATAATTTTTCATTTCTATTTTCACTTAGCAGAAAATGTAGTAATTCATTTTATACCAAAATGCTTTCAATTGAAATTTAGAAACTCTAGAAATAGTATTTTATATTTTAAGTTTAAAGAGTTAAGCTTTTTTTAAAAATTTATTTAGGCTGCACCGGGTCTTAGTTGTTGGAAGCAGGATCTTCATTGCGGCTTGTGGCATGTATGCGAGATGTAGTTCCCCGACCAGGGGTCGAACCTGGGCCGCCTGCATTGGGAACACGGAGTCTTACCCACTGGACCACCAGGGAAGTCCCTGTATTTTATGTTTAAAGGCTATGTGTGTTTTTATACTGTAAGGCATCTCACAACCAATTTTCAAGGTCAGCTTTGACTAATGAAGGTATTTGTGACTGGAAATATTTAGGTTCCTGAATAAAAGAACAGAAATGTCACTGGCACATACAAAAACACACATGCTATTACTGGAACTGGAAAAAAAAAAGGCTGAATAAACAGCAAATGGTGATAGCTTCACCATCAGAAGTAAACGCTGATGTAGGACGTTATTATAATACTCTTAAAGTAACATTATTTTAACAGCATAACATATCAGAGAATAGTGGAACATTTCTAGATTTAGAATAAATGATTTTGAAAGCTGAAGCTAGAATGGCTCAACATTTAAGACAGATAGTGATCACTATCTAGGGTGGAAAATTAAATATAAGATTATTAATATGGTGGTTAGCAAAGCGAGAGAAGAAAAAATATGTAAAAAACCCTGAATCTTTGTACTATCAACTTCAACTAGGTTGTACAAAGTCATGTTGAATAATTTTATATGCACGCACATTTGAACTACCAAAAAAAAAAAGTGGAAAATTAAGGAATGTTCCATTAGTATTACCCCTGATATAAAAAAGTATAGTCTTTTGGCTTAAGTAAAGAACTAAAAAAAGATTTTATAATTTTTAGCACTGATTGAAAAGATTGCTGAAGGCAAGTCTTCTAAAAAACAAATCTGGCAGAAACTAACACAACAATGTAAAGCAATTATACTACAATAAAGATGTTAAAAAAAAAAAGAGCAAGTTAAAAAAGAAACAAATCTGGATGGTCCTGGAGGCATGTTTCTTTCCCTCATCTGGTAGGTTAGCAGAGGGCTGGCTCAGAGACACTGAGCCTGTTTGCAGAGGGAGGGTTAGGCTGCCACTGGTGCCAGTGTTCCTACAGGTAGAGCTTCAAGGCTCTTCTCAAGGCCGTCAGTATAACACCTCAGCCTTAGGTTTACACACTCCTTGTCACTCTTCCTGGGCTCCAAATCCCTTGTTATATTCTTGTTTCTTGGAGAAACTAGATATTCCCTACACTCTCTTAGTCCACTTGATAAATACGCAGAGAGGGGGCAGAGTCCTTTCTCCTTGAGCTCTGTTTGTGGCGTTTGTGCTGACTAACCCCTTGCCTCAGACAGGTGCCAGAGACTTTGACCAAGGTGCATTGAGAACACCTATGCCAGGCCTGTGCTGTGGGGTAGTGAGAGTTCAGGGGACTGTCTATGCTCTACCAGTAAATCCTATGTTAATAGATGTACCATGTGGCACTAGTGGTGTAAGTCTATGACTGTGATCCCCTCCATGCATGATAAAGCCTATGATAAAGGTCCTGTAAAAATAAAGTGCACATGCCATAATTTAGCCCCAATCTGGAAACATTCATGAAACCACTTCTGAACTTTGTTCAAATCTGTTAGACTTAATCATGTCAACAGCAGTCATATTCTTTGGAACATATCAAAGATCACCTACAACGTTCTGGATCTGCCCAAACATTGAACATCTTGATGAAGCATATACAAAATCACTCTTGACCACGTGAGGAAAATGCTTCCTAAATTTTGTCAAACTAAATGCATTTAATTTAGACAAGATACAAGATGCGTTAGAAAAGTTAAACAAAATAATAGATTTTGAGCAAAGAGCAACTTGTGGCCTTTGCAGGAAAATGAAATTTATTTTGAAGTTGCACTGGCCACAGTGATTTGGTATAAACTGTTCATTGTTATTACTAATATTAGCAAAAGCTTTACAAAAAACCCCTTACTTAGCTAAGTTTCACTTTTGAAAATAATAAATTTTTTAATTTTAGAGAAAATAGTTTTTCTAAATCAAAAGGTTTTTGACAAAGATGTCATTCAATAAAATATAAAGAAATTAGAGCAAAGAAACAAAGGTTTTACATAAATTTCATAAATAAGAAGATTCCTGTACAAATAAACATCAAACTAATTTCCATAGAACATGTTTTCTGGCCATGATAGATTAAGATATAGTTCAAGTGAAGAGCGATCTGAACAAATTGATTAGCATACTTCCAGTTTTGGTTTTCTTTGTAATATCCGAGCATTGAAAATTTGGAAGAAAAACTTAAGGAATATTCTAGGGACCTATGTTTCTCTAGAAATGTAGATAATGAAAATGGCAATATAACTGACAACTATATGGTAAAATGAAAAATTTTGTAATATTTTCTGTTATAATAATTTATCATATGCATTATAATTTTTGAACATGATGGTATATCGTTATAATGGTATATGAGGATAGAGATAAGAATAATGGTTACTCATAATGGAAAATAATATGAAAAAGAATATGTATATATATAACTGAATATATATGTGTTTATGTATAACTGAATCACTTGGCTGTGTACCAGAAACTAACACAACATTGCAAATTAACTATACTACTTAGGTTTCCATCTAAATCTTCCAGACTCTATCCTTGAGGCTGCCTAACATTTTTGTCAGTTGCCTGGCTTAAGAAATTTAGGGCTGGCCCATTGGGATGCCATATAGCTTTTTAAAAGTCTAAGGAGAGTACAGGAATATTTATATGAATTTATGACTAATATGTTTAAATTCTGCCATCATCATCTTTCAAGCAGAACTTGAGAACACAGATTCTAGAAATAGAAGGTCTGGATTCAAATGCTGATCTGCCACTTTTTAGCTGTAGGACACTGGGAAAGTTATTGGACTGATCTCTATGAGTTTTCTCATCTGTAAAATGGGAATAATTATAAACTTTATGTCTTAGGGTTACTTTGAAGATTAGTTGATTTAATACATGCAGAGTGCTTAGAACAGTGCCTGGCAGAAAGTAATTGGTCACTTATTCTTTGCTTAATGATGCAGAAATCTAGGACTTTGAGCCAAACCTTTTGAGCAAATCCAAAGCTATTTTTTTACCCCCACCTGGAGTGAAATACAAGTCAGTATTCTTAACTTGCATACTGGAATGTAAATCTTGCTCCCTAAATGCTCATTCATGAGGCTCTTCAAGGTCCTTGCCGTCTCACCATGAGTCCTGCTTCTGAGTTTTCACTCACGTTGTGAGCCTTGTTAAAACAACAACAGCAATAGCGACAAAACTGTCCTTTCCCATTGCAAAAGTAATACATCTGCATTGAGAAACTTTGGAAAATAACATTTGTCCATAATCTCAGCAGCCAGATATGCCAATTTTAATACTGCTGTTTATGTTCTCTTAATCTTTTTTCTATGCATATGTGTATATAATTACCAAACTATCATTACACTGTAAGTACTGATTTGTAATCAGTCTTTTCACTTAACAGTGTATTGAGAATATCTTTATATGTCATTAAATATTCTTTCATTACATCATTTAAATGGCTGCATTGTATTCCATTATATGGATGCACAGTTTCATAACTTACATTTGTGTGTGTGTGTGTGTGTGTGTGTTACGCGGGCCTCTCACTGTTGCGGCCTCTCCCGTTGTGGAGCACAGTCTCCGGACGCGTAGGCTCAGAGGCCATGGCTCACGGGCCCAGCCGCTCCGCGGCATGTGGGATCTTCCCGGACCGGGGCACGAACCTGCGTCCCCTGCATCGGCAGGCGGACTCCCAACCACTGTGCCACCAAGGAAGCCCCATAACTTACTTTAATCTGTCCCTTGTAATTAGACATTAAGAAAGAATAGTTTTTTTTTTCTTTTTTGCTATTATAGTTGAGACAGAGGAAAAGAAGCCCTGGGTTGGTACTATCAGCTTATGATGTTAGTACTATCAGCACCTGATGTTGCTATAAGCTGGCCTGGCACAGCTAGGCCTTGGTATTTTCCTGATGAACATAAATAATTTCATAGAACACTCACATCAGATAAGGCTACTATGTGATTGTGATAAATCAAAACAAAACAAGACCACTTCTTTTTTTAGGGTTTATTATTGTTTTCATTTATTTATTTTATTGAAGAATAATTCATTTACAATGTTGTGTTAGTTCCTTCTGTACATCAAAGTGATTCAGTTATACATATATATGTATATATATATTCTTTTCCATTATGGTTTATTGTGGGATATTGAATGTAGTTCCCGATGCCATACAGTAGGAGCTTGTTGTTTATCTATTTTATATATAGTAGTTTGTACCTGCTAATCCGCAAATCCTAATTTATCCCTCCCTCTCCCCCTTTCCCCTTTGGTAACCATAAGTTTGTTTTCTATGTCTGTGAGTCTGTTTCTGTTTTGTAAGTAAGTTCATTTGTATCATATTTTACATTCCACATATAAGTAATATCATGTGATATTTGTCTTTTTCTGTCTGACTTCACTCGATATGACTATTTCTAGGTTCATCCATGTTGCTGCAAAGGGCATTATTTCATTCTTTTTTATGCTTGAGTAGTATTCCATTGTATACATCTACCACACCTTCTTTATCCATTCATCTGTCGATGGACATTTAGGTTGTCTCCATGTCTTGGCTATTGTAAATAGGGCTGCTATGAACATTGGTGTGCATGTATATTTTTGAATCAGAGTTTTCTCTGGATATATGCCCAGGAGTGGGATTGCTGGATCATAGGGCAACTAAAACAAGAGCACTTCTTATTCATATCTGAACACAGACAAAACTTGTACATTGTCCAAATCACAAAAATGACCAAACGTCTCCCTATCCTGGTAAAATATGAGTGTTTGCTGCTTCTTTACCAATATAGCTTTAGCCTCATTCTAGTCTTCTCTACATCTAGATAAGGCTTATTAAGACAACTAATCATAATTGCTTCTGTCTCCTGATGTCATCTAATATTGTTCGACCATAGGTTTCTGATGATCTTTTGGCTGGAGGGCATTGGGACAGTCATCTTAGTTTTTCAATTATTAGCTGTTTTGTATCTGCAAAAAATATTTCCTGTTAAAACAATAGGTATTTAAGTGGCACAACCTGGGAGAAATGTTAAACATTCATTTCTATAAATTCCATAAGTTTTACCCCTATATCAATCAAATTATCACAAAGCAATATGTTTGGAGTGTATTACCCTAGGTTCTGTCGGAAATACATACCTTTTGTCTCATTTTACATTATATTTTGACTTTCTTAGGAGTCATATAAAAAGTCATGCTCCAAGGTAGTATACCTTTGTATTTTTTATAAAATGTCTATAGAAGTATACATAAGGGACTTCCCTGGCAGTCCAGTGGTTAAGACTCCACACTCCTGATGCAGGGGGTGTGGAATCGATCCCTGGTCGGGGAACTAAGATCCCACATGCTGAGGTGCAGCCAAAAAAAAAAAAAAAAAGTATATATAATTATTTCATATTACAGTTAAGTGCTAGGGAAAAAAGTAGATCTCCCTTAGTGGTAGTCGTGCTCCATAGAAAGGCTCCAATGAACCATGCTTTCTGATATTCACATGTTTGTGTAGTAGACCCTCCCACAATGAATCCGGCTTGCCCAGGACTTGTGCTAACAAATAGCATATGGCAAAAGTGACACTGTGCTAATCCCAGGCCTACCCTTTAAGAAGACTGGCAGCTTCCACCTCTAGTTTTTTGGAATGCTTCTTTGGGGAGCTCTGAGCCCCCATGTCAGAAGTCCAGTTACCCTGCTGAAGAGGCCACGTGAAGAGACCAAGTGGAGAAGATCGATAGAGAGGGAGAGGCAGAGGCTCCGAGACTACATGGATAGAAAGTGAGCCCCAGCCCTTCCAGAATCCCAGCTGAGTCATTTTCTCAGCTGCCTGACAGGATGTCAGAATTATGAGTGAATCATCTGGAACCTCTCCAGGCCAACTGAGCCCCCAGATGTAGAACACCAGAACCACCAGGTGATGAGCCTAGCCGACCCACAGAATCCTAAGAGTTAATAAAGTGGTTGTTGTTTAAAACCACTAAGGTTTTGGGTGATCTGTTACACAGTAACAGATAACTGGATACACCCCTCTTATGATCTGGTAAGACTGTTGCCATTTCTTCTCCTTACCTTACCGTGAGAGCTATGGGATTCATGGAGATTTTCCTTTCCACCTTCTCTTCCAGAAAACTCAGAACCCTTTCGTATTCATTTTGAATGTCTTCTCTTTGTTGTTTTGTTTGTTTTTTGTTTTGGTATAATCATCTTCTTTACCTTCATCATCTCAACCGGCCACTGATTTCCCACTCCTGAGTTGAGTGTTTTTCTCCCTTGTACTTTGTGGCTAATATGCATCCTTGTATTATATATCACTAAAAATTGTTTCAAATCCTTTGTCAAAGAGGTGAGGTAAAAGCTGGAGATAAATGTATATAGTGAATACGGGGAGGTGAATAGCATTTTGGATATAAGCATGAGTTTGGAGTGGAGATACACATGGCTCTGAATCTTGGCTTTACACCTTACCAGTTGTGAGATCTTGGGCATGTCATTTAACTACTCTCAACCTCAACTTTCTCATCTGTTAAATGGGAATAATAGCTACATGTTACAGTTGTACAAAATAAACTGAGACAATGTATGTAAGGCACATCACAGTAGGCACTTGATAAATAATTATTAACAGGGAGAGCAAATTTCTTAAACAACTTAATCAGGATCTAAAAAGATGCAGCAGCCCAGAACAACAGGCCAAATCTACTAAGGTAAAATTTGTAAGCATAAATTTGATACTAATTTTTGAATCCCAACTCTTCTTTTTATTATCTGTGGCCTAGGACAAGTTACTTAAACTTTTAAAGTCTTAGTTTCCTCACACAATGGTATTTTAAAATAGGGCTTCTTGTTTCCATTTTATATGAGTCCCCCCAAAATGCTACCAACTATCCTAAATTCCAAAGTGATGGATAAGATCACCAAATCAGGAGCTGAAGAGGAGGTGGTTGAGCAGATTACCCAACCTTAGCTGACCATACCCCTACCCCAAGGGGAAGGCTGGTAATTAGAAGAGGATGTTTGGAGAGAACAGTCATTGTCAGTATCCTGTGAGGTCTTACCCCCAGTGTGGGTCCCTCTCAGTCATTACATTTCATTTCATGTGTCTTTTTATTTTATTTTATTTATTTTTTGCTGTGTTGGGTGTTCGTTGCTGTGCACAGGCTTTCTCTAATTGCAGGGAGCGGGGGATACTCTTAGGTGCGGTGAGCAGGCTTCTCATTGTGGTGGCTTCTCTTATTGCAGAGTACGGGCTCTAGGCGTGTGGTCTTCAGTAGTTGTGGCTCGTGGGCTGTAGGGTTCAGGCTCAGTAGTTGTGGCTCATGGGCTCTAGAGCACAGGCTCGGTAGTTGTGGCGCATGGGCTTAGTTGCTCCGTGGCATGTGGTATCTTCCCGGACCAGGGCTTGAACCCGTGTCCCCTGCATTGGCAGGTGGATTCTTAACCACTGCACCATGAGGGAAGTCCTCATGTGTCTTTATTCTCCTTTAATCTGGCCAGTTCTTCAGCAGTTTTTGTCTTTCATGACCTTGACAACTTTTAAGGTTATAGGTCATTTATTTTGCATCACACCCCACAATTTGAGTTTATGGGACGTTTCCTCATGATTAGTTGAAAAATTTGCATTCTTAGCAGGAATATTTCACCACTGATGCTGTGCTCTTCTTCATACACCACATCAAGAGGCACGTGGTGTCAGTTTGTCCCATTGTTGTTTATGTTAACTTTGATTGCTTGCATAAGGTGGTGTCTGCCAGATTGCTCCACTATAAAGTGACAATTTTCCCATTTGTAATGAATAACTATTTTGAAGGGAGCTATTTTTTTTTTTTTTTTTTTTTTTGCGGTACGTGGGCCTCTCACTGTTGTGGCCTCTCCCGCTGCGCAGCACAGGCTCTGGACGCGCAGGCTCAGCGGCTATGGCTCACGGGCCCAGCCGCTCCGCGGCACGTGGGACCTTCCCGGACCGGGGAACGAACCTGTGTCCCCTGCATCGGCAGGCGGTCTCTCAACCACTGAGCCACCAGGGAAGCCCAAGGGAGCTATTTTGAGACACTATAAATCTCCTTCTCCTCATTAAACTTTCACCATCTATATTTAGTATCCACTGATGATTCTTGCCTGGATCAATTAGTGTTATAATGATTGCAAAGTGAAAAGTTGGAAGCCAATTTTATGTGGCACTGGATATTTTATTTACTGTACTAAGACTGTTTCAGAAGGCTAAAAAGTAGATTTCTTATTTTCTAAGAGTGACCACAAAAGTCACAGGATTTGCCTTAGATTTCATCCCTATAGAACCGGTTTGAATGGAACGTGGAGAAAAGAAAGATAGTAGTTTTTCCAATTATGATTTATGAAGTCCCACCTTATCAGTGTATCAGCCATACTCATATGTAACATGAAATAATAATAGTGCCTACTCCATACATTGTTGAGTCAAGTGAGATAATGCAAATAAAACAATAAGCACCTGCTGGTATACCCACCTGTTTGTATTGTGACTTTGCTTCTCCTCCTAACAAGAAGTGAAGTCTGTTTATCTACCACCTTTAGTCTGAGCTGGCTTGTTTCTCATTTTGGCCAAGAGAATGTGGGAGAGCCGTCATTGTGGGAGTTCTGAGCCTAGGTTTTAAAAGGCCTTGCAGTTTCTGCTCTCGCTTTCTTGCTGTCCTAACGCTATTGGTAAAGTAGTCTAGATCCCTTGGGGACAAGAGACTGTGTGGAGAGACCTGGAGCTGACAGCCAGGACAACTACTAGACACCTGAGTGAAGCCATCTTAGACCACCCAGCTCAGTAGAGCTGCCAGATAATCACAGCTGTGTGATTCCACGTATGCCCAGAAGAAGAATCACACAGCTGAGCTCAGCTCTTTCTGTTGACCCTCAGAATTGATGGACCTTGGAAAAGAGAAGATGTGGCCAAGAGGGGTGGGGAGGTGAGGTGAAGGCTGTTGGGAGGGCACTTGAGGTGGAATGAAGAGTGATTATGTTTGAGGGTATGGGCCTAAAGGGTAGGACTAGGGCCAAGAGGTAGATGGCACAGAAGTAAGATTTTTTTTTTAATATACAGAAGAACTTTGAGCAGAATTTCCCTAAAATGATATAAACTTCCTTTGAAAGTTTTGAGTTTACTATCACTGGAGGGATTTTTTAAAAAAGATTGGATGACCTTTAGATGTCAGGGTGATGTAGAAGGGATAGAGTCAAGTCTCGCATGATTCCCTTACACCTTTATAGTTCTTGGATTCTGAGAAAATTTCTCTGCACATCAGTTTGGCCTGGTAGTTCTGAAAATGCTTTCCTTTTACTATTCACTGTGGTAACACTTTAACAGTTTTCTACAAGTTTACAGCAACAAAGATGATTCATTGCAAACATCTGTCAAAGCTATTGCTTTTTTGTCCTTTTGGTTTATAAAACTGCAGAGTTTGAGCTCCTGAACAAACTCCTGCCCTCTTCTGAGTCCCTTAGAATTTTATAAATTGTAATAATTAAAAAAATTCTAACACCCATTTTTTTCTACACATTAACATCTCTGAAATCAGGATGTGTCTGCATTCACCATCAGCCAGGTGGCAGTTATGACATAGATGTAATATCAGTAATTATGGTCATAGCTTTTCAAATTGTCATCACTTCAACTGAGTTAAAGGCATTATTGGTACCATATGTATTGAATGTAATTGATGTAATTGATGTATAGACTGACAGAGTGGTAGAGAATCACAGAGACAATTGGAAAGTGATTTTCTTTCATTGTAATTTATAAAATAATGACGGCAATTGACGGCATCAATTGATACTGATGAGATACAATAGCTATTAACTTAGCTAACCTGTATTGGTGCTTACTGTGTGTTAACTAGGCATGGTATGAAGGGTTTTACATGGATTATCTCAGTTTAATCTTCACTAGAACTCTACAAGGTAGGTATGTTTATTATCCACATTTTTACAAATGAGGAAATTGAGGCTCAGAGAAACTAACGTTCCCAGGGTTTTGCCCTTACTAAGGGATGGAGGCAGGATTCAAACAGGCAGTCTAGCCTTAGAACAAGGGTTTTATTTATTTATTAATTTAATTTAATTTATTCATTTATTTAAGCCAAATCTATTTATTTATTATTTTTGGCTGCACTGGGTCTTCATTGCTGCTCGCTGGGGCTACTCTTTTTTTTTGATTGCGGTACGCGGGCCTCTCACTGTTGTGGCCTCTCCCGTTGCGGAGCACAGGCTCTGGACGCGCAGGCTCAGCAGCCGTGGTTCACAGGCCCAGCCGCTCCGCGGCATGTGGGATCCTCCCGGACTGGGGCACGAACCCGTGTCCCCTGCATCGGCAGGCGGACTCTCAACCACTGCGCCACCAGGGAAGCCCTGGGGCTACTCTTTGTTGCAGTGTGCAGGCTTCTCATTGAGGTGGCTTCTCTTGTTGTGGAGCACAGGCTCTAGGTGCATGGGTTTCAGTAGTTGTGGCACACGGGCTCAGTAGTGGCACGCAGGCTCAGTAATTGCAGCGCACAGGCTCTAGAGCGCAGGCTCAGTAGTTGTGGGGCACGGGCTTAGTTGCTCCGTGGCCTGTGGGTTCTCCCCGGACCAGGGCTCGAACCTGTGTCCCCTGTGTTGGCAGGCAGATTCTTAACCACTGCGCCAGCAGGGAAGTCCCAGAGCAAGGGTTTTAAAGCACTACATTGAACTGCTTCACACTAGCAGTAACATTTTTGTTTTTGGCCGATTTCATATGCTCTCTTATTTTGAAATTTCTTTTTTATGTGTTTTGTCTCCCCATCTAGACCTTAAGGATCATAAAGTCAAGAATCTTTTTTCTTTTTTATCTCACATTTGGGTCTTTAACATCCTGGCACTGGGCCTAGTTAATGCTTATTAAATGTCCAAGGGCAGGATAGAATTTTACACTCTGTGTTCAGACTTGGTCTTAGGTTACAGCCTTCCTCTGGGGGGTTATGTCAAGGCTAATTTAGTTGCAAAACACATAGACTATAGTGGAATTGTGTCTTTTTTGTTAGTGTAGTATCCAAGGCCTTCACCTGGGGAATCTCTCATGAGATGGCAGCTTTTGGAGAGTTCATGCTGTGTTCCCCTCCTTGATTGCCCCAGAAGAGAGTTCTTTCCTCCCTAACACTTTGCAGCTGGAGCAGGTGGCCTTAGACTTGACCTTACAGCTTCTCCTACCTGCCGCCTTAAGTCTGCAGCAAACGATGCAAAGGTAAGAGGTCATTAAGATTCATTAAGGGTACCTTCAGAGGCTAGCAGTGTTGCATAGTAGTGGTAAAGGGGTTCTGGCCAGACTATCCTTGTTAAAAGACAATTGTTGGGCCACTGGACATTCCAACGATGCCTCAGTCCCTATCCATCTTCTCAGTTTGGTTCTATAGCCTCTTTTCTATTCATTGAACCCCTGACATATTTCCTTTTTTTCCTTAAGATAATTACAGTTAGTTTCTGTTGTCTGCAGTCAAGAAATGCTACTGATCCCTTCAATCAAGACGGCTTCAGGCAAGGTAAATTTATTAGAGGGATACAGAGGTGTCTCATGAAACAATTCAGACGGGTCTTCCCTGACCACCCTGTATAAAATAGTTCCCATCCCCCTTGCCACTCTCCATCCTCTTATTTTGCTTTACTTTTCCTCGTAGCATTTACCATCTCCAGACATAGCATCCATTTGTTCATTGCTTTCACTGGACTGTCAGTCCATGAGAGCAGGGACTTTGATGGCTCACTGCTATTTCCCCAGCACCTGGCACATTGCTGAATGAATACTTAAATAAATGAAGAACCGAGGCTCATAAGGGACTGCAGTTGAAAACTGGAAAACGATCGGGACCTGGGGCTGTTTCTCTCCTAAGGGTCAGTCTGTAGGGCCACATGTTTGTTCATCTTTACCTTTCTCTTCCCATCTGCTTTTTGGCTTCTCCCTACAGACTAAGATGGAGGGAGGGAGGAATAGAGAAACAAGATGGTTTAAACCAGAGGTTTCTAAACCTAGTGGCTCATTAGAATCATTACAGGATCATTTTAAAAACATTGATTCCTGGGTCTCACTCAAGACCCCCTGTATCAAAATTTCCACAGATGAGGCTCTGAGATCTGTAGTTTTAACATCCACATTTAGACAGCTAGGCACTGAATTATAGATGGGTCTCTGAGAACCTCTGCTTTAAACAAATCAAGCTTTCCCCAAAATGTTTAGAGTTGACGTCTTCAACAAATGTTTACTGAGAATACCTAATAGGAGCCAGGCATTGGTGTAGGTGCTAAGAGTCTGTAGGAAAGAAAACTAAAGTCTCTGACTTTCTTGTGGTTAATCCCATACACAGGAAAAGCGAGGGAAATGTCTTCTTTCTTTATTCATTCCATTTCACA
Organism: Tursiops truncatus; assembly: GCF_011762595.2. NCBI lineage: Eukaryota > Metazoa > Chordata > Mammalia > Artiodactyla > Delphinidae > Tursiops > Tursiops truncatus. The sequence goes on along the minus strand of NC_047042.1, from coordinate 30,329,232 downwards.
AGTATCTTGAAAACAGATTGGTACTATTATTGTAAGGGTAGGGTCCTAGTTGAGATATCAAAAGACCTAATTTCTAATCTTGCCTCTGCCACCTACAGGCTTTGTCTTCTTGGGCATGTCATGTCCCTACTCTGAGCCTTAGTTTCCTCAACAAAAAATTGGGATAGTATCCTCTCTGTGTACCTCTTGGAGAGTTATAACAATTAGAAGAAATAATGCAAAAATGTTTTGAAAATTACACAAATGTCAGCTACTGTGTTTTTTCCACAGATCGTATTGTTTCTATACATTGTTTAGAACACTTTGGTTGTGTGTTCCCAGCAGTCACAATAACAGAAGAATAGTGTTCCAAAGTTAATAATGTCCTTTTATGATTGGACTTATCTACCACCTGGTCTGAGTTAAGCACATTATAAACATTATATCACCTTGAATTTCTATAACACTTATTACTGGTATCATATTTGGTAATATCTATATTGCTCTTTAATGACTTTCCTTAAAACTTGTTTTTCCAGCCTCCTCATAAAATCATCAATCACGGGCCTGTTTTGTGCTTGCCATGTGTTCTCCAAGGAACCGGGTATAAAGATGGGAAGTTGGTGCTCCATAAATACCTGTTGATGGAATAACTGAATGGATAAGGTTATTTTTATGATAACAGAGTGTGTGCCCTGTTTGTTATTATCAGCCATAGGAGTAGGGAGGCAGGAAATGAGGAGAGACTGTAGTTAATGCCTGCATTAAAGTCTTTTTCTTTGTTTCCTCCCTCTCACTTTTTATGGAATCTGAGAGAGATGGCTGACAGGAGGTGGGTGGGAATAGATGGATCTGACAGGGATTAGCGTTTTAAGGCTGCATCTATCTGTTCTGCTAAAGGATTGATCTGAGTAGTGTACAATGGGGAAGGTATTGGAATATGTGAATTTTATAGTACATGTTAAAGTGGAACTTATGACAGACAAAACTCTTGGGATTGTAAGAATTAAAATGCAATAAAGTTGGGTAATGCTTAGACCAAAATATTAATACAACTCTGCATTATGTCACATCTTTTCTCTAAATTTGCAACGACTTACATCTTTTTTTTTTTTTTTTTTGCAGTACGCGGGCCTCTCACTGTTGTGGCTTCTCCCGTTGCGGATCTTCTCAGACTGGGGCATGAACCCGTGTCCCCTGCATCAGCAGGCGGACTCTCAACCACTGCGCCACCAGGGAAGCCCACAATGTCATACATCTCGATTGACAAGATCTCATAATCTATTTGAGGAAGAGTAGGTAGAGAGATACCTAAACATTTTTTTAACGAATGGGTAAACTAAGTCATAGCCAAGGAAAGTGGCTTAATCCTCGGGATTTATCAAACATGGTTATTAAAAATTGAATCAATTTTATCTAATTTAGAATATTCGGAGGCTTTAATTTCTAAATCTAGCTGCTTATGTGGAAAAAATGTATAGTAATGAGCTTTGAATGCAATAGCATTCATCAAGTCATTTGCTTTAATGGAGTAATTATTCTGAATTTTATAATAATGAACAAAATATAGGTTATTTTTGTGGTTAGGCAAGTTAGCAAAAAAAAAAAAAAAGATAGATACTTGCACCTTTTGGTTGGTTAAAATCTATCTCCCTAACTGTGAGCACCTGCTAGGAGATATAATGGTCATTATGATCTTGATAATTTGAATGCTCATCTTTGCATTTTTGCAGTTTACATTTGGGAGTTTAAATAAATAAGATCTGCTTTCTATAAAGGAAAGCCTAAATTTGAATTAGGCAAGATATGATGAGTTCTTGCTGGACTTGGATGTATTTATTCATTGGCAAGAGCAACCTGTGTTGTGCAATCAGTTAATGGTCACAGGACATAGCTTAGGGGCAGAGAATTAAAATACCTGTCTTGCATGTACACACTGCTATATTTAAAATAGATAACCAACTAGGAACTACTATACAGCACAGGGGACTCTGCTCAATACTCTGTAATAACCTAAATGGGAAAAGAATTTGAAAAAGAATGGATACATGTATATGTATAACTGAATCACTATGCTATACACCTGAAACTAACACAACATTATTAATCAACTATACTCCCATATACAATTAAAAAAAAACTAAACATTGTTTTTATTTTGATATAGGTTTTTCTACATACTGTTAAATGATATATATGTGTATATACATATACAAAGACACATTTAAATAAAAACATATCATATTGTATACAAAACAAACCCCAAAAAACCTGTCTTGGCCCAAACTCTTTATTACACTTTTGATTAGGAGCTTTTCCTGTGGTTAGCAGGCTCCTCTCACATTACCCAACCCCAAAGAAGGGCAGGTTAGGGCCTCCCTTTTCTAGCCTGTCAGACTCCCCCAGACCAAACCCTTGGACCACTATGTGGAAAAATAGAACTGTCCACGAAGGGTCTGGTATATCACAGAAACAAATCACAATGTAGGAGGAGCAAAGATTCTGTTAACTTGAATGTACCCCTCAAAGCCCAGTGGAAGGTGCTTCCAGTTTTTTTTTTTTTTTTTTTTTTTTTTTTTTTTTTGCTTCTTTTTTTTTTTTTTTTTTTTTGCTTCCAGTTTTAGGCTTTCCCAACCATAGCGTCCTTCAGGGAGGCTCCCTTCATTTCTGACCTGTGTCTCTCCCTCCTGCTGTTCTCCATATTTCAAACTCTCAGGAAAGAGCCACCATTTCCCCACAGGTTTAGCCCAGAGTTTAGCTGATTACATTCTTTTGACTCTAGGTCTTCCTTTGACAGATGAGTGGGCGGAGTTTGGCAATACATCCCACTGCATCTAAGAAAAAGATTTCTAAGTTGTAAAGTGCTATAAAATATAACAATAATTATTACCTTCAACATTCCAAATTAATTTACTCTTTGTCTACCCAGATGTGAGATAGAAGGGAGGTGATGAAAAATCTTGAAAATAACAATAGATGAATCTTTTGGCCAGGGAAACGTCTATCAAACTGCAGTTATTAACTATATATGGTATCCAGAGATTTGTGTATGAGGCCAGTAGGAAGATTTATTTATTCATCGTATATTTACCGAGTGCCTTCTACCAGTGTCTGGAAACAGTGGATAGTAATGTGTTTATAATCTAATAGAGGAGGTTGCTTTAACATACATAAATATTAGATAACAAAATAGAATCTCACAGACAAATACATAACTATCTCCCCATCTTAAAACTTTGCGTGGCTCCTCAAATTAAGTAAAAGTTTCTTAGTTTGGCATTTAAGCCTTCTAAGTTTTTGCTCTCTCCTCTCTTTCTGTTTGTCTGTTTGTTTGTTTGATGTATCTCTATAGAAGCATTGTCCAATAGGAATATAATGCAAGCCACATATGCAGTTTTATTTTTCTTTGTAGTCATATTTGAAAAGTAAAAAGAAACAAGTGGATTAATTTTAATAATGTATTTTATTTAACCAATATATCCAAAATATTATTGTGTTAACATATAATCAGTATTTTAAAACTACAGAGATATTTTATGTTTTTTGTAGTAAATTTTCAAAATTTGGTGTGTATATTACACTTACGGCACATCTCAATTCAGACTAGCCACGCTACAAGCTCTCAAAAGCCACATATGGGGCTTCCCTGGTGGCACAGTGGTTGAGAGCCCGCCTACCGATGCAGGGGACACGGGTACGTGCCCCGGTCCGGGAAGATCCCACATGCCGTGGAGCGGCTGGGCCCGTGAGCCATGGCCACTGAGCCTGCGCGTCCGGAGCCTGTGCTCCGCAGCGGGAGAGGCCACAACAGTGAGAGCCCCGCGTACCTCAAAAAAAAAAAAAAAAAAAAAAAGCCACATATGGCTAGTGGCTACTGTACTGGACAGCTCAGGTAATCTGTATCCAGGTTATCCCATGTTTTGTATACATGACCTGTATTGCCTCTTTTCCTTTGCGTCTGCCTACCATGTGGACTTTTCCCACTCAGATAGAAATGTTTTTTCTCTACATATAATAGATACCACACTCTACTGTGGCTTCTTATATATTTGTGTTCTCCCCCCTCCCCCTACCATAAGAGACTTCCCAGTCTCAATCCTCTCCCCATAGGGTTCCTCCTGTCTTAAGAGGTAGCCGTTAACCTCCTTTTTATGGTACCTATTTCCTTCCTCTTCTTTACTGTTTCAGCACCTAAGTATGCATTCTTTATTCATGTTTTTGAACTTTATAAAAATGGAACAATACATTATATATTCTTTCGAGAGTGGTTTCTTTTTCTTAACATTATATTTTAAGATTCATCTATATTATTGCATGTAGTTTGTTCATTTCTCTGTTATATTCTATGTCTATTATTATATGACAATTTATCCATTTTGTTGTTGATAGAGGACATTGGGTTGTTTACAGTTTTTAGCTATAACAACGGTACTGCTGTTAACATTCTTACACATGCATCTTGGTGCACATGAGCCTTTCTTAGGGTATATACCAGGAAGTGACATGCTTGGTCATGTACAGGCCTGTATTCTTAGTCATGCACAGGCCTCTGTACTTTAGTAGATAAGGCCAAACAATGTTTCCAAACTGCTCTATTAATTTACTCTCCCTATAGTAAAGTGAAAAATTCCTGTTGCTCTACTCCTAGTGAGAACACTTGTAATTGTCAGTCTCTTTCATTTTAGCCATTCTGGTCGGTGGTGTAGTGTTATCTTGCTGCGGTTCAAATTTCCCTGTTCTCTTATAAGATTGACACTTTTTCACAGGTTTATTGGTTATTTGGATTTCTTCCTCGGTAATTTGCCTGTTCATTTCTTTTTCTTATGACTGTAGTTCTTTATATATCCTGGATACAAGACTTCTCTTGGTTCTATATACTGTAAATTTTTTTCAGCTTTATTGAGCGATAACTGACATACAGTTCTGTACAAATTTAAGGTGTACAGCATAATGCTGTAATTTCTTATTTGATTCTGAGGCTTGCTTTTTAGCTCTTTTAACGGCGTCATTTGATGAAACCAGGTCTTAAATATTAATGTAGTCAATTTATCAGTTTTTCTATTATAATTAGTGCTTTTGGATTAATTAAAAAAGTCTGTCCCCTACTCTTGAGGTCATGGATATTTGCTCCTATTTCATCTTCTAAAAGCTTTATTGTTTTGCCTTTCAAATTTATGTCTAATATCCACCTGGAATTGATTTTGGTGTGTAATGTAAAGAGCCCAATTTCATTTTTTTCCTTCCAAATGGAAATCTATTTGTCCCAGCACCAATTATTGAAAACCATCCTTTAGGCATTGCTCTGCATCCCCATCATGACAACGTAAATCAAACTTTCATGTACAGATGAGACTTTCTGGGCTCTTTATTCTTTTTTTTTTTTTTAAATATATCAGAGGTTGGCCGACTGCATCGGTCTCCTGGGGGAGGGGCTGGCGAGGCTCAGACCTATCGTTGGGAGCGGCTGTTGCTACTGAAGGCTTGGCGCATCTCTGCGCTCTTCATTCTGTTTTATTGGTATATTGGTGCATCCTCGATCCAATACCACACTGCCTTAATGACTATGGCTTTATAATAAAGCTTGATATCTGGTGACGCAAGTCTTCCTCCTCTTCCTCATATATACTTGTTTTATTTCCTCCTCTTCCTCATGTATACTTGTCTTTGCTCTTCCGTAAACTTAAATTAGCTCGTTAAGTTTCTCTCTCTTTCTCACACACACACGCACACACACACACACACACACATGCACACACAGAAATCTACTGAAATTTATCTGGAATTGCACTGGGTCTACAGATTAATTTGGGGAGGCTTGACATCTTTCAGTATGGAATCTTTCAATCTGTGAACGTGTTATTCTCTCTTATTTGTTTAGGTCTTGTTCAATGTTTTTAAAATGTTTCCTTCATATAGGTCTTGCACTTCTTTGATTTATTCCTAGATATCTGATATTGGTTTGAGGGTATTGTAAGCTTCAAATTCTCTAACTTAAAGAAAATTCAATTCTCTTTTTTTCCTGGAATATAGAAATAAGTATTTTTTAAGAATACTATTTTTGTGTCTATTAACCTTGTTAAACTTATTAATTGTAACAATTTATCTGCAAATTCTTTTGGATTTGCCACGTACATAATATTGATATTATCTGTGAAAAACAACAATTTTGTTTCTTCCTGTTCAATCTTTAGTCGGTTATTTTTGCCTTACTCCGTTGGCTACGGACATTCGGGGCAAAAACGGGCATTCTTGTCAGTAGTACACTTTTAATCATACTAAGCCCTTCTACCTCAAGCCAACAGCGTGTTAACTGTTAGTTCCCAGCTGGAGGGTATGAGTGCGACGCCTACGCTCTCCTTTCAGCGTCCGCAGCGAATTAAGGCAGAGAGAACTCCTCCCTCAAGCTAAGCTCATCCGAAAAAGGAGCCTGCAGGCGCCTCTGGTTGCTGTGCAACGGCGTTGTCCTGACCCGGAGTAGGTGCCGACGGGTTAGAAACACGTGCCGCCTCTTCCGCCTTCCGGGACTACATCCCCCACAATGCCGCACGTCGCGGGCGGCTGGTGTCCGAAGTGGGGGAAGGGCCGGGCCAGGAGGCGGAGCGGAAGCGGAGTGTGAGGGACGAGAGGAGTAAAATCTCCACCAGCTGAGAACCAACCTTATCCTTGATTCCCAGCCCCGGCGTTTCTCCATCCCGACCTGGAGGCTGTTTCGCAGGCGCAAGAAGCTGTTGACGCCCGCTAATCGGCTTTCGCTGCGCAGCCCCGGCTTGGAAGCCCGTTGGCGTCGGCGACGGTGACGAGAAGCCCACAAACAAGGTAATGGGGACTGGGCGAGAAGGAAGGCGTCTCCGCTCGCCCTGTCCGAGTCTCTGGCTGAGCCCCTCGGGCCGGCGGCCGCCCCTCCTCTGCCGCACTCTGCACCGGTCTGCACGCCGCCCCATCGGGGCCGCTGCCGCCGGGCGTCTACGGAGCCCCGGCTCGGCCACTGGCCCGCAGCCCCCGGCCACGGCCGGGGAGGCTCTTTGTCCCTGCCCCTCAGGGTCTGACAGCCGCGCCCCCTTGGCCCCGGGCGGAGAACCGAGCGTGGCTCGGGCTGCGTGATCCGAGCAGGGCGGGCTCGGTCCCGTGGCCGCTGGCGCTGGGGAGCGACTGACCTGAGCTGGGGGTATGGAGAGCCCGCGAGCCAGCCGCCCTCACTTCTCTTTCAGTTTCTGACAGCTCAGTTCTCTTCTGCTTTGAGAGAGAGAAAGTCAAATGCCCTTTTTAGATTTCCTCTTCAAAACTCAGCTCCTGGGTGACTGGTAAGGATGAACTTAAACAGCTGTGTCGACTGCGGCTTATCCTCTCGCAAGCCTTAAGACAGCCGGGGTTCCCATCCCGCTCGACGCACTGCCTGGCTTTAATGACCTTGGTTAATTAAAGGCTCTAAGCCTGAATTTTCTCACTGAATGGTGGTAACAGTACACACCTTTAAGATGCTAGAATAAGAAGTAATATGCTTACAACGCCATGAATTCTTCGCTTAACGAAAAAATTCTCTTGAGTATGATACATTAGCTATACTTAAGTGGCCCCTAGATTGGTGAGTTTTGTGTTTTTCCTTGTTTAATCGTTAGCACTCTAGGTTGTGTGTTCTTCACTTTATATGTACCTTGTTCACCTTAAACCTAAGCAAAGAATTCTTTAAAATATGCTGTTTCTCAATTTCTGCTGTTTTAAGATGGCTGAGAATGTTCTTAGGAAATTGATGACTTTGCTTTTCTGTGGATCAGCTTTAGGTTCAAGGACTTACCCCACCCCCAGCTGTGTCCTGTAGGGGATCCTTAGAGGAGCTTAAGTGTTTATTCTGGCAGAATAAGCATTTAGGTGTGCTGCAGTCCTGACGTGGGGCTTCACCATCTTTACCCTATGCCAACTTTTTTTCTTCCTCTCTCTACACTTTCCCACTGTTCAGTAATTTCCCATCTTTGGGATTTGTGTTTCCAAGTTGTAGTTTTTGGTCTCAGGAGAAATTGAATGATTGCAAGACATTTTATAAGGAATGACTTGAAACATTTCACATTAGTTCTTCTTCAGTTTCGATTGTTCTTGCAGTGTTTTCTCTGAACTTTAGTGACATAGGTGTTGAGTTTTTCTCCAGGGAAATCATTATGGTCCTTAGTTGAAATTGTTTTCAGTTAAAATGTCTGTTCTGTACTACTCTGAGTTCAAGCACTGTTGTGCAGTCTGTGAAATAACATGTTCTGAGTAATGCTATGTAAAGGTACGGTGAGGAAAAGCCAGTGGAGCATGATGAATTTTGTGTAATGTCTTGAGTGACGCATACATTAAAAAAATACCTTTACAAAGAAAAGGAGAAATTTAATGAATGTATTTCATAAGAATACCAGAGAACCAGAGAGTAAATAAGTGAAAAATTTAAACTGTGGGAGATGGCATAATGCGCATAAAGATTTCTGATTCATTTAAAAATGTGTGGCAGAAATACTCGTTTTGAGTAAAAATTTTTCTGTTGGTGATATTTAGTGCTGTTTAGGACAGAGAGTAATGGCTGTAGAAATAGGAGGCCTTGGTTCTTGTCCTACCTCTGTCGCTATTTATACAACCTTAGTTTCCTTTGCGGTCCTCAATTTCCTTCTCTCTCAAATAGTGAATTGATCTGATTCCAAGGACTCTTCTAACTCAGACTTTGCAACGATAAGTTTTTTTAATGTGGAAAAAAAAAATGATGTAAACCCTTTTAGTCATTTATTTGTGTCTTAGGTTTTTTTATTTTCCACTCACCTTGAGGAAGGGGATATGCACGACAGAACTAGAAAGCTGCCATAAACAGGAATCTCTCCTGACCACTTCATCCCTCTTTCATGAGCTGCACATGTTTTCTCTGCATTTTTGACATGCTTAGTTGTCTTCCTCCCTATAAGTATCTTTTTTTTTACTCATAGCCTCTTTATTATGCCTGCTTTTATATAACTTGAGTTTGTCAATCCCTAATTCAACTTCATTGTTTGTTTCTGTGATTTCTTTTACTTTTTGCTCCTACCCCCAACATATTGGTTTTTTTAGGGGCCAATTTTTGTTGGAGGCCTCAGGCAGAGGTGCCCAGTGCTAGTCTAGTTAGCTGTGGAAGGGGACATGGGGTCATGCGGCACAAAACATGATTGGCTGAGGCAGTGGGGAGGTCAGGTTCCGAGACGGAAATATCTAGTAGTGCGTAATATATTTTGGAGTAAACTTTTACTGTGACATAGTGATTGGGTAGTTTACCTTTTGCTCTAACATTCTCTTCTTAACCCTGACTTATTTTACCCATTTTCTTTTATCTGTCTTTATACTCTTCAATGTTGTTGTCTTCTCTTGCCTTTCCCCAATATGCCATCGAAAACTGATCTTATATGTTGAGATGTGATATTTCTGTATCTTAGCTGGAATTTTTTTTTTTTTTTTTTTTTTTTTTTTGCGGTACGCAGGCCTCTCACTGTTGTGGCCTCTCCCGTTGCGGAGCATAGCCTCCGGACGCGCAGGCTCAGCGGCCATGGCTCACGGGCCCAGCCGCTCCGCAGCATGTGGGATCTTCCCGGACCGGGGCACGAACCCGCGTCCCCTGCATCGGCAGGCGGACTCTCAACCACTGTGCCACCAGGGAAGCCCCTTAGGTGGAATTTTAGTGTAGCTTCTCCCAAGGCAGTTCACATTTTAAATCTTAGACCTATTTAGGAGTGGATGCTGTGTCCTATGTTAAATTTTTTCCCCTAGATATTAGCCTTAGGCAATATTATGGAGAGAAAATAGAAAATATTTTAGGAATGAGCCTTTCCTCTGAAATTACATTCAAAGACAAGTCTGTGGCGTACTTATTTCTTTTTTTGGAGAGAACTCTCTGAACCTCTGCGCTCTAGTGAACATACTGTGTCTTTTTGTAATAAATATCTGCTTTTCCAGCTATAAATTCCTTAGGAGACCAATAGCCAGTGATTCTTCTAGCACCTTTGGCTGAATGAGAGCTTCTGTGCTTGCTAGTTGCTGCTATCGCTGTCGATAGTTACTTTAGCTATAGTCAACGGCACAAAAAGTAGAGTGCTGAATGAATGCAAAAATGGGATTTGAAGGAAAGATTTCCAAGGTAGGATTGGCCATCTATTAATTTTTTCAGCCTTGCTATTGCAACGTTTGCATAAAAATATCAATACAAGGAAGTATTTCAAGATAGGCCGTGTGAAATGTAGTGTTTTTAATATTTTTGACTGCAACCCGTAGCAAGAGATCTTCTTACCTCAAGACTCCATAGATATGTAACTGTGTGTGCATATCTATGTATGAAAAAATATATATAAAAAAATGAAAAAAGGTTCACAAAACAAAATCTGTATTGTGTACAACCTACTCTGATGGTTTCTGTTTCATCTTGTTGTTTAAAAAGTGCCAGTTGAAAAGTAGATTCTTGTTCCTTGCTTTTGAAAAAACACTGGAGTCCTGTGCTGAGAGTTTGGATGCCTAATTTCCCCCAGTTTTTTGACATTGGGTAGTCATTATCCTCCTTGTGCTTCCCTTTCCTTGTCTTTAAAATGAGGGTGTTCTAGTTTAAATATTCACTGATTCTCCATCTTTACTTTTCCCTAGTAATAATGTTGTACTAACATATTTGTCTTTAGGTCTTTGGCTAGGGAGAGACCACTGAAAAATTGCTCAGACATCTAGTTGCTTGCACGTTTGCTGTTTGGCACGTGGCATAGTAGAGCTTTGAACAGATCTTTGCTTATGTGTAAATCTTGTAAATGGGAGTGAATACATTAAGACCCGTAACACAGTAAATATACAAATTAAGAAAAAAATTTCCCCATGTTCTTTGTTTTACTACTTTTGTGTTTTTTAACAAGGAATATTTTAGAATTTGAAAAATTGTATTTAAAATGCTTAATAACAATTGTAAAGTAACATGCCAGTGGATTGCTATATAGACTTTATTCCTGCCTCATCTTACGACCGCCCTTTTCATAGTAGAAAATGCCAAAAAGAGTATGTTTTTCTGTGTAAAGTCCACCATGTCAGGTCATTACTGTTCATATGTTACTGAACAGTGGAACTGTCATTTTCTTAAGAAAGGGGAATACAGAGCTTTCTTTGCTTGTGAGTTTCCTTTTGTTCACTTTGGACAATTTCTCCAAACCAGGCCATTCCATGTGGGGATTGGGATGCCTCTCATTCTCCTGTGTTTGTACTGAGGAGACTAGGAATGAGGAATTTACTCCTCCTCCCAAGATTCTGGTTGGAATTCTAATGGTTTTAGTTAGAAGGAAATTGGAACCAGACTTTGTACTTCCTCTTCTTTCTCAGATCAGACCTCCTTAGAGGGCCTTCCTTGACCTCATAGCTCATATAGACTCCTCACACATTCTCACATCACCCTGTTTATTTTTTCCGTAGGTTTATCACAAGCTGCAATTGGCTTGTTTCTGTGTTTGCTTGTTAACCATCCCGCTCCTACTAAAGCGTGGTCTCCAGAATAGCAGGAATCCTGTCTCGTTTCATCTTTTACATTTCCTGTTTCTGGCACATAGTAGGTGCTTTAATAAATATTGTGAATGAATAAGTGAGCAAATGAATGAATAAATCAAGTTCTTTCATGCTTTAAATGAAACTGCACCTAGTAAAGGTTGTGTTTGAATATGGGTCTTTCTGCATACCCCCCACTCCGTTCCTTTTTTTTTCTGGAAATGTGTTCTTTCTTGTCATTGTATTTATTGATCGTGGTGAAGATATCTACATCCAGAAGACCTTGTATTTATCTTTGTTTTACTTCATATTTTTTCTATCGTAGTTTTTTGCCTATGTTTAAAAAAAAAGGAGATCGAAGATTTCTTAAATTCTTCTTGTAGCAACTTTGTAATACTTTGATTTATGTGAATCAACATATTTGAACTTTAATATGTGAACTTGATAATTTAAAGAACAAATTACACATCTTCAGAATTTTAGGATCATTGCCCTAAACCGCCATTACTGTTTTCTTGTTACGTTCCTTTAAAGCAAAAAAAATACAAGGTTCATTTAATACTACAATTCATTCAGTACTGACAAACGCAATCCTTCTAATGGAGGTACAGGAGGTAGTATAGAATAGAGAAAAACCTAAATACTGAGTCAGGACCTGTGTTCAGGACCAGTGCACTTTCTGCCACTAACTCATTGCCTCATTTTAGGCAGGACAGTTAACATCTCTGGGCTTTAGTTCTTTCATCTGAAACGTGAGAATACTGAATTAGATTTCTTCTCAGGGCCTTCCAGCCTAGAAATGGATAATTGAAGATACAGTTGTCTCTCGGTATCCGTAGGGCATTGGTTCCAGGTCCACCTCCACCTTTACCACCCCACAGCCATGGATACCAAAATCTATGGGATGCTCAAGTGCCTTATATAAAATGGCGTATTATTTGCATATAACCTACACACGTCCTCCTGTGTACTTTAAACCATGTCTAGATTACTTATAATACCTAATACAATGTAAATGCTATGTAAATAGTTGCCGGTGCATGGCACATTCAAGTTTTGCTTTTTGAACTTTCTGGAATTGCTTTTTCTTAAATACTTTCTATCTGCCGTTGGTTCGGTCTGTGGATGATATGCAACCCACCAACTGTAATTTTATCTTGAAATTTCCATCTCCTCTGCCCCTCACCCCCAGAAACATTGCAGGGAGGTCACATTGGTGCTTGGGAGATGGTGGGGTTAGGCTCAGGGGTGTGCTTAAATATAAGGCATCTCTGCTGATTCTTCTCCAGGCTGTATGGGAGTTGTGGCTGCAGTGTAGGGCATGTTACTCTTGCCCTTAAAGGACCTGGAACTTAAAGGGACAAGGCTTACACACATGATAGAGTGATATGATGTGTAAAATCAGTTGGTATAAAGTAATGTGCTGTGAGATGTGAGAGAAGGCCAAAGTGGGCTAGAGTAAGGTTATGAGGTTCTGAAATCCTTCTGGCGCAGGTAGCATTTAAGCAGATACTCTAGTCTCATTTTAGGCTATATGGAAGAGGAACTGTTCTCATCAACAGCATGGTATTATGTCATCTTTTAGGACTGGGTAATTCTTTAGTGACCACTACCAATGTGGTATTTCATGTTGTACAAAAATTCTGCGAAGAAATTTTTTTCAAGACTGCAGCCTGACTGCTACTGACTGAATGAGAGGCTGTAAGGAAGCATGTCTGGTAAATAAAAATGTTATATAACCGTAGGTATTATTGTAAGTAGATAGGGTAGGGGGTCCCTGGAGGAAGAGAACCAGGCATGGCTTTCTTGACATGACAGAAGCCATTTTTGGCCTAAGACATTTTGTGATCTAAGCCTAGCCATAATGCTTGCCCTTGAACAGATCTCAGTAATTAATGATCTTAAGGGCACAGAAGAATGCAGAAACATTCAAGCAAAGATAATGATATCAGTTGTAAAGGCTCCAGGTTCTGTTTCAGTGGTGAAGATTAGCCTGAAGTGCTCAACTACCAGATCAGCTGGAACCTAAGGGATGACTTTGACCTTTTCTGATCCTTCTAACTTCAATCAAATAAAATGGCTGCCCAAGCACCTTCCTGAATATGCATATACCCTTAGCTTAAAACTTCCCGGGCTTCCCTGGTGGCACAGTGGTTGAGAGTCCGCCTGCCGATGCAAGGGACACGGGTTCGTGCCCCGGTCCGGGAAGATCCCACATGCGGCGGAGCGGCTGGGCCCGTGAGCCATGGCCGCTGAGCCTGCGCGTCCGGAGTCTGTGCTCCGCAACGGGAGAGGCCATAACAGAGGCCCACATACCAAAAAAAAAAAAAATAAATAAAAATAAAAATAAATAAATAAAAAAACTTCCCCAATTTTACTGTTCCGAGAGACACTGCTTTGGGAAAGATCCCTCCTTACTTGCTGCAAATAATAATAAATCCTTCCTTCTGCTCTTCGGCCTGGTTGTGTCTTTTGGCTCAACACCCATCAAAAGGCGAACCCAGTTTTCGAGTAACATTATTATTGTTACTGAATGAGATAGAGACTGGCTTGATTGGGGGAGATATTTCTGTGATTAGTGGGAAATAAATTTTGTCTTTGGGGACTGGTTTCTGGGAGGGACATGAGAGCTAATCAGGAGTTTTATTTGGGTCTAGTAAAACACCCCCTGTATTAACTCAGGTTACTAAGATTCTTAAGAATTACTGGAATTGCTGTGTAAGTACCTGATACTAATAATAAATGTTAACATTTATTGACAGTAGTATGAGGTGTCATTTATCCTCACCAGTATTACATAGGTACTGTTGTCTCCATGATATAAGTGAGGACATTAGGGTATAGGGAGATAAAATAACTTGGTTAAGGTTTTAAAGATAGAATATAGTCACCCCTTTGTATTTGCGGGTTCTGCATCTGTGGATTCAACCGTGGATTGAAAATATTGGGAAAAAAATGCGAGAAAGTTCCAAATAGCAAAACTTGAATTTGCTGCTATTTATATAACATTTACATTGTATTAGGTGTTATTAGTAATCTAGAAATGATTTAAAGTATATAGGAGGATGTGCATATGTTATATGCAAATACTATGCCACTTTATATGAGGGACTTGAGCATCTGTGGATTTTGGTATCTATTGGGGGTCTTGGAACCAGTCCCCTGCAGATACTGAGGGAGGATTGTACTGTACATAATTTTATATGGAGATTGATAGAGAGTTCTTTGAGGCTGGAGGTGGGGTAGCAGTGGGAGTGCTACTTTTTGAAGAGGTGACAATTTAGCTAAATACTAAAGGATGAAAAGGAATAAGCCATGGGGAGAGCATTTCAAGCAGGGCAATAGCAGTTGTATAGACCCTGAGTTCAGAAAGAATTTGGTGTGTTTCGCCTAGCTGGGCTGTAGCATAGTGAGCAAGGGGGAAAGTGGTGTGAGATTAGGACAGACAGAGATAAGGGTAGAAGTCAGCTATGCAGAACCTTCGGGATTGTGGTCATATTGCTGAACACAAGTTTGTATGCCAGATGAACAGTGAGGCCAAACTAACCAATGTGAATTCAGAGCTAGGAAAGGTTTATTGCAAGGACCGTGCAAGGAGAATGGGCAGCTCCTGCTCAAAAATCCTGAACTCTGGAATCTTGTGCTTATCCCTGTTGTATCTTTTTTAAAAAAATTTATTTATTTTTGGCTGCTTTGGTTCTTCGTTGCTGTGTGTGGCTTTCTCTAGTTGCGGCAAGCAGGGGCTACTCTTTGTCGCAGTGCATGGGCTTCTCATTGCGGTGGCTTCTTGTTGCGGAGCACTGGCTTTATACACATGGGATTCAGTAGTTGTGGCATGCGGGATCTGTAGTTGTGACTCGCGGACTCTAGAGTGAAGGCTCAATAGTTGTGGCGCATGGGCTTAGCTGCTTTGTGGCACGTGGGATTTTCCCAGACCGGGGCTCGAACCTGTGCCCCCTGCATTGGCAGGGGGATTCTTAACTACTGTACCACCAGGGAAGCCCGTCACTATTGTATCTTGACTGCTCCTCCTTTGTTTCTGCATTCCCTGCCTTTTGTGAGTATCTGTTTGAATCTCCCGTTTGGAACGCAGGGGAGGCCTAGGAGGCTGCAGCCTTTTCCCTACAAATAAGAAATGGCGGTGGGGGGGGACATGGAAAGACATTTGTACCCAGGAGGACCCCACAGGGTCCTGCTTGGTTTCAGTAAATAGTTTTAATTTTATTCTAAGTACAGTGGGAAACTCTTGAAGAGTTTTTTATTTTAATTAATTTTTATTGGAGTGTGGTTGATTTACAATGTTGTGTTAGTTTCTGCTGTACAGCAAAGTGAATCAGTTATACATATATCCACTCTTTTTTAGATTCTTTTCCCATGTAGATCATTACAGAGTATTGAGTAGAGTTCCCTGTGCTCTATAGTAGGTTCTTATTAGTTACCTATTTTATACATAGTAGTGTGTATATGTCAATCCCAGTCTCCCAATTTATCCCTCCCCTCCTTTCCCCCTTGGTAACGGTAAGTTTGTTTCCTACATCTGTGACTCTATTTCTGTTTTGTAAATAAATTCACTTGTACCATTTTTTTAGTTTCCACATATAAGCAATACCACACGATATTTGTCTTTCTCGGTCTGACTTACTTCACTCAGTATGACAATCTCTAGGTCCATCTGTGTCGCTGCAGATGGCGTTATTTCATTCTTTTTTTGTGTGGCTGAGTAATATTCCACTGTATATATGTACTGCATCTTGATGGACATTTAGGTTGCTTCCATGTCCTGGCTATTGTAAATAGTGCTGCAGTGAACATTGGGGTGCATGTATCTTTTTGAATTATGGTTTTCTCTGGATATATGCCCAAGAGTGGGATTGCTGGATCATATGGTAGTTCTATTTTTAGTTTTTTAAGGAACCTCCGTACTATTCTCCATAGTGCGTTGAAGGGTTGTGTATGGTAAAATATGTAATATAAAATGTACCATTTTAACCATTTTTAAGTGTGCAGTTCAGTAGCATTAAGTACTTTCACGTTCTTGTGCAACCATTGATGTCGGCAGATGAGAGGACCTTGGTCCTTGTCCTCTTTGAAGAAAGAATTCCACAGAGAGACATTGTAAAGCAGGCACAGAGTTTATTGGAGGCACTGTATGTGCAAAGAGAACAAAGAAGCAGCTTATTTAGAGCAGGAGCAAAGTAGAAATACACACCCAGAGAAGAGTGTGGCTATCCTTCCTAATGAGGAGTGCACCAGAAAGATGATTTAAATTCCTTACATGGGGCAGTTCTTCAGGGTTTTTGTTGTCCTCTGGCCAATTATCTTGGCTATTTTCCCACATCTGACCTGTCCCAGGGCCCTATCCAACATGTGTGTGCATCTTTTAGCCAAGATGGGTTCCAGTGTGGAGGCCTCTGGGAAAATTTGACAACACATACTATGGGGGTAGTGCCCTCTCCCTTTTGACCCCTGAGGATCCTTCCTGTGCACGTGCAGCAGGGGAGGTCTCCTTGACCTCAGTAGTGATAGATGTGGTCATCTTATCTCTTTACCCCAGCAGAGCTCAGCTTCTGCCATTAATTTTACCTTGAAGTGTCAGGGAAAACAAACTACAATTTACTCCACTTGACAAACTCCAGCGGCTCAGCCCAGGAGCCCATCTACCTCCTACCTCACCATCACTGCTGTACATCTCCAGAACTTTTTCTTCATCCCAAAGTAGAGCTCTATACTCTAAACTTTATTTTTGTTTTCTTGTTTTTTGTGTTTTTTTAAATTAATTAATTAATTAATTTATTTTTGGCTGTGTTGGGTCTTCATTTCTGTGTGAGGGCTTTCTCTAGTTGCAGAAGCAGGGGCCACTCTTCATTGCGGTGCGCGGGCCTCTCACTATCGCGGCCTCTCGTTGCGGAGCAAAGGCTCCAGATGCACAGGCTCAGTAGTTGTGCCTTACGGGCCTAGTTGCTCTGTGGCATGTGGGATCTTCCCAGACCAGGGCTCGAACCCGTGTCCCCTGCATTGGCAGGCAGATTCTCAACCACTGCGCCACCAGGGAAGCCCAGTTTTCTTGGGTTTTTTTTGTGCTGTGCCACACGTCATGTGGGATCTTAGTTCCCTGACCAGGGATCCAGCCTGGCCCCCTGCAGTGGGAGTACGGAGTCATAACCACTGGACTGCCAGGAAAGTCCCTGTACTCTAAACTTTAAACCATAACTCTCCAGTCTCTCATCCCCCTAGCCACTGGTATCTACCTTTCTACTTTCTATCTCTGTATCTAACTCTTCAGGGTACCTATGTAAGTGGCATCATATAATATTTGTCTTTTTGTGTCTAGCTTCTTTAACTTAGTATCAATATAATATATATATATATATATATTTTTTTTTTTTTTTGCGGTATGCGGGCCTCTCACTGTTGTGGCCTCTCCCGTTGCGGAGCACAGGCTCCGGACACACAGGTTCCGGACGCGCAGGCTCAGCGGCCATTGCTCATGGGCCCAGCCACTCCATGGCATGTGGGGTCCTCCCGGACCGGGGCATGAACCCGTGTCCCCTGCATCGGCAGGTGGACTCTCAACCACTGCGCCACCAGGGAAGCCCTCAATATAATATCTTTAAGTTTCATCCATGTTGTAGCTTGTATCAGAATTTTATTATCTTTTAAAGCTGAATAGTATTTCATTTTGTTTATCCGTTAATCTGTTGTTTCCACCTTGCATTGTTGCAGTGAACATGGGTGTACAAGTTTCGCTTTGAGTCCCTGCTTTTGAAACTGAGCAGAACCCTCTGGGGCCCACCTGGGTACAAAAGCCCTTCCATGTCCCCCTTTTCTTACTTGCGGGGTAAAGACTTCAGCCTCTTAGACTTCCTTGAATTTTGAAGGGCAGATTCAAACGGTAATCAGGGAAGTAAGGGTATGCAGAGACAAAGGAGAAACAATCAAGAAATGGTACTGCAGCGATTAAAGCAGTATCCTGGTTCCTCATTAAGGAATATACATAATATCTTTGAACTTTTCTGCAGGAACTAAGGTCCCCACCCAGGTGGCAGACGGTTAACTTCAGGTTGAGCGCAAGATTCCTGGAACACCACCCTGTTAACCTCATCACCAACTGATCAGAAGAAAGTCACACACTCTGCAGCCGTCACCCCAAATTTTGTCTATAAAAACTTCTTCCTGAAAATCATTGGGGAGTTCAGGGTTTTTGAGCACTAGCCACCCATTCTCCTTGCTTGGCCCTATGATAAACAATTCTCTGCTCCAAACTCCCACATTTCGGTCTGTTTGTCCTTGCTGTGCATTGGATACATGAACTTGGGTTCCATAACACTTTGAGTTCTTTTGTAGTTATACCCAGAAGTGGAATAGCTGGGTCAAATGGTAATTCTGTGTTTAATTTTTTTAAGAACTGCTATACTGTTCTCCACAGCATCTGCACCATTTTGTATTCCCAAAAGCAATGTGTAAGAGTTTCAATTTCTCCACAACTGTACTAAGAGTTGTTTTTGATTTTTTTAAATTTAATTTAATTTTATTATTTTTTTTACATCTTTATTGGAGTATAATTGCTTTACAGTGGTGTGTTAGTTTCTGCTTTATAACAAAGTGAATCAGTTATACATATACATATGTTCCCATACCTCTTCCCTCTTGTGTCTCCCTCCCTCCCACCCTCCCTATCCCACCCCTCCAGGCGGTCACAAAGCACGGAGCTGATCTCCCTGTGCTATGCGGCTGCTTCCCACTAGCTATCTACCTTACGTTTGGTAGTGTATATATGTCCATGCCTCTCTCTCGCTTTGTTACACCTTACCCTTCCTCCTCCACATATCCTCAAGTCCATTCTCTAGTAGGTCTAGTAGGACACAGTCTTTATTCCTGTCTTACCCCTAGGTTCTTCATGACAGTTTTTTTTTTCTTAAATTCCATATATACGTGTTAGCATACGGTATTTGTCTCTCTCTATCTGATTTACTTCACTCTGTATGACAGACTCTAGGTCTATCCACCTCATTACAAATAGCTAAATTTCGTTTCTTTTTATGGCTGAGTAATATTCCATTGTATATATGTGCCACATCTTCTTTATCCATTCATCTGATGATGGACACTTAGGTTGTTTCCATCTCCGGGCTATTGTAAATAGAGCTGCAATGAACATTTTGGTACATGACTCTTTTTGAATTATGGTTTTCTCAGGGTATATGCCCAGTAGTGGGATTGCTGGGTCATATAAGTTCTATTTGTAGTTTTTTAAGGAACCTCCATACTGTTCTCCACAGTGGCTGTATCAATTTACATTCCCACCAACGGTGTAAGAGGGTTCCCTTTTCTCCACACCCTCTCCAGCATTTATTGTTTCTAGATTTTTTGATGATGGCCATTCTGACTGGTGTGAGATGATACTTCATTGTAGTTTTGATTTGCATTTCTCTAATGATTAGTGATGTTGAGCATTCTTTCATGTGTTTGTTGGCAGTCTGTATATCTTCTTTGGAGAAATGTCTATTTAGGTCTTCTGCCCATTTTTGGATTGGGTTATTTGTTTTTTTGTTATTAAGCTGCATGAGCTGCTTATAAATTTTGGAGATTAATCCTTTGTCAGTTGCTTCATTTGCAAATATTTTCTCCCATTCTGAGGGTTGTCTTTTTGTCTTGTTTATGGTTTCCTTTGCTGTGCAAAAGCTTTTAAGTTTCATTAGGTCCCATTTGTTTATTTTTGTTTTTATTTCCATTTCTCTAGGAGGTGGGTCAAAAAGGATCTTGCTGTGATTTATGTCATAGAGTGTCCTGCCTATGTTTTCCTCTAAGAGTTTGATAGTTTCTGGCCTTACATTTAGGTCTTTAATCCATTTTGAGCTTATTTTTGTGTGTGATGTTAGGGAGTGATCTAATCTCATACTTTTACATGTAGCTGTCCAGTTTTCCCAGCACCACTTATTGAAGAGGCTGTCCTTTCTCCACTGTACATTCCTGCCTCCTTTATCAAAGATAAGGTGACCATATGTGCGTGGGTTTATCTCTGGGCTTTCTATCCTGTTCCATTGATCTATCTTTCTGTTTTTGTGCCAGTACCATACTGTCTTGATTACTGTAGCTTTGTAGTATAGTCTGAAGTCAGGGAGCCTGATTCCTTCAGGTCGATTTTTCATTCTCAAGATTTCTTTGGCTATTTGGGGTCTTTTGTGTTTCCATACAAATTGTGAAATTTTTTGTTCTAGTTCTGTGAAAAATGCCAGTGGTAGTTTGATAGGGATTGCATTGAATCTGTAGATTGCTTTGGGTAGTAGAGTCATTTTCACAATGTTGATTCTTCCAATCCAAGAACATGGTATATCTCTCCATCTATTTGTATCATCTTTAATTTCTTTCATCAGTGTCTTATAATTTTCTGCATACAGGTCTTTTGTCTCCTTAGGTAGGTTGATTCCTAGATATTTTATTCTTTTTGTTGCAATGGTAAATGGGAGTGTTTTCTTGATTTCACTTTCAGATTTTTCATCATTAGTGTATAGGAATGCCAGAGATTTCTGTGCATTAATTTTGTATCCTGCTACTTTAGCAAATTCATTGATTAGCTCTAGTAGTTTTCTGGTAGCATCTTTAGGATTCTCTATGTATAGTATCATGTCATCTGCAAAGAGTGACAGCTTTACCTCTTCTTTTCCGATTTGGATTCCTTTTATTTCCTTTTCTTCTCTGATTGCTGTAGCTAAAACTTCCAAAACTGTGTTGAATAAGAGTGGTGAGAGTGGGCAACCTTGTCTTGTTCCTGATCTTAGTGGAAATGGTTTCAGATTTTCACCATTGAGGACGATGTTGGCTGTGGGTTTGTCATATATGGCCTTTATTATGTTGAGGAAAGTTCCCTCTATGCCTGCTTTCTGCAGCGTTTTTATCATAAATGGGTGTTGAATTTTGTCGAAAGCTTTCTCCGCATCTATTGAGATGATCATATGGTTTTTCTCCTTCAATTTGTTAATATGGTGTATCACGTTGATTGATTTGCGTGTCTTGAAGAATCCTTGCATTCCTGGAATAAACCCCACTTGATCATGGTGTATGATCCGTTTAATGTGCTGTTGGATTCAGTTTGCTAGTATTTTGTTGAGGATTTTTGCATCTATGTTCATCAGTGATATTGGCCTGTAGTTTTCTTTCTTTGTGACATCCTTGTCTGGTTTTGGTATCAGGGTGATGGTGGCCTCGTAGAATGAGTTGGGGAGTGTTCCTCCCTCTGCTATATTTTGGAAGAGTTTGAGAAGGATAGGTGATAGCTCTTCTCTAAATGTTTGATAGAATTCGCCTGTGAAGCCATCTGGTCCTGGGCTTTTGCTTGTTTGAAGATTTTTAATCAGTTTCAATTTCAGTGCTTGTGATTGGTCTGTTCATATTTTCCATTTCTTCCTGATTCAGTCTTGGCAGGTTGTGCCTTTATAAGAATTTGTCCGTTTCTTCCAGGTTGTCCATTTTATTGGCATAGAGTTGCTTGTAGTAATCTCTCATGATCTTTTGTATTTCTGCAGTGTCAGTTGTTACTTCTCCTTTTTCATTTCTAAATCTATTGATTTCAGTCTTCTCCCTTTTTTCTTGATGAGTCTGGCTAATGGTTTATCAATTTTGTTTATCTTCTCAAAGAACCAGCTTTTAGTTTTATTGATCTTTGCTATCATTTCCTTCATTTCTTTTTCATTTATTTCTGATCTGATTTTTATGATTTCTTTCCTTTTGCTAACTTTGGGATTTTTTGTGTTCTTGTTTCTCTAATTGCTTTAGGTGCAAGGTTAGGTTGTTTATTCGAGATGTTTCCTGTTTCTTAAGGTAGGATTGGATTGCTATAAACTTCCCTCTTGGAACTGCTTTTGCTGCATCCCATAGGTTTTGGGTCATCATATCTCCATTGTCATTTTTTTCTAGGTAGTTTTTAATTTCCTCTTTGATTTCTTCAGTGATCACTTTGTTATTAAGTAGTGTATTGTTTAGTCTCGATGTGTTTGTATTTTTTACAGATCGTTTCCTGTAATTGATATCTAGTCTCATAGCATTGTGGTCGGAAAAGATACTTGATACAATTTCAATTTTCTTAAATTTACCGTGGCTTGATTTGTGACCCAAGATATGATCTATCCTGAAGAATGTTCCATGAGCACTTGAGAAAAATGTGTATTCTGTTGTTTTTGGATGGAATGTCCTATAAATATCAATTAAGTCCATCTTGTTTAATGTATCATTTAAAGCTTGTGTTTCCTTATTTATTTTCATTTTGGATGATCTGTCCATTGGTGAAAGTGGGGTGTTAAAATCCTCTACTATGAATGTGTTACTGTCGATTTCCCCTTTTATGGCTGTTAGTATTTGCCTTATGTATTGAGATGCTCCTATGTTGGGTGCATAAATATTTACAATTGTTATATCTTCTTCTTGGATCGATCCCTTGATCATTATGTAGTGTCCTCCTTTGTCTCTTCTAATAGTCTTTATTTTAAAGTCTATTTTTTCTGATATGAGAATTGCTACTCCAGCTTTCCATTTGCATGAAATATCTTTTTCCATCCCCTTACTTTCAGTCTGTATGTGTCTCTAGGTCTGAAGTGGGTCTCTTGTAGACAGCATATATATGGGTCTTGTTTTTGTATCCATTCAGCCAATCTGTGTCTTTTGGTGGGAGCATTTAGTCCATTTACATTTAAGGTAATTATCAATATGTATGTTCCTATTCCCATTTTCTTAATTATTTTGGGTTCGTTATTGTAGGTCTTTTCCTTCTCTTGTGTTTCTTGCCTAAAAAGTTCCTTTAGCAGTTGTTGTAGAGCTGGTTTGGTGGTGTTGAACTCTCAGCTTTTGCTTGTCTGTAAAGGTTTTAATTTCTCCATCAAATCTGAATGAGATCCTTGCTGGGTAGAGTAATCTTGGTTGCAGGTTTTTCTCCTTCATCACTTTAAATATGTCCTGCCAGTCCTTTCTGGCTTGCAGAGTTTCTGCTGAAAGATCAGCTGTTAACCTTATGGGGGTTCCCTTGTGTGTTATTTGTTGTTTTTCCCTTGCTGCTTTTAATATGTTTTCTTTGTATTCAATTTTTGACAGTTTGATTAATATGTGTCTTGGTGTATTTCTCCGTGGATTTATCCTGTATGGGACTCTGTGTGCTTCCTGGACTTGATTATTTCCTTTCCCATATTAGGGAAGTTTTCAACTATAATCTCTTCAAATATTTTCTCAGTCCCTTTCTTTTTCTCTTCTTCTTCTGGAACCCCTATAATTCGAATGTTGGTGTGTTTAATGTTGTCCCAGAGGTCTCTGAGACTATCCTCAGTTCTTTTAATTCTTTTTTCTTTATTCTGCTCTGCAGTAGTTATTTCCACTATTTTATCTTCCAGGTCACTTATCCGTTCTTCTGCCTCAGTTATTTTGCTATTGATCCCATCTAGAGTATTTTTCATTTCATTTATTGTGTTGTTCATCATTGTTTGTTTCATCTTTAGTTCTTCTAGGTCCTTGTTAACTGTTTCTTGCATTTTGTCTATTTCCAAGATTTTGGATCATCTTTACTATCATTATTCTGAATTCTTTTTCAGGTAGACTGCCTAGTTCCTCTTCATTTGTTAGGTCTGGTGGGTTTTTATCTTGCTCCTTCATCTGCTGTGTGTTTTTTTGTCTTCTCATTCTGCTTATCTTACTGTGTTTTGGGTCTCCTTTTTGCAGGCTGCAGGTTCGTAGTTCCCGTTGTTTTTGGTGTCTGTCCCCATTGGCTAAGGTTGGTTCAGTGGGTTCTTTAGGCTTCCTGGTGGAGGGGACTAGTGCCCGGTGTTCAGGTGGATGAGGCTGGATCTTGTCTTTCTGGTGGGCAGGTCCACGTCTGGTGGTGTGTTTTGGGGTGTCTATGGACTTACTATGATTTTAGGCAGCCTGTGTGCTAATGGGTGGGGTTGTAGTCCTGTCTTGCTACTTGTTTGGCATAGGATGTCCAGCACTGTAGTTTGCTGGTTGTTGAGTGAAGCTGGGTGCTGGTGTTGAGATGGAGATCTCTGGGAGATTTTCGCCATTTGATATTATGTGAAGCTGGGAGGTCTCTTGTGGACCAGTGTCCTGAAGTTGGCTCTCCCACCTCAGAGGCAGCAGCACCAAGAGCCTTTCATCCACACGGCAGCAGCACCAAGAGCAGCACCAAGAGCCTTTCATCCACACAGCTCAGAATAAAAGGGAGAAAAAGTAGAAAGAAAGAATTAGTAGAAGTAGAAAGAAAGAAATAAAGAAAGAAAGGATGGAGGGAGGGAGGGAGGAAGGAAGGAATGAGGGAAGGAAAGAAAAAAGATAAGGTAAAATAAAATAAGATAAAATATAATAAAGTTATTAAAATAGAAAAATAATTATTAAGAGAAAAAAAAACGGACGGATAGAACCCTAGGACAAATGGTGGAAGCAAAGCTATACAGACAAAGTCTCACACAGAAGCATATACATACACAGTCACAAAAAGAGGAGAAGGGGAAAAAATCATAAATCTTGCTGTCAAAGTTCACCTCCTCAAGCTGGGATGATTCGTTGTCTAAAGGAGGGAAGGAAGGAAAGAAAGAATGAAGATAAAGTAAAATAAAGTTATTAAAATAAAAAGTAATTATTAAGGAAAAAATTAAGAAAAAAACGGACGGATAGAACCCTTGGACAAATGGTGGAAGCAAAGCTATACAGACAAAATCTCACACAGAAGCATACACATACACACTCACAAAAAGAGGAAAAGGGGAAAAAATCATAAATCTTGCTCTCAAAGTCCGCCTCCTCAATTTGGGATGATTCGTTGTCTATTCAGGTATTCCACAGATGCAGGTACATCAGGTTGATTGTGGAGCTTTAATCCGCTGCTTCTGAGGCTGCTGGGAGAGATTTCCCTTTCTCTTCTTTGTTCTCACAGCTCCAGGGGCTCAGCTTTGGATTTGGCGCCGCCTCTGCGTGTAGGTCGCCGGAGGGCGTCTGTTTTTTGCTCAGACAGGACGAGGTTAAAGGAGCCGCTGATTCAGGGGCTCTGGCTCACTCAGGCCGGGAGAAGGGAGGGGTACGGAGTGTGGGGCGGTCCTGCGGCGGCAGAGGCCGGCGTGACGTTGCACCAGCCTGAGGCGCGCCGTCTGTTCTCCCGGGGGAGTTGTCCCTGGATCCCGGGACCCTGGCAGTGGCGGGCTGCACAGGCTCCCCGGAAGGGGTGTGTGGATAGTGACCTGTGCTCGCACTCAGGCTTCTTGGTGGTGGCAGCAGCAGCCTTAGCATCTCATGCCCGTCTCTGGGGTCTGCGCTGTTAGCCGTGGCTCGCGCCTGTTTCTTGGAGCTCCTTTAAGCAGCATTCTTAATCCTCTCTCCTCGCACACCAGGAAACAGAGGGAAGAAAAAATCTCTTGCATCTTCAGCAGGTCCAGACTTTTCCCCGGACTCCCTCCTGGCCAGCCGCAGCGCACTAATCCCCTGCAGGCTGTGTTCACGCCACCAACCCCAGTCCTCTCCCTGGGATCCGACCAAAGCCCGAGCCTCAGCTCCCAGCCCCACCCGCCCTGCGGTTGAGCAGACAAGCCTCTTGGGCTGGTGAGTGCTGGTTGGCACCAATCCTCTGTGCGGGAATCTCTCTGCTTTGCCCTCTGCAACCCCTGTGGCTGCGCTCTCCTCCGCGGCTCCGAAGCTTCCCCCTCCGCCACCTGCAGTCTCTGCCCGTGAAGGGGCTTCCTAGTGTGTGGAAACCTTTCTTCCTTCACAGCTCCCTCCCACTGGTGCAGGTCCTGTCCCTGTCCTTTTGTCTCTGTTTATTCTTTTTTCTTTTGCCCTACCCAGGTACGTGGCGTGTTTCTTGCCTTTAGGGAGGTCTGAGGTCTTCTGCCAGCATTCAGTTGGTGCTCTGCAGGAGTTGCTCCACGTGTAGATGTATTTCTGGCGTATCTGTGGGGAGGAAGGCGATCTCTGCGTCCTACTCCTCTGCCGTCTTCCCAGAAGCCTCGGCAATTTCTCTGATTTTTTTTTTTTAATAATTGCTGTAGGGGAAGGAAAAAACCTTTTCAGCTACCTTCTTAGGTTCAGTGCCCAGGGCTCTGCAAACTAAACTGACAAAAGATCGATCAACTGGAGAAAAAGGTTTTTTTCATGTGCAAATGGTGGGCATCACAGAAATGAAATGAAAGCACCAAAGAAGTAGTTAGTGCTGAGAGCTTATATACCATTTAAACAAAGAGCCATAAATTGTGGAAATGTGACAAGACAAAGGAAAAGGAGTCTGAGCTTCTGGAGGTAGTAAATTGTGGGAAGGTGAATAAATGGGGGAAACTAATGGAAGATAAGGTTTCTTTTAGTAAGGTGTATTTGTTCAGATTTATCTCAGCATCTGTGCCTTGTCTCCTGTGAGAAGAGTGTTCTCACCTTTCTCATAGGTAATTCATGTCTTGCTTTTAGGCAGAAAAGGGGAGTACAGGGAGGCCTTCCTGCATCTGTTATTTCTCAGTTACCTTCAGCTCAAAATAATCCTTATACCAAAGTGGCATATTTTGGGTTGGCATGTTCTGATGCCCTTCATAGCCATGCTGATGGGTGTGAAGTGGTATTTCATTGTGGTTTTAATTTGCATTTCCCTAAGGATTAGTGATTTGAGCATCTTTTCATGTGCTTATTGACAATTTGCATATCTCCTTTGGAGAAATTTAAATTGTGACTATTCAAATCATGACTTGTTTTGCTGAGGACAATGGCTTGAAGTGGGGTTGGAGAGGAATCTGGGAAACCACTTGAGAAGTAGCTGCAGGAATTCAGTTGGAGATGATGGTACTTGGACCACACTCTCTTGCCCTTCTTCAAATCTAGTGCTCTACAGATACTTCATTTTAAGTGTGTCTCCTCTCCTTAATTCTTCTACCTTTGGGCCACATGGTGTGTAATTTCTTTTTCTTTTTTTCCCCTTAAATATTTAGTAGGTATGTTACCTACTTGTTTTAATTTAATTAAATTAATTTATTATTTTTTTTTTATTGGGGTATAGTTGTTTTACAATGTTGTGTTAGTTTCTACTGTACAGCAAAGTGGAGTTCCCTGTGCTATATGGCATGTTCTTATTAGTTATCTGTTTTATACATTTTAGTGTATATATGTCAATCCTAGTCTCCCAGTTCATCCCCCCCACCTCGCTTTTCCCTCTTGGTGTCCATACGTTTGTTCTCTACATCTGTGTCTCTATTTCGGTGTGTAATTTTCTTTTGTAATTTCTGCAGTTGGATTGATCTTGGATGGCCTTGGCCTACAGTGGCTTGAAGCAGGATTTCGGTTCCTGGCCAGAGATTGAGGTCAGGCAGCGGCAGTGAGAGTGCTGAATCCTAGCCACTGTACCACCAGGGACCAGTGGCCAGTGACAAGGCCCTGGCCTGTCAGCTGTGTAGAAATGAATTTCCACATAGAGATGGAAAGTAGTGAAGCAAGTAAAGTGTTTATTAGGAGGAAAAAGAGTACAGTACGTGTGGATAGATGCATGGGTGGGCTCAGAGAGAGAGTCATGCCCTTGTGGCAGTTTGAATCACTTTTATGGGGCATTTCTTCTGGGTTTCCTTTGGCCAGTCATCTTGCTTTGCCTGGTTCTGAGTCCGTATTAGGTATATCTCAGGGTCATCCCATGTGTGATGCACATCTCTTAGCCAAGGTGGATTCTAGCTAAGAGGCCTATGGGTAGTTGATATCACTGTGGGGTGGTGCCCCCTCCGTTTTTGACCTCCAAGGAGTCTTTCTGCTCATGTGTAGTCAGGGAGGTCTCCTTGACTTTGAGAATAAGGAATATATGGTCTTTCATCCCTTATCTGGGCAGGGCCCAGCCTCCTCCATCATCCTGCTTTTATGGAGTTTCTGTCCACAGGGGAGAAACTGTTCAGCCTGGGGTCCATCTGTCTCCCACCACAGGATGAGAAATTTCCCCTGGGAGTCCTAAAAATATTCAGAAGTCTCTCTTAGGTCAAAATAATAATGATGATGAAGGTGATAAATTTACTGAACCAAAACTTGGGTCCGCCTGTGTGCAGTAAAGCCAAGCCAGTCTGCTGACACTGGGTTGTCGGAAGGGGAAGCACAGTGTTTATTGTAAGGCGCCATAGAAGGAGTCTGGGACAGCTAATACACAAAAAGCCTGTTTTCAGGGAGAAGTGTTTTTTTTTTTTTTTTTTTTTTAAGGACATGGAGGAATTTTTTTAAAATTAATTAATTAATTTTTGGCTGTGTTGGGTCACCGTTGCAGTGCATGGGCTTCTCATTGCTGTGGCTTCTCTTGTTGCAGAGCATGGGCTCTAGGCATGTGGGCTCAGTAGTTGTGGCTCGCGGGCCCTAGAGCGCGGACTCAGTAGCTGTGGTGCACGGGCTTAGTTGCTCCGCGGCATGTGGGATCTTCCCGGACCAGGGCTGGAACCCATGTCCCCTCCATTGACAGGGGATTCTTAACCACTGTGCCATCAGGGAAGCCCAGGGAGAAGTTTTTATAGGCAAAATTTAGGGTGAGAGCTGTGTGGTGTGTGACTTCCTTCTGATTGGTTGGGGGTGAGGTAACAGGGTGGTCTTCCACAAATTTTGTGCTCAGACTGAAGTTACTGTCTTCCAACTGGGTGGGGACTTTAGTTCCTGAAGAAGAACTCAGAGGCGTGTTACGTTCATTCCTTGGGGAGGAACCAGAACCTTGCCCTGTTACTGCACTATGGTTTCTTGACTGCTCCTTTGTTTCTGCATTCTCTCACTTCCCTAATTAGCGACTGTTTGAATATGTCCTTTGGTACTCAGGGAAGGTCTAGGAGGGTGAATGAAGCCTATTTCCTAAAAACAAGAAACGGGACACAGAAAGGATTTGTACCCAGGAGGCCCACACAGGGTCTTGCTCCATTTCAATAATGATTTTATTTTTGCCTTTAAAAACTCCAGTTGTTACTTGGGACATATTTGAAGTTTTATTTTTTTAAGTGATTAGTAGGAAATTAATATAGTGGCCTAGAAGTTAGGATTTAAAAGTTTTTGGATTTTAGACTATTTTGGTGGAGGAAGAACTCTAATAAATAATCTGCTGGATGGTAGCCATAAGTTCTCAACGACAGTGTAGGCCTTTTAGGCTTCTAGTTATTGTCTCCATCCTGATCTAGGTGGCCTTCCAGGAGCTGGACCAGTACTTGAAACACAAAGAAAAACTGGGGAGGTTCAAAGTGCATGTTCTATGCCATTTGCAACTTTGAACATTGCACAGAAAGGAGAGATAATAAACTTTCCCTTTTCTTTCTCCTTCCTAAAGATTGAGTCTAAGAATTATTTCTCTTTAAAAGCACTAAAGTACATTACCTTTAGTTGCTAAAGAATTCAAAAACTTCTTGTCTGCTTTTTTTCTATACGAAACCACAGAAATATCTCTTAGAGAACAGAACAGTATATTCATGTTAATCCTAGGGACTGAAGTGGTCCCAGTGGAAATTGCTTTCTATTCAGTCCACCCCCACCCCTGCCTAGTAAATGCAGGGCCTAGCCCACCCTGGCAGGAATGACTTGTGTTCCAGCAGAGATCCCTTGTTTTCTCTCTCTCTAACCCCTTCCCCTTCAAAGTCATTATAGGTAGGCACAGGTAGGAATCCTGTGTCATATCTGATGAACTGACTTGTAACATTGAAATTAGTGGCCCTTCCTGTAGCTGTCGTTGCTGTTTAATGAAGCAATTTGCGATTTGGACAAACTTTGCTATACATTGGAATAAAATAGGACTCTTCAAAAAATACTGATGCCTGGCTCTGAGCTCCAGGCATTCTAATTTAATTGATATGGGGTGTGACCCAGCATCGGGATTAAAAAAAAAACAACACAACAAAACTCTCCACGCGGTTTTAATGTGAAATATTCCCTGAGAAGAGACCAAAGGCAGAATTGTATCCTTGTTGGAATTTTAGTCACCTCTGCTGGGCTTGCTTGGAATTGCTTGTGGAAGTGAACCCTTAGGTAGAACAGTTTTCAGGTTGTCTTGTGTCACAGCAGAGAATCCTCATGGGCCATTGAACTGCTCAGCTCTTTGTCAGGCATAAGCTGGCTCTGGGCCATCTTTTCAACTTAGAGAAGGCTTCAGGCTATCCTTTCTTCCTGGTAGCTCCCACACTCACTTTATTCCTTCGTGTCCTTTTGTAGTTCTGTAATATCGCATGGGGTTAATTGCTCCCAACTTCTCACCTCTTTGCTATTCCCAAAGACAAACCTTTTTACAGTAAATATTTTACTCATCTCCACAGAAAAACATATAAGGAACACAAGCAAGTTATTGATACAAAGCATATAAATTTCTTACTGTAGAGTCCCTGTAAAAGTTCCTGACTTCCTCCTGCGATGGCCTGCTTTAATTTTGTTGAGGGCAGTGGTGAGCAGACACATTCCATGTAGAGTCAAGCCTATGAAGACCTTTGATGAAAGCCTCTTTTCTGAATCTGATGGTACAGTTGGGTAATATACAGTCAATATAGAGCAATAAGGGGCTCTTTATTTAATGTTTGCAGCTTAGATCTTTGGGTCCCTCACACTGAGAAACACTAGGTTTAAACTAGGCCTCCTTGTTCCCTGGGATTTATTACTTTGAGGGCATATCCTCCTCAGCTGTGCTTCTGCCTTGTCCACTACCAGTGTTTTCTCTCTGTGTCTGGTTTTGGTACTGCCACTCACACGTTAAGCAAAGTTTGTGTTCATAATGGTGAGCAGCCTGTCATTCTTAATCTTGTACCTACTTAGAAGGATTTTACCTCTTACCATCAGGCTCCCTGTTTGACTATTTTCCTCCACTAGCCACCCCTGCTTCCTTACCCACGAATCTCCTGTTCTCTGCCTGATGCCATTTACAGTTTAGAGAGTTGTCACTTTATTGTAGAGTTTTGTAAAACCTAGGAGTTCTAATAGGACTGGGTTTAAGGACCCTTTTAAAGGAAAGGAGAGACCCTGAATGGAGATGGAGATTCCGAATTTGTGGACTTGTAGCCCTTGCCAGAGTTTGGGCAAGTGAAGTCAGTGGACCTGGCTAAAAATCTTAGGCAGGCTAACCACTCAAACAAAGCCTTAATTTAATCATCTCTAAAGTGGGAATAACAACAACATTTTTCTTCTGAGGTTATGCAAATATTAAATGAAGTAACCTTTGTGAAGTGTTTATTTCAGAGCTAGGCCCATGATAAGGACTCAGCACTCGTTCACTGCTGCAGTTTGTGCTGCTCCTGTTTTATTGGCATTGCTGTAAAAGAGGGGCGGTGGTTAAGAGCCTGAGCTTTGAATCCTCTTTCTCAACGGTATCTAGTTGTTGGACCTTGGGCAAGTTATTTAATGTCTCTTCGCTTCAGTGTTTTCACCTGTTTAAGTGAGAATATTAGTGTGGGATGTTGTGAAGATTAAATAAGTTAATTCATGTAAGGAGCTTAGAGCAGAGTCTGGTAAAGTAAGTGATTGTAGTAATGATTGTTGATGTTATTTAATTGAAGTATGCTCTGTCCTTCTGGTTTTCAGTCTCTCCCTTTTTGGTCTTGGATAGGTATGGTAACCTAGAGCTTTCTCAGCTGTCATTTTAACCTTCATTTGCCAAAATACCTTCAAGTCTATGTTCTCGATTCTCTGGTGATGTCACTTTTCTGGCTTTGTTGTCATGCCACCTTTAGAACCCTGTTCCGACTGCTTCAGGACAGATTCCCAGTTGACTTTTACACTGAGTGCTGGGTCAGATAATCTAGCACTCAGGTCAAACTTGAAAAGACATAGGAGCCTGTAAAGATTTATAAAAGAGTACATTTAACATACATTTATCAAAGAATGTTTTAAAATTTTGCTTGAGAATCCAGAATTTCTACTTTCTGAACTCAAATGTAAAAATCTTTGTAGAAAAAGATATTAGGTAACGTTTACCTTACTTTGCTAAGCAAAGTTTAGTAAAATCCAGTATTGATATTAATGGTTTTGTTTCAATGAGATCTGAGGGGGTTTATTGTGTGCATGGTAACTAAAGAAAAAAGCAGAAGTGGAAGAAAATTAGAAAATGAGTTAATTCCTAATTTTTAATACTGTTATTAGTTTACCATAGTAATTAATATACCCAGTTAGTGGTGTAGTTATGCTTGTAGTGAGGTTTGGCAGGATGAGTACACTTCATCAAGAGTAGATTGGTGTTCTTCAGACCTTGGAGCTCCAGGATTTATTAGACGCGTGTCGGGGACTACGTAGCCGGGTGGGGGAAAGTAAGAGTGGTCATTTTCTGAACAAGAATTGGCAGGGCAGGAGGTCCCCCACTTACACATACCTCAGCACACATGCATCTGCTAGAGAAGCTTTGATTGTATGTATTTTGTTTTGATATTTTGCATAAGATTATTGAGTAAATACTTTATTTTATTTAAAAAAAGGTTTGAAAGCAGCTATGCTGGAAAGCAAATTTCTAGGGCAAAACATGGTTTTCCTACTGCCTAGCATATATGCTGACTCATAAATATGTGTTGAAAATGATTGAGTGCTTCACCTTTATTGATACTGTATTCATTTCTAGTCTTATTATCCTCAAACTAGATTTTTTTAGTTCACTGATTATACTCTATTAAGTGGGTTAGAATTAGCATGTTTTATTTGACCATACTACTCTAGGAAGTTAAAAAGTTCTTAAGATTATTTTCATTAAGCTGTTAAATGCACTTTTTGACTCCAGGTATATTTCTTCCTAACGAATTTTACTCCATTAGACGTAATTGAAGAGTTTTCTTCACTGGACACTTTGGTGATTCATGCACATTGTTACTGTCCAGGTGTTTGAAGATTCCATGATGGTCATTACCTTTCTCTTTTTTAAAAAACTGAAGTATATAACCTTTCAATTTTTCCTTAAATTATAAAAATTATAAATTTTATAAATTATAAAAATACCTGCATTATTTAAAATTTAGAATTGTAAATTGTAAATTTGGAAAGGTAAAAAAAAATTTCTACCTGTTTTAGCACATGTCATGTCTGGTATAAACTTAAAAGTGTGAACTTAGAAATTACAACTTATTTTTCAACTTAAGATTGGATGCTTTTTAAGATTATCTC
Organism: Tursiops truncatus; assembly: GCF_011762595.2. Taxonomy (NCBI): domain Eukaryota; kingdom Metazoa; phylum Chordata; class Mammalia; order Artiodactyla; family Delphinidae; genus Tursiops; species Tursiops truncatus. The sequence goes on along the minus strand of NC_047042.1, from coordinate 30,295,698 downwards.
ATTGCCATTAGTAGTATTTTCTAGTGACATTTTCAAATACTGGCATTCTTATTTATATTGTGGGTTTTGTTTTTGGTTTTGTTTTTTTTAAAGTCAGACAGCCTTTTTCATCTTCCAGTCTGTTTCACCTTTCCTTATTTCTTACTTTCATTTTGGCATCAACCTCTTTTTTCTTTTTAAAGGAGGAGGAGGAGGAATTGCTTTTACACATTTAGGTTGGTGACCTCTATTTGAATGGGCTGAGATCTGCTATAAATCTTATATATCCATAGTTTTAGTTACAAATGATAAGAAGTCATTCAAAGAATTTTGTGACCATGGTGGCATTTCTTTCAGGTAGTTTTAATGAATTGACATTTATTTCTAGTTTAAATTGTTGAAGAGCTATGTAAATGGAGCTGATAAAAGACCCAGAAGCTTATTTAGTGGTAGAGAAAGTTATCAAAGAAGTTGATCCAGTTCCGAATAAAAACTGTTTGTAGAATCTCTTCTTATCTATCATTGTCTATTCTGTTACTGATGCAGGTTAAGACTAATCACCTTTTTTCTTCTCAATTTTACAGAGTTAATTGAGAGTTGGAGGCAACCTTGCTGAAGATGAAGAATATACATTAGAGGAGAAGATTTTTTTCTTTTTTCTTTGAAAAGTCTTGATTGTTTGGTGGCTTGCCTCTAGTTACCGTTTTTCAATTGAGTCTGTTTGCTTCATCAGAAATGATTTTTACAATCTCAAGAAAAAATATGTCCCAGAAATTGAGTTTACTGTTGCTTATATTTGGACTCATTTGGGGATTGATGTTACTGCACTATACTTTTCAACAACCAAGACATCAAAGCAGTGTCAAGTTACGTGAACAAATACTAGATTTAAGCAAAAGATACGTTAAAGCTCTAGCAGAGGAAAATAAGAACACAGTGGATGTCGAGAATGGCGCTTCTATGGCAGGATATGGTAAGATAATGGTAGAATATTCCTAGTTTTCTCCTCTTCATCCTGTCCCCATTTAAAGATAGTCATGGAAATCCAACTCACTACTTCATGCACAGGTGTTCCCAAAGTAACTTTATCTTGACTTTTTATTATTAAAAATTTCAAATGTACTGAAAAATAGAAACATGATAAATACCCATATATCCATCACTTAGATTTTAACAATTTAAACATCTTGCAATATTTGTTTTCTCCAATTTTTGGAGACTATTTAAATTAAAAATTGTGACATTTCACTGCTAGATATTTCCATGTGTATCTCTAAAATAATGACTTTTTTCTACATAATTAGTATTTTTATTGATGTTTTATCGTGTAGATATGATTGAATCATTAGCCACTTGGTTGAACTCAATTTCCTGGTCTCCCCTGCCTCCCCCAACTGAAAAGCCCTAACCCTCTAATGGCAGGGTTGGTCTTTCTGACATGGCGAACCCCCATTCTGAGTTATCTCAGCACGAACTATCTAGGGGCCCACCATGAATAACAAAGACAATCAGTCAGGAACTTCCAGGCTTTTGGAGGCTACCTCCCAGGAACCTGGGACAAAGGCCAGCCGAATTCTTTATTACATAGTATCAGTGTCTATTTTTTTTGGTATATATTAGTATATTTAGGTCTTTTCTCTTGGGCTGGTCAGATTCTCTAGAGAAGAACTTCCAGTCTCTTGCAGGATGTATATGCCTCCAGGTGTGTGGGATCTGAATGGGAGGAAAAGGGTTGGGGAGGAGGGGTAGCCTCAGCACTCACTATGTGAATTTCACTTACTTCCCCAGTTTTCAGTTTGGTGCCCAGGCCCTTAAATGTTTTACTGGCTTCCAAAAACACATCTCAGATTTTCTGCAATGATGGAGGGGCTGTTGTCTAGTTTGGAGTGGTAAAAAAAGTTTAGAAATCAAATTGCTTTATAGATAAATTTTCACCCATTCCTTCTGTTTTTGGTCCCCTTTTCACCCTGTTTTCATTGGTACCTGGTGCAGCTGTTTCTGGGCCTTTTCGGGGTGGGCTTCTGTGGAGAAAAATGAATTGCTGTTTGATTTTTCTTATTTTTTCAGTTTCTTTTTGGTTTCTCTTTTAATATCCAAGTTTTTCAGGTCTGCTAAATCAGTTAACACTCATCCATATGCTTTCCAGCTTCTGGAGTTCTGTTGCTGTTGTCTCCTCTCTTGCTATCTTTGTTTTGGCCCCATAGATTTATGCTTTTTTAAAAAAAGAGAAAAAAACACCTTTACTATTTCGGTAGGGTAGCCACAGTCAGCAGAGGTTAAGTGCCTTGGTTGAGTTTACCATCTTTATCTGGGAATGCCCAAGACACTTTCTGTTTTTTCTTCTCCCACTTATGATGGTGTCTTTGAAGTGACGAGGGTTAGTCTGCATTGGCTCTTGAGGATCAAATATCGATGACTACAGATGAAGGAGTTGGTGTAAACGGAGATGGAGGTACTTGTGGCAGATACACATGTAGTAGATGTTATACTGTTTTGCATTCTGCTTAGTCCAAGGACACTGATAGAAACAATGAAGAAGCAATTCTTTTGGAACAAGAGAAATACTTGGAAAAAAATTCTTTCTGCTTGAACAAAATAACTGTGATATTTTAAAAGGTAGCTGTTCTATGCTGCCCAGCTGTGTATAACAGCTCAGTTTTGAAAGCAAAATGAGACTCATATACACATGGTATCCTATAAACTGTATTTTAAAATTTAATGTATGGTGGAGATATTTCAATATCAGTGAATATATGCCTGCATCATTTAATGGCCACACGGTATTTAACCAATTCCCTGAAATGTTTTTTGCTTATTTCTGATTATAAAAAAATTATTATAAGCATTCAAATATTATAGAAATGTACAACATAGATAAGTAAAAGTAGAGCAGAGAGAGAGAATGTCAGTTAATTTGGCGTATATCGGGGATAGCACACTTTTTCTTATAGGGCTAAATAGTAAATATTTTCAGCTTTGTGGGTCATGTGGTCTCCTTTTCAATAAATGAACATGGCTATGTTCCAGTAAAACTTTTTTACAAAGACAGGCAGCCAACCAGCCGTAGTTTGCAGACACATTGTTCGTCAAGCACATTGTTTTATTTTGAAAATGGGATTGTACTACATATACTAGTTTGCAGCTTATTTGTTTTCACTTAATTGTTGTAGATATCTTTCCATGTTATTACAGATAGGTCTGTCTCATCTTTTTAATGACTTAACGTTGTTTCATTTTATAAATATTCCTTTTTTTCTGCTTATTCTGTAGTAATGGATAATTTATTGGTAACCTTGTGTGCTGGATTTAGTGCTGTGATATATGTGTATCTGTGTATATGAAGTATATGTGTGAGTGATAAATGTGTGGACATTTTATGTTTGTGTGAATGTTTCAGAAGGATAGATTTCCTCAAGGTGGAATTTTTTTGGCTGAAGGCATGTTAAATTTAATAGACACTTGTCAGATTGCCCTCCAGGGTGGCTCTACCGGCCCTACTAGCATTCTCCCAGCAGAGTGAAAGTGCCGGTTTCTTTCTTTCTTATTTTTTAATAGATTTATTTATTTATTTATTTATATTTATTTATTTATGGCTGCATTGGGTCTTCATTGCTGTGCTTGGGCTTTCTCTAGTTGTGGCGAACGGGGGCTACTCTTTGTTGCGGTGCGCAGGCTTCTCATTGCAGTGGCTTCTCTTGTTGGGGAGCTTGGGCTCTAGCCGTGCGGGCTTCAGTAGTTGTGGCTTGCGGGCTCTAGAATGCATGCTCAGTAGTTGTGGCGCACGGGCTTAGTTGCTCCGCAGCATGTGGGATCTTCCTGGACCAGGGCTCAAACCCGTGTCCCCTGCATTGGCAGGTGGATTCTTAACCACTGCACCACCAGGGAAGTCCGAAAGTGCCAGTTTCTCCCCACTATACCCATTCTATTTAATTTTAAATGGCTTCTAATTGTTTGCTTTTGCATTTCTTTGTTTACAGGAGAGGTTGAAAGACTTTCTTGATTGTTAGCTATTTGTATTTCTTGTATGTGAGAATGAATTGTTTGTATCCTTTGTCAGTTTTTCTGCTGGGAAATTTGTTAATTGACTGATCTTTTATAAAGATATTCATGCTGTCAGTATATGTAGCAGATGTCTTTCCTCTGATTTTTCAGTTGTCTAACAACTTGGTATATTGTTTTTAAAAATCTGTGTGGTTAAACATGTACATCATTTTTTATGGTTTAGTTATATGCTTAAAATATTTCTTCCAAAACTTACGTTCTCATATATTACTTTTTTTTTTTTTAACATTTATGTCTGTAATATAGTTGAGATTTCTGATGGAAGCAGTAAGAGATGCAGGGTCATTTTTCCAAACTAGGTAGCCAGTTATTTTAGTTTCATTACTTAAATTCTGTCCTTTCCTCCATTAATTTGGAATGACAATAAGATGGGAATTTCATGAATACTGGAGAACTTGAACTTTCAGCCATCTATAAAACCCATTTCTTTCGTTGCTACTATACAAAAAGGCTAGTCCATCAAAAATATTTATTGAATGGTCTTCCCTTGAGCTATTTAACCTGATTTTCCTTGTTGGTAAAATAAACATAAGCTAATATATTTTTAAAAATGCTAGTCTACAATGAATTGTTACTATTGCAAAGGCCGTGAACAAATCAATTGAACTTCTAAAGATTACTGTCTGTAAATCTTGAGCAGTAACTTGTGCTTTCTCTTTAAGATAACATTTCTAACTGTCTTATGTCTTATTCTCAGCATTCTTAGTTTTCCCTAAGAAAAGAAGATTTTTGTTTCTTCCCATGTAACATCTCTTTTGGATTCTGGGGTTTGTCTAGAACAATGAATTGGGGGTTCTTGTTCTGATGCCCAATGACTGTTATAGAACACGTTGCAGTTGACATGTGGTTTCCTACACCTGAATGTACAGCAACACCAGTCTTTTAACCCCTCAGGCTTTCCCAGCGGAAGTCTGACCCTGCTTTCTTTTAAGAGTTTTGGTTTTACTATCTACTGTGGTTGCTGAACACTTTAAAAAAAAATGGACTCCAAAAATATTTTCAGAGAATTGGAGAGCAGTTCAGTATTAATATTTAAATGCTTTCTGAAAATTAAGAAATGCTACCAGACACAGATAAAAACAAAACAAGATAAAACAAATACCCCTACAGAAGGCTTTTCTCTATAGCCAAAGAAGGGGCAGCCTAGCAAGACAAAAAACTTTTAGACAGGAAACCATTCTCCTCCAGCCAGACACCTCAGAAAAAAGTTGGTGACTGCACCACCAACCACATGATCAAAGGCTAAGTGAGGAGCATAGACTTCCCCCTTGTGAGGCTATAATGAGGCATCCAAACTCCCCCCACACCACATGGTACCAGTGGAGACCACATGGGGAGCCAGGACTTCCACCCTTGCATGGCAGTAATGAAGTGCTCATCTCCCTCCCTCTGGGGGTGATGTCAGAGGAATCCTAGTGGAGAGTCAGGACTTCTACCGTGGCCCAGTGGTAAAGAGCATCCCCGTCACAATGTCAGTGAAGAGTACGTGGGCACCTGGAACTCCCACTTCCATCCAGCAGTGATGAGGAGCTCACAGGTAACAGTGGAGGCCAAGTGGGAACCTAGACTTTTGCCTCCACCTGGTAGTAACAAGGTGACAGCCCTCTGCCCTGCCACAGTGGTATCAGAGAAAACTACCTAAAATAGGAAGCTTAAATGAGATCTGGACTTTCATAACAAAATATATAAATGTCCAGGTTTTAAGTATAAATCACTTGTCATACCAAGAACCAGGAAAATCTCAAACTGAATGAAAAAAGACAACCAATGACAGATGTTATCTGAAAAAGGTTTTTAAGCAGTCGGCATTAAAAGTGCTTCAATGAGGAATTAATGAACACAAAGCAAGTGAAAGAACAGAAAGCATCAACAAAGAAATAGAAAGTCTCAGCAGATAAATAGAGCACATAAAGGAAAACCAAATGGAAAATTTTGAACTGAAAAATACAATGATTGAAGTAAAATGTGTGAGTCAGCAGATTGACTCAAAAGCAGGAAGGAGAGGACAGAGGAAAGAATCAGTGAACTGGAGTGTAGAATAATGTAATTACACAATCTGAACAGCAGAGGGAAAATAGACTTAAAAAAAAAAATCCCAATGCTTTAGGGACCTGTGGGATTATAACAAAAGATTTTACATTTGTGTTGTCAGAGTTTTGGAAGGAGAAAAGAATGAGGGCAGAGCTGGAAAAGTACTCAAAAATATAATGACTACCAACTTCCTAAATTTTGCAAGAGACATAGACCCTCAGATTCAGGAAGCTGAGTGAACCCCAAGTAGGATAAGTTCAAAAAAGTCCATGCCAATACACATTGTAATTAAGCTTCTGAAAACTTAAAAGGGCATCTGGAAAAGAAAAAATTTTTAAAGCACCTAGAGGGACTTCCCTGGTGGTCCAGTGGTTAGGAATCCACCTGCCAATGCAGGGGACACGGGTTCCAGTCCTGGTCTGGGAAGATCCCACATGCCGTGGAGCAACTAAGCCCGTGTGCCACAACTACTGAGCCTGTGCTCTAGAGCCTGCAAGCCACAACTACTGAAGCCCTAGTGCCTAGAGCCCGTGCTCCGCAACAAGAGAAGCCACCGCAATGAGAAGCCTGTGCACAGCAACAAAGACCCAATGCAGCCAAAAATAAAAATAAATAAACTTATTTTTAAAAAAAAGCACCTAGAGAAAAATGACACTTATAGTGACAAAACAATTCAAATGACAGTGGATTTCTCATCAGAAACCATCAAGGCCAGAAATAGGTGGCATATTTTGTTTTAAGTGCTTAAAGAAAAGAGCTATCATTCCAGAATTCTATACCTGGTGAAAATATCCTTTAGGAATTAAGGGAAATCAAAGATATTTCTTAGATGAAGGAAAAACATTGTCACCAGCAGACCTACCCTAAGAGAAGGCTAAAGGAAGTTCTCTCAACAGAAAAGAAATGATAAAAAGGAGGAACCTTGGAACAATGAGGAAGGAAAGAACACAGTAAGTAAAAATAAGGGTAGGTCAGTAGGTTCCTTTTCTCCTTGAGTTTTCTAAATTATGATAGTTGAAGCAAAAATTATAACATTGCCTTCTAAATGTATGAAGAAGAAATATTTAAGGCAGTATCTTATAAATGAAGTAGGGTAAAAGGATGGTGTATTAGGGTTTTTGATAGAAACAGAGCAGGGAGAGGGAGAGATGGACTTGAAGAAACTGGCTCATGCTGTTATGGGCCTCTTACTGCCTGTTATGGGCCTGTTATGGGCCTGTTATGGGCCTGTTCCCATATGGGCCTGTTATGGGAAGTCCAAGATCTGCAGGGCAGGCTGAAAATTCTGACAAGAGCCAGTGTTCCAGTCCTGAGTCTGAAGGCAGTCAGCCTGGGGGCAGAATTCTTTCCTGTTCCAGGAACCTTAGTCTTTTTTTTTTTTTTTTTTGGTTCGCGGGCCTCTCACTGTTGTGGCCTCTCCCGTTGCGGAGCACAGGCTCCGGACGCGCAGGCTCAGCGGCCATGGCTCACGGGCCCAGCTGCTCCGTGGCACATGGGATCTTCCCGGACTGGGGCATGAACCCGTGTCCCCTGCATCAGCAGGCGGACTGTCAACCACTGCACCACCAGGGAAGCCCCTTAGTCTTTTTTTTTTTAAAGCTCTTCAGCTTATTAGATGAAGTCCACCCACATTATGGTAAATAATCTGCTTTACTGAAAGTCTACTGGTTTAAATGCTAATCACATCTAAAAACTACCTTCACAGCAACATCTAGACTGGTAGATTTGTCTAGGTACCATAGCCTAGCCAAGCTGACCCAAAATGAACCATCACAGATGGTAAAGAGAGGTAAAGCTCACTCAAATTGGTAAAATGACTGTGGCACATTATGTATATGATGTAATATCTAGAACAATAACTAAAACTATACAAAGAGAGACATTTAAAAACCCTACAGAAAAATAAGAATTCTAAAAAATATTCAAATAACCCATAGGAAGGCAGGAAAAAGAAAACAAGGAAGTGAAAAACAGAACCAACAAAACAAAAGATGAAATGTCAGACTTAAGTCCTAATATATCAAAATTACATTAATTATAAATGTTCTAAATACGCTAGTTAGAGGACATTGGCAGACTGAATTAAAAAACATGACCCAAGTATGTGCTGTCTACAAGAAAGTCACTTCAAATTTAATGATATTGGCTGGCTGAAAGTAAAAGGATGGGAAAAGATATGCAAACATTAATCAAAGGAAAGCAGGAGTGGCTGCATTAATAACAGGTAAAATAGACATCAGAGCAAAGAAAACTACCAGAGTCAGAGAATTAAATTATATAATCATAAAACAGTCAGCCCACCCAGAAGAAATAACAATCCTAAATGTATCTACAAAAATGATAGAACTGAAAGTAAAAATAGATAAATCCGCAATTATAGTTGAGAATTTAAAACACTCCTTGCTCAGGAACTGATAGAACTAGACAGAAAATCTGCAAAGATATAGAAGATCTGAAGAATGCAATCTAATCAGTGGAATCTTAGTTACATACACAGAAGCTCCATCAGCAACAGGAGGATATACATGTTTTTTAACAGTCCATGGAACATTCACCCAAATAGATACCCTTGGCCATAAAACAAATCTCAACAAATTTAAAAGAATTGAAATCATAAAGAGTGTATTCTGTGACTGCAGTGAACTCAAACTAGAAATTAATAACAGAGTGATAATAGGAAGATCTCCAAATAATTAGAAATTAAATAACACACTTCTAAATAATCTGTAAGTTAAAGAGGGAGCCTCAAGGGAAATTTTAAAAAATGCACTGATCTAAATGAAAACACAACATAAAAATTGTAGGACACAGCTAAAGTATGCTGAGAGGGAAGTTTACTTTAGAAAAGTACATACCTTAGAAAAGAGTGCATACTTTAGAAAAGAGGAAAAGTCTTAAACCCATAATCTAAGCTCCCACCTCAAGAACCTAGGTTCTTGAGTAAAACAAACCCAGATCAAAGCAGAAGGAAGGAAATGATAACGATAAGAACAGAAATAAATGAAATTGAAAGAAAAACAGAAAAAATCAGTGTAACAGCTTTTCTTTTGAAAGATGGGGGAAAAAACTGACAAACTTCTAGCAACACTGACCAAAAATAATTTGCCAATATCAGGAATGAAAAAGTGAGTGTCACTGCAGAACCTGCAGACATCAAAATCATAATAAGAGACTATTATGAACAGCTCTACATGTAAACACTATAACTTATATGAAAGGGGTCAGTTTCTCAAAAAACACAAACTAGCACACTCACCCAGTATGGAATAGATAATTTGAATAGCCGTATACAGGCATACCTCAGAGATACTCCATTCCAGACCGCCGCAATAAAGCAAGTCACGTGAAGTTTTCGGTTTCCCAGCACATGTAAAAATTACGTTTACACTATAGTTTATTAAATGTGAAATAGTATTATGTCTAAAAAGCCAAATGTATCCACCTTAATTAAAAAGTTCTTTATTGCTAAAAAATGCTAACCATCATCTGAGCCTTCTGCAAGTCATAATTTTTATTTTATTTATTTATTTATTTTTACTGGTGGAGGGTCTTGCCTTGATATCCATGGCTGCTGAAGGGTGGGGAGGCTGTGGCAGTTTCTTAACATAAGACAGCAATGAAGTTTGCCACATCACTTGGCTCTTTGACAGATGATTTCTCTGTAGCATGCAATGCTGTTTGATGCAATGCTCTTGGATAGTGTTTTGCCCACCACAGAACTTCTTTCAGTATTAGAGTAACTCCTCAAAGCCTGCTGCTGCTTCATCAACTAAGATTATGTAATATTCTGAATCCTTTTTGTGTCATTTCAACTATCTTCACAGCATCTTCACCCGGAGTAGACTCCATGTCAGGAAACCACTTTTTTTGCTTATCCATGAGAAGCAACTCCTCATTCATTAAAGTTTTTTTTTTTTTTTATCATGAGATTGCATGATTTCAGTTACATCTTCAGTCTCCACTTCTAATTCTAGTTCTTTTGCTGTTTCTACCACATCTGCACATCTGATTGCAGATCACCATAACAAATACAGTAATAATGAAAAAGTTTAAATATTGCAAGAATTACCAAAATGTGACAGAGAGACATGAAGAGAGCAGATGCTGTTGGAAAAATGACACTGATAGACTCACTCGGCACAGGGTTGCCACAAACTGTCAGTTTGTAAAAAATGCAATATTTGCAAAGTGGAATAAAGCGAGATATGTCTGTAACTGTTAGGGAAATTGACTTATAGTTCAAGAACTTACAAAAAAGAAATCTTCAGGCCCAGATGGTTTCACTGGAGAATTCTATCAGAAATTTTAATAGGGGACATCCCTGGTGGCACAGTGGTTAAGAATCCACCTGCCAATGCAGGGGACACGGGTTTGGTCCCTGGTCTGGGAAGATCCCACATGCCACAGAGCAACTAAGCCCATGCACCACAACTATTGAGCCTGTGCTCTAGGGCCTGTGGGCCACAACTACTGAGACCATGGGCCACAACTACTGAAGCCCATGCACTCTAGGGCCAATGTGCCACAACTACTGAAGCTTGCGCGCCTAGAGCCCGTGTTCTGCAACAAGAGAAACCACTGCAATGAGAAGCCTGCACACCGCAACAAAGAGTAGCCCCCACTCACCATAATTAGAGAAAGCCTGCGCGCAGCGACGACGACCCAACGCAGCCAAAGATAAATTTTTTAAAAAAAATTTCATTAAAAAATTTTTTAATAGGAATTAGTATAAATACTACACAGTCATTTTCAGAAAATAGAAGGGGAGGGAACACTTCCCAGTTCAATTATGAAGCTAGTATTATCTTTACACCAAAACCAAAGACGGTATAGGTAATTAAAAACTACAGACCAATACCCCTCATGAATATATATGTGTAGATCCTCAGGAAAAACTTAGCAAACGGAATTCAACAACACATAAAAAGAATTAAGATGAGCCCTGAACCAAGGTGGTAGAGTAGAAGGAGGTCCTCTCACTTCCTCTTGTGAGAACACCAGAATCACAACTAGCTGCTAGACAATCATCGACAGGAAGATACTGGAACTCACCAAAAAAGATACCCCACATCCAAAGACAAAGGAGAAGCCACAATGAGATGGTAGGGGGGCGCAATCACAGTAAAATCAAATCCCATAATTTCTGGTTGGGTGACTCACAAACTGGAGAACACTTATACGACAGAAGTCCACGCACTGGAGTGAATGTTCTGAGCCCCATGTCAGGCTTCCCAGCTGGGGGGTCTGGCAACAGGAGGAGGAATTCCTAGAGAATCAGACTTTGAAGGCTAGTGGGATTTGATTGCAGGACTTCAACAGGACTGGGGGAAACAGAGACTCCACTCTTGGAGGGCACACACAAAGTAGTGTGCACCTCGGGACCCAGGGGAAGGAGCAGTGACCCCATAGGAGACTGAACCAGACCTACCTGCTAGTGTTGGAGGATCTCCTGCAGAGGTGGTGGTGGGGCTGTGGCTCACCGTGGGGACAAGGACACTGGCAGCAGAAGTTCTGGGAAGTACTCCTTGGCGTGAGCACTCCCAGAGTCCGCCATTAGCCCCACCAAAGAGCCCAGGTAGGCTCCAGTGTTGGGTTGCCTCAAGCCAAACAACCAACAGGGAGGGAACACAGCCCCATGCATCAGCAGTCAAGTAGGTTAAAGTTTTACTGAGCTCTGCCCAGGAGAGCAACAGCCAGCTGTACCCACCACCAGTCCCTCCCATCAGGAAACTTGCACAAGCCTCTTAGATAGCCTCATCCACCAGAGGGCAGACAGCAGAAGCAAGAGGAACTGCAATCCTGCAGCCTGTGGAACAAAAACCACATTCACAGAAAGATAGACGAAATGAAAAGGCAGAGGGCTATGTACCAGATGAAGGAACAAGATAAAACCGAAGAAAAACAACTAAATGAAGTGGAGATAGGCAACCTTCCAGAAAAAGAATTCAGAATAATGATGGTGAAGATGATCCAGAACCTCAGAAAAAGAATGGAGGCAAAGATGGAGAAGATGCAAGAAATGTTTAACAAAGACCTAGAAGAATTAAAGAACAAAGAAACGGATGAATAATACAATAACTGAAGTGAAAGCTACACTAGAAGAATCAATAGCAGAATAACTGAGGCAGAAGAACAGATAAGTGACCTGGAAGACAGAATGATGGAATTCACTGCTGCGGAACAGAATAAAGAAAAAAGAATGAAGAGGAATGAAGACAGCCTAAGAGACCTCTGGGACATTAAACGCAACAATATTCGCATTATAGGGGTCCCAGAAGGAGAAGAGAGACAGAAAGGACCAGAGAAAATATTTGAAGAGATTATAGTAGAAAACTTCCCTAACGTGGGAAAGGAAATAGCCACCCAAGTCCAGGAAGCACAGAGAGTCCCATACAGGATAAACCCAAGGAGAAACATGCCAAGACACATAGTAATCAAATTGGTAAAATTTAAAGACAAAGAAAAATTATTGAAAGCAGCAAGGGAAAAATGACAAATAACCAACAAGGGAACTCCCATAAGGTTAACAGCTGAGTTCTCAGCAGAAACCCTACAAGCCAGAAGGGAGTGGCATGATATACTTAAAGTGATGAAAGGGAAGAACCTACAACCAAGATTACTCTACCCAGCAAGGATCTCAATCAGATTCAACGGAGAAATCAAAAGCTTTACAGACAAGCAAAAGCTAACAGATTTCAGCACCACCAAACCAGCTCTACAACAAATGCTAAAGGAACTTCTCTAAGTGGGAAACACAAGAGAAGAAAAGGACCTACAAAAACAAACCCAAAACAATTAAGAAAATGGTCATAGGAACATACATATTGATAATTATGTTAAATGTGAATGGATTAAATGTTCCAACCAAAGTACACAGGCTTGCTGAATGGATACAAAAACAAGACCCGTCTATATGCTGTCTACAAGAGACCCACTTCAGACCTAGGGACACATACAGACTGAAAGTGAGGGGATGGAAAAAGATATTGGAAATCAAAAGAAAGCTGGAATAGCAATACTCATATCAGATAAAATAGACTTTAAAATAAAGAATGTTATAAGCGACAAGGAAGGGCACTACATAATGATAAAAGGATCAATCTAAGAGGAAGATATAACAATTATATATGCACCCAGCATAGGAGCACCTCAATACTTAAGGCAACTACTATCAGCTATAAAAGGGGAAATCGACAGTAACAGAATAATAGTGGGGGGACTTTAACACCTCACACCAATGGACAGATCATCCAAAATGAAAATAAATAAGGAAACAGAAGCTTTAAATGACACAATAGACCAGATAGATTTAATTGATATTTATAGGACATTTCATCTAAAAACAGGTTACACTTTCTTCTCCAGTGCGCATGGAACATCCTCCAGGATGGATCACATCTTGGGTCACAAATCAAGCCTCAGCAAATTTAAGAAAATTGAAATCATATCAAGCATCTTTTCTGACCACAAAGCTATGAGATGAGAAATGAATTACAGGGAAAAAAACGTAAAAAACATAACACGTGGAGGCTAAACAATACGTTACTAAATAACCAAGAGATCACTGAAGAAATCAAAGAGGAAATCAAAAAATACCTAGAGACAAATGACAATGAAAACAAAACGATCCAAAACCTAAGGGATGCAGCAAAAGCAGTGCTAAGAGGGAAGTTTATAGCCATACATGCCTACCTCAAGAAACAAGAAAAATCTCAAACAATCTAACCTTACACCTAAAGGAACTAGGGAAAGAAGAACAAACAAAACCCAAAGTTAGCAGAAGGAAAGAAATCATAAAGAACAGAGGAGAAATAAATAGCAACAAAGAAAACAATAGCAAAGATCAATAAAACTAAAAGCTGGTTCTTTGAGAATATAAACAAAATTGAAAAACCATTAGCCAGATCCATCAAGAAAAAGAGGGAGAGCACTCAAATCAATAAAATTAGAATTGAAAAAGAAGTTATAACAGACATGGCAGAAATACAAGCCATCCTAAGAGACTACTACAAGCAACTCTATGCCAATAAAATGGACAACCTGGAAGAAATGGATAAATTCTTAGAAAGATATAACCTTCCAAGACTGAACCATGAAGAAATAGAAAATATGAACAGACGAATCACAAGTAATGAAATTGAAACTGTGATTAAAAATCTTCCAGCAAATAAAAGTCCAGGACTAGATGGCTTCATAGATGAATTCTATCAAACACTCAGAGAAGACCTAACACCCATCCTTCTCAAACTCTTCCAAAAAATTGCAGAGGAAGGAACACTCCCAAACTCATTCCATGAGGCCACCATCACCCTGATGACAAAATCAGACAAAGATACTACAAAAAAAGAAAATTACAGGCCAATATCATGAATGAATTCTGATGAATATAGATGCCAAAATCCTCAACAAAATACTAGCAAACAGAATCCAACAACACATTAAAAGGATCATACACCATGATCAAGTGGGATTTATCCCAGGGATGCAAGGATTCCTCCATACATGCATATCAATCAATATGATATACCACTTTAACAAACTGAAGAATAAAAACCATATGATCATCTCTGTAGATGCAGAAAAAGCTTTTGACAAAATTCAACACCCATTTATGATAACTCTCCAGAAAGTTGGCATAGAGGGAACCTACCTCAACATAATAAAGGCCATATACGACAAACCCACAGCAAACATCATTTTCAGTGGTGAAAAACTGAAAGCATTTCCTCTAAGATCAGGAACAAGACAAGGATGTCCACTCTCACCACTATTATTCAACATAGTTTTGGAAGTCCTAGCCACAGCAGTCAGAGAAGAAAAAGAAATAAAAGGGATACAAATCGGAAAAGAAGAAGCAAAACTGTCACTCTTGGCAGATGACATGATACTATATGTAGAGAATCCTAGATATGCCACCAGAAAGCAAGTAGAGCTAATCAATGAATTTGGTAAATTTGCAGGATACAAAATTAATGCACAGAAAAATCTCTTGCATTCCTATACACTAATGATGAAAAATCTGAAAGAGGAATTAAGGAAACACTCTCATTTACCATTGCAACAAAAAGAATAAAATACCTGGGAATAAACTTCCTAGGGAGGCAAAAGACCTGTATGCAGAAAACTATAAGACACTGATGAAAGAAATTAAAGATGATACCAACAGATGGAGAGATATACCATGTTCTTGGATTGGAAGAATCAACATTGTGAAAATGACTATACTACCCAAAGCAATCTACAGATTCAATGCGATCCCTATCAAATTACCAATGGAATTTTTCATGGAACTAGAACAAAAAAACTTAAAATTTGTGTGGAGACACAAAAGACCCCGAATAGTCAAAGCAGTGTTGAAGGAAGGAAACGGAGCTGGAGGAATCAGACTCCCTGACTTTAGACTATATTACAGAGCTACAATAATCAAGACAACATGGTACTGGCACCGAAATAGAAACATAGATCCATGGAACAAGATAGAAAGCCCAGAGATAAACCCACACATCTATGGTCAACTAATCTATGACAAAGGAAGCAAGGATATACAATGGAGAAAAGACAGTCTCTTCAATAAGTGGTGCTGGGAAAACTGGACAGCTACATGTAAAAGAATGAAATTAGAACACTCTCTAACACCATACACAAAAATAAACTCAAAATGGATTAGAGACCTAAATGTAAGAGTGGACACTATAAAACTCTTAGAGGAAAACATAGGAAGAACACTCATTTTTTTTTTTTTTTTTTTTTTTTTTTCAGTACACGGGCCTCTCACTGTTGTGGCCTCTTCTGTTGTGGAGCACAGGCTCCGCGGCCATGGCTCACGGGCCCAGCCGCTTGGCAGCATGTGGGATCTTCCCGGACCGGGGCACGAACCCATGTCCCCTGCATCGGCAGGCGGACTCTCAACCACTGCGCCACCAGGGAAGCCCGGAAGAACACTCTTTGACATAAATCACAGCAAGATCCTTTTTGACCCATCTCCTAGAGAAATGGAAATAAAAACAAAAATAAACAAATGGGACCTAATGAAACTTCAAAGCTTTTGCACAGCAAAGGAAAGTGTAAACAAGATGAAAATACAAGCTTCAGAATGGGAGTAAATATTTGCAAATGAATCAATGGACAAAGGATTAATCTCCAAAATATATAAAGAGCTCATGCAGCTCAATATTAAAAATACAAACAACCCAATCCAAAAATGGGCAGAAGACCTAAATAGACATTTCTCCAGCGAAGACCTACAGATGGCCAAGAAGCACATGAAAAGCTGTTCAGCCTCACTAATTATTAGAGAAATGCAAATCAAAAGTACAATGAAGCATCACCTCACACCTGTTAGAATGGGCATCATCAGAAAATCTACAAACAAATGCTGGAGAGGTTGTGGAGAAAAGGGAACCCTCTTGCACTGTTGATGGGAATGTAAATTGATACAGCCACTATGGAGAACAGTATGGAAGTTCCTTAAAAAACTAAAAATAGAATTACCATATGATCCAGCAATCCCACTACTGGGCATATACCCTGAGAAAACCATAATTCAAAAAGAGTCATGTAACCCCAGTATTCATTGTAGCACTATTTACATTAGCCAGGACATGGCAGCAACCTAAATGCCCATTGACAGACAAATGGATAAAGAAGATGTGGTACATATATACAATGGAATATTACTCAGCCATGAAAAGGAACGAAATTGGATCATTTGTAGAGACGTAGATGGACCTAGAGACTGTCACAGAGAGTGAAGTAAGTCAGAAATCAAATATCGTATATTAATTCATGTATGTGTAACCTAGAAAAATGGTACAGATGAACTGGTTTGCAGGGCACAAATTGAGACACAGATGTAGAGAACAAACGTATGGACACCAAGGGTGTGGGGGTGGTAGTGTGATGAATTGGGCGAGTGGGATTGACGTGTATACACTTATGTGTATAAAATTCATGACTAATAAGAATGTGCTGTATAAAAAAAAGTAAAATGAAATTAAAAAGAATAAAATCAAAAAATCAGAAAACGAAAAAAAAAGTAAATGGATTAAACTCCCCAATCAAAATACATAGATTGGCAGAATGGATTTTTTTAAAAAAACAGGATTTAATTATATGCTGTCTATAAGAGATTCACTGTGAGTATAATGACACACATAGAAGTTTGGGACCCTAATCAATAGGACTGGTGTCCTTACAGAAGAGAAATAGACACGAGATGCATGTACAGAAAAAAGGCCACATGAGCATACAGTGAGAAGATACCCATCTGCAAGCTATGGAGAAACTAAACCTGCCATAGCTTTGATCTTGGAATTCCTGTCTCCAGACTGTGGGAAAATAAATTTCTGTTGTTTAAGAAAAAAAGTAAGTATATGGCAAGTTATTTTATATTAGTTTCACATAAGTGATTAAAATGTTATATGTATGACCCTAAAAAAAAAAGAAAAGAAAAAAGAAGAAATACCGTGACCAAGTGGCATTTATTCCAGGAATGCAAGGCTGGTTTAATTTTCAAAAATCAATCAGTGTAGGGACTTCCCTGGCAGTCCAGTGGTTAAGACTCCATGCTCCCAATGCAGGGGGCACAGGTTTGAGACCTGGTCAGGGAACTAAGATCCCACATGCCACATGGCAGGCGTAAAAAAAAAAAAAAATCGATCAGTGTATTCCACCATATTAACAGGCTAATGAGAGGGAGGATGGGGTTACTGTAAAAGGGCAATACAGGGATAGTTGTGGTGAAGGAAATATTCTGCATCTTGACTGTACCAGTGTCAGTACTGTAGCTGTGATGTATGTAGTTTTACAAGATGTCACTGTTGGGCAAAACTGGGTAAAGGGTACAGGAATTTCTGTATTTGTTATTTCTTGCAACTGGATGTAAATGTACAGTTATCTCAAAATAAGTTATTTACCAATTAAGAAAAAAAAACCTAACAAACCTGTAAAATGCATAGTCCTTATATTCTAAACATGTTAGAGGGAAGTCAATCTCAGAATTCCTACTAGAAGTGGTTTTAATGTGGCTATTTAAAATGTAGATTATTTATGATTTGTATTATTTAGTCAAATCCATTATCTAGCTTTTGTTTTCTCACTTAAGAAAAAATTAGGCTTATTTTATGGTCCTAGGCATTTAATTTGTTTATAAAGTTTGATGAGAACATGTCGATCTACTCATGAGACCTAAACAGTGTGCCTTGCAGCCTTAAGTAGGGAAGTAATAAAATATTTGTTGAATGATATAATTTATTCAGCACTCAGTAGGAGAAGGTAGCTGTATTAAAAGTGTAAAAGACTAAACAATTAATGTACATTTAATTACAGAGTTTATGAGGCTTTTGAAACCACTTTTACCTAGCAATTTGCTCTGATATTTGAATTCGTTCATATTGTTTAGGAAGTATTCTTGTTTTATTGCTAGCTTCATAATAAAACTTTACAGTGAGTAATTCACTTTGATAATCAAGAAGTGACTTCTGAGTTTTCTCCCTTGTACAGTTAAGCATATGTTAGTGGTGGTAAAATATTAATATGAATTTGAAAAATATTAATAAGGAAAAGTTTTTGACTTAGATACTTTAAACACTTTAGTTTTGTTTTCTGGCTGTTTTGGGTCTTTGTTGCTGTGTGTGGGCTTTCTCTAGTTGTGGTGAGCGGGGGCTACCCTTCGTTGAGGTGTGCTGGCTTCTCACTGCGGTGACTTCTCTTGTTGTGGAGCACAGGCTCTAGGCACGTGGGTTTCAGTAGTTGTGGCATGCGGGCTCAGTAGTTGTGGCTCATGGGCTTAGTTACTCTGTGGCATGTGGGATCTTCCTGGACCAGGGATCAAACTTGTGTGCCCTGCATTGGCAGGTGGATTCTTAACCACTGTGCCACCAGAGAAGTCCCACACTTATGTATTTTATTTTCATTAGTCATTTTTGCGTTTTACTACTATTTTACTACTACTACATTTACTAAGAATTGAATTTCTTTTTTGTGTACACATGGCTATTTTTTTTTCACATGACTATTTTTATTTGTATCTGCCTCTCCACATTAAGAATACAAATAATAAAACCTATTGAGATATAAATAAGAGATAAATCAGCAGAGACCTATAAGTATGCGGTGCACAAAGGCATGTGTACTTGGTGTTTGTGCTGGTCCTTTTCCTGGTTGCCTTCAGATTTGTTCCTTTACTTTTCTCTGTTTTGTATCTCAAGGGAGGGTGATTCTAGTAGGTGGCACTTTCTAAGTTCCTAAATCAACTAGCTACTGCCTGGGTTCAGCCAATGAGAAGTACTGGCAGGAGTTCGGAATGTAGGAGGAAAAGAGAGACTAGGGTATTTTTCTCCCTTTCTGCCTCAGGTGATGTCTCCTTTGTAGCGCCACCTTCTCTGCCAGACAGCCTCCTTGGCTCTGTTATTCCACTAGGTGTCCTTGGACTTGGGCTGTTGTAACATTACTGATTTTTCCCTCTGTTCCTTAGGCTTGGGATGATAGTGGCTTCCTGCTGTGCCTCACAATCTCTTGATTATGTTTATTGTAGCAAGAATCTTTTTATATCCAATATCTTTAGTATATTTAATAGCATTGTAACTTTTTTGTTATATTCATTCGTTTGTTTTATTTTTTAGATTCCATTATATCCTCCTTTTGATTTTTGTATACTGTGGAATAATTGGGCTAGGTGCTATTTTGATAGTATGTGTGTTCTTATGTGCCTTTGTTTTAGCCTGTTTTTTGTTATTTTTCCCTTAAACTATTTGATTTCTTCTCCCAGAGTAGGGAAACTTAAAGCAGGAGCAGAACAACCTTAAAGGGTTTTATTTCCTAAGTCTGGTTCTTCATGTTAATCTCAACCATGATACCACCTACCAAGCATGAATCAGACATTCAGCAAATGTTCATTTCCAGCATTTGTTGACTGTCTACTATGTGATAAAGCATCAAGCTGGATGAGCTGAGTAAAAGGATATGGTATGGTCTCCAATTCCAGGTTGTTTTTAGGGGTTCTGAACCGGGTCCCGAGGTAGGA
Source organism: Tursiops truncatus (assembly GCF_011762595.2). Taxonomy (NCBI): domain Eukaryota; kingdom Metazoa; phylum Chordata; class Mammalia; order Artiodactyla; family Delphinidae; genus Tursiops; species Tursiops truncatus. The sequence continues at coordinate 30,275,603 of NC_047042.1, read as the reverse complement.
GTTCTTATTGCTAGCACTTTCAGTGATAGGGCTTTGTGGGGAAGTACTGTGGACTCCCATAGAGTGTAAATGTATAATTCCCATAACTATATAGTCACATGAAATGTAAACAGAAAATTGTAATGTGAATCTAGAGAAAGGGTGAGTTTTGCTATGTTCAAAGGGATCATTGTGGTTTTTCAACTGATTTTATATCATCGAATAAGGTAATTTAGATTTCTTAGTCTTTTAAAATATTTTATTAAAACTATTGATTTTAGGGCTACCCTGGTGGCGCAGTGGTTGAGAGTCCACCTGCCGATGCAGGGGACACGGGTTCGTGCCCCGGTCCGGGAAGATCCCACATGCCGCAGAGCGGCTGGGCCCATGAGCCATGGTCGCTGAGCCTGCGCGTCCGGAGCCTGTGCTCCATAACGGGAGAGGCCACAAGAGTGAGAGGCCTGCGTACTGCAAAACAAAACAAAACAAAACAAAACAACTGATTTTAGAAAATTTGAAAGGAGGATATGTGATAATTTAGAACATTGTTAAAGTAATATATAGTTTTTTCTGATTAAACCCAACTTTTCCTTTGAGTATTTTTTTGATGGAAAACTGATTACTTAACTTACAAATTATGTTTAAAATAAAATGAATTTTTCCAAAGAGAATTGGTGTAAGCATTTATCAAAGGCTGTGGACACCACTATTCTGCAGCATCGTAATAAAATATAAGCAGGAAGCTCAGATATATGCTACATGGATTTTAGATTGGAAACGTAGTGGCCTTTGTCACTGTTATAACCCAAATTATTTGTAATAAAAAAACCTGTGTGTGAAAAAAAAAGTGTATGCATGTAGAAAGTAATAACATAAAAGGAAAAAATTGTTGTGGTAGGCTGAAGATATATATACATTTCCTCTAAAGAAGCAATAGTCAAATGCAATGTGTAGATTTCATTTGAATTCTGATTCAAGCAAATCAGCTGTAAGAAGACAATTTTCAGATAATCAGGAAAATCTGGATATGGAACAGGTGTTAAACTACTTAAATTAAGAAATTACTATAAATTTTGTTAAGCATGATAATAGCACAATGGTTAAGTTCTTTAAAAGTTAAAGGTGCATTCCGAAGAATTTACAGTGAAATGACATGATGTCTGGGATTTGACCTAAAATACTTTTGGAGAAAAAAGGTGGAAGAGGAGAGATTAACCAAGAATGGCAAAATATTGTTCACTGTGAAAGCCAAGTGATGAGAATTAGGTCCATGAGTACTCATTATACTATTCTATCTCTGCTTGTGTATGTTTGAAATTTTCCAAAATTAAAAAAATTGAAAATGTTAAAAAACAATCATGAGATACAGTATATCTACTCATCATTTAGACACCATAGAGGTAAATATATATATATATATATATATATATATACACACACACACACATATATATATATATATTCTTTTTGCATCTGCATTGTAGTGGAAAACCCTGAATTTGGGGCCTTGGAAGCAAAAGACTGGGGTCTGAATTCTAGTTTTCCTACCTGCTAATAATGTTTACTTTTTTTAAAATAAATTTTATTTTATTTATTTTATTTTTGGCTGAGTTGGGTCTTCATTGCTGCACATGGGCTTTCTCTAGGGCAGCGAGTGGGGGCTACTCTTTGTTGCGGTGCACAGGCTTCTCATTGCAGTGGCTTCTCGTTGCGGAGCACGGACTCTAGGCACGTGGGCTTTAGTAGTTGTGGCACGCAGGCTCAGTAGTTGTGGCTCACGTGCTCTAGAGCGCAGGCTCAGTAGTTGTGGCGCACAGGCTTAGCTGCTCTGCGGCATGTGGGATCTTCCCAGCCCAGGGCTCATACCCATTTCCCTTGCATTGGCAGGCGGATTCTTAACCACTGCGCCACGAGGGAAGCCCCTAAAATGTTTACTTTTTCAGTCTATTTTATACGGGAAAAAAATAGACATGTATACTGAATATTAAAATAACTAATAACAAGTAAGGTTTGTTGAGACTTTGTGTACCACACATTGAGCTAAGCCTTACGTATCATTTAATCCTTATTACTAATGAAAATATTAAATAATGTATGGAAAAAAACCTCCTGATGTGCACATATACATATATATGTATACACACATATATATATAAAATACATATACATTACAATAAATTTGTTTGTATTTGATTTTAAAGAACCCCAACTTTTCCTTTAATTGCTATTCCTAACTATAACTAATCAGTGAGTAGGCTGTACCTTTATAATTCATGTCGCACTTCAGCTTGGTGTCAAACCTCTGAGGGCTTTAGCTTCATTTTATGTTAACATGATGGTAAGCTTCCCACCCCAGTCTGTTCTATGTAGCCTTCTCTGGCCTAGGTTGACTACTTCAAATATTATACATGAGGTGGCTGCCAGGGAAAAACAGATTCAGCAGTTAATCTTTTAATCTTGTTGCTGGAAGATTCTTTAAAATATATATATTTTAACTTACCAAATACTATTATAACTCTTGATTGAAAGGTCTTAATTAAGAAATGCCCCCTCTCCCTAATCTTTTTTTCTTTTTTTTGCGGTACGCGGGCCTCTCACTGCTGTGGCCTCTCCAGTTGCGGAGCACAGGCTCCGGATGCGCAGGCTCAGCGGCCATGGCTCACGGGCCAGGCCACTCCGCGGCATGTGGGATCTTCCCGGACCGGGGCACGAACCCGTGTCCCCTGCATCGGCAGGCGGACTCTCAACCACTGCGTCACCAGGGAAGCCCTCCCTAATCTTTTATTTTGAAAATTCTCAGTCTACAGAAAGTTAGGGAAAATTATGTGGTAAACATCATATATCTTTCCTCTAGATTCCTCATTTACTAAAAATTTTTCTATATTTTTATCTTTCCGTCTCTATACAAATATATATGCTTTTAGGGGGTACCATTTGAAACAAGTTGTACATATCATGACATTTTATCCCTAAATACTTCTTATCAAAGAATTTTTCTTATACTTTTTTTCTTGTGCATACCCACTAAACTAGAATATTTAAGTGTTCACGATGAATGACGCCAAAAGATACACTGCTTGATTTCCTCCATCACTAGACTTTCTCCAAATAGTTTTTCCCCTCACTTTATATTACTTTGATTTTTTTGTTGATTTATTTCTAATCACTTTTTACAACCACCTGCTACCACTACTCTCACTACTCCTTTCTGAAATCTGTTTTTCTTTTTTCACTTTAAGAAAATTATGGTAAAATGTATGTAACATAAAATTTGCCATCTTGGGCTTCCCTGGTGGCGCAGTGGTTGAGAGTCCACCTGCTGACGCAGGGGACACGGGTTCGTGTCCCGGTCCGGGAAGATCCCACGTGCCGCGGAGCGGCTGGGCCCGTGAGCCATGGCTGCTCAGCCTGCGTGTCTGGAGCCTGTGCTCCACAACGGGAGAGGCCACAACAGTGAGAGGCCCACATACCGCCCAAAAAAAAAAAAAAAAAAAATTTGCCATCTTAACCATTTAAAAAAAATTTATTTTATTTGTTTATTTTTGGCTGCGTTGGGTCTTCGTTGCTGCACGCAGGCTTTCTCTCCTTGCAGTGAGCAGGGGCTACTCTTCGTTGTGGTGCGTGGGCTTCTCATTGCGGTGGCTTCTTTTGTTGCAGAGCACAGGCTCTAGGTCGCTGGCTTCAGTAGTTGTGGCTCGCGGGCTATATAGTGCAGGCTCAGTAGCTGTGGCGCACAGGCTTAGTTGCTCCACGGCATGTGGGATCTTCCCAGACCAGGGCTCGAACCTGTGTCCCCTGCATTGTCAGTTGGATTCTTAACCACTGCACCACCAGGGAAGCCCTGCCATCTTAACCATTTTTAGATGTACAGTCCAGTGGCATTAATTATATTCAATGTTGTACAGCCATCACTACTACCTAAAACTGGCATCACCCCGAACAAGAAACTCTGTAACCTTACCATTAAGCAGTAACTTGCCATTCCCCCCCTTCCCCTGGTCTTTGGTAACCTCTAATCTACCTTCTGTCTCTACGTATTTTTCTATTCTAGGTAGTCCAAATAAGTGGAATCATACAGTATTTGTCCTTTTTTTGTCTGGCTTATTTCACTTTGCATAATGTCTTCAAGGTTCATCCATTTTGTATTATGTATCAGAACATCATTCCTTTTTATGGCTAAATAGTATTCCCTGTATGTTAATACCACATTTTGTTGATCTTTTGATCTACTGATGGACACTTAGGTTGTTTCCACCTTTTGGCTATTGTGAATAATTCTGAAATAAACATTGGTGTACAAGTATCTCTTTGAGTCTCTGCTTTCACTTTTTGGGGTAGATACCTAGGAGTGGAATTACTGGGTCACATGGTCATTTTATGTTTAGCTTTTTGAGAAACTGCCGAACTGTTTTCTGTGGTGGCTGTGCCATTCTATATTCCTACCAGCAGTGTATGAGGGTCCCAGTGTCTTCACATTTTTGCCAATGCTTATTTTCCCTTTGTTTGATTATAGCCATCCTAGCAGACATAAAGTGGTATTTCATTGTGATGTTGGGTATCTTTTCATGTGCTTACTGTTCATTTGCGTATCTTCTTTGGAGAAATGTTTATTCAAGTCCTTTGATGATTTTAAAAATTGAGTGGTTTATCTTTTTGTTGTTGGGTTTAGGAGTTCTTTATATGTTCTTGATACTAAGCCCTTGTCAGATATATGATTTGCAAATATTTTCTTCCATTCTCTAGATTGTCTTTTCACTTTCTGGGTAATATCTTTTGATGTCCAAAAGTTTTAAATTTTGATGAAGTCCAATTTATCTGTTTTTTCTTCTGCTTTTCCTGATAGCTTAGTAACAGAACCATCAGCAACTTTATGAGTTGTTGTTAAATTATTTTTCCCCTGATCACAGATTAGGGTTTGAGCTGTGTTTTTTGGTCCAGGACCAACAAAAAATAACAATATCAGTTGCCACTGACTGAATACATAATATGTGTTAGGTGCCATTGGGAAACCTGAGAAAAGAGGATTCTAGGGAAGCAAAGGGTCAAAATTTCATTCTTTCCAGGTAAATTCTACTAAAACCCTTTAACCTCCCAGAGAGATTAGAAGATACAGTCTTCCCCATCATTTTCTAGTCAGAACTAGTATCTGTACTGCACTGATTGGGTTCCTGGCATCTGCTCTGGATCCTAGGCTGCCCCTAAACTTCAGCCTGTGGAGGTTCCAGGTTTCTTGTTTCTACATTTCCTTGAATTTCTTAGTTAGCTCAGCTAGCTTTTTACCTTACCTGCCTAGTCCACAGTTGTCTTTTCAGACTAAGAAACTCAAAGTAAATGGGTTCCTTACAGAGAGACTAACATTTTAAACCAGCCTTTACATCTGTTTTATTGCACGAGAAAAGTAAGTTTCCCTACGTTTATAACTCTGAAATTCCGTTAGGAAGCTCTGTATGTGATGCTATTCATTAAAATAGGTTTTTTCTATGTGTGGTATGAGTGCTTTCCCTCTAGTATATTTCCTTTCGGATGACTTGATAATTGTTCACTTTTCCCCTCAAACTATGAAAACACAAATATTAAGTGCTCTATCAGTCTTTAATATGGTTTATTCTCATTTTTTCCCCCCTAGCTGATTTAAAAAGAACAATTGCTGTCCTTTTGGATGACATTTTACAACGTTTGGTAAAGCTGGAGAACAAAGTCGACTATATTGTTGTAAACGGCTCAGCAACCAACACTACCAATGGTACTAGTGGGAATCTGGTGCCTGTGACGACAAATAAAAGGATAAATGTATCAGGCAGCATTAGATAGCAGTTGAAGATCAGCTTGTGCTGCTACGTTCACCGTGGATTATATCCTATGGCAGAAAAGCTTTTATATCGCTGGCTAGCATAGAGTAATACTTTACAATAAAACCTCTATGCATTTTCAAGGAATATGCTGGATTCATGGAACTCTAATTCTGTATATAAATCTTAAAAGTTATTAGTTTGCTTTCAGGCACAACTCTTCAACGCTGTACTATATCCTTAAAGGGAACTTGGTAACATGGTTGATTGTAGTAAGCAGGTAGGTGATCTTTGTATAAATCTTTGTGTTTGAGATCAAGTTGGAACAAAAACACTGAAAGACATGGATTCATTTCTATAAAATATTTATTTAAATATATGACTTGTTTTTCAGACAAGTGAAGAATATTGTTACTGAATCATTCTGTCATTTGTTATCAGTAGATGTGACTGTTTGACTAATGCTATTAGAAAATGTGCTTACTTCCAGTACTTACTATATTTTGTTATTCAGATTATGAGCAGAGAGAAAGGAAGTATAATGTTGAAAATAATGTTTTGAAATCATGACCCAAAGAATGTCTTCATTTGCACTATCCCTTCAGAATAACTGGAGGTTAATTATTTTTAAAAATTACATTTATAAGAGTATAATCTTGAAATGGGTAGTAGCCACTGTTTGTAACCTATTCTAAACATTGGGACAATTAAATAACATTAAAATAGTAATTTCTAATCTCATACGTAACATTTTCTTATATACTTATGTTCTGAAGAATAAAAGATTTTTATGATGAGATTAAAAGTAAGTATTAATTCATGATTTTCATATACATGAATGTTAATTTAAAAGTGTAACCCTTTGATTATGTTGTCAAGAAAGCACATTATTTCCATATTCCAGTAATTTTTGCTTATATTATATTGGCAAGGGAGAGAAAAACTGAGATATTTGTGAGACTGGGACTCTTAAGGACTTTAGCCAGATGTATATAATAAAAGTATTTGTGTTGCATTAAATTGCTTGGAAAATGGTAACATAGTACGTAGAATATCCTGCTTTATGAAATTTTGGATTTGTATAATAGATACGTTAGATATTCATTTTATATAATGAGCACTTAAAAATAATTAAGAACGTTTAAAATGTAATTTAAATTATGAAGATGGACTATCTTTTCAGGAAAACAGCTCTTCTATATAGCACAAGAGATCTTAATCTTGGGTAATTCTACTATAGAGAAAAGTACACCTTTATTTAAATTTACCTTGTAGCAAATTTAATTGCCATATGGTGCCCTATGTTTCATAGTATTTATTCTCTATAACAACTGCTTAAGTGCAGCTAGCTTCTAGATTTAGACTGTATTGAATTTAGTTTTGGATATTGTATTGTTCATTATTACAATGTGCTACCAGACATAGTAGCAATAATTATAATGTTTTATTAAAGTAAGTATGAGAAAATATTTCATGAAAGATATCTTTCCAGACTCTTCCCTGTACCCTACCTTTATGTGAAGGAATTATTTATATACCATTTCCGGGTAAAGTTTGGAATAATTGTTCAGTCTCATTAGATGCTGACATTTTTGTTTTTGTTTTCAGGGATGAAATAAAATGTATTATTTGTACTTTACAGTGTTATCATAAATTTTTTCTTTAATGGTGATTGTGCATTTAATAAATGGTAAATGATTAAAAGGAATCTTAGATAATTTGGGTTTTGTTCCATGAATTCCAGATAGCTGTTTCAAAGAGAAAAATGGAAGATTGCCTTGTCCAGGTTAGGAGAGTCTGAGTTTAGGGACTGATGGGAACAAATCTGGGGATTGTGATTGGAGGTGGTTCCTAGGCTTGAACTGTCAAGTCGAAGTTTACTGGTGAGTTTTTTTAATTTAAACTTAAATTTTTTAATTTTTATTTTATATTGGAGTATAGTTGATTAATAATGTTGTGTTAGTTTCAGGTGTACAGCAAAGTAATTCAGTTATACATAAACGTGTATCTATTCTTTTTCAGCTTCTTTTCCCATTTAAGTTATTACAGAGTATTGAGCAGAGTTCCCTGTGCTATACAGTAGGTCCTTGTTGGTTATCTATTTTAATAGCAGTGTATACACGTCAATCCCAAACTCCCAGTCTGTCTCTACCCCCCACCCTTCCTTCCTGTTAACCATAAGTTTATTCTCTAAGTCTGTGAGTCTCTTTCTATTATGTAAATAAGTTCATTTGTATCTTTTTTTTTTAGGTTTTGCTTATAAGCTGATATCATATATTTATCTTTCTCTGACTTACTTCACTTAGTATGATAATCTCCAGGCCCATCTGTGTTGCGAAAATGGCATTATTGCATTCATTTTAATGGTTGAATAATATTCCATTGTATATATCTAACACACCTTCTTTATCCATTCCTCTGTTGATGGACATTTAGGTTGCTTCCATGTCTTGGCTGTTGTAAACATTGCTGCAGTGAACATTGGGGTGCATGTATCCTTTCCTTTTTTAAAAAAATTAATTAATTAATTAGTTGATTTTTGGCTGCATTGTGTCTTTCTTGCTGCACGTGGGCTTTCTCTAGTGCAGCGAGCAGGGGCTACTTTTCGTTGTGATGCACGGGCTTCTCACTGTGGTGGCTTCTCTTGTTGTGGAGCACAGGCGCTTGGCGTGCAGGCTTCAGTAGTTCTGGCTCGTGGGCTCTAGAGCACAGGCTCAGTAGTTGTGGCGCACGGGCTTAGTTGCTCTGCGGCATGTGGGATCTTCCCGGACCAGGGCTTGAACCCGTGTCCCCTGTATTGGCAGGCAGATTCTTAACCACTGTGCCACCAGGGAAGTCCCACATGTATCCTTTCAAACCATGTTTTCCTCCAGATATATGCCCAGGAGTGGGATTGCTGGATCTTATGGTAGCTCTATTTTTAGTTTTTTAAGGAACCTCCATACTGTGGCTGCACCAGTTTACATTTCCACTAACAGTGTAGAGGGTTCCTTTTTCTCCACACTCTCTCCAGGATTTATTGTTTGTAGACTTTATGATGATGGCCATTCTGACTGGTGTGAGGTGATATCATAGTTTTGATTTGCATTTCTCTAATAATTAGCGGTGTTGAACATCTTTTCATGTGCCTCTTGGCCATTTGCATGTCTTCTTTGGAGAAATGTCTGTTTAGGTCTTCTACCCATTTTTTGATTGGATTGTTTGTTTTTTTCATATTGAGCTGCATGGGCTGTTTGTAAATTTTGCAGATATTAAATCCCTCGTCAGTTGCATTGTTTGCAAATATTTTCTCCCATTCTGTGGGTTGTCTTTTTGTTTTGCTTATGGTTTCCTTTTGCTGTGCAAAAGCGTTTGAGTTTAATTAGGTCCCATTTGTTTAATTTTGTTTTTATTTTCATTACTCTAGGAGACAGATCAAAAAAAGATATGCTGTGATTTATGTCAGAGAGTGATCTGCCTATATATTCCTCTAAGAGTTTTATAGTATCCAGTCTTACATTTAGGTCTTTAATCCATTTGGAGTTTATTTTTGTGTGTGGTGTTAAAGAATGTTCTAATTTCATCTTTTTGCATGTAGCTATCCAGTTTTCCCAGTACCATTTATTGAAGAGACTATCTTTTCTCCATTGTATAGACTTGCCTCCTTTGTTATAGATTAAATGACCATAGGTTCGTGGGTTTATTTCTGGGCTTTCTATCCTGTTCCATTGATCTATATTTCTGTTTTTTTGTGCCGGTACCATACTGTTTTGATGATTATAGCTTTGTAGTATAGTCTGAAGTCAGGGAGCGTGATTCCTCCAGCTCCGTTTTTCTTTCTCAAGATTGCTTTGGCTATTTGGGGTCTTTTGTGTCTCCATACAGATTTTAAGATTTTTTGTTCTAGTTCTGTGAAAAGTGCCATTGGTAATTTGATAGGGATTTTATTGAATCTGTTGATTGCCTTGGGTAGTATAGTCATTTTGACAATGTTGATTCCTGCAATCAAAGAACAGGGTATATCTTTCCATCTGTTCGTATCATCTTTGATTTCTTTTATCAGCATCTTACAGTTTTCGGAGTACAGGTTGTTTGCTTCCTTAGGTAAGTTTATTCCTAGGTGTTTTATTCTTTTTGATATGATGGTAAATGGGTTGTTTCTTTAATTTCTCTTTCTGATCTTTCGTTGTTAGTGTGTAGAAATTCAACCAGTTTCTGTGTATTAACACATTGTTGACTGGGGGATTTTTGCAGAAACTAACATCTGTGGCTGGCGATTTGTAATGTAAGTGAATATTGAAACACCCACGTTTGAGTAAATATCAACAACTTTTTTTGCACTTAATGTATTTATTTGAAACTTCATACATGTCATACTAAAGCATTCTAATATTTCATTCGAGTGTGATAGGCAGTATAGCAGGCACCTCTGTTCAGGGGAACAGAACATCTATTACAAATATACTGTGTTTCACTGCACTTTCCCCTGGAAGAGCAGACTCTATACTTTCTGGTGGCATTTTTTGTTAGTCCTGTGGGTATTATTTCCTCTAGAATATGTTCTTTTATTTTACCTGATAGTCAACAAGGTGGATCTTTGTTGGGAGCTCTTTTAGAAACGCCACAAGAAGGACCAGGTGCGGGACTAACACTATATTCACCAGAATGGTCAGTTACCCATTCTCTAGCTACTGCTAACAAAATTTGCTTGTAAGTCATTTTGTTCTGTACATTAAGGCTACAGTAAGTTTTAAACGGCTCTAGGTGTGCGTGCTTCAGTAGTTGCGGCGCACGGGCTTAGTTGCTCCGTGGCACGTGGGATCTTCCCAGACCAGGGCTTGAACCCGTGTCCCCTGCATTGGCATGCGAATTCTTAACCACTGTGCCACCAGGGAATTCCTCCTTTTTCATTTCTAATTTTATTGATTTGAGCCCTCTCTTTCTTTTTCTTGATGAGTCTGGCTAAAGATTTATCAATTTTGTTTATCTTTTCAAAGAACCGGCTGTTAGTTTCATTGATCTTTTCTATTGTTTTCTTCATTTCTATTTCATTTATTTCTGCTCTTATCTTTATGATTTCTTTCCTTCTACTAACTTTGGGTTTTGTTTGTTCTTCTGTCTCTAGTTGCTGTAGGTGTAAGTTTAGGTTGTTTATTTGATATTTTTCTCATTTCCTGAGGTAAGATTGTATTGCTGTAAACTTCCCTCTTAGAACTGCTTTTGCCGTGTCCCATAGGTTTTTGAGTGAATTAGAGTCTAATTCACTGATATAACCTGGGCATATACAATTGTGTACACATATACATTATGTGCCTGGCACATAATAGGTGCCTGATAAATATTTGTTAATGCAAGTTCCTCAGCCATTTTACACTTTTTGCTTTGTGCATCTGTACCTTTATATTAAAAAAAGACATTCTTTTTGTACAACATATCATGAACTTATTTCCAAGTCAGTAAGTATATAACTTTCATGGTTATTTCATTGTGTGAAATGAATATCACAGTTGATATATCTTTCACTCAATTATTGGGCATTTTGGTTGCATATAAAAGATTTAAACCTTGGTGTGGGACAAATCTAAAGCCTGCCCTCTTTCCATTATTCCTTGTTGTCTAGATGCTAGAGGGTAACCTAATAAAGTGTGGTTAATATCCATTTGGGGGAGACAAAATAAAGTGTTGAAATATCTCTACTGGAAGAACAGAGAAAATCCAAAACTGGCTCTGTTTTATATCATGAGCAGCAGGCTAGAACCATTTTGCGAAGTAGGGAAAAGACTGAGAATAAAATGTACGGTGGCTAATCCATAATTGGGTTAGAGCACTGGGAGGGGATTGGTTAGTAGTCAGACTTGTGCTTAATCAGATCAGGTTTGTCATTTTATAGCTTTTGGCTTAAAACTAATCAGTAATATGAGTGTGTATTTAGGTAAGGAAGTTAAGCCATAAAGATTTTTTTAAATTATTGTGTTTTTTTTTAGATTTTATCCATGTTAGTATCTTTCAGACATCTTTCCTGAATGAGTTTAGGACCTCCAGTGAGTCCTTATTAGGTCAAGTGTAACTTCACGTTGCTTCTAAGTGTTGATTAGCATCATCATTCATTTAAATAAATCATTATTTTTCATTTAGCTTTCTCAGGTGCTTAATTCTTCCACCCACCCACTCTTTCTTTACTATCTCATACCAATTAGACATTAATAGTTAACACTGATTTTTTTCAGGCAAAGAAGTAAACTATGGTTCTGAGGATTGTTTTTAAGTGGGATGGTGATATGAGATATAATAAGAAAGCTTGAGGAGAGGAAACATTTTGAACCACTGGTGTTTGGAAATTGACCCATAACAGATTATGTTCAATTTTGAGGTAAATGTGTTTTTTGTTTGCTTGTTTGTTTTTCATCTTCATGAGTTTGAAAAGGAGGAAAAAATCCTCTGTTATTTTTTTCTTCAAATCTGAACTAGGAGTTTCAGGCCCCAAACCTTGAGTGGATGATTGAATCAGGAGAGGCCAGAAAGGGGCCCTCTGCCAGGTGAGAGAGGCCACGGGCCCCTGCTTCCTGAAAGAGACTCTATACCTTGTATATTAAAACTGTTCAAAACCACAAAATGCTCTGGGAGGAAGGATTTAGAGCAGGAAGGATTTGGAGAATTTATTTTTAATAATATCCCTCATGTAATGAGATCATTACAGTAACAGTTACGGAGCATTTACTAAGGGCTGTGCCCTGCACTGTGCTCATCATGTACAATGTCTTGTTTTAATATGCAGAACAGCTTTGTGAGGTAGGTTCTGGTACCCCCATTTTCACACATCTTTTAAGCTGCACAGCAGAGATTCAGACCCAGAAGGAGTCTGTGCTCTTGACCACCGTGCCTTACCAGCGGTTCTGCCAATCTGGGCTTAAATAAGCTCAAGCATTCCCCTTCCCTCCCCTAATCTTGTCCCCAAGACTTACAAACTTCTCTGCTCTGATCCAAGAGAGATCTTCTCACTGTGCCCTCAACGGCCTGGGTCAGCAGAGCGCACAGAGTCTGCAAAGGCATCACACGGTATGTATTGGGCCCCCAGGCATTGGTGGTAACCCCACCCAGGCTGATGGCCCAGGATGGCTGGGTTTGGGGGTGACGGGAGATGAACACATGCCATGGTATTTGGGAGCTTATGAACACGCCTGCCACGATAGCGGCTGTTACATCCTTTCTTGGAATAAAGGGAAACAAGGAATCGGCTTAGTGCATATTCTCCAGGGTGAAGAGAATCTTCTCAGTCTCCTCATTAAGGCCATTTTTTTGTATCCAGCATGGGATTCAGGGCACTGTCAACTCACCTATGGCAGTTCTCCATCAATGTCAAGTCTAGTACTAAGATATTATTTGCAAGGCTTAGGTTAGGGACTTTCTGGGGCCAAAATATTTCCACTTATTGGAGAAGAGAGTGGGATTCAGGACCACATTCTTGGTCTATTATTTTGCCCTTTGTAATCTCTTTGGGTTTCACACATGTATCATTTGATGACTTTAAAGGAACCTCAGATTGTCTTGATATTGACTTGATATGTCTGACCTAAGGGTTTCACAGAATATCTCTGAGTTTTCTAGAATACCGTCTGAGCCTTAAAAACCTCTAGCCATTTCTCCAAAGCTTCCGTGTTGATTTGAGAGCATTTTAAATTGCAGAAGCTCTGGGTCCATCTTTTTTCTTTATCTGGAAGACTGCTGCCTACTGCACATGGTCCATGCACTGATAATCAGACTGGAATTGATCTCTCCATGTAGAACCGAGGAAAAACTTTCATGGAAATCCTCTTTTTAGCATCTTCTTTATTACTTGTCCTGTATAATAAAAGGGCAACTCTTCCTCTGGTCTTCCCCTGAAGCTGATGTATTTAAAAATAGAATGAATGTAAAGAATGCTTGTTGTGAACTGTAAGAGTGCGTTTTAGCTAAAAATGGCCTTCTCCTTTTAGCTTCCAGGCAAAGACACAGTTTGGAGGAGAAGGGCAGGCAGAAGTTGGGGGTTGGAGGGTTGACATATTAATATAGTTTGTTTTCTTTTTCTCTGCTGGCTGCTGTCATTTTCTGCCTTGGAAAGTACCTAAGTGGTGCTTGGAAATAAACTCTCCCAGGGAAGGTGGTATGAATATTGATAGTTTTAATTAAAAATCACTTTCTGTCTCTTTGCATGACTTAATTCTTCTTACCTTTTTTCCTAAATATCATGTGTTAAAAACAATATTGAGTTTAAATACAGTGCTAAATAACCATGGTTAACAGCAGAAGACAGGTAGCTCTTTCTTTGATTAAAACAAGTGACTTCTAACAGAGCCTCAGCTGAGGGGCTTGGAGACTGCATAAGTGGTCACTCTGCCTTCTGTTTCTAGAAATAAATTTTTCCTAAGGCTAAAAAGGAGGCCAAGGCCACAGCTCTGAAAGGGGGAAGTTTTTCTTACTGTCGATTAGTGCTCAGTTAACTTTATCAGGGAAGTAATGAGCTTGGGAAAGACTTTAAGTTATACCTTCTACACCTTTCTTCAGAGAGTCTTCACTTCACATACACTGATGCTAAGGTGGGGAGAATTGGTTTCTTCACAACGCAGAAGGCTAGATGGAAAGTATTCTTTGCCTCTGCAAAACCAAGATAGCTAGTATTTCTTGCTGATGATAAGGCATGAGGGCTGGCTGCATAGAAGTAGTGTCCCAACTCTAGGCACAGCTGGGACCCTTTGCCGTCTTACAACGTCCTGTTGGAATTCCAAGCAGATGAAGCCGAGCCCAGAAGTAGTCACAACTATGAAACAATCCTATTGTCAGGCTTTGGCTGCCCTATTTTATATCATGTAGTTCAGATTTGTTCTTTTCCATTTCCTTGCCTGGAATGCCTTTCTCTTACTCTCTTTGGTTTGAGTACGATTAGTTTTTCCAATGTGTTTCTCAAGTTTTACCTACTTAGGATTACAAGTTTTCCGTTCCCAGCCTTAAGAGATCGCCCTTTTCTCTGGAATCCCGTTTTGACTTGTCCCTGTTTCATGCATTTAGTCCTTCGTTCACACTGTGCCCTCTGTCCGATTACGCTTCTCCCAGGTCTTTGCACGAGTGGCTTTTTCTTGAGAAATTCTTCAAGTCTGAACTGAATGCCACTTCTACAGAGAGACCTTCTCTCACTACCATTCTAAAGTAGGAGGCCTTTCTGTATATTCAGAGACCGTCAGGTTCCTAGTACCCAGCACAGTAACTAGCACACAGTAAATGTTTGTTGAATGAATTAACAAATGAATTTATTTGTTAGTTCAATTTAATGTGTAATGATTTTCAGCTTAAGAACAAAAACTTTGGGAGTAAATTCAAACTATGAATTGGAAAGAATTGAAATCTTTAAAATACTGAGTCTTTCATTCTGCAAATATGGTAACTCTCAGAATTTATTAACGTCGTCTTTAAAGTTTCTCAGTAAACTTTTGTAAGTTTCCTTGCAGAGGCTTTATATGTGTTTTATTGTATTGGGTTGGCCAAAAGGTTCGTTCGGGTTTTTCCCTAAGATGGTTCTAGTAGCGCTTAGTTGTCTTTAACTTCATTCGAAACAGTTTTTTTAGATTGTATTGTGACGGCTGTCATATCAGCGTGCATTGAAAAAAAAAACTTACCAAAATTGGTGAATTTTTGTGTGGCCATTTTAATATTGAAGATGGAAGAAAAAACAACATTTTTGGCATATTATGCTATATTATTTCACGAAAGGGGAAAGCACAACTGAAACGCAAAAAAAGATTTTGTGCAATCTGTGGAGAAGGTGCTGTGACTGTTTGAACATGTCAAAAGTGGTTTGTGAAGTTTTGTGCTGGAGATTTCTCTCTGGACGATTCTCCACGGTCGGGTAGACCAGTTGAAGTTGATAGCGATCAAACTGAGACATTAATTGAGAGCAATCAACATTATACCACGTGGGAGATAGCCGACATACTCAAAATACCCAAATCAAGCGCTGAAAATCATTTGCACCAGCTTGGTTATGTTCATTGCTTTAACGTTTGGGTTCCATATAAGTTAAGCGAAAAAACCTTCTTGACTTCCACATGCAATTCTCTACTTAAACGTAAGGAAACGTTCCGTTTTTAAAACAAATTGTGATGCGTGATGAAAACTGGATACCGTACAATAACGTGGAATGGAAGAGATTGTGGGGAAGTGAAATGAACAACCACCAATGACACCAAAGGCCAGCCTTCATCCAAAGAAGGTGATGTATATATGATGGGATTGGAAAGGTGTCCTCTACTATGAGCTCCTTCCAGAAAACCAAACAATTAATTCCAACAAGTGCTGCTCCCAATTAGACCAACTGAAAGTAGCACTCAACGAAAAGTTCCGGAATTAGTCAATAGAAAGTGCATAATCTTCCATCTGGATAACGTAAGACCACATGTTTCTTTGATGACCAAGCAAAAATTGTTACAGCTGGGAAGTTCTGATTCATCCGCTGTATTCACCAGACATTGCACCTTTGGATTTCCATTTATTTCAGTCTTTACAAAATTCTCATAATGGAAAAAAATGTCAATTCCCTGGAAGGCTGTAAAACGCACCTGGAACAGTTCTTTGCTCAAAAAGATTAAAAGTTTTGGGAAGATGGAATTATGAAGTTGCCTGAAAAATGGCAGAAGGTAGTGGAACAAAACGGTGAATGTGTTCAATAACTAGTTCCTGGTGAAAATGAAAAGTGTGTCTTTTATTTTTATTTAAAAACCGAAGGAATTTTTTGGCCTGCCCAATATTTATTACTAGATGTAATTTATAAATAGTATCTATTTACATTTAGTTTTTATTACTTGCATATAGAAAAATAAAAAGAACAAAAACTTTGATAACTCCTAGAATTGAGACATAAACAGAAGAGATGCGACGCATGTCTGCTTGTGTAAGGAACTAAGAAATTTTCTGCAAAGTAATTCATGCTAGTAGATGAAATCTGTGGGATGCCAGGGTATGTTTCAAGGGTAGTAGTACAAGTAAACAGGAATGACTCGGCATGTTCTGCTCATATTCTCTGTGGTGTTCTAGTTTTTCTCTGGGGATCTTGAGAAAATTTTTTTTTTTTATCTTTAAACAGTGTTTAATGCACATCTGACTGTATTATGATAGATGGATATAATTTAAATAAGACATGATCAAACTTTTAATCTAGTTATTTCTATGCAAAAAAGTCATTATGTATTTTAATATAGAAAATAAATGATTTTTGAAGTTGATTTTTTAAAATACTCTAGCATTTTGAAGTTGAAGTTGAGAAAATTTGTTTCTTAACTTCCATTACTTTAATAGTATGACTTTTGGCAAATATGTGATTTCTGACTCAGTCAGTGCCTTCAACTCCAAAGCATTGATGATGCCTATCCTTTGTGACCCCATGGGGTTTTGTTACAATAAACAGAGTATATCTAAAACCCTTTGAGTTCTTAGGAAGGAAATATATAAAAGAAGTATAATGAAATTGTTCATCTCAAGTTCCTAGCACGAGGCCTTGCACAGAGTTGGTTCAATACATATTTAATTATCACGTGAAAAGGAGTCTGTGGAATAGCACTTATAAAGCAATAGAAAGATATTTTACATTTCTTAGATTGTGTCACAATGCAGTCCACATCCAGGACTTAGAGTTTTCTAAAAAACTCTGTTACATGGTACAGTATTTCAATAGGATATCAATTTAATGGGTTATGACTAGCATTTTGAAGTAATGGAATAAAATGGAAATAAATATCAGATGGCATCATAAATAATAACAGTATTTCCTGAAACTTTTGATTCATATATCTGTGTGTGTGTGTGTGTTTCCTGGGTCATGATGTAAAATATATTTCTTTGGTAGGTTGAGGTTAAAAAAAGTTTTGAAGGCCACTGATATAATTATACAGATTATAATTTACACAGAGCTGTTCTCATTTTGCTTGATTTAAGAAGACAAATAATTGGAACAGAATTGTAGTTTGCTGCTAAGCAGCAAGGAAATAACAGAATTCTATGCCAGAAAAGCTGTATAGGACTCCCCCCACTGCAACCCCGGTTGGGGAGGTAATTAGAAGAAACTAAAATACATCTGCTTTACTAATCAAGTCATGTCCTGGGAGGTCCTTGGTCAATTTTTTTTTTTTTCCTTTGACCGTGCCGCATAGCATGCGGGATCTTAGTTCCTTGACCGGGGATCGAACCCGTGCCCCCTGCCGTGGAAGCATGGAGCCCTAACCACTGAACCGCCAGGGAATTTCCTGGTCAAATTTTTCTTTATAAGCTTCCCTCCTCTCATACTGTGCAATTAATGATTTTCTCATTTCTTATAGGAAACAAATGGCACTGTCAAATTATGACTATCAACTAATGTTTTTAAGTCACACCAAGAACTGTGCACATGCTATCATGAAGACAAATTTTACATATTGCTTAAAAGGAACGAAAATTTATATTGTTCACATTCCTGTAACAAGTCCCTCTCTTTCTTCAAATTATGCTTGCTACTTAATATATCTACCTGAGGAAACCTTCCTCACTGAACCTATTTCAAACGAGGCGACAGAGCTTTACATTTATTTTACTATGAAAAGTTCATCCATACAGCAAGGTTGAAAGGATATGCCCACCATCTTGATTCTACCATTAATTCTTTTGTTATACTCTGCCACATCTATCAATTAAACCATTTTATTTTTTTATGCTCTTTGAAACAAATTACAGTTTTCAGCCACTTTTCCCTAAGTACTATAACATGCATGTCATTAACTCAAGTTTAGTATTTAAAATTTCTTCCCTAGATGTAAAGTTTATATACAATGAAATGCACACATTTTTAGCATACATTAGCTGAGTTTTGACAAATTCATTAGCCTGCTCCCCAAACTTCTGTTAATATGTAGAACACTACCATCCCACCAAAAAGGCCCCTTATATGGTCCCTAGTCAAATCCTACCCCACCCCAAGGCAGTTTTTTCCACCATAGATTAATTTTGCCTTTTCTAGAATTTCATATAAATGGAACCATACCGTGTGTGCTCTTGTTTCTGGCTGCTTTCACTCATCATAATGTTTCTGATTTTCATTTACGTTGTTGCGTATGTAATTTGTTTAATGCTGAGTAGCATTTCATTATATGAACGTAACACAGTTTGTATATTTCTTCTCCCATTGATAAACATTTGGGCTCTTTCTAGTTTAGGGCTATTATGATAAAACTGCTGTGAATGTTCTTTTTTAAAAATATTTATTTATTTATTTATTTGGCTGCATTGGGTCTTAGTTTCTGCACGTGGGATTCATTGTTGCAGTGCGCCAGCTCAGTAGTTGCAGCACACGGGCTCTAGAGTGCACGGGCTCGGTAGTTGTGGCACGTGGGCTTAGCTGCCCCACAGCTAAGGGATCTCGGTAGTTGTGGCACGTGGGCTTAGCTGCCCCACAGCTGAGGGATCTTAGTTCTCTGACCAGGGATTGAACCCACGTCCCCTGCATTGGAAGACGGATTCTTAGCCACTGCGCCACCAGGAATTCCCATGAACATTCTTATAGAAGTCTTTTTTGTGAACATACATTTTCATTTCTTTTGGATAGATACCTAGGAGTGACATTACTGGGTCGTATGGTAAGTGTGTTAAGAAATACACGGTGTCTTCCAAAGTGGTTGTGCATTTGGCACTCTCACTGGCAGTAGAGTTTTGATTAGATGTCTCCATGTTTGCCCACACTCAGGGAGGTAATAGCAGGGCCATAACACCTCACTCCTTTGACACAGTTGCTCCGTTGTGCCCACAGGACATAGTTGTAGATGGTGAGCAAACACGTAACGTCGTGTGAGTGGAGGTCCCGAACTGTTCATGCACACACGGGAAAAAAGAAAGTTCTACCAGCAGAAGGATGAAAAAGCATTGTCTTCAAGACAGAGAATAAAGGGACTAATAGAAGGACCCTTGGACCAGTCTCTGTCTGTTGGTGTCCCCAAACGTATCTCATTGCTAATTTAAAGAAAGTGAGGCCTAGCCCAGAGGAGAGAGTAACTCTGGCAATATTCTAAACCAAGTTGCTACCTATTTCCCTGGGAATAATTGTGTGTGTGTGTGTGTGTGTGTGTGTGTGTGTGTGTGTGTATAATTGTTTTCTTGTACTGTAGATTTACTGCACAACTCTCAGGTACCTGTAGAATGGGTTTTTAATTTCTATTCCATATTCCTGTCAGTTTGCATGTTTTTCTTTATTCTGTTAATATGGTGAATTGCATTGATTGATTTTCAAATATTTAACTAACATTGCATTAAATGTTGTAATGTGTTATTTATTTTTTATGTTATTGGATTCAATTTGCTACTATTTTGTTTTAGGGGTTTTTAAATCAATAGATTTATGAGATTTATGAAAAAAATTGGTCTGTAATTTTCTGTCCTTGTAAGTCCTTCAGTTTTGGTATTGAGTTTATTCTGATATCATAAGACAACTTGAAAAGTATTCTCTATAAGAGCATGTGTAAGATTGATATTATTTCTTTGTTAATTTAGAAGTCTCTAGTGAAGTGATATGGCCTGGAGATTTCTTTTGGGGAAGGTCTTTAATTATGGGTTCATTTTCTTTCATAGGTATAGGGTTATTTAGATTTACTTTTAATTTTTGTGTTAGTTTTAGTAAGTTGGTTTTTCTCTGTTTTTCTTGTCCATTTAAATTTTCAAGTTTATTGGCATAAAATTGTTGGTAATATCTTATTGTCCTTTTTATATCTACTGCATGGTTTGTAATGATGTTGCCTTTCATTTATATTAGTTTTTGCTTTGCTCTTCAGTTATTTCTTAGATAAAAGGTAGCATTTTTGGGCTTCCCTCGTGGTGCAGTGGTTGGGAGTCTGCCTGCCGATGCAGGGGACACGGGTTCGTGACCCGGTCTGGGAGGATCCCACATGCCGCGGAGCGGCTGGGCCCGTGAGCCATGGCCACTGAGCCTGCATGTCCGGAGCCTGTGCTCCGCAACGGGAGAGGCCGCAACAGTGAGAGGCCCACGTACTGCAAAAAAAAAAAAAAAAAAACAAAGGTAGCATTTTATGCCCACTGTCTGACATGATTTATACATTTAAAAATATATTCTGGAGATCACTTCATAGCAGTATTCAAGAGTTTCTCATTTTTAAACGTTGCACAGGACTTCATTGTGTGGCTGTTCATGCCTCCAGTCCCCTTTTAATGAATATTTGGTTTGTTTTCAGTCTTTTTACTGTAACAAATAGTGCTGAAGGGAATACCTTTGTATGTATGTATTAAAACAAACTTGCTGGTTATGATCTCGTTTATATGTGGAATCTCAAACAAAAACAAAAACCAAGTTCATAGATAGAACAGATTGGTGGTTGCTAGAGGCGGGAGTTGGAGGGTGGGCAGATGGGTAAAGGGAGTCGAAAGGTACAAATTTCCATTTATAAAATAAATAAGTCGTGGTGATGTAGTGTACAGCATGGCGAGTATAGTTAATAATACTGTATTGCATGTTTGAAAATCCTTAGGGGAGTAGTAAATCATCAAAGCTCACGTCACGAAAAAAATTGCGTAACTATGTATGGTGATGTATGTTAACTAGACTTGCTGTGGTGATCATTTCACAGTGTATACAAATATCGAATCATTATGTTATGTACCTAATATCATTATGTTATGTACCAAATATCGTTATGTTATGTACCAAATATCATTATGATATGTACCAAATATCGAATATGATATCAAATATCATGTTATGATATCATATGTTATGTACCAAATATCATTATGATATGTACCAAATATCGAATATGATATCAAATATCATTATGTTATGTACCAAATATCGAATCATTATGTTATGTACCTAAGTTGTATGTAATGTACCTAACATATAAAGTTGTATGTCAGTTATACCTAAATAAAAAATTAATTAAAAAATTTTTTGCTAGTGTTATCTTTGGGATAGATTTCTAGAAATGGGATTTCCTAAAAATGGGGGAGGGGCAATAACTATAGATTAAATTTAAAAGCTTTAACAACCAAATACGGTAGATGATCCTTGATTGGATCCTGCTATGAAAAAGTGAGCTATAAATAACACTGAGGATGTGGGTAAATTTAAATACAGAATGGGTGTGAGTTGAAACTAGAGAGCTATTTTCATGTTGGGGAGGCAATACCATTGTATTTAGATAGAATTTTTTTTTTCTTTTAGAAGTGTAAAGTATTTTGGCATAAAATGTCATAATGTGTGACACTTACTTTGAAACAACTCAACCAGAATAATAAAAAATGAAATAGATTGATAAATCAATAAAGCTATTATGACAGAATGTTAACAGTGGCTGAATCTCAGTGGATTTATAGGCGTTCATTGTACTATTTTTTTCTACTTTTGTATGTTTGTAAATTTCATAATAAAAAGTAAAAAAATTAAATTATACAAGCATATATATTATGTATCTAGTGAGTTATTCTTGCATTATTTTATCTTTACATGTGACTTTATCCATAGTAAGGATTATTTCTTAGAAACATTTTGTCTGATACTAATGTAATTATCTCATAATCCTCTTACATAGTATCTCAAGATACTGGTGTAATTTCTTTTGGTTAATATTTGCTTGGAAGTCGGTCCAGAGGTTGCAGCTGCAGAGGAACCACCCAAGGAGAGCTGCAAAGATGCTGTCTGGACACGTGGCCTTGGGCTGTGGCTTGCACCCTCCCTTGGCAGGCCAGACTGGTCTTCAGAATGCTTTGGGATCATCCTTCATTGCCACAGGGAACCTCCATGCCTCTTAACACTTGTCTTCAGACGACTGGCACTGCTGAGGTATCCTCTGTTCTTGAAGAGCGTAATCTTGGAGCCAAAACCTCTGTTGACTGTGAAGAAACAGGTGTGTCTCAAGTATTGATGATAGTATTGGTTGAATACATGGGCTGAGGAATGTTCAAGCAGACGAAATGGTAGTGTTTTCTTCAGGCTTAAAGGGTATGTTTCAACTTGGGAACTGACAATGTTGGTTTTGTTGTGTTTGGACATGATAAACTAATTAAGGAAGGAGATACTGTGAAGAGGACGGGAGCCATTGTGAATGTTCTAGTTGGTGAGAAGCTACTGGGTTGTATAGTAGATGCCCTTGGTAATGTCACTGATGAAAAGGATCCAGTTGGTTCCAAGACCCAATGGTGAGTTGGCCTGAAAGCCCCTGGCATCATTTCTCCAATCTCTGTGCAGAAACCAGTGCAGACTGGCATTAATGCTGTGGATAGCTTGGCACTGATTGGTTGTGGTCAGTACAGGCTGACGATTGGTGACTGACAGACTGGCAGAACATCAATGATTGACATAATTATTAACCAGAAACATTTCAGTGATGGATCTGATGGAAAGAAGCAGCTATACTATATCTACACTGCTATCGGTCAGAAGAGATCCACTGTTGCCCAGTTGGTGAAAACACTTACAGATGTGGATGCCATGAAGAACACCAGTGTGGTTTCAACCACTGCTGCTGACACTGCCCTCCATCAGTACCTGACTCCTTATTCTTGCTGTGCTGTGGGAGAGCATTTTAGGGATAATGGCAAACATGCTTTGATCATCTGTGATGAATTATCCAAGCAGGCTGGTGCCTCTGCTGGTCTACAGACCACTCAGCTACTCGTGAGGTCCAGCCTGATGATGTGTTCTACTTACACTCCCGTCTACAGGAGAGCAGACATAATGGACGATTCTTTTGGTGGTGGCTCCTTGACTTCTTTACCAGAAACACAAGCTGGTGATGTGTCTGCTTACATTCCAACGAATATCGTTCCTATCAGTGATGGACAGATCTTCTTGGAAACAGAATTGTTCTACAAAGGTATCTGCCCTACCATTTACATTGTTTTTTCTGTGTCCTACGTCAGAAATGCTGCCCACACCAGGTCTGTGAAGCAGGGCCAGGCACCGTGAAGTCAAAATTGGCTCCTATGGTGAGGTTGCTGAGCTTGCCCAGTTCAGTTCTGACCTCCATGCTTCTACTCGACAACTCTTGAGTCGTCGTGAGTATCTGAGTTGCTGAAGCAGGGACAATATTCTATGGCTGTTGAAGAACTCGCAGCTCTTACGCTGGGTTAAGTGAGTATCTTGGTAACTGGGGCTGTTTCTATTTGTGTGTGTGTGTTTTGTTTTTGGTTTTGCTGAAGTATTTAAAAGCACATCTTAGATGGCATGCTATTTTACCCAGCCACTTCATTATGCTTTGAAAGACAAAATTTTTTTCCTTAGGTAACCGCAAATCCATTTTTACATCTAACAAAGGAAATAAAACATTTCTGAGGTTTTAATATAAACTATTAACATTTCTCCAGTTGTCTCAAGAAATGCCTTTTTACAATTACGTTTTTCAGATCAGAGTCCAAACAAGGTCCACATCTTGAATTTGGTTCTTAGGGTCTCTAGGATCTCCTTTCATCTGGAGGACTGCTCCTTTTCCCCTCCCTTATTCCATTTACTCCTTTTTTTTTTTTTTTTTTGTAGTACGTGGGCCTCTCACTGTTGTGGCCTCTCCCGCTGCGGAGCACAGGCTCCGGACGCGCAGGCTCAGCGGCCATGGCTCACGGGCCCAGCCACTCCGCGGCATGTGGGATCTTCCCGGACCGGGGCACAAACCCGCGTTCCCTGCATCGGCAGGCAGACTCTCAACCACTGCGCCACCAGGGAAGCCCCTCCATTTACTTCTTGAAGAAAGTGGGTCAGTAGTCCTGCTGTCTAGAAGTGAGATCTAAAGACTCGATTAAATTCTGTTTCAAGTTTTGACGAGACTAGCTGTAGGTGATGTTACAGACTTTATATTGTTTCATCACCTGGAGAACCACATAGTGTCAGGTTGTCTCACGTTTGTAGTAATGCTTAATTCAGGTGGTGACAGCGTAGTTCCTTCATTGTGAAGTTTCCCAACAGTCTTTTAACTAATGATTTTAATATCTATTGATGACTATTGTCTGATTCATTTTGAAATAGGGGTTGCAAGATGGTGATTTTCTAATTTGATCATTACTTCTACATTTATTAGCTAGAAGTCTTCTGTATAGAAAAACTTTTCTGCATCCTTTAGGCTTATTTGGTTACCCTGAAATACTGTTCATACCGAAAAGACAGGAAAGATCTTTAATTATTTCCTTTAAATTATCCAATTTCAGAGTAATGTGTTGGTTACCTAGCAACCTCCATGCTGTCCAAAGAATCTCTCTCTCTGTCTTTTTCCTTTTTTGCATGTCACTACGAACTCATGGCTTTACACATTCAATGTATTTCTGTCAGTTGCAGTTGTTTGATACTCACATTATTCTATTTTGGCCACAAGGGGGAACATTTTGATATTTTCTGTATTTATTTAATATGGCAATATTAGCTTTTGATAGCTTCCTTGCTTTCTATCATAATGTGGTATCCCAAGCTCAGTTGGTACATTTCCTGGAATTGACTGTTGATAAAAAACCCTGAGTCCTTTTCGTGTGTGAAGGTGTTTTGAGACCAGAGTATGGAATTCTTGTTGCTACTTGATTATCATTGTTAATTGGCCCTTCAGTGGACAGTTAGAAAATAAGTACCTTTTTAAAAATAAAGTTACAAGTTTATACTGATATTTACAACCACAATTTAAAATTACAAGGTTTTTTAACTGACATTTTGATGCTGAACATTAGTCCTTAGCAGCTTTAACATAGTTTCTTAGTTGTATTATGTTAAAATATATTCATGTTAATAATAATACAATTGTTACTATTAACAATAAGAATACTAAGTGACATTAGGTATTTTAAGATTTGTTTGCCCTTTTAATATTTTTGTCCTAGGAATGTATTGCACTAAAAAGTGTATAGTCAGAGTATTTTGTTCTAAGATCAATTGGAATAATTCTTTTCTCTGCGTGATTTTGTTACCAAACTGATATACCATTAGGTTCATTTGTTTCAGTTAGTTTTCAACTTCTAGGCATTGGTTTTTATTTTCTTAAATTTAGTTTTGTGTTTTGTGTACTACCTCCTTCTTGAAGCAGTTCTTTAAAAAATTTTTTTATTGACATATAGTTGGATTTATAATGTTGTGTTAGTTTCAGGTGTACAGCAAAGTGATTCAGTTATACATATATGTACATATATATATTCTTTTTAAGATTCTTTTCCATTATAGGTTATTACAGGATATTGAGTATCGTTCCCTGTGCTATATTGAATATTACTATATTTGTATATAATAATATATATTGCTATACTGAAATACTTCCTTTAATTTTCTTTTGGGACACTACTTTTTCTTACATTTTATTTTTATTTTTTTTCTGTCTCACTTGGGGCTTCGATTAAGTCTCCTTTCCTGGTTCTTCCTCCTCTTCCTGCTCTTAACTTTGGAGTGTACCAGGACCTCTCCTCTGTTTATATTCATTTCCTAGTGAATGCATCTTGTCCCATGCTTTTAAATACCACCTATTTTCTGATCACTCACAAATTTATATCTCTGCCTGGGCTTCTTCCTTGAATTGCAGATCTAGGTATACAACTTTTTATTCACTATTGGCACTTGAATGTCTAGTAGGACGTCTAGACTTAGCATATCCAAAGATGAGCCCTCAATTTCCATCCAGCTGTTCCTCTGGCAGTCTCCCCTGTTTCAGTAAATGGCAACTCTATCACCTTGCTCAGGCCTAATACCTTGAAGTCATCTCTGATTCTTTTCTCTCAAATCCTGTACCCAATTCACCAATATATCCTGTCAGCTTCTACCTTTGAAATATATTAAGAATCCAATCAATCCTCCATTTCTCACCAAGTCCACTGCCATCACCCCCAACTAAGCTGCTGTAAATTCACCTGGATTATTGTAATGGCCTCATAACAGGTCTTCCTGTTTCCATCCATGCTTCTTTACAAGGTATTCTCTACTTGGCAGTCAGAGTAAGCTGTTAAAAGTCATTCCTTTGTTCAAAACTCTCCAGTACAGTCCTTCAAAATAATCTAGGTTTGGGGAAGGTGGATAGAGGTATAGATGGCCATGTATTGCTAATCGCTGAAACTGAGCGATGGCAACTTTAAATTCATTATATTTTTCTTTTATTTTCATATACATTTGATACATAAAACAAAATCCAAACTCTTCAAAGGCTTTACAGTTGTCTGTAACTGCACCAATATGGTAGCCACTAGCCACATGTGGTTACTGAGCACTTGAAATGTGCTAGACTGAATGTAGATGTACTGTGAGTATAAAATACACAATGGATTTTAAAGACTTCTTAAGAAGGAAAAAACGTAAAATACCTCATTAATATTTTGTTACATTGATTATGTATCGAAATCATATTTTGGATATGGTGCTTCCAATAAAATACAGTATTAAAATTAATTTCATTTTGGACTTCCCTGGTGGTCTAGTGGTTTGGACTTGGTGCTTTCACTGCTGTGGCCCCGGGTTCAATCCCTGGTCGAGGAAGATCCCACAAGCTGAGTGGCGTGGCAAAAAAAAAATTGTTTCTTTGTATTTTTAAAAATATGGCTGCTAGAAGATCTTTGTATGTGGCTCACATCATCTTTCCATTGGATCTGTGGCCATGCTTTCTCTCTGAACTTATCTCCTACGTTTTTCTCTCTCCTTATTTTTTTTTGGCCACGCGGCTTGTGGGATTTTAGTTCCCCGACCAGGGATTGAACCTGGGCCCTCGGCAGTGGAAGCGCAGAGTCCTAACCACTAGACCTCCAGGGAGGTGCCTTTTCCTCTCCTTAGCTCACACCACTCCAACCACACCGATCTCTCTGCTTAGAACAAGCAGAATACATTTCTGTCTCGGGACCTTTGCACTTGCTAACCTGTCTGCCTGGAGGTCCCTTTCTCAGTGTCCTGTGACTCACTCTCTTGTTTCCTTCAGAGATACTTACCTGATCTGTATAACACCTCATCCCCTTCCCTCTCTATTCCCCTTAATCTGCTTTCTTTTTCTTTGTAATACTTATCACCACTGACTTGTGTTTTGTTAATTTGTATTCCTGTATCCTGAGCACCTAGCATAATGCTTATACAGCGTAGGGCTTTTGGTAACAGTTTGTGGAATGGATGTCTATAGATTGTGCAAGTAATTATGTTAAGTTCAATACTGATTTCTTCTGCAATAAGGTTCAGGTTTCCTAAATATATAAAGGGTAAAAATTATTAGAGTAAAATAAACTTTAATTATAACTACATGAAATTCCCTGCATGAGGAAACAGATGCTTTATAAAATGATATGATAGCTACTTTATTCCCTTCAAAGGAATTAAGGTAAAATAACCTTATACTAAATAATTTTTATGTATTTGTATAATTAGTAAGATGGAGAGTTTAGAGATACTTAGGAGATACTCAAGAACGTAAACAAAATACAGACCAAGACTTACTTAAGGGTCAGAAATGTTTTTTATCCAGTAGATAATATCCAGTTTCTCCAAGGAGTTTTCCAAATTCTCTTATTAGTCTGGCATTTTTATTGTATTCATGGTAACCCAGTAAAGTGGGCTATGTCAAGGAGCTTAGAAATTTTTTTGGATACACTGAAATTTTTCCTGTGTTAGTAATTATAACTTGCTCTGTTTATAAAATAACTTTTGAAGGCAGCCATTGTTTTTTATTTAAAATTAAAACTATGAAGGAGGGAAAGGAACCAAAAAAAGGAGAAATGAGAAAGGAATATTTTTAATTTATTGTCTTCATTTTAAAATATAAGATGACTAAATGTACCAATGAAATAATTTAAAAGCAAGGATATCTTTTCCTTATCTGAATATACTTGCAAATTCTATTTTAATTTTAAACAGTCTTGGTCACAGCATCCCTTCAACTGTAACAGGAAAAATGAAATGACGCCAACAAGGTATGTGACAACTTGAGTTGTGAAATTTCAATAGGCAAAACTGACGAATCAGGGCTAGCATTATATTAAAGACGTTTAACTAAGACGTTTGAAGTACATCCTCAGTGATTTTTTTGTTTTTTCCTCAGTGATATTTTGGAATATTATTTTGTGCTTGTTTAACAAACATTTACTGACTGTATATTGTATGTCAACACTGTACCAACTACCCAAGGTTACAAAACTATACTTTCAGAGTGGCTGTCCTTCACTGAGTGCTAATTAAATGTCAAGTAAGTTTACAGAGATTATTTTAGTTAATCCTCGCAAAAGAGGTAATTTTATTACTCTCAGTATTCCAATGAGGGAATAGAGGCTTTCCAAAGAGTTCTGTTTTCAAAAAGTTTGCCATCTAGAGCGATGAGAATAGCAGTAGATAGAATATAAAGTGCTAAATGCTACAATAAAGAAAGGGTGCAGAGGAAGGGTTGCCTTTGGAGTTGGGAATGAGGAAAGCCTTCCAGAGAACAGGAGACTTGTTCTGAATTTGAAAGGTAGGGAGGAGTTTGCATGGTGAAGAGTGGAGAATATTGCCAGCATATGCAAAGACATTGAACTCTGAAATGATTTGAGCATTAGTGAGAACTTTTCTATAAGCCTTTGATTTATTCATCATCTACCACACATTCTGTATTTCCATATTCAAACAAAGATCTGGCTTAGGCAATGAGGAATCATCTGATTGAGTTATTATCAAGGGCTGGAGTGCTGGCAGGGCTTGTTCGTATTAGCATATGGGTTAGAACTTCACGTCCTAGGCTTGGGCCTTAACTTGGCAGGTCTCCTGGGGGTAGATTCCACACTGAATAGCAGAATGGCTAAGAAAACAAATTCTTGTGCCAGACTGGGTTTAAATCGCAGCTCTGCCACTTCTAACCAGCGGATGTGACCTTGGGTATGTTACCAGACATTTTTATGCCTCAGTATCTTCATTTGGAAAATGAGAACAATAATGGCAGAACCTACTTCATCATAGGATTGTTACGAGGATAAAAGAAGTTAATAGATACAAAGCTCTGAGAATAGTGCCTGGTACATAGGAAGCTCTGTATAAGTACTAAGTACTAGTATTACTTGAGACTAGTATTTAAACAAAAATGCTACTTTGTTCATTTAGAGTGAACTTTGTTCTTTTCTCATGGTGCTAAGAGTCTCCTAGGTCCTACTTTTTTGGTATTAAGATGCCTGAGATGCTAAATTTTGAATCAGAAAGTTGTTTGCTGGGAATCGGCATAGAATATTTGTCCTAGGTCCTGGTAAAGGCCAGTGAGATATCTCTCCACCATAACAGAAACATTCTCTGTTCGTTGGGTTACATCTCCCAGAATCATTATCTTACTCCTTTGTTGCTATCTGCCAGGCCAGATATAGCTAGTGGGTTCAGAGTCGAATGGAGATAAAACTTGGAAAGAACCCCTGAAGTGCTAGTTGTTAAGCCAGGATCTTTTTGATAAGACACGCAGGGTGACCTATCGGAGGCACTGCTGTCTACTCTACAGCCCCTGTGGTGGAAAATGGCTGGGGTTTCCCTGACTTGGAAGGACTTGGAGCAATTCCTGTAGTTCCTTGATTATTACAATGTCCCTGATAGACTAGAGACAAGGAAGGCTTTTTTACAGAACTCTTGATGCATTCTTTAGAACCCTCAGCTAAGTAAACTAGCTCAGGACTTTGCTTGGAGCTCTCAAAGACATGTTTCAACTTTGCTGAATTCATTTATTAGTTCTAACAGTTTTGGGGGTGAGTTTTTAGGGTTTTCTATATATAATATCACGTCATCTGCAAACAGAGACAGTTTTACTACTTCCTTTCTGATTTGGATCCTTATTATGTCTTTTTATTGCCTAATTGCTCTGGCTAGTACTTCTAGTACTATGTTTAATAAAAGTGGCAAGAGTGGGCATGTGTGTTTTGCTCCTGATCTTAGAGGAAAAACTTTCTTACCACGGAGTATGATGTTAGCTGTGGGCTTATCATATATGACCTTTCTTATGTTGCGAAACATTCTCTCTGTGCCTAGTTTGTTGACAGTTTTTATCATGAATGGATTTCAGATTTTGTCAAGTGCTTTTTCTGCATCTGTTGAGATGATCATACAATTTTTAACCTTCATTTTGTTGTGTGATGTATCATATTAAAATCTCCTTTGACTGTTGTTGCAGGTGTGTGCTTCTGGCCACATCTTGCCTGTTCTATATATCTATATATAATTATATATATTTGAATGAAACCCATCACATATACAGATGCCATGTGCACATAACCATAATAATAATTGGCAAGGTTAAGCCAGAGGAGGCCTGATCCTCAGAGAGTTGTGGAGTTGGTTAATAGAACACAGTTCCTTTAGGAGTGAAATGGATGGACAATAACAAAGGAATTTACTCAATATGTATCATTAAAATAAATCCACCTCAGGAGGCTGAGAGGAGTTGCTCCAATAAAGTCATGCTCTCTTGTTCTGTTTCCAAACTTGAGTCAGTTTCTCAACCCAGAAACCATTGACTGAGGAAAAGTTATGTCCCCAGGAGAAGGACACTGCAACACATGTCAAATACATGTGGTAATGATTCCCCTAGTCCTTCCCCAAAGGGACTTACCTCCAGGTATTTGAGTAATTGCACTGGGGAAAAGGGTAAGAATAACCCAATATTTGTTGGATGCAGGGTCTGAATTCACAGTGATACCTGGGGTCCAAAGCACCTCGTATAATGGATGCATATGGCAGCCAGGTAATAAATGGAGTCCTGGCCAAGGTTTGGCTCACAGTGGGTCAACAATGTCATTTGTTGAGCCTCTGAATATTTTATTAGAGCGAATACTTAGTACTTCATAAAATCCCTCGCGTTGTGTTCCTGACCTACAGGACAAGAATCATTATAGTGGGAGAGACAAAAAAAGAAAGAAAGAAAGAAGGAAGAGAGAAGAGAAGAAAAGGAAAAGAAAAGGAAAACACCAAGTAAGTGGTAATCTCTGAAACTGCCTCTATCCCTCAGCCAAATAATAAATCAAAAACACTATCTTAACCTGGGGTGGTGGTGGAGGAGATTAGTGAGCCTGTTAAGTATCTAAAAGATGGTTGATTCCCATCATCTGGGTTGTAAAGAATGACAGCAGACTGCCACAAACTGCGCTAAGTCATAGGCTCAACTGCAGTTGAAGTGCCAGGTGTGGTGTCCTTTCCATTGCACATGAATATACTCCCAAGTACCTGGTAGGCAGACATTGATTGGGTAGATGCATAATTTCCATCCCTGTTAGGAAAATAAAAGATCAGAAACAGTGTATTCACAGGGAAAAGATGACGGTAGTTTTACCTCAGGGCTATTTAAACTTTCTTGTCCTTTGTCATCCAGTAAGTTGAAGAGGATGCCATAGAGAACATCACATTAATACATTATATCAATGGTAACATATTTATTGGACGATATGAGCAAGAGGTCGCTAACATATTGGAAACTGATAAGACACACTCCCTAGAGGGTGAGAGAGATACCGTAAGAAGATTCAGGGACCTTGTCATATCAGTAATATTTTTAGAGTTCCATTGGTCAGGGGCATTCCAGGACATGCCATCCAAAGTAAAGGACAAATTATTGCACCCTGAACTTCCTAAACATGAAAAAGGAAGGATAATGCCTAGTAGGCCTCTTCAGATCTTGGAGGCAGTATATTCCAACTGGGAATACTGCTTCCACCCAGTGGCATGAAAGGCTGCCAGCTATGAGCAGAAAAGGGCTCTGCAGTCATGTAACCAGGCAGGTTCAAAGGTTCTAGACATCAGTGGTAGGAAAGTTGCAGTTTATGGCCACCGTCAATAGGGAATCACAACCGAGGCCCTGGGGGTTTTAGGATAAGGCCATGCCATCTTCAGTGGAGAATTATATACTTTATGAAAAATGAAGCTAGTTTGTTGTATGAGATGATGATGTATGAGAGATGAGTTACCTGACCATGGAGCAAAATCACCATGTGGTTACAACTGGCAATCTTGAGCTGGGGTTCTATCAGAACCATCCAGTCATAACTTGCAGCAGGTGCAGCAGTAATCCATGGTAAGATGGAACTGGTACATACAGGGTTGAGCAAAAGCAGGACCCGAGGGTTCATGGGAATTGCACGAGCAGGCAGCCCAGACCCCCATGTCACACCTACAGGTGTATGGGCCATCTTTTAAGACCAGATGTAAAAAGGAGGAAAAACCCAAACTTGGTTCATGGACTAGTTGCTTCTGTGGTTGCAAGCTGAAAATAGATAGCACCCTCCGTACAGCTCCACTCAGGGGTGGTACTGAAAGCCAGTCACAAGGGAAAATCTTCCCAATGGGCAGAGCTTCAAGAGGTGAAGCTTGAAGTCACCCCCTTTGTGTGGAGAGAGAAGTGGCCTGAGTTCAGAATATATGTGAACTCTTCTTGGGCAGTGAGAAATGACTGGCTGTTAAGTGATTTGTGGAGAGACAGATTGGAAGATTACATGTAAGGGGTAGAGGCACGTGGCATATGGGAGTGGGCATGGAGTGTGAGCATCTCCATATCATACATTAATACCACCCTAATGCTGACACGATGGGTACATAAGAAAAAGGGCTACGGTGGCAGGGATGAAAGCCATGTATGGGCTTAATGGTATGGGCTCCTATTCACTTAAGTTGATCTAGTGTTTCTGCTTTTGCCTGAAGTTCAACTTGCCAGAAACAGCGACCAACACTGAGCTCCTGATATGGCACAATCCCTCCAGGAGACCAGCCTGGCACATGATGACAAGTTGATCACGCTAGGCACAGTAACAGACATATTCCAGGTAGGAGATTGTCTTTCTTGCTCACGCCATCACTTTTTGAGGATTTGATTTATTGGCATGGAATCATACATAATTTCATGTTACACCAGGGGATTGACTTTATGGCGAAGGTGTTGGGAGTGTGCCCACGGTCAGGTGGTCCACGGTCTTAACTCATATAGAATCACCCAGAAGCTTCCTAAATGATAGAGTATTGGAATGGCCTGTTAAAGGCACAGCTGTAGCATTAGCTTGGAGGTGATATTTTTGAGGATGGGGTATCAACCTAGGATGCAGGATACACTTTTGAGTTCAAAACATTTATATGGTGCTATGTCTCTGATAAAAGAATACATGGGTCTGGGAACCAACAGGTGGAAGCACAGTGTCCCTACTTGCCATTATTATTCCTGTGTCCCTGTTGTAATTTGTGCTTCCCATTTTAGCAATTCCTGTTGAATTATAAGCTGCAATTACCACCTAGCCCCTTTGGGTTCCTTGTTCCAAGAGACCAGCAGACAAGGAGTCACCATCCTGGTAGGAGTAATTGATTTGATCCATCTTTAATAAAGAACGTGCTGCCCCAGCTGCTGGGAGTACAGGCAGTAGACAGCTTACAGCTGTCAGCTCCTGAAGGAATTCTCATCTGCAGAGCCTCGTTGCCTGGTCATGCCCCATCTGAGTGGTCATTGAACCGTTCAGTGATTTACCAGTCAGCTTCACCTAGCAACTGCGAGATTCTTGTGGGGCCAACTATGTCCAAAGGCAGTCGTTAGAAAACATCTTACATGCTAAACTCCATCATAGAGTTTACTTCCTGTGGGAACCCAACCTGTGATGAGTTGCCATTACAACTCAGTTTTTATACTGTTTGAAAGTGCTAAGACAAGGTAAAGGAAAAGATTTTATGGGATTACTATTAGGGGTAACTAATGTAGTCTTTGGGACCTCAAAGAGTTTTTGAAAAACAAAAAACCAACCACTTAATTTGTCCCTTCAAAGTTAAAGATGTTTGTTAACAGTAAGAGAAGGAACTGCTTTTGAAATGGTCATGATATGAGAGCATTTTGAAAATGGCTATTTGTCTGTTGTTACATGAGTTTACTACTGAAAATGATGTCATTATAAGAACCCTCATACTTATAAATGGAATTTTCTGTCCTGTGTAAAAATCTTCCAAGGGGTTTTTTGTTTAAAACATAAATGCACGTATGCACTATAAAGGATATTTCAGTGATCCTCCTTTAAGTACTGGCATGAACAATAAAACTTAATTTTAGTTGACAGTGTGTTCATATAATATTCATTGGCACTAATTTTTATTGTGAACCATCTACCGGTGAGAGTTGAAATTTTCCTGATATTTGAATTTTCTCTTCTCTAAATTATTGAATCGCCAAGTAACTGATCAAAGGCAATCTGCATGTTTCAAAACATATCTAGTTCATTGCCATCCTTTCCCTTTCCTTTCTTGATACCAAATTAGGGATTAAAGAGTCATTTTTGGAAGAAATTATTTCCAAAGGTAAATAAGAACAGTGGAAAAATTATTTCACTCCATATGCTAGCCTGGTTAAGTTTTTCCCTCATGGCTTCTACTTATCTCCACAAATAACCTAACTCCTCAGTGCCAACACCCTAGCATGGTCCACCTTAGTTCACCCTCATGTGTCAATGTTTCTGGTAATAATGATTTCCAGAACTCAGACACTGACATACAATTTTTCCTTTCTGAATGAAAATTAGGTTTTTAAAAGCAATATTATCATGTTATCATGGAAATCTGTTTTAATAGACAATAGATATAACTAGAATATCTAAATTTATAATGCTAAATTTTGATATTCTCAAAATTTCCCTTGAAATTAGTTTTCACTGACATAAAGCAAACTTATTATTCATAATAGTTCTTAGAAAACAATTATGAACATAGTATGCAAAATGAGTCACAATTTATTCTACAGTTTTTCTAGAATATTCAATTCTGTAGAAAAATGCAATCACCTTTATTGTTAATATTTACATTTCATTCTGTAAACAAAATTGGCAAAACCTCACCCCCAAAACTAAGAATTTTTATACATATTCTTAAAAATTTCAAGAATATGATCTTCATTGCTTCTGAAAGGTATTTATTTTTTTAAATCTAAAAACCAGAAAATGTAGAAGTTGAAGGGGAAGAGAAAAACACTGATAAGAGATTTGAGTTTTCCTCTTCCCAAATATCTAAAACATCACATATACCACTGTTTTCAGTGTAGCTTGTGAAACCCAAAAATTCTGACTTTTCTTCACTGGTTTGAAATAAGTCCAGTAGAGACTGTACTGATGAGCTACAAATTCTGTTTTCTTCCCGTGTAGTAAGAAATTCAGTTCTTTTCTTATCTAACTCCACATTTGGTTCCAGGTTTTCTTTTTTATTTCTTCTTAATAGTATTTTCACTTTCCGATGGATTTTACCAGAAGGTAAACTATCCATATTCTTGATGTCACATGGGTTGTGTTCCTCAGTAGGGCTTTGGGATGGAGCCTTTGCCTGAATTGTTAGGTGCTTCTGTGAACTGTTTATTGCTAACAGATCAGAATCACAATGAAATACTGAATGAAGGTCCTTTTCCTTCATATCCTTTGCTGGAAAAAGTACAGTATCTGACTTTTGTTTTGGTTGAGATGCACTATTATCCATACTGAAATGAGAAACTTGTACGGATGCCTGTTGCCTATGTGGACAGTGATCCACCCTTACTTCTAAGTCATTTTCATTTATGATTAATTTATGTTTAGGAACATTAAGAATGCATTCCTGTTTATTTTTATGTGGAGATAGAGATATAAAATTTAGAGATATAAAATTTTCTTTTATGTCATTTTCAGCTGGATTTAACATGGAACATTTATTAGATGTTTTATCATCATGTCCTCTTAATTCACTTGAAGGGTGTGGGATGTGTTCTGAAGTAGACATAAACTTTTGTTCAGGTTCCTGGGTTTCTTTATCCAGGAAACCGTGCTCCATCACCTGTACATTTTCCCTGGAGTTTTTCTGAGAAGTATGTTGTAATTCCATCTTTTCTTTACGTTCAAACTTTTTCAAAACATTTGCAGTAATAGGAGAAAGGGAACCAACACTGTATTTTATTCTTTAGAGGAAAAAGAAAAGAAAAAAAATTAAAATTGCTATCAAAAATTCCTGAGTATTTAAAAACTAAATTAGTAAAAATCTTTAAAAACTGTGTATAAAACTTATTTAACTTAGAAAACACTACAAAAATACAGAACTTTTACTATTTAGCCACATTTACTTTAGATGCCTTTATTTTTTTGGCCGTGCCGTGTGGCATGCAGGATCTTAGTTCCCCGACCAGGGGTCAAACCCATGCCCCCTGCGGTGGAAGTGGGGAGTCTTAACCAATGGACTGCCAGGGAAGTCCACTTTAGATGTTTTTAAAATAATAAAACTTTACAGATATAGCTAAAAACTCTAGTGTACCATTCCTCATCCACATTCTTCCACTTCCTCCCAGAGGTAAGCAGTTTCTTGACTTTGGTATTTAAAACTACTTTGATCATATAAATCAAAGAAAGATGATAGTAAAGGGATTTGGGTCTGTTCTTAATTTTTTCACTATCCTGAAAAATTTCTTAATTTCTGTGCTTTGATTTACATTAATGTTGACTTAGCATGTGGAGAATGAGTATTGGGAAACCTAAGGCAGAAATGGATATTTATTTATATTTAAAAATAAACAATCCAATATTATAGTAAGCCGGAAACCTTATATCGTTATACTTCTAAAGATGACAAGTCAGTAATCCTTAAGTTTCACACACATATTTGACTTAAAACTCTCTTCTTCATGGAGTCTCTTAATACCCTTGGGATGCTAGTTTGTATTAGACAATCCTAAATTACTTACAAAGAGAAAAAAACTTAACGGCTCACATTATATTTTATGTTATACATGTCACAGATAATGAAGAGAAATATAGAATTCCACCTGCCCCTTCAAAACCAGAATGGTTACTTTTCTATTTATTTTGTTGATACTTTCACTTAAGACTCCTCTTGAACAAATGGAGGATATAAAATGTAAAAACACTAGTCCAACATCACTCTTCTTTAAAGTCCAGAGATGTTTAAGTGACTTGTCTATAGAGATAAAAATTGTGCAGATGATAAGATAATTAAGGAATAAACCAGTTTATATATAAGTACTAGTTCAGAATTTTGCTGCAGAACGAGTTTTTAGGGAATTCTAAATTCTTACAGTAGCCCATATAAGTTTTAATAGTTGGAAATATGCTTCCTCTCCAAATATTACATCAGTCATGAACAATCATTCTGAATGTTACAGAAATAAGAGGTTTAGGAACTGTTCTACCCAGATATAGCCAAAAAACTTTCTAGTTAATTTTCAGGAGTTGTAGCTTGGTATCATTTTATAGTCTTCTTTATGCCTTAAGATTGGTCTAAAAACAGATATAAGGACTAAACAACCTATTGAGTTATTACCAATTCTAGGGTATATTCATATGAAAGCATTTCTTTTTATTTTAGATTTATGGGAATAATCTTAATGAGGCTCATTTTGTCAATGTACAGTTACTGTATACTGAACATCACTGTATTCACACTTTATACAGCTCAGGCCAAATCTAGTCTGCCATCTATTTATTTTTTGTGGTTCACAAAGCCTAAAATATTAACTATGTGGTTCTTTATAGAAAAAGTTTGCCAACTCCCCTTTTAGACTATGTTAAGAAGAGAGCCTTAAAAGTAATAATAAGGTAAGCGTTTTTGGTGGCGGTGGAGGAGGGAGAGAAAAGAAGCAATCAGTTCTTAACCATATTTCTATGCTGAAAATATAATCCTTCTAAGAACAGAAAACATTGGATTTATTTTTAGTTTAATGGTTTAATATTCTTGTAAAATTTAAAAGTTGGGTTGATAATTACCTTTTATTTTTAGGCATGTCCCTTTCATATTCCACAAAGTCAAAAACTAACTTAGATACAATGTCATCAACAAGTTGATAGTGATTACTCTGTGCAAAGTTTCTGTGTTGCTCACTTAGAAGATGCTAAAATAAAACAAAAAAGTACATAAATCATAATTGTATTTTAAAAGTAATACATACTTTTTTCTAATATTCTCATGCCCCTAAAATTAAGTATCTAATAACTACTCCAAAGAAATATCCTTTATCAGAACTTAAGTAGAATAAAAGTAACTGCTGAGAAACCACTAAAAGTACTTTGGTTTTTAGTCTTCTGTTTTTCAATCAGAAAAGTCAAGTACTAATTAATTAGTAGTTTAAGGGAACTGAAAACCAATGAGCTACATCAGAAAATGAAGATAAAGCTGAAGAAAAACAACCGTAACATATAGCATTTAGTGTGCTAATATTTTTGAAAACAC
The DNA here is from genome assembly GCF_011762595.2 of Tursiops truncatus. Classification (NCBI taxonomy): domain Eukaryota; kingdom Metazoa; phylum Chordata; class Mammalia; order Artiodactyla; family Delphinidae; genus Tursiops; species Tursiops truncatus. The sequence continues at coordinate 30,236,729 of NC_047042.1, read as the reverse complement.
TTCTCTTTACTACTTTATCCTTATGCAATTACCACTAAGTAATAAGTAAGGTAGGGCTTATAAAATATTAAATACATGAAATGTTATGTAACATACAAGAATCTAAAACAAGAATCTAGAAGAGGGATTAAGTAAAAAAAGATGAAGTACAACTAATGCTGGGAAGAATAAAAAAAATTTTGAGAATGAGGGAATAAATGATCTCAATTACCCAGTGCTTATGACTGAGTACCGAGAAGCTTTTCTCAATCTTAAGGGTGGTTAAGAACAAAAGTCAACAAGTTCAGTGTATTGGGGTAAAACTCAGAGGAAACAAAGTTCCTTCTGAATAGGTGGAATCTCCAGGCTAATTCTATCATTTGTCTATCAGCTGATCAGGGAATTGTAACTAGAAGCCTGTATCAAGGTGATCATGGAAGAACCTCATTTCTGTTTCCCTAGTTTCATATCATTTTAACTTTTTTTTTGGTTATCCATTTTATTTTATTATTTTTTAACATCTTTATTAAAAACATCGGAACACTTCACGAATTTGCGTGTCATCCTTGCGCAGGGGCCATGCTAATCTTCTCTGTATCGTTCCAATTTTAGTATATGTGCTGCCGAAGCAAGCACTAATTTTAACTTGCGATGATTTGATTTTAATTCCAAAAACGAAATTCTTCACTGGTCACAAAAAATACAGTATTCTGGAATATAAACGTATTCCTTCCTTGCTTGCAAAATTTACCATATACAAATTATGTATGCTCAGTAATGTTAAAACTAATGAGAAACGAAACATTAACTTTGTAAGTTCAGATTCTGTTTATTCATGTTCTTGGAAGGAAAAATTACTAACTGAACTAAGAAAAACGACTTCCAACTTTTGTGTAGCTCCTCTCTACCTCCACCTAACTCTTTTTTTAATCCTTTAAGTCTTGATTTAAATGTCACTTTCTCAGTTGAGCCTTCCTTGTCCCTCATTCTACATTCAGTACTCTATTTATTACCACTGCACTTCATACTTCACTTTTCATCCTACTTGCAAATACATGTTTCATATCTATTTCCTCTGTCAGACCGTAAGATGGTAAAAGGGTAGGGAATATATCTGCCTTGTTTGCTGCTTAATTTCCTGTGATCAAATTTGTTAAATGAATGCCTCGACACAGGTGAAAACTGTGAAATCAAAGTTTCAAAAAACAAAATATTTCCTATATTCTTAGTGACTAGGGATCATATACATGAAAAACTGTAAAAAAAAAAAATTAAAAATTAAAAAATATCCATCACAGCCTCTACTTTGATTTTCCTTTCTTGTGGTTGATTTTGAGCCCCAACATCCTCTGAGCATCAAATTAGGATCCACAAAGTGATATTAAGGAAAACATCCATTTTAGATTAATTTATTGCAACAGCAAAGTAAAATTTCAGGACCAATCTACAATTTAAATTTTCAAAATGATTTTTGGGAAGGGCAAATATTTCTGAGAAAGTTCGGCTTATGATTAAAAATAATTTTAAACTAACTTTAAAATTAACTATTTTTCTACTTTATTATATAAACTGAACACAAAAAACTGACACAAACTTTCAGTTATAAAACAAACTTCCAATTTAGAAACTGAAGACAGAGGTAGTTTATGGATCAGATATTTTCAAATATTTTTTCTCAACTTTCCCACCATCTTCTACCAAAACCAAGCACCAAAACAGACTGTCCCAGTATTTTAAAAATTAACAATTCAAACAATAACAGCTAATATTTAATAAGCACAGCGCCAGGTACTGTCCAAAGTCTCATAGACAGACAGGAAGCCAGGATTCAACCTTGGGGCTAGCCTGGATCCAAAGCTCTTGCTCTTTTTATCAGTTTACAAATTGTAATTGTTCCCATTTTTTAAACTTTCTCTTCATCCCATATATATTTTCAACAATTTCTTTTTCTGCTATTTCAAAGAACTGTCTCCACTTTCTTCTCATCCTTCCATTAGTAAATCACTTGCCCATTTTTTAATTGTTAAGGCCTGAAGCATGCAGTGACCCATGACCCACCCTCTCTCCCTCCCAACATCCAATCCACTGCACATCCTCTTGGCCCCGCCTTTACAATCATATCCGCAAGCTGACTTCTACCACCATTGCTCAGTCCACCAACATCTGTTCTTTGATCCTGGCAATCAGTTTCATTTAGCACTTCTGCATTGCTTATTTCAACATTCACAAGTCTTGTTCCCTCAAATTCTCTCAGGTCTCTACTCAAATACCACCTCATCAGTTAGGTATTCCTTGTCTAGTCTAAATAAATAGCAACAACACCTTCATTCCTGCTTTATTTTCTCATAGCACTGATCTAATGTTCTCTCTATATACTTCACTATTCTCTTATCCTGTGGTTAGCTCTCTCTCCTCGCCTTCCACAGAATGTAATCTTCACAAGGGTTGTGAATTGGTCGCTTTTGTTCAATGCTGTTCACCCAGAGCAGTAATTGGTACACAGCAGGTGCTCAATAAATACTTGCTGAATGGATAAAAATGATTTTTCAATACACATTTCCCCACTTTGGGTTCTTAAAATTCAAGATAATTCTATCAAAAAGAAGTATCTACTACTTAATAATTACCAAGTTGTAAACCACAATCAAAAGAATAAACTAAAATTTAAACAGCAAATATTATTCATAGTTTTAGAAATATCAACCCTCTAAATACAAAATCACATTTACAGTATCGAGATCTTCGTATTTCTGCAAGCAACATTCACAATATCCCTTTTTTTTCTTCTCTTTTAACTGGAGTTGAACTGGGATTCCACCACATTTATCACCATCTGTTTGGATCCTGATAGAAATATATGGTAAAAGATTAACCGCTGAACGTAAGGAATAATTTTAAAAAATTTACTCCTCAACTATCAAACAGCATCTGCCGTAATTTGCAGAGATTTATATAAACAAATACTTTTAGCCATTTTTCTTTTCAAGAAATTGAGAAGCAAACTGAGAATGTAACGATTATTCTGGAGAATATCTCAGATCACTGAAAAGAAAGAACACATTTGAATTATTTGCAAATATTTTTAAGCTCCCCTCCAGAGCCCCCATCTAAAGTGGCTAAATGTGACATACTTGAAAAAGAGATTCAGACTTTAAATCTAGCAAAGGGGCATTAAAAATATCCAGGGGAGAAAGCACAACAGTGATTAGACAGACAGACACACACAAACCAACACACACACACACACACACACACACCCCCCCCACACACACACCCCATGGCGTTAAATGAATTATTTCAAATATTTGTTTAAAAAGATAAAAATTACTTGATGGTTAAACCAACCTTAGTTTAACCTGAGTTTCCTTTTGGGTGGTAGATGGCTTATCTACATCAAATGGACTGGAGGGCTTCTGAACAGAATAGTTTATAAAAGGCATATTGGTCAGCTGAAGATAAAATGGCCTATAAAGCCTAAAAGAATAAAAAGACAAATACATGAGAATCTTTATGATGAAAGAAAACATGTTTGAAGTCTTATATTTCAAAATCATGTAATTCACCTGGAATCTGAAATAAACAATAGGAATCAGTTAAAATTTACTATTTACTATTCTTAAGTGCACAGTTCAGCTGTATTAAGTATATTCAATGTTTTACAACTATTAACACCTGTCCATATCTAGAGCTCTTCTCATCTTTCAAAATTGAAACTTTGTACCCACATATAAACTTCCCCACCAGCCCCTGACAACCACCATTCTACCTTGTTTCCATGAATTTGACTACTCTGGGTACCTCATTAGGTGGAATCATGTAGTATTTTCCTCTTATTTCATTAAGCATAATGTCCTCAAGGTTGATCCATGTTGTGGTGTCAAAATTTTATTCCTTTTTAAAGTTGAATAATATCCCATTGTATGTATATACCATATTATCCATTCATCTGTTGATGAACATCTGGGTTGCTTCTGCCTCTTGGCTATTGTGAATAGTGCTGCTATGAACATGCACGTACAAGTGCTTCTTCTAAACCCTGTTTTCAGTTCTTTTGGATATATACTCAGAAGTGGAGTTGCTGGATCATACAGCAAGCAGTTCAAAATTTTTGAGGACTCTCCATTTGGTTTTCCATAGTGGTTACACCATTTTCTAATCCCACAAACTGTGCATAAGAGTTCCAATATCTCCACACCCTCACCAACACTTTTTTCTTTTTAAAATAGTACCCATCCTAATGGTTGTGAGGTAATAGATTTCTCATTGTGGTTTTGATTTGCATTTCTCTGATGATGAGTAAGGTTGAACATCTTTTCATATGCTTGTTGGCAATTTGGGTATGTTTGGAGCAGTGTCAAGTCCTTTGCCCATTTTTTAATTGGGTCATTTGATTTTCTGTTGTTGAGTTCTTCATATTACCATCTTATTAGATACATAACTTGCAACTATCTTCTCCCATTCTGTGGTTGCCTTCTGTGTTATGTCTTTTGTGCACAGAAATTTATAATTTTGATGTAATCCAATTTAGTTCTTTTATCTTTTTGCTTCTGCTTTTAGTGTCATATCCAAGAAATGACTGCCAATTCCAATGTCATATAGCTTCCCCCTATGTTTTTTTCCCCAAGAGTTGTATAGTTTTAGGTCTCTGACTCATTTTGAGTTAATTTTATATATTGTATAAAGTAAGGGTCCAACTTCATTCTTTTGCATGTGGCTATCTAGTTTTCCCAATACTGTTTATTATTATTACTTTTTTTTTTTTTTTTTGCGGTACGCGGGCCTCTCACTGTTGTGGCCTCTCCCATTGTGGAGCACAGGCTCCAGACACGCAGGCTCAGTGGCCATGGCTCATGGGCCTAGCCGCTCTGCGGCATGTGGGATCTTCCCAGACCGGGGCACGAACCCATGTCCCCTGCATCGGCAGGTGGACTCTCAACCACTGTGCCACCAGGGAAGCCCCCAATACTGTTTATTAAAAAGACTGTCCTTTCCCTACTGAATGTTCTTGGCATCCTTGTCAGCAATCATTTGATCATATATATAAAGATTTACTTCTGGGCTCTTTATTCTATTCCATTGGTCTATATATCTGTCTTTATGTCAGTACCAAACTTTTGATTACTACAGCTTTGTAGTAAGTTTTAACATTGGTTAAGTGTAGACCTCCAACTTTGTTCTTCATTTTCAAAATTACTTTGGGTGTTCAGCATCCCTTGAAATTCCATATGAATTTTAGGACAGATTTTTCTCTTTTTGCAACAGAAGTCATTGGGATTTTATAGGGATTGCTTTAAATCTGTAGATCACTTTGGGTAGTACTCACATCTTAAAATATGAAGTCTTCCAATCCATGAATATGGGCTGTCTTTCCACTTATTGATGCTTCTCTAGGCCTAGTTTTATTTTTTTAAATATTTATTTTTATGGCTGTGTCGGGTCTTAGTCGTGGCACGTGGGCTCTTTGTTGCGGCATGCAGGCTTTCTCTTCTCTAGTTGTGGTGCGTGGGCTCCAGAGCATGTAGGCTCTAGTTTGCAGCACACGGGCTCTATAGTTGAGGTGCGAGGGCTTAGCTGCCCGCGGCGTGTGGGATCTTAGTTCTCTAACCAGGGACTGAACCTGTGTCCCCTGCATGGGAAGGAGGGTTCTTTACCACTGGGCCACCAGGGAAGTCCCTCCAGGCCTAATTTTAAATTGTACTTTTTTTTCCTTACAGTAGCACATTTAAAAAAAAGAAGCGTTCAACACATCTTTGTCACCTCATTGAGCACCCAAGAGAATTAATCACACATGTCTAAATGAGTAACTAGAATGTGTAGGGAAAGAAATCTAATTCTCCCATGCCAAATTAGTCTACTTATATCTGTAGTCTTCATTAAGATTATTCTATAGAGCTTCAGAATGAGTTTGCGAAAACTACCAAATTAGATGTTATACTCAGATTTTGTATTTCCAAGTAGTAACTAATAATTTCTTTTTTACAAATGTAGATGCAGTCTTTAAGTAGTAGTTCTAAATCATATGGTATTACCTTTAGCCAGAGAATGGTTATTTGAAATACTGAAAAATGAGCTGGTCTCGTGATTGCTCTAAACTAGATTTTCAAGGAATTATTATCTAAAACCTACTGAAACTTAATTCAGTCCTTGAGCACGAAGTAATGCTACTTTTTGAAACTGTGCCACATGCATATTAATATCATATAAATCTAACGTAAAGGGACCTAACAGTATTAGCGGGAACAGTTTAATTAGTTAGATTTTCTCCTTTAATATTGTATTAAATCATACAGATTGAATTTAAGATACTTACTGGCTTATATCTTCCACCTTTACAAAAGGCTTTTTGAGTCTACCTGCTTGGGAATATACAAAACATGATATTAGATGCTTACAAATCCAGAATTTTTTTTTTTAAATAAAACTACTCTGGCTAAAATAATCCAACTATGTATCCATTATCCATTTCATTTCAATTTGAAGTTTTTAGCCTCAGGTAAGGTATCCTGCAATTATAAATCCATTTCCAAAATGACAGCAGCTCTGTCTATATTCTGTGATTCTTAAATGGAATGGATCTCCTAAAGGATCTATAAGCAGAATTCCGGAGGATTTTGAGCTAGAACAGGAAAAAAAATTTAACTTTTATGTTCACTACTCTCTAACTGAAATGTAACATGTCCTTCAATTTTGCATATAAGCAAAAGAATCACAGTAGTATTAGCAGTGCTTGTAATTTTTATTTATTTATTTATTTTACTTATTTACTTTTGGCTGTGTTGGGTCTCCCTTGCTGTGCACAGGCTTTCTCTAGCTGCGGCGAGCAGGGGCTACTCTTTGTTGCCGTGCGTGGGCTTCTCATTGCAGTGGCTTCTCTTGCTGCGGAGCATGGGCTCTTGGTGTGCGGGCTTCAGTAGTTGCAGCACGCGGGCTCAGTAGTTGTGGCTAACGGGCTCTAGAGCACAGGCTTAGTAGTTGTGGCGCACAGGCTTAGTAGTTGTGGCACACAGGCTTAGTTGCTCCGCGGCATGTGGGATCTTCCTAGACCAGGGCTCGAACCCCTGTCCCCTGCATTGGCAGGTGGATTCTAAACCACTGTGCCACCAAGGAGGCCCAGTGCTTGTAATTTTGATATCAGTTGAAACATATTTTCATATCATATTAGTTACTACAAATATCTCAAAGCATCATTTATACTCATCACTTCAAAACAAAATTACAGTAGCAATTATAATCACTGCTAGAACTTTTTAATGTGTAATAAAAACAAGTATATAACTATTTTATACTGAAAAATATTCTGATAACTGAATTTCAATATAATTGATTTTCTTAGTGATATAATGATAAGAAAAAATGTTTTAAAAAACATTATTCTAACAAAGGTCCGTAGAATTTACTAGACTGCCAATAGGGGTCAATGTTCTAAAGAAAAAAAAAGGCTAAGAACCACTGAAAAAGTCATTTAAAGGGTTGGTTACATGATATGTTAGAAGATTTTTATATGTTTTATTCTATTTTCTAAAAGCAAAACAAACACACATAAGGAAATCAAAATACTTACTTCTTGCTTTCTGTGTGCCAATACTTACTCTTTTCCCCTAAAAAAAAATGTATATATATATATAAAAAAACATATACATGGTAAAAACACTGGGCTTGAAAGTACAGTGAAAACAGCTATTGCAATTGCTCAATATCCTCAAGACTAAAAAATCATATAGGAAAACAACTAAATAAAGGAAGGGTGATTATTGCAGTTTCATGGGGAAAAAAGAGAAAAAGCTGCTTTTCAAAATCAGCTCAACCAAAGAAATGAAAGGAAACAAAGATCATTCAGGAATTAAAGATTTTATCCAGTGGTATGGAAACTTAGTAATACAAGCTCACTTTTACAATACCCCCAACAAACATTTTGCATTTTAGCTATGTCTTCACAGAAAGAAATCAACCAATAGAGAAAAGGCATGGTTAGTAAAATAATCTAAAAATAGTCATGTAAGTTATTTTTATGCCCTCATTCAGCAAAACCTTTGTGATAAACTCATCAAAGGTGGAACAACTTTTACCTCATGAGTAAATCCTAAAGTAAAATGATATGCAACAATTTATTCAAATGACAGAAACATGCATATAGTACACAGGATTACCCCTAGGATATTCTGGCAGTAATATTTTCCACTTGGCAAAAAAATTTATAGATACATAAATAAAAACCAAGCTTACCATTTTCTTTAATTAGTTTAAAAATTAAGGAAAATAACATACCCCATCTCTTACAGAAGTACTTGATTTCTTGAGTAAATACAATTCTTTTTTCTTTTGTTCAATGTAGTATCTAATGTCTTTATTAAAAGAAAGAAGGGTTTAAGATTAGCATTTTTACCTTTGGAGTTAAATGCTGCTATTTTCTTATAATTGTAGTAAATTTAGATGAAAGAATTACCCTTAGAGGTATCTCTTGCTATCAGAATTCTATCTAAAATTAGGAATGAAGAGACAGACACTTATAACAAATATTGTCAAAAGCAGTAATAAAATCCTTACCATCAATATGAAGAATTTTTACTCCCCATGATAAGGCGTTTGATAATATACTGTTTGAAGGAATAAAATCCTGTTAAAAAAAAAAGTTTGATAGTTTTTTCTAGGAAATTACTCCTTTAAATGAGCTAAATTAAAAATATTATCTGAAGCTTAATGTTACTGAGATGGTTATTCAGAACAGACCCTATACAGTTACAATAGCATTGAGGACATCAGTTTTTTTCTTCTGAAATTTCTAAAACCATTTCTGTTTAATATACCCCCATATTCTTTTTTTTTTTTTTTGCAGTACGTGGGCCTCTCACTGTTGCGGCCTCTCCCGTTGCAGAGCACAGGCTCCAGGTGCACAGGCTCAGCGGCCATGGCTCATGGGCCTAGCCGCTCCACGGCATGTGGGATCTTCCCGGACCAGGGCACAAACCCGTGTCCTCGGCATTGGCAGGTAGACTCCCAACCACTGCGCCACCAGGGAAGCCTTACTCCCATATTCTTGACAATTAATGTACCCTGTAGCCTTACAGTTAATAGTTTCAAGAAATTATTTCTTTTAAAGACACAAAAATGCCACAGGCTTCAGAAGTGGCCAGTAATATTTTAAAAGGCCACAAGATGGAGGCGTTTCTTCATGAAAAGCAGATTCTGTTCTTTATGAGATACATGCTGATATTTAGGCTTTTCCTATTAAAAATGAGGAAAAGATTTCAAGAACATCTCTATTTTACATTTCAGTTTTTAGTAATAGAATATACACTGTGAATTTTTAAAATTCCTACTTACATGGTCCTTGATAGCTTTTTCAACTAATAATTTTCCTCTGCTCAAACACACCTATAAAAAGACCAGAGAACAATAGTTGTAACATAGTGCCTCACTGGAAAAAATTTTTAAAAGATAAAATAGCTAAAGCAAGTAGATAAAATTTAAAGATGAACTTTAATATAAATATGAAATTTAAAATACATAAAGTTTATTTGTACAAGTCTTAATGACCATCAACATAATAAATGTACCGTAAAAAGTGATTTCCTTAGGGTCTTTGTTTGTAGTAAGATCTATTAAAAAGTTTGTTTCTTTTTTTGGTAGAGCCTAAACTCAGCTTAAAAAAAAAAGGTCAGTTCTGTAGTAAATGTTATTCAACATGAAAAATAAAATAGGTTGATCTGAAATTCTATCTAATTAAATAGTAAGTTTACATTTTAATTTCCTATTTAACCAAAGATCTAAGGATATTAAGTAAACCATATATACTGTTTTTACATAGCATTTCATTTTTTAAACAAAACAGTAGGAAAAGCAGTTGAAATGCTAATAGCAGCAGTTAATTTGGAACTAGTCACTGGTGTACAACTGTGTTCCTCCAAAAAAGCATTAACTGAAAGAATGTATGAGGCTTCCTTGGTCTCTTCTTCTTTGACGTTTTTTCTTCTTTGTATTTGTCTCTTTTTTTTCAAGAGATATCTTTTATGTAACAATCATTTCTTTTACCTGTTCTCCCCCGCTCCCATTTTTCCCTGTTTTCCAAACGGCTGCAGTAGATAAGTTGGGGAGGATATTTTTTAAATTTATTTTTAAAATTTATTTATTTATTATTTATTTTTGGCTGCATTCAGTCTTTGTTGCGTTGCGCGGGCTTCTCACTATGGTGGCTTCTCTTTCTGCAGAGCACAGGCTCTAGGCGCGCGGGCTCTAGAGTGCAGGCTCAGCAGTTGTGGCACACGGGCTTAGTTGCTCCGTAGCATGTGGGATCTTCCTGGACCAGGGATTGAACCCGTGTCCCCTGCAATGGCAGGCGGATTCTTAACCACTGTACCACCAGGGAAGCCCCGGGGAGGATAATTTTAAATAATTAATTTCAATCTAAAAATGAGATAAACACTATTTTTCAACCTCTTGCCCTTTTCATACCCAGTTAAATCAATTTAATTTATCCTTCACTGTATCTTACAACTTACTGGCAACTGAGTGGTAGGGATATGATGTTAGTAATTCTAGTACAGGGGCTGGCAAACTTTTTCTTTAAAGGGCCAGATAGTACATGTTTATATGGCTCTGCAGGCCATATAGTCTCTGTTGCAACTATCCCATTCTGCCTTTCCAGCAGTAAAGCAACCAGTCAATATGTAAATGAATGGTATGTCTCTGTTCCAATAAAACGTTACTCATGGACAGTGAAATTTGAATTTCACATAATTGCCACTTGTCACAAAGTATTCTTTTGAATTCTTCCCCAACCACTTGAAAATGTAAAATCCATGCTTAGCTCGCAGGCTGTAAAAAACAGGCGGCAGGCTTGGGGCTTCCTTGGTGGCGCAGTGGTTGAGTCCGCCTGCTGATGCAGGGGACGTGGATTTGTGCTCCGGTCCGGGAGGATCCCACATGCCACGGAGTGGCTGGGCCCATGAGCCATGGCCGCTGGGCCTGTGCTCCGCAGCAGGAGAGGCCACAACAGTGAGAGGCCCGTGTGCCGCAAAAAAAAAAAAAAAAAACAGGCGGCAGGATGGATTTGGCCCATGGGCCATAGTTTGCTTACCCCTGCTCTGAAACAAACAAAAGGTTTCTATTCCTTCTTTAAAAAATGATCTGCTGTCACTCTTTAGTTGTAAATTACTCTAAAAATAAAAGCCATCACTAAATGCAAGGGCATATTTTAGGAATCAGTGTGACTACACAAGCACTGTTAGGAGAAAAATCACCTTTCTATATACAACAGCAACCTTATTAACGACTGGAAAGCCACACTTAGTGTAGATATTATTCTACCTAAGTGAACTCTGCTATCAGCCCACTCTTGAAAATTATAAAATCCTATAGCCTTTCCCAGAGTCTCAAACCATATTTCAGAGACTTACTGTATCTGGAGACTTAAATGAACTTCCATCGTGGCTGGGATGAGGTGATGTGGTTTCTGCAGTATATGCAGATTCTGGACTTGGTACAGGAGAAATTCGTCCCAAGGTTTGTGCAAATTTAGCTTCCTTTTTATTTGAAATAAGATAACTGATATCTTTGCTGAGAAATTCTTCAACTCGCTAAAGGAAAACAAAGTATTTTTAAGTAAGTCATATAAACCATAAACTGTTTCATATTCTAGGCACAGTAGAAAATGCCAATTTGATGCATTTTAATATTCTAAATTTCTATACTGTATTATTCTGAACCTAGAGTTGAGAAAGTACAATGAGAATTCTAATAACACAACAACAGCATGTAGTTTATATATGATAATTAGTTTAATCCACATGACAACCCATAATACTAATATTATCCTTATTTTGTGGAGAAGAAAACAGAAGTTAAGTGACTTGCCTTGAGGGTTACACCAGTAGTAAGAGAATTTGAACACAGGTACTCTTTTTTTTTAACCTTAATTTTTTCTTAATTGAAGTATAGTTCATTTACAACGTTGTGTGAACATAGGTATTCTGTTTCATATCCATGCTCTAAAGCACTACTGTCCAATAGAACTCACTGTAATGATGGAAATGTTCTTTATCAGCATTGTCCAATATGGTAACAACTGCCACATGTGACTACTGAGTACGTGAAGTGTAATTAATGTGACTGAGCAACAATTTTAAACTGTTAATTTTAATTAACTTAAATTTCAATAGGCACATGTAGTGAACGGCTATAATACTGGATAGCACAATTCAAACTTATAAAGTTATAACATCTTTCCTTAAGACTTAAACTATTAAAAGGTAGGAAACCCTTACTTTTAAGAGTGTATGACTGAGACTTCCCTGGTGGCGCAGTGGTTAAGAATCGGCCTGCCAATGCAGAGAACACGGGTTCGATCCCTGTCCGGGAGGATCCCACATACTGCGGAGCAGCTGAGCCTGAGTGCCACAACTACCAACGCTGGGGGCCCTAGAGCCCGTGCGCCACAACTACTGAAGCCCGAGGGCTCTCAGGCCCCTGTACTGCAACTACTGAGCGTGCTGCAACTACTGAAGCCTGCATGCAGCAATGAAGACCCAACATAGCAACCCCCCCCGCCAAAAAAAAGTGTATGACTGTTTTGAAGAGAATTTCCCTAGTTTGAAAACCACTGCTTAAATGTCTGAATTTATAAACAAATGTACCAAAGTCAATAAGTCAGTGTTGAAAATCACTGCCATCCAAAGGCAGGAAAATTAAACTAAGTAGAAAAAATACTATTAATCATTAACTATTTGCATAAATGAGAGACTCAAAGTATTTTAAGCAGCTGTATCTAATTTCTGTAGGGTCTCACAACATAAATGAAGATAATAAAAAATGAAGCAAAGTATGTAATTAATTTCATCTAAGCATTAAGCACAATTTGTTGCTAAGACCACCAGCTGCCTTGGTTAAATGCAAATCACTAGTTCCTTTTTTTCTGAGTAACATTTTCATCCACCAGTAAATAAAGTACATTTATATATTCTAAGGATGATGGACTCAAATGCCTACAAGGGCCAGCAAGAATACGAATGAACGATTACATGTCCAATACTCTTTTCATCTTCATAAATATGTGGCCCCAGCACTGACAGAGCTTCCAGTTTTTCAAGAGATCTGCCCAATCTCCCAACCATTAAAAAAAAAAAAATTGTGATAAAATACGTAACATAAAATTTACCATTTAAACCATTTTTGAGTGTACAATTCAGTGGCATTAAGTATATTCACAATGTTGTATAACCTTCCCCACTATCCATTTCCAGAAGTTTTTCATCATTCTAAGCTGAAACTGTACCCATTAAACAATAACTCCCCATTTTCCCCTCTTGCCAGCCCCCCTTTTCTTTTTTTTTTAAAGTATATTTATTTGCTTAGTTTTGGCTGCACTGGGTCTTTGTTGCTGTGCGCGGGCTTTCTCTAGTTGTGGCGAGCGGGGACTACTCTTGGTTGCGGTACGCAGGCTTCTCATTGCGGTGGCTTTTCTTGTTGCAGAGCACGGGCTCTAGGTGCACGGACTTCAGTAGTTGTTGCACACAGGCTCAGTAGTTGTGGCGCACGGGCTTAGTTGCTCTGTGGCACATGAGATCTTCCCAGACCAGGGCTTGAACCTGTGTCCCTTGCATTGGCAGATGGATTCTTAACCACTGCGCTACCAGGGGAGTCCCTTGCCAGCCCCTTTTGATGCTTACTTTCTGTTTCTATGGATTTGATAATTCTAGGTACTTCATATAAGTGGAATCCTGTATTTGTCCTTTTGTGTCTGGTTTATTTCATTTAGTACAATGTTTTCAAGGTTCACTCATGATGCAGCATGGATCAGAATTCCATTCCTTTTCAAGGTTGAGTAATATTCCACTGTATGTATAAACCACGTTTTGTTTATCCATTCACCTGCTGATTAACATCTGGGTTGTTTCCACCTTTTGGTTATTGTGAATAATGCTGCTATGACCATGGGTATACAAGTATCTCTTCCAGACCCTGCTTTCAGTTCTTTTGGGTATATACCCAGAAGTGGAATTGCTTGATCATATGGTAATTCCATTTTTAATTTTTTGAGGAAACTACATAATGTTTTCCATAGCAGTTGCACCATTTTACAATCTCACCAACAGTTCACGAGGGTTCCAGTTTCTCTACATCCTCACCAACACCTATGTTGATAGTGGCCATTCTAACAGATGTCAGATGGTACCTCAGTGTGTGTTTTTTTTTAATTGAAATATAGTTAATTTACAATGTTGTGTGTCTGGTGTACAGCAGTGACTCAGTTATACATATATATACATATTCTTTTTCATCTTCTTTTCCATTATAGTTTATTACAAGATATGGAATATAGTGCCCTATGCTATATAGTAGGACCTTGTTTACCTATTTTGTATATAGTAGTTTCTATCTGCTCATCTCTAACTCCTAATTTACATCCTCCCCCCACTCTCCCCTTTGGTGACTATAAGTTGGTTTTCTATGTCTGTCTCTATGTTTTTGATTTGTATTTCCCAGTGATTAGTGATGCTGCACATCTTTTCATGTGCTTATTGGCCATCTATACGTATATATCTTCTTTGGAGAAATGTCTATTCAAGTCCTTTGCTCATTTTTTAATCGGATTGTTTTTTGTTGAGTTGTAGTAGTTCTTTATATTCTAGATATTAATCCCTTATCAGATGTATGATTTGCAAATATTTCTTTTCTCATTATGTGGGTTGTCTTTTCACCCTCTCGATAGTGTCCTTTGATACACAAAATCTTCTCATTTTTACTAAGTCCAATTTATCTATTTTTTCATTTGCTGTCTGTGCTTTTGGTGTCATAGTCAAGGACTCAATGCCAAATCTAACGTCATGAAGATTCTCCCCAATACTTTCCTCTATGGGTTTTAGCTCTTATATTTTAGATCTTGATCCATTTTTAATTAATTGTAGCACATAATGTACAGTAAGGGTACAACTTCATTCTTTTGCATGTTGATATTCAGTTTTCCTAGCATCAGTTGTTAAAAAGATGATCCTTTCCCCACTGAATGGTCTTGGTGCCCCTGTTGAAAATCAACTTACTGTATGAGAGGATTTCTGGGTTCTCTCTTCTATTGCATTGGTCTACATGTTTGTCCTTATGCTAATATGACACATTTCCCTTGGTTTTCCATTTCCTGTACCTCAAATTATAAGTCTTTAATAATGAAAAATATCTTTTACAATCTGGTCCCAATGTAACACTGTTTCTTGCCATATCCCCCATCTAAATCCCAAGCTCAAGTCATATTCTTAATATTAGCAGTTGCTCAAACAAACCACACAGACCTATATTTTAAATATGTTCTTTCCTCTATTTAGTTTGTTCATTTTACCTGGTATATTCCTACTAGGCTTTCAAGACTCAGCTCAAATTTTATTGCTGCTATAAATCCAAAAGGCAGAGTTAATATTTCCACTTCTATATTCTAATGGCAATTTCTACATAACTTCTGTTAAAGCACTGACAATGCTATACTGTAATTTATTGATTTAGGTGTCTGATGTTCCCATAGACTGAGAATTCCTAGAGGATTAGACTACATCTTATTTTTGCATTCCCCAGCATCTAAAATAGTGCTAGCATATGGGAGACACTGGTGGAATAATTTATGAATGAATTTCCATATGCCCAAATCATAACCATTCTTCAAAGCTGAGTTCAACTTGTGTCTGTACAATGGTCTCCAAGATTCCTTAGTTGGAAGCAATCTTTCCCTCTTATAACATTCTATATTACAATTAATTGTACCAATGCCATCTCTGCTTAGATTAGAAATTGAGGGTGGGATGGACATCAGATTCATTTTTGAATCTACCAAAGTACTTAATACTGTGTCCTGTACTGTTGAGTTAGTTTTATCATGGCCTTTAATTTATTAGCTACTGTGGAATCTAGGTCTTTAAAAGAGTAAACTCAAAACTTATTTTCTGATTTCAAGGTCACACTGAACATCCAAAACAAGTAATTCTGTCCTCAAGTTCATGAGGACAGAACTATGCCAAGGTATCTGACCCTACATCTCTTTTCTTCTCCAGCTGTCTTATTTTAGCCCAAACTGTTTAGATATGGGCTTAAGCATGGTTGGTTTTACAACAGCAACCTTTCTTGCCACTATTAGAGATATTCCCCCATTATGTCAGCACTTCACTGATGTGCTCTCAGTGGCTGAATCTTCAGAAGTGTACTCTCCAAATAAAAGGTGTATTTAGATATTTTCATTCAGACTAGAGAAAGCAAATGCATAAAATGGACAGTTCAAAAAAAGATGACACTGTTAATAACCTGAGGCAAAATAAATTACAAATGGTTAAAGGATCTAAGTAATCCTAAAAATTAATAAGCACAGTCCTTTTGAGGAAGATCTATCAATATTTAACTACACGTTTCTTAAAGTTGAATCTTAAATTAGTGTATAGAAATCAAAGTTCCTTTATAGCTGCCATACAAGATTTTCGTAACAGTCTTTTTCAGTGATAGAAATAGTACTGTGCTAGAGACAGAAATCATGACATCATGAATTATTGGAAAGATAGTGTGGGGGGAGATCAGAATTTGATAAAAAATCTTAGGAGAAATTAAAAGAATAAAGTCAGTAAATCAAATTCAGTTGAAAATCCACAGCTTTGGGGAAAAATTTGGAAACTTATGACATTAGTATGCTCCTCATTTCATTGACCTACTTCAAACCATTTTAGGATAAAAATTTGAAGTGTATAAAACCAACTTTCAGCTCTTTCTCAGCTATTATCTAACACATAAGTGAATTCAAAATTTGTTTCTTGCAACTGCCTCAGGAACTGCTATGGGGATGAGAGAAGAGAGAAAAAGGGGGTAGGGCAGGCAGTCCCTGCACTAGCTTCTATACTGCTGTTTTAGCTACAGCAATTCCCTCTTTATTGGCTTTACACATTGGACTTCTGAACATGATTTTGTTTGAAGGGTTCCACTGCTAAAAGCACAAATCTAAAATTAATGATTTAGATTAGAAGGGTTAATAAGTTTTTCCATTATATTTAAGAAAGCTCTCAAACCATATCAGATAGCTACTTTGTAGCCACTGATTGCTAGAGGAACAGAATGGTGCAGTAGCATGAGTCCAGGTATTAGGCTGATTCTACCCTGGGTCAGTCACTTACTTCTCTGGACACTTAAGTACTTAATTTTTAAAATAAGGGATCTTTACTCAATGATGGCAGGTTATAAAACATGAACTTTAGTAATGCAGTCATATGGTCATTATGGTACATGCTACTACTATGACAAATGTGTAACAATGTTTTATTTTAAGAAAATGAATAGCAAAAACGTAGAATAGCTTTTCAAAGACAGTTAAGTAAAATATCATATCAAAAAATGATTCCAAAAAACTTGTTACATGTTCTGCAAATTTCTATTCCAGTAATGGCAGGATTTGTTCATATTATTCAAAAAATGTTAACCATGACAAAGTGCAGCAGAAATCTTTGAAACAGGAATAATCAGGAAATAAATGAATAAAATCTTAACCTTGCTAAAATTTACCCAGTACTACCCTTAATCCTAAGAAAGTCTTAGAATTTTACCCAAATTTTCTAATTTCCTAATCAGTTACTCAATGTATAAGGTAGGAAAGAAGCACGTTTTCCATATTTATAATCCAAAATCGTTCCCTTAATGACATTCATTCTGTTGAGACTGTATCAGTCAAGAGAAATTTTAACTCTTTGTGGTTTGAACAGGTTTTCCTTGTTCTGTAAATAACATCTTACTTTCATGTAGCTTCCCAATAATCATAATCAAGGAGTTTCTGCCATCTGGAGGACATCCCAACATTACCATGAGAAGGCAATCAGCAGTTCCTTCAGGACAAGGGAGTCTCATTTCTCACACTTGTGAACTTCACACCAGACTAATAATCACAGAAACCTGAAAGTTTTGTCAGCCTACAAAAGGTTAAAACAAATGACTGTTCATTAATGATAAACAGCTGTTAAAAATGTTAAGCTTGGTGCTTATAAAAGTTTTTTTCCAAAAGGAAAATGTTAAATGATTACAAATTAACAAGTTTTCCTTTTTTGTTACAGTGTATGGTTTTGACTTACCCCTCCCAGATCCTTAATGTCCTTTTGCAGTTTTTCAGATATGGTGACAGAAGGTAAGTCAATGTAAAATACTTTACCCCAGAGTGGCTCATATTTGGATTTTTCTTGTTTGTTATCAGTTTTCAGAGATTTCAAAGACGGTCGGTTTTTTTCATTTTTGACTTGGATTCCACCTATTGTTTAAAAAATTTAGAATTAGATCATGTTTTACGCAGACAGAAAATTTCTACTGTTTTAAAAATATTTGTTTATATGATAATATCACAGAGAGAAAAATCTTTATAATCCTACTAATTTAGGCAGTCATTAACATTTTAATATATTTCTTTGTGGTATCACTTAAGATAAAGGCAAAATACTCTATTTTAACAGATATTATATGTCGCAAAACGACTATTGTTCACAGTCAACAGTTGACTCTGCAAGAAATATTCATGTGTTTATCCGTGTTTTATGCATTAAGGCAGTGAACTATGTAAAACCAATTTGAAAGAGTTTTCCTAGTATGTAAACTGCATGGAGTATTTACTCAACAAATACTCATGGAGCGTCTGCCATTCTGTTGAACACTCACAACTGGTACTTAAAATGTTAAACATTTAATAATGCAAGAAACCTGTTACTCAGAATGACCTAGACCTCAAAGGTTCCTGACTGCTCAGGGTTGAGTTTCACATAGAGTCAGTGTGTATATTAAGAAGAACTCGGCGGTCCATTTGAAGAACCAAATCACCATTCATTTCATTCTTTCCTTTGAAAACATCAGATCCAAACAGCTGCTTAAAAATTAACTTTAAGAACTCAATCTGTTCATAAGTGGGAGACCATATATACACACTATACATATCAATATATACCCACACACACTATACATGTTAAAAAGAAAAACTTACAGGCTGGAATGCTTTACCAAATAGAAGTGATTGCAAATGAAAGTTTGCTCTTGTTTGTCTGTAATGTTCAAAACAGCAACGGTGTGTTTGAAATACAAACACCTTCCCTCAACTTCATGAGTAAGACCAAAAATCCACCCATAATCACCCAGTTTAATCAGGAAGCGAAAAGCCCCGAGCACATCTGCATTTAAATCGAGGCTCAAGCGGCAGCCTCAAAGGGTCGCAGCATCTGTGGGAGCCCCGGCGGGTTCCCGGGTCCCGCATTGTCTTCTAGTTTTATAACCGACAGCGCTACCGGGAATTTGCGGCCGAGGCTGGAGCGTGGAGAGCGCCAGGGGCCGGGCCGGGATCCGTTCCCTTCCTGCGGCAAAACCCTGAAGCAAGCCTTCTTTCAGGCCAGAGCAGGATGCACGTGTCAGAAGAGAAAAGCAGAGGCCCAGCGTGAGAACTCTGAAGAATCAATTATGGAACCATGAGGGAAGGAAAGGATTAAAGGGACTGCAGCCGGAGGAGGGGCTTCGTACCCTGGAAATGTCCTCTGCTGAGGGTCCTCATGGCTCTGGAGTTCATGGCAGCCGCCCGGCACCTACATGCTGGGTCCGGAGAGGGTGTCGCGCCGGGCGGCCGCGGAAACACGGCTCCTCAAGGCCCGTTGACCGGCCGATAGCTTCTCCGCTTCCGCGGACCACCACACCCACGCAGTAGAGATGCCGCGTCTGCCCGCCGAGTTTCCGGGGGCGGAATGCGGCCTCCGGGCGCGAAGGAGGAAGTGGCAAAGCACAAACGAGTGGGCTGCGGCGGTTGAAGATTTGAAAACGCGTCACGCGGCCGCGGCGCCGATACGCGCGCCCCGCCCCCTCTCACGCCGCGCGCCCCGCCTTCGCTCTCCCCCACGTGCTCGCGTCGCGCGCCCAGCCCCTTGGTGCCCGCCTCCTCGCGCTGCGCATCCGGCCCCTCACACCCCGCCTCCTCGCGCCTGCGCCCCGCCCCCACGGGCCGCGTCTCCGCCCCTGCGCCTTACCCACTGCTACGCCTTCTCGCCCTCAGATCCGCCGCGGGTTCTCGTCGCCGGTGTACTGTACCCGGTACTGGTTTGAAGAGTCTTTGTGGCCCCGAGGTGGCCAAAGGGAGTGAATGCAGTTAGCGCCGCCAGCGAGACCAACTCGCCTCCGAGGTCATTCCCACCTTCTAAGGTTGCCGGGACCGCCTGCCCTCCAGCCGTTTCCTCCACCAGGTACGTTTGCTCCCCCCGGGTCGGCTGTCCCGGCGGCTGGAGGCGCGGCGGCTACGGCCGAGCCGGGACGCAGATTGGGGTGGGGTGGTTGGCGGTGGCGGCAGCCTCTACCCAGCGCGCCCCGAGTCTCAGAGCGCCGTTTTCCCGCGGTCACCGGGCTGGCTGGAGGCAGGCCGCAGAGGGTCTTGGCGGGGAAAGAGTGGCCGGGGGGCGTCGGAGCGAGGGTTGGGCAAGGAGGACCCCGGCCTAGAGCGCGTCCAGGATGCCTTGTGCTTTCTGGTATTTGCGTGCGCTGCTCCGTTGACCTCTGTTGTGCACACCCGAGATTTCGTTTTAATGTGTAGAAGTTTATTTCAACAATAACAGGAAAGGGAATTTGAAATCTCAAGTCTAGGGTTTAGGGTCTGGACCTTGCACCGACCAGCTGTAAAACTTGGGTTAAATTACCTAATCCCTTTGAATATCAGGTTTTTTCATCTCTAAAATGGGATTTGTAGTAAGGATTACATTTAAATGTTTTGGAAAGTAAATTAATTTTGTTTGGTAAGTGGGAAACGCTTCACACAAAAAAAATGGATTTTGGTGTGTTTTTTTCTCGTAAACTTCGTAAGGAGTAAAAGCGTTGAATCTTGTACTATGCTTTACATTCCTTACCTCGTGGACACGATAGTGTCTCGTTGTTTGATGGTTGATTTTTAATTTAGTAGCTAAGGGGAGTTAGTGCCAGTGTTGCCGTTTCACAGATAGGTACCTTAAAAGCATAGAAAAGGGTAGATTGTAATACCTTTAGCCAAAATGGAGAACACAAAGAGGTGGTTCAGGTTTGGTAAGGGAAATGAGTTTTGCTGTGGATGATCTTAGTTTGGGGAGACGATAATGGATCTATTTTTATTAGACACCGGGTAATATTTGTAATTCAGGAGAGATGTCTGGGAGAGAGTGGGGATGGTCAGGAGAGGGAAGACTGATTTGAGAGACGTCATACAGACCAGTCGCTGATTCTCAGTCATGGGGTGATGCCTAAGAGGTTATCAGATCTTAAAAGGCAGGAGGTGTAGTTTGAACAACACTAGAATTTCTATTTGGGAAAAACAATCTTTTCAAAATGTAAGCTACCAAAAGAGCACATGATTTTTATGTTTATAAAAAGTCTTAAAAGATTGAGAAACACTAGTGTAGAAGGTAGTTAAAGCCACGGGAGGAAATGGAAATTGCCCAGGAGAGCATGTGAAATAAGAGAGGTAGTGGTGAGCGGAGGATGATGAGCTAGTGAAGGAGACGGAGAAAAGGCCACAGAGTTAGGAAGAGAACTGGGAACTAATCTTCAAATGTCACAGAATTACAAACTTTGGGATCGTGCAGGCTTCACTAACTATATGGTTTTGGGTAATTTTGATCCTAAATTTTAATATCTGAAAATGGAGGTAATAAACACTTCTCAGAAGTTGTGAGAATTAATTGAAACATTTTTGGAACCTTAATTAGTACAGTGCCTGGCACAGAGTGAGAGCTGAGTTAGTGCTGTCATTCTGGTGAACTCTATATATCAGCCTCTCTCCATCTTCAAGCGTTCCAAAAGGCTAAGACTTGAAAAATAGGCCTTCGATTCTGGTGTTTAAGATGTCATTGGTTCCTTAGTGAGAATTTCAGGAGATGGCTAAGGTAAGTACTAGATAAAAATGATAGGCTTGAAGTGGAGATGGGTTGACTATACTCCTGCAAAAAATTTGTCAGTGTAGGAAATTATCATGATAGGAAGGGAAGATAGGGTCTTTGGAAGGTTTAGGGGATATGGGAAAGATAGGTTTCTGTTGAAGAAAATAAAAACAGGAAGCCCATTTTATGTTCCAGTGAAAGATGAGGTACCTTTCTTATTTACTACAATGAGGAAGGACAGTAACATAGTGGCACCCTAGGCTTTTAGACACACCCTTGACTGCACTGCAGGAGATAATGTCAAGCTGTGAATAAGCAGAAAGTTTGTTTTGCTGGACAGTGTTAGAAATTTTCTGATCTGTAACCCAAGGACAATTTAAAAAAAATTATTATTGGAACTCAAATCTTGTAGTAGCCACCAGAAGAAGGATGTGGTCATATATCTATGGCCTGTAAACATAGAAACCTCCTTACTATCATGCAAATAATCAGGGCTATTGGTCAAAGAATAAGATTTATTTAAAGTATGTCTTGAGATGTGCTTCAGGTGAAAGGTTTACATGCAAGAAGAAATAAATGGGGGCAGCGTTACTTGTGAAAAGTTGCTTAAAGAATTCTATTAAACAAAGTTGGAAAACATTGAGTAGAATCATGGTCTAAGTAAATGAATGTTTGACTGTGAATCAAGAGAAAATGAATTTCATTCAGTACTGGCTCTATTCCTAGGTAGTTTTATGACCTTGGGCAAATACTAACCTTGCCATACTACAATTTCCTCATCTGTAAATGAAAATAATGTGCTCTGTCTACTCCACAACTTTCTGTAATTATCCAATGAGGCCTTAATTTGCTTTTTCAGACTGCCTCATGAATATACAAGTATAATTTTTATTCTAGAGTCTAGACAAATGGATTTATTCATTTTTCTGCAATACCACTTTCCTTATTTCTTTTCCTTAAGCCTCTCCACCTGGCTCACAGGTGTTCCTCTTTCCTTTTCATAACAAGCCTGACTTAGCCTTTATCTCCTGCTCATTTGGGGACTGTAGTAATAGTCCAGTTTGATTTATTTGCCAGCTCTTGATATATTATTTCCTGGAATGTGTTCTGTTGCTATTGTTATTAATTAATTTTCATATTTTAGAGTCTCATTACCCTGGTGAATTGGAGGGTCTAAGGTTTTTCTGAGATTAAGTTCTTAGTTTTGCAAGCTAAGCATATGAAGGGATAGAGTTGGTTAGTGGCTGTGGCGCTGGAGTCCGTGTCTCAGGTGAGGCTGGGCTGGGAAACCAAGGAAAATTCAGCATATCAAGTCCCTGAACATAACCTAAGAGAAGGGTCAAAAATGGAGAATAAGCAAGACAGGAAAATTCAAAATTTGAGAGTGAATCACGTTGAGACAGTATAATTCAGAGGCTGCTGTGGTACCTGTCGGAGCTGTTAAGGATACTGAGTTGGTTCATAGGTTGTATTACATTCTGAACTAGATTGTAAATTCCTTTAGGATATTACACAATACATATTTGGCAGTGATTTTTTTCTGACTTTTTTGGGTCTTCATTGCTGTGTGTGGGCTTTCTTTAGTTGCGGCGAGCGGGGGCTACTCTTCAGTGCGCGGCTTCTCATTGCGGTGGCTTCTTGTTGCAGAGCACGGGCTCTAGAGCGCAGGCTCAGTAGTTGTGGCGCACGGGTTTAGTTGCTCTGCGGCATGTGGGATCTTCCCGGACCAGGGATCAAATCCGTTTCCCCTGCATTGGCAGGCGGATTCTTAACCACTGCACCACGAGGGAACTCCCAGCCATGGTTATAAAACAATCTACCTTCCTAGCCCACTTTTTTCTTTCCTTTTATATTGATTGAGCACCTGCAGTGGGCTAGGCCCAGTGAGACTTGTTTACTTTAAGACTCCCATTGAAGTCTCATCATGTAAGTTTTAAAAATTTCTAGTATGTTTTATAATCCACATACAATAAAGTGCACCCATTTTAAGCGTACGGATTGATGAGTTCTAACAAATATGTGTATCCATGTAATTACCAACCCCCATCAAAATAAAGAACATTTCTGTCACCACAGAAAGTTATTTCACTCCTTGTTCCAATCTCCCTTCACCAGTGGTAACCACTCTTCTGATTTCTAATATCATAAATAATTTTTCCTGTATTTCAACTTCATATAAATGGAATCATGTAATTTATATGCTTTGCATCTCCATTATTTTGAATAACATATTTTCATGATTCATCCATGTTGCTACATGTATCAGTGGTCCATTCCTTTTTATTGTTGAGTAGCATTCCATTCTGTGAATATACCACAGTTTACCCATCCCCTCTTGATGGATATTTGGGTTATTTCTAATTTGGGGCTATTATGAATAATGCTGCTATGAACATTTGTATATAGGTCTTTTTGTGGACATAGGCTTTTATTTGTCTTGGAATTGATAGATCATATGTTTACTGAATGTTTAACATGGTGAGAAACTACAGAAGTTTTTAGTAACTGTTCTTGCAGCAATGTATGAGAGTCCCAGTTGTTAAACATCCTTGTCACTCACTGGGTGTGAACTGGTTATCTCATGTAGTTTTTTAAAAAATTGAGATGAAATTCCCTAACATAAAATTCATTTCAACTATCTTGAAGTGTATAATTCAGTGACTTTCAGTGTATTCACAGTGTTGTGCAACGATCACCACCATATAATTCCAGACATTTTCAATACTTCAAAAAGAAACCCAGTACTCATTAGGCGGTCATTCCTTATCCCCCCCCACCCCCCAACCTGTGGCAACTACTAATCTGCTTTCTGTTTCTATGGATTTGCCAATTATGGACATTTCATATTGATATAAATGGCATAATAAAATAAGTGGTTTTTTATGCCTGGCTTCTTTCATTTTCAGGAACTGCCAAGCTTTTCCACAGTGGCTGCATCATTGTACATTACCACCAGCAGTGTAAAAGGTTGCCTATTTCTCCACATCCTCACCTACACTTGTTATATTTCCTTTTTGTTTTTTAATTATAGCTTTCCTAATGGCTGTGAAGTGGTATCTCATCGTGGTTTTAATTTGCATTTCTCCAATGATCAGTGATGTTGAGCATCTTTTCATGTGTTACTTGGCCATTAGTATATCTTCTTTGAATAAGTGTCTTTTCAGGTCCTTTGCCCATTTTTTAATTGGGCTCTTGTCTTTTTGTTGTTGAGTTGTAAGTGTTCTTAAAGATTTTGTAGGGCTTCCCGGGTGGCGCAGTGGTTGAGAGTCCGCCTGCCGATGCAGGGAACGTGGCCATTATATACTAGACTCTTATCAGATAGATATGCAAAAATTTTCTCCAATCCTGTGGCTTGTCTTTTCACTTTATTGGCAGTGTCCTGTGATACACAAAAGTTTTAATTTTGATAAAATTCAATTTTATGTTTTTCTTTTGTTTCTTGTACTTTTAGTGTCATATTTAGGAAACTATTGCCAAATCCAAGGTCATTTGGCTTTACTTCATCTTCTAAGAGTTTTGTAGTAGCTTAGGTCTTTGACCCATTTTAAGTTAATTTGTGTATATTGTGTGAGCTAAGGGTCCAGCTTCATTCTTTTGCATGTGGATATCCATTTGTCCCAGCACCATTTCTTGAAAAGACTGTTGAAAATCAGTTGACCATAGATGTATGAGGTTGTTTGGGACTATCAGTTCTATTCCATGATCTATATGTTTAAGCTGCTTCCACACTGCTTTGATTACTGGTAGCCTTATAGTAAGTTTTGAAATTGGGAAGTCTGAGTCCTTTAAATTTGTTCTCCTTTTTCAGGATTGTTTTGGTTATTGAAAGGGTCTTGAAATTTCATATGAATTTTAGAGTCAGCTTATTCATTTCTACAAAAGAGCAGTTGGAATTTTGAGAGTGATTGCATTGAATTTGTATAGTATTGCCATCTTAACAGTATTATGGGTTCCTATCCATGAACACAGGATGTTTTCCCCCTTACTTAAGTCCGCTTTAGTTTGTTTCAGCAATGTTCCGTAATTTTCATTGTACACACGTTTGAACTGTGCAGGTCCACTTATATGTGGATTTTTTTTTTCATTAAATATGTACTGCAGTACTACATGGTCTACAGTTGTTTGAATCCAAGGAAGCTCAGATACAGGAGGCCAGAGGGCATAACTATAAAGTTATGCTCAGGTGCTTTCTAACTGGAATTGTTTTCTTAGTTTCATTTCCAGATTGTTAATTGCTATATAGAATTACAGTTGATTATTATATGCTGATTTTGTTTGCTGAATTTATTTATTAGCTCTGATAGGTTTTTTGGGTGGATTCTTAGGAGTTTTCAAGAGATAAAATCTAGTCATCTGTGAATAGAGATTGTTTTACTTCTTTCTTTCAAGTCTGGATGTCTTTGTTTTTATTGCTTAATTGCCGTTAGCTGGAACTTCCATGATTAGCAAGAAAGCAGATGTCTCTGTCTTTTTCCTAATGTTAGGGGGAAAACTTTCAGTCTTTCTCCATTAAGTATGATGTTATATGTGGGTTTTTCTTAGGTGCCCTTTATCATGTTGATGAAATTCCCTTCTTTTCCTACATTTTTGAGCGTTTGTATCATGAAAAGATGTTGGATTTTTTTTCCAATTTTTACTGTAATAACAGTTCATCATGTGGTTCTGTTTATCTCATTAGTATGGTGAATTCCATTGATTGATTTTCGTAAGTTGAACCACCTTTGCATGTTTGGGGTTAAATCCAACTTGGTCATGGTGTAAATTGTTTTAATATAAGGCTGGATTTAGTTTACTAGTATTTTGTGGAGAACTTTTGCATCTATGTGAAACTGCACAACTCAGATGGGACTCGAACCCAGCCAAAACTCAGATTGGGACTTGAACCCACAGGCTGAGACTTTTGCTCAGCCAAAACTCAGTCAGACTGGGACTGGAACCCACTGTCTTCTGATTGAGATCGCACACCTGGTCTCAGGACTTAATGAAGCTCAGGTTCTTTCTGTCTCGTAGCAGAAAGATTTCAGTGAGAGACAAAGTTATAGATAAGAAGTGGATTTATTTAGAGAGATACACATTCCATAGACAGAATGAGGTCTGTCTCAAAAGGTGAGAGTGGCCCAGAATATGGGGAGGTTAGTTTTTACGGGCCCGGGTAATTTCATAGGATTATTCCAACTATTTCGGGGAAGGGGCGGGGATTTCTAGGAATTGGGCTGCCACCCACTTTTTGTCCTTTTATGGTCAGCCTCGGAACTGTCATGACACCCGTGGGTGTGTCATTTAGCATGCTAATGTATTACGATGACAGTAGGATGAGGCTCAAGGTCTATTGGAAGTGGAATCTTCCACCATCTTGGACCTAGTTGGTTTTAACCAGTTTATGTTGTATCCTCAACGGCTCTGTAATTTTTTTTTTTTTTTTTTTTTTTGCGATACGCGGGCCTCTCACTGTTGTGGCCTCTCCCGTTGCGGAGCCTGTGCTCCGGACGCACAGGCTCAGCGGCCATGGCTCACGGGCCTAGCCACTCCGCGGCATGTGGGATCTTCCCGGACCAGGGCACGAACCCGTGTGCCCTGCATCGGCAGGCGGACTCTCAACCACTGTGCCACCAGGGAAGCCCTCTGTCATTCTTTAAGAGTTGTGCCCTGCCCTCTTCCCTTCCCTCCTACAGACTAAAATACATTATTAGTCTGTAGTTTTCAAGTGATGTCTTTTTATGGCTTTGGTATCAGAGTAATATTTGTTTTATAGAATGAGTTAGAAAGTATTCCCTTTCTTCTTGAATCACTTTTGGTACTTTGTATGTTTCTAGGAATTTGTTTATTTCATCTAGGTTAAATGATTTGTTGACAGATACTTGTTTGTAATATTCTCCTATAATAATTTTTATTTCTGTAAAGCTGGTGGTAATATCTCTACTTTAATGCCTGATTTTACTAATTTGAGTCTTCTCATTTTTCTTGGTCAGTTTAGCTAAATGTTAACTTTGGTGATCCTTTTAAAGAAGCAACTTTTGGTTTCATTGATTCTCTATGGTTTTTCTTCTATTTTGTTTATTCACATTCTAATCTGTACTATTTCTTTCCTCTTCTTGCTTTGAGTTTAGGTAACTCTTCTTTTTGGGGGTTCCATAAGGGGGATTTTAGGCCATTGATTTGAGAGATCTTTTTTTTTAATGTAGGCTTTTACAACTATAAATTTCCCTCTTAGCACTGCATTCGTTGCATTCCTTACGTTTTGATATGTTGTATTTTCATTCATTTCAAGGTGTTTTCTAATTTACCTTGTAATGGATTCTTTGACCTATTGGTTATTTAAGAGTGTATTGTTTCATTCAACATTTTTTAATTTTCCAAATTTCTTTTTGATACTGATTTCTTATTCTACTGTGGTCAGAGAAGATGCTTTGTATTATTTTAGTCTTTTTAAACTTCTTGAAACTTTTTTTGTGCCCTAACGTACGATCTATCATGGAGAATATTCCATGTTCACCTGAGAAGAATGTGTATTTTTCTCGTTTGGTGGAGTATTCTGTGTGTTGTTAGGTCTAGTTGGTTTATAGTTATTTGTAAGGCCAACTGGCCCGAGGCAGGGGAACACAATCAGATTCACAGGTTGCATCAGACCGAAATTCTCCGGACCACCCAGTTCCAGAAACTGCCCTGGAGACATTCCGGACCACCCAGTTCCAGGAACTGACCTGGGGACTTTGAACCCAGCCCAGCCATCCCGCCTTTCGAGGGGCGGGACTAACGGTCCCCCAGGATACCCGAAAAGACCACCAAATAAGGAATACCCTGCGCCCTCCCAGATTCACCACACCCCTTTACCTTCTTCCCCTATAAAATCTTGCCCAACCCTCGCCCAGGTGCGACTTCTCTGGCCCCTTTCTCTCGGACCAGTGAACCTTGCCCGGGAGCGCTCCCTAATAAAGCTCACTTGAAGCTTTCCTCTGTTTCGCGGTGCCGTTTGTTTGTTAAGATCCGACCTTACAGTATTGTTTTAAGTTTTCTAGTTCCTTGTTTATCTTTTGTCTAGTTCTGTTCGTTATTGAAAGTGAAATATATTGAAGCTTCCAACTATTGTTGGGCCATCTTCTGGTCAGTTTTTGCTTCATATAATTTGGGGCTCTGTTGTTAGGTGTTATATATGTTTATAATTTTTTTATCTTGATAGATTGACTCTTATATCATCATATAACATTCTTCTTTGTCTGTTTTAACAATTTTTGTCTTAAAATTTATTTTGTCTGATATTAGTATTGTCACTCTAGCTCTCTTTTGGTTACCACTTTCATAACATATCTTTTACACTTTTATTTTCGACCTATTTGTGTATTTGGTACTAAAATGAGTTTCTTGTAGACAGCATATAGTTAGATCACTTCTTATATTTAACCTTCCAGTCTCTGTCTCTTAGAGAGTTTAATCCATTTATCTTTAATGAAATTATTCAAATAGAAGGCTTGCATTGCCATTTTGCTCTGTTTTCTGTATGTCGTATGTTTTTGTTACTCAGTTCCTTCACTGCCTTCTTTTGTGTTAGACGTTCTAGTGTACTGTTTTGATTGCATTCTCATTTTTTCTGTATATATTTTAGTTATGTTTTTAGTGGTTGTCTTGAGGATTACAATTCACATTTATAACAGTGATTTCAGATTAATAACAACTTGTTTTTAATAGTATACAAAAACTTCACTCCTGTATAACTCCATTCCCCCAACCCCCTTACGTTGTTATTGTTATAAATGACATATTGTTACTGTTGTATGTATAACATATATAATGTATGCAATATGTATAAGCACATATATAATGTGCATTTAAATGTGTATATTATAAATATGTAATAAATATAAGTATTATATTTGTATATGTTATGTTGATATATATAGTAAACATATAACATATATAAATAAATATGCAATGTTAATGACATTGTATGTTACAAATAACAATGTTATAAATGGCAGTGATTAACATAGATTTTTAATTTTTTAAAAAAATTAATTAATTTATTTTTGGCCACATTGGGTGTTTGTTGCTGCGCACGGGCTTTCTCTAGTTGCGGTGAGCGGGGGCTACTCTTGGTTGTGGCGCGTGGGCTTCTCATTGCCGTGGCTTGTCTTGTTGCAGAGCACGGGCTCTAGGTGCGTCGGGCTCTAGGTGCGTCGGCTCAGTAGTTGTGGCATGCAGGCTCAGTAGTTGTGGCTCATGGGCTCTAGAGCACAGGCTCAGTAGTTGTGGCACATGGGCTTAGATGCTCCACGGCATGTGGGATCTTCCCGGACCAGGGCTCGAACCCATGTCCCCTGTGTTGGCAGGCAGATTCTTAACCACTGTGCTACCAGGGAAGCCCTTAATTATTGTTTTATATAATTGTATTTTAAGTCATTAGAAGGGAAAAAGAGGAATTACTAACCAAAAATCCATTAATGCAGACTTTTATGTTTATGTATGTAGTTGCCTTTACTTATGTACTATTCTTTTACTTTCAATCTGTTTTTGTGTTTGAATATAAAATAGGTCTCTTATAGATAGGGTATACTTTGATTTTTTCAAAATTCTGCCAATTTTTGCCCTTTATTGGATTGTTTAATCCATTTTACATTTAAAAGGATTTTATGTCTGCCATTTTTCTATTTGTTTCTGTACATTTGTATAGTCACATTCTTCCTTTATTACTGCCTTCACTTGTTTTAAATAGATGTTTTCTCATATACCATTTTAGTTTTCTTGTCTCCTCTATTATATTTTTTTGAGTTATTTTCTTAGTGTTTGCCTAGGGAATTATAATTAGTATTTTAATTTATAACAATCTGGTTCAGATTAGTATGATTTTAACTTCAACAGTATATGGCTCCATTCCCTTTCCCCTTCCTTTGTGCTATTGTTGTCATACAAATTACATCTTTATAATATTGAATGCCTATCAATAAAGATTTATTTTATTGCTTTATCCAGTTTTCTTTTATATTCATCTATGTTGTTACCTTTGCCAGTGCTCTTTGTTTCATCATATGAATTCCAGTTACTACCTAGTGGTGTGTTTCATTTTATCCTGACTGGATTCCTCCTAGTATTTCTTGTAGGACAAGATCAGTAGTGACAAGTTCTATCTGATTTTGTTTATCTGGGAATATCTTAACTTTTTTCTCAATTTTGGAGGATAATTTTGCTAGGTATAGAATTCTTCGTTAAGTCTTTTGTTCACTGCTTGAAAATGGTATTCCACTGCCTTCTGGTCTCCATGGTTTTAGATATGAAATCAGCTTTTAATCATTGAAGATCCTTTTAATATAATGAATTGCTCCTCTCCCTGCTTTCAGAATTCTCATTGTATTTGGCTTTTGGCAGTTTGATTATAAGGTTCTCAGTGTGGCTTTCTTTCAGTTTATCCTACCAGGAATTTGGTGAGCCTCTTGGATGTATAGTTTCTTTTTCTTCTCCCCCCCAGCCCCCCCCCCCCCATTAATCAAAGTTGGGAAGTTTTTGGCTTGTATTCTTTCCCTTTCTATCCTCTCCTGGGATTCTCATTATGTGTAGGTTGGTATGCTTGATAATGTCACACAGGTCTCTGAGACCATTCATTTTTCTTCATTCTTTTTCTTTTTATTTCTCAGATTGAGTGATCTCAATTGATCTTTCTTCAGGTTTGCTGATTCTTTCTTCTGCCCCTTCATATATGCTATTGAATCTCTCTAGTGAATTGTTACAGTTTTTAGTTTGTTTCTTTCTGCTTTTTTTGGTTTTAATTTGCTCTTTTTCTGGTTTCTTAGGGGAGGTGCTTAGATCATTGGTTTTTAGATTTTTTCTAATATAAGCATATAATGCTATAAATTTCCTTGTAAGCTCTGTTTTAGCGCATTTCACAATTTTTGGCAATTCTTGTCATTTTCTACTTCCATATAGGTTTGGGGAAGTATTTTATCAAATCCACAAATGAAAAAAAATTGGGGATTTTAGTTGTGATTCCTGTGAATTTATAATCTGGAAGAATTGATATATTCATAGCATTCATTATTTCAGTTCGTGAAGTGGTTTTTTTTAAATTAATTAATTTATTTTTGGCTGTGTTGGGTCTTTGTTGCTGCACGCGGGCTTTCTCTAGTTGTGGTGAGCGGGGGCTGCTCTTTGTTGAGGTGCGCGGTCTTCTCATCACGGTGGCTTCTCTTGTTGTAGAGCATGGGCTCTAGGTGCGCGGGCTTTAGTAGTTGTGGCATGTGGGCTCAGTAGTTGTGGCTTGTGGGCTCTAGAGCACAGGCTCAGTAGTTGTGGTGCATGGGCTTAGCTGCTCCATGGCATGTGAGATCTTCCCGGACTGGGGCTTGAACCTGTGTCCCCTGCATTGGCAGGCGGATTCTTAACCACTGAGCCACCACGGAAGTCCGAAATCGTATTTTTTTTTTATATTAAGACTTCTTAACAAAATTTTACTTTTTTAATTGAAGTAGAGTTGATTTACAGTGTTGTGCTAATCTCTGCTGTATAGCGAAGTGACTCAGTTATACACATAGACGTTCTTTTTTTTTTTTTTTTTTTGCGGTACGCGGGCCTCTCACTGTTGTGGCCTCTCCCATTGCGAAGCGCAGGCTCAGCAGCCATGGCTCACGGGCCCAGCCGCTCCACGGCATGTGGGATCTTCCCGGACCGGGGTATGAACCCGTGTCCCCTGCATTGGCAGGTGCACTCTCAACCACTGCGCCACCAGGCAAGCCCCGTTCTTTTTTTTATATTCTTTTCCATTATGGTTTATCACAGGATATTGAATATAGTTCCCTGTGCTATACAGTAGGACCTTGTTTATCCATCCCATATATAATAGTTTACATCTGTTTATCCCAAACTCCCAGTCCTTCCCTCCACCACCCACTTCCCCCTTGGCAACCACAAGTCTGTTGTCTATGTACGTGAGTGTGTTTCTGTTTTGTAGATAGGTTCATTTGTGCCATATTTTATTTTATTTTTTATTTTATTTTATTTTTTTCTGCGGTACGCGGGCCTCTCAATGTTGTGGCCTCTCCCGCTGCAGAGCACAGGCTCCGGACGCGCAGGCTCAGCGGCCATGGCTCACAGGCCCAGCCGCTCTGCGGCATGTGGGATCTTCCCAGACCGGGGCACGAAACCATCCCCTGCATCGGCAGGCGGACTCTCAACCACTGCGCCACCAGGGAAGCCCTTATTTTATTTTTTTTAAAGATTTTTTTTTTTTGAGGTGGACCATTTTTTAAAGTCTTATTGAATTTGTTATAGTATTGCTTCTGTTTTTATGTTTTGGTGTTTTTGGCTGCAAGGCATGTGGGATCTTAGATCCCTGACCAGGGATCGAACTCGCAGCCCCTGCATTGGAAGGTGAAGTCTTAACCACTGGACCACCAGGGAAGTCCCTGTGCCATATTTTAGATTACACACGTAAGTGATACATGATATTAGTCTTTCTCTTTCTGACTTACTTCACTTAATACGATCATCTCTAGTTGCATCCATGTTGCTGCAAATGGCGTTATTTCGTTCTTTTTTATGGCTGAGTAGCATTCCATTGTATATATGTACCACATCTTCTTTATCCATACATCTGTTGATGGACATTTAGGTTGTTTGCATGTTTTGGCTATTGTGAATAGTGCTGCTATGAACATAGGGGTGCATGTATCTTTTTGAATTATAAATACTTTTAAATTGGTTAAATTTTATATATATTTTTTACAGATGTCTTGAGAATATGTTGTGAGATTTATTGCCAGAGTACGTGAAATTCTTCCATGCTCCTGTACATGCTGTTTATTTTAAATTTAATTTGCTATGTGTTACAGGTATATAGAAATGTATTTAACTTAGCATATTGGTTTTTATAGCTAGCAACACTGCTAACTTATTCGTTTTAATAATTCAATGATGGGCTTAAATTTTCTGTGTTCACAATTATGTCATCTGCAAATATTGATTTTTTTCTCTTTCTAAACTTTATATATACTTTTTGCTTTACCTAGATGGCTAGAAAAACTTTAATAAAATATTAAATATGTGTAGCGGTAATGTGTATTTTTATCATGTGCTTGATGTCAAAAGGAAACCTTCAACACTTAATTATTTTTTTAAATATTCATTTATTTATTTATTTGGCTGCATTGAGTCTTAGTTGTGGCATGCGGGATCTTCGTTGCAGCATGTGGGATCTTTCATTGCGACGCATGGGGTCTTCGTTGCAGCGTGTGGGCTTCTCCCTAGTTGTGGTGTGTGGGCTTCAGAGGGTGTGGACTCAGTAGTTGTGGAGTGCAGGCTCTCTAGTTGTGGTGTGCAGGCTCCAGAGCACACGGGCTTAGTTGCCCTGTGGTATGTGGGATCTTACTTCCCTGACCGGGGATCAAACCCACGTCCCCTGCATTGGAAGGTGGATTCTTAACCACTGGACCACCAGGGAAGTCCCCTCAACACTTCATTATTATGTGTAAGAATGCTTTTTGATTTCTACTTTGACCCATGAGATATTTAGAGGTGTGCTATTCAGCTTCCCAGTATTTAGGGATTTCCGGATACCTTTCTGTTTTTGTTTTCTAGTTTAATTCCATTGTTGTCACAGAACATACTTTATATGACTTAAAACCTGTTAAATTCATTGAGACTTTTCTCATGGCCCAGATTGAAGCCTATCGTGGTAAATTGGTTTTGTGTGTGTCTGATTTTCCCAGTAGCAAGAGTAGTTTCGTACTTGAGGGTGTTTTAAAGAATGAATGTTAGATAGCCCGTCCAAAATTCCCTATGGAAGTAGCTACTACCAAATAGAGTGTTATTTATGCATTTAAACTTTTCAGTGATTTGTGGAATCGAATACTTGTGGCTATGAGAAACTCATGTATATAGTGAATAATATTGTATCTCTTATGTTACAGTGGTTAGTTTACATTGTAGTGACTCAAATGACCAAAAATTATAAAACTCAATGAAGATTTCTCTTCTTCTTTGGTTTAGTATATGTTATTATATTTTTGTGGTAAGGTTGGTGATTGTTTATGTACAAAATAATCATAGCCTTTTCATCACCAAAAAAATGCATGGATTTTTCTGAGTATCTGTTTAACAAATAATAAAATTATGCATATTTTGAAAACACAAAATAAAATTCACAGATACAGTTATAATTCACAGTTATAGTCTATCAAATATTTAAGGATCAAATAATCCCAACCTTACAGACTCTTCTAAAGGAAAATATTCTCCACCTAATTTTATGAGATTAGCATAGCCTTGATACTAAAACCCAATAGGTATGATATAAGAAATACCAGAAAGTTAGAAAATATTTTGAACAGAATAAAAATGACAACACAATATATCCAGATTTGTGAGATGCAATATAAACAGTGCTTGAAAGGGAATTTTTAGCCCTACAAAGCCTATCTTAAAAAGAAGAAAGATATTAAATCAATAATGTCCACAAACCCAAGGTAAAAAGTAAAGAAATAAAGATGATGTGAGAAAGCAGTGGTATAGAAAACAAAAACAATGGAGGAAATGAGATCAAAATTTGGTTTTCTGCGAAGGTCAATAAAATTTACAACTCTCTTGCCAGATAGATCAGGAAAGAAAGAGGAGATGCAAATTAACTAATATAAAGAAAGAGAGGCAACATAACTACAGAGCCTATAGCCATTAAAAGGACAATAAAGCAATATTATGAACAACCTTATGATCATATGCTCATATGTTTAACAACTTAAATGGACAAATTCCTTGAAATACACAAACTGCCAACACTTACACAAGAAGAAAGAAATAACCCAAATATCCTTATATCTCCTAAAGAAAACCCCAGGCTCAATTCTGTCCAATATTAATCAAAATAAGACAAAAACAATACAAGAAAAGAAAATTATGCACCAGTGGACTTCCCTGGTGGCGCAGTGGTTAAGAATCCGCCTGCCAATGCAGGGAACACGGGTTCGAGCCCTGGTCCAGGAGGATCCCACATGCTGCAGAGCGACTAAGCGCGTGTGCCACAACTGCTGAGCCTGCGCTCTGTAGCCTGCAAGCCACAACTGCTGAAGCCCGTGCATCTACAACCCATGCTCCGCAACAAAAGAAGCAACCACAATGAGAAGCCCCTGCACCACAACGAAGAGTAGCCCCTGCTCGCTGCAACTAGAGAAAGCCTGCACACAGCAACAAAGACCCAAAACAGCTAAAAATAAATTAATTAATAAAAAAAAATTATGCACCAGTATCCCTCATGAACATGATACTAAAATTCTTAGCAAAAATTTAACAAGTCAAAACTAATGCTATACAAAAAGGATAAAACATAATCAAGTGGTGTTTATCTGCAAAGAAGTTTAAACATTAAAAAGTCAAGCAATGTAAATTGCCATATAATCAGCTTAAAAGGAAAGGCCATACAATCATCCCAATAGATGCTATATTACCTGTCTGTTGCTGTGTAACAAATTACTCCAAAATATAGTGCTTTAAAGCAACAATTATTTACTGTCTCACAGTTTCTGTGTGTCAGGAATCTGGATGTGGCTCAAGTGGGTAAAACTTGGTCTTTCACAAGGGTGCAGTGAAGATGCTAGCTGAGGTTACGTTCATCTCAAGGCTCAACTGGGGAGGGATTTGCTTCCAGTCTCACAAATGTGCTTGTTAGCAAGATTCAGTTTCCTATTACTTGTTGGACTGGAGGGGCCCTAGTTCCATGCTGGCCCTTGGTGCCCAAGTGGGCCTCTCCGTCAGGCAGTTCACACTATAACAGCTTCTATCAGAGCAAGCGAGAGAGAGCAAAGAGTCAAGTAGGATGAATGTCACAGTCATTTATAACATAATCTTAAAAGTGACATTTTATCTCTCTGTCCTATTCTGTTATTTAGAAGTGGCACAAGGAACAAAAGGAAAAAACTGGGTAAAGAAGATATTGCAAATAACCCTGTGAAAAGATGTAAAACATCATTTTCCCTTGGGAAAATGCAAAGTACTACCACATTGAGATATCACTACTCAGCTATTCAAATGGGTACAATTTTTAAAAATCACCATACCAAGTGTTGTTAAGGATGTGGAGTAACCAGAACTTACTGGTGAGAATATAAAATGATACAACTGCTTTGGAAAATACTTTGGCAATTTCTTAAGAATTTAAACATGCATTTGCCATTTGATCCAGCCAGTTTATTTCTACTTGTTTGCTCAAGATTTAGATGTGGATATTCATAGCTCCTTTATTTGTACTAGCCCCCAACTTGAAACAACCCAGATTTCCATCAACCGGTGAATGGATAAAGAAATTGTAGTATATCCATACAGTGGCATACTACTTAGTAGTAGAAAGGAACTAAGTATCAAGGAAAGAAAGTATAATAAATTAGGATTGGAAAGAAAATTCATTAATGTGATGAAGAGTGTTCGTTTAAAAATGAATAGATAAATAAAAAGTCTAGAGCAAACATCATCCTAATGGGGAATCTTAGAAGAATTCTTTTTAAATTCAGGTATGGAACAATGATACTCATTTTCACCACTCTTTCTCAAATACTGTGTTGGAGATCCTGGTCTGTGCAGTAAGAAAATTTAAAATGGTAGCATAATGATTGGGAATGGCAGATATCAATGTCATTGTTTGCAAACAGTATAAACTTACAATATATGCTTTTGCAGACAACATGAAAAACTCAAGAGTCTATAAGTCAATAATTAGAAATAATAGAGGATTTTTTTTAGCAAGGTTGGCTGGATACATGTTGAATATACAAAATTAGTTGCATGTGCTAGCAACAAGGAGAACGTGTAATTAAAAGGAAGACACTGTTAGTATTAGAGATTATCAAGTATCTAGAGTTAGATTTGCCACAAATATGCAGTATCTCTATAGGACAAATTAATTTTTTCAGAACAACATTAAGGAAGACCTGAATAAATGAAGGAGTAGGCTATTTGTGGATGTAATTCTTTCCAGTTTTATCTGTAGATTCAATTCAATTCAAACCAAAATCCCAAAGAGGTTTTTCAAGGAAAATGGTAAGCTGATTTTTAAACTTACATGAAGGACCATAGGGCCAAGAATAATCATGACACTTCTGAAGAAGAACAGGGAGGAAAGACTTGCCCTACCAAATATGAGGACTTATTAGGACACAATAATAATACAGTGTGGTACAGTTTAAGGATGGATAAGTTGACCAATAGAATAGAGAAACTAGAAACAGTTCCACACAGGAATGGAACTTAGTTATGACCAAGTAGTATGTCAGCTGAAAGGAGAAAGGAGGGATTATTTAATACTTGGAGCTGGATAAAGTAGTTATCTATTTTAACATGGAAAAAGATGAAATTAGGTCACTACTTCACTTGCTATTAAAATACTTTTCTGCGTGGATTAAGGACTTCAAATTTGTCAATAGCAAAAGTTTAAAACTTTTAGGGAGAAAATACAGGTGAATATCTTTTGGACTTTTGAGTAGGGCAAGATTGTTTAAAGAAAACACAAAAGAAGTGTTATCCATAAAGGAAAAGGCCGGGACTTCCCTGGTGGTACAGTGCTTAAGAATCTGCCTGCCAGTGCAGGGGACACGGGTTCAAGCCGTGGTCCGGGAAGATCCCACATGCCACGGAGCAGCTAAGCCTGTGCACCACAACTACTGAGCCTGCACTTCAGAGCCCGCGTGCCACAACTACTGAAGCCCGTGCGCTTAGATCCCTTGCTCCACAACGAGAAGCCACCGCAATGAGAAGCCCGCGCACCGCAGTGAAGAGTAGCCCCTGCTCACCACAACTAGAGAAAGCCTGTGCACAGCAACGAAGACCCAACACAGCCAATAAATAAACAAACAAAGAAATATATAAATTTATTTTAAAAAAATAAAGGAAAAGGCCAATGAATTTGGCTACATTAAGAATTTTGACCCTTATACCATATACAAAATCAACTCAAAATGGATTAAAGAGTTAAATATAAGACCCACAGTTTTAAAAAATCCTAGAAGAAAACAGGGGAATAGCCTTATAGCATTTATCTTGGCAGTGATTTCTTGGATGTAACACCAAAAACACAGCAATAAAAACAAAAGACAGGTGGGACTGTATCAAACTGAAAAGCTTCTATACACCAAAGGAAGTAAATAATAGAGTGAAAAGACAGTCTATGGGTTGAGAGAAAAATATATACAAACAATATATCAAATAAGGGATTAGTATCCTAAATATATAAGGAGCACCTACAACACAACAACAAAAAAACAAATAATCTGATTTAAAAATGGATAAAAGACCTTAATAGACATTTCCCCAAAGAAGATGTACAAATGGCCAACAGGAATATGAAAAGACGCTGAGCATCACTAATCATCAAGCAAATGAAATCAAAATCAAAGGGTTATCACTTCACTTGTTATGATGACCATTATTAAAAAACAAAACAAAATAACATGTGCTAGTGAGGATGTGGAGAAATCAGAACGTTGTACATTGTTGGTAAGAATGTAAAATGGTGTACTATGGAAAACAGTGTGGAGATTCCTCAAAAAGCTTAAAATAGAACAACTATATGATCTAGCAATCCCTCTTTTGGATATTTATCCAAAAGAATTGAAATCAGTATCTCAAAGAGATATTTGTATTCCCACGTTCATTGTAGCAATATGCATAATTCAAGAAATGGAAACAATGTAAATGTCCATCAGTGGATGAATGGATAATGAAAAGGTGGTACATACATACAATAGAGTATTATATACTTCTTATAAAAGAAGGAAATCCTGTCATATGCTACAACATGGACGAACATTGAGGGCATTATGCTGGACGAAATAAGGCAGTCACAGAAGGAGCAATACTGCATGATTCTAATCATAAGAGGTATCTAAAGTTGTCAAACTCTTAGCAGAAGAACATAGAATGGTGGTTGCCAGGGGCTGAAAAGAAGGGGGAAATAGGAGTTGCTATTTAATGGGTATCGAGTCTCAGTCATGCAAAATGAAAAAGTTTTAGAGATCTTCTGTAAAACAATGTGCATATAGTTAACAGTGCTGTACTGTACACTTAAAATTTTGTTAAGAAGGTAGACTTCATGTTGTGTTTTTTTTTTAACCACAAAAAATAATTACGAACTTTATCAAAAGATACTTTAAAGAAAGAGGAAAAGTAAATCATAGACTCTGAGAAGAGACAGTTCACACAGCCTGCAAATAATTTGTACTAAGAATAAAAAGTTCCTCAAACCAATAAAAAGAAGTAAATGCCCCAGGAGAAAAATGGACAAAAGATATGAATGGACATAGTACAGAAGAGGCAATACATACTGGTAATAATATGAAGAGATGTTCAGCATCGTTAATGATCAGGGAACATAAAACTATAATAAGATAGCATTTAACACACATTTGATGGAAAAAATTTAAAGTTCTGATGATACTAAGTATATATTGATTTACTATTTTCTGACTTGGATATTGTTCTAATCCTTTTACTAAAGCATCTCCATTCATCGCTTGATTGAGTAGATTTTGTCATCAGGTAGCTTTCT
The DNA here is from genome assembly GCF_011762595.2 of Tursiops truncatus. Classification (NCBI taxonomy): domain Eukaryota; kingdom Metazoa; phylum Chordata; class Mammalia; order Artiodactyla; family Delphinidae; genus Tursiops; species Tursiops truncatus. Next base: position 30,196,382 of record NC_047042.1, on the reverse strand, counting down.
TCCCCCAACAGGGGCTCATTGATTTTTCATGTTAAGAATGTTTGCCATTTATATTTGAAGTCCACCTTGGCCAGGTATAGCAAATCATTAATATTAACTTAAGTAGAGTACAGAATGCAGAAAAAGTATAGAAAAGAGGAATTTTGTATAGTTGTATAGGAATTTTGTATAGTTGAGCAAGGAAGCTATTCTTCTAGAAGATTTGTTCATGACTCACAAAGTTAAAGGAGATATTAATGTTAAAGTCATCTTTCTCACTAGTCCGTGTGCTCCCTAAAAAAGGGATGGTACCTGCCCATAAAAGAGTGGATACAAAGAAAAAAGATAAGTAGGTTGATTGGACTGGAGGGAATTTATTTATTTAATATTTATTTATTTTTTGGCTGCATTGGGTCCTAGTTGCGGCACGCGGGATCTTTCGTTGTGGCGTGCGGGCTTCTCTCTAGTTGTGGTGCGTGGGCTCTGTAGTTGCAGTGCGCGGGCTCAGTAGCTGTGGGATCTTAATACCCAGCCAGGGATCGAACCGGCGTCCTCTGCATTGCAAGATGGATTCTTAACCACTGGACCACCAGGGAAGTCCCCCTGGACTGGAGGGAATTTAAAGCACTGAAGAATACATTTTGAGTTCTAGACATTCCACTAAGATTATATATATATAACTTGCCACTTTTTCTTCATATTTACTGAATCTTTGGGTATGTTATCCATTTGACCCACAATATTTTGAAAAGGAGACTAATTTTTCAGATCTCATAAGTAGATTCATGTTATGATCTTCAGAGATTGTTGATATGACATTTTTCTGAAATATATATATGTTAAGAAATAAAAGTTCAAATAACCTTAATTTTTGGTTCTAAAAAGTTACATCTAATTTTTGGATTTTTCCCCTTACATCCTAAATAACTGCTAGAAATATGTCAATTTTTCTGGCCTTAATTTAAGGTGAGAATATTCAGGTTGCCAACTTTGCTAGGATGGTGCCAAAATAAAGCACTGTAGGTCTTCTTACCTTTTTGGAGGAGGCATATACCTGTATTGTAGCATATGTGTGTTATTTTTCCACTTAAAAGACCTGTGTTCAAATGTTAGAAGTAGGTGCTTAGATTTGAAGGTTCTACATACATTTCAGGAATTAAAAAAAAAATTTATTGTGCGAATTTTCCCATATACAGAAAAATTCAGAAGAGTGAAATACTTAACACCTAGATTTAACAGATAATTAACATTATAATATATTTTTTCTGAATTATTATAAACTACAGCTATCATAACATTTCAGCCCTTAATACGTCAATATGAACCTTTTTTAAAAAAAAAGACACTTTCTACGTAACCGTAATAACATCTCACTAACAAAATCAAAATTTAAAAATATTATCTGATATCCAGCCCATGTTCAGATTTCTTTAGTTACTTTCAGACTGGCTTCTTAAAGTTTGTTTTTTCAAACCAGGATGCATTTGGTTGGATTCCTTTATTCTAGAATGGTTATACCTCCCCTGCCACCTTTTTTCCCACCCTACTTTCACCTGTTGAAGAAACTAAGACAGTAGTCCTGTAGACCAGAGTATTACACCTTCTCCTATATTTTGTGGCAAGCTTTACCATGTTACTTTAGTCTCTGAATTTCCTGTAAGTGTCACAAAATCTGGTTGTTCAACTTCTCTTGAAACTAAGATGGGTCCGTATGTTCAAGTTTAGAATTGTTTTTAAAGCAGAGTATATTTACTGGGAAAATATGAAGATATTTTTGTGAAAATACTTTCATAACTCTAATGATAACATTTGTGGAGTGCTCTTCATATTCCTCAAAGCACTTAATAGAAATATTTAAAAAATAATAGTTAATCAATATTTGCTGATTTGTGTTTTAAAGTTTTTATATACTCCTTTCCTTTAGGCTTGTTATCCCATTCCTGTCTGAAAAGATAAGACAGTTACTTTCTTTTTTCACTACAGATTTTCAGCTACTGATGTTACAAACAAAATATTGGAGCATAGAGTTGAGGAAAAGACTTAAACCAGGTAGGTAAATAATAAAAGTCTAAAGAAACAATACAGGGCTTCCCTGGTGGCGCAGTGGTTAAGAGTCCGCCTGCCAGTGCAGGGGACATGGGTTCGAGCCCTGGTCCGGGAAGATCCCACATGCCACGGAGCAACTAAGCCCATGCGCTACAACTACTGAGCCTGCACTCTAGAACCCGTGAGCCACAACTACTGAGCCCATGTGCCACAACTACTGAAGCCCGCATGCCTAGGGTCTGTGCTCCGTAACAAAGAGAAGCCACTGCAGTGAGAAGCCTGTGCACTGCAGCTAAGAGTAGCCCCCCGCTCGCCCCAACCAGAGAAAGCCCGTGCACAGCAACGAAGACTCAACGCAGCCAAAAATAAAATAAAATAAATAAAAAAAATAAACAATACAACTACCATTCATTTTTATAAAGGTCATTATTGGGATAATTGACAAAATTGGAAAATGAACTGTAGAGTACTGTCAACGTTGTTTCCTCAATTTGATAATTGTACCTTGATTATATAGGAATATTCTGAGGTATTTAGGATGAAAGGGGTGTGATGTATGGCAATCTACTTCCAAATGGTTTAGAAAAAATAAATGATATGTAATATGAGAGGGCGTTTGGTGAGTTTATGGGCTAATAGGAACTCATTTATTGCCAATATGGAAGTATAAGTTGGTCCAATCATTCTGGAAAGCATTTTGGCGATTTGTCTCAAGTTTTTAGCTTAGCCTAGCAATCTTACTTTTTTTTCTATAGTAATCGTAGGAACACTACAGTAAGATGTATGTATAAGGATATTTATATGAGAGTTTATGAAATTAATGAATTAATGATAAATTGGCAGTAGCCTAAATAAGAATATGAGGCTGACTAAATAAATATAATTAAAAACCATGTAAGCATTAAAAATGATAATGTAAATCTATTTATTGGCATGTTTGTAATACATTTTTAAGTGTTAAAGCTGGCTACTAAACAATATGAGTAGTAGTAATCTATTTTGTCTTTCAAAAAAGGTGCATGTACACAGATACAGGAATACATATACACAGATAATACGAATGTTTGTACGTAATTGATTAGTTAGATGTAATCTTCGTGTGTGTATACATATACATATATGTATTTTTATGCACATAGACATTTGGAAAGGTGATACTGTATGTTGCCAGTGGTTACTTTTTCATTTGTTTTATTTTTTTGGCTGCACCGTGCGGCTTGCGGGATCTTAGTTCCTGGACCAGGGATCGAACCTGGGCCCTTAGCAGTGGAAGCATGGAGTCTGAACCACTGGCCTGCCAGGGAATCCCCTTTTTTTAAAAAAAACTTGTTTTATTTTATTTTTTTGGCCATGAGTGGTTATTTTTTATTTTTTAAATTTATTTATTTTTGGCTGCGTTGGGTCTTCGTTGCTGCTCGTGGGCTTTCACTAGTTGCGGTGAGCGGGGGCTACTCTTCATTGCAGTGCGTGGGCTTCTCATTGCAGTGGCTTCTCTTATTGCGGAGCACGGGCTCTAGGCACGCGGGCTTCAGTAGTTGTGGCACGCAGGCTCTAGAGCGCAGGCTCAGTAGTTGTGGTGCACGGGCTTAGTTGCTCCGTGGCATGTGGGATCTTCCCGGACCAGGGATCGAATTGGTGTCCCCTCCATTGGCAGGCGGATTCTTAACCACTGTGCCACTAGGGAAGCCCCAGGTGGTTATTTTTTAAAAATAAGTTTCTAAGTGATTTTTGTATTCTTTTGTGTTAACTGAGTTTTTCAACAGAGTATATATGTTGCTTTTCTCATTAAAGTTTTCTAAGATAACGCTTCTTACAAAGGTTATGTTTTTGATTTTATTTTGTACCTTTGCAACAGTGTTTGATATGCAGTAAAAATAGTGCTATATTTGCTGATAATTCTGTACTAGGTTCGAGTACCTGAGTAGTTCTTTTGAGGCTAAATTCAGATTTTGAGCCTTGTTGGTCAGCTGCTTTCATTCTTTTACATGGCCAGAGTCCATTTTCTTAATGATCTATTAATTGTCTTTCAAATGTGATGCTGCTCACATAGCTTAGCTGAAGTACATTACCATTTTTGGAAAATAGAGAACATGTTCTATTAATGATGATTGTTTAGTGCCTTGGGGTATAGAACTTACATGTTTACTTCTGATGGTGGTCAACAACATGTGCTTTTTTTTTTTTTTTTAAGTAAATTTACTTATTTAGTTTTGGCTGCATTGGGTCTTCGTTGCTGTGCATGGGCTTTCTCTAGTTGTGGCTAGTGGGAGCTACTCTTCATTGTGGTGCATGGGCTTCTCATTGCGGTGGCTTCTCTTGTTGCAGAGCACGGGCTCTAGGCGTGCAGGCTTCAGTAGTTGTGGCACATGGGGTCATTAGTTGTGGCTCACGGGCTCTAGAGCACAGGCTTAGTAGTGGTGACGCAGAGGTTTAGTTGCTCTGCAGAATGTGGGATCTTCCTGGACCAGGGCTCGAACCCGTGTCCCCTGCATTGGCAGGCGGATTCTTAACCACTGCGCCACCAGGGAAGTCCAACAACATGTGCTTTGATAGTAATACTGGTTATTGTTTTTATAGTTTATTTAACTCTTAGCTGTTGATTTTAAGGGCATTTTCTATTACACTTTTATTTTACATCTTGCTTTTCTTTAACAGATTTTTCTTCTATTAGTTAAAAATATGGATCCTGAAGCAGCGGGACCACCAATTATCAAAGTGACTCCTCTTCAACAAATGATTGCCTCTTGTACTGGAGCTATACTGACATCACTGATGGGTAAAATAATATGTAGATCATGTAACTGAATGAATCATTGATTCCATTTGAGTTTTACCATCTGTGAAATAATGATAATATTATCATTCATGCTTCATCATGATAACATGAAAAGAACCCTGGACAGAGAACCAAGAGACTAGAATTTTAGTCCTTGCTTTGCCATTCTCAGGGTGAATGCACGTTGGGATAGTCCTTATTCTCTTTGAAATTAATTTTCCATCTCTAAAATTAGGAGCTTAGATCAGGAGTTCTTTGAGGTCCCTATCAATATTAAACTTTTATGACTCTATTATCCATTTTTTAAGATAGTAAGAAGATGGAATAAAATATTAGCATAATGAAAAATACAGAAATTGGACAACTTATAGTGGCAACAAATTCAAATTATATTTTACTTTGCTTTAGTAACAGTGAATTGCTTAAATTCCTCTGGACCACATTTTTATGTCTTTTTTAATGAATTTCTTGTAGACACAGCCAAATGACATAGTTAGGTGACAGTTTAGCATTTTAATGACTTTAACTTGGCTAGTTTATTTAAATAAGATAGCAGATGATTAGGAAAAATGTAAACTAATTGCTTTAGAATGTAGTGTCTTTAGGTCAGAATGCTAGGGTTGTAAAGGCTTTAGAGATCTTCTAATGTGACTTCTTCATTCTCAGACGAGGAAATACAGCCTGCAAATTAAAACCATTCTCCTTTGCTTCACTGTTCCCAAATGGAGTTACACAATGTGGTAGGAAGGATGATTTATGACTAGCTTACTCAAATTTGCATTATCTATAGTTTTTGTTTGATATAGGTGAATTTAACAGAATAGGAAGACTTATATTGTTTGATTATTGATTACTTGTAATATAAAGTTATTCTCAAATATTTAAATGGACTTTTGGAACTTTCATTCTTTACCTTAGATAACATATTTTCTTATAAATACTAGTATTTTAGTTTTAATGCTAATGGAATTATAGTTGTAGAAATATTATAAATGAGAGTTTAGTACTTGTGAGAGGACTAATTACATTTTCTCACTGGTACTCTAAATAAAATTCAAGGGCAAGAAATTAGAATGTTAACACTCAAAACCACTTTAAGATAAATAATCTTACCCATTGTGTAGTCACGAGGAAAGGTATCATTCAGTGTATTTTGTGTTCTTTGGACAAATGTCTGTACAATTTATAGGTGTCACTTGTTAATTGAGATTTATGTATCTTCATAGTGACACCCTTTGATGTTGTTAAAATTCGACTCCAAGCCCAAAACAACCCATTCTCCAAAGGTATGTGTTCTGCTTATCCTGAAAACATTGTTAGATTTTTAAATGTCGCTGTATTCTTTTTTGTTTGAATAATATTCTTTTTGTTAGTTTTTAAAAATTGATGCCTTTATCCTCATGCAGAAACATTTTCTCATTTCTTAGTTGTACATGATGAGGTCTAGGCAGAAAACAAATACAGTTGACCCTTGAACAATGAGGGGGTTAACACTGCCCACTGTCCACGTAGTTGTCTGCCTGTAATTTATAGTTGGCCCTCAGTGTCCACAGTTCCTGTGTTTTTGCAGTTCCTCATCCTTGGATTCAACCAACTACAGACTGTCTAGTACTGCAGTATTTACTATTGAAAAAAATCTGCATAAGTAGACCTTCACAGTTCAAACCTGTGTTGTTCAAGGGTCAACTGCCTGTGTATATGTGTATATAAAACATATAACACTTTCGTGAACCTACTGATTAAAGCAGAGGACAATTTTATATTTGAGTATGTGCCTCACAAGTAAGAACAGAATTAAACTTGTAAGGCATCTTAGAATCTAGCTTCCTACTTTAGTCCAAGAGCTGTGCTCATCCTACAGTATTCATCCAACAGTCATCTAATTGTTGCTTGAATAGTGATAGGAAAGTCATTATTTTACCAGGCAGCTTGGTTAATTGCTGGACATTATAGCTTATGTGGACTTTGAGAAGAAAGAGTAGTTATATGTTTTTATCAGATGGGCAAAAATAGTGATTCCTTGATCAATATTTTGCGGTTTTATAAAGATAATGCTGTTTCAAACATGTTTAAATAGCAGAAAACAGACTGTGAGAAAGCTAGCTTTGTTTCAGGTGGATGAGAGGATAGATGGGTTGTAGGAAGAGACTGAAAAGTAAAGTGGTTTCCTGTACATTAAAGTTAGACTAATGTATTATGAAATTGACAGAATTATATATGGTAGAATAGAGAAGACAGTTTTGGCAGCAAGAATGAATCCAATAATGGGAAGGATTGTTATTAGAGAAAGTTGTAGTCGGTTAAGAGGGAGCTGACAAATGTCTAGATTGAGCAGTATAAATACAGAGAAAGGGACAAAGCACAGCATTATTTACACTGGTTGAGAAAAACATTTTTTCATAGTCTTTTTTCAATTGATGTATAACATTGTATTAGTTTTAGGTGTACACTGTAATGATTTCATATATGTATATATTGAAAAATGATTACCACAATAAATTTAGTCAACTTTCATGACCTCACATAGTTAATAAATTTTTTTCCATGTAATGAGATCTTTTAAGATCTACTCTCTTAGCAACTTTCAGATATACATTAGATTTCATAATATATTTTTGTCTGAATTGCCCTTACATACCACAGGGTTTTCTTCTGGTCAAATAGAGAAGACGTACACCCATGCTGTCTTTTCAAAACAGGTTTTCTCCTCTGCCTTCCCTCTCCGCTCCCTCAGATAACCGAAAAGAATTTATTTCCATGTGCATTTGCTGACTGCAGTTCTGAAAACATAATCCACTAATTTACTCAATTGCTTTTCACCACTGTGAGTTTAGAGCCCAGTGCTATGTCATTAAGCAAGTCAAATTATTTATGTTTCATCCTAAAAGGTGAAGACAAAGTTATGTCTTTGTGTAGCCTGCTCATCGTACTTTCATTTTGTTCATATGTAAAAATAATACAGTTTTGTGAAATAATCACTGACTGTTAGAATCTTCTTTCTTAGGAAAATGTTTCTTATATAGTAATGGACTTATGGATCATCTATGTGTCTGTGACGAGGAAGGCAACAAAGCATGGTATAAGAAGCCAGGACGTTTCCAGGGAACATTGGTAAAGAGATTATATTATTTATAATCACAGTATGTTTTCTATTCTAATATTTACTCTTATATATGAAATATTTAACGATTACAGGAGAGTAAAATGTCCATCAGGTAGTTGGCACACTTATCCACAGTTAAAAAGTAGACATTGAAGCAGGAAAGGGAAAGTGCTTTTTTTGCTTTTAATTCTTTGCTAACTTTATTTTCATCTGTTTATGCTTAGGGAGTGGGTTTTTTTAAACTTTTTTATTTTGAGATACTTGTAGATCATATACAATTTTAAGAAAAATATACAGACAGACCCTATGTACCCTTTTTCCAGTTTCCCCCAGTGGTAACAGGTGACAGGATGAGTACAGTAGACCACAGGATATTGACATTGATACAGTGAGGATACAGACAATTCCATCACAGCAAGGATCCTTCCTATTTCCCTTTTATAGCTACATCTACTTCTTAACTCCTGGCAATCACTAATCTGTTTTCTATTTATATAATTTTGTCACTTTAAGAATGTTACATAAATGAAATAACAGAACATTTTGGGTTTGGCACTTTTCCCTTAATTATCTGAAGATTCATTCAAATTGTTTAATGTATCAATAGTTTGTTCCTTTTTATTACTCACTAGTATTACATGGTATGGATGTGTACCACAGTTTGTTTTCTGAGTGGTTTCCAGTTTTTGGCTCTGAATAAAACTGATACATACATTCATTCACAGGTTTTTGTGTGAAAGTAAGTGTAAGAAAAAACTCACGTTTTTTCTCTGAACACTCTACTTAGAACACTTCTGAACCGATATGTGGGTTTTTTCCCCCATACCAAGCAACTCTCCAGGGTTCACAAACTGGGTATTCTACAATTTAACTCAATTCTGACACCATCTACCTGGAGTTAGTGTCAGGTCCCGCAAGACTGCTCCCACTTCAGATGCCACTCCCAAGTCCAGGTTGTCACCTATGTTTCTGAATGACTGGCTGTAAATCAGAGGTTCCCAAGGTCTCCTCTTGGGTTCAGTAATTTGCTAGAACAGCTCACAGAACTCAGGAAAACAGTTTACTTACTAGATTACTAGTTTATTATGAAAGGATACAACTCAGGTACAGTCAGACAGAAGAGATGCACAGGGCAAGACTTGGGGGAAGGGGTGTGGAGCTTCCATGTCCACTCCAGGTGTGTCACTCTCCCAGCACCTCCCTGTGTTCACCAGCCTGGAAGCTTCCAAATGCCATTCTTTAGAGATTTTTATGGAGGCTTCATTACATAGACACGATTGATCAAATCACTGGCCCTTGGTGACTGACTAAACCTCCAGTTCTGCCTCCCTTCCCAGAACCCCTGAGGTTGGGGACTGGGATAGGGTGGGGAGGGTGGGACTAAAAGTTCCAGCCTTCTAATCAAGTGGTTGGTTCCTCCTGGCAACCAGCCCCCATCCTTTGGTTCTCTAGGGCCTTTCCAAAAATCACCTCATTAACATAAACTTAGGTGTAGTTGGAAGAGGCTTGTTGTGAATAACAAAAGACGCTACTTTCACCTCTTATCTTCTGGAGCTATTTCAGGACTGAGAACAAAAGACCAAAAATTATCAACAAAAGATGCTTCCTTTGCTCTGTATTAATTAGGAAATTATAAGAGTTTTGGAGCTGTGTGCCAGGAACCATGGATTAAGGCCAAAATGTATATTTCTTATTATTAATCATAATATCAGTGTTAGTCTTCATTTCTCTGGGGTAAATGTCCATGAGTGCAGTTGTTGGGTCATATGGTAGTTGCATGTTTAAGGTTTAAGAAACTGCCAACCTGTTTACGAGACTGGTAGGACCATTTTACATTCCCAGTGGCAATGTATGACTGATCTAATTTCTCCACAACCTCACGAGCATTTGGTGTTGTCACTATTTTTATTTTAGCAATTATGATAGGTGTGTAGTAGTATCTCATTGTGGTTTTAATTTACATTTCCCTGGTGGTTAGTGATGTTGAAAACCTATTCATATGTTTTCTAGCCATCAGTATATCCTCTTCAGTGAAATGGCTCTTCATGTCTTTTGCCCATTTTCTAATTTAACTGTTCGTATTTTTACTGTTAAGTTTTAAATGCTCCTTATACTATCTAGATACGAGTCCTTTGTTGAATGTGTGATTACTAAACATTCCTTCCCACTCTAACTTCCCTTCTTATACCCTTAAACAGGGTCTTTCATGGAGTAAAAGTTATTAATTTTGATGAAGTCCAATTTGTCAATTTTTTCTTTATAGATCATGCTTTTGGTGTCAAATCTAAGAATTCTTTATTTACCCTAAGATGTGAAGATTCTTCTCCTGTTTTTAAAGTCCTTGATCCATTTTGAGTCATTCTTATATAATGTATGGGTTTGAGGTTGAAGTTTGATCCTTTTTGGTTTTTTAGCATGTGGTTGTCCAGTTGCGTTTGTTGAAAAGGCTATCTTTCCTCCATTAAGATGCTTTTGCACATTGTCAGAAATCACTTGGGCATATCGTGTGGATCTATTTCTAGGTTGTTTATTCTGTAACATTTGTCTGTTACCTACATCAATACCACACGGTCTTAGTGTAGCTATAGAATAAGTCCTGAAATCAGGTAAACTGATTCCTCCCACTTTATTCTTATTTTTCTTTTTGAAAGTTGTTTTATCTATTTCCAAAGTTTCTTTGTCTTTCCATATAAATTTTAGAATAATCTTGTATATACCTACAAAAAATCTTGATGAGATTTTTATAGGAATTGTGTTAAACCTGTATGTCTTATTTGGAGAGAAATGACATATTTACTGTGCTGAGTGCTCCAGTCTGTTTTTTCTTCTAGATATAATTGACATACAGCACTGTATAAGTCTACGGTGTACAGCATAATGATTTGACTTACATACATCATGAAATGATTTCCAGAATAATTACCATCCACCATCTCACAGATACAAAATTAAAGAAACAGAAAAAAAATTTTTTGTGATGAGAACTCTTAGGATTTACTCTCTTAACAACTTCGGTGTATAACATACAGCCATGTTCATTATCTTTATCATGTTGTACATCATTTATTAGTACTTATTTATCTTATAACTGGAAGTTTGTACCTTTTGACCTTCATCCAATTCTCCCTTCCCCCCACCCCCCAACTCTGGTAACCACAAATCTCATCTCTTTTTTTTTTGAAAGGTAAATCATGCACAAATTTTCTTTAATAAAACTGGCCAGAGCTTGTTTTTAAACAAACAAACAAAAGATTTTAATGTCTGCTAGGAAAAATCATCTCTTTTTTATGAGTTTGTTTTTGAAGTATAATTAACCTACAATACTATGTTCCTGTTACACAACATAGTGATTTGATATATTTCTATGCATATCAAAATGATTACCATGATAATTCTAGTTACTATACGTCACCGTGTAAAAATATTACATAGTTATTGACTGTATTCCTCACAAGATACATTTCATCCCCTTGAATCCTTTACTTTGTAACTGGAAGTTTATACCTCTTAATCTCCCTCACCTATTTCTTTCCTCTCTCTCCTCCCCCTCCCCTCTGGCAACCACCTGTTTGTTGTCTGTATCTGTAACTCTGTTTCGTTATGTTTGTTCATTTGTTTTTTTAGATTCCACATATAAGGGAAATGATACAGTGTTTGTCTTTCTCTAACTTATTTCAATTAGCATAATACCCTCTTGGTCCATCCATGTTGTCACACATGGCAATATTTCATTCTTTTCAATGGCTGAGTAATAGTCCATTATCTATCTATCTGTCTATCGACCTATCAATAGATAGGTATGTGTATCTCACATTTTCTTTACCCATTCATCTATTTACGTTGCTTTCATATCTTGGTTATTGTAAATAATGCTTCAGTGAACATAGGGTGCATATACCTTTTTGAATTAGTATTTTTGTTTTCTTTGTATACATACCCACGAGTGGAATTGCTGGGTCATGTGGTACTTCTATTTAAAGTGGTTTTTTTTTTTGCAGTATGCGGGCCTCTCACTGTTGTGGCCTCTGCTGTCGTGGAGCACAGGCTCCGGACGCGCAGCCTCAGCGGCCATGGCTCACGGGCCCAGCTGCTCCGCGGCATGTGGGATCTTCCCGGACCGGGGCACGAACCCGCGTCCCCTGCGTCGGCAGGCAGACCCTCAACCACTGCGCCACCAGGGAAGCCCTAAAGTTTTTTGATGAAGCTTCATACTGTTTTCCATTGTGGCTGCACCAATTTACATTCCCACCAACAGTGCATAAGAGTTCCCTTTTCTCCACATCCTTGCCAACACTTGTTTATTTGTTGTCTTTTGGATAATAGCCATTTTTACAGGTGTGAGGTGATATCTCATCGTGGTTTTGATTGGCATTTCCCTGATGATTAGTGATGGTGAGCATCTTTTCATGTGCCTGTTGGCTATCTGTATGTCTTCTTTGGAAAAATGTCTGTTTAGATTCTCTGCCAATTTTTTAATCAGGTTTTTTTGGATTTTTTGATGTTCAGTTCTATAAGTTCTTTGTATATTTTGGGTATTAACCACCTGTTGGATATATCATTTGCAAATATTTTCTCCTGTTCAGTGGGTAGCCTTTTCGTTTTGTTGATAGTTTTCTTCGCTGTGCAAAATCTTTTTAGTTTGATGTAGTCCCATTTGTTTATTTTTCCTTTTGTTTCCCTTGCCTGAGGAGACATATCCAAAAAAATATTGCAAAGACCAGTGTCAAAGAGCATACTGCCTATGTTTTCTTCTTCTTTTTAAAAAATTATTTATTTTATTTAATTTGGCTGCACCAGGTCTTAGTTGCAGTACGTGGGATCTTCGTTGCGGCATGTGGGATCTTTAGTTGTGGCACGTGGACTCTTTTTTTGGTGGTTGTTGTTGCGGTACGCAGGCCTCTCACTGCTGTGGCCTCTCCCGTTGCGGAGCACAGGCTCTGGACGCGTAGGCTCAGCGGCCATGGCTCACGGGCCCAGCCGCTCCGTGGCATGTGGGATCTTCCCGGACCGGGACACGAACCCGTGTCCCCTGCATCGGCAGGCGGCCTCTCAACCACTGCGCCACCAGGGAAGTCCATCATGTGGACTCTTAGTTGTGGCATGTGGGCTTCTTAGTTATGGCATGCAGACTTCTTAGTTGTGGCATGGGAACTCTTAGTTGCGGCATGCATGTGGGATCTAGTTCCCTGACCAGGGATTGAACCCAGGCCCCATGCATTGGGAGCACAGAGTCTTACCCACTGCACCACCAGGGAAATCCCCTGCCTAGGTTTTTTTCTATTAAGATTTTTGCCTTCAGGTCTTAAGTTTAAGTCTTTAATCCATTTTAATTTTTTTAAATTAATTAATTTTTAGCTGTGTTGAGTCTTCGTTGCTGCATGCGGGCTTTCATGAGCTTCTTATTTCTCACTGAGGTGGCTTTTCTTATTGTGGAGCACGGGCTGTAGGCGTACGGGTTTCAGTAGTTGTGGCAAGCGGGCTTAGTAGTTGTGGCTCGCAGGCTCTAGAGCACAGGCTCAGTAGTTGTGCACAGGCTTTGTTGCTCTGTGGCATGTGGGATCTTCCTGGAGCAGGGATTGAACCTGTGTCCCATGCATTGGAAGCCGGTTTTTTGTTGTTGTTGCGGTATGCGGACTTCTCACTGCTGTGGCCTCTCCCATTGCGGAGAACAGGCTCCGGATGCACAGGCTCAGCGGCCATGGCTCACGGGCCTGGCCGCTCCGTGGCATGTGGGATCTTCCCGGACCAGGGCATGAACCCATGTCCCCTGCATCGGCAGGTGGACTCTCAACCACTGCGCCACCAGGGAAGCCCGGCAGGCAGATTCTTAACCACTGTATCACCAGGGAAGTCCCTGAATTTATTTTTGTGCATGGTGTGAGAGAGTAGTCCAGTTTGATTCTTTTGCATGTAGCTGTCCAGTTTTCCCAACACTGTTTATTGAAGAGGCTGTCTTTTCCTCATTGTATATTCTTGCCTCCTTTATTATAGATTAATTGCCCATATAAGTGTGTGGTTTTATTCCTGGGCTCTCTCTTCTGTTCCATTGATCTGTGTGTCTGTTTTTGTGCCAGTACCATATTGTTTTGATTACTGTAGCTTTATAATATGTTTGGAATCAGGGACAATGATACCTACAGCTTTGTTGTTCTTTCTCAAGATTGTTTTGACGATTCAGGGTCTTTTGTGTTTCCATACAAATTTTAGAATTATTTGTTCTAGTTCTGTGAAAAATGCCATTGGTATTGTGATAGGTATTGCATTGAATCTGTAGATTACCTTCGGTAGTATCATTTTAACAATATTCTTTTTTTTTAAATTTATTTTATTTTTTTTTATTATGGGCTGCATTGGGTCTTCATTGCTATGCACGGGCTTTTTCTCCAGTTGCAGTGAGAGGGGGCTATTCTTCATTGCAGTGTGCAGGCTTCTCATTGCGGTGGCTTCTCTTTGTTGTGGAGCATGGGCTCTAGGTGCACGGGCTTCAGTAGTTGTGGCACTCAGGTTCAGTAGTTGTGGCTCGTGGGCTCTGGAGTGCAGGCTCAGTAGTTGTGGCGCACGGGTTTAGTTGCTCCACGGCATGTGGGATCTTCCTGGTCCAGGGATCGAACCCGTGTCCCCTGCATTGGCAGGTGGATTCTTAACCACTGCACCACCAGGGAAGTCCCAACAGTATTAATTCTTCCAATCCAAGAACATCTGTTTGTGTCATCTTCAATTTCTTATAATTTTCTGAGTTCAGTATTTTACCTCCTTAGATTTATTCCTAGGTATTTTATCCTTTTTGATGTGATTGTGAATGGGATTATTTCCTTAATTTCCCTTTCTGATAGCTTGTTAGTGTATAGAAATGCAACAGATTTCTGTATATTAACTTAGTATCTTGCAATTTTACCAAATTCATTGAGGAGCTCTAGTATTTTCTGCTGGCATCTTTAGGATTTACTATGTATAGTATCATGTCATCTGCAAACAGTGACAGTTTTACTTCTTCCTTTCCAATTTGGATTCCTTTTATTTTCTCCTTCTCTGACTGCTGTGGCTAGGACTTCCAAAACTATGTTGAATAAACTATAGTGAATAAAAGTGGTAAGAGTGGGCATCCTTGTCTTGTTCCTGATATTAGAGGAAGTGGTTTCAGCTTTTAACTGTTGAATATGATGCTAGCTGTGGGCTTGTTGTATATGGCTTTTATTATGTTGAGGTATGCTCCCTCTATAACCATATACCCACTTTGTTGAGAGTTTTTATCATGAATGAATGTTGAATTTTTTCAGAACCTTTTTCTGCATCTGTAGAGATGATCATATGGATTTTATTCTTCAGTTTGTTAATGTGGTGTATCATTGATTGATTTATGGATATTGAACCATCCTCGCATCCCTGGGATAAGTCCCACTTGAACCTGGTGTATGATCCCTTTTGATCATTGTTTATCATATTGTTGAATTCGGTTTGCTCATACTTCATTGAGGATTTTTGCATCTATGTCATCAGTGATATTGGCCTGTCATTTTCTTTTTTGGTGTGATCTTTGTCTGATTTTGGTATCAGGGCAATGCTGGCCTCATAGAATGAGTTCAGAAGTGTTCCTTCCTCTGCAATTTTTTGGAATAGTTTTGGAAGGATAGGTGTTAACTCTTCTCTAAGTGTTTGGTAGAATTTACTTGTGAAGCCATCTGGTCCTGGACTTTTGTTTGTTGGAAGTTTTTTTTTGTTTTTGTTTTTGTTTTGCGGTACGTGGGCATCTCACTGCCGTGGCCTCTCCCATTGCGGAGCACAGGCTCCGGACGTGCAGGCTCAGTGGCCATGGCTCACGGGCCCAGCCGCTCCGCGGCACGTGGGATCCTCCCGAATCAGGGCACGAACCCGTGTCCCCTGCAACGGCAGGCGGACTCTCAACCACTGCGCCACCAGGGAAGCCCTGTTGGGAGTTTTTAAATTACTGATTCAGTTTCATTACTGGCATTTCATCTGTTTGTATTTTCTATTTCTTCCTGGTTCAGTGTTTGGAGAGTGTACATTTAGAAATTTTTCCATTTTTTTCCTTGGTCATCCATTTTACGGCATATAGTTGTTCATAGTAATCTATTATGATCCTTTGTATTTCTGTGGTGCCAGTTGTAAGACGCCATTTTGACTTATAGGTTTTTGTGTATATATTCCTTTGCTGAGGCTTTCTAATTTTTCATTAGTTTCAGACATGTTTGTAAGTGATCATTCAATGATTCATATGTTGACTGTTTTAAAATCTTTGTCAGATAATTCTAATTTCTGTCAGTCTCAGTGTTGGTATCTGTTTATTGTCTCTTTTCATTCAGTCTGACATCTTCCTGCTTATTTATTTATTTATTTGCCACGCTGTGTGGCTTGCGGTATCTTATTTCCCCAACCAGGGATCGAACCCGGGCCCCTGGCACTGAGAGCGCCAAGTCCTAACCACTGGACCGCCAGGGAATTCCCTCTTCCTGCTTCTTAAAATGACAAATGATTTTTTCTTTTTTACTGAAACCAGGAAATCTTGAGTATTATGTTATGCAACTCTGAATCTCATTTAAACATTCTATTTTAACTGGCCTTTTTGACACTGTTAACTCAGAGGAAGAGGGGTGCCACCCTGTTATGTCTGGGCAGAACTGAAGTCCAGGTTCCTCACTCAGCCTCCACTGATACATAGGGTGTGGGAGAGGGCTCTTTGCTGTTGGACAGTATGGTCTGAATGTTTGTGTCCCTCCCCCCCGCAAATTCATATGCTGAAATCCTTATGCCTGATGCAGTTGTTTTAGGAGGTGGAGCCTTTGGGAGTTGATTAGGCCATGAGGGCAGAGACCTCATGAGATTAATGCCCTTAGTAAAGAGACCTCAGAGAGCTCCCTTCCCCCTTGTGCCTTGTGAGGACACAGTGAGAAGTCTGAGATCCAGAAGAGGACCCTCATTTGACCTTGCCAGCACCCTGATCTTGGACTTCCAGCCTTGAGAACTGTGAGAAATAAATTTAGGTTGTTCATAAGCTATCCAGTCTGTGGTGTTTTGTTTAGCAGCCTTAACAGACTAAGATAGTGGGCGTGGAATTTCTGACTCCCCTTGTGATTTCCACTGCCACTGGTTGGGGGGTAGTCTCATTACTGTCAAGTGATGGTAAAAGTCCTGATTCTCCACTACTCCTTCTCTGATACCACTGTAAGAACCCTTAGCATATTCACCATTGTTATTTAAAAATCCCCAGTCTGATCCTTCCAAAATCTCTGCCATATCTGAATCTGGTTCTGATGCTTCGTTTGTTTCTTCAGACGATATATTTTGCCTTTTAGCATGCTTTGTAATTCTTTTCGTTGGAAGCTGGACATGATGTATTTGGTTAAAAGACTGAGGTAGATAGACCTTTAATGTGAGCTTTATCTGGCTAGACATTAGGCTGTGTTTACTTCTTGTTATAGCTGTGTTGTCAGAGGCTAAAATTTCCTCTACTGTCCTAGTTTTTGTCTTGCCTGTTGTCTTTGGGTTTTCCTGGAGACTCCTCAGATAGTAAAATAGTTTCCCTTGAGTGTAAGATTTTTTTTTAAGGAGAATGAAGATTTGGGGCATATTTCAAAAATGGTTACTTTTCCCCTTACCCTGCTGGAAACAGGAGGGGATTTTTCTCTGATCCTAACAGTGAGAATATGGTAGGGCTCATGGAACTGAAACTCGTGAAAGCATAAGGACCCTCCTACAGTAGCCTCCTCAGAGTTTTTGATTCTTGAGTTAGTATACACTGAGCAATCTGTCAATTATAAAGTTTACCTGTTGGTCCTGATTCTTACTTTGGGCTTCTACTCTATTAAGCTGTGAGTGAGTCTCTGTATCTGTCTGTCCATCTCTCCAATGTTCAAGGCAGCAGTTTGACCTGTGACCTCAATCCTCCGACCAGTCTAAGAGGAGTTGTTCATTTTTCATTTTGTTCAGGTTTTTTCTTGTTGTGAGGACGGAAGTGACGACTTCCAAGCTCTTTACATATAGGACCAGAAATCAGAATTCTTCTTTGGATTTATTTTGGTCATTGTCTTCTGCTTTCTTGGGTGGAAACATGGATTATTGATTTTAAGCCTGCCTTTTCTCAGCTCAGCATTTAATGCCGTAAATTTCCTTCAAAGCACTAAATTAGATGTGTTCCACAAATTTTGATGTTGTGTTTCCATTATCAATCAGTTGAAATATTTTCTAATTTCCTTTGTAATTTTTTTGGCCATGGATTATTTAGAAGTCCAATATTCAATTTCCCAATATTGGATTTTCTTCTAGATATCTTATTGTTCCTGATTTCTAATTTAATTCCAATGTGGTCAAAGGAACATACTCTAAGTTTTCAGATTTTTGAAATTTATTGAGTCTTGTGTAATGGACCTACGTATGATCTCTCTTGGTGACTTTTTTTTTTTTTTTTTTTTTTTGGGGTACGCGGGCCTCTCACTGTTGTGGCCTCTCCCGTTGCGGAGCACAGGCTCCGGACACGCAGGCTCAGCGGCCATGGCTCACGGGCCCAGCCGCTCCGCGGCATGTGGGGTCTTCCCGGACTGGGGCACGAACCCGTGTCCCCTGCATCGGCAGGCGGACTCTCAACCACTGCGCCACCAGGGAAGCCCATTGGTGACTATTTCTAGTGCACTTTCAAACCTGTGTTCTGTAGTTGTTGGGTATAGTGTTCTATAAACCATTAGGTCAGGGTGGCTGATGCTTCATTTAGATCTTCTGAATTCTTACAGATTTTTTAAATTATTCTATCATTCTCTGATAGAGGATATAATAAACTTTAGTTATGATTGAGGATTTGTCTGTTTTCTTTTTTAGTTCTGTCAGGTTTGCTTCATGGGTTTTGAACCTCTCATTAGGAACATTCACTTGATATGTTTTCTGATACATTTTTATTATAGTGAAGTCTCTTTATCACTGGTAATGTTCATTATCTTGAAGTCTTTTATCTGTATGTAATATAGCCACCTTTCAGCTTTCTCATATTAGTGTTTATATGGCCTCTTTTTCCATTCTTTTACTCCAAGACAGTGATATAGTTGTGCCTTGTTTTTTTACCCTAGAGACTCTTCAGATAGGATCTGAGACTTCTGCAGTTCTTTTAGCTGTGATCGTCTGTTGTTTTACAGGAGCCCTGTTGATATAGTGGCTTTTAATTGGGAAATTTAGTCCTTTAATATAATTTTTCATGTGGTTGGGTGTTAATCTACTATCTCTGTATGGTTTTTTTTCCCTTAACTGCTCCCTTTTTCCCTCATTTCTTGCCTTTTTTTGGATTATTTGAATTTTAATAATATTACATTGATTTCTCTATTCCCATTTCTAGGGAGACAGTTCTTCAAAAGTGTTTCACATTTCTTCATATCTTGTGAGCATGGCATTGGCTGCCCTTTGTTCCTGACCATCTTTTCAAGGATGTTTGTAGAGTGAATAACCTTGGAAGATTCAGTGCTTCCCTCTAGAGCAAGGGGGTGGCATCCTTACTTCCTATTCTAAAGGATTTAGATTCCCTAAGGTCAGATTTCCTTTCCTGTAATGCAGTCCCACTGTGTGTCTGGGTGTCATCTATCCTTCTTCACATTGCCCTGTGGAAATTGGGGCTCAGGAAACAGGCCTCAAAATGCTGATACTCTGCTGCTACTGCCGCAAGTAATAAACTTTGTCTCACCCCAGAGAGTTTTGTCTTTACCATCTCTCATGATACCGTGGCAGGCTGACTAGCTAACTAGGAAGTAGGGTGAAATCTCAGACCCCTTACAGTCTTGACATCCTTTACTCCCACCTCTTCCTTTGTGCTATTGCTTCATTGATAGTCCATCTTGTTACCTTACAGATTCCACAATTCACAATTAGAATTTTTGATTTAAATAGTCTTATGTCTTTTAAATAGTTAAAAAGAGAAAAGAGAGAAATACATATTTTACATGTAACCACTTATTTACCATTTTTGTACTTCCTGCCTTTCTGAAGATTGTAGTTACAATGTGCCATCATGACCCTTTATCCTGAAGAACTTTTTACAGCATTTCTTTAGTGAAGGTATTTTGGCAGTGCAGTCTCTAAGTTCTTGTTCTTACAGAAATGTCTTTATAAAGCATTTTTGAAGTGTGTTTGGCAGCATATAGAATTCTGGCTTAGTTTCTTTTTCAGCACCTTAAATATGTCATTACATTGTCTTTTGGCCAAAATTTCATGTGTCTGATGAGAAGTTAGTCTTCATTTATCATCCTTTCCCTATATGTATTTTGTCATTTTTCTTTTGCTTTTTGTTTGTATGTTTTGGTTTGGTTTTTTAAATAATTTTTTCTTATCGTGCTCTGAATTCACAGCATTTTTAAAAAATTTATTTTTAATTTATTTTTGGGTGTGTTAGGTCTTCGTTGCTGCGTGCGGGCTTTCTCTAGTTGCGGCGAGTGGGGGCTACTCTTTGTTGCGGTGTGTGGACTTCTCATTGTGGTGGCTTCTCGTTGCGGAGCATGTGCTCTAGGTGCATGGGCTTCAGTAGTTATGGCACGCGGGCTCAGTAGTTGGGGCACACGGGCTTAGTTGCTTCGTGGCATGTGGGATCTTCCTGGACCAGGGATCGAACCCATGTCCTCAGCATTGGCAGGCAGATTCTTAACCACTGCGCCAGCAGGGAAGTCCCTGTTTGTTTTTATTCAGTTGGGATTTTTTTGAGATTTGGGGCTCTGATATCTTTCACTAATTGGGGGAAGTTTTTGGTCATCATTTTATTAGGTAATTTCCTGTTCTATTATGTTTCCTTTCCTCTATGACTCCACATTAACCTGTGTTATACCACTTGATATTTCCCCTCAGGTCTCTGAGGCCCTGATTTTTCTTCATTCTCTTTTTTTTGGCCACGCTGCACAGGTTGCT
The DNA here is from genome assembly GCF_011762595.2 of Tursiops truncatus. Taxonomy (NCBI): domain Eukaryota; kingdom Metazoa; phylum Chordata; class Mammalia; order Artiodactyla; family Delphinidae; genus Tursiops; species Tursiops truncatus. The sequence goes on along the minus strand of NC_047042.1, from coordinate 30,175,590 downwards.
GGATCATAGTTCCCTGATCAGGGATTGAACCGGGCCCTTGGCAGTGAAAATGCAGAGTCCTAACCACTGGACTGCCAATAAATTCCCATTTTTCTTCATTCTTTTTCTCTTCCTTCTTCAAATTTAATAAGTTCTGTCTTCAACTCCAGTGACTCCTTGATGTCTCCTTTCTGCTGTTAAGCCCACTTAGTGAATTTTTCGTTTCAGGTTTAGAATTTTTATTTGGCTTTTTTTTTTTTTTGCGGTACGCAGGCCTCTCACTGATGTGGTCTCTCCCGTTGTGGAGCACAGGCTCCGGACGCGCAGGCTCAGTGGCCATGGCTCACTGGGCCCAGCCGCTCCGCGGCATGTGGATCTTCCCGGACCGGGGCGCAACTCCGTGTCCCCTGCATCGGCAGGCGGACTCTCACCCACTGCACCACCAGGGAAGCCCTGGCAGTTTCTTTATAGTAACTATTTCCTTGCTGAAATTACAAATTTGTCCATTCATTATGCATACATCATCTTTTAAATTCTTGAACGTGTTTATAATAGGTGCTTTGGAGTGCTTGTCTGCTGATTGCATCATCTTAATCATCTCAGTGTTGGTTTCTGTTGACTACTTTTTCTTTGAGTATGGGCACATTTTCTTGTTTCTTTTTATGTCTAATGAATTTTGTTTGGATAGTGAACATTATGAAGAATGCATTGTAAAGACTGTGGATTTTTTTATATTCTTCTGAAGAGTCGGGTCTGTTCTAGAAGGCAGTTAACTTTGGCTGGATTCAGTCTTTCACGCTCAGGCACCATTGTGGTGGGCTGCAGCTGAAATTTCCGCCCAGCCTTTAGTTGCTGGGGTTTTTTTGGTTTGTTTCTGCGAGAACTCTGTTGTCTTCTCCTGGGGTTGCATAATTTAGTGGTGAGCCACGTTTTGTGGCTGATTTTCTCTCTAAATTTGGGGGCTTATGTCCTCTGCAGGCTTTTTCCCTACGATTCCCCTTGTAACTTTCTGATTAGTCTACCAGACTAAACTCTAATATTTGCCATCTCAAGCAAGTAAATGTGCTTTTCCTTGCAACTCCCACAGGCAAAAAGCTGTAAATTTGCAAATCTCACTCACTGCACTCTGTCTTTCAACAGTAAGCTTCCCTATAGTTTCTACTTGCTTTTGGTTCTTCTCCAGAGATTTCAGATATTGGGTTTAAGTAATATTTTCTCAGATTTCATAATTGGACAGGAGAGTTAATCTCTGCTATTCGTCCACTTCCTTTTTATAATAATCTTTGAAAACATTGCTTCTAAGCCCTAAAGTAGAACAATCTCAAGCTGAGTAATATAGATTTTATTCTGTAAGCAGGAAGTATCATCCAGAAATGCTTTACTTGTGTTTGAAAGTTGAGAAAAATTCTTTTTATTTTTTTTAAAGAATGGGCATACATAAATCTGAGAAGCTTTTTATTTTAGAAATAAGTGCTTGAAAGAAGCAAATTACCAATCAATTATCACTACAAACTTTTTTGTATATAAGGTTCAGGTATATATTTTGACCACTTCTTTCTATTATAATTTTAGGATGCCTTCTTGAAAATCATTCGAAATGAGGGCATTAAATCCCTGTGGAGTGGCCTTCCTCCTACCTTGTAAGTTGAAATTTAATATTTTTCTTACTAAATGATGGTTGTTATTTTGCCTTATAATCAGCCTCGTTGGACAACATCATGCATTTTTAATGTTAGTGCTTTTTCATTTTCTAGAGTATTTTTTTGTGAATCTCACAGCTGTCCACATATTTGATGATTTGCTGGAAGGATTCACAGGACCTAAAGAAGGTGATAATCATGTCTGTGGTTTATTACAGCAAAAGAAACGAAGCAGAATCAGTAAGGGGAAAGGACACAACAGGAGTCGACCAGGCAAAGGCACCCTGAGCCCTCCAGTGTGACACTGCAGAGCGTGTGCTGCTTCTCCCAGCACCGAGCTGCAGCAGCACACGCAGTGTTTCTGTCTCATGCAGCCCTGGAGTCTGAGTCTAGGGCTTGTATTGCGGGCTGATGACATAGGCACATTCTGTTTGTGACCAGCTGTGATTACCAAAACTCCAGCGCCCCAAAAAGCAAGCAGATGTTCACCAAAAATCACATCATTTGCACAAACCAACCTAGACAAGCTGGTTTAGTGCTCCAGACATACAGAAAAACCTTGTTACAGGGAACATTCCAAGGGCTAAATTCCTTGGGGGTGACCAAAGGTCAAGCAGGCAGATAGGTCCTCCTGAAGATACAGATTAGAGCAGCTAGGCCTGCTGTGTTCACTTTGGTGCACAAGCATAACTTTTTTTTTCATGTTCAGAAATTAAGAATTTAGTGTTCATTTGACTGTTTATTTTACTAAAATAATGAGAGGTATTGTGCTATGTATACTTTCCTTTTCCAGATAATTATAATTCTCTACTAACTAGCTATTATATGAATTAACATGACAAGCTAGTAAGGCTGGATGTAAAAATCCCATAATATCTTGACTTTCTCTGCCTCCTTTCTTTCTAATTTATCTTTTTATAGAGCAAATTAGTCAGTTTTGAGGCATATATTCTAAACAGTGCCTGAGGTTATAAAGTTAGCGGTAGATCCAAGAGCAGCAGTCGGTCTTATTCCTACATTCTCATCGTCACACTTCACCGTAGAACATCAGGCATTTCCATGTGTGGTCTGTTAATGTCCTTGGTTAGGCCATAAACAGACTGGTTTTTTGTTGCATTAATATTTATGACATGACAGTACCTGCAACTTTGTGTTTAATTAATGACTCCCTCTTAATATTTTCATTTAAAAGAATAAGTCATTGGAATTTCCTCAAAACTCTAGTATATATAATTCCAGAGACATTAATTGTAATTTATTTTCAGTTATAAATAGGTATGGTATATGGTCCACAGTTCAAAAGAATTTTACAATTGTGCTTGTACTTTTAACTTTAGTGATTTTCATGTTATCGTAATGTAGTTGGGAAGGAAGACCAGAAACAGAGTAAGTCAAGGAGATAGAGAAGTCCTCATTTGTCTTTTCCTATTTATGACCTGACTGGGTGCTCTGTAACTTAACTTCCCAACTACAATATAAACCTTTGGAGAGCACATACCTACTTTACACCTTTTTGTTGCCTAAGTTAAACACTAATAATTTTTTAAATTAAAAAAAAAAATGATCTCATGGCTGATTTGTTGTGGTTTTCAGCTTATATAAAATAGAAGGATTTTATCTTATATTTAATAATAAGAATATGCTTAAGCCTTTGACAATGTTGTACAAATCTTTTTGTGTTTCTAACAGAGTGATGGCAGTTCCTGCCACAGTTATTTATTTTACCTGCTATGATCAATTAACTGTTCTTCTGAGATCTAAATTAGGAGAAGGTGAAAGCCACATACCAATTGTTGCTGGAATTGTGGCTAGACGTAAGTAATAAATTACTGTATTTTCATTCTGATTTCTGCTTAACGCTTGTTTTAAAATTTTGATATTCATAGAGAATTTGTTTAAAATACAGAGTATTGGTAAAGATATATTTTGCATTGTAGTTTGTACTGATTTGTTAATATCTATACTCTAGAAGTCATATTGTATGGTGATTGCTATCAGAATGAGATGGGATCAACCTATCCCTGTCAAATCTTGGACAGAGATTTGAGATTTTAGACTTTAGATTCTAGATTTTAGGATGATAACAAATAGCTGTCAAATTAACGCCAACGTCTTTAATCATTTTCCTTATAGACTTTGAGATTCAGAGTTTAATCATAAGGAAATTTGCCTCTGCACAGAAGGACATTTTTCTCTGTGCAGTGGAAGTGAGGTTTGTAGTAGTCCTGGTTGATGTATAAGGGTTGTGGAACTGCTCTTGAAAGAGCTGAAACCAGAAAGAGTAAGGTATGTGAAATAGCTTTATCAAGGAAAAAAATCTGAGCCAGTATGGTTGGTATCATAAGATATTTGATTTTAAGGTTTGCTTCATTTCAGAATAAAAGCTTAAAATAAAAAAATGCATGAAATATTAATTTTTGCATGTGTGTTTTCATAATGCATGGCTTTATTTTTGTTGTATTTGCTTGTTTGTACTAGTTGGTGCAGTAACTGTAATAAGTCCACTGGAATTGATTAGAACCAAGATGCAATCTAAGAAGTTTTCTTACGAGGAACTGCATCAATTTGTCAGCAAGAAAGTGTCTGAAGATGGTTGGATTTCCCTCTGGAAGGGCTGGGCTCCTACCGTTCTTAGAGATGTACCATTCTCAGGTAGGGTTTATCTGCAGGTTTGCCTTACATATCACTTTTAAATCAAGTAAATTTTAAACCCTTTAAGGCTAAAGGTAAGTTATCTTCTTTAATGACCACACACTCCTAGTTCAGTGTTGGGCTCTCAGATCTTGATAAGTATTTACTGAATGAACAGTTTCTAATTCAAGCCTGGCTTTCTTTTCTCTTTGTGTTTATGTTTAATTTCTTTTTAAACATTAATTGGTGTGTATTCATAGTTAGATAATGCAAAGTACCTTTAAAATTAAGTCATAATTAGTAAGATAAGTAAAGTACTACAAATCAAGATATTATAAAATACATTTGAGGGACTTCCCTGGTGGTGCAGTGGTTAGGAATCCGCCTGCCAATGCAGGGGAAACGGGTTTGATCCCTGGTCCGGGAGGATCCCACATGCCGCGGAGCAACTGAGCCCGTGTGCCACAACTACCGAGCCTGCGCTCTAGAGCCTGCAAGACAACTACTGAGCCCATGTGCCACAACTACTGAAGCCTGCGCGCCGCAACAAGAGAAGCCACTGCAATGAGAAGCCTGCACACTACAACAAAGAGTAGCCCCCGCTCGCCACAACCAGAGAAAAGCATGTGTGCAGCAACGAAGACCCAATGTGGCAATAAATACATACATACATACATACGTTTAAGACCACCTGTGAATTATATTGACTCCTACTTTTTTCAGTTATTAAAGATAAAAATCTCCCCCACTGAGTGTCCTGTAGGGACTGTTAATAAATCAGATTTGAGATAGTTCTAATCATTGAATTATACAAAGGGAGAAAAATCATGATAAGAAGTGCAAAAATAACAAATAACTTGTAGAATGTGCATACTTCAGTAGTGTTGGGTTGGCCAAAAAGTTCTTTTGGGTCTTTGGTAACATGGGAAAATCCCGTGGCCAACCCAGTATTTCTCTCGTGAATCTCAGAGGTTTCCATTTAAAACCTGGAAGATTGCAGCAGTATTTACAATAGCCAGGACATGGAAGCAACCTATGTGTCCATCGACATATGAGTGGATAAAGAAGATGTGGCACATACATAGAATACAATGGAATATTATTCAGGCATAAAAAGGAGTGAAATTGAGTTATTTGTAGTGAGGTGGATGGACCTAGAGTCTGTCATACAGAGTAAAGTAAGTCAGAAAGAGAAAAACAAATACTGTGTGCTAACACACATACATGGAATCTAAAACAAAAATGGTTCTGAAGAACCTAGGGGCAGGACAGGAATAAAGATGCAGAAGTAGAGAGTGGACTTGAGGACACGGGGAGGGGGAAGGGTGAGCTGGGAAGAAGTGAGAGAGTGGCATGGACACATATACACTACCAGATGTAAAATAGATAGCTAGTGGGAAGCAGCTGCATGGCACAGGGAGATCAGCTCGGTGCTTTGTGACCACCTAGAGAGGTGGGATAGGGAGGGTGGGAGAGAGACGCAAGAGGGAGGGGTTATGGGGATGTATGTATACATATAGCTGATTCACCTTGTTATACAGCAGAAACTAACACACCATTGTAAAGCAATTATACTCCAATAAATATCTTAAAAAAATAAAATATAAAACCTGGAAGAAATAATTATTGAGAACCCTTGTATTAACATTCCTTTCTTTTTCCCTTTGACTTACTCCTTTTCTTGGGCTGTCATTCACATCTCTGCATCTTTCCCTTTCCATTAGTATTTTTCTTCAACGTTTTGTGTTCAGTTATGCTTTTTAGAAACATCATAAATTCCTAGACCAATACTTTTTCATTTTTTAAATTATATTTGATACATTAAAAGTAATGAAGATATAAATTATGCAGTGCACTAATAAAATGGACACCTGTGAAGTCATCACTTCAATATATGAATTAGAATATTGAACTTTTAAAATCATGAAATCACATACGTCCACCTCCACTGTTACATCCTCAGTGGTAACCACTCACACTGAATTTTTATCGTTTATTTGATTTCTAAAAAGTAGTTTTACCATGTATGTATTACTGCTAAATAATGTTAGTGACTTTTGCCTATTTTTGAGGTTTATAACTTATTTTACTCAAAAATGTAAGATTCATTCTTGGTTTTCATGTGTAACTGTTTTGTTTTCACTCGTGTTTATGTCTGAGAAAACAGTGCTGTGAACATTTTTTTTTTAATGTGTATGGGTGTAAGAATCTCTTCAGTTTTAGATTTGCTGGTTCATGTAAATATACACATTTTAAATTTTATGTGGTAATATCGAACCCTTTTCTAAAGTGATTGTGCAGATCACAACCACCAGCTTCCTGCTGCTTCATTTCAAACCCTCACCAGCACTTTTATTGCCAAAAGTTCTTAATTTTTGTTTACCTAGTAATATAAAATGGTATCTCACTTTAACTTATATTTCCCTGCTCATTAATGAGGCTGGACATGTTTCACTGGCCATTTATTTATCCATAATTGATTAGGGATTACGGCTGAAGTAAGTGTTCATTTCCTCTTCGTATGGATAGTTATCTGGGCATCATTTATTGAATAACCACACCTGCTGCCGGGATTTGTTGTGTCACCTGTCGTATCAAAGTTTCATATATGCATGGATGTGTTTCACTGGCCAATTTGTTTAACCCTGTGCTAACAGTACGGTACTTCTAAATTAAAGTGCGTAATAAAAAAATTTTCATGATACCTTTTTTTGTTTTTGCCGTAGGAATGTCCTTTTTCTTTATAACTCTTAAAGTCTTTTAGTAGAGATTTAAAATTTTCTTTATAAAGGTTACATATATAACCTCTTTTTCTAACATTCATTTATAGGTACCACTCACCCACAACTTTCAGTGCCTATTTTAAAAGACCTATTTAAAAAAAAGCTGTCTGAATCTTTGTGGCTGCTGCAGTGTTACCGTCAATTCTTGTCTGTTAGCTTATATTCAGCTACTTGTAAACTCTTATAGATTCTAATTTGCCTATCTTTTACGTTTTCTATGTAGACAATAATATGTAAATTGTAACTACTTTATTTCTTCATTTTTTAATAGTTACAGCTTTTTTTCTATGAATACTGTGCTTCCTGTGCTGCCTAGTACAATTTTGAATAGCAGCGATAGTGTTGCATCCCTATCATTTTCCTCATTCTAAAGGGAATAGTTCTGTTGTTGCACCATTAATAATTTTTGCTACAAGTTCTTGACGCATATCCTTTATCAAGTTGGAGAATTTCCCTTTTATTCCTAGGTTTCTAAGACATTTATTTGCTTTAAATGAAAGTGTATTGAATTTTATAAAATGCTTTTCCATCATTTTTAGATGATCATACAATTCTGTTAATGTGGTATATGGCATCTAAAGTGCTTATTATGTTTACTGCCTTTGCATTCATCAGATAACTCAATTTAGTCATAGCATGTGATCATTTATGAGATAGTCTGGCTTCAGTTGCTGATTATTTTTTATTTTTTAGGATTTTTACATCAATGTTCATGAATGAGATGGAACTGTACTTTTCCTTTCCTCTCCTGTCCTTGTCAGGTTTTGAAATTAAAGTCCTACTTTTTACTGATGCATAGTTTTTTTGTTTATAAGAAGACGACTAGAATATAATTGAGAATTTTTTTTTTTTAAATCTCACCTAGTATGTGTCTAAGCAGAAAGCAAGGTGTGTCAAGACTAGAATTCTCTTTCCTTTAACATACAGTATTCCTTAACTATTTAAAGTCCACATTTAATTTCTAAATATGTGTTCATCTCATTCTCTGTTTTACAGCAATGTACTGGTATAACTATGAAGTTTTAAAGAAGTGGTTGTGTGCAAAATCTGGTTTATGTGAACCGACGTTTATGATCAACTTTACTTCAGGGGCATTATCTGGTTCTGTAAGTTTATTCTTTTGTTGTTAATATTCCACAATAGTGATAATTGTCTTACTAAAATAGAACAAAATATTATGTAGCATTTCATGTCTATTGAGATAGTACTTTGGGGCTGCAGTGCTTTAAAATTTTTATAAGTATTTACTACCCTATTTTGAAGATAAATTACTAGCCATTAAATATTTTAAAATGCAAATACATTATATTTTTCTGAATCTTCTGGATTTGTTAGATGACAGTTGTGATAATGGTAAGAGTTTAAATAGCACTTTATTCTTTACAAGGTATTTGGCAGTTTGGTCATTAAATGCCAGTAGATCTGGTTAGTTAGTATTTTATAGAGTGTCATCTCATATGTATAATCGGATTGAATAGAAGGAATTTCATCCTTTGCTGCTAATTCCTGTTTCTTTGGGAACATTTTGGCTGAGCACCTCTTAAAAGAATTTTAATAAAAGTTATAGTCAGAAGGGAGGAATCTCAAATGACCATTTTTGGGTAGTAGAGAGTTCACCTTTTGCCACCCCTCCACATAATGAAAAGCTGTGTAGTGGACTTCCTTTATGCACATTCTCATCACCATGATCTTGCTCACAAAGAGCTTTCTTATACCCACATACTTAGAAAATGAATTTGTGATGACACAGAGTGATGTGCTGACATATTGGAACCAAATGAAAACAAGAGTGAAGGAGCATAGTGAGGTCATGGAGACCTGCAGAAAAGTACTGGAGTAACTGTGTCAGAAAACCTAGGCTAAGGAAGCCCCTGAGATTGTGCTCAAAATTTAGACGTGAATATTCCCGGGTCTGAGATCTTATCAAATTAAGCCTAGTGGGGTATAAAACTATTGAGGTAAAAGAGCAATTCTTTTTAGCAATTTAAGTAGTTAGAATACCAGCAAAATCTTTTCATTATCTTTCTTATTTGTGAGGTGATTAAAAGTAACTTGATTTTATTTTATTTATATATTAATCCAGCACGAATGAAGAAAAACAAGTACTATTTATATTTAGAGATTCATAACAGTTGGAATTATAGAACCAATTCTGTACTTAATGCTTTATATCTTAAAAAAAAAGGCTATATATCCTATAGCCATTGAATAATGGCTATAGGCTGTTGTCCCAGCTTTCCAGTAATACGAAGGAACGTTCTCTATTCTACTACTTCTGCCTAACATAGAAAATTTATTTTAAAAAATTTTAATGATTTAGAAAATATTGCTGCCTTTTGACTGTTATCAAATAACAGCAGAAAAAGCACATCAGTGGGACAATGTCCAGGCTTTCTGTCAGAAAACAAAATAGCCTAAACCATATCATTTTACCAAGTGTCAGGCTCATACCACATTGTTGCTACCTTTGATACTCCCGTCGGCCCTCCCTATCCAGAGGTTCTGCATCTGCAGAGTCAACCTATTCGATTCCTGATTGTTGAATCCACGGATGCAGAACCGCAGATATGGAGGGCCGCCTCTACTGCACCATTTTATATAAGGGATTTGAGCATCTGCAGATTTGCGTATCTGTAACCAATACCCCCAGATACTAAGGGACAACTGTATGTGTTAGATTGTGGAGATGGAGACACAATAATTGATTTTATCTTACCTGAGATCTTTGAAACTGATTTCAAGAACTTAAATCTTTTAACATTGACAGGTGAAATAAATATAATGATTTTAAAGGGTATTTTATGAGCATATTGGCCAAATGTGAGTTGGGAAGCAAAAAATAGAGACCAGGTTTTACTTTGTATGATTGTATCAAATATTATGAGACATTCTTCAGGGAATTTATTATTTCAAAAAACCTTCATTGCTTAATTAGGGCATTATGAAAATAATTGTTAAATTGATTCATTTTGAGGTAAGTTTTAAAAAATGTGACTTGTGAGCTACATTTGATAAATATGTTGAAACCTATAAAGAAAAGGTATATAGAACTAAAAGTACATTTTCTTTATTTAAATTTAATTTTAAATTATTTTAAAAACATTTGTTGGAAAATTTTAAATGCTTACTAGATACTTGAGAAGTTCCACTTTAAAATATTATACCTTCATATGTAGAAAAGGAATAATGGAACACACAGGAGCATCAGAAAATGTGAATACTGGTTTCAGAGTCAAAGAGGTCTGGTTGGAATTCTGACTCTGCCACTGATAGTTGTGTGACCTCAGGAGAATAGGGGAACTTTTCTGAGACTGTTTACTTACTCCTGAATTTTGGGAGGAATATATAAGACATATATCTGTTTTCTTTAATAGAGCTTCTTTTAAAATACCTCTGGTTTCATTTTATGTTTCAGTTTAGCTGTGATTTTTATTACTATCCTTATTAAGTAATGTGCTAATTAGAATATTAAAATACTTTAGGAAAAATAGATTTAAATCAGTTTTACTTTTTGTTAGTTTGCAGCTGTTGTAACTTTGCCATTTGATGTGGTAAAAACACAAAAGCAGACACAACTTTGGATGTATGACAGTCGGAAAAGTAAGTGTAATGAATTTACAACATTTTTAAGATGCCATGAAAAATTTTTTCTTTCCAGATACTAAGTTAGGAATATCTAAAATAGGGAAAACAAGACTTTTTTTTTCCTTTGTTACCTTACTCTTTATCTAACTCAAACTAATACACGGTCAGAATGGAATACCCAGAAAAAAATACTCTAAACCTAAACAAAAAATTTAAGAAATCTTAAAGACTATGTATTTTGCCTGCCATGAGTTAAGTCTCATACCTGCTATGTAGAAGATTAAATTATGTAAGTAGTCTTTCAAATAAATGTAGGCAAACCAGGATGAAGGATAGGCAATTACTGGGAAACCTTTTTTCTTAGTGCATCTTGTTTCATTCGTATGCATACACATTTTGTTGTTGTTGTTGATTTTTTAGCTTCCCTTCTTTTGATGTGTTTTCTCTGCCTATTATCCCATCTACTTCTTTATAACCTCTAATTTCTTCTAGAACAAAAGCGTACTGTTAGTTGCTTCTACTAGATCCAGTCTGTCGTTATTATAGAAAGTATAGCAAGCCCACTGGAAATGGGGCTTCGATTGTTTCTGAAACATACAATTGTTAGGATTTGATAAATTTGAATGGTCAGTAGATGAGTGTTTATTTTATTGTTGTCTATGCTTGAAATATTTAATAATCACGGTGTTTCCTTACACTGTAAGAAGTTGCTTATCACCTGTAGGATTAGCTCTTTGATGTTGGATCTTTAGGCAGGAGATACTTTCGAGGTTCTGTTAGAGCTCTGCAGTGGCTTACCTCCAGTTGATAACTCTTTCTGTTCTTTCTCTTTTACATTAATTTCACCCTGCTATTAAAATAGAGACCAGTCTGGGACTTGAGTTCTATAAGATTAGAAATACCCAGCTACTTGGCCTCCTTTCTTTTACCAGTTGTTTCCAGAATTTAAATGAAATAATTTAAACATGAAGTATAAGTTACCAACTTGTAAAGTTTTTGTCATTGACTTTTTTTAGAAAGTTAAATTCCAGTCATAAATATTTTGTTCTTGGTTTTAAAATGTGTATGTAATTACTATATTTATACTTACACTATTGATAGTTTAGCTTCTTAAGTAAATCAACAAGACCTCATTTATCTTCATAGGCAGAGAATCTGATATTTTATATGAAAGAAATTTTGAGATAATGAGCCCCTCTTCATTAAGTGGCAAATTCTAAAAAGCTGTTTTTGAAAGCTATCTTTCTCTAATTTTTCCTTTTCCTAGGCATACTTAATAATACACACTTTAGTCTTTCTTCATGACAGAGTTGTCATCATTGTACACATTGATTACTGTAGAGTTTCATAATGCAGCTCTCAGAAGCTAGTGAGGATCACTTAGGAGTGTTTGCCCAACATTCAGTGGTCTGAGACCACGACTTTGAAATCTTCAGCTTCACAGTTTTCACATGGTAGTATGCCTACTTCTCGGCCGACTTTTTTCACCTGTTGCATCTAGTAGCCTGTGGGCTAAGCCAGATGTTTGTAATCGTTGTGTAAAATGAAGGTAAGCAAACTATGTATGAACAGCTTGTTCATGAGGTTTATGTTTGAACTTCAGTAACATCTGTTTTTGTTGTTTTCAAAAGATACATAAATTAGTTTTTACTGTGTTCCAGATATTTGAGTAATTGCAAATAAGTGAGATGTTACTGTTAGTTACAGGAAAAATCTTCCCTTTGGAGGAGACAGTGCTGCTTTAATTTATTTCAAGGCTGGTTCATCTAGTATTCAGAAAGGTTTTAATAAAGCAGGACCTCACTAGAGAGGAATGAACTGTTTTCCTCAAAACCTCTTTTTGGGGAAAAAAATTTTTTTTTAATGTATGCAATAAAAATTCATGAAAAATGGTTATCAGGGCTCTACTTTGGCTTTGGGAACCCCATGAAGATTTCTGTACATCTTTAAAAGTTTTCATTATGAAAGATTGTTAAGATGTGGAAAAAAGTACAAAGGATATACATACCACCAAGCTTAAGAAACAGACATCATCCATTCAGAAGAAGTCTTCTGTATATTCCTCCTTGACTGCATCTGGTCCTGTGTACCTTAAAACTTATTGCCTTCATGATTTTTTCTTTTTAATGAATCCAACTATTAAAAATAAGATTTAAAATAGCTCTTTAGGTAAACAGATCTGTTCTTACTATAGTGAAACGATATACCACAAAGGCCATAAACACTCTTTTATGTGTATTATCTGTATTAGAAATTAAGTGGTAATTTATTATAGCATCATTTCTTTATTTTAACAGTTTCTATGCCTTTGCAAATGTCAACGTGGGCTATAATGAAGAACATTGTTGCTAAGAATGGATTTTCTGGATTATTTACAGGTAAAAATATTTCCTTTATCAAACCATTGACTAAAATGATTACTTTTACCTTTAAATCTATCACCTTCCTAAATTACCTTTCAGTAGGAAATAACTGAAAATATTTCACATTTACTATTTCCTCCTAAATATCTTTGCTATAAAAGTTTAAAAATGTTAAATAACAGTAGATTTACTATTGATATTTCTAGGGAGGTGAGGAGTGAGCAGTTCGGCTTCTTCTTTGACAACAGTTTATGGGACAGTATTTCATATATCACTTCACTTACTTTGATAACTATCATCAGAACGAAACCAAATAAGTTACATTTAAAAAAATAAGGTAAAATTTGTTGTGAATTTTTTCTGTTCTCTTTCAGGCCTAATTCCTCGTTTAATTAAAATTGCTCCTGCTTGTGCTGTTATGATCAGTACATATGAATTTGCAAAGTCTTTTTTCCAGAAACAAAATGCTCGAAGACAGCAATACTAGAGATGCTATTTCAACCTGAAATAACAACCATGGCCAAATAATAAAATGGAGAATCTTAGACAAAAGCTTTTTTTCACCATTATCTTACAGTGGTTTTATATCTTTCTTATCTATAATTTAAATGAATAAAATTTCTACTTTGCATTTAAATCATAATCCTAATTTTTAAATAAATTTTTTATCCTAATTTTTGAGATTTTGAAAAAATCCAGAAATCATAACCATTGAGCATTCTTGTAAAGAAACGAAGAATTATCCTACACTGAAAGCAATAATCTCAGAGTTTGATACAAATCTTGGTTTAAGTTAATCCTATTGGGAGTGTGTCAGAGACAACAGAACATTTTGAATTGTGTGCTGAATGATGTAGAGAGTCTAAAAGAAAAATTCGCAAATCTTTTATACAATTTAAATCACGGACATAGATATTTAAGTATTTCAGCAAAGTAGATAATGGAAGGCAGTCTTCAGATAACATTATTCACATATACCACATATTACCTATTATTTTTTTAAATTCACATGCATTTGGTATTTTGTTTTTTTACCTTGTTACTGTTCTAAGGCCTCATGAATATTAGGATTTTTCTGATCAGAGGTGTATGGTTATTTTATCTTCATGAACCAAAAATATACTAATTTGTATGATATGCTGCTGTTTTTGATGACTAAAGACCCTGTATTATCTACTGTCTCTGCAAGAGAGAGGGAGCTTTTACTGCCTGTATCAGATGTTCACTTCAGTCAAACTTGGGTGTACAGTGGAAAACCACATTATATTCAGACCAGTAAAAATGCTCTGTCAGCACAGGTTTCAGCTGTCCTGTAATGTAAATATTACCATTTGTGGAGTTCTCTAGGTCATTTCTATTGGCTTGTTCTAGCAAAATTGAGACTATTACTACAGTATCAGTCACAGAGTATTTCCAAAATGTCCCTTGATTTTACACATCTCACATTAGTATGCTAGACCAAGAACTAAACAGGCAGCAGTTTCCTTGAAGAAAGAGCTTTTGGTCACTGGATGCTAATGCCTAAATAATTTAATGAATGTAAGAACGAAATAAAAAGGATATGATTTCAAGACAGGAAACAATATTCTTTTTTAATATTTTTGTTTTTCTCAGGATCTGTATCCTGGGAGAAAAAGCACTTTATTGCAGTCTCTGTGAATTTTATGAAAATGTGAAGCATTTTTTTCCCTAAAATAGAGTAATATATTTAAGTGCCAAATCTCTAGTGTTGGTAGAGGAACTAATGTTATTTTCTAATATAGCAGAAAACTGTTTATGTTTCACCAGAAATAAACTCTGTAGGGTTTGTATTTAACCTTTTGTGTTTATTTTATCCTGTGTTACCTTAAGTTTGCAACATATATATCCATAAAAATATATTTATAACTTTGACTTATATTTTCATTAAAATATTTTGTGCTTTCTTAAAATATCACTGTGCTTCTAGCTAAATATTTTCATATATAATCATTATGTTAATGCTATACTACACACATATACATAAAAAACACACACACATGAAAGTTTATCTTGAACACTGATGTTTAACAGTATTAAATTTAAATTTACCTTGGTTCTGCTAGGCTTCTTTTTGATAACTGGTAGAAAAAGGCAGAAAAATTTAGGTTTTGAAATGCTTTCAAAAAGCGGTCACGTATTTCAACTTAATGTCACTTATAAACAACGGAAGGGAAATTTTCATCCTCCCCCCACCCCACTACTGACTGCAGTTGTGAAAAATTCTTACTTTATGACTAGAATAACTTAAATAAATCTAATTCCCTACAGTTTTTCTAACATACATTACATGCAATGTATCTGAATGAAATGAAGGCTGAACTGAAGCTTTCTCTATACTCAAGTGGTCCAGAAGCATTAACAGTACCAACTGAAAAGCATTTGGTTACAAATTGTGTCCTTGGTAATGTTTCTGAAAGGAAACAGTTTCATTCTGTTAATGTTAATTTCTAACCTACACATTTAGATCTTTTAAGAAAAATGTCTTATGCAAGTATTACATGTTTGCTACCTTTCATATAATACACGTTTGACTTTTTAAAAAAGTAATATAGAATTAAAGTAAAATTTTCTTTTATTTCTAGGAAGACTATTCACTATGCTTATTTAGCCCCATTTGACTACTTTAAATCCTAACCTCTTTTTTTCTGGGGCACAAATTACAGGGATGTGGGAAAGTTTAGTGTATCACTTTAAATTTTTTTTCCAAAATGAACTTTTAAAAATAAATTACTGCTGTTATATTTTAATCTATCATTCAGCACGTACTGAGACCTTTTATGTGGTAGGCAGTATAAAAAGCACTGGAGATAAGATGACATTTCAGATACTCTCACTGGCCTTCAGGTTTCAGCTGTGATTGCTACAAGTATACAAAAGGAGTGATGGAAAAGCTGAAGAATTCTCCCCTCAGCCTGTGGTGGAGGGACTGGTCAGGAGATGCTTCTAAGATTAGGACATGTGATCCAATTAAACATACCTGGAGGTTGGGAGTCTTCAATCAGGCAGTGGTATTTAGCGCCAGTGGCTTGAGCGGAGAGTATACATGGCCATGAGGTAGGAGATAAGATTGGAGATGGAGTCCAAGGGGCCTTGTCCGCCAAAGGAGGAACAAGAAGCAACAGGGAGCCAAGTAAGTATTTTTGGCACAGCTTTAGAAGTTACAGTTGTGTTCTGTTTTGTTTTCCCCCCAAGACCAGTATTTTCTTTTAACTGAAAGAAAATAGAGTAGCACAGTTTAGCACAGCTATAGAACAGAAAACACTAGAATGTGTCACGTGTTAAGGCCAAGTGCTGTGTAGTGAAACTTTGGTTTTAGTTGGGTTTTAGAAAAATAACTGGCAGTATGAAAAATAGGACTTATAATAAGGTGATCTATTTAAAAACAAAAGTTTGGGTTTGGATTAAAATATATTTTTAAAAGGTACCACTGTGACATTGGTATAATTTTATCTTCTATCAGTGAAAAAAAACAAATGCTAAAGCAAAATACAAGGTGCTTTGCTTACAGAAGAGCAAAGTGGACTAGTTTAAAAAAAATAAGGAGCCCTGATGTTCAAAGCAGTCATGTGACATTTCCAAGGTAATCCAATGTATTAGTTTATCAAAACTAGAAACTGTAACCAACAGCAGGAAATCTAACAAAGAATTTACATAAGTTGTAAATTTGAGAAACATTTTTAACCACTTGAAAACTTGTATGTAAATCTAATAAAGATGACTTAAATAAAAACCAGCTGAGTCTACTTGGATTTTTAAGGTTTCTGTCAATCATAATTAATAGTAGTCTGTATTTGGTACTTACCGCTTAACAACTTATACATATGATTTTATTTAATGTTGACATCCTGATGCCATCAGGCAGGTGCTGAGAAGATGGTGATGTTTCCATTTTACAGGTGAGAAAACAAACATGGTTGTTACATAATAAAATCAGAACACTGCCAAAACCACTACTGTACTGTACCACTTCAAAAGATGTTGTCAGCTTTAAAGCATATCATGTCATTTAAAAAAAAATAAAACGTATTTAATTTGATACAAAATGAGGATTTCTCCGAAACCATTTTCATATTAGTATTTTAGGTGTTGATATACACTTACCACATTTGTTGAAACGAAAGTTCACTGTACATCTTAAATAAAGTAACTTTTTGTCAAGGAAAAAAATAAGACTGCTACTGCATGGTACAAAATGTTTAATATACATGCAACAAGTGTCGTACATCAAGGCAACAAAATACACATGGAAATAGTAGCATATAGTTCAGCATTCTATTTAGGGGAGGGTGTGTGAACAAGAAACACTACCACCTAAAATTAAAGATTGAGACATACCTCATGCAAACATTAACAAACTACCTCTATAACTAGTGTGAAATGAACTGTGTAGAAACCTGAAGTCACATTAGCAGATGAATTTTATACCAAGAGCTCCAAGAAAGGAGAAAAAGTCATTATCCTCAGATGTCATGTTTAAATCTGCATTTAGCAGCATGTTAAGATGCACAAGTTATTATACACATTAGGCAAATCTGAAAAACTTGATCAATTATGGAACCTTGTGTTTCTATATTATAAAAATGTATGGAAAAAATTTAACAATGATTTTTTTTTAATTACTGAAGGATAATAAATGACATTTGAGAGTGGACCATGAATGAAAGCATTTAAACATTCTGATAGCTGTTAGGAAAGCAGCAATAGTGCTTAAGGCTAGCCTAAAATTTTTGAAGTTCCCCTCCTTAACCATTGTCATTCCCTCCTCCCAAGGTTTCCACTGTCCTCATTTAAACCTTCCTTCTGTTCCCCCAGGCTGATTACAAATTGCTTTAGATACCTCTCACTCACAATAATGTGTACAGAATTAAGAAGAAAGGTACCATTTCTCAATATTTGCATTACTGCAAGTACTAAAGCCTCAAGCTAAAGGAATAAAGCTCTGAATATGTTCTGGTACATCTAAGATAATTTATTTTAAGGGATTTCAGGGCTTCTTTGTCCCTGAAATGACCCTGTTTGAATGGTCTTACATATAAGACTAGCCTTGTTACTATTTATTATCTTAAATTCCAAATGATGAGCATAAAGCTCTAAATATTTCAGAGAACCACCACACTCCCACATTTCTAATACAAAGAATGACTGTAACAAGTGCTTCTTGTCTCCTCTCAATCAAATATTTTAGGAGGAACATTCTATATGTCAAAGTTACTAAGTTTGAATGTAGTGTTTTGTTAACAAATAAAAATGGCATATGAAGTCCCCAATAAGTACTGTAGTAGCCTCTTCGTGTAAACAATGTATAAAAACTTCTTTGGCACAGCTGATCATGTTTTCCTCATATTACTTACTACAGAAAATATACTTCATACATTTTCTCTTTCAACATGGTGGAATTTTTAGGGACAAATGAACAGTTCCAAAATTTGCAAAAATTTAAAAGATGGCTCATGGCTTTTTAAAAAAAAAACTAATTTTTTACCTGTAGAAGTGGAGTAACTTTTAACATTAACATCAATTTTAAAATGAGATTATGGTATGATTAATGACGGAAGCTGTAAAGCATGTATGACACAATTCATTCTTGCATACGAGGCAGAAAAACAGCACTGGATGTCAGACACATTGTTAAGTATGGTGATTAGCCTACTGATCCTTAACTTTAAAAGCTTCTCAGATCTTTAAATGAACTTGAACTCTTTCCTGATAAAATACTTTTTCAAAATCTGTTCTACATTTTTAAATGTTTCCAGTTTATGAGACATAAATTTGATCAATTTTGAAATTGATAAACTTTTAAGAAAATCTTGGAAAAACAAAAACAAATGTATTCACTTTACCTTAATGGTCTAAAATACTGTAAAACACTTTCCCTGTGACCCTAACAACTTTAGTAACTGCCTAACGACACATCCTACAAAATTTATAAAATGTTAAGTGGAATGTTAGGTTGATGCCAAATGATAAAGAAAAACTGAATAAGCCACTGTGAAACTGCAGCTAAGAACCTTTCTCTTCACTTTAAAGACAAGGCATTTCAATATCAGAACTTGGGAAGAAATTCATGAAAAATGAAGTAACTCATTCTTAGAAAATTTAATCACTGAATAAAAGAGCAAAAGAAAATACTTAGCTTAAGTCTCTAGAATAAAACCTTGAACTCGGTCTCTGGCAATTATGACACGTTTAAATATATGAAAATCAGCTCAATAATAAATGTGTACAATTTGCCATGGATGATTAGAGGATCTCTGAAAGTTTTTTTTAAGCCTATTCATTTTTAAACTTCCTCAGTGACAAATATAGGAATTTTAAAATGAAAAGTGGCAGAGTCATTTTGTTTTCACTTAGAAGTTTACATGGAGTGGACTGAATTCTCTAATATAAGCGACAGAATTCCAGACATGTGCCAGAGCAATATAAAATTCCAGATGTTTTCCCAGCAGTCAAACTTACATAAATAGAACATTTGCAACATAAAAACTTTTGGCTTTTACATAAAATTTTTCAGGATGGAGTTAGACCTGGACTTGTCATCTCTGTTGTAGGACTTGCAAGGTAGTCATTAGATTTTAGGCTTGTTAGAGATTTGTAACTTGCCACTGATGTTAGAGACCCACAGAGACCAAGTAATGAGGGAGTATCTTCTTTACCTGAAAATTAGGATAAAATAACAAATATTTAATTTCCCTTGAAGCATAATACCAAAAAGATCCTAAAGCCATTAAAATCTTACATACTCTACAAAACAGTACAAACATCTAACTATAAAATCAAACACCTATATGTTAACATTTTTGATCTTTCAGTAGTTTCAGTGGTACCCTTATAAAACATTACAGAGGGAATATTTGTGCTTCTTGTAAAAGTTCTAGATATGGAAGTTTGAGATGTTTTGGAACAAGAAAGTTTACCTTGTTTTGGAGAATATGATCGTATTCAATTAGTAAAGAATAACAAAAAATTAAAGTAACAATACCAGTGCTCAGGCCACAGGAATACCAGGAAATCCGTATGTAGGTAACGTAATACAGCAGAAGCAGAATTGCTTCAATTCAGTTGGAGGGCTTGATCTGGGAAGTTTTTATTCACTTACTGAATAAATGTTTATTCAGCACCTACTCTGCATCAGGAGTATTGTTACACAGTGCTGGACTTCAGTAGGCCCAAGAAGGAGGAATAGCAGATCTGTTTCCGCAGCTGGGGAAAACAAGTTCTTTCCAGAGCTGAGTAAGTTTCAACCCACAGTGTGCAAGTACCAGCGATAAGTGGCTGGTCTGAGGCTGTGAAAGGCTAATAAGGTCTTTGAAAACTAGCGGTTTTCCAAAGAAGATGGAAAGCTTAGGTTTTACTCACATGGTTATAGAAGTATAAACTGAACCAGATATCAGATGTTTCTGAATATTACACATTGTTTCAAACAGTCCCTCTGCACTGTTCTCATAGTTGTCGTATTAATGCTTTAACCCACTTTGTCATACTGTATGATAACTGTGGGGCTCTCTCCTTTATTAAACTATAGACTCTGAGAAAGGACATGGAATTTGTTGTGTTCGTTATTATATTCCCAGTGCTAGCACACAGTAGACACTCATTAAATAATTATGTAATTAATGATAATTCAGTAAGAACTGCACTGGGACACGAACGAACTCCTGTGTTCTTTACAGCTATGTGCCCTGGGAAAAGGCATCTTCTCTGAGCCTATTCTTTCCTTTGTAAAATGAGAACAGGTACCAAAAGATGACAACATTAACTTCATAGTTTTGCTGACTAAAAAATACAGGAAAATACAACGGGTTAGGAAAAGATACAGAAGAGTAATTGTCACAT
Organism: Tursiops truncatus; assembly: GCF_011762595.2. NCBI lineage: Eukaryota > Metazoa > Chordata > Mammalia > Artiodactyla > Delphinidae > Tursiops > Tursiops truncatus. Next base: position 30,154,755 of record NC_047042.1, on the reverse strand, counting down.
TCAGGTTTCAAATGTTTTATCATCTTATGTCAGGATCAAAAGATATAGATGTTTCAAGAACCCTTTTAATGTCTAAGTTTAGAGACCTATTTCAGGCCAAAATGAGCTCTAGAGTTCCTGCTAAATGCTCCAGGAACTCAACTGCTTTGGATAGTCTCTCCCAAATTTCTAATTCATTACTGACCTGTAATGTTTTAAAGAGATTTACTACTAATTACATATACATATGTATTTATATATAACTATTTTCTTTATTGTAAATATATATGTCACGTACAATTTACCATTTCTGTCATTTTAAGTGTACAATTCAATGGCATTAATTACGTTCATGGTATTGTGCAACCATCACCAACCGCTATTTCCAAAAATTTTCATCAGCCCAAACAAAAAATCCCTGCCCTCTTTAAACAGTAACTCTACATTCTCCCCTTCCCCTCAGTCTCGGGAAACCTCTAATCTACTTTCTGTCTGTGAATTTGCCCATCCTAGATTTGTTCTTATAAGTGGAATCATACAGCATTTGCCCTTTTGTGTCTGGCTTATTTCACTCAGCATAATGTTTTTTAAGGTTCATCCGTGTTGTATGTATCAGAACTTCATCCCTTTTCTATGGCTGAGTAATATTCCATTGTATGTACATACTACATTTTGCTTCTCCATTCACCTGTATGGACATTTGGGTTGCTTCCACCTTTTGACTACTGGAAATAATGCTGATGTAAACACTGGCACACAAGTATCTGTTTGAATCCTGTTTTCAGTTCTTTGAGAGTATATACTTAGGTTACACATATTTCTCAAATATAAAGATTACAACACAGTAATTGCAAGACTAAACCTAAATGTCTAACATAGTTACACAGTGGAGTAATATGCAGCTGTAGAAGAGAACGAGAAAGATCTCTACTGCTGTGTCGTGATTTCCAGAATGTACTATTTAGTGGAAAAAGAAAAGTGCGAAATAGTGCATAGTATGTTACCTTTTATCTTAAAAAGGAATATGAATTTATTTAAATTTGCATATGTTTTAAAGATCAATAGATAATTTAAAAATAAAAATGGTTACTTACAAAAGTAGAAGTGAACAGAGTTGAGGTGAAGTTTAAACATAGTACTTTGACTCTGGGATATATTCTCAAGATAAAATAATTAAAAACAAATCTTAAGCTATTTTAACTTACCCTATTTTAGTAATATAGATACTATTAGCTTGAAATTAAAACATATAATAGAAAAAAGCAAATAAGTCATTATGTTTCTATAAATTAGGAGCCAATATTTTATCATAAGATATAAAAATACAAAATCAAGTACATGGAAACCTGGACTCTTATGTGTGAATTACAAAATAAGATAAATTTAAGGTACATTTTTCTTTAAAAAAAATTCCTGTCTAGTGAAGAGGGTTAGAAACAATGACCAATTCAGTCACAACAGGCACCCCTATGGCCCAGATTATGTTCTCTAACATCATTTTCTAGTGTAAGGAAACAGGACTTCTTGGAGAAATAGCTGATCCTGGGTATGGGCATGAAATATACCAAAGTAACTCAGATCATCTTGTTTTACACAGAGCAAGGAAGCTGTGACAGACTACCAGGATGTCAAAAGGACATAGGGGCCATCTTTTTCATAAGGGTCTCTCAGTGTCCAAAAAGGACAGTGACCTCCTGATGAGACATACTGAAAAAGATCCATTATTCATGTTGTATTCTTGCCAAATATGTTTAACCTGAATATGATAGCAATGAACAATCAGAGAAATCTAAATTGTCAGGCATTTAACAAAACAACTGGCTTGGGTGCCTAAAATATATAAATGTCAAGTGAGAGAAAAAGGAAGTTGGGGATTGCTCTGCTAGATGAAAGGACACCAAAGAGATTGAAAACTAAATGCATTGTGGGATCCTTGATTGGACTGGACCTAAAAAAAAAAAAGCTAGGATATTACTGGAAAAGTGGAGAAATCATAACATTCAATACTTATCAGGTAATATTGTACTAAGGTTAAATTTCCTAGGGCTTCCCTGGTGGCGCAGCGGTTGAGAATCTGCCTGCTAATGCAGGGGACATGGGTTCGAGCCCTGGTCTGGGAGGATCCCACATGCTGCGGAGCAGCTGGGCCCGTGAGCCACAACTACTGAGCCTGCGCGTCTGGAGCCTGTGCTCCACAACAAGAGAGGCTGCGATAGTGAGAGGCCCGCGCACCACGATGAAGAGTGGCCCTCGCTTGCCACAACTAGAGAAAGCCCTCGCACAGAAACGAAGACCCAGCACAGCAAAAATAAAAATAAATAAATTTTAAAAAGGCAAAAAAAAAAAAAATTTCCTGAGGTCATAATGGTGTGGCTTTGTAAGAAAACATCCTTATCCCTAGGAGATACATGCTGATGTATTTAAAGTGTCATGGTCTCTGCAATTTACTTTCAGATGGTTGAGCAAAACAGAAAACACAGATACACGAGTAAACGGAGGGAGCATGTGCCCACACGGGCAAGATAAAGCAGTGTGGTAACATGTTAACGACTGGCAAATCTAGGTAAAGCATATATAGGTGTTCATTCTCCTTTTCTTTCACTTTTTCTGTAGGTTTGAAACTACCCAAAACAAAAAGTTGGAGTGGGGAAAGAAGGCAAGGTACATGAAGTCCTCAGCTATGCCTTAAGGAAATAAACCATACAGCAGAGCTGAGTGGCATAGCAAGGAAAGCATGGGGAGATCTACAGATGCCAGCCTTCCAAGACCGACAGCTGACCTCTGAAAATACGGATGCTATGGAGCCTTCAGGGTAGTGTGGTGCCCTCAAGGAACCCCAAAAGAAGCTTCATTCCAACACTTCATTTAAAAATAAAAAATTTTAAAAAGGTGCATAAGGATCCAAAATGGTTATGTTCATTGTGACTGCAGCTATGCAACTACGCTTATAAAAGGAAATAAGCAAAACTGTATTAAGGTAGAGGATGACAGGTGATTATTCCAAAATGTTCTTCAATATTGTTGCAATGTCAACAGCAGCTAATATATGTGTATATATATATGCATAGACCTAAATGCATGTAAAATTACTACAGTCGATTAAAAATAACAAGCATGTTAAAATGTGAGTTAATAGTGATATTTTAAAAGCAATTTACTGATATGGGGAGGAAAGAACTTGTCAGGGTCAATGAAACTTTCTAGCCCAGACGGCTGGGAGAGTGGTAGTTCCTAGCAGAAATAAGTTAGTCATCAGGAGCAGAAAATGGATGTTTGTTTTATACCAAGAAAGATCAGTTTTGTTTTAAATGTCTTGATATGGAGTCTGGACTATACAAGTCTTCAGATGGTAATAATACAAACATCATTAAATGAGAAGTCATTCATTCAGCCCAATTTACTGGGTATTCTTTATGTGTCCTCTATCCCGAAGTGATCAAACCCACTTCCTGCCCATAGGGAACTTAGTATATGATAGAAATAAATACAAACAGAAAATTATAATCAAATGCAGTAAGTGTAAGAATAATAAGTAAAGGGTATTATGGAAGCTCAAAGGACAAGTGTCCAAACCAAATCAGAAGGTATGGGTTGGGGGGTAATTAGGGAAGTTTCAGGGAAAAAGTGACCATTAAACTGAACCCTAGTGGACGTTCATGCCCAAGGAGGCAAAAATCAGACGAGGCTCTGCAGAGGAACAACATGAACAAAGGCAGAGAGGGAAGAATCAGCACCCAAGTTACAGGGAGCTACAAGCAAGAAATGAGACTAGAAGAATAGACAAAGGCCACAGAAGACTTGAGAGGTGATGTTATGGAGCCTGGAAAGGATCTTGTTGTAATCATAACAATACATCTGTGTTGTGACTTGAAATCAAGTCTTCAAATTCAGAGACTACATTCTTCATCGTACTCTTAGACGGAAGTGAGCCACTGAAGACTTTTACATAAGGGAATTACATGCTTAGTTTGTATTTTAAATACGTGAGGACTCTGTGAAACATGACTTTGAGGGAAATAAAATGGATATAGTGAAACCAGTAAGAAGGCTATGGCAGCTACCTGAACCACGTTAGCAGTAGAAGGGACACAGAATGGAAAACGTGCAGAGATCTTCAGAAAGTTAAACTGGTAGGAGTTGGTGAAGGCAAAATGTAGGTGGGAGGAGCCATGAATGATTCAGTAGATTATGAGAAGCGATAAGTGAATGGTGAGATCATCAACATTATAATAAGGAAGAGAAGTCTGGAGTAGGGAGGAAAGGGGTCAATGAAGAAATGAAGAGGAGGTAAATACATATCCTAATTTTAAGGAATGCCTAAAGAGATTACTTAGCCACTATCATACACCCATAAATATAGAGAAAATGTTACATTAAACTGTTGTGCAAGGACGACGTTACCTTTTTTTAGATCAACAGTCAAGAAAATGGGTGGTCATCATTTTATGCAATAGAATTTCAAAACATTAGAACCAATGGGTGTTGTGGTTGTAGCTAGCCAAGAGGGAGCTGTGACATAGTTGTTTTTGCATGAACGTACATGAACTTGGTCACAGGTATTCGTACTGATATCACTTTGAGTTAGTTGTGTTTATATGTCGCTTAAAACGCCTTCAAAAACATTGTAGTATAATTTGCCCTTAAAATTAAGAGTTTGTTCATAGAAAAGCATGAAAACAGACAGCAGGATGTAAGTTTCATATCAGTAAAACAAATACTCATTACAGGAATCAGTGCAATTCATAATTTCTTGTAAAACAGCATAAAAGTGCTTGTGAAAAAAAGAAATCTGTAATAAAGAGAAAAACCAGGGAAGTTGATGAAGCTTCGTGACATATGCAAAAGAACTGCTCATTCACATGCCAGGCATGTAACTGAAGGCAGAAGAAACCCCTCAGAACAGATAAAAAATTTTGAAGCATAGGCAACTGATGTGACTGATTCATGAATCATGCAGGATTTCTGTTAAAATGGCAAACATCAGTTTATCATGGAATTCCTATGGTCTTTGAAGAGACACTGTTTAACTTTCAGAAGCATCTGATCTAACTGAGGAAGAAAATGAAACTAAGGCAAACAAGAAAGTGTCTGCATTAAAAATGCGCAGGATACTTGTTGATAATTTGAAAGAAAATCCCTACAGCAGTGGAGTACTATTTTAGGAAATGGTTCACTGTTGGAACAGAGGATGATACTGTGAGGAAAGACATAGCTACTGACAATTTTGATTAAGAAATGGTTCAGAATAGATGGGCTCTGAACATGAAGAAGTTCTTGACAACTCAATTCACTTTTATTTTCCCTTCTACAGCTACAGAGGAGTGAAATTAATTTTTAAAACCTATGCTTAAAGTCTAAAAGAAGCAATGAACAATCAGAAAATAAAATCAAGAAACATTTCCATTTACAATAGCACCAAAAGAATAAAATACTTAGGAATAAATTTAACCAGAAGTATGCAAGAGTTGTACACTGATAACTACAAAATAGTGTTGAAAAAAACTCGAGGTCAAAATAAATGGAAAAACATCCCTTATTTCTGTGGAGTGGAAGACAATATTGTTAAGATGGCAATGTTTCCCAAATTGATCTACAAATTTAATGTAATCCCCGTCAAAATTCTAACTGCCTTTTTTTCAGAAATGACAAGTTGATTCTCAAATCATATGGAAAGGCAAAGGACCCCAAATACCTGAAACAACCTTGGAAAAGAACAAAGTTGTAGGACTCACATGTCCTGATTTCAAAACTTACTACAAAGCTACAGTAATTAGGACAGTGTGGTATGGAGCAAGGTTAATGTGGCACTGTCACAGACACACAGACCAAGAGAATAGAAATGGAAATCCAGAAATAAACCCATACATATAGGGGTAATGGATTTCAACAAGAGTTCTAGGACCATTCAGTGAGGGAAAGAATAGTCTTTTCAACAAATGGTCCAGGGACAACTCAATATCCACATGCAAAAGAATGAAATTGGAACCTCAGTTCACACCATATACAAAAAATTAACTCAAAATGGATCACAGGCCTAAATGTAAGGTCTAAAACCATAAAACTCTTAAAAGGAAACATGTATAATAAACCTGTATGACCTTGGATTGGGCAACAGTTTCTTAGATGTGACACCAAAAGCACAAGCAACCAAAAGAAAAACTAGATAAACAGGGCTTCGTCAAAACTTACAACTTTGTGAGTCAAAGAACACTAGCAAGAAAGTGAAAACACATGCCTCAGAATGGGAGAAAATATTTACAATTCGTGTATCTGATAAAGGTCTACCATCCAGAATATACACAAAGAACTATCACAACTCAACAGTAAAAAGACAAACAACGCAATCTTCAAATGGTCAAAGGATCTGAGTAGACATTTCTCTGAAGGTGATATACAAATGGCCAATAAGCCCATGAAAAGATGTTCAACATTATTATTCACTAGGGCAATGCAAATCAAAACCATGGAATTCCACTTCACACCTACTAGGATGGCTATATTAAGAAACAGACAATAATAAGTGTTGCTGTGGGTATAGAGAAACAAACCCTAATTGCTGGTGGGATTATAAAATGGTACATATCATCACTTCAAAAAATAGTTTGGCAGTTCCTCAAAAGGTTAAACGTATGATCCAGCCAATTCGGTTCCTAGTTATATACCCAAGAGAAATAAAACTACAGTTCACACAAAAACTTGTACATGAATGTTCACAGCAGCAGTATTCATAAAAGCCCCAAAGTGGAAACAATCCAAATGTCCAGCCGATGAATGGACAAACTGTGGTATATCCATGCAATGGAATGTTATCTGGCCATAAAAGGGAATGAAGCACTGATAAATGCTGCAACATGGAAGAACTGTGAAAATACTATGCTAAGCCATAGAAGCCAGACCAAAAAAAAGCGCTACACGTTGTATGATTTCATTTTATGAAATGTCCAGAACAGACAAATCCAAAGAGACAGAAAGTAGATTAGTAGTTACCCAAAGGGAGGGGGAGGGAGGAACTGGGACTGAACGCTAATAGGTACAACAGGGTTTCTTTACTGGCAATGTTCTGGAATTAGACAGTGGTGAGGGATACACAACACGGTGACTATGTTAAACACCACTGAACTGTACACTTTAAACTGGTGAATTTTATTTTATAAAATGGTGAATTTTATGTTATGAGAATTATAATAAAACAGTTCTTTAAAAGTCTAAAAGATCTTTTAAGATAAACAGAAGTGCTACAGGATAAGGAGACAATGTGTTATAGTTTAATTGTTGGCATATTCCTTCCTCCCCACCCCCCCTTCTTCTTTTTTTTTTTTTTTTTTGGTGGTACATAAAATGAGTGTATCTTAAAACCTAAGGCATCTGATTAGATTTGATGAAATATGCTATCTGCTAGTAGTTTCTAGAGTAATACCTGTCACATAAGAAAGGCTTAATACATGCTTCTTGAGAAAAATGACAACTTCTCACCCTTCCTATCAACAATTATGGTGCATTTTAACTTATGACATTCTTTGAAATTCTTTTAATAATCAGTAGGAATATAGAATTGCTTTTTGTTTTATACCTTTTTTACTATACCATTCATTAAAATATAGCCTTGAGGAATGTAAGGTACTATATAAAGGCATAAAAGGTTTTTCTACTTGAACCAAGTTTTAGAGTACAAGGATAAATTTCTTTTTTTCAAGTAGTAAGTATCAAATCTCTATTTCTTAAGACTTTTCAAACAAAGATGTTAATAACACTTTTAACTAAAAATGCGTAAAATATGTAAAAGTAACAATCATTTACAGTTCTAGCATTAAATTAACCACTTCGAATACATTTGATGTATTTGACTTCGTGTTTGTTTTCAGAAGGGAAAACACATCTATTATGTTTGTAAAAATGACATGTTCATTATAAAAATTTAATCAGTGCAGCAAAGCACAAAAGAAATTTTAATGAACTTGACCATCCAGCTTACATTCAAACAGAAAAGTAGGTATACATAATATTATAAAATTGGGATGATGTCATGAATGTCTTTTAATTTAAAAGTTTCATTTTATTTTTACTGGAATGCAATATAAGAAAAGGCTAGGAAAAGAAATGCTGAACTTCCAATAAAATTTTTTTCCTGAAGAGTTAATATTTTTTGAAAGAGTAACCTATGTTGCGAGAGCATGAAAAAATGTATAGTTTTACCCATCAAGTTTGAGTGTATCAATTTTAGAATTATCTATTGAACTCTGAAAACTCAACAGTTAAAAAAAGAGTAATTCAATTAGAGAACAGGTTAAAGACACGAAGAGATATTTCACCAGACGATACAGATGGCAAATAAGCACGTGAAAAGATGAAGAACATAATTTGACAACAGGGAAATGCAAATTAAAACCATGGTGAGATATTACTGCATACCTATCACAATGGTTAAAATAAAAAATTGTGGGCTTCCCTGGTGGCGCAGTGGTTGAGAGAGTCCGCCTGCCGATGCAGGGGACGCGAGTTCGTGCCCCGGTCTGGGAAGGTCCCACATGCTGCAGAGCAGCTCGGCCTGTAAGCCATGGCTGCTGAGCCTGCGCGTCCGGAGCCTGTGCTCCGCAATGGGAGAGGCCACAGCAGTGAGAGGCCCGCATACCGCAAAATAAATAAATAAATAAATAAATAATTGTGACAACACCTAAAGATGTGGAGAAACTGGATCACTCATATATTGCTGGTGGGAATGCAAAATGGTACAGTCACTCTGAAAAATATTTTGGCAGGTTCTTAAAAACCTAAACATGCAACTACCACACAACCTAGCAACGGTACTCCTAAGGTATTTATCCCAGAAAAATGAAGACTTAAGTTCACACAAAAACCTATAAACAAATGTTCATAGCAGCCTAGTCCCTTTGGGCTGCTATAACAGAAATATCATAAATTGGGTGGCTTATAAACAATAGAAATTTATCTCTCACGGTTCTGGAGACTGGGAGATCCAAGATCAAGGTGCCTGCAGATTCACTGTCCGGTGATAGTCCATTTCCTGGTTCACAGACAGCAGTCTTCTCACTGTGTCCGAACATGACTGAAGGGGTAAAGGAGCTCTCTGGGGCCTCTTTTTAAGGGCACTAATCCCATTCATGATGCCTCCACCCTCATACCTAATCACCACCCGAAGTCCACATTCTAATACTATCACACTAGAGATTTGATTTCAACATATGAATCTAGGGGGATACAAACATTCAGCCAATAGTTGCAGCTTCACAGCCCTCAAATGTAAACCAACCCAAATGTTCCTCAGTGACTGGTTCAGAAACAAAACAAAAATGATATAGTACATCCATACCATGGAATATTCTTAGCAATAAAAAAGGAATGAATATACACATAACAACTTGGAAAGATCTCAGGGGAATTATGCTGAGTAAAAAAATCCAATCCAAACAGTCCATATACTATCTGACTTATCCAGCACTCTTCGTGATTTCATTATATAATATTCTTCATAATTTCATGACAGAATTACAGTAATAGGAAACAGATTAGTGCTTGCCATGCATTAGGGAAGGGGCAGAGATAGGGCAAGGCTGGGAATGAGGTGGGTATGGTTATAAAAAGGCAGCCCAAGGGATCCTTGCAGTGATGGAACTGTCCATGTCTTGACTATGGTGGGGTATACATGGACCTACACATGTGGTATAACTACACAGAACTAAAAACATACACACTACTGAGTACATGTAAATCTGTGTGAAATCAGTGGATTGTACTGTCAGTTCCATGGATGTGATACTGTTCTACTGTTTTGTAAGATGTTGCCCCTGAGGCAAACTGGGTGAAGGGTACATGGATCTCCCTGTATTATTTATTAAAACTGCATGTGAATCTATAATTATCTCAAAATAAAAAGTTAAATTTTAAAAAGGAGGTAGCTAGAAAAATTCCTTAAAGTGATAATCGGGGAAAAGTACAGAATGTGAACGAATACTAAGTGGGCAGAATAACCTTGTGCATACACAGTTGTACTACTTAAGTATATATCTTCAAGGTAAATTTCTAGAGGACTTCCCTGGTGGTGCAGTGGTTAAGAATCCGCCTGCCAATGCAGGGGACACAGGTTCGATCCCTGGTCGGGGAAGATCTCACATGCCTCGGAGCAACTAAGCCCATGAGCCCTAACTACTGAGCCCGCGCACCACAACTACTGAAGCCCGTGTGCCCAGAGCCCATGCTCCACAGCAAGAGAAGCCACTGTAATGAGAAGCCCAAGCACCGCAACGAAGAGTAGGCCCCGCTCAATGCAACTAGAGAAAGCCCACAACAGCAACGAAGACCCAACGCAGCCAAAAAAAAGTGGTGAGAGTGGGCATCCTTGCCTTGTTCCTGATCTTAGAGGAAATGCTTTCAGCTTTTCACCCTGAGTATGATGTTAGCTGCACGTGTGTCATATATGGCCTTCATTATGTTGAGGTATGTTACCACTATGCCTGCTTTCTGGAGAGTTTTTGTTAGAAATGGATATCGAATTTTATAAAAAAAATTCTTCTGTATCTATTATCATATGGTTTTTATTCTTCATTTTGTTAACGTGGTGTATCATACTGATTGATTTGTGGATACTGAAAAATCCTTGCATCCCTGGGATAAATCCCACTTAATCATGGTGTATGATCCTTTTAATGGATTGTTGGATTTGGTTTGCTAGTATTTTGTTGAGGATGTTTGCAACTATGTTCAACAGGGATATGGACCTGTAATTTTCTTTTTTTGTGATATCTTTGGTTTTGGCAGCAGGATGATGCTGGCCTCATAGAGTAAGTTCAAAAGTGTTCCTTCCTCTGCAGTTTTCTGGAATGGTTTCAGAAGGATACGTGTTAACTCTTCTCTAAATGTTTGGTACAACTCACCTGTGAATCCATCTGGTCCTGGACTTTTGTTTGTTGGGAGTTTTTAAATTACTGAGTCAATTTCATTACTGGTAATTCATCTATTTCCTATTTCTTCCTGGTTCAGTCTTGGCAGACGGTGCATTTAGGAATTTGTCCACTTTTTCTTGGTCATCCCTTCTACTGGCACACAGTTGTTCACAGTAATCTATCATGATCCTTTGTATTTCTGTGACGTCAGTTGTAACTTCTTTTTCAGTTCTGATTTTTACTGATTTGGGCCTCTTCCTTATTTTCTTGATGAGTCTGGCTGAAGGTTTATCAGTGTTGTTTACCTTTTTGAAGAACCAGCTTGAATTCTTAAAGCCAGTACTTTATATATATATATGTATACTTTATTTTTTAGGGTAGTTAGGTTCACAAAGAAACTGAGCATGAAGGTACAGAGAGTATTCATATACCTCTTACTCCCACACATGCATAGTCTCCCCTGTTATTAACACCCCATTTGTTACAATGGATGAACCTACATGAACACAAAATTATCACCCAGAGTCCCTATTAGGGTTCACTCTTAACGTTGTATATTCTGTGAGCTGTACAAATGTACAATGACATGTGTCCCCCATTTTAGTATCATACAGAGCCATTTCATGGCCCTAAAAATTCTGTATGTTCCACCCATTCATCCCTCCCTCCTCCTCCATACCTTTGTTTATTCTAAACAAATTTTATTATTTTTGGCCATGACAGGCGGCATGCAGGATCTTAGCTCCCCAACCAAGGATTGAACCTGTGCCCCCTGCAGTGGAAGCGCGGAGTCTAAACCAATGGACTGCCAGGGAAGTCCCACATTTGTTTTTATAGTATAAAAGTATTCATTATTAATCTTGTCTTATTGATATTAAAATGCATATAATTAGAAATTAGATTAAAATCCTACATAAATGTATTTTTATATGAAAAGTCATCACAAAGGAATCCACTCATAGTATGTATTAGTTTTTTTAAATATACATATTCTAAATAATGACAATCAGTTTACTCTTTCCCATTTATATTAGTGCCACTAAGACACTCTAATATGCTATTTTTATTTTCCACATCATCAAAAAAAAGATTTATCTGTAGTCAATATACACTATTTACTAAGCTCGTAAAACAGATTAAGGTCCTTTGAGAACATTTCAACAACCATCTTAAAGGAAGCAGAATTCATCTTATCACAATTTTCCCATTGCCTGAGACTTCTGGTTAATTGAATTTTTACTTTATACTACCTGTAACTTGTTCCTCATATTCTATGACAGTTATTCATCATATACTTATTCCATCAACAAATATTTAACGGTTGTCTGTTATGTGTCAGACTCTAATAATATGCTGGCGAAAATATGGATAAGATACCCTACCCTCATGAAGCTTCTATTTTAGTGGGGAGTTATAGACAAGACTCATAATATAATGTATGGCAATATGGTAAGGTGCCTGGGATGGGGTGGGCATTGACATGGGTGGTTAATTAAGGTGTGGCGGCCAATGAAAACTACTTTAGGGCTGCCCTGGTGGCGCGGTGGTTGAGAGTCCACCTGCCGATGCAGGGGACACGGGTTCGTGCCCCAGTCTGGGAAGATCCCACATGCCGTGGAGCGGCTGGGCCCGTGAGCCATGCCCGCTGAGCCTGCGCGTCCGGAGCCTGTGCTCCGCAACGGGAGAGGCCACAACAGTGAGACGCCTGTGTACCACAAAAACAAAAACAAAAACAAAAAAAACCCAGCTACTTTAAAGAGCTGATATTTGTACAGAGACCTGATAAAGAAGTTACCATGCAAAGACCTTAAGAAAGTAGTTTCAGGGCAGTGGGAAAAGCAAGTGTAAAGATAGCTGAGGCAGAAACCAGCTTGGAAGAACAGTTTGGAGGTCAGTTTGCTGTGGTGTAGAGAACAAACAAAAGAATAGTATGATATGAGGCAGAAGCTGGTAAGGACAAGATTATGAAGGAAGCCATCCAAGATAAGCAGTTTGGATTTTATTCTGATTGTCACTGAGCGCGACTGGAGAATTTTAAGGGGGGCGTATAGTAGATTCTGATTTATGTTTTCAAAGATCACTGTTCACCACATGGAGAATGACTTGTGAGGAGGCAGGAAGGAGAGACGAAAGCAGTCCATCCAAGAGGCTTGACCCAGGTGGCCCAGACTAGAGTTGTAGTAATGGAGATGATGAATCAATGTATACAGCACGTGTTGTATGGGAAGCTGACAGGACTTGCTAATGAACTGACTTGCAGTTATAAGGCGAAAGAGCAGTGTCTAAGATAATGTCTACAGTGGTCATTTATTGCAATGGAGAAGACAAGAGAAGAAAGGAGGCATAGAGGAATACAGGTTCCTCTGAGGTAAGGAACTGTCTGTCTTCCCCTAGCCCTCACACACACCAGCAGGTGTGGAACTGGGAAGAAGGAGAGGTAAAATATGTGAGCATGAGATCATATCAGCGCCAGGTGTCCAATCCAAAGTGCTAGAGTAACAGATCTAGCCTATACTGGGGGAGAGGGGTGGACGGGAAGAAAAGATTTTGAACCAGCTATTTTACTGAAGTTTAAAAATTAATAGACTGGGGCTTCCCTGGTGGCACGGTGGTTGACAGTCCGCCTGCTGATGCAGGGGACACGGGCTCGTGCCCTGGTCCGGGAATATCCCACATGCCGTGGAGTGGCTGGGCCCGTGAGCCATGGCCACTGAGCCTGCATGTCCGGAGCCTGTGCTCCGCAACGGGAGAGGCCACAACAGTGAGAGGCCCACGTACCAAAAAACAAAAGAATAGACTGTGTCTTAGAAACTGAAATGTGATCATATAATTGAAAGTGGCCTGAAAACTTATGAAATTGGATCAATATGTTGTTCAGGAAGATGCAACCCACTGGAAAGAGGGGTGGTTAGAACACAGCTGAAAGCAGTAACAGGGAAAGAAAACTCTTTTATGTTTATTCCCCAAGTTTTTCAGAATACTCAGAAAATGAAGTACCAAAAGTGACTCAAGAATGAGGAAATCATCAGTTGGATCAAAAGCTGCTGAGAAGTTTAAAAGAATGAAGACAGAGGACCAATGTCAGCACTACTGCAGTGGTTGATCACCTTGATAAAAGTCATTTTAATAAGTGGTAGAGACACAAAAGCCAAACCGGAGTGGGTAAAAAAGAATACAGGAAATGAGGAAATAAAGGTAACAATTACAGAATATCTATCGAGAAGGTTAGCTACAAACACATGAGAAAAAAACAAGAGCAGACTATTTTTAATCATAATGGCAGCTTAATTCCTAGCATGCTTCACAGAAATGTCACTATTATTCTTTAGCAATCCTCTGCAACCAAAATATGTATAGTTCAGGAAAAAGCAATTTTTAAATAGATTTTTTTTTTCTTACCTTCACTGATTAAATTTAATGTGTCTCGTTTTCCATCTCCTTGTGACTGACCTGGATCCAGTGAAGTCTGAGAAAGGCTAACTTCAGCTGATAACTGGTCAAGACTTTGACAACTTTTTCTGTAAAACAAGGGTGAGATACTACTTTACCTTCTTCTCACAATAAAGAATTTCTAGAGATAGTCTTTAATGGTTTTCTCCAACTTATTGAGTTTCTGGTTAATTTCTCCCCAATTTCTCCCCTAAACTGTCTTTATCATGGCAGCAATAGAATTTCCATTATCCTTTTCCCTCCACCCTCTCTGGAGGTCTGTTTAATCCACTAAAAAAAGGAAAAGAGAAATAACTTGTCAAACAAATTTAATTCCTTACACCAATTTTTGATGATCAAGTTAGCTAAGAAATAGGGACTTCTGGTCATTATTAATTGTCAAAGGTGCAGAAAATCTTACATCTCTCCTAATACAGAAACAAAACTGACATAACTTAGTGATGATTGTGTATCTCCTAAGCACAGTGCCTTGATACCGTTACAGATGGTTATTACATAAAAATAATAACAAATTACTGTTATCAATTCCTGTAACTGAGAAGTTTAAAAAATGTTGGGTAGTAAAATACCTGCTTGTGTTAATACACCATCAAGATAATTAACCTCCTTCCATCATCTATTTATAACTGTGAGCTCATTTTCTAGTAAACAAATTCACTAGAAATAAATTATAATAGATGAAAAAATTCAGCTATAAATGGAAAGTTAATAAATATTTATGTTTAAATGTTAATGAATGTTTATGTGCAAATGTTTAAACCTTCCTCATATTTGTTTTGTCAACATAAAACCAACTCAAGAGATATATGCAGCTTTCATGTTACTGACATTTCAAGTACGTGAACAAAATTCATTTTTATTTCTAAATATAAATGATCCAGGAAAGGGAATATGTTTTTCAGGTTCAATATTTATTTCCCAAGGTAACCAAACCCTATCTAATTTCCTAGAAATGTTATATAGTCTATGATAATGTTATAGAAAACATATATCTATTACATAGCTACTCTCTATTCATACACATAAGAGTAGACTTACAAATTTATCAGGTGTATGTATATTAAGGGGGATATATACAGCAGGCATCTATTTGTTTTCTCCTCTAAGAAATGAGGTGAAGGATGAGGTGATGGAATAGCCTTCCCAGCCTACAATGCGAGCAGCATTCTCACGTTATAACATGATTTTTTAAATGGTGAGAGTATAAAAGTTCTTAATTATAATTTTAAGTAGCAGGAAAGTCTACTGTAGGAAACTTCTGATAATTATAATAGATGACACATATATAAGCTATACAACATGTAACAAAAAAATGATACCCGATATTTACATAGCACTTACCAAATGCTAGGCACTGTTCTACATATATTATATACA
This sequence comes from Tursiops truncatus, assembly GCF_011762595.2. Taxonomy (NCBI): domain Eukaryota; kingdom Metazoa; phylum Chordata; class Mammalia; order Artiodactyla; family Delphinidae; genus Tursiops; species Tursiops truncatus. The sequence goes on along the minus strand of NC_047042.1, from coordinate 30,139,051 downwards.
TTAACTTATTTAATCCTCACGACTACCAGAAGAGGTTGGAATTATTATTATCCCCACTTTACAGCAGAAGAAACTGGGGCACAAGAGATGAGATTTGAACTTGGTAGCCTAGCTCTAATTCTATCCCCTTAACTACTATGCTATCTCCTCTCTAGTGTAAGAAGAAAAGATGTCTTCCTATTTTATTAGAAACCCTTCTTAAAGAATAGCCTTGTTTGCTGAGATAGACCATGTAAATTATACTGTATTTAATCAAATCACTGAAAATTTCACTTGATTTCCAGTAAAATCTTATTTCTTTAGCTATAGCAGAAATCAGGAACAGAGGAACTGAATAAAGGAAGTTATTTATAAATAAGTTTCTTTTCCAAATTATTTTTCTGTGCCTAATAGGCAGAGGACTTGCTTTTAAAAATGAAGGGCTTAGGATGAGTTTCTGACACTGATATTTCACTATAGGAAACTTAATATTATTAAATTTAAAAAATTATGCGTAGAAGTATTTACAAACAACAAAATACCCAGAAGCAAAAAAGACTCTGGCGAGTGACTGAGAACTTGACAGCACACATTTACAGACTCTCAAGGGAGGAAAGCATGTGAAAGCATCCTATGGTAATGGCAACACAAAATGAGCTTTCTGTGTGACCTACTGAAGTACCTTTTAGAATACCACACTTCTAAGCCCAAAGTGATTTAGGGACCTTTCTACCCTTCAGTGAATAAACTCTGAGTTTATTGGCTTTATTTACTTAACCAAATGTCAATGAATATAAAAATAAAATTTGGTAGACAATGATGTTCTGAAGCAAAAATAAAAATTCCAAGCCAAAACTAAACACATTATTCATAAGATATTAAGAATAGTACCATACAATATCTTCCTTGCATGAAACTATTTCCCACCACCTGGTAGGAATCTAGTTCAGCTGCTTTCAGTAATGACAAAGAATGGCTTTGGTTTCCTCATTTTTTACCATATTTCCAATGCGACCGGCAGCTCCATCTCATAAACGTTTTGTCATGGAGCAAACTATCTGTCTATGGGAGTTCTGTCTTTAAAAGGTCATCACTAAGTCCTATCTTAGAATTCTAGACTCACTTTGAACACATTGAAAGATTTAATTGTAACCCACCAGATACGTCAAACCAGTTAACGGTCTGTTCCTATTTCTCAGGGTATAATTTCTTTTTTTTTTTAATGTGTTGCTGGGGGTTGATACATTTTTAAAAAATTTTATTTTATTTATTTTTTTATACAGCAGGTTCTTATTAGTTACCTATTTTATACATATTAGTGTATACATGTCAATCCCAATCTCCCAGTTCATCCCACCACCACCACCAGCCCCCTTACCCGCCTTGGTGTCCATACGTTTGTTCTCTACATCTACGTCTCTGTTTCTCACAGAGTATAATTTTTTTAAACGGCAGGAGTTTAATCAAAATAAGAACCCAAGATAGTAAGAGTCATGCATTATGACTATATAAAAGTTTGCAGTTTAATCTATGCCATGACATTGTTAAATATAATTTAAATTAAACTTGTAGGAATTGTCATGAGCACTTGGGATATAATAAAATCCACTGCATTCAATATCTTACTATATAAGCATTTTAAAACCACTCAAACTCAGGACTTCCCTGGCGGTCCAGCAGTTAAGACTCTGCACTTCCACTGCAGGGGGCATGGGTTTGATCCCTGGTCGGGGAGCTAAGGTCCCACAAGCCACGTGTTGTAGCCAAAACAATAAAATCATTCAAGTTTAGACTTATATACATAGAACTGGGTACCAAATAAAGGCAAATTAAAAGGAAACTGAGCAACAGGGCTGAATTCAATTATAAGTAAAATTTTCTACAATTTTATACTTTATATCAATGCAGATGCAATGATATGGAAAATCTACATTACTTATTCGCCCAGTAGACATACTGAGGTCAATGATAATTCACATTATCTGGTAGTCATTGGGCAACAGAGAGATAGAAGAAGAAACTATCCACATGTACAAAATAAAAACAAATAATGTGCACTATATACACAGAGGCACATGACTGTGTGTGGAAACAGAAATACGCCATTCTTTTTATTCTTGGTTTGATTTTCATAGAAGTATGTTAAAGGAACAAACTAAGCATTTGTTAGAGCAGAACATCTATAAAGTCTCAATTTGCTACAAAATGGAAGGATGCAAGGGAGCTTGAAAGGATACATGTGAGTCAGGTCAATGCAAAACTTATTTAAAGAGATTTCTACAGCCTCAGTGCTTTCGGGGGTCCTATTCTAAAAAGACTGGAAAGACACACAAGGGAAGGAGAACCTCTAATACATCTGAAGTGATTATATCTGATGCATCGGAGTCATTAAGAAAAGTAGGCCTAAATGATAGATCATAAAGGGCACATAAAGGCTCATAATTCTTAATAATTTTGTGAATAATAGCCAAACTGGAAGACAATGATAAATTTAGAAGACTAAAAGAAGCTTAAGTAGGGCTTCCCTGGTGGCGCAGTGGTTGAGAGTCCGCCTGCCGATGCAGAGGACACGGGTTCGTGCCCCGGTCCGGGAAGATCCCACATGCCACAGAGCGGCTGGGCCCATGAGCCATGGCCGCTGAGCCTGCGCGTCCGGAGCCTGTGCTCCGCAACGGGAGAGGCCACAACAGTGAGAGGCCCGCGTACCGCAAAAAAGTGACAATGAATCTCATCTTTTGGGATGGGAATGATGCGTTAGGCAATAATCTAACAAGGCTATGTAACGGATAATCTAACAAGATTATATAACAAATATCTAACAAGCTCATGTGACCTAGACTTTACATAAAAAGATACATATTAAAACAGAACTTACTGGAGACAAAAAAGAATCAATTGCTCTATGTGTGTCTGGGAGTGTGCTTTACATATTTATTTATTGTTGAGCTTCTACAGTGAGCCTATAATGCTACAATATCAAACATGATACTCCTATGTTTGAAATAAAGGAAAAGATATAGTAAAATCCATCATAACTAATCTTGCCAGGTCTAAATAATAAAGAAATAAACTGGAAATGATATTTTTAAAGTTTTATAAACAGTATATTAAATGGAAATAAATTTAAGATCTATTGTGAAAGGGATCCTTCCACGACCAGGTGACCATAGCCAAGTTATCTGGCTCATTTTAAGAAATGTCAACAAATCCATGAAATTCATTAAATCAAACAGTGCGCTCTCTTTCTTCTCAAAGCCAACTGGGCGAATAAATTTCCAGAGCCCCAGAGAAATAACTATAGACATCCCATACTCTTAGCAGAAAATTATGATGACTCATTATAGGGCCAGTTTCTTTCTCCATATTATCAAGAGAGCTAGTACTAAAGAGGCTTTGGCTACCACTTCCATAATGTGCAGGCTCTCAGAAACATGTGTTGGACTTATTTAAGATATTGGTCAAATGAAGAGGAATTAGTTACCAAGTCAGTTCGAGAGCTCTGGCTTATATTATGAATTTGAAGAGAGCAAAAACTGGATCCCGATGAAAAGCTATGATTTGTTTCAAACATGATTTATACAACACTACTCTGTTCTGAAAATCCGAAGTCTCCATTTTTACATGAAAAAGTTGGTATTATGTATTTTGAACAACTGGGGATTTGCTGGTCATTTTAATTTTATATAGGGTTTTACAAGCTCTCTAAGAAAGTAGAGCTTGGGATGTTGGGTGAGTGTATATTCTCCAAACATGAAAGATACAAGGTTATGTGAGAGTATAAACAAAAAAAGATTATATAGGCTATAAATAAATAAAGATTTACCAGGAAATGATTAGGTTTCAGGCAATTTATTACCTCATATGACTTACAATTCTGTTTGAATAGGCATTACCCTCCAACATTACATGTGCAGAAACAGAAGGGAAGACGAGGAAGTGAGACTTCCCTGGTGGCACAGTGGTTAAGAATTGCCTGCCAATGCAGAGGATACGGGTTCGAGCCCTGGAGTCCAGGTTCGAGTCCAGGAAGATCCCACACGCTGTGGAGCAGCTAAGCCCTCAAGCCACAACTACTGAGCCTGTGCTCTAGAGTCCACAAGCCACAACTATGGAGCCCACGTGCCACAACTACTGAAGCCCGCGCACCTAGAGCCTGTGCCCCGCAACAAGAGAAGCCACCGCAATGAGAAGCCTGCACACCGCAACGAAGAGTAGCCCCCGCTTGCCGCAACTAGAGAAAGCCTGGGTGCAGCAATGAAGACCCAACGCAGTCACAAATAAATAAATATATTTTAAAAAAAAGAGAGAGAGAGGAAGTGATGCTTAGTGTTACACAGCAAGGAAGCAGCAGAGATACTTTTAAGTCCTGACTTTAAACTGTAGGTCCAGGGATCTCAGAGCTACCCCCTCGTGCATACTTTTTGTTCAGGGATATCAATTTGGCGATAGGGCCACAGAAAAGCAATACCAACATCTGAGGGCAGGTTAGATTAAAGGATGATGCTGGGAAGGAAAGGGTGCCCCTTCTTAAACTAATGGAGTAACTGAGTCAAGAGGTATAAAATCTAGATCCATTCTAAACAGACAAACAGGCAGTTTCACTGCATTCTTTTCTGAGACTGCAATAACGTTTGTTGCTGCTACAATATTCTGTAAAAAAAAAAAGTCACTATTACTGCATGCAAAGGTAATCTGGAAATAAATCTTCCACTTAGATGTCCTTATTGGTTCTTCAATAGGTAGCTCTATGGGCAGGCAGTGGTACATACATGTCTTTTGGCTAAAATATTTTACCTCCCACTGTCTAAAGTGACCATGTAGGTATTGCAATAAAAAGACATAGTTATTAGTCTTTTAACTTGTCAGGATATAATATTATAATATTTTTGCAGTTAAAAAGCTGGAGTATCTTATGTTATACATAGATAAGTCTACCAAGTATTGCTATAAATTCAGTTTTTCAACTATAAATCAGAAATACAAATAAACTAATATTCTTCCATTCATTCAATGTCACAGAAAGATAAAATTATATACTAGGATAATAAGATATATTCCAGTTATTTATGACTTTCTTAAGGATGTAAGGGGAATCCAGTTCCAATCCATGAAAGGTCCAGTCAACACCTTGAATCATACTAAGTGCGGTGCAGGAGATGCTGAAGAGAGTTCTACAGATTCATTCTGTAAATAACTGGCTTATGTTTCCCTGCGTATCTCTAACAATCAGTGCAAGAAACATTAAAGCCTGTAGCAATTTTTTTTAAACAACGAAAGGTAAAATTTGAGTTCTACCTCCGATAAATGAAAAAAATCACACGGTAAAGCAGGCAGAAATTATGTCTATGCTAAAACATTCCTTGTAGAAACAGTCTGGCTACTAATTACCTAGTGAAAGGCACCCTATGAAGCAGGGAAAGAAGTGTGTTGCTCTACCAGTGAAATTTAAAGCAAGGGCTCTAAAAGAAAAGTGGAGAGAAAAACAGAGAAAAAGAGGGAGAAGAGAAGAGAGGGAAGGAGAGGAAGGAGGGACAAAAGAAGAAAGGGAGGAAGGGAAGGGAAAGAACAGAAGGAGTTGCAGGGAGAGCAGGGAAAATAATCAGAAAATTAGCTGAAGACATATAGGAAAATAAAGATATTGAAAAAAAATTACCATGATGGGAAATGGCTAAAAGCCAAAAGAAGGTAATACAATTCACACGTTCCAAAATGAAGACTACCTAAAGAAAGAGATCCTAAAATTTTGCTGCTCTCTCAACACTGGGAAACAATGAAGAAACGAAATAGTCCTGAACACTGGGACAAAGGAACGGGAGAAGGATCTTGTGGCCTATAGGTGGAGTGATTATATCTTCAATATCCCCCCAACATTAGATTTACTGAAAATGAACAAAAGTCTTCCAGACCCATCAAGAACAAGTAAATTTCTTTCTACGCTTTCATGAGATGGAATTTTATGTTTTATAACAAGCATGAAAATTAGTCCTAACACAAACACCAAAGCTACAATTAAAAAATAGATGGCTCGGGCTTCCTTGGTGGCGCAGTGGTTGACAGTCCGCCTGCCAATGCAGGGGACGCGGGTTCGTGCCCCGGTCCAGGAAGATCCCACATGCTGCGTAGCGGCTGGGCCCATGAGCCATGGCTGCTGAGCCTGCGCGTCCGGAGCCTGTGCTCCACAACGGGAGAGGCCACAACAGTGAGAGGCTCGCGTGACGCAAAAAAAAAAAAAAAAAAAAAAATAGATGGCTCATAAAATACAGGCTCACAGATTTCACTGAAGGACTGCCTGAAGATTAACTAGAGGAGAAGTAGGTAGCTGGTGGATTTCTCAAATTTTTTTTACTTCTCCAGGGTGCCTTGGCTTCATAACATTACCACATTCACTGCCTTAATCTAACCTTACTAAGCCACAATAGTCTTAAATCCTACTTTTGCTCTAAGCTAATAACGAATTCAGAAAGAAGCATGAGAAACCAAAGTGGATAGCCATGTGTTTGGTACAACTAAGTTCGTAATTAGTTGGAAAAAAAAAGTATCACACTTACTCATACCACTGTTTATTGTGTTTTCGGTAAAGCAACGTATCCAAGGCAACAGCATTGACATCCAGAGCTCCTGGGGAAGGCCACTGGTTGGTGAGGTGGGCAGTTAACTCTTGTCTTGATCTTAAATCATTATTCTTTAGCACAGTCCTGTGAATATTAAGATGGTGAGTGCTTTTGTCTTCACTGTTCTGCATTGGCACAGGAACCTGATAATGGTATCAACTTAGGCCCCCAAGTTCACCTTTTTAAAATGATATGTTAACAGAATGTGACCAGAACTACAGGAAGGCTAGTTGGGGCTATGACTGTTTCGTCTCCTGCAATATGTGTTTTTCATTCTTTCTCTACTGCTACAATAAATCACTACCTGTGAAATTCAGACTTCCTATCTTTTCCCCAGAGATATTACTAAAGGACTAAGGGACTCAAGATGCATTTTACATCTTAACTAAAAAACAATGGTGATACCTTAGAGTTACAGGTGATCAGATGCCAGTTAAAATACAAAAGAGAGTAAAGAGTCCACGTGTATGATTCTCTAGCTTCAAAATTCACAATCTGTTGAAGTAATTTAACTCAGTAAACAAACAAAAACAATTAAAATGAATAAAAATAAAATACAGAAAAATATAAAATAAAAAATCCATGAGGTTCCTGTAATTGTTTCTGATAAAAGTGACTACTAATAAATCTTCATGAACATAATTATATCAATGACAATTACATTGAACAATATAATCTACTGGAGATATTTCAACCACAGAACGAAGCCATTATAACAACTCATGGTTTACTTCCATTTTTGTAGAGCTGTTACTTGTCAGTAACAAGTTGCAAAAGAGCTAGCTTTCTCCCAAGATTTCAATTTCACAAACCAACTGTCACAAGACTAATTCAACATTTGAACTGCTAGTTCGTTTAAAAGCATAATTCTGTTTGGAAAGCTCTTATTCTACCTCTAAAATGCCTTAAAATACCACCTAGGCAACCTGCATTCTCAAACAGGAGTCCATGACTTTAGCGTTTCAAGGTCCTGACCCACCAGCTCGGAAGTAGGAAGTAAAACGTGCCTGCCACTTTCAGAGACCGTAGTCTTACTGTGGGTGGCAGAGGGTCAGTGGTGCGCTAGCAAGACGCTCCCACACTGGAGAAAATCCGCCGGCACAACACCTCTGGCTATTAACCATGATTCTAATGGAATAATCCCATTTTCTTTAATGTCTCTAGCAAGCCCCATACAAATATTTCTTATTTTACGGAATATCTGTGTGCATTTATAAATATTTGCTCCACTATGTCCATAAAGAAACATTATCTGATGTCAACACTAGCTTCTCTCTTACAATGGAATACTAGAAGTGAAATAGGCAGAAATCAGTGAGAATGTCTCCCATCAAGGTATTCCTTCAGGCTAGGTCCAACGATTTCATTTCACTAGAAAAGGAATGAAAAAATTTTAAAAGGCTTTTAAGGTAATTTAACATCGGTTTTTATGAAAACAGTAAAGAGTGATTAGAACTCTTCTAAGATTGACAGAAAAATAGTATAAAGCAGAAACGGGGATCACTGGCCAGAGAATCTATTATAATAAACTACCATTATTTTGGGTTCTCTTACTAGATTTCTCTCTTTCACATATTCCCTCTTTAGGGTTCCCAGTGAATGTCACTGGAGAACTCAATTCCAATGTCATAACTGGCCTACAGGAAATATTCAGAGCAGAAGGGAAGAAAGGCAAATGTGCATCTGAGGAAACGCCATTGGTAGAACTCAATGATAAGTAAATGAACGATCTTCCACTTCAGAATATATTCTTTCTGGAAAGCGAAAAGTCTTACAGCATATAAAATGGAAAAAGGAACTGAAGTTTCACAAGAGTTTTCTTTTTTTTTTTGTGGTACGTGGGCCTCTCACTGTTGTGGCCTCTCCCGTTGCGGAGCACAGGCTCCGGACGCACAGGCTCAGCGGCCATGGCTCACGGGCCCAGCCGCTCCGCGGCATGTGGGATCTTCCCGGACCGGGGCACGAACCCATGTCCCCTGCATCAGCAGGCGGACTCCCAACCACTGCGCCACCAGGGAAGCCCTCACAAGAGTTTTTACACACTATTTGTCTGTGGAGAATTTTTGCCCTATGACGAATTAAAGTACTGCCTTTTTCTATGGGAAGCTGCCTGGTCCTCTGAAACAGGAGATAAGAAATCTCAGCGTATTGAATAGGCCTAGTTTTCATCCGTGCCACATCTGTGTTCCACCGTTTGTGAGGAATGTGGACACAGTAAATCCTGGCACTTGCCTTGCTACTATGAAAAGGAAAGCCTGGAGGATGCTGTGTAAGGCAGGCCTTTTCTCTCACCACTCCAGTACACTAGGGGGCAGGCAAGTGAATTAAGTTAGGTTGAAAACCCCATCCCTGAATTTTGAATCTTGACCTGAGTCCATTTAGAGTGATAAATAGACGAAGCAGTTTATTTGTTCTAGCAGTGAGGTCCTGACCAAAATGTACCAGCAAAGAGATATTCCTGATGTTCCTACTTCCCAACCCTCTGAAGTAGCTCAGCCTACCTCTCTCCAGGCCTACTTTCCCAGCATCTTATCCATTCCATGAGTTATTGATATCAGTCTAATGAATTCCATTTGTGTTTTAAGAGTTAGTTGTGACGGCTTGCAATCAAAGAATCCCATTACTTACCTTAGAACAAGCAAAACGTACCAAGTTAACTTCAAGACCTACTCAACGGTAATCCAACTGATGTTAATATACGAAGAATGAGGAAATTTCTCATTTGGCCAAGTTTTAAAATAGGTTCATCTTAAATTACTCAACAATTACTGTTATTTCATAGTGCAAAATCAGGGGCAATTAAAGGTGAAACTATGTGATAATTAGCATTTAACTAATTAAAACTCTAACCAATGCTAACATTACTGAGCTAATCTAAAAACTAAATCATTCCATATGAGACAGATACTACTTGTCGCTTATGTCTATAAGTCAATTTAACATTCTCTCATTAAGGTAATAATTCTACAGAAAAATACACTAAGGGGAAATTGTTTAATTTACTAAGAAAGTAGAAATCATATATGTATTCCAGCTAATTTTAAGAACTTTCCTGTAATATCTACCTCTAAACTGGGAGACAGTCAGCTATTTTCTCTTTAGATTCTCAGTAGGAATTATGTAGGAATTTGGCCACGCACACACACACACACACACACACAAATATAATTCAATCTTTTCCTCCCCAGCTTTACTGAGGTATAACTGACAACTTAAAATGTATACATTTAAAGTGTACAACTTGATGATTTGATATACAATGTGAAATAATAACCACACTCAAGCTAATTGACACATCCAACACCTCACAGTTAACCTCTTTTTTGTGTGATGAGAACACTTATCTACCCTCTCAGAAAATTTCAAGTATACAATATTGTTAACTATTGTCACATTGTTATACATTAGATCTCCAGAATTTATTCATCTTGCATAACTGAAACTTTGTACTGCTGAACCATATCTCCCCAACTTCCCCTCTCTCCAGGCCCTGGTAACAATCATTCTATTCTGTTTCTCTGAATTTGACTATTTCAGAGTCCACATGTAAGTGGGATGGTGCAGTATTTGTCTTTCTGCATCTAGTCTATTTCACTTAGCGTAATGTCATCCATGTTGTCATGAATGACCGGATTTCCTTCATTTTTAAGGCTGAATTATCATCCATTGTGCCTCTATGTGTGTATACAGACACAGGGTCTTTATATATATATTACATATTCTTCATCCATTCATCCATGGACACATGTACGCTTAAGTCACCTCTACCTCTTGGCTACTGTTAATAATGCTGAAATTAACATAACAATGCAGACATCTCTTCAAGATTCTGAAATAGAGTAGGACCCTGAGGGGTCCTCCTGGGTACAAAAGGCTTTCCGTGTCCCCAGTTTCTTGTTGGTAGAAAAAGGCTTTGTCTCCTAGGCCTTCCCTGAGTTCCAAAGAAGAGATTCAAGCAGTTGTTAATTAGGGAAGTGAGGGAATGCAGAAACAAAGGAAAAGCAGTTGAGAAACAAGAGCTCAGTGATGAAACAGTGTCTGAATTCCTCCTCAAGGCATATACAAAACAATCTGACACAGATCTTTGAGCTGTTCTGTAGGAACTAAGACCCCGCCCCCCCCACCCAGGTGGAGGATGGTGACTACAGGCTGGGCACAAGCACGGGGCCCCAGACTGGTTGGAACAAGAAGCCTGATGATTAAGATTCCTGAAACACCACCCTGTTACCTCACCACTAACCAATCAGAAAAAAGTCAAGTCCCCCCGCAACCCTCATCCCAAATGTTGCCTTTAAAAAACGTTATGCCCTGGCCAGCTGGTAAGATGGATCTGAGACAAACCTTTGTCTCCCCATCTTTTCAGCACCCTTTTCGATCAATAAACCTTTCTCTGCTCCAAACTCCAACTTTTCAGTTTGTTTGGCCTCACTGTGCGTGGGGCACATGAACTTGGGTTTGACAACAATCCTAACTTCCCTTCCTCTGGATAAATACTCAGAAGTGGGATTGATGGATCATACGATAGTTCTATTAATTTTCTGAGGAAGCTCCATACTGTTTTCCAAAGAGGCTGCACCAATTTACATTCTCACAACACTGACCAAGGATTCCCTTTTTTCTACATCCTTGCGAACACTTATCATCTATCGTCTTTCTGCTAACAGAAATTCTCACAGGTGTGAGGTAATAGCTCATTGTAATTGTAATTTGCATTTCCCTGATGATTAGCGAAGTTGAGCATCTTTCCATGTACCTGCTGGTCATCTGTATGTCTTCTTTGGAGAAATGTCTATTCAAGTCTTTTGCTCATTTTTTAATTGGTTTGTTTGTTCCTATTGAGTTGTACGAGTTCCTTATATATTTTGGATATTAACTCTGTAAGGGAGCAATGTTTGCCACCCCAAAATACATCTCTTTGGCATAAGAATTAATTTAGAATGATTGTTTTTAAGAAAAAGAAGACTCAGAAGTCTTTATTTTTACCATCCCCTTAGCTACCTAAAGAATTTAGATAATGGGTCTGGTTCCAGGAATAGAGCTATCACCAAAGACACCTTCAAAGAATATGGGCTAGGTGTGGTAAGGGAGAGATCAGAGTCTACTCTGCATCTCACTATCTCTGCATGGTCAAGCAAACATTTGTTTACCAAACATTTACTTTCTCATCTCCATGTAAATTTCATCCCTCCACTCTGAAGTCCCAAACCACTGCTTCCAACATCCTACCCTCTTTTGTCTTTAGCTGAAGATGGTATTTAAGGTGAGGGTTTCAGCCAGAGCACCCTAGCTTCAAAAACTAGATCTTACATTCTTTTGAGCCCTCAATATTACATTCATTATTTTAATGAAAGACAAAAAGATGAAATTTCCACAGTTTGGTCTCTTTCCTTCCTTTCAGAGATTAGGCTCAAGTCTACTGCTACTTACAAGCTCTTTTAAAAGATGTAGAATCCCATATGTATAACTGATTCACTTTGTTATAATGCAGAAACTAACACACCATTGTAAAGCAATTATACCCCAATAAAGATGTTAAACAAAAAAAAGATGTAGAATCCCATTCTCTATATTTTGAGAGCAGTGCTTAGTCAGTTCAAAGCTGTCCATATTATTCTGTTCACTTACTTGATTCTTTATCCTGTGTCTCCAAACTTGAGGGTTATCCTCTCTCCCTCACTTTATTCCTTTCCCACCTACCTCAGATGCTGTGCTGATGCTCATGATGAAGCTTTACTTTCAGCCTCTAGATATATATAAGGCATATAGCCCTTGGCACTTAGCATTTAATATCTGTGACTCCACGTGCTCCTAAGTAATCCCAAAGGTCCATGGCATGAGGCAATTTTCAATTTTGATGAGTCAATACATTGGACGCCGATGGCTACAAGGCAAGTTCTGAGAGTGAGTCTAGCAAATGCCCAACACCCCTGCTGCACACCTCTGTTACTTTCCACTTACTATTTATTTCCTGATGTACTGTAATTCTCAGGATATAGTCCAGTACTATTTGTGACAGGGCACACTGAGAAAATCTTAGGCTACAACCTTCATGAAAATAAAGGACCTAATCTAGCAGGACTACAGGAGTGCAAAATTTTATGCTCATGAGCGTCATATTGAGAATCATAATGAGAATAATGAGAATGAGGTAAAGAGCACTGAAGTTCCAGAAAGGGAAAGCCACCGAACACCAGGTGTTGATACACTCCACCCCTCACTCTCCTAGGAACACACGGTAAGAGAGTTACGGCCTCCAAGCCTCTCTTGACGACCCTGGAAGAGGAAGAGGACCACCACTCAGGCACTATTTGTTTACTGTCGGTGTTGGTGGCTGCCGTCCACTCAGTGTAAACTCTATGAGGGCAGGGACTTTGTTTTATTCACTCCTGAATCACCGGCACCTAGAACAGGGCCTGGCTCTTCATGGCATTCTCAATATTTATTTGTCAAGTGAATGAATAAAGGCCAGAGAAGTTACAAAAGCAATTTAGCACCAAAAGAAATAATGAGAGTTACTTTCTTTTTTTTTTTTTTGGCTGTGCCGCACAGCATGTGGGATCTTAGTTCCCTAACCAGGGATCAAAATTGTGCCCCCTACAGTGGAAGCATGGAGTCTTAACCACTGGACCACCAGGGAGGTCCCTACTCTTCTTAATTTAAAGTTTACCAGAATTGGAAAATGCTCATATAGCTTGTGAATAGCCTAATTTCTTCATAATTTTAATATAAAAATTTCTTTGGGACTTCCCTGGTGGTCCAGTGGTTAAGAATCCACCTTCCAATGCAGGGGATGCGGGTTCAATCCCTGGCTGGGAACTAAGATCCTACATGCCTCAACTATAGAGAAGCCCAAGCGCTGCAACTAGAGAAGCCTGCACGCCGCAAAGAAGACCCAATGCAGCCAAATAAATATTTTTAAAAAATAAATCTTTGTGTTTTGTTTTCTGTTAATTTTAGACACAGCCATGGGATAAAGACTCACTTTGTATCACTTTACAATTATTTCCCTTCAAATAAAACATTTTGAAAGAAGAAGCCTAAAAAGGAGCCACATACCCAAAATTTTTAAATTATTTACCTATGCAGTATTCTTGCCCAAAAAGTTAACCCCAAATCAAAGTCTCTTAAATGCTTTTCAACCTTGTTTACACTTAAAAAAAACTGAAGTATAGCTGATTTACAACAGTATACTAATTTCAAGTATATAGCGTAGTTATTCGATATTTTATGAATTATACTCCACTTAAAATTATTATAAAATGTTGGCTATATTCCCTGTGCTATAAATTACATCCTTGTATCTTATTTATTTTATCCTGGTTGCACTTTAGACCTTAACTTGACAGTATCTTTTGAAAAGAAAGAAACATTAATGAGTAATTTATTTATTTTATTTTTTTTAAAAATTATTTTATTTGTTTATTTTTGACTGTGCTGGGTCTTCGTTGCTGCGCGCGGGCTTTCTCTAGTTGTGGTGAGCCGGGTCTACTCTTTGTTGCGGCGCGCGGGCTTCTCATTGCGGTGGCCTCTCTTGTTGCAGAGCATGGGCTCTAGGTGCGCGGGCTTCAGTAGTTGTGGTGCGTGGGCTCAGTGGTTGTGGCTCGTGGGCTCTAGAGCGCAGGCTCAGTAGTTGTGGCACACGGGCTTAGTTGCTCCGTGGCATGTGGGATCTTCCCGGACCAGGGCTCTATCGCGTGTCCCCTGCATTGGCAGGCGGATTCTTAATTACTGCACTACTGGGAAAGCCCTAATGAGTAATTTAGAACCTCGAAAAACACTCAAATGCCTCCTTTTCTTTCTTTCTTTTTTTGGCTGTGCTGTGTGGCTTGTGGCATCTTAGTTCCCCGGCCAGAGACTGAACCCAGGCCCCCAACGCAGACTCCTAACCACTGGATCACCAGGGAATTCCCTCAAATGCTTCCTTTTCCCTCTCATTTTAAAATATAAGATAAACCCTGGATCCTTAGAGGAATGGATGATTCCAGGACAGGAAATATAGAAGATGAGCCTGGGATATCTTGTACCAGAAAGCAAGAAAATTAGCAAAGACAAATGTGTCATGTCAGAAGGACACAGGAATGAATATAAAGGCATTTCCATTAGTCAAAGATAGGACAATTGGAGCATCAAAAAGAAAAATAAATTTATGGGACAGAAATACCCTGAATATAGGCATTTCTGCTATAGTGCAGAAACAAAACAAAACAGCGTTCTGCAATTACACACTGAAAATAGCTGGCCTTATGGGGAGAACAGGGTTAGGGGCTGACAACTCAAAGTCTATTCAACCTTCCAACTACAACACTAAGAAAAACTGTGACAAACCTAACAAAACTTCAAACCCAATTTAAAATATTTGTTAAATTCCTATTAATTAAAGAAATATTACAATAACTTTACAACGACAACAGCTTTAACAACAACAAAAAAGTAAAAGCCATTTGATGGAAGAGGGTGCAAGGAAGGGTCAAGGCTGCTGAGGCTGAGGTTTACAATGGGGGCAAGGACAACTACAGAACAAGCACCTCCAAGTTCTAGCTCAACTGAGCTAGAGGAAAGCACGGTGAGAGAGTATTATGTACAGTGAGAGAGTGCCATCTGTTGGTGGCCTGCAGTATTTGCCTGTATTAATGTATTCTGCATTCTGCTGGTGTTTTATTTATTTATTTAGGCTGCGCCAGGTCTTAGGTGTGGCGTGCGGGATCTTTAGTTGCACATTGCGGGCTTCTTAATTGTGGCATGTGGACTCTTAGTTGCAGCGTGCATGTAGGATCTAGCTCCCAGACCAGGGATCAAACCCGGGCCTGCTGTGTTGGGAGCTTGGAGTCTTACCCACCAGGTTAAGTCCCTGCTGGTGTTACTTTTTTGAGAAATGTTAACCTCTAGGAAAAAATCAATTATGAATCAAGGCGATTTCTTTGCTATACTAACATCATCCCCTTACTTATGAACCTTGTACGCGCTAATTCACATTACAGAAGAGATTATATGTAACAAGTTCATAATCTCAGAAGAGAGAAAGCAAAGCAAAATCTTCACTTCATTAGGAGCTAAGTAGGACATCAGCATCTTACTTTGAAAATTAATAATACCCTGTAAGAACTGTCATGGTAACCACCAAATAGCCCTAATAAGGAAAAGTTCTTTATAGACGATTCTAGCCTTTAAGCACGGAGGGAATAACAATTAGGAAATCACCATTTTACAAATCCTGATGAACCAACTGCTCCAAGTAATGCTTATCCATGGTCAAGCCATTAGATGAAACGCTGATGAGAACCTCCACAAAGGAGAAATGAGGCTGTAACCACCTAAATCCACTGTCCTATTTTAAGATCAATAAAAGTGGGACAACTTGTCTGCTTCCCGATAGGAAGTACTGAGCACTACCTATAAAATATTCTTGTCATAAAATTAAACTCAAATTTAGCCCAGCACCTCAGAGCAGTGGTTTTCAAGGCTGACTGGACATCAGGAACACCTGGGAAGCTTTTTAAACACTTGTACACTTGCCTGGGTCCCACCTTTGACAAATTAAATGAACATCTCTTGAGGCAAGGCTCAGGCAGGCATCCTCATTTTTCAAAATATACTTTTAAAAGGCTCCCTGAAGGATTCTAAATGTGCAACCAAGATTGAGAACTACTAATCCAGAGTTAAGAGGATATACTTTACAGAACAAACAGTACAAAGCAGTGATTTCTCAAACTTTAATGTGTCAATTAATCCCCTGAGGATCTTATTAAATACAGATGCTGATTCCACAGGTCTGGGGAGGGGCCTGAGAATCTGCTCCCAGATGATGCAAATGTAGCCAGTCCACTTTGAGAAGAGAGGATATAATACAGAGAATACAGCTGTCCAGCACCAATCAAGAAGAGTCACATATGGAATTTAAAATGTTCTAGTGGCCACCTTAAAAAGCAGGTGAAATTAATTTTAATGATGCACTTATTTAACCCAATACATCCCGAACATTAGCATTTCAATAGGTAGTCAATATAAAAAGTTACTGAGGAGACATTTTACATTCTTTATTTCACACTATCCGGTGTGGATTTTCTACTTACAGCATAACTTAGCTCAGACTAGCCACATTTCAAGTGCTCAACAGTCACATGTGGCTAATGGCTACATACTGGGAGGCATAGGCATATAAGAACAAGGTAAATAAACTACAAAGAACTAATCCAGAATGCTGGATGCTATGCAGGAAAAGTCTGCAAATAGACAATGACAGGAAAAGTAAAAGTGGGGAAAACTGTTCTAAATTAAGAGGCTTATGAGACATAACTATACGTAAAGTATGAGTGAATCCTGATTTGAAAAAGATCAACTACAAAAAAGTTTCTTTTAAAACAATTACGGAAACTTGGTATGAAAGCACATTCGATGATAAAAACAATTGTCCCTAATTTTATCAGGTGTGATTATGAAATTATGTGAGAAAGTATCCATAGTTTTTACAGATGTACAATGAAGTACATAGGAATCAAAGGGCATGATTGCTTCAAAATCATTCAGCAAAAAGTGAAAAAGAAAAAAGACAAGTAAAGCAAATGTGACAAATTCTGTTCAATCTGGGTGACGGGCAATCAGGGGTTTATTCTACAATTCTTTCTTTTGTGGATACTTGAAATTTTCTTTTTTTTTTATTTTATAAATTTAGTTATTTTTGGCTGCATTGGGTCTTCAGTGAGAGGGGGCTACTCTTGGTTGTGGTGCATGTGCTTCTCATTGTGGTGGCTTCTCGTGTTGCAGAGCACGGGCTCTTGGCACGTGGGCTCTGTAGTTGTGGCCTACGGGTTCTAGAGCACAGGCTCAGTAATTGTGGTGCAGGAGCACAGGCTCAGTAATTGTGGTGCAGGGGCTTAGCTGCTCCGCCGCATGTGGGATCTTCCCGGACCAGGGCTCGAACCCATGTCCCCTGCATTGGCAGGTGGACTCTTAACCACTGCCCCACCAGGGAAGTCCCTTGAAAATTTCTTAATAAAAAATTAAAAAAATAATAATAGCTTCAGAATTTAAATGCTAATTATAATTTTATAAGTATTAAATGCTAAATAACAGAAATAACTAAACAAAACAATATTTATATGTTAATAGTGATATTGTCCTATTTATAAATTGTAATTTAGGGATGCTTCCCTTTTTCATGTACTCAATGTAAAACACTTGCCAAATAAAATGAGTCACTTCTCCATGAAATCTGTAGGGCAGTTCTAACTGTTGGAGGCCCCTGGCCCAGATATAAGGACATCTGCTCAGATATAAGAGACTCTGCCAGCACTTTTAATCTAACATCAGGACTATAAAGGCAATGGAATGCCATTCATATCAAATAAGTACCCCTTTCCTGTTGTAATATATAATTTCTTACTAATACCAAGAAAATACAATAGAAATGGTTCTACCTATCTGGTACCTGGCCTTTTTCTCTTCTGGATGCATTTTCTTGACTTTTCTGTTCTTATATGGATAATAGAGTATGTAATATATATTAGCATGATTGTAATTTACTATTTTAATAACTGTTACCTGCCAAAAATATATATGACCAGCAACTGTCATGATCTGTCCATTATTAACTGGGCTATGATGACATCACTGCATTCTCCTGTTAGAATCCATACCACTCATCCTAAAATTTGTGAACCAGGATGCCACAGCATCCTTGGCTTCTGGTTTGCAGGCCGACAGATCAAACCATCACTACTCACCATGAACTACACCAAACTGGCTGTTGAACTATGACAATGGCTTAGTTTTAGCAATGCATGATTCTTCACTCTACTATTTAGACTCTTCAGTCCCTTCTCTAGGAAGCCCTGTAAGACATTTTACTAGTCCTATTCTTCAAATCATGAATAGAAAAATTTCATCAACTAAATATAAAAGACTCCCTATTACACATTTTATTGGTATTAATCATGACAAAGAATTTAGCTTTTGCATACTGTTCTGAAGCTGTCTATTCTTGAGGTCTGCAATCAGTGTTTTACAAAGAATCTTTTGTACAGTAGAACAACTATCTGAAGGTCTATCACAGATCCATAATATTATTATAAATATTAATCCAACTACCATTTAGAAACTAGATCTCAAAAGTGATACTCAGGAATAATACAATCAAGTCCAAATTCATGGTCTGGGCATGATAAGGTAAAGCATTTTAAACTCACTATTTATCCGAGTGAATTTATCAAGGAGATCTTAAGGTTTCTGTAAGCCAAAACAGGCTAATAATCTTGACTACCTTCTTTGTCCTACCTGTGTTAAACATGATACCACTTAATACTCATAATAATCCACAAGGTGAATATTATCTCAGTTTTACAAATAAGGAAACAGAGGCTCCAAGATATTAATCAAGATTGAGCTCATATTAGGCAAGGACAGAGCCAGTATCTGAACACAGTCCTGATCTGCAAGAAAGCTTTGGGGTACTCCTCTACCATATCACACTGTGCACTCTACTGCCCAAACTACAAGATGTTCAGATTTTATGAGTATTCAAAGACATTATTAAAGCATACTTTAACAGTAATTCAACAACACAGATAACCGTTGAGAAATATATAAAAAGCTAAGTGACAAATTATTTAAATCACCCAGGAAAAGCTAATCAACATAATGTAGAAGCAAATACTTCATGCTTCATATTCTATTTAATGCTCCTTTTCTGACCTTTTTCTTTATACATTATACATTTTAATCTTCTCAAGGCCACTTTTATCTCCTCTGGATTAACAAAGGGAACTTCAGTGCCCAACTTTGACTGCAGGCCTTCCTAACTGTTGGTAAAAAAAATATCAGGAAGGAAAAAATGTCCACTCTCTCCCTATAGTTTCAAGGTGCCCAGAGATTATCTGCACCTTAAATATGATTCTGATAACGAAGTAAATCGTAAACATTCTGGAAGGCATATATCTTACTCTTCCATTAAGTATTCTTGTAATGTTTTTGTACAAAGGAACCTTGTAAGACACCAATTTACAACCTAGCCAGAGATTGTAGCCATGGTATGTGAAAATAAATCTTTAACCTCTAAACTCAATAGTCTAATTCTCATCAGTGGCCTTAATTTTTTATTTTTTGCTCTATTAACTTAAAGAGATTAAAAATAACTCTAAGGTTTCTTTGCAAAATCAGGAAGATCAACGACACTTCTATCACAAAAGTAAGATAAAACCATAACTCGTAGATTCTTTTTCAAGCTAAAAAGTTTGAGACTGTTTCCTTTAAATTATCAGAAGCAAAATAAATGTGATACAGTCAGATTTAATTCTTCAAATGAAAATATCTCTGTGATGAAATAAAAACCGACTACATAATTATTTATAAGTTAAAAGCATTTAGACAAACTACCAGTATTATTTGCAAAAGAAAAATTATTTTCTTAATCTTTTAATTGTAAAGAAATAACCAGAAATCTCTACTGTTTGCTTCATAATATTCTTCTCTCTGCTTATAGTAGTGAGGGGCTACGGGAGGTATTAATCTGCCCCTCAGTGACTGATACCCCATACGACACACTCTCTTTAAAATATTAGAAAAATGGGACTTCCCTGGCGGCGCAGTGGTTAAGAATCTGCCTGCCAATGCAGGGAGCACGGGTTCGATCCCTGGTCCAGGAAGATCCCACATGCTGCAGACCAACTAAGCCCGTGCGCCACAACTGCTGAGCCTGTGCTCTAGAACCCGGGTCCACAACTACTGAGCCTGCGTGCCTAGAGCCCGTGCTCTGCAACAAGAGAAGCCACTGCGATGAGAAGCCCATGCACCGCAACGAAGGGTAGCCCCCGCTCGCCATAAATAGAGAAAGCCCACATGCAGCCACAAAGACCCAATGCAGCCAAAAAATAAAATAAAATTAAAAATATGTTTAAAAAATTAGAAAAAAAGTAAAAAACAATATGCGAACATAATTCTTTTTATCAAGATACAAATTCCCAGAAAACATTTAATTTTTATGCTCCTTAATAAAACTTTACTTAAAAAAATCATTTTTTATGCTTTTAGTCTCAAAGTATCTCCTTGCAAATTAGTTGTTAATTACAAAAGGAACAACAGTAACTATACAGAAGAGAAAAACACCTTAACCAAATGACTAAAATTAACATCACTAATAAAAGGCCAACAGACTTCATTGACCTCTGCATGTGATATCCTGAGGACACACTGCTTACGCTATATTCCAGCCACAAATGGATAAGCTCATTCTAATCACAAGGAAAAGCAAACAAACTCAAATTGACGGATAGTCTATAAAATTACTAGCCTGCATTCTCAGAAATAACAATCTCATGTGAGACAATCACTGAAAAACTATTCTAAGTTAAGAGTGACTAAAGAGAATGACAGCCAAATGCAAAATGTGATCCTGGATTGGATCCTGTACCAAAAAAGCAAAAGCAATAAGAAACACTACTTGGACAATTGATGAAAGTGAAATATGAGTTACAGGTAAAAGAAGTATTTTACTGATTTAAATTTCTTAAAATGAGAGCCGAAGTGTGGGTATTTAAGATAATGCCATTGTTCTTAGGAAAAACACACTGAAGTACTAAGGGGTAAAGAGATAATGATGTATGCAACCTCTCAGGTAGTTCAAAAAATAATGTTTGTATATACGAGCAGAGGGAGAGAATTATGACATGTGGAAAATGCTGAAAATTGGTGAATCTAAGAAGGGGCATGTGGGAATTATTTTGTACTATCCTTGCAACTTTTCTGAAAGTTTGAAATTATTTCAAAGTAAAAAATTTAAAAGTCATCCTTAAGATTAAGTAAATATTTAATATGAGAAGATTTTCACCATAAACAACTAATTGATAAAATTAAGTTTGACAAAATGGTATGGTTAGTGCAAGTGATTTGAACAGTGATAAGTTAAGGAGCTGTACCAGAATGTAGATCAATACACAGTTTTCTTCATCAAAAAAAGTCTTGCTATGAAAAAAAGTCAGCTCTACTAAACTGTGCTTAGTGACATCCTGGCACAACCTGGTAACAAACAGTTTCTATAATGGCACTGTACTTAAATAGTACAGTGTACTTCGAATAGATGACCTTATATACCATCTTTTTGCATCAATCAATCAATCACTAAATAAATACTTTAAAAATATGCATGTGCATTTGGAATAATACACACCAAGTTATCGTGTTAACTCTGGATAGCACAACTGAAGGTGATTTTTATTTTCTTCCCATATTTTGTAAAGTTTCTACAGTGACCATGATTACTTTTATAAGAAAAAAGGAAACTTTTTAAAAAGAGTAACTGAAAAAGAACTAAACAGAAGGCAATCAGACTTCTTGGAACCTGAATCCTATGCCACACATGCCATTTTTCTTAACTTTACTGCCAAAATTTTTCCAAAAGGACTCACTTACAGCTGATCTTGAAGCTCCACAATTATATATTCTAGTTGTTCCTTCTCCAATTTATGAGCCAGATCAGAATCTTCAATCCTCTGTAGTAGTATTTTATTCTGAGCGACAGATTCAGACAGCTGGTTCTCTCGAAGTCGTAAGAGTTCTTCAAGATAACCCTGGAAATACAGATCACCAACATATAGCAAGTGCAAAACTCTAATATGTATCTTGAAGACAAATGCTGAGTAGCTTAAATGTTATTCTTATCTATATTGTAATGAAACAATTTCAAAGTATCACTGAAGAAATAGAAAAAAAAGCTTTAATTGAATTAAAAATTTAATATATGTTTTCCATTATTTAAAGCTCTTCTCTTAAGTTCAATAAAATATGTTTGTAATTTAAGGTAAAACTTCATTAAAACATTATAATTTCTAAGCTCCACAATAGTGATAAACACTCTCAATGCCTCCTAGCTTCAAAATACAGACCTAATTACAGAATGATCAATTATAAAGCTGCCTCTCTGTGATTATTGTTCAAAAACACTTATTAACATTTTAGCATTAACAAATTAGTGGGAAGCAGTATACTGTCTAGGTTAGGCCTGCAGGCTTAGGGATTATATCGTGTCATACTCAGTTCTACTACTTATAAACTAAGTGTCCTTGGGTAAATTACTTAATCTCTCTGTGCCTTATTTTCATCATCTAAAAAAGTGGGAACAATAAGGGTACCTAGCTGGGAAGATCAAATGAATTAATACAGTGCTTAGAATACTAGCTGGTACCCTGTATGCAATGTATAATTCCTAGCTATTATTATCAGCAGACACCTAATAGATATGAGACTTTTTGAACAGATCCTCTCTTATCTTTTCACCCATTTACTGTTTCTTTGTCCTTTTGCTCTGCTTTCTGGGAGTCTTCACTGGATTTATCCTCCAAATCCTTATACTAAATTTTTGAACTCAGGGAATCTTATTTTTCATTTCCAGTTTTTTTTGTGTGTTTTCTGACTGTTCCCTTCTCATGGCATCCTATTCTTTTTAGATCAGTGTGCTTTAAAATTCCTCTCAGGATATCAATTAGAATCTTTTTTTCTTAGAGTATTCTTCTGTTCCATTTCTTATCCTTTTCATGTGCCATTAACAAACTGCTTTAGCTATTTTGGCTTCATGATACATGTTAATAGTAACTAACACTGTTCCTGTTACCAAACTTCTTTTTCAGATTTTTTTCCTGACAATTCTCAAATATTTGCTTTTTCCATAATAAAAATCTCAAAAACTAAAGTTAATTTTTACAAATGAAATTCGGTAGGTATACACAGCTTAACAGAAACTATATAAATATGATTATTTATAAACATCAGTAATTAAACAATACTTAAATACCCAGCACTTAGATCAACCAGCAATACTTTCAGAGCCCCTATAATGTCTTTCCCTGATCACATCCCCTGCCTCCTTTGCAAAGATAACAATACCCTGAGATTTGTGTTTATCATCCCCTTGCTTTCCCTTCTAGCATTACCACAAATGTATGTCATCTTAAACAATATATTGGGCTTCCCTGGTGGCGCAGTGGTTGAGAGTCCGCCTGCCGATGCAGGGGACATGGGTTCATGCCCCGGTCTGGGAAGATCCCACATGTCGCAGAGCAGCTAGGCCCGTGAGCCATGGCCACTGAGCCTGCGCGTCCGGAGCCTGTGCTCCGCAACGGAAGAGGCCACAACAGTGAGAGGCCCACGTACCACAAAAACAAAAAAACAAAAAAAACAATATATTTAGTTTGGATGGGTTTTATCTATATTCTTTTCAAACTTGCTTTTTCATCTACAGTGATGAGTCTAACTGTAGTTCATTCATCACTCTCAATCGTGGATAGTATTCTGTTGCATGCATACTACAGCTTATTTATTCACTCTCCTATCAATGGCCATATGGATCATTTTAGATTTTTCTTAATATAAACAATATTCCTGTGAACAGTCAGTTATGAGACACCTGGGACACACATCTGAGAGTTTCTAGGAGACATGACTAGGAGCAGAGTCGCTGGGCCACAGGCCACACATATCTCCACATTTACTAGATAACACCAAATGGTTCGTACTATGGTTTTTATATTAATCACATCCTGTATTAATTCACGTGACTTTACATGAGTATCAAAGTTATACTGACTTCCTAAACTCATTGGAAAATATCCCTTCTTTTCCTATTCTCAAGAACAGTCAGTATAAAATAGGAATTACTGCCTTTTGAACATTTGGTATCATTTACCTCAAAAACCAAACAAGTGTGGTGATTCTGGGGAGAGGAGGGAATAGATTTTAAACTACTTGCTTAATTTTTTCAATGATTATAGGTCTATTAGTTTTGAGAAGTAATATTTATAAAAATTCTTCATCTAAGTTTTCTAAGGTGTTGACATAAAATTGGTAAAATTATTCGTTAATAATTATGGGGGGTCTCCACTGCATTTATAGTTATGCTGCCTCTTCTTTTTTTTTTTAATATTTATTTATTTAATTTTGGCTGCATTGGGTCTTAGCTGCGGCACACGGGATCTTTCGTTGCGGCTCGCAGGCTTTGTGTGGTGCGCGGACTCCAGGGTGCACAGGCTCTGTAGTTGTTGCATGCGGGCTCCAGTGCACGTGGGCTCTGTAGTTGCACAACACAGGCACTCTAGTTGTGGCGCACGGGTTCAGATGCCCTGCGGCATGTGGGATCTTAGTTCCCCAACCAGGGATTGAACCTGTATCCCCTGCATTGGAAGGCAGATTCTCAACCACTGGACCACCAGGGAAGTCCCTGTCTAGTCTCTTTTAATTCTTAAAATTGTCTATCTGTGCCTTAACTCTTTTAAATTTAATTATGGTTGAGATTTGTATATTTCATTAGTTTTTACAGATAATCAGCTTTTGGTTTTATTAATTCTGTATCTCTATTTCATTAATATCTGCTCTTATTTTTCTTATTTTGAACTGGTTTGGTTTTTTTACTTCTTGGATGCTTAGCTCTTTAATTTTCATTCTTTCTTTTCTAAGATAAGTAATTCTCCAAGCACTGAACAAGTTGCAACTTAGTACTAAGAGTATGCATTGTTTTCATTCCTGTTCACTTCTAAGTATTTCCACATTTCTTTTTTGACCCAAAATTTAGAAGACTTTATTTTTTTTAAATCCCCATTTGTGTACTTCAGGGTGTGGTAAAATTTTTCTATTGAATCTAACTTTATTGCATTGTGATCACTATTACATCATTTCTTTGGCATTTAACGGCATTTGTTTTGTGATCTAGCATAGTCCATAAAAACTGAATAGTTGTCCCATGTGTGCTTGAAAAGAATGTGTGTTCTAATTGTTAGCATTTAACATATTTTAGATTGAGCTTACTAGCTGTGTTGTTCATTACATCCTTATCAATTTTTTGTCTGTTTAATCTGTAATTCTTAGGATGTTAAAATTTTCTACTATAATTATGGATTTATCCATTTCTCATGGATATTCTAACAATTTCTATCTCATATTTTTCATGGCTACATTGTTAAATGCATGTAAGTTCAGCACTGTTCAACAACATTCCTGATGAATTGTTCTTTTTTAAAAAGGCAATTCTTTCTTTAGTCTTAATGATGCTTTTTGCCTTAATGTCTATCTTGAATGATACTGATATAGAATTATTTTGGTTAGTATTTGCCTACTCTATTTTTATACTCCTAGTTTCAACTTTTTTGTGTCCCTCTTTTATGTATGCCTCTTACAGACGGCATATAACTAAAATTAATGATTTAAAACATAAATTTAAGAGTTTGTCTTTTTTCTCTTAATTTTAAAATTATTATTATTATTTTTTGGCCTCACCATGAGGCTTGTGGATCTTAGCTCCCTAACCAGGGGTTGAACCCGGGCCCTCGGCAGTGAGAGCACAGAGCCCTAACCACTGGACTGCCAGGGAATTCCCAAGAGTTTGTCTTAACTGGCAAGTTTACACCATTTACTTTTATGGTGATGTTGACTCTTTTGGTTGTATTGAGATTTATTTCTACCACTTTATTTTGTGTTTTCTTTATACCATCCTTATTTTTTCTCATTTGCTCTTTGCTATTGTGTTAATCAATTTTCCTTATTTTGTTTCTTTCTTATTATTAGTTTAAAAGCTAAATATTCTATTTCTTTTAACTGCAACTTTGGAAACAGGAATACACATTAAAAAATATGTCTATACTCCTTTGCTGTAATACAAAGACCTCAAAAGGCTTTAGCTTCAATCGCCCTCTCTCTCTCTTTCTGACACTATTAGATAGTGTTTTAGTTCCATTTTACTTCCCAGGGAAGGCTGAAGCCTGAACTAATTGTTAAGCTTCAGATATTTTGTAATTCAGCTGTTAAAACACTGCTATTATAAAAAATTAAATTTTATAAACTTACCATTAAGTAAATTATATCAAAAAACAGAATAACTACAAAACCTATCGTTTCCCAAGTGTTTTACTATATTTTACTATTACAATCTGTGCTCTTCAAGTCATTTATATTTACTGTGTCTGCCTGGTAGAAAAACTATGTAATGGTGTGCTACTGTGCCTCTCTTCCTGATTCTACATTCAGTGACATCAAATTGGTAGTTTTAAGTTGGCCATGATGGGAGTATTCATCCCAGAGAAATCAGCAAATGCTACAAATCAGGGCTTATCTAATTCCTCTGCAAAGCAAGTTGTTAATCATATCCCAGAACAACACTGCCACCCCATAATGGTCACTAATATTGCTGTTGCTGTTTCATGTAGTCAAGGTTTATTTGTCAATTTCTGTGCTTACTCTGCCGTTTTGCAGCGCATCCTGCCTTCTAGGTTCAGTTTCCAACTCGAATGATAGCGGGCCTAGGTTTGCTGCTCCCCGGTTGGTATTAAAACACAAGTACCTAGGTTAAGGGAATGGCCCCTCACCCCCACCCCAGAAGCCTGCAGTGACTGTAACTCATGACTTATTCCAGGCCCTTCTTTGTTTACGGTCCTTAGTGAGGCCCTTCTTTGTTTACAGTCCTTAGTGAGCTCCTATTTTTTAGGCCCTTCTTTGTTTACAGTCCTTAGTGAGCTCCTATTCTTTGAGAGAGCAGCTCTGTATGAAACTCTTTCAAATTTTATCCTACTTGGCATTTTCAGATTTTTGCAATGTAAAGGCTTTCAGTTATCATAGCGTGACTTCCGGCTGGTAGCTGGTACCAGAATTCTCCTTTAACAGGGTATTAAAGTTTTCTTTATATTTCTAACTAGCAGCTGTTTGTCTACAGGAAATCTCTTCATATTTGTAAATTTCCTTTGTAACCATTTTCCTCAGTGTATTTTTTATTGTTCTGATAATTCTATGGATAATTCAATTGGGCTCTCCCTACACAGCTCATCTATGAGTAATGATAATTTGAAAGGAAGGGTAGGAAGGAAAATAAATCATACAGTGAAAAAGAAGAGGTTACAACTCAAGATGATAGAGTTTATATTCCATTCTGTTATGTAACCCACTTTGCCTACTACAGCGCTTAACCCACAAGAGCTGCTAAAATATCTGATTTAAAAAAAAAAAAGAGTGAGACACATATATGGAATTTCTTAGGCAATTACTGCATTTTCATAAACCAAATAATCCTTTATAAAATTAATCATAGAAACTAATACCTCAGACAAATGAAACTGCATACAGAAGAATAAATGGCTTATTATATATATTAAAACATAAAATTATTTAAGAAACAAAAGCCTCTCCTAAAACTGGCCCTGATTTTTTTGTTTGTTTTTTGCGGTACGCGGGCCTCTCACCGTTGTGGCCTCTCCTGTTACGGAGCACAGGCTCTGGACGCGCAAGCTCAGCGGCCATGGCTCACGGGCCCAGCCGCTCCGCGGCATGTGGGATCTTCCTGGACCGGGGCACGAACCAGTGTCCCCTGCATCGGCAGGCGGACTCTCAACCACTGTGCCACCAGGGAAGCCCAGGCCCTGATTTTTAATTAAAAGGAGGACAATCCAAGAACAGAAAGGAAGTAGCAATAGGTAAATACTTCTATACAGCTAAAAGGTCTTTTGGTAGTGACAGTCTAAAGGTAGTACTAGAACCAAATTAAATGACTTTTGACAACTGATAAATACCTTCTGTTCCAGTGTTAGTTGATACTTTTGTTTAACTCTCTTACACTTGTTGAACCAACTATTCTCATCCATGATGAAAGGAGGCCCGATGTTCTCTGGAGTGCTGCTTTCACTACCACTGCTTCCCAAAGTCCTCAGCTCTTCCTCATCACTGCTGATGCTGTCAGAACTGAGAAGATTAAAAATTTTTAAAGAAACAAAATTCATAATATGTTCCACTTTGATTTTTTAGAAACACTTCTGTATTTGCAAGCTACTGGTGAGCAAGCTCCAAAATATTCATCACTGACTATACAATAATAATGATATTATCATCAAGCCTAGAGATGCTACAGAAGTTCAAGTGAGGTTTACAGACCTAAGGGCACTAACACAGAAACTGTGAGAATGTCCTGAGGAGAGAGAAAACACTTCTAAAGAAGAGAACCAGAAACTCCACATGTGCTGAGAAGACCTGTCTAGCTGTGTTCTTTTTACTGTCCCATGTAGATCAAAAGAATGAAACTGGAACCCTATCTTATACCATATACAAAAATCATTCTAAATATATTAAAGACTTGAATGTAAGACCTGAAACTGTAAAAATCCTAGGAGAAAATATAGGGGGTAAGCCCTTGACATCAATCTTGACAACGATTTTTGGATTTGACACCAAAAAAAAAAAAAGTAAAAAAAAAAGCAAAAGCAAGATAAAGAAGCGGGGCTACATCAAACTAAAAGCCTTCTGCACAGCAAAGGAAACCAGCAACAAAATGAAAAGGCAACATACTGAATGGGAGGAAATATCTGCAAATCATATATCTGATAAGGAGTTAATATCCAAGATATATAGAGAACTCAACAGCCAAAAAACAAACGTGATTGAAAAATAATCAGAGGAATAGAATAGACATTTTTCAAAAAAAGACATACGAATGGCCAACAGGTACATAAAAAGGTGCTCAACATCACTTATCATCAGGAAAATGCAAATCAAAATCACAAGATATCACCTCACATGTCATAATGGCTATCATCTTAAAAAAAAAAAATGACTATCATCAAAAAGATAAGTGTTGGGCTTCCCTGGTGGCACAGTGAGAGTCTGCCTGCCGATGCAGGGGACATGGGTTCGTGCCCCGGTCCGGGAAGGTCCCACATACCGCGGAGCGGCTGGGCCCGTGAGCCTGTACTCTGCAACGGGAGAGGCCACAACAGTGAGAGGCCCGCGTACCGCAAAAAAACAAACAAACAAAAAAGATAAGTGTTGATGAGGATGTGGAGAAAAGGGAACCCCTGTGCACTGCTGTGGGAGTGTCAACTGATACGGTCATTATGGAAAACAGAATGGAGTTTCCTCAAAATATTGAAAATAGAACTACCATATGATCCAGCAATCCCACTTCCAGGAATGTATCAAAAGGAAATGAAAACAGAATCTTGAAGAGATACCTGTACTCCCATGTTTACTGCAGCACAAGTAATCAAGATATGGACATGAGCTAAGTGTCCATCAATAAATGAATGGATAAAGAAGATGTGGTGTATACATATACACAGTGGAATACCGTTCAGCCATGAGAGGTTAAGAAATCTTGCCATTTGCAACAACATGGATGGATCCTGAGAGCATTATGCTAAGTGAGATAAGCCAGACACAGAAAGACAAATACTGGAGGTATCACTTATATGTAGAATCTTAAAAAAAAAAAAAAAAAGTCAAACTCATAGAAATAGAGACTAGAACATGGTTCCCAGGGGCGAGGAGGAGGAATAGGGAGAGGTTGGTAAAAGGGTACAAACTTTCAGCTGTAAGATTAATAAAGTCTGAGCATCTACTGTAAAACATGGTGATTACAGTTGATAACACTGTATTATATAACTGAAATTTGTTAAGAGAGTATAACTTAAATGTTCACACACACACACAAAAAGATAAATACATGAGGTGATGGATATGTTAATTAACAACACGGGGGAAATCCTTCCGCAAGGTATACATTATCAAAATACGGTATCAAATCACCACAATGTACACTTGAAATATCTCAGAATTTTATTTGTTAATGATACATCAATAAAGCTGATTTTACAAAAGAGTAAGAAAAGATCATCACAAACCCAAAGAAGGTAGAAGAAACAAAATAATATAGATAAAAACAGAAATTAATGAGCTAGATGGCAAAGGTACAACAGAGGATCAACAAAGAAAAACAAACACTTAATGACTAACAAAATTGATAAAGCTTTGGTAAGGATGATTTAAAAGACAAAAAAATAAAAGTTACAATAACAAAAAGCAAAAGATAATATAACTAGAGATGAAAAGAGATTTAAAAGATATTAAAAGAAATTCTCTGAACATCATGATATAAAATTCTGAAAATTTTAACAAAATAAAATTTACCAAAACTGAACCAATAATAGAAACTGGAAAGATGATAAATAAATCAGTAAGTTTTAAAAACATCCAAGAGGGACTTCCCTGGTGGCACAGTGGTTAGAAATCTGCCTGCCAGTGCAGGGGACATGGATTCCATCCCTGTTCTGGGAAGATCCCACGCGCTGCAGAGCAACTAAGCCCATGCACCACAACTACTGAGCCTGTGCTCTAGAGCCTGTGAGCCACAATCACTGAGCCCGTGTGCCACAACGACTGAAGCCCATGCACCTAGAGCCCGTGCTCCGCAACGAGAGAAGCCACCGCAATGAGAAGGCTGCGCACCGCAACAAAGAGTAGCCCCCGCTCACCACAACTAGAGAACGCCTGTGTGCAGGAACAAAGGCCCAACACAGCCAAAAGTAAAAATAAATAAATAGATATATTTCTGGAAACAAAGAAAAAAAGCAATGAATACACAAGAAAATTAAAAAACAAAAAACAAATTAAAAAATCCAAGAGTAGAAAGGGAGAACTGATAACAAGGAAGTTCCTTATAAGGACAAGGAAGAAAATAAATGCTAACTATGGTGGTCCAAGGAACTATATAAACACTTCACATACATCGCCTCATTAATCCTCATGATATCCCCATGAGGTACTGCTGTACTATTTAATAGGTTCATTCAGCCAATGAAGAAAATGAGAATATGAGATGATAAGCAGATGCTTGAGGTCACACCAGTAAGGGGAACTGGTATCACTATTTTAGGCAGAACATTCAGTGGAGGCTTCATTACTAAGGTGGTATTAAGCTGAGTTTTAGAGAAGATGAATGAACTAGCCATGCAAATATCTGAGAGAGACTGTGCTCCTGGTAGAGGACAGAAAGATGCACAGGTGTGCCCGGTGTGCTCAAGGGATAACAAGATGGCCAGTGTTACTGAAGCACGGTGAGTAACAGGGCAGGGAGTAAGACATGAGGTCAGAGAGGTACTGAAGGCCAGATCAACTATGGAATTTGTTTTTCACTTCGGGTCAGAAGGAAAGAAACTACTGGAAAGTTGTGAGCAGAGGAATGAAGTGATTTGACTTATAGTTCAAAAGGATCACTCTGGCTGCTCTATGGAGAAATAAACTACAGGAGGCAAGAGGTGCAGCACGAAGACTCTTGCAAATCTCCAGGTTTAAATTTAGGAGGTGATGGTGGTGCAAAAATATTTGCTGAT
The DNA here is from genome assembly GCF_011762595.2 of Tursiops truncatus. Taxonomy (NCBI): domain Eukaryota; kingdom Metazoa; phylum Chordata; class Mammalia; order Artiodactyla; family Delphinidae; genus Tursiops; species Tursiops truncatus. The sequence goes on along the minus strand of NC_047042.1, from coordinate 30,107,343 downwards.
GGATCGTATGTGGATTACGGAAGAGAGAATTCAACAATGACTCCAAAGTTTTTGAGCATAAATGACTGGAATGCTAGAACTACCATTCTTGGAATGGCAAAGACTAAAGGAAGGAAAGCTGTTTTGTGTGAGGGGGTGTGGGGTGATGGGATTAGGAGTTCATTATTGCACCTGTTATATCTGAGGTGCTTATTACACATCCAAGTGGAGGTGTCAACTTGGCAGCTGGATGTATGAGTTTCAGAGTTTAGAGTAGTGTTCCAGGTGGAAGTATATATTTGGGAAAGAGCAGCACATAGATAGTATTTAAAGCCATGAAACTAGATGAAACTACTTAGTACAGACAGAGAAGATGATTCAGGACTGATCTCTGAAACAGTCCAACATTTAGAGGTTGGGGAAATGAGGAGAAAGCAGTGAAGGGGAGTAAAAAGGAGGAAAAGCAGAAGAGTGCTGACAAGAGCAGTCATGTGTATCAAACACTGCTCCAAGGTCAAGTAAGTGAAGGGGAGTAAAAAGGAGGAAAAGCAGAAGAGTGCTGACAAGAGCAGTCATGTGTATCAAACACTGCTCCAAGGTCAAGTAAGGTGAGGAAACTAACCCCTGGATTTCGCAACAAGACAATTACTGGTGACTCTGAAAAGAGCAGTTTCAGTGGTAGGTATTAAAGCTCATATGAATAGTTCAAGAGTGAATGGAGACCAAAAAAAAAAGGGAGGCATGGTTTTGTAATAAAGGAAGGGGTACTAAGAAAAAGCTAGAAGTGAATGTGGGGTTAGGAAAGTTTCTCTGTTTCATTTTTTAAGATGGGGAAAATAACAACATGCTTATATGCTGTGATGTGTGGGAAGATCTAGAAAAGGAAAAATTAATGGAAGGGGACAACCGCTGGAGCTAACACCTTAAACAGAAAAGACAGGATGGGATGCAGTACACAGGCGAAAAGACTGGCCTTTGGTAGCAAATGATTAGCGTCTCCCTACTAAGAGGGGGAAAAGGCAGAGTACAGTGGTCCCTCAGTACTCATGAAGGACTGGTTCCAGGAGCCACCCCAGATATCAAAGTCCATGGGTGCTCAAGTCCCTTATATGTACAAGTCCCATATACATCTGATCCACAGCTGGTTGATTCATGGAGGTGAAACCTGCAGATATGGACAGCCAACAGTACATGGAATGCTACGCTTAGGAAGGGCAATTGAACAGCATGCTGGATCGTTTACGGTCTCTCTAACTCAGCAATTTTGTTTGCAGAAATTTACCTCTTTAGGAAATAATCATTCTAAGTATAAAGACTTAGCTACTAGAATATTATACTTTAAAGTGAAAAATTGAAGGCATCATAAAAGACCAATAATCATTGGCTACTACTAGACTTTTTTGGCCTAAAATCCATTCAAGGAAAAAATCTTTAAAGTTACACCAAGCAGTAACTCAGAAAAAACTTAACTTTTCTCACTGGTACACAACCTAAAACTTAATTAAACCAATTTTAAATATGAAATATTTTTTAGGATGTTTTCTCTTAACATATTTCATGTATTTAGCTTCAGAAGGATAAAACTCTATTTCAAAAGACTAACAGCTAATAAATATTTTTTAAAGTTCAACTTCACCAGCAATCAAATAAATGCAAACCGAAACAACAACAGGATATCATTTTTTACTTACAGAATTAGCCACACCTTTAAGTTGGAAACTGCGGAGGCAGGCACTGTCACATATTGCTGATAGGATCTACATTAGTATGGCCTCTCTGGACATGCTCTCTTGACAGCATGTTTCAAAAGTTTCAATGACATATATACTAGAAATTCTACTTCCAGGATTTTTTTTTAAATTTATTTTTGGCTGTGCTGGGTCTTCGTTGCTACACGTGGGCTTTCTCTAGTTGCAGCAAGCGGGGGCTACTCTTCGATGAGGTGTGAGGGCTTCTCATTGCAGTGGCTTCTATTGTTGCGGGGCATGGGCTCTAGGTGCGCGGGCTTCAGTAGTTGTGGCATGCGGGCTCAGTTGTTGTGGCTCGCAGGCTCTAGAGCACAGGCTCAGTAGCTGTGGTGCACGGGCTTACTTATTCTGTGGCATGTGGGATCTTCCTGGACCAGGGCCCAAACCCATGTCCCCTGCATTGGCAGGCAGATTCCTAACCACTGTGCCACCAGGGAAGCCCCTACTTCCAGGATTTTAACTTAAAGAAATAATGATGGTTCTGCATAAAAAGATGTAGTGACAAGGATATTAACTGCAATACTATATACGACGAAACTAAATGCACTCCAGAAGTACAATAACTGGGTTAACATACTATACTAACAATGAATTCTATTTATTTTAGGAAATGATGCTATAGAAGGACAGTTAAAGATGTGCAACAATGTTCATTATACAGTATTAAGGGAAACAGTTACATGTATATTATGCTTCCATTTTAATTTAAAAATATTCCTATGTACAGAAAAGGCTGAAAGCTATCCATCAAAATGTTAATGCTTCTAGCAGTTGCTCCTTAAATGTAAGATGAGTGACTTAAGCTTTCTTCTACTTTCTACTTTTCTGTACTTTCCAACTATTCTACAATAAACACTTAATTTTCCAAATAAGTTAAAAGCAGTAATTTGGGGAGGGACAGACTCTTATGGTTTCTTAAATGAGGCATCAAATAGAATTTTTAAAAATTGTGTCTAATTACAGGTACATTTGGGTGGAAGTAATTCAATTTTTAAAATATTGGCTCTTTATGACTATTAGGATAGTTTAAATCTTTCTAAAAAGAAAAGCTCCATGGTCTGTAATGCTAACTGGGTTACGACTAGGTTGAATTGGTATTTCCTTTCTTGTTTATATAACAAGATGGTAGGAATCCTTTAGTATACAAAGAAGAGGAAGCTATACATATATGTTTGGATTAGTGCATCAAAGGAAGAGGAAATTGCACAAAAAAATCAGACAAAAGTGGCTAAGCAGCTGGGGACACAGAATATAGGTCATTAAACTCATTCTGAGGGCACCAGATGAGAAGGCTTCATTATCATATCTTTTTAAAAGCACTGTAATAATTACTACAGTCTCTTAGGTACGAAAAGAGAAAAATTTGTATTTACATTTTTCTTCATATTTTAATTTAAATTATTTCCTAAATCGCTAAAAATAGCCTTTCTAACTGCATTCTGATGACCAAACTCCTCTCTCCAACTGTCATCTTGCTCTTTAATTTCAGACTTGAGGCCCACTCTGCACAAACTAGCTGTGTGACTATGGCCAAGGTATTTAACCTCTCTGTGTTTCAGTTTTCTCATTTAAAAATAAGGACAGTGGTGCTTACCTCACTGGCTTCTGAGGAGATTAATGAGTTAATAGAAGTAAACGACTTAAAACAATGCTTGCTATATAATAAACATGCAATAAATGGTATTGACATTTTTACTAGTATTGTTTTGAACTATCCGTTATCTTCACAAAATGTCCTATAATCCAAACATATCCCAAAAGAGTACAATTTTATGCCTGTTAAAAACATCTTCTTGGTGTATTTCTTTTCTAGATCTAATGTAACAGACTTATCCCTTTTCCCAAGGGATCTACTTACTTAAGTTAGAAATCTTTGTACCATAATACTCTATTCCTCCTTCTCCTTCATCACCTAAAATATCTTCACACTCCTAGCTCTGAAATCATAGTGACTTCTCTTACTAGATGGTGATTATCTTGGATACAGGGATTGCATTCCTTTTTAGAAGTTCACAGAGTTCCTATAGTCTTGACATGTATGTATCCCTAGGAAAGTTTCTTTAGGCACTCAATAAATGTATCTTGGGTGTGTGTGTATGTTTGTGTGTACATATACATATATTACATATATACATATATTACTCACTCTATCTCCCTTACAGCTTTGGCCTGATCATAACATTTCAGAAGTATATAAAGAGAGGGGAGCAGAGTCAAGATGGCAGGCTAGGAGGACGCGGAATTCGCATCTCCCGCACAACTAGGGCACCTAGCTGGCACCGGTGGGGGACCACAGACACCTAAGGGGACGGGAGGAACCCCCAGCGACCGGGTAGGACATGGGGCCTGGGTGGAAGGGACGGGGGAGGAGAAGTGGAGGCGGGAAAGGACTGGCGGCCCTGGACTGGCGGCCCTGCGGGGCGGCTGGGGGAGGGGAGGAGTTCCTACACCCAGTGGGACCCACCCACGAGATGGGGGAGACCCTGGGGGAGACAGTGGGGGAGGGGCGTGAAGGAATGGAAGGGAACGGGGCCAGGCTTTCCCTGTCCACTTAGGCACCGGGGAGCCTCTTGGGCTCCCGGGCCTAATCCTCTGCCCTCGGAGCCTCCCTCCTGCCCGCAGAACCCAAGCCCCGCCCCTACACCCCCACCCAGGGCCTTACCTCTACGCTTGGAGACACCTCAGAGACCCCCTCCAACGTGCTGGGCCTAAACCCCACCCACACGCCCTCACCCACGACCTTACCTCCAAACTCTGGAACCCCACACGCCAGAGGCCCTTCTTTGGACGTGCTATTCCTCCCCTTCTGGGCGGGGCCTAAGCAGAGGCCCTGCTCTACACTTGAACGTCGCCAGCCTAGGCCCCGCCCACAAAGCCTTTTCCAGCTGGCGTGGGTCTTGAGCCTAGACCCTTCCCCACACTGAAACATCAGGCCCCACGCTGAAATGTCACCCCCCACCTAGGCTCCGCCCCACCCTAAACCCCACCCCTGCCTATGTTCCAAACCCTGCCTGAACTCTGCCCCACTTAGTCAAGGCTTTCTTTTTTCTTCTTTTAGGTTGGGGTTCTATTTTACCCTGTTGTTGATTCATTTATACTTTTATTTTTTCTAATAAATCTTTTATTTTTCTAATTTTATTGTATTCTTTACACTTTGTTACTGCTCTGCTCCTTTTGGCTTGTTCCCTCCCTTTTCTTAAATTTATTTATTTATTTGTTTATTTTCTTTTTTCTGTTGTGGTTTTGTTTTACTTTGTTGAAGTTGTTTCAATTATATTTTTATTTTTTCTAATATATTTTTTATCTTTCTAATTTTATTTTATTTTTTATTCTTTGTTATTGTACTGCTTGCTTTTTTTTTTTTTTTTTTTTTGCCACACCATGCAGCTTGCCGAATCTTGGTTCCCAGGCCGAGGGTTGGCCCGAGCTCCTGTGGTGGGAGTGCCAAGCCCAAACTGCTGGACTAACGGAGAACCTCAGACCCCAGGGAATATTAATTGGAGTGAGGCCTCCCAGAGGTCCTCATCTCAGCACCAAGACCTGGCTCTACCCAACTGCCTGCAAACTCCAGTGCTGGACGCCTCAGGCTAAACAACCAGTAAGACAGGAATAAAGCCCCAACCCAACCATCAAAAAAAACAACTGAAATGACAAAATAATATGTTACAGACAGAGAAGCAAGGTAAAAACGTACAAGATCAAATAAATGCAGACAAAATAGGCAAGCTACCTGAAAAAGAATTCAGAGTAATGATAGTAAAGATGATCCAAAATCTCAGAAACGGAATGGAGAAAATATAAGAAACGTTTAACAAAGATCTAGAAGAACTAAAGAGCAAACAAACAGTGATGAACAACACAATAACTGAAATGTAAAATACTCCAGAAGGAATCAATAGCAGAGTAACTGAGGCAAAAGAACAGATAAGTGAGCTGGAAAATAAAATGGTGGAAATAACTGGTGGGGAGTAGAATAAAGAAAAAAGAATGAAAAGAATTGAGGATACTCTCAGAGACCTCTGGGAGAACATTAAACGCACCAACATTTGAATTATAGGGGTCCCAGAAGAAGAGAAAAAGAAAGGGACTGAGAAAATATTTGAAGAGATTACAGTCAAAAACTTCCCTAACATAGAAAAGGAAATAGTCAATCAAGTCCAGGAAGCTCAGCGAGTCCCATACAGGATAAACCTAAAGAGAAACACGCCGAGACGCACATTAATCAAACTATCAAAAATTAAATACAAACAAAAAATATTAAAAGCAGCAAGGGAAAAGCAACAAATAACATACAAGGGAATCCCCATAAGGTTAACAGCTGATCTTTCAGCAGAAACTCTGCAAGCCAGAAGGGAGTGGCAGGACATATTTAAAGGGAAGAAACTACAACCAAGATTACTCTGCCCAGCAAGGATCTCATTCAGATTGACAGAGAAATCAAAAGCTTTACAGACAAACAAAAGCTATGAGAATTCAGCACCACTAAACCAGCTTTACAACAAATGCTAAAGGAACTTCTCTAAGAGGGAAACACAAGAGAAGAAAAAGACCCACAAAAACAACCCCAAATCAGTCATGAAAATGGTAATAGGAACATACATATCGAAAATCACCTTGAATGTAAATGGATTAAATGCTCCAACCAAAAGACACAGACTGGCTGAACGGATATAAAACCAAAATCCTTATATATGCTATCTACAAGAAACCCACTTCAGACCTAGGGACACAGACTGAAAGTGAGGGGATGGAAAAAGATATTCCATGCAAACGGAAATCACAAGAAAGCTGGAGTAGCAATACTCATATCAGATAAAATAGACTTTAAATTAAAGACTGTTACAAGAGATGAGGAAGGACACTACATAATGATCAAGGGATCAATCCAAGAAGAAAGTGTAACAATTATAAATATTTATGCACCCAACAAAGGAGCACCTCAAAATACATAAGGCAAATGCTAACAGCCATAAAAGGAGAAATTGACAGTAACACAGTAATACTGGGGGACTTTAACATCCCACTTACACCAATAGATCATCCAGCCAGAAAATCAATAAGGAAACACAAGCTTTAAATGACATAATAGACCAGACAGACTTAATTGATATCTTTAGGACATTACACTTGAAAGCGGAAAAATACACTTCTTCTCAAGTGCACATGAACGTTCTCCAGAATAGACCACATCTTGGGACAAAAATCAAGCCTTGGAAAATTTAAGAAAATTGAAATCGTATCAAGCATCTCTTCCAACCACAATGCTATGAGTTTAGAAATCAATTACAGGAAAAAAACTGTAAAAAACACAAATACATGGAGGCTAAACAGCGTGCTGCTAAACAGCCAAGAGATCATTGAAGAAATCAAAGAAGAAATTAAAAAATACCTAGAAACAAATGACAACGAAAACACAACGATCCAAAAACCTATGGGATGCAGAAAAAGCAGTTCTAAGAAGGAAGTTCAGAGCAATTCAAACTCACCTCAAGACACAAGAAAAATCTCAAATAAACAATCTAACCTTACACCTACAGCAATTAGAGAAAGAAGAACAAAGAAAACCCAAAGTTAGTAGAAGGAAAGAAATCATAGAGACTTCACTGGTGGCACAGTGGTTAAGAATCCGCCTGCCAATGCAGGGGACACTGGGTCAAGCCCTTGTCTGGGAAGATGCCACATGGCACGGAGCAACTAAGCCTGTGCACCACAACTACTGAGCCTGCACTCTAGAGCCTGCAAGCCACAACTACTGAAGCCTGCGTGCCACAACTTGAAGCCCGTGTGCCTAGAGCCCATGCTCCGCAACAAGAGAAGCCACCACAATGAGAGGCCCAGGCACTGCAACAAAGAGTAGCCCCTGCTCGCTGCAACTAGAGAAAGCCTGCGCACAGCAACAAAGACCCAATGCAGCCAGAAATAAATAATAAATAAATACAATTTTTTTTAAAAATTCAACACCCATTTATGATAAAAACTCTCCAGAAAGTGGGCATAGAGGGAACCTTCCTCAACCTAATAAAAGCCATATATCACAAACCCACAGCAAACATCATTCTCAATGGTGAAAAACTGAAACCATTTCCTCTAAGGTCAGGAACAAGATAAGGATGTCCACTCTCGCCACTATTATTCAACATAGTATTGGAAGCCCTAGCCACAGCAATCAGAGAAGAAAAATAAATAAAAGGAATACAAATTGGAAAAGAAGATGTAAAACTGTCACTGTTTGCCAATGACATGATACTATACATAGAAAATCCTAAAGATGCCACCAGAAAACTACTAGAACTAATCAATGAATTTGGTAGGGTTGTAGGATACAAAATTAATGCACAGAAATCTCTTGCATTCCTATACAGTAACAATGAAAGATCAGAAAGAGAAATTAAGGAAACAATCCCATTTACCATTGCAACAAAAAGAATAAAATACCTAGGAATAAACCTACCTAAGGAGGCAAAAGACCTGTAATCAGGAAACTATAAAACACTGATGAAAGAAATCAAAGATAACATAAACAGATGGAGAGATATACCATGCTCCTGGATTGGAAGAATCAATATTGTGAAAATGGCTGTACTACACCCAAAGCAATCTACAGGTTCAATGCAATCCCTATCAAATTACCAATGGCATTTTTTACAGAACTAGAACAAAAAATTTTACAATGTGTATGGAAACACAAAACACCCTGAATAGCCAAAGCAATCTTGAGAAAGAAAAACAGAGCTGCAGGAATCAGGCTCCCTGACTTCAGACTATAAATACTACAAAGCTACAGTAATCAGGACAGTATAGTACTGGCACAAAAACAGAAATATAGATCAATGGAACGGGATAGAAAGCCCAGAGATAAACCCACGCACATATGGTCACCTTATCTTTGATAAAGAAGGCAAGAATATACAATGGAGAAATGACAGCCTCTTAAATAAGTGGTGCTGGGAGAAATGGACAGATACATGTAAAAGAATGAAATTAGAACACACCCTAACACCGTACACAAAAATAAACTCAAAATGGATTAAATAAGGCCAGACACTATAAAACTCTTAGAGGAAAATACAGGCAAAACACTATATGACATAAATCACAGCAAGATCCTTTTTGACCCATCTCCTAGAGTAAGGGAAATAAAAACAAAAATAAACAAATCGGACCTAATGAAACTTCAAAGCTTTTGCACAGCAAAGGAAACCATAAACAAGACGAAAAGACAACCCTCAGAATGGGAGAAAATATTTGCAAATGAAACAATGGACAAAGGATTAATCTCCAAAATATATAAGCAGCTCATGCAGCTAAATATCACAAAACCAAACAACCCAATTCAAAAATGGGTGGAAGACCTAAATATACATTTCTCCAAAGGAGATATACAGATGGCCAACAAATACATGAAAAGATGCTCAGCATCACTAATCATTAGAAAAATGCAAATCAAAACCACAATGAGGTATCAGCTCACACTGGTCAGAAAGGCCATCATCAAAAAATCTAGAAAAAATAAGTGCCAGAGAGGGTGTGGAGAAAAGGGAACCCTCCTGCAATGTTGGTGGGAATGTAAACTGACACAGCTACTATGGAGAACAGTATGGAGTTTCCTTAAAAAAACTAAAAATAGAACTACCATATGACCCAGCAATCCCACTACTGGGCATATACTCTGAGAAAACCATAATTCAAAAAGAGTCATGTACCACAATGTTCATTGCAGCACTATTTACAATAGCCAGGACATGGATGCAACCTAAACGTCCACTGACAGAAAAATGGATAAAGAAGATGTGGCACATATATATAATGGAATATTACTCAGCCATAAAAAGGAAGAAAATTGAGTTATTTGTAGTGAGGTGGATGGACCTAGAATCTGTCATACAGAGTGAAGTAAGTCAGAAAGAGAAAAACAAATACCATATGCTAATGCATATGTATGGCATTTCAAAAAGTGGTACTCATGAACCTAGTGGCAGGGCAGGCATAAAGACACAGACGTAGAGAATGGACTTGAGGGCACAAGGGGGGAAGGGTTAGCTGTGACGAAGTGAGAGAGTAGCACTGACATATATACACTACCAAATGTAAAGTAGATAGCTAGTGGGAAGCTGCTGCACAGCACAGGGAGATCAGCTCGATGCTTTGTGACGACCTAGAGGGGTGGCATAGGGAGGGTGGGAGGGAGGCGCAAGAGGGAGGGAATATGGGGATATATATGGAGATATATGTATACATATAGCTGATTCACTTTGTTGTACAGCAGAAACTAACACAACACTGTAAAGCATTTATACTCCAATAAAGATGTGAAAAAGAAAGAAGTATATAAAGATCATTATTCTATTTGGGAAGTCAATTATGCAAGAAGATCTTCAGAATAGATTTCATCTGATTAATTTTCAATGCTGATGAGATTATGGAAAATCCGTAACTCTCACAAAATACTGGTAGCAGGATAAATTGATACAACTCTAAGAACAGACTTTAAGAGCCACAAAATTTTTCACTGTACTTACCTGAATAACTCTATAAATGCACAACAGAAACAAAAGGAAAATTTATTTGCACAAAAATGTTCATTATTCTTTTCATTATAATGGAGATAAATGAAAAACAATTTAAATAATGAATTATAGTTTTGTAATCTCAATGGACTATTACAGAGCTATTAAAGTTATTATATTGACTACAGCAGTAGAAATACACGCTATTTTTTAAAAACTATATTTACACTGGGATTACAATTATGTAAAAACTATATATTTATATATATACTAAAAACACAACTGGAGTTTATATTTTTGAATGATCTCTGATACTGAAATAAATGTTTTATAAAAAGTAGTTTTAATCAGATGAATATATTGCACAAGACATTCAATTATAAATTAAGATTTCAATAACATATTTCAAAATGTCAAATACCTTTGGGTAAACTTCAAATATGGTGTATAGTCTATTACAGCAGGAAAGTTGCCATCTAATCCTTCTCCCTTCAGGCAGAAGCTAAGACAATAGACAGTAAATATATTAATACATTAAAATTTAAATCAAAGTGTTATAAACAATCTCTTGTTAGAGACATTTGTTTCATCAAATTGCAGGTGAATTTCTTATTTGTAATTTAAATGTGACTTGTTATAAACACCTCATAAAGATATTCTACCTTCCATATCAATAACAAAAGCTTGTATGAGTTAATAACACTGTTACATAAATATATCATGCAAAAGTAAAATTTACTGAGAAATCTGTTCAAACATTATTTATTTCATACTATCCTCGTCTTTACTAAATTCTTAAGACATCGCTAGAGAATTTTCAGATGAAGCCTTGTTGTTCACATTTACAAATTCTCAGGTGATACTTAATATCTCCTAAAAAGAAAATCTCCTAATTAGAAAAAAAATTCATGGGGCTTCCCTGGTGGCACAGTGGTTGAGAGCCCGCCTGCCAATTCAGGGGACGTGGGTTTGAGCCCTGGTCCGGGAAGATTCCACATGCCACGGAGCAGCTGGGCCCGTGCGCCACAGCTGCTTAGCCTGAGCTCTGGAGCCCGCAAGCCACAACTACCGAGCCCACCTGCTACAACTACTGAAGCCCGTGCACCTAGAGCCCGTGCTCTGCAACAAGAGAAGCCACCTCAATGAGAAGCCCGTGCATTGCAAGGAAGAATAGCCCCTGCTAGCCTCAACTTGAGAAAGCCCACAAGCGGCAACGAAGACCCAGTGCGGCCAAAAATAAATAAATACAATTAATTAATTTAAAAAAAAAGAAAAAAATTCATATATGAACCACTACCTTCTGGTTTCTTTGGGAAATGTGCCTGTTGAAATACTTGTTCTAATATGTTAATATCAAGGGTGCAGTATGTATTTTTCCAGAATTGACTAAGGAAAGAATCAAAGTGGCAACATTTTACATGGGTTTTCCTTCATTTCTAGAAACATTACTAATGCATCTTTAAGACACTTTCTCTCTATACATTATCAGTGGGTTACAATAAGCCAAGAGTTTAGATTCTTAACCCAGGTTTTTTTTTTCCCCAACCAAAAACTAAATGAAGTTGTAAAGTATTTGGACAGAGCCAGCAACATGCCATGTAAAAAGTTAACACCCTTAGAGGGATCATAAAGACAACCTTCAAAACTGCATCTATCACATTCATCATAAAGAATTAAGCTAATTAACCCAATCCCACTTATCAAATTTTAAATAGAGGAAAGTTACACTTACAAAGTGAAAAGTATTTTGAAAAAGAAGTGAGTTACTAGAAAAAGTTAACCTCAGTGAAACTGGGTAGCATTATTTTTTAGTTCAAAAAATGAACTAAAAATGAAAACTAGATTTTCATTTAAGTTTTATACTTATTTGTTAACATTCTTGTGATATATTTTAAGTGATATATTTAAGTGATATATTTAATGATATATTTAAGTGATATATTTCAATAAAAATATAGGGCTTCCCTGGTGGCGCAGTGATTGAGAGTCCACCTGCCGATGCGGGGGACATGGGTTCGTGCCCTGGTCCGGTAGGATCCCACATGCCGCGGAGCAGCTGGGCCCGTGGGCCATGGCTGCTGAGCCTGCGCGTCCAGAGCCTGTGCTCCGCAACGGGAGAGGCCACAGCAGTGAGAGGCCCGCATACCACACACACACACACACACACACACAAAATATATATATATGTGTATATATATACACATATATATATACATATAATACTTCCTTCATTCTCATGTTTCAGTTCTTATTCTAGACAAACCTTTTACTTTTAGTACAATGTAAAATCTTAGATCAATTAAAGAAATGCAAAAGGATGCTGCCATCAACCTAAAAAGAACTTACAATGTCCATTTTTAGTACTTGTAATCTTATTCTGAAATCAATTCATCTTGTTGATAATAAAAGCAAATATTAACAAAATTTTTAATATTTTAGATACAAAACAAGAAAAATAACATACCTAAGATAGCCTGTCAATATCCTCTTTATCTCACCACATGAGACAATGAAAATCTTTCTGGATTTGAATCTTCTTTTAGTGTATTTCTTTTTCATTTTAAAGCAGTAGTTGAAAAATACTAAGAGATGAGATCCAAAACCTTCCTTCAGTGCTACCAGAGCGCATGACTTCTCTGCTTGGCAGGATGTGGTCCAAGCTTTCTTTTTACCCAAACTAGAGAGCAAGGTTGTCAGTTCATTCCCTAAGTTTGAGACAGCCTCTTTTTTGAGAGCAAACCTATTTAGAAAACTGATCTCATTCGAAAGGGAACAACATAAATCAAATCAATATCCAACAGTGTGCTTTACTTAGAAAACTGAAAGAAAAGAATCATAAGTGGAAACTATTATGAGGTAGAATAACTTTAAGTCATAATGCATATAGTTAGATGAAATACCTGAAATCAATAGCATTGAGTCCAAGCAGCATGCCAGCAAGCATATTTGCTTCCTCACCCAAGACAATTGCTCCATCTTCATAAAATCTCCTAAAAAATGACATGGGTGAACACATAAATATTAAAAACTGACTGAAGTTTCATCTACAGAAATCACTTAGAGCCCAAGCTCAAGTAGAAAGAACTAAATTTTATTTAATTTGTCACAACAAGAACAAACTTGGATCACTCAAGTCTTGCAGATACTTAGGAAAAAAAGCTGCCACTGTAACAAAGAAAATCATTCTAAGTGCTTATACCTCTCTTAAAAAGAATCCCCAAAGTGACTCATTCAAGGGGTCTACAGTGTCTAGCATTTTTCTCTAAGAGTGAAGCAATATAAATGTCAACTGAAAGGTGGTAAATTCACAGTCATTTATACTGGTCTATTTTCAATACTAGGTAGATTATTATTCTATACATAGAACAAACACAAACACACATTCTGTTTTTCTGTAATTCCAAAGGTTATTAACTAAATTAAGAACTAGGAAGGTGTGATTAATAGTAATTTATGCTAACCTTTAACACTACAATACTAATAGGGCAGATGGGCTAGCAAGGTGGCTGCCTATGAAAAAAAAGTATTCATCATATCTTTGACAAAAAGTGAATATGAATCTATTTTGCTAATTCCTTGAAAGCTTTCTGTTTTGATCAATGTTAATTTTTAAAATACTAAAGTTTTATTTTAAAATATTTAAAATAAATATTTTGAAAAAAATATTATTTAATATGGGCTTAAGGTATTTTTCCACAAAAGAATGTAAGATCATTGAATTTACTTCTTTTTAAGAATAATAGTATGCAAAAACTAGTTTATGTCCAGTAACAGGGATAATTAAATTATTATAACTATTTATATTACACATAGTCAACACCACTCTGTAACACCCCACTAACTAAAAGGAAAGTTTCTTATTAAAGGAAATTTGTCTTGCTCTTTTCCATATTCATGAGTTTATAAAGGCTGCATGTAAAGTTTATAATACTAGCATCAATACTGAAACAGTCCACAGTTTACCAAATACTTTTACAATCATACTATTTAATAATTGCAAAGCCCATGAAGTAAATGCTGAAGGAACTGTCATTCATTTCAAATTCACCACCAAGAAGTGAGTCAGGTTAAAACAATTTGCCCAAGCTTATGTGGATAAACTTATCAAGGAGGAAAACCAATCCTTCTTACTTTAAGTTCTGCATATTTTCTATTAAACCATAATACTTCTTTTAAAACAAAAATATTTAAAGAGAATTTAACCTCTGTTACGGACCTTAAGGAATTTTACATGAATAAAAAGTACAAAGAAAAATAAAAGACTCTTTACCCTCTGACAGATGTAAGGCTGCCAACAAACATGGTGGGAAGACTAGCTTGGATTAGATGTTTTCTGTTTCCTTGGACATATGGGAATTGTTTTCATTCATTTACATAAAAGGAGAAAAACTAAAAGTTCCAGCCTAACAAAGATTAGTAAAATAAATGGAAGTAATTTCTACATATTCAACTGAGGTGTTCCACAAAAAGGTAATCTAAGATATATAGATTTGTCTAAAAGATATTTAGACAAATCTATATATCTGAGATCTTGTCTCTGCCCCAATGGCTAAATCGGCCGTTGATTGAATATTTTATCAACTCCTGGAAGAACTATGATTCCAGTGGTTCTAGACCACCACATTCTATGGGACACAGGTGTTTGTTCTGGCTTTTGACACTGGCAATGACCCATTATTCCTAGTACTTCCCTATATAAGAAAAGGTATACTTTTATTTGCTACCTTGAGCCCACCATGTTTTAAAGTACATTCTAGGAGTCAGATCAAAACTATTCTTGCTTGTTTCCTAATGTTAATATTATATTAGGAACTAATGAAAAATACCTGAAACAAAAACTAACTGGTTTTTAGAAAAAATTTTAAGCCTAAAGGTCATTTATGTGTGTGTATATCATATTGTTTTACTGAGGTTTTTTGGCTTTTGTTTTACTACTGATTTTTTTAAGCTAACCTATATAAGTGAAGTGCTTGCTATACGTGAAATCAATAATTCCACTCAAATAAAACCAAGCATGAAGCATAATGCTGCAAAGACCTGATTTAATTTAACAGTTTTCACTGCAACAGAGGGGAAGGGAGGAAAAATGGAAGAGGAAAGGCTAGTTAAGAGAATTGTCCATTGTATGCTGAACTTTTCATTATTAGTCCTGGTTAAAAAAACAAAAAATTTTCAGTAAATGTAATTCTAACTTTGAGATAACAAATTTTTAAAATAACAATATTTAAAAGAATACTAAGTGATCTGCAAAAGATTATATTTCTATCATTTAATCAAAGAATTAATCAGAGACAACACACTCATTCATGTATATTAGAGAGGTAGAAGCTATCAGGAAAAATTTATTTTATATTCCCTTAATCAAACCAACATATCAATAATTTTGACTGAAAATCTGATTCTTGTTATCAATATTTTCAAAGACTTCTAAAGACTGTAAGCTTTCAATTTCTTCATTTTATCTCATAGAAAAATTGGAACATTAATAAAGTTTGCTTATATAATCAAGATTATGTAACCAATGAGCCAAGAGCAAAGCCTAAGATGACTAATCCAATAATAGTAAGGTATATACTAAAAAAATTCCCTTTTTTGTTGAAAATATTTTTTGTTCTAAAGAAAATATTTTTATGAGCAGGATCTAACCAAAAGAGCATACTGACTTGCAAAAATGTATTATAAATATTGAAAGTACCAAGGTGAAAAATATATTAAATACTTCTGTTTAAAGATTTATATAGTAGACTATATCTTTAAAGAAGTTTTGTATTTTAGAAGCAAAGGAAAACTGTGAGCAACTATTTGATATTACTGTGGTCTGGAAGAAAAGCTCCCACTTTCTATTAGGTATACTCTTTCCAATTATTTGTATGTTGACTAGAAATATATTAGAAACTAGAAAAAGTATTTAAAATAATACCCTAATAAGAATAATACTCTTTTTATTAACACATATAATTTAATTTTAGTTGAAATATGTGTCTATAATGCCATCCTTAGTGTTCATTCTGAAAGACTATTTTAAGGCCTTTCAGGTACTTCAATAACAAATATCCTTTGGGTGGGATCCAAAGTGAACAACCAGAATAGATGATGTTGATATTGCACAATACCATGCTTCAAAATTTCCTTTTTTGAGTCATAAGTTATTCCACACACTAAAAGTGCAATATTAAAATATGAGAAAGCTTATCTTATAAACCAAAGAAATTTCTTTATCAACATCTTGTTCTCTTCCCCAGTTTAGCCCTTACATAAGAAACTTGAAGGGAGGAGATAAAGAAGATTCTCCCTCATGACATACAAAACAAATTACAGCATTATAAAGAAATGTTCTATTCTAAGTCAAATGGAATCAGGATGAAAAACTGGCCAAAAAATAAATCTCCAAAAGGTCTTGCTAAGAATGTGAGATTCTTTAATTATTTTTATCAATAAATACATAATATAGCAAGAACTGTGCTATATCCTATAGATAAAATGGTGAACAAGGTAAACATGACCCCTCTTTATGGAGCTTATAGTCTAGGGGAGAGGACAGGCTGAAAAAAGATAATCAGAGATGGTAAGTAGTATAAAGTAAATAAATAAGTTGTTGAGGTAGAGAAAAAATAAAGGAGAACCCAACTTTGAAGAAAGTCATTAGGAAAGACATTCTCAAGTGTTTAGTCTGAGACCTTAGGCCCAGAGAAGTTTGATCACCCAGGGCTCTGTAGGCCACATAACATTAACAATAATTGTAAACATATACTGAGTGCCAGGCACAGTTATAAGTGCTTTACGTGAATTATCTTGCTTAACTTTACCACCAAATACTATGCCATGGAGGGAGTAAGCAATTTACCCAAGATTCCACAGCCAGAAAGTGGCGAATCCAGGGTCTGACTCCAGGGAATGTATTTGCAGAGCCTGCTGGCTAAAGTAATGAGAAACCATTTCAATGTTTAAAGTGGGAATTGACAGGATCCCTTTTACTTTTAAGACTGGCTGGAAGCTGGGTGGCTACTGGGAGGGGGCAAACTGGAATCTCAGTTGGGAAGACAATAGGGGAGTATAAGCAAGAGATGAGAAAGGTATGCATTACACTTGCAGCCATGGCGATAAAGGTAAATGGGTAGATTCGAGATAAATTTTGGAGATAGGATCGAAAAGAGTTGCTACTGGAACGACTGGAAAGAATGAAGGAGAGGGGCTTCCCTGGTGGCGCAGTGCAGGGGACACCTGCCAATGCAGGGGACAGGGGTTCGAGCCCCGGTCCGGGAAGATCCCACATGCCGTGGAGCAACTAAGCCCGTGCGCCACAACGGCTGAGCCTGCGAGCCACAGCTACTGAGCCTGCGCGCCTAGAGCCCATGTTCCACAACAAGAGAAGCACCGCGATAAGAAGCCCGCGCACTGCAACGAAGAGTAGCCCCCACTCGCCGCAACTAGAGAAAGCCCACATGCAGCAACGAAGACCCAATGAAGCCAGAAATAAAATAAATTTATATTTAAAAAAATGAAGGAGAAAGAGGAATCAAACATGAATTTCAGATTCTGACTTCGTCAGCCATGTAAGTAGGGCAGCGAAACCATTTGCCAAGAAGTGGGTCAACGGGGTTGTACGATGGGGTGGGGCACGGAATCAAGAAATCTGAACTATCTAGCTAGAGGTTTAAATGTGGTGCCGCCACCATACAGCAGGTATGGTGGTAAAGTTGGTAAATGTGGTGCCGCCACCATATAGCTGGTAAAGTTCCAGGGAGATGGATGAAATTCTGAGAAGAGTAGACAACAGAGGACTGAGCCCAGAGAATACTGACACTAAGAAGCTGTGAAGAGTAAAAGAAGCCTGAGGAAGGGCAACTACAGAGGGAGAAAGAAAAACCAGGGAATGCTATATAAGTTAAAAGCAGAGAGGTTTTTCAAGAAAGAGGAAGTTTTCAACTATTTTAGCTGTACAAGGAAGTACAATGTGGACAGAGAAATGTCCATTACGTCTGGGTAGCTTGTGGATTATTGGTATTCTAAAATTATCCTTGGTGGAGTGGTGAGAGGCAGAAGCTGGACGAGAATAAAGAGCGACTCTCAGGTAAGGAGATGAAAGTGTGTATAAAGATTTTTGAGAAGTCTGGTGATGAAGCAGAACGTGGAAATGAGCAGTATGAGAGGGAAATGCAGGTTCAAGGGAGAAGTTTTTGCTGTTAAGGTAGGAGATACCAGTATATGCTTCTACGTGGGTGGGAATGATCCAGCAATGGGAAAGAGATTGAGGATGAGGAAAGAGAGAGGTGATAACTAAAGGAAGAAGTGAATGGGGATAGGATCTAGAAGAAAGCAGCCTCTGACAGGAGACACATTCCATCACAACAAAAATGATTGTCTTGGGCTTCCCTGGTGGCGCAGTGGTTGAGAGTCCGCCTGCCGATGCAGGGGACATGGGTTCGTGCCCCGGTCCGGGAAGATCCCACATGCTGCGGAGCGGCTGGGCCCGTGAGCCATGGCCGCTGGGCCTGCGCGTCCGGAGCCTGTGCTCTGCAACGGGAGAGGCCACGGCAGTGAGAGGCCCGCGTACCGTAAAAAAAAAAAAAGAAAAGAAAAGAAAAGAAAAGATTGTCTTGACTGTTAATATGATTCTTGTCTTCAGTCTTGACTCCTTGGGCTTTTCATCGGCTGTGGCGAGGTCCAGATCCTCCTCAGCTACCACTTCACAAATGAGGTACTGGGTCCCACAGAACAAGCACATAAGCAAGCACCAGAAGCAGCAGCAGCAGCTTTTCATTCCTTTTTATGGCTGAATAATATTCCACCGCATGGAGTGGACATTTTGCTTACCCCTTCATCAGTTGATGGATATTCGGGTTCTCTCGCCTTTTTGGCTCTTATGGATTATGCTGCTGTGAACATCTGTGTACATGTTTTTTTTGTGAACACATGGTTTTAATTCTCTTGGATATCTGTATCTATTTATCTAGGATTCATGTGCTGGGACATATAGTAACTCTACGTTTAACTTTATGAGGAATTGCCAGGCTGTTTTTCAAAGTGGTTGCATCATTTTACTTTCCCACAATCAATGTATAATTGTTGCAATGTTTCCACATCCTTGCCAACACTTGTTATTATATATTCTTTTTTTTTTTTTTGCGGTACACGGGCCTCTCACTGTTGTGGCCTCTCCCGTTGCGGAGCACACGCTCCGGATGCGCAGGCCCAGCAGCCATGGCTCACGGGCCCAGCCGCTCCACGGCATGTGGGATCCTCCCGGACCGGGGCACGAGCCCGTGTCCCCTGCATCGGCAGGCGGACTCTCAACCACTGTGCCACCAGGGAAGCCCATATATGTTCTTTTGATCGTAGCCATCCTAGCAGGTGCGCAGTGGTATCTTGCAGTTTAGATTTGCATTTCCCTGCTGCCTACTGATGTTACACATCTTCCATGTGTTTCTTGGTCATTTGTGTACCTTCTTTGGAAAAATGTCTATTCAGATTCTTTGCCCATTTTAAAATTTAAAAATATTTTATTACTGAGTTGTAAGAGTTCTTCATATATATTTCACAATCAAGTCTCTTATCAGATATAGGCTTTGCAAATATTTTCTCCAGTTCTGTGGATTGTTTTTTCACTTTCTTGAAGATATTCTTCAAAGCGATAAGCTTTACATTTTGATTCTGCCCAATTTATCTATTTTCCTTTTGCTGCTTGGGTGTTTAGTAACATGTCTAAGAAACTACTATCTAATCCCAGGTCATGCAGATTTACATCTATGTTCTCTTCTAAGAGCTTTACTTTTAGGTCTGAGCCATTTTGAGTTAACTTTATATGTGCTGTGTGGCAGCAGTCCACAAGCACATTTTAATCACGTGTATTTTTTTCATCTTAATAATGTAAAACTTTCAAACATTCAAATTCCTAAAGACCTTCTTAGTTCTTGAAAGGTGTGGTAATTTATCACTACCCCATCTACTCTCCTATCCTTTAGAAAAGTGTTTATCCATTCCTTTTTCTTCCCCCTTTGTGACAGCTGAGTAATTTTGAAGTTTTACTTTATACGTTCCTCTTCTCTTACTCCTACTATCATATCGAGAAGATTAACGTTTTTTGAACACTACTTTTGTCATCATAAATGAAGTACTGTGGTGCAACTGCAAGGTAATAAACAGGATTCCACACAGTAATTTTTTCTCTACTTTATATTTTCCACAGTTGTTACTTCAAAATCTTACCAGAATATTTTCGATCTTGTTTCAAATGTCACATTTGTATTCTTTAGCTTAACTTTTCTAATTATTTTTCAGGCCACGGGTGAGGAGAAAGTAAAACTTTGAGCAAATTATTCAGTTTCTACCTTACTTCTCTATCTCTAGGTTTCCCCAGTAACCTACCAAAATAATTCCTTTTTTTTTTTTTAGCTTGGATTCTCTTCTTGAGTCTGCCAACTTCCCACCTCTGGCTCTTTCCCAACAACACCCCAATCCGTAAACCGTGAAACTCTTCAAGGATTTTTTCAATTGCTCACCAAGATATCCTCCACCGTAGCAAAAAGATCACATGAATTTCTCTAATACTTTGGAGCGATCGTCACGTACGTCAGAAGATTTATCGTAGTTGTGCTCCCCACAGTTCCTCTACCCAATCCTTATCCTTGGATTTTCACTGATCAGTACTTTCAAGCTGCCTGTCTTAGCTCATGTAGCTCCTCCTTCTGTACTGGGGTAAACACTTGTATCACCATTTTAAAAGACCTCATTACTCTCTATCTGTGAAGAGTAGAACAAGAAGAAATCACTTGATTCAGATACTCTCAAGACTCCTAAAGAATTAGAGATCATTTCTCATTGTTCTACAAGCGCTTATGTCAGGGAGCATCCAGACAAAAGGTAAGGAATAACTCTTCTTTCTAAAAGTACACTTGTTATTTTACAAACGTAATCTTCCAAATACATATGTTTTCGCTATGGGTTCACAATCAAATTTATTTATAATTAAGTTTCTCTGGTTTGATTTCAGTTAATAAAAAATAAGTAGTGTAAATAGTTAAAAAAAAAGACTTCGTCTTTTGGCAACTGCCTTTTTTTAGTTAACTTTTAGGATGAGAGTTCTGAAGTAACTACTTACTTCATTTCTTGATAATTACAGAGCCATCATAGTCACATTTAAATACTGTGTGTGTATCTGTGTATATAAATATGATGTATTTCTGTGCGTGTATAAACATATACTAAGCCATGTTTCTATTTGAGTAATATATGTTTATATATTGTTACAAGAATATTTTTACTTCATGAACTTTTTACAGCTGAATCACTTCCTTTTTTCAAAAAAAACCCAGCTAATACCTAAAAACAAGGCAAAAAGGATTTCCCTTAAAAAATTTAAGCTACTCACTCTAAAAATAGTCTATTCAAGTACTATTTCTACCCCACCCAATTGTGTAAACTAAGAAACAAGACTAACAACTTAGAGAGATTTTTTTTTCTTAAATTTATTTATTTATTTTTGGCTACACTGGGTCTTCGTTGATGCATGCGGGCTTCCTCTAGTTGCGGCGAGTGGGGGCTACTCTTCGTTGCGGTACGTGGCCTTCTCATTGCAGTGGCTTCTCTTGTTGCGGAGCACGGGCTCTAGGCACGCGGGCTTCAGTAGTTGTGGCACATGGGCTCAGTAGTTGTGGCTCGCGTGCTCCAGAGAGCAGGCTCAGTAGTTGTGGCACATGGGCTTAGTTGCTCTGCGGCATGTGGGATCTTCCTGGACCAGGGCTTGAACCCGTGTCCCCTGCATTGGCAGGTGGATTCTTAACCACTGCACCACCAGGGAAACCCTAGAGAGATTATTAATGCTTTAATTTCTATTTAGAAAAGACTATCTTGTTATTGTACAGGAGATAATTATGGTATAAACTTGGTTTTGATTTCATTAATTTAGGATTTTTAGGTTTGATCTATGAGATTCTGATACTACTTTTATTTTTGAAGCCTTATTATCTTCAATATTTATTATCTTCCATAATTAAACGTATTTACTAGTGATGATAAATAAAACAAATGTTTCATTGCATAAGACTTATTTCAAATGTCTAAGAGTTTATCATCATCTCACTGTCTATCTTTAGAAATATCTCAAGAGTATCATACTGCTTTAAAAGAATTCAATAAGCATATATCAGATTTACTTTATGCAAATGCTTCTTGGAGTTAAAAGTCTTTATATCCTGGTCAAATTTATAATGATAATTTTTTCTTTGTATCTTCCAAATAAAAAATTTATTGTTTTATTACCTAAAAACATAAAGACACCTAAGTAAAGATATTGTAATCTATATTAGCTAGTTAGCTAAAAGAATGTGTCATAATAAAGGCCCAGATTTTCTCAAAATCCAAAATGTCAAATATGGCATCAGGACATGAACTTAAGATTCCAGATAACATGATTTCTGTATATATATTCCTTATTTTCTGTCAAAACTGGTTTACAGACACTCTCTTCTTTAAGAAATACAATTAACGAGGTAGAAATAAGTATGGTAATTTAGAAGTGTCTAAGGCAGTGCTGTCTGATAGAACTTTCTGCTATGAAGCACTGTTCTATATCTGTGCTGTCCAATTTGGCTGCCATTAACCACAGAAGGCCAGTGAACACCTAAAATGTGATAAAGCAACTGAAGAACTGAATCAGTAATTTTACTTTTTTAAAAAATAAATTAATTTATTTTATTTATTTATTTTTGGTTGTGCTGGGTCTTTGTTACTGCGTGTGGGCTTTCTCTAGTTGCGGCGAGTGGGGGCTACTCTTCATTGCGGTGCGCGGGCTTCTCACTGAGGTGGCTTCTCTTGTTGCGGAGCATGGGCTCTAGGTGCACGGGCTTCAGTAGTTGTGGCACGTGGGCTCTACAGTGCAGGCTCAGTAGTTGTGGCCCACAGGCTTCACTGCTCCGCGGCATGTGGGATCTTCCTGGATCAGGGCTCAAAACCGTGTCCCCTGCGTCGGCAGGTGGATTCTTAACCACTGCGTCACCAGGGAAGCCCAGTAATTTTACTTAATTTCAATTTTAATTTACACAGTGGCATGTGGTTAGTGGTGACTGTATTGAATAGTACATATCTAGGATATTGAAAATATTGAATATTTTCATTTACAAATACTACTGAAATGGAAAAAAAATGGTTTCTTTAACAAAAGCTATAAATATAGATTAGCAGACCACAGCTGAGTAGGAATGACTGTTGTCCTAATATGAACCTTTTCTTGACCATCATAAAAAATTAATAAAGTCCTGTTTTGCACAATGTACCATCTTACAACCCAAGAAGAACACTGGTATAGACTGCCCTAAAAAGACAATTGAGCAACCATTAATTATATTATATAAGAATTAAAGAAATAAATATTGTGGTGTGGAAAGAGAAAGAATGCTATAGGGATTTCACAGATTTTTCTCCAAATTGGTTAGAAAAAAGTCTGTGGAGAAAATGAAACTTCACGTGTTGAAAAAGTAAGAATCAGAAATTGTTCAGAAAAAAGACATTCCAGGCAGAGTGTGAGGCCTGAAAAGATAAACCAAGGTAAGATGTATGTTTAGTTGAGAAACTGCATTTTCCTGAGAAGACAGTGGATTTATCTGAGAAGTACAAAAAGGAGGAAATAAAATAGGCAAGGACTTTAAAAACAAATGCGTCTTCATCTATTCTTACTGCTAAGTCTTCTGGTAAATCTTTTAAATATATATTGAAAATTAAAAGGACTTTTAAACCTGGTTGTTTTGAAGTCTCTCAGAGCTGTAGAGATGTATTCAGATAAATGTTTTTCCATGAGTGCTACTCTGATCCAGGCTCTACCCTAAAAGGAAGAAGAAAGAATCAAACATGAAAAAAAAAATTAGAAGTTAAAATATATTTTGCCTGCTATGTCATAAAAATATAAACATTTTAATATGCAAAGAATAACTCAAAATATGCATTTGATAAAGACTAAAAAATAAGTAGATAAGATGAGGTAAATTTTAATTATATATAGTATATACTTTGTTCTCTGAAGGTGCAGGGTAGATCATGTCAGATTAACTTTCTAGCATCTGAAGGGACATAACCATTAATATTGACTTAACTTGGGTTACAGACTTCTTGTGAATTATAGAAGGAAATCACAAGACATATCTCTTTACTTCAATGCCCAAATCAACATGCCAATTAAAATGAGCTCCCTTATAAAACATGAAGAAAAGAGTCCGTTCTCATTAATAATCACCTTCACACCACTTGTTTAGTCTTTCCAGAGGAACGTTTCAGACAACCAAATTTCATTATTTATCATGCATCCAAATCATGAGTTACTGAATTTGGTGCCTCCAGAGCATATTCTAAAGACTATTACCGAAAATTTAAACCAGAAAAAACAAACGCACAACAAAAGCACCCAGAAGCATACTCTAGAACAAAATCAGAGAAAACACACAATTCTAACAAAATATGAAAAATTTAATTTTACTTTTGAAAAGAGGTAACATCATTCAATAGTTGGGACTAGCCAGTTTTGTTATAATCCAAAGCATTTCTTCTGGATTCTTTGTTTAGAATGAAAGACTATAAAGATTATATTTTTTAGTGGGAATTTTATAATTCAATTACTTTCCTTTTCACTCAACCCTTTCACACATCTCCAGAAAATCTATGAAGATTAACTATATAGAAATTCAAAACACTGCAATGGCAGCTAAGAATAAAGGTGTCGCTAACCAATATATATGATGGTCGACTACCAGTATAGAAAAAGAAGCACTGAAATGTCTACAGTTGTAGAAATGTCTACAACTCTAGTGAATTCACCAAAACTGTCGGACAGAAGGATGAAAACGGAGTTAATCGAGACGTGGAAAAACCTAGCAGGCTAGGACTTCCCTGGTGGTGCAGTGGTTAAGAAGCCGCCTGCCAATGCAGGGGACACAGGTTTGAGCCCTGGTCCGAGAAGATCCCACATGCCGCAGAGCAACTAAGCCCGTGTGCCACAACTACTGAGCCTGTGCTCTAGAGCCCGCGAGCCACAACTACTGAGCCCGTGCGCCTAGAGCCTGTGCTCCACAATGAGAAGCCACCGCAACGAGAAGCCCACGCAATGCAACAAAGAGTAGCCCCCGCTCGCCACAACTAGAGAAAGCCCACGCACAGCAACAAAGACCCAATGCAGCCAAAAAAAAATTACAATAAATTAAAAAAAAAAAAACAACCTAGCAGGCTACAAGCAGCAGTATTGTTGGGAAATAAAGAAATGATATGGGTGTGATTAGTATGCCAGTCAGTTTGCCCACCTTTTTTAACCTAAAAATCCCTTAGCTTGCCCTGTGCTCAGTCCATTGTTTCTGCTGAGTCAGCCCAGGGAAACCTACAGTTAGTTGTAGCAGATTGGAACAGAGGAAGGAAGAGGCAAGCATGAGCTCTCAGTCTCAAGTTTCTTAAAATTTCATCTAAAAGACACAGAGACTAGTAGTAGTGGCTTGAATCAAAAAGCTACATTCTAAAACAGAAGCGGGAAAAGCTGCTCTCCAGAGAAAGTTAGACACAGGAGACTGTGCTATTGTTAAGATAAGAAATATGGGGGAAAGTCCTGCTTCCTGATTTATTAATTTCAATCCACACAGAACTGGGCTGCACCTAGTTTCCTGTCCTTAGATGTTTGTGGAATTCTTTGTTATATTGTCATAATAAATGGTGCTGATTTTAACAGTTTCTTTTCTTTCAACAAAAGAAACAGAAGATATAAAGCTTGTTGGGGCCATAAAGGGGGAAAAGCTGAAAATTAGGTTTAAGATTTTAGACTTTATCAGATAATGGTGAACCACTGAAGGTTGCTGTTATTGTTTGGGAGACATAAATATTTGTTTGTTTGCCACTAAAGGTTTTTCCAAAAAATAAACGTAGTCAACACTTCTTAAGAATGTAATTAATACATGCTTACCTCTGTTTTAAGAGCGTTTTACACATTAAGGTATTAATCCTCACAAGAACTGTGTGTGAGTCAGGTTACAATACTATCCCTACTTTACTATATGAAGAAACAAAAAATAGACACAACTGGAAGACAGGAAACTCATGCCACCAAACCAACCAACCTAATTGAACTAATACCCATACACTCTACCTTCCCTCCTATTTCAGGGGATGAACTGTAATCATTTAAGATAGTAAAAAGACAAATCACAGAGTGGACAAAAATACTTGCATTATATGTATCTGACAAAAGAATCTCATTTGTAGAATGCCAAAAATTCTTACAAATCCATAAGAAAAAGATAACTCAATTTAAAAATGAGCTGCAAGGGGAAGATTTTAAATTATAGCGTCAATTTCTTTAGTAGACATCAGAATATTCAGAGGCTTTCTTCCTTTTTGTGTTAGCTTTGTAAGTGACAGTTTTCAAATAATCTGCCCATTTCATTTAAATTTTTTAATTTATAGGTGTGAAGTTATTCATAATACTTTCTTTTAGGATTTTTAATGTCTGTAGGGTCGATGGGTTTTACCTCTTCTTCATTACTGATACTGGTAATTTATAATCTCTCTTTTTCTTTTCTTTCTTGAGTAGCCTTGCTAGAAACTTAACAGTTATATTAATCTTTTTAAAAACACCAACTGGGACTTCCCTGGTGGCACAGTGGTTAAGAATCCACCTGCCAATGCAGGGGGTACGGGTTTGATCCCTGGTCCAGGAAGATTCCACATGCCACGGAACAGCTAAGCCCGTGTGCCACAACTACTGAGCCTGCGCTTTAGAGCCTGTGAGCCACAACTACTGAGCCCGCCTGCCACAAGTACTGAAGCTTACGCACCTAGAGCCCGTGCTCTGCAACAAGAGAAGCCAACGCCACAAGAAGCCTGCGCACCACAATGAAGAGAAGCCCCTGCTGGCCGAAACTAGAGAAAGCCAGCACACAGCAACGTAGACCCAACGCAGCCAAAAATAAATTAATTAATTAGTTAAAAAAACCAAAAAATACCAACTTTTGGCTTTGTTGATAGGCTTCTAGTGTACACTTGTTTCAATTTAATTGAATTTTTGCTCTTCATTATTTCTTTCCTTCTACTTTGGGTTTATTACTTTTTTTTAAGCTTCTTGAGATGAAAGCTTTGATCACTGATTTTTCAGCCTTTCTTTAAAAAAAATACATAAAAGTCTATTTAAGCCTATCTATTCTCCTCTAAGCATAATTTTTTATATATTTTCATTATCATTACTTACCAAATATTTTTCAATTTCATGTGTAATTTCTTCTTTCATCCATGAGTTATTTAGAAATTCTTCTCAAATTCAACTTATATAAGCATTTTCTAGTTATCTTTTTATTATTGATTCTACTGTGGTTAGAGAACATACTTATATTTCAATCCTCTGAAATTCATTGAGGTGAATTACAACTTAGCAAACGACCGATTTTTGTACAAGTTCTATAAGAATGAATATCCTGTAGCTTCCTATTTGGATTTTCTTATATACTCCAGTTCTCTAGTATTCTTAATCTTTATTTATATCATAATTACTTAAAAGTTCATTATCTGCATCTCCCATAGGTCTGTTTCAATTGTCTTTTTTATATTTCTTAGTTTTATTCATTTAATCTTGTTTCCGTATATACCTGGTGATTTCTGATTAAATAATGGACACTGTGGAGGAAAATTTGTAGCAACTCTAGTGCTACCTTTCTCTAGAGTAGATTTGCTTTTCTTCTGGTAGACAGACAGTGTACTTGAAAATCACCTTGTACCACTTAAGGACACCGCTTTTAGGTCTTTTGAAGGCTAGTCTTCATCTGAATTCCCCTTACTCCCAAGGTATAGCCTTTCTGGGGTCACAAATAAAAGCCTGGAGTGTTTACAGGGCCCCTCCAATTTGTGTCACTTCCAGGTTTGGGGCCATCACACTAAAGAACTAGGGATAGGAAAAGTCGAGTGGTAGTTAAAAGAGGAGGTAGATTTGTGAATCAGTAATAGAAAATGAACATAAAAATGGCCTCTTTGCAATACTATATCTTATTGCAAAGTTCTAGTATTTGGTAATTCTGGTGTATCTGTGATTAACACCCTCTCTCTGTCTCTGCCTCTTTCAGTAGAAAATTTGGCTAACCAGCCTCTGGGACAAAGCACTGACAAGGCCAGCTTCTGAACAAGGAAAAAGTAAACAAGAAGATGAGACCAGGAATAACTAGGAAGGATTAGGGACATAAGTCATAAGAATGTATTAAAGACTACACTCACAGTTCTGTCATGGTATAGGTGCTCAATAAAAATTTATCAGGTGGAAGGATGCATGGATGTATGAATGGTTGATGTGAGTAGTATATTCAGAAATTGGTCTAATATGTTAAATTTATATCATAGAAGGAACAAGGGATAAGGTTGCTTATCCTAACAAGGATGGGGGGGCAGTATAGGGGTAGGAGAGTGGAAGGTACAAACTACTGGGTGTAAGACAGGCTACAAGGATGCACTATACAGCATAGGGAATAGAGCCAATATTTTGTAATAACTGTAAATGGAAAGTAACCTTTAAAAATTATATTAAAAAAAGTAAAAATAAATTGTTTTAAAATTTAGGTACTTGGTCCATGTTTTACAAAATATTTAATTTCAATATATGTGTCAATTTTGCTAACCAAAAATTTTCCATAAGAAAAAAAATCTTTCTAAATAAAAATGGATACAGGAACAATAAACTTAGAAACTACACTGTTGAAAGATGATTGTTATACATTTGTGTATTATACAGACATGTAATTTATTAGGTTATGATTGTCAGATAATGAATTGAATTAAATTATGTCGACTTAAAACTATCTAATATTTTCAACCTTTATTTTCTATTTCATTTTTATTTCATTCTGTAACTCTTAAGTGTCAAAAATGGTAAGGAAAGTTATTATGACAAACCAATAAAAATAAATAAACTACTATACTAAAGCTAACATACCTTATGTCACCAGCTCAGACCTTCACAATCTTAAAAATTTTGAGGACTCCAAAGGGTTTTTACATAGGTTATATCTATCCATATTCACTGCACTACAAGTCAAAACTGGAAACTTTAAAAATATATAGTTATTAAAAAATAATGAACTCATTATATGTTAACACTGAAAACCATATTTTTATGAAAAAATAACTATCTTTCCCTAAAAAAAATATTAGAGAGAAGAGACCTCTGTTTTACATTTTTACAAATCTCTTTAATGTATGGCTTAATAAAAGAGAACTAGATATCTGCTTCAGCATTCTATCTGTTGCAATGGGTCGTTCTGGTTGAAGCATGTGAAGAAAATCTACCCTCACACAGATACATAATTGGAAAAAGGAATCATTTAATAGCCTTTTCAGATAATTGTGGATGATATTCTCCTTTGGTTCTAATCAAAACTCAATAAGTGATAATTTCTTAAAGGTTAATTGCAACATGGACTCTATAACCATATCAATGAATGTTTCATACTGTATTACATTCTTACACTTTGAATGGATATTTTACCCATGCATGATTTTATTATTCCACACATCAGACGCAAGAGGGAAGAGATATGGGAACATATGTATATGTATAACTGATTCACTTTGTTATAAAGCAGAAACTAACACACCATTGTGAAGCAGTTATACTCCAATAAAGATGTTACAAAAATAAAAAATATAAGTTATGCAGGTCTACAAAATACTGACACATTCCATTAAATAATATATATTTTTGTTAATATCAACATCAGTGTTATTAGAAAAGCATTTAAGTACTAGGAAGTTATCGAGTTAAGATGGTGAATACACTACAAGTTTTCCAAAATTCTAATTTTTACTGGAAAGCTTTCATTTTACCATTGGCAACAAATACTCTCAAGCTGTTTTTCTTGAAGGAACAGGTTTACTTCATTCATCTTTACTTATGAAATGTCTACAAAATGCCTACGTCTAAAAAGGCTATAGTTTCAATGTTTTTCCTTCAAGTAAAAATAGTATTACATGACAAAAGTGTCTGGTTCAGTTAACAATTCAAACTACTGCATGAGTACGTTTCCTTGAGACAACCATCACATGTCAATACGCTGTATACATACTTCCCATTTTGTCACTCAAGATATTAAAAAGACAGCTTCTCAAAGCTTGAGATTTAATTAAATTAATAATGTTTACTTCACCATCATGGACATTAAGTGAAACTGGTTTTTGTTTTTGTTTTTAAGACTGCATGTACGGTGAGGAAGAACTCAATGACTACTAGTATAGTTTGATGCTACTGCTTTAATTTATGCTAAGGAACCAGTTAATTTTACCCACCATTGCTTCTGCATAAGCAGTGCAAGTATCAACCCGGTGCAAAAGGCAAGTAACAATTTGGTACTATGTGAAAATAGTTTTGACGTTATGGACTGCCAGCGCAGGACACTAAGAGTCACTGATTTAGGTAATTCAAGAAATGTAGAAACTTCATAGACTAGGAAATATTTTACTGTGCTTCTCAAAAAAGAAATTCATAGTTACTAGCTTCATACCTTCCTGCTATTTATAAGGCAACAGTGAAGATTCAAGAGCATTCTAAAATTATTACATGCTACTAAAAATAAAAAATGAAACAAGCCTCTGAAAGATGTTAAATTTGGTCAAGTGCTTAATTCCAACAAAGAAAAGAAAGATTTTATATAGCAAAGAGCTCAAAATTTTCTATTTGGGTCAAAATTGTTTAGGATTAGATTACACATACTGCACATTATTATTTATGCCTTACCTTAGCTCTAGAGGAACTGACATTTTCCATATTTTCAATGCTGCAGATACAGTTCTGTGAAACTTTCCGGCAAGCCACTCTGATATAGTCCCAGAAGCTACGAGGACTTTCATAACCAAACCAGGTTACTTGACCTTCAGGAGACAAATTGTAATACAAAATAAAACTAGACTAGAAATTCAAAACTCAAGAATAAAACTCTGAGAAATAAATGTCAGTGGAGTGTGCGATTGTGGAAAGGGCACCTGGGGTCAAAAAGCCTTAAGTCTGATCCCGTTCTACCTTTACCTAGTTGTGTTACTTTGGGCAATTTATTTAATGTATCTGGATCATAGTTTTCTCAACAATAAAATTAAATTAAATGAAGTAAAAAGGGTCTAGACACTAAAAAATCTCTTATAGGTTAATATCCTGTTATTCTAACACAGTCTTTCAGAGAGCACACAGGTATGCCTCTTTGTGGTTCTAGTTAAGCGTTAATTTAAACTTCACCAGTTGCATCCTGAAGCTTCCTCTTCTTGGAAAAACAGAAAAAACTTAAAAGGCAACACTTTTTCTCCTCTTCAGAGGGATACTTCAAAGAAATGAAACAATGTGTGGTCTGTAAGTACCTATAATCAGTGAGACTCCTACATTCACTAATCATTCCCACTCATTCACCACCATTCTACCAAACCTTCATCTAACTGTCATTCATCTGCTCTCTTCTAGTCACCAACCTGTGACAAGTCCTTCAGGCATTTACTATTCTAATCTTCCAGATTTGGGTAATTATGTATTGTTCAAGAACAAATGTTCTTTTGTGTGTATCTTATATTAGTATTAATATTTCTATGCAGGACTTTGAGTAGTAGGTCCAGGGGAACAATTTTTTACTCTGAATATTTTTAAATGGGACATGAGAGACATCTTAATATTTCTTCAGGTGTCTGGAATAATTATTCTTACCTAGGGAAGTTGTTCAATCTTAATGAAGAAAGATTAGCTTTTATATTTTAAAATCTCTGCTTCTTTGTTTTCAGTTAATATTTATCTCAATCTTCTTTTCCCCAGTAACACGTTCTCTCTAAGCAACATCAAAAAGAGTTAAAGTGTTCTTGTCCACAAGCAGCATTTTAGGAACAACGTCTAAAATATTTGAGTGGTGTCCAACCAGGGCAGCCCATAAGAATGACTGGGCTTCTTTTAAAAAGTTCTCATGTCTGGGCTCCACCCAAACTAAATAATCAGAATCTTTGGGGGTGGGCCTACACACTGGTATTTTTTAAAAGATCCCCCTGGTATTTCTAATAGTATGGTTACTCAACCAACAGAAAGCTCACATATCATGATAGGTAACCCCTATTCATCATGGAGGACATTTCCAAGGGCTCCTCTTCTGGTAAGCCACGTGTGATCTCTGCAGTAAGTTACTCCTCCCTATGTGCTGGCATATCACCCTGAGCTTACTTACCCTTATAATTATCTGCTTACTTGATTGTCTCACATATTAGGTGGTAAGATCACTAAGGCAAGGACTGTATCTTATTTGTCCTCAATTCTATCTCCAGCACTTAACACAGTGCTTGGCTCATAGTGGGCATTTAATAAATATTTACTAAACAAATCGACTGGTTAATCAGCACAAAACAAAATCTTAATTGCAATGCATATAGAAATTTGAATTTAAAAAATCTAATTAGTATCTTTTTACAGAAACAGCTCAGTGACAACCTGGTATCAAGATGTCTGCATGCTAGATTACAGATATCAAATATTCTGGACAAATACATTTAGCTTTGTCTACAAATAACTAAAAATACAAAAGCATCTAGAAATCTTTACTCAAACATCTATATAACTCAAATGTCTCCTTAAAAATTAAATCTGGGCTTCCCTGGTGGCGCAGTGGTTGAGAGTCCACCTGCCGATGCAGGGGACATGGGTTCGTGCCCTGGTCCAGGAAGATCCCACATGCCGCAGAGCGGCTAGGCCCATAAGCCATGGCCGCTGAGCCAGCATGTCCGGAGCCTGTGCTCCGCAACGAGAGAGGCCACGACAGTGAGAGGCCCACATAACGCAAAAAAAAAAAAAAAAAAAAAAAAAAAAAAAAAAAAATTAAATCTTACTACCAAAAAATACAAATCTATAGGAATGTTTATAATCTTCCTTCTTTTTCTCAATCTCTCCCCATCACTTTTCTTTGCCCCCTCTCTTCTTTAGTTAAAAAAAGTTCCTAGAACAGGATCTCAGTATAGTCTGTCTTTGGGGCAATTTTCATGTTGTCAATTTGTTAGCCATTTGGAGAGGAAACAAGATGCCTAATGGTAAGAATATGAGCTTCTGAGCCTGGTGGGCCAGAATTATATCACTTTCTAGACATGCAATCTTAAGCAAATGACTTAACTTCACTCTACCAATCTGAGTTTCTTCTATAAATTGACAATAATGGTGGTATCTACATGATAATACTGCTGTGAGGATTAAATAATGTATGTGCAGCAATTAGTATACAGCCTAATACAAATATTAACAATGATTACTACTGTTATTACTATTATCATACAAATAGTCAAGAGACCCAAGGTCCCCTTGCATTCCAAAGTGGGAATGAGATGCACAGTGAAGTTTTTCCCATTACTTGCTTAGAATCTAGAAAAATCTTTAAAATTTACTCCCTAATCCAACCTTTTACCATATCAACCATTCTAAATTTACCTCTCTAAAATCTAGTCTTGACTAATTTTCCTTGGCTTCTATTAATTGGGATTGTCCCGCAATTTAAAAATGAGGAATAGCTACCACACTTCCCTCAAGAAATGGAGTACCATACACTGCCAGGGACCTCAAAAGGAGAGTCACAAGATTTCTCTGGTGACTTTATTTTAAATCTTCTCATGAGTTTGGCATGACTGAGGAAATTAATTTATGAGACGTTTCAAAGTAGAGCTGTTGAAAACCAAAAGAATATAACAGAGCCCCCTTTTGGAGGAGAGGAAACAAAGATATTGAGAAACTAAAAGTCTAGGCTTAGGTTAAACAGAAAAGGAATGGGCGCTAAATCCTTCGGATTCCTGCTATGTGTAGGATATGCTGTCTACAAGACGTTCACCCAAGAGACAATGACAAGATTTCCTAGCTAACGAACCGAGAAACTAAACAATTAACAAAATGACATGTTGCCATGACTTGCAGGGCCTTAAGTATACCAGTAGTATCTTCCCAACACTGCTACCTACTCAACAAACTAGATGAGAGGATGACTTGGCTTGATTCTGCCTTCCTTTCTCTTTCATGTGCATCATTTCCAAAATGAAGTTTTTAAATCAAGACCCTGAATTTTTCACATTCAGAAGGATGTGGGTTAAGAGTCCCTTGTTAGAACCTCCAAATGAACTCTCATGTAAATTGTCCATGTATCCTAGCGTTTTATTTAAATAATTAAATAATTTCTGCATCTATGAAAAAGGTTGAAGTTAATTAAAAATAATGGAAGTGTTCAATTGGTTATTTGAGATATTATTACTTGAACATCACTTTTACTTAAACACAGATTAACTGCTAGCAAAAGATGTACTTGGGCTATTAGTCTGTAACCAGTATTCAACAGGAAAATTAAAAAACAAAGCTACAGGGTGATCATGCCTTTAAAAATAATTATTGAGGTAATAAATAACCACTCCAAAGATATTCTCATTTCCTTTAAAAAGAACCAGAAAAGCAAATCACATAGCAAGAAGCTAACTAGCCTACATTTTGAAGAAATTTTATTCAGGAGAAGAATTATGCTGTCACTAACAATTCTCTTTTTAACGTTGCTGACAAGTGTAAGTGTATAAAGTGCTTTCAATTTTATATGTTTTTAGTAGTTGACTTTTTACCAAAGACAAAGTTAAACAAGCTTTTCAAAACTTATTCCCAACCCATCAATCCAACTCTAATGCATTTTAGGCACAGAAATAAATGATGAAAGTTTGCTAGACTAAAAGATCTGCTACTAACCAGCTACGTGATGTCTTTCCCACTAAACTGCCTCATTTTCAGCAACTTAAAATGGCCTGTGATCTCTAAGATCCAATGTTATTCTAAAATTACTCTTCTTTATTTAACTTAGACACCTAACTTAATATTACTTTAGATACCTACCTTAATATTTTTTAAGGTATCTAACTTAAATAATATAGTCACATCATGCAATATACTCGTGTTTTGCTTTTATTTTATTTTATGGCAAGATGAGACCTTCTAAAAACAAGAACTAAACTTTCCAAAGTGGTTCTCTATTTAGTAGTGGCTAATGACACATCATCTTTTGATAATATAAAATATAAATGAATCTGTTAAGTGACTTCCTTTCTCCACCCTTTGTATTAGTACTTCGCTATGTAAAGAGCCAATGTAAGACTGGTCTCACAAGCTGAAGTTTTGTTAGTGCTACAATATATCACCTAGATGATAACAACAAAGACTATTACCTTGGAGCTGCTATTCATCTAGACAAGCAATAAAATACAGTCCCATTTTAATTTTAATAAGCTACTCTGATATTGCAAAAGTTTCAGATACTTAAAGGAAACTGGTTACTTATGGATTTATTGTTGCCAATATATTAATATTTCAGTATTTAACTTTTCACTGTAAATTTTATAGCAGCAATCCTAAATTTCTTACTGCTAACTTATGAAAATTAGTTTAATATTTTCTACTATCTTTTTACTGAATAGAGAAAATTCCCATGTCAACAAAAGGTCAGAATCTTTTCCTTTTAAAAAGTACTACTATTAGTTGAAGCTTATATTTATTAGACAACCCAGGTTTGAAAGTAAAATTACGACCTTGATTAATTTTCTAGACAAAGTCTCATGTTAATGTTTTTTAAAAAAGAACGAATTTAAACACTTTAAAAAAACCCTTTAATTACACTTTCAGCTGATCTGAAGAAATCTGAGTGTAGATTAGATACTCAACTGTACTTAATACTGCTAGCTCACTACATTACTTAGAAGGTGCCTCAAGTAAATCATTTAGCAACTATGAATCACAGTCACTAATCTATAAAATGTAATTACTACGCTCTGGTACTGACAATTAATGTCTTGTTCACTGGTAAGGAATTGATCACAAACAAACATCTAAAGTATGTATCTACACCATAAAAATTAGTCAATTCTTAATCTTCCAAAACAAAAATTATTAAGATAACCAGGTTCACCAAAAATCTGAAAACTGAATTTTACTTCATAGGCTTTTTTATCCAGGTAATTTTACCATCTTTCCAAGCAGAGTTCAAAGGTTTTGTTTTTTTCTTCCACCAGCATTTTTTAACATAAAGCTTAGAATACCAGTAGACTGAATTAGAGTACCGAGGGCTGACGTCCACACAGAGAGCCACGCATAAACGTGTAGCCCTGAAGAAATCAAGAATAATGTGTTTCAGTAGTGATTAAGGTTATACATAGGGGACATTAAATTGTTTAAAGGATTGGTTGTGGGGATCAGGATTGAGGAAATGAGAAGACATTTGTTTTCTACTTTCTACCTTTCTTATTATAAGTAATCTTTAAAAATAATAACTATGTATTTCTTTTCTAAGTGAAAAATATAATAAAAGGCTAGGTCATTAGCACAGAGGCCTAGCAGGGCTTTGCATACAACAGGAACTCAATAAAAAAGTTTTGAGTAAGTGAATAAAGGCATATATTCTATCTGGAAGAAAGGAAACTAAGGAATATACTTCCACTAGTGGTTCAAGAACAGTGAAACAGTTACTGTTGACAGCGCCCGTGTATGTTTTACTGAGTAACTCTGGAAATTCACACAGCTTCCCTGAGACCCAGTTTGCATGTAATACAAATATTACTACACAGCACTTATAAAACTGAGAAAATAACCAATAAGTCTTATATTATAATAAAATATAAATAACACAGAGATGCATGATTAATAAAATTGTGCTTAAAACCATGAAACTTAATAGAAATATAGAGGGGTCATGTAGGAGAAGGAGAGCAAATGGATTATTATATTGTGTGGATTCACAAAAAGCTTTTGATTTAAAAATTAGCATAAAGCATAGTTCTGCCCTCTGGATTAACAAAAACAAAAATAGAAAGCTTTGCAAAACCCATGCAATGTACTAAGAAAGATCACTTAACTGATACAGCCCTCCCCAGTAAGTCAATTCCATGCTGCCGTGCAGCTCAGTGGCAGGAGGCATCACCAGCATAGAGTACCTTGAAGAGGTATTTGGAGATGAGCCAGCCATCGGCAACTTTGGGAAATCTCTTTAAAAAAAATAAACAACAACAACACACAGATATTTAAGAAACCTGACATCAAGTTTACAATAGCAAACTGAACGGCCCCAATAAGATGGCTACACATAATCTTGATGCAGTAAACATCACTTTTACCTAATAAATAAAATGAACTCAATGAAGATGAATTGAGCTGATGCTCTACTCAGCACGGAAATCAAGCTGGTTCCTGTAGCCTATTCTATTGGAGATGATAGGATGTCTTTAAGTCACAGAAATAAATGAGAAGCTATTTTTCCCTGTCTACTTTCACCTCCATTATTCTTAGCCAAACATAAAGAAGGCTGACTGAATTTGCTAGCTTTGCACCTCAAAATTTATACGATTGGTTAGAAAAATTACTCACTTATTGAACTATACGGCTTAGAAAGGTTTCAACTTTAAAAATAAATACACTTTTTTTCCTGTTAACTTTTCTAAAAGTTATAAAATTCATTTTGAAGAGCAGTTGTTTCTTTTTTTGGTCTAAGCAGAGTTAAAGTTTGTATGTCTTTTTTTTTCAGAATTATGAGAACAGCACTTAAATATCTAGTAAAATGTTCTTCAGTTTAACCAATGTTGCCTAAATGCCTACTTCATGCAAAATACTGTTTTTCCTACAGCTTCCAATTATTGTTTAACAATCACCATCTGGAAAAGTACTATAAATTCTTGCCTATGTTGTTTGGCAATTCCTATACAGGAAAACTCCAAAGCCAAATTTCTGAAGTCATATTCCCAACAGATGATATCTTTTTGTTTCATAAGCAAACACTGAAATCTCCCATAGGACATGGTTCCACACCTTTCCAAATACTTTATGAAACTAAACAAAAACCAACCAACCAAACACAGTCAGTAGTGTATAAAAAAATGAAAGGAAGGAGATATATATAGCTGTGCTATTGGTCACTTCTATGTCTCTACTATTCACCTCTATCCTCCTATTTGTATCACTGTAAATGAATATTAAATTTGGAAACACATATCCAAAAGGATCTATAACCAAAAGGTACCCTAGTTAAGCCCATGTTAAAACATAATGCTCTTTCTATAACTACAACAAACAAAATGAAAATCTCTCCGCATTAAATGGAAATCAGAACAGAATGCTTTTCAGTGAAAATATTAAGAATACCAATTCTTAATGTTTAAACCATATTTACTAGCTCTGCCTTGAAAGTTATGTATCTTACTTGTAGTCATTTACGTAATCAAAAGTTATCAAAGTAAAAACAATTTCCAGGAAAACTGTACTTAAAGTAATTTTACTTCAAAAAATGTATCAAGTAAAATGTATCATGTCCAGATTTATGTCATGGCTTAATCAATCCTTGGTACAAAATGGGAAACAACTACTGAATCTATTATGAAGCTCAATTTATAGTTTAGGTTTTTTTTTTAAGCTTTTAATATGTTAGCCTTTATGCCCTGGTTATGCATGTTATTTTGATCCTGGCTATGGAACACCATGTGAAAATTTTAACAATTAAAACATTTTCACTTATTTGTAGACATTAATTGCTTTAATCATAATTTAATATCTCACTCTAGGTCAGTTATAAGCAACAAGAAGCATCCAGACCAAATGACAATCCACAAGATTCCAAATTATCTGTAGTCAAATTTCAACACCACTGTCATTTTGTAGATGGGAAAGGAGAGGCCCAGAGAGAGCCTGCCTAGACCCAGCACACCCCTGTTCCCTGTAGCCTCATACTGATCTACTCCTTTGGCTACAGACAAGATCTGACACATGGAGAGAATCAGTCAGCTGGCTTTTCTGGTTGGATATGAGTTCTCACTACAGCCTCAGAAATAGGAAAAATAATGGGGCAGTAAACATGCACTGAGAATGAGGTAAATATTTTTCATATAAAATTTAAAGTCTTAGCTTAGTTGCTCCCCAAAATATATATATAAATGAACGACAAAGCTTACATTATTTCAAAGTGGCTCAAGGAGTGCTTGTTAGAAAACGTTCTCATTTGCAGTTGAAATTAAAACTTTTGTTTTAAAGTATACAATATTAAATATTTATTTAAATATATTTATAACATAAAATACATATCACATATAAAATATAGGATATTAATATATAAAATACATAAAATTTCTTTACATATTTAAAATATATGATGTTAAGACAGTTGAGATAAGACCAAATAAACTGAAAGTGTTTTGTTCAAGAACAAAATTCATTCAAATGTACCATTATAATTATATAATATACTGTGATATTAGGTGTTAGTTTCTGAAATTTCAGCCAAAAGAAGAACCTACTCAGAAATAGATATGCAGGGACTTCCCTGGTGGTCCAGTGGGTAAGACTCCACGCTCCCAATCCAAGGGGCCTGGGTTCAATCCCTGGTTGGGAAACTAGATCCCACATGCATGCCACAACTAAGAAGTCCGCAGGCCACAACTAAGAAGTCCACATGCCACAACTAAAGATCCTGCATGCAAAGATCCCACATACCGCAACTAAGACCCAGCACAGCCAAAATAAATAAATAAATAAATATTTTTTAAAAAAGAAATAGATATGCAATGAAAGAATGCTTAATCATACTGAAGATACCGTGTCTTCTGACTCAAAAAGTATATACTTTTCAAAAACAAATAAATGAAAGTAAATCAACTTTATAATCTTTATATTAAGGTAGAAAATGGCCATCATACAGAAAAGATTATTGACCATGGCTTTATTCTTTTTTTTTTTTTTTTTTTTTTGCAGTACACGGGCCTCTCACTGCTGTGTGGCCTCTCCCATTGTGGAGCACAGGCTCTGGACCCGCAGGCTCAGTGGCCATGGCTCACGGGCCCAGCCGCTCCGCGGCATGTGGGATCTTCCCAGACTGGGGCACAAACCCGCGTCCCCTGAATCGGCAGGCGGACTCTCAACCACTGCGCCACCAGGGAAGCCCCCTGACCATGGCTTTAAACACATGAATCAGCCTTGGTGATAAGACTGAATATAATTCTAATCCATAAATACTTATTCCATTTTTTCAAGTTAGCCCTTGTTATAACTTCAGCTTTCTAATTATTTTGATTTCTTTGATGACTGAGCTACATTATCATGATTGATAAAATGTGACAACTACGTAGAAGGTGAGTCTTTTGCCTTTGTTGTATTTAGTCTAATTTTCTTTCTCTCTGTGTATATACTCTGCTAATAAGGCTACAGGTAGATGACTTTATTTTTATGTGATCCAAGATGGATTCCTGAAAAGATCCCTAGATGGACTGATTTGTAAACTGACTGCTATTTATAAGGCAAATAACAAAACTGATTATAAATGATCAGATAGTAGGTCAGAATTTTCACAAGTTTTCTTTTTAAACTAGCAATACCAGATAGCATATACTCTCTTCTGTCACTGATAATAATAATGTGCAAGTTCTTATTGTTTGACATTTTGAATCTTCAACCATGTATTTATATGTAAGAGAAAAATCATTCAGTGAAGCAATATTTACAACTGCATTATGTACCGTAATTAAGCTAACAATGAAACAATATTATCTTCTTTTCTATGTAGCCATTTTCCATTTTTTAATAGCTTCTGAAATTAAAATTTAATATTATATATGACATCTTAAACTTTTTAAAAGTTTATTTTAAAATGCCATTTACAGGTAGATGCTACTAGGTACATTAGAAAAAGTATTTGGCTATTTGATTCAACAATTTTTAAAAACTGAGCCCCAAAATCATGCAAATATTTTACATTTGAAAAGTCATAGTGACTTGAAAGAAAAGGAACGTACGAAGAATAAAAATATTAGATTATATGCATCAACAACTCATTGAGATTAGAAAATCAGAAAGGTGTAGGAACTGAAATTATGATGCTTTCCAAAGATGAATTAAAGTCCATTAAATTGTGCAATCTTTTCCATGTTCTATAAAATGAGAAATATTTACTTCCTTTAAATGAGCAATATTTGAGCATTAAAAGTGATCAAAACTGTTGTTGAAATTATGTAACAAAAAATTTTCTCAAGAAAACAACTTTCCATTACTGAAAATAAACTATGATTTGATTATTACAAGTACTGTAAGTTGCTCTATGCTAATTTGCAAAAATCATAAGGTCAAACTGGAAATGTCCCATTATTCTTCTGGCAGAAACTCAAAGGGCTACAAACACAGATAAACAAACATGAACTACCATCAGAGACCATCAATTCCTGCTAAATCCAAGAATTCGGAATTACCTGGTAGAATCATAAATTTTTTTAACTCTCTCATATATTTAAAAAAAACACTAAAAATATCCTAGGCAATTTTATCAATAGTAACTATTATTTAATTAATCTTTTCATAATACTTTCCATGTAGTACTCCCTCTCAGAAGCCAAATCTAAATTGGAATTCTTGAAGGGGTTTTGAAAGTGAAGTTCATGTAAAATAAACTTGAAAAATTCTCCAGGGATAACAAAGTTTAAAACCATTAATAAATCTCTCCTTCTATAAATAAGAAAACTATTTAAATTTGGAGGTTAAAATGACTCCTTGAAAATTATGGTTTGGTTACAAAATATAAAAACTGTTTAGTCTGTATCTCCTAATAAGTACAAATATTTGAGATACTTTTCTTGCTCTTCACCCCAAAATGCCTACAACAAATACAGTTATTAAGAGTACTATAACAATCACATAGCTCCAAAGAGAAGCAAATAACCAAGTATGTGGGAATAGTCTGTTTCAGAATTTTAGACATTCAAAACCATATAAAGTATTACAAAACTAAAATAAGAAAAATATTTCAGACGTTTCAAAACAGAAATAAACTCTCAAATGAAAAATAAGAGTAAAATAATAAACTACCAATATTAATCATGTAAGAAGACTAATATCAAGGGAGAAAAAGGTCACTGATCAAAATGGGTTATATAAAAACTAGTTCCACATGATGTAAATAATTAGTTCTTTTCTATTCCAGAATAATTAAAAAAACTCACTCCACAAAAGAAGCAGGCTGGGCTTCCCTGGTGGTGCAGTGGTTGAGGGTCCGCCTGCCGATGCAGGGAACACGGGTTTTTGCCCCGGTCCGGGAGCATCCCACGTGCCACAGAGCGGCTGGGCCCGTGAGCCATGGCCGCTGAGCCTGCGCGTCCGGAGCCTGTGCTCCGCAACGGGAGAGGCCACAACAGTGAGAGGCCCGCATACCGCAAAAAAAAAAAGAAAAAAAAAGCAGGCAAAGGTCATAATAAAAATATTAGGAAAAAAGATGAATAACCATGAACTTACATTCAATCTCATTTGTAAATAAAAACAAATTAAAATAACAAAATGTTTTATATATTTCATATTAATAGAAGACCAAAAAAAGATATTTTCCCCTTACCAAATTAAAACTTAAAAATATTAATATAATAATATAATGAGGATATGAGAAAAATAACCACATATATTATTGTTGGTACAACCTTTCTGATAGACAATATAGCAACATATATTAAACATAACATAGCATATATATCATAATGTGCATACCCTTTAATTTCAGTAATT
Source organism: Tursiops truncatus (assembly GCF_011762595.2). Taxonomy (NCBI): domain Eukaryota; kingdom Metazoa; phylum Chordata; class Mammalia; order Artiodactyla; family Delphinidae; genus Tursiops; species Tursiops truncatus. The sequence continues at coordinate 30,064,579 of NC_047042.1, read as the reverse complement.
ACAATTCTAAGAATTCATTAGCTATTATCATTAATATAAAAAATTTTAAATTAGAAAACTATGTAAAAAAAATTTTCAGTGATATATGACAGTATGTTTATGAAAGGGAAATTTGGTAAAAACTTTGGTAAGCAAAAAGGATATTAATTATGGTTCATTCATACAATGGAATATTATATATTTGTTTAAAAATGAAATGGAAATATACACACGGAAATAGAAAACATGCTCAAAATCTTGTACATCAATGTTACAACAGTACTAGTTATAAGAGAAAAAATGGAAACAATCTAAGTGTCCATTAAATGATTAATGGAGGGACATCCCTGGTGGCTCAGTGGTTAAGAATCCGCCTGCCAATGCAGGGGACACAGGTTTGATCCCTGGTCCGGGAAGATCCCACAAGCCGTGGAGCAACTAAGCCCGTGCTCAGCCCACGTGCCTTGAGCCCGTGCTCCACAACAAGAGAAGCCACTGCAATGAGAAGCCCGCGCACCGCAAGGAAGAGTAGCCCCCGCTCGCCACAACTAGGGAAAGCCTGCGCGCAGCAACGAAGACCCAATGCAGCCAAAAATAAATAATTAAACAATATTAATAATAAATTAATTAAAATGATTAATGGTTACACAAAATGTGGTGTGTCTATATAACGAAATATTAGCCATAAAAAGGAATGAAGTACTGGTACCTGTACAACATGGATGAACCTTGAAAACATGCTAAATGAAAGAAGCCAAACATAAAAGCCACATATTTTATGATTTGATTTACATGAAATGTCTAGAAAAGTAAATCCATAAGGACCAAAAGTGTATTAGTAGTTTCCAGGAAATTGTGGGGAGGAGAGCAGAGGAAGTGAGTGCTTAGTGGGTATACATTTTTTTTGTAAAGAAATTTAATTTTATTCTAAGAATTTGAAATAGAGGGATTTAATCAGAACTGGGCTTTCTTTTCTTTTCTTTGTACTTTTTTTTTTTTTTTTTTTACTTTGGCTGTGCTGGGTCTTCGTTGTGGTGCGCTGGGTCTACGTTGCGGCATGCAGGTTCTTCATTGCTGTGTGTGGGCTTCTCTGGTTGCGGCACACGGGCTCCAGAGCGTGAGGATTCAAGAGTTGTCGAGCGTAGGCTTAGTCGTCCAGCAGCATGTGAGATCTTAGTTCCCCGACTAGGGATCGAACCCACGTCCCCTGAATGGTAAGGCAGTTTCTTAACCTCTGGACCACCAGGGAAGTCCCTAGAGTTTCTTTTTTTTTTTGCGGTACGCGTGCCTCTCACTGTTGTGGCCTCTCCTGTTGTGGAGCACAGGCTCCGGACGCGCAGGCTCAGTGGCTATGGCTCATGGGCCCAGCCGCTCCGCGGCATGTGGGATCTTCCCAGACCGGGGCATGAACCCGTGTGCCGTGCATTGGCAGGCGGACTCTCAACCACTGCGCCACCAGGGGAGCCCCCTAGAGTTCCTTTTTAATGTAATGAAAATGTTCTGGAACTGACAGTAGTGATAGTTTCACAACACTGTAAATACTAAAATCCAAGGAATTGTACACTTTAAAATGGTTAAAATGGTGAACTTTATGTTATTTGAATTTAATTTCAAGTCTTAAAATACTAATAAAAGAAAATGAAATGGAAAAATATAATATGGCCAATACTAAGGGTAAAATACAGGTCATAACGAAGAAAATACACATATTGTCTATGTATATACATTCATATGTATATACGCAGATAATTTACATGACAGATATACAAAAAGTTGCCAGCTGCAATTATATCTGGTATTTCTGGAAGTTTTTATTAATACTTCCTATGGCTTTATATTTGATCCTCTTGTTATTTTTACATGGAGTAGGGGTAAGAGGGAAGGCCAAAAAAGACTGGCAGTCCAAGAACACAAAAAGTATATATATACAGAAAGGGGTTAAATTAAGGAATCGTGCTAGAGGTTTATAATTTTCTTTCTATCTTTCTTTTTTTTAAAACATAGTAGAACATTAACAAGAATACAAACAAAGTCAAGTAGTCTACATGGCCAGTATGGGCTAAAATCTTAAAATGAAGAAAGAGGTTTTTCAAAAGGCATCAGAAAAACAAGAAATGATAAGGGCTATAAGCTTAGAAGTAAATAAAAGTTTAGGAATATGATTTTAATCAAAAAAGCTACATAAGGAATATGGAAATCTGAGCGACACTTAAATTTTTCCAGTTACCTTTTTTGTTTTAACCATACTTGCTTTAGAGACTAAAGTTCTCTGTTTTTAGAATCTACATAGTTGTTTAGTTACTACCAAACCTTAAATTTACTATATTATATGTAGGTTAATTTTATTTCCTATACAATTTAAGACACTGAACCAAATTTACCATGCTACATATAACCCTGGATGTTTCAAGAATTTTTTGAATATTATGATTTCCTGAGATACAAAATCTGCTGAAGGTTTCCTACATTTCCAAGTATATAATGGAAGTACATTCCAAGTTCAAAGTGGCCTTGTCCACTGTCTAAAAGCCAAATTTTGGTAACCGTCGGAGCCACTTTCTTATCTATTGTATCATATTTTTTTGGCCGGAGTAGGCAGGTTTTATTGGGTGAGTTGTGTTCTTATGTTACAACAGAAAACAATTCAAGTCTCATTTTGTGTGCAAACCAAGAATCAAAAGTTGGAAAACCTTCAAAAATGAACAAAGAAAATTCAAAAGCCAAATGGATAGGTTTATCTTTACCCATTGTTTCTAAAAGTGTTATTACTACACTTCAAAAGGTGGCCTCATGGGGAGGTAACTGTTTATCATTTAAGTCAGGAAGAGCTTTGAGGTTCAAGCCAGTGTTCCTGAACAATGCTTAGGTATCATAACAGTTCAACTGGATTGGAGAAATTCTAAAATGTCAAGTCACAGGCGTTCTACCTTATTTTAAGAGTCTGAATCCAGATACTATCAGAGAAAAAAACAAAAACAAAAAAGTCCAAAAAAACCAACCCAGAGTTTAGTACTCTGGGGCTCAAGAAGTAGGAATTTCTCAGAGTGCTGTTTCCCAGCAAATATTCACTATGTGCCTACCATATCCCAGGCACTGTTACAGAAATGCAGGATACATCAATGAACAAAACAGACAAAGATCTTTACCCTAACGAAGCTTACATTTTAGCAGAGGTAAAGGAATATAATAAACAATAATCATAATGAGTAAATCTCGTAATATGTTAGAAGCTAAGACTTAAAAAAAAAAGTAGGACAGGGGCTTCCCTAGTGACGTAGCGGTTAAGAATCTGCCTGCCAATGCAGGGGACATGAGTTCGAGCCCTGGCCTGGGAGGATCCCACATACTGCAGAGCAGCTGGGCCCGTGCACCACAGCTGCTGAGCCTGCGCTCCAGAGCCCGTGCTCTGCCACAAGAGAAACCACGACAAAGAGAAGCCCACAGACCGCAATGAAGAGTAGCCCCTGCTCACCGCAACTAGAGAAAGCCCACACGCAGCAGCAAAGACCCAACACAGCCAAAAAGAAAAACAAATAAATAAATTAATTTTAAAAAAAAAAAGTAGGACAGGGAAAAGAGGTCAGAAGTGCTTGGGGTGAAAGGAGGAAAGGTGAGTTATAATTTAAAATATACTGCTAAAGCAATTATACTCCAGTAAAGATATTAAAAAAATAAAATAAAATAAAATATGCTGGAAGGGTTTAGGCTTCAATGAGCAGTTTTGAAACAGATGGAGAGTTAACCATTTGGATATCTGGGAGAAGTGCAATGGTGCTCTATGACAGCAATGTGTCTGGTATAGTCAAGGAAAAGGAAAAGACCCATGAGGCTAGAGCACACCAACTTAAAAACAAAAAAAGGATTCTCTGTACATAAGTATAATGGGGAAACAATGTTTGGAATCAAGATGAAAATCTAAACTGAATGTGAGTCAGCAAGCCCAATGTTAGTAAGTATAATTAGCAGATTAATTCATAGGAAATTTGATATATTCAATAGTATGTCATTATATTTGGTCATTTTTTCTTCAATTAGTAGTGTATTGCTAATTGATAGGCTTTAGTCCTCTACGATACTCAGAAGATTTTTCATTTTAATCAGTTATTTTCCATATAACCTTTACAAAATTCGCTACCGTATCCCATCCCCACACCACCTAGCTGAAGTTTATAAGATTCTTTTTTTTTCAAGATTGTTTCTGACCACTTTACTGCTAAATTTCATATTTTTCTTAAACTGTCTGGTCTACAATACACTACTATAATCAAAGTCACAGATGACATTTTAAAAAATGAAAATTTTTTTTAGACATTTGCTGTATTTTATAAGCATTTTAATGACTGTTAACTCTATGTGTAAATGATTGTTGAGATATTTTATACCACTATCTTGATTAGTTTTTTGGTGGACTGGAATATTTCAAATGTTCTTTCTTCCAGAAAAGTGATATCCTTCTTGATATTTACATATATCTTATGCTTAACATTTTTAAGGGAGATTAGAGTAATTTAATCAACAAAGAATTCAGTATGTGTGGGCAAGATTTTTTTTTTTTTTTTACAGGAAGCAGACTTTACTTCACAGCATTTACCAAAGTAGCATCCAGAGATGGTGAATAGACATAACATTTTCCTAGTGTCCAGAGATGGTGAATAGACATAAATATAACATTTTCCTTGAAAATAAGTTTAACAAATTTTTAAAAAGAATGATTAATGAGCTTCTTTTTTTAAATTGAAATATAGTTGATTTACAATATTGTGTTAATTTCTGCTGTACAGCAAAGTGATTCAGTTATACATACATACATTCTTTTTTTAATATTCTTTTCTATTATGGTTTATCATAGGATATTGAATACAGTTCCCTGTGCTATACAGTAGGACCTTGTTGTTTATCCATTCTCTATATAATAGCTTACATCTGCTAACCCCAAACTCCCACTCCATCCCCTCCCCAATGCTCTCCCCCTTGGCAACCACAAGACTGTTCTCTATGTCTGTGAGTCTGTTTCTGATTCATAGATAAGTTCATTTATATCATATTTTAAATTCCACACATAAGTGATATCATATGGTATTTGTCTTTCTCTTTCTGACTTACTTAATTTAGTATGATAATTTCTTGCTGCATCCATGTTGCTGCAAATGCCATTATGTCGTTCTTTTTTTTTAATTTATTTTTATTTTTTTCAATCTCCCATAAAAAATGAAATTTTAATTTTTATTTGAGGTACTTTTATACCCCTTTCTTGTGTGGAGCCTTCCCTGACCCATCCAAGCAGAAAGGATTATTCATCCTTTTGCACTACATCACCCTCATTAATAGTTCTACTATGACTCAACGACAATATTATACATCATTATTTCTTAATGTATCCTCCCTTTGCCCTCCAAAACTGAGTTTCATGTGAAAGCATGCCTGATTAATCTTCGTATCCCATCCCCTAGCACAGGGCCTATATGGACTGCTAAATAAGAGAATGAATGGGATAAAGAGAATAGGGTGTGTATGTGTGGAAAAGATTAGGGGAAAACGGACAAAAGAGGAGGGCATTAGTACAATGTCAAATTTAAAGCATCTGCTCCAGAAAAAGTATAGGGAACTCACACTATGACTCATTTCCAAAGCAGAGGAAAAGTGAGTTACATTTAGCCAAGAAACATGTGAAGGGCTGATAGTAAAGGAATTTTCCTTGGGGTTTCCTTCTACTCTGCTTTATGAAAAACTACTCAACTTCCTAAAGTAAGTCGGGATCAATAAGGGGTAATTTTAAGTATTACAATGAAAGAGCGGGATCCTTGCCATTTTAATATGTTTTAATGGAAAGTGATAAAATTTGAGGGAGCTATAAATATATTTTTTAACCTACAGTAAATTTACCGTTGGTATACAGTTCTATGATTTTTTTTAAATGCAAGCAGTCATGTGACCATGTCCATAAGACACATAACAGTTCCAACCACCCAAAAAAACCTCCTTAATGCTGACACTATATAATCAACACCCCCAAACTCTAACCCCTGATAACCAGAGAAGTCTGACACAATAGTTCAGCTTTCTCTAGAATGTCATATAAATGGAAGCATACAGTATCTAACCTTAAGAGTTTCACTTCTCTCACTTAGCATAATACATTTGAGATTCATGCAGGTTGTTGTGTGTAGAAAGAAGTTTTTTCCTTTTATCGCTCACTTTGTCCATTGTATGGATATATAACAGTTGGTTTATCTAGTCATCACATAAAGGACATTTGGGCTGTTTCCAGTTTTTAGTGATTATGAATAAGGCTGCTATGAACAGGTCTTTGTGTAAATATAAGTTTCCATTTCTCTTGAATAAAGGAGTGAGATTTCTGGGAAACTATTCTGCATTCCCACCAGTAACACATGAGAGTTCCAGTTTCTCCACATCCCCACTAGAACTTGGTATAGGTGTGCAGTAGGGCCTGATTGTGGTTTTAATTGCACTTCCCAAGTACCTAATGATAATGAGCACATTTTCATGTGTTTCCTTGCCATTTGTGTATTTTCACTGGTGAAGTATCTGTTCGAACCTTTTGCCCATTTTTAAATTGGGTTAGTTCTTTTCATAATATTACATGTTTATAGTTCTTGGGATATCCTGGACACAAGCCCTTTGTCAAATATGTGATTCGCAACTATTTTCTCCCAGCCTATGGCTTCTTTTACTCTCTTAACAATGTCTTCTGGAACACAAAAAGTTATTAATTTTGATGAGGTCAACACTTATTTTTTGCTTTTATGGATTATGCTTCTATTGTTTTATCTAAAATCTGTTTGCCTAATTGAATCTAACAAAGATGTTTTATATTCTTAAGGTTTTTATACTTTTACATTTAGTCTATGATCCATTTTGAATTAATTCTTGTATGTGGTGTGAGGTATGACTCATAGTTCATTTTTTACATACAGTAATCCCATTGTTCCAGCACCATTTGTTGAAAAAGATTATCAATTCACCAGTGAATTGCCTCTTCATCTTAGCCAAAACCAATCAAGCATATTTGTGTGCCTCTATTTCTGGACTCTGTTCCATTCCACTGATCTATATGTAAAAGCTTTCACCAATAACACACTCTTTTAATCATTGTATCCTGACCGTCTTGAAATCAGAGAGCTTGAGTGTCCAACTTTGTTCTTCCCTTGTGAAATTGTTTTGCCTTTTCTACTTACTTTGTTTAGCCATTTATAGAATCTGCTTGATATCTACAAAAAAACCTGCTAAGATTATGAAAGTGCATTGACTCTATCGATCAATACAGACATCTTAACAATGTTAAGAACTGACATCTTAACAATGTTGAGTTTTAGAGGAATTATCTCGTCTAAAATGTCAATAGTACTAAGGTTGAGAAACCCTGCTGCAGACATCTGTAGATGCCTGCTACTGAATGTTTGTATCTTACTGAATGTTTGTGTCTCCCCAGTATTGAAACCTAATCCCCAAGATGACGGTATTTGGAAGTGGGGTGCTGAGGAGGTTATCACATCGTAAGCCCTCACGAATGGGATTAGGGCCTTATAAAAGAGACCGAGAAAGAGCCCTCACTCCTTCCACCATGTGAAGACACAGCAAATTTCTGTTGTTTATAAGCCATCCAGTCTATGGTATTCTGTTAAAGTAATCCAAATGCACTAAGACCATTTAAGGAAGTTCTCTTCTCATATCTAGTTTACGGAGTAGTTTTATCATGAATTAATGTTTTTAGTCTGTTAATAAAATGAAATACATGAACTGATTTTCAAATACTGAAATGTCCTTGCATCCAGGGCTTGATTTGTTAATATTTAATTGAGGATTCCAGTATCTATTTCCATGAGGGGTAGTGGTATACAGTTTCCTTTCCTTGTAATATTTTGTCTAGTTTTGCATCAGGCTAACGCTGACCTCATAAGATGAAGTGGGAAATATTCTCTCCCCTCCTATTTTCTGGTAAAGATTGAGTGGGATGATTATTATTTCTTTCTTAAGTTGTTGGTCACAATCAACAGTAAAACCATGTAGGCCTGGAGTTTCATTTGTTGGAAGGTTTTCAACTACCTGTTCAATCTCTTTAATAGATATAGGCCTAGTCAACTTATCTATTTCTTTGTAACTCTTGTTAGGATTTGTCTTTGAAGAAATTGGTCCATTTCATCCAAGTCAAATTTATGTTAAGAGCTGTTCACAGAATTTACTTATCCTTTGAATATAGGGTCTATAATGATATGTCCACTTTCATTCCTGATACTGGTAACTTGCGTCTTCTCTTTTTCTTGGTCACTCTAACTAGAGGTTTATGAATTTTATTGATGTTTAAAAAAAACAGCCTTTCACATGATTGGTTTTATCTACTGTTTTTAATTTTATCAATTTCTGCTTTTATCTTTATTGTTTTGTTCTTTCCACTTGCTTTGGGTTTAGTTTTCTCATTTTTCTAGTTTCTTAAGGTGGAATCTTAGCTTATTAACTTTAAACGTTTCTTCTTTTCTAACATAAGCTTTTAATGACTTAAATATGCCTCTAAGCACTGCTTTAACTGCATCCCATAAACTTGGATATGATGCATTTCATTTTTCATTTAGTTCAAAATACTTGCTAATTTTCCTTGAGACTTCCTCTTTGACCCATGAGTTACTTACAATTTTTTTTAAATTCCCAAATATTTGGTGATTTTTCAGATCTTTCTGTTCTCAATTTCTAGTTTAAGTCTGTTACAGTCAGAGAACATATTTTGAATGATTTTAATTCTTTCAAATGTGTTAAGGTTGGTGTTATGGCTCAGAATAAGATATTTTTGAATGTCCCATTTGCCCTTGAAAAGAACATACAACCTGCTGTTACTGGGTGGAGTGTTTTATTAATGTCAATCAAGTCAGTTGGTTAACAATGCTGTTCAGATCTCTTGTATTATTGATATTCTGTCTACTTGACCTACTGATTATCATGAAAAGAGTGCTGTAGTTGATAAGTACAACTGTGGATTTTTCTGTCTTTAATCTCCAGTCAGTTCTACCAGCTTTTGCTCTTTGAAACTCTGGGGGGGTTTTTTTTGTTTTTGTTTTTTTGTGGTACGCGGGCCTCTCACTGTTGTGGCCTGCTCCCATTGCGGAGCACAGGCTCTGGACGCGCAGGCTCAGTGGCCATGGCTCACAGGCCCAGCCGCTCCACGGCATGAGGGATCTTCCCGGACCGGGGCACAAACCCATGTCCCCTGCATCGGCAGGTGGACTCTCAACCACTGTGCCACCAGGGAAGCCCTAAAGCTCTGTTTTATAAAAATATCTTTTTCTTTTAAACTATCTGTATCACTATATTAAACTTTTTTTTAAAAAATTAACATTTTTTTAATCCAAACAATCTCTTTTAATTGGTGTGTCTAGATGATTTATATTCAATGTAATTAATAATACAATTGGATTTAGGTCTACCATTTCATTGTTTTCCATTTATCCTTTATTCCCCCTGCCTTCTTTGGGTAATTTTAATATTTTCAGCATTCCATTTTAATTTATCTATTGGATTTTTACTGGATCTCTTAGCTGTTCTATAGTCATTGCTTTAGGGATTACAATGTAAAACCTAACCATTGAGACTTTTGGGACAACATTAAATGCACCAACATTTGCATTATAGGGGTCCCAAAAGAAGAAGAGAAAGAGAGTGGGCCTCAGAAAATATTTGAAGAGATTATAGCCAAAAACTTGCCTAAAGTGAGAAAGGAAACACTCAGGTCCAGGAAGTGCAGAGAGTCCCATACAGGATAAACCCAAAGAGGGACACACCAGGACACATATTAATTAAAGTGACAAAAATTAAACACAAAAATATTAAAAGCAACATGGGAAAAGCAACAAATAACATACAAGGGAATCCCTATAAAGTTAACAGCTTATTTTTCAGCAGGAACTCTCCAGGCCAGAAGGGAGTGGCATGATATATTTAAAGTGCTGAAAGGGAAAAACCGACAACCAAGAAAACTCTACCCAGCAAGGCTCTCATTCAGATTCGATAGAGAAATCAAAAGCTTTGTAGACAAGCAAAAGCTAAGAGAATTCAGCACTACCAAACCAGCTTTAGAACAAATGCTAAAGGAACTTCTGTAGGCAGGAAAAAAAAAAAAGAGGCCACAACTAAAAACAAGAAAATCACAAATGTGAAAGCTCACCAGTAGAGGCAGCCATACAGTAAAAGTAGGAAATCATCCACACACAAATATGATATCAAAACCAACAGCCATGATAAGAGGAGAGTACAAATGCAGGAAATGGGACATGCATTTGAAATTGAGACCAGCAACTTAAAACAACCTTGTATATATATAGACTGCTATATCAAAACCTCACGGGAACTGCAAACCAAAAAACTACAATAGATACATACACACAAAAAAACCCCACCCAAACACAACACTAAAGACCATCATCAGATCACAAGAGAACAAAAAGAGGAACAGAAGAAAAAAGACCTACAGAAACAAATCCAAAACAATTAAGAAAATGGCAATAGCAACATACCTATCAATAATTACCTTAAATGTAAATGGATTAAATGCTTCAACCAAAATACACAGACTGGCTGAATGGATACAAAAACAAGACCCATATATATGCTCTCAAGCCACCCACTTCACATCTAGAGACACACAGAGACTGAAAGTGAGGGAATGGAAAGAGGTATTCCATGTTAATGGAAATCACAAGAAAGAGTAGCAATACTCGTATCAGACAAAAGAGACTTTAAAATATTAAAATAAAGGTGTTACAATAGACAAGGAAGGACACTATATAATGGTTACAGGATCAGTCCAAGAAGAAGTTATAACAATTGTAAATATATATGCAACCAACATAGGAGCACCTCAATATATAAGGCAAATGCTAACGCCATAAAAGGGGAAATCAACAGTAACACAGCAATAGTGGGGGATTTTAACAACCCACTTACACCAATGGACAGATCATCCATACAGAAAATCAATACGGAAACATAGGCCTTAAATGACACATTACATCAATGGACTTAACTGATATTTATAGAACATTCCATCCAAAAGCAGAATACACTTTCTTCTCAGGTGCACATGGAACACTCTCCAGGACAGATCACATCTTGGGTCACAAACCAAGGCTTGGTAAATTTAAGAAAGTTGAAATCATATCAAGCATCTTTTCTGACCACAATGCTGTGAAATTAGAAATCAATTACAAGAAAAAAACTGTAAAAAGCACAAACACATGGAGGCTAAACAGTATGTTACTAAACAACCAATGGATCACTGAAGAAATCAAAGAGGATATTAAGAAATACCTAGAGAGGGCTCCTCTGGTGGCGTAGTGGTTAAGAATCCACCTACCAATGAAGAGGACATGGGTTTGAGCCCTGGTCCAGGAAGATACCACATGCTGCGGAGCAACTAAGCCTATGCGCCACAACTACTGAGCCTGCGCTCTAGAGCCCACAAGCCACAATTACTGAGTTCATATGCCACAACTACTGAAGCCCATGTGCCTACAACCCATGCTCCGCAACAAGAGAAGCCACCACAATGAGAAGCCCGTGCATCGCAACAAAGAGCAGCCCCCACTTGCCACAACTAGAGAAAGCCCGCATGCAACAACAAAGACCTAACACAGACAAAAATAAAATAAATACAATAAATAAATTTTTTTAAATACCTACAGACAAATGACAATGAACACACGATGATCCAAAACTTATGGCTCCTGGCAAAAGCAGTTCTAAGAGGGAAGTTTATAGCAATAAAGTCTTACCTCAGGAAACAAGAAAAATCTCAAATAAACAACCTAAACTTACACCTAAAACAACTAGAGAAATAAGAACAAACAAAACCCAAAGTTAGTAGAAGAAATAAAAAAGAACAGAGCAGAAATAAATGAAATAGAGACACAGAAAACAATAGAAAAGATCAATGAAACTAAAAGCTCATTCTTTGAAAAGATAAACAAAATTGATAAACCTTTAGCCAGACTCATCACGGAAAACAAAGGAGGGGGCTCAAATCAACAAAATTAGAAACAAAAAAGGAGAAGTTACAAATGACACCACAGAAATGCAAAGGATCATTAGAGACTACTACAAGCAACTATATACCAATAAAACAGACAGCCTAGAAGACATGGACAAATTCTTAGGAACATACAACCTTCCAAGACTGAGCCAGGAAGAAATAGAAAATATGAACAGATCAATCACAAGTAATGAAATTGAAACTGTGATTAAAAATCTTCCAACAAACAAAAGTCCAGGACCAGATGGCTTTCACAGGTGAATTCTATCAAACATTCAGAGAAGAGCTAACACCCATCCTTCTCAAACTCTTCCAAAAAATTGCAGAGGAAGGAACACTCCCAAGCTCACTCTATGAGGCCACCATCACCCTGATACCAAAACCAGACAAAGATACCACAAAAAAAGAAAATTACAGGCCACTAACACTGATCAACATAGATGCAAAAATCCTCAACAAAATACTAGCAAACCAAATCCAACGATACAGTAAAAGGATCATACACCATGGTCAAGTGGGATTTATCCCAGGGATGGAAGGATTTTTCAATATACACAAATCAAACAATGTGATACACTACATTGACAAACTGAAGAATAAAAACCATATGATCATATCAATAGATGCAGAAAAAGCTTCTGACAAAATTCAACATCCATTTATGATAAAAGCTCTCCAGAAAGTGGGCATAGAGGGAACCTACCTCAACATAATAAAGGCCATATACAACAAACTCACAGCTAACATCATTCTCAATGGTGAAAAACTGAAACCATTTCCTCTAAGATCAGCAACAAGACAAGGATGTCCACTCTTGTCACTTTTATTCAACATAGTTTTGGAAGTCCTAGCCACAGCAATCAGAGAAGAAAAAGAAATAAAAGGAATCCACACTGGGAAAGAAGAAATAAAACTGTCAGTGTCTGCAGATGACATGATACTATAAATAGAAAATCCTAAAGATGCTACCAGAACACTACTAGAGCTCCTCAATGAATTTGGTAAAGTTGCAGGATACAAAATTAATACACATAAATCTCCTGCATTCCTATATACTAACAATGAAAGATCAGAAAGAGAAATTAAGGAAACAATCCCATTTACCAATGCATCTGAAGTCAGAAAGAGAAAAACAAATATCGTATACCACTGCATCAAGAAGGATAAAAAAACCTAGTAATAAACCTACCTAAGGAGGCAAAAGACTTGTATTCAGAAAACTGTAAGATGCTGATGAAAGAAATCAAAGATGACACAAACAGATGGAGAGATATACCATATTCTTGGATTCGAAGAATATTGTGAAAATGACTATACTACCCTAAGCAATCTACAGATGCAATGCAATCTGTATCAGATTACCAATGGTATTGTTCACAGAACTAGAACTAAAAATTTTACAGTTTGTATGGAAACACAAAAGACCCTGAATAGCCAAAGCAATCTTGAGAAAGAAAAACGGAGCTGGTGGAATCAGCTAACTAACTTCAGACTATACTACAAAGCTACAGTAATCAACACAGTAAGGTACTGGCACAAAACACAGAAATATAGATCAATGTACAATGCTGGAAGTCCAAAGATAAATCCACACACCTATGGTCACCTTATCTTTGATAAAGGAGGCAAGACTTTATAATGGAGAAAAGACAGTCTCTTCAATAAGTGGTGCTGGGAAAACTAGAAAGCTACATGTAAAAGAATGAAATTAGAACACTCCCTAACACCATACACAAAAATAAACTCAAAATGGATCAAAGACCTAAATGTAAGGCCAGATACTATAAAAGTCTTAGAGGAAATCAGTCGGAACACTCTTTGACATAGATCACAGCAATATCTTTTTGGATCTACCTCCTAGAGTAATGAAAATAAAAACAAAAACAAACATGTGAGTGGCGGGGTTGCAGGCGCAGTGGAGTGAGCAGAGCAGCCGGCTGGAGCACGACGACTACTGCAGGTCTCGGAAAGAAGAAACGATGTAAACCATTCATTATCCAGACTTTAAGGTCAAGGTGAGAAGGTAGGTCAGGAGGAACATGGCCTGGCCTCACCTGACTTTAAGGTCAAGGTGAGAAGGAAGGTCAGGAGGAACATGGCCTGGCCAAATATTTTTCAAAGAGGAACTTTGCTCTCCCGGTTCAGCCATCATCATGTGCTCATGTTCCTGCTCACCTTCTTCAGTTACTCGTTGCTCCATGCATCAAGAAAAACACTTAGCAATGTCAAAGTCAGTATCTCTAAGCAGTGGACCCCAAGTGCTTTTAACAAGTCAACTGAACTGCCTGTAGAGATCTGGAGCAGCAACCTTTTGTTTCCCAGTGCAGAGGAAGCCATTCTTTTCCTCGGAACACTCGACACCGTTTTCCTCTCCTACGCTGTGGGCCTTTTCATCAGCAGTATCGTCGGGGATCAGCTTAATTTGTGATGGGTTCTGTCTTTTGGCATGTGCTCCTCTGCATTCGTGGTGTTTGTCTCTGGTACTCTCACAGAATGGCTGCATTTCTACAGCAAGGGGCTGTACTGCAGCCTGTGGATCGTGAATGGCCTGCTGCAGTCCACTGGTTGGCCCTGTGTGGTTACTGTTATGGGCAAATGGTTTGGGAAAGCTGGACGAGGAGTTGTTTTTGGTCTCTGGAGTGCCTGTGCCTCAGTGGGCAATATTTTGGGACCGTGTCTAGCTTCTTCTGTTCTGCAGTATGGTTATGAGTATGGCTTTGTGGTGACAGCGGCTGTGCAGTTTGCTGGTGGGATCATCATCTTCTTTAGACTCCTCGCGTCACCCAAAGAAATTGGTCTCCCAGGTATTGAGGCAGAAGATTTTGAAGAAGATTTGCACAGGCCATTAATTAATGGTGCTGAAAATGAAGATGAAGCTGATCCTAATTACTCAATCCAAGAAGGCAAGTCTGTTACCCAAGTCAAGGTGATAAGCTTTTACCAAGCTTGTTGCCTTCCCGGAGTTATAGCATATTCACTGGCCTGTGCCTGCTTGAAGTTAGTGAATTACTCCTTCTTCTTCTGGTTGCCCTTTTATCTGAGTAATAACTTCGGATGGAAGGAGGCTGAAGTCGACAAGCTGTCCACTTGATACAATGTTGGAGGAATTATAAGTGGAACTCTGCAAGGCTTCATCTCTTATGTGCTACAGAAGAGAGCCCCGGTGTTAGCTCTCAGTCTGCTTCTGGCAGTCGGGTCCCTCGTTGGATGTAGTTATTCTCCAAACAATAAGTCTATCAATGCACTTCTGACGGCTGTCACAGGATTTTTTATTGGTGGACCTTCTAATATGATTAGCTCTGCTATTTCTGAGGACCTCGGTCATCAAGAGCTGATCCAAGGGAGCAGTGAGGCTTTGGCGATCATCACAGAATAGCTGATGGAACCGGGAGCACTGGAGCTGCGGTGAGCCAGTATTTAGCGTCTTTGATCCAGGACAACCCAGGATGGATGTGGGTTTTCTACTTTTTCATTCTTATGACAATTTGCACAGTTCTATTTATTTCACCATTAATAGTGAGGGAAATATGCTATCTTATGCAAGGACGACAAGCTCGCATATTGAGTGAGCGACCAGTGCCCACAAAAGAACAAGAAAAATAGGAGACACATCAGGACTATTCCTTTTCATTCACCTTACTTTGGGGTTGTCTTAAGAGCTCCAACATAACCTCAGACTGTCAAGCCTCTTTCAACAGTGTCAGCCACCGTAGATGCTGACCAAAGTGAAGGCTGGGCTGTTTTTCTACACTACAGGAATAATTAATGATTTTTATCGCTGTTGTTTCATGAATGTACCGAATGGCCTATGAACCTGCCAGTGTCTTTGGTGGCCTGTGAAGGTTTACCCTTTTAACCGTAAATGCTGTATTGGACTCGGACCTAGTTCTCCAGCCTGGAAAGCCAAGTGACCACAAGGCATTCATGCATGGTTTGTACCAACGACATGCTCCACGAATAGAAAGGATCGTTGCATTTTGCTTGGTCACGAGTTTGCAGAGAGTGGCTCATCTCTGACGCATCAAATCCGGATAAAGCACTCCAGCCAGGTCCAGTGTAAGCATGCCTTGGACAGAGAATCCCTTTGTTAACCACGGTGGGGAAAAAAATCACACTACATGCTGATTGGCTCTCACTCTGTATCTGCTCTAAAGTCATTCAGCTCCAGAAGCAGAAATACCTTCAAATGATTGCCAACTTGCTCTCCTCCGTCTTCATTCAGAATTCCCTTTGACTCCTGGAAGTCTTTAGTCTTCCTTTCAAGGACCATAATGTACCTCAACTGTGAACATTCCAGTGTGTAACTTACAACCAAAGTACTCAACCCCAGATTTGTTCTCTGGGAACTTTAGGATCCACTAGGAACGTAATTGGCTTAGCCCTATTTTCAGAGGATTGATCTGTGTCACAACCGGGTTCCTTGCGTTACCTCAGCTGAAGACTAGAATTAGAGAAAGAAGAAAGACCTTTTGGC
This sequence comes from Tursiops truncatus, assembly GCF_011762595.2. Lineage (NCBI taxonomy): Eukaryota > Metazoa > Chordata > Mammalia > Artiodactyla > Delphinidae > Tursiops > Tursiops truncatus. The sequence continues at coordinate 30,048,092 of NC_047042.1, read as the reverse complement.
CCTGTAAGCGTTAAGTATGTGACACTGAATCACATTAATGGATTACTAAGGCCTGAGGCATATCTAGGTATCTATTCTTTAGAAGTTTGTAGAATATATGTCTTCAAAGCTGTGAATTTTATACTAATTATCAATATTTTAAGGTCATACTGTATATATATTTTAAATTATGGAAATTAACAGGCGAAAAATGTTCAATTTTGAGGACCGCCTAATTTGCATCGGGTTACGGAATATTTTTCAACCTCTTGCTCTATACTCTTAAATGTGGTGTGTTTATGAACTTGCTAATTTATTTAATCAAGCAGATTCCCAATCAGTTAATTGCTCATTACTGACAAAAAGGGAAAATACAAAACACAGAAAGGGAAAATAAACTGACTTTTATAATAAAAAAAACTAAAAAACAAATGTGACCTAATTAAACTTAAGAACTTTTGCACAGCAAAGGAAACCATAAACAAAATGAAAAGATAACCCACAAAATGGGAGAAAATAGAAAATATTTGCAAATAAAGCGACCTACAAGGGATTAATCTCCAAAATATACAAAATATATTCATGCAGCTCAATATAAAAACAAACAACTCAATCAAAAAATAGGTGGAAGATCTAAATCGACGTTTCTCCAAAGAAGACATACAGATGGCCAGAAAGCACATGAGAAGATGCTCAACATCACTAATTATCAGAGAAATGCAAATCAAAACTACAATAAGGGGCTTCCCTGGTGGCGCAGTGATTAAGAATCCGCCTGCCAATGCAGGGGACACAGGTTCGAGCCCTGGTCCGGGAAGATTCCACATGCTGTGGAAAAACTAAGCCCATGCGCCACAACTACTGAGCCTGTGCTCTAGAGCCCAGGAGCCACAACTCCTGAAGCCCGGGCGCCTAGAGCCCATACTCTACAACAAGAGAAGCACCACAATGAGAAGCCCATGCACCGCAACAAAGAGTAGCCCCTGCTCACCGCAACTAGAGAAAGCCCGCGCACAGCAACAAAGACCTAATGTAGCCAAAAATAATAAATAAATAAAAAATTTTAAATACCTTAAAAAAAAAAACTACAATGAGGTATCACCTCACACCAGTCAGAATGGCCATCATCAAAAAATCTACAAACAATAAATGCTGGAGAGGGTGTGGAGAAAAGAGAACCCTCTACACTGTTGGTGGGAATGTAAGTTGGTACAATCACTATGGAGAACAGTATGGGGGTTCCTTAAAAAACTAAAAATAGAACTACCATATGATCCAGCAATCCCACTCCTGGGCATATACCCAGAGAAAACCGTAATTCGAAAAGATAACATGCACCCCAGTGTTCACTGCAGCCCTATTTACAATAGTCAAGATATGGAAGTAACCTAAATGTCCACTGACAGAGAAAAGGATAAAGAAGATGTAGTACATATATACAATGGAATATTACTCAGGCATAAAAAAGAACAAAATAACGCCATTTGCAGCAACATGGATGGACCTAGAGATTATCATACTACGTGAAGTAAATCAGACAGAAAAAGAAAATATCATATGATATCACTTATATGTAGAATCTAATAAAAAATACAAGTGAGCTTATTCACAAAACAGAAACAGACTCACAGATCTTGAAATCAAACTTATGGTACAAAAGGGGAAGTGTCGGGGGAAGTGATAAATTAGGAGATCGGGATTAACATAAACACACTACTATATATAAAACAGATAATAAGGACCTACTGTATAGCACAGGGAACTCGACTCAATATTCTGTAATAACCTATATGGGAAAAGAACGGATATATGTATACATATAACATTCACTTTGCTGTACACCTGAAACTAACACAACATTGTAAATCAACTATACTCCAATTAAAAAAAAGCTAACCTTTAACAGTCTACTTAGAGTTAATATTTTACCATTTCAAGTAAAATATATGACCACATAGGTCCCTTTACTTTCCCCTCTTTGTTTTAAATGTCATTTACATTATATATGCAAACACTGAAACCTCTCAAGAAATGTTGTAATTTTTGCTTTCAACAGTTATATTTTAAAAATCTTGAAGGAAAAAAATCTGCTATATTTTCTCAGATATTTACCATTTCTGTGGCTCTTTCTTCATTCACAAAGTTCTAAGTTTCCTTGGTATCATCTCCTTTTAGTCTGAAGAACTTTAGTTAGCACTTCTTTTAGACCAGGTCTACAAGTAACAATTCTTACTTTTCCTTCATCTGAGTATTTCTTTATTTTGCCTTCATCTCTGAGGTATGTTTTCACTGCATACAGAATTCTGAGTTGGCAGTTCTTTGCTTTCAGAATTTTAAGATGTTCTTCCACTCTCTTCCGCGGTTCCTGATGAAAAACCTATAGTCATTTGAATTGTCCCTCCCTGTACATAATGTACTATATTTCTCTGTCTGCTTTCGAGATTTTTTATCTTTTATTTTCAGAAGTTTAGTTATGATGTATCTCGGAGTGCTTAACTTTGAGTTTACCTTTTCAGAAGTTTGCTGAGCTTCTTGGACCAATAAGTTTATTCCTTTCCCAGATCCAGGAACTTATAGCTTTATATATTTTTTAACGTATTTTCTGCACCAATCTCTTGCCCCTCTCCTTCTGGGATTCCAATGATGCAAACATTATATCTTCTGCTATTGTCCAACAGGTCCCTGAGGCTCTGGTTCTTCAGTTTGGATAATTTCTATTGATCTATTTTCAAATTCATACACAGCTCTATTATCTCCACTCTGCTATAGAACCCCACCTAGTAAATGTTTTCAGATATTTTGCTTTTATGTACTGAAATTTCCACGTGGTCCTTTATGAGGTTTTTATTTCTCAATTCAGAACTTCTATCTTTCTATTCATTTCAAGAATATTTACCTTACATCATGGAGCATGGTTTTAATGGTTGATTTAACATCTTTGCCTGCTAACTTATCTCGGGATTGGCATCTTTGATTGTCTTTTCCTCTGACAATTGGTCATATTTTCCTGGTTCTTTATACATGAAGTAACTTTAAGTTTTGTATTGGATGTTTTAAATATTATCTTGACACTCTAAATCCTATTACAATCCCTAAAATATGTTGATTTTTGTTTTGTTTTGGGTTTTTTTGGTAGGCAATCGACCCAGTTAGATTCAGATAGCCAAGTTCTTTCTTGCTTTATGTGGGCAGTGGTTACAACTTAAGTTCAGTTTGTAAAGCCTTAGCTATGCTTCTTTGGGCCTTACCGATATATATGCCGCTCTGGGATTTGGGTGGTGGTTTGCATCCTAGCTCAGTCCTCACATTCTTGGGTGTGAGGCCAGAACTTATGCTGGTCATTACATACAGAATTAGGGCATTCCCCTTTCCAGGGCTCTCTTCCCTGATAGACTCCAGCCCCCAGATCCTTCCTTTTCCTGCAACATTAATGTAAATAAAAAGTTTTAGAGTTTTAGCCTCTCACACGACGGCACAATCCTGGGCAACTCAAGCAGCTCTTGGGGGAAAGCAGCAAGAAAAAAGAGAAAAAATGGGAAGCCTCAATACTCTCTGGCTCACAGAGGGACCTTTTCCAGATACTCTGGCCAGAAAGAGAAGGTTACTGTTGGAGTCTTTGCTGTTGTCTGCATCCATAGCACAATTAAAGACAAAGGCCCCTCAGGTTAAGGCTGAGGATATAGGAGGGAAAAAAATACAAAGGACACTCATTCCTATGATGGTTCTTCTTCAGATTTTGATCTCTCTCCCCAACCTGGCTGCTATTGTTTACTTTCCGAAGTATATAAGTAGTTGCTTGTTGCATTCTGTCCAGAGTTTTTAACTGCAATCAGTAGAAGAGTGCTGTGGGCTGAACTGATTCCCCCCGAAGTCTTATGTTGAAACCTTAACACCCAACGTGACTATATTTGGAGATAGGGCCTATAAGGAGGTAATTAATGTTAAATGAGGTCATAAGGGTAGGGTCCTGATCCTGTAGGATTAGTGTCCTTATAAGAAGGGACACCACAAAGCACTCTCATTCTCTTTCTCTCTGCCGTCTGAGGACACAGCAAGAAGGCAACCATCTACAAGCCAGGAAAAGAGCTCTCACCAAAATCTCAATCAGCCAGCACCTTGGTCTTGGACTTGCCAAGCTCCAGAACTGTGAGAAATAAATTTATGTTGTTTAAGCCACCCAGTCTGTGGCATTTTGTCCTGTCAGCCCAAGCATGCTAAGACAGAGAGTTAGGGTAGTAGTGAACTTACTCCACCTTCTCTAGCATCATAAGTTGAGTTAACTTTTTGAAGGCTATAGTATGGTAAAGTGTATGGCATACTAAAAGACATAAGATAAACAGAACCCATGCTGTCTGAAAAAGGATACAGTAGAAAAATCAGGCAAGTTTTCTTAGAAAAATTTCCAGAGCTAAGAAAATTGAAATGGAGAGTTTGGAACGCAGTAATACATAGAAGAGGAAGGAGAAAATCCACCTATAGGAAAAGCTTATTAGGAACTGGCTAGAAGGGAATAAAGAGGAAACAGAAGAGCGCCACTGAAGTGGAAATTGAAATGGTTACTCAAGTAATAGTTTCAGTGGGTAATAACCAGAAATAGACCTCAATGTCAAGTAGAAAAAAACCTTGTATCTACAGGAACAAAAAAGTATTTAAAAGCCAGGGCTAGAGGATGGAAATGGGTGAATTTATGTATAAAAAGGGAAATAGGAAAAAGGATCTAAACTTAAAAAAATATATAATACATTATATACTGTATTACCTAAATATGAATATATATAATGTAGTGATTATATATTACTATAGCATTGTGATATATAATATACAGATATATACACCTGAGTATTTTTTAATTAAAATTTTTTTTAATTACATGACAATCGAAACTATCTAAAAGGAAATAATGAATACTTACTATTGGTGCCAGACTTGTTTTACCTCAACATTATACATTTTGACCATTAAGTTTAACTGTTCACTATAAAATCAACAACAAAGGGCAATGATAATTTTCAAAGAAAAGAAAAAGTTTTAGAACTCTCTTTAGCAATAGCAAGAACTTGTCTTTCAAGTGGGAAACATGTAATTATAGGAAAATCTTTCCTCCCAACACAAAACAAAAGGAAATTAGAAATGCTGGATAAAATATAATAGATACACTTTTAAACATAGCAAGCATACAAAAAACCCCACGGAAATACTTAAGAGGCCAAAAATGAAAAATAAACAGAAAATAAGGGAATTTACAAAAACCCTGAAACTGAATGCATCAAATAGACTCAAAATACAGACAGCAAAAAGAAACATATCTACCAGAATAACCTGATAAATCCATCAGAATAATAAAATAGTCCAAAATTTCTAAGTTATCAACAGATCAAACTGACAAAAATGTGACTAGCATTTGAAAAACATAATCAACAGTTAGAGAATACACATTCTTCTCAATATGGAACATTTATTAAAACTAATCATAAACTAGGCCATTAAGCAAATCTTACAACTTTCAAAAAAATCTGCCATACAGAACAAATTCTCTGACCATAATTCAATTAACATAGAAGTAAAAATGAAAAGCTATTTTCAGAAACATTAAAACTAAACTTCCAAATAACACTAAGCCAAAGAAGAAATAATAATGAAAAGTAGAAATTACTTAAAAATGAATATTAGTAAACATAATACATATCCAAACTTGTAAATGTAGCCAAAGCAGTATTTGGAGAGAAGGAAATCAACAAAGCCAAAAATTAATTATTTGAAAGACTAATAAAATGAACAAATCTCTGGCAATAGTGCTCATGAAAAAAGAGAAAAATAACTAATAATCAATATTAGGGACGCAAAAGGGGACATCTGTGTAGAAAATAATACCAGGTATTCACTAATGGAGCTTTTGTTTCGTTCTTTAACAGCAGACTGAATTAAATGCAGATGGCCCTCTGCATCCATGGATTCAACCAACCATGAACGGAAAAAAAAATTTTTTTAATTCCAGACAGTTCCAAAAAGCAAAACTTGAATTTGCCAGGTGCTGGCAATTATCTACATAGCATTTACATTGTATTAAGTATTACAAGTAATCTAGAGATGATTCAAACTCTATGGGAGGATGCGCGTAGGTTATATGCAAATGCTACACCATTTTATATAAGGGACTTGTGCATCTGCAGATTTTGGTATCCAGGGGGTCCTGGAACCAATCCTCCATGGATATTGAAGAACAACTGTATACCCTACTGTTCAGAGGAGGGGGACAGCTGGCAAACAATGAGGGTAGGGAGTGGGTTTTTTTTAAAAAGCAGAATCTTAGCTTTTAACAATGCCATAAGGATGAATATGTGACTTATCTTTAGATCTCTTCAGTGAGCTTTGACTTTTTTAAACCATTCACAGTTGAATTCGTCTACTTTAAGTGTGTCACACTGAAATGAAAAATGGCAACTCACTAGAGAGTAAATAATTAAGAGGATATAGAAGACATTGACAACTGTAGAACAGAACATAGAATAGAGAAATCAACAACCTAAACAGACCTATAAGCATTAAAGGAGGTAAATTAGCTGTTAAAGTGCACTTGTGCATGCACACCGCCCCGCCCTGCTTGACCCAGTTTTTACTGGCAAATTCTCCCTAACAGATGATTGCAAGCTCATGCAAAATTCTTCCAAAGAATAATAAAAGATAAAACACCTTCATTTGTTTAATGAGGTGATATAATCTTGATAACAAAAACCAAAACAAGTACCAAACAGAAAAATGACAAATTTTGCTCATAAACTCAGAATCAAAACCAAATCCTAAATAAAGTATACTAAAACAATACATGAGGTTCAAGTTAGATTTTTCCCAAGTATATATGCATGAATTAACATTAGAAAAACTATTGATGCAATTCTTCACATTACAAAATTAAAGGAGACTGCTGGTTCCGGAAAAGATAAAGTAGATGTACTCTCCTCCGGTTAAATACAACCAAAAATCCTGGATATTATATGCAAAAAAAAACTGTAAGAAGATTCTGAAGGTGGAGAATAAAAGGAAGATTGTCTAGGGACCTTGGAACTCAAGAAATGACACAGCAGTTAAGTCCCTTTGCCTTGTCTATCCCAGACTGTGTGCTGGACAAAGCAGCAACCTGAAACCACAGACTTGCCTTTTCCTCTTGAGTTTTCTACATTAAATTTGATGGTGGAAACAAAAATTATAACACTAATTCTAAATGCATGTAGGGGAAATATCTAAAACAATTATAGATGAGGGAGAGTAATGTCTATGAAGAAAGGTAAGGTTTTTAAATTTCAGTCTGGAAAATGATGACACTAACAGACTGTGACAAGTTATGTATATATAATGTAATACCTAGAGCGACCACTAAAAAATATACACAAAGAAATACACTCAAAAAGACTAGAGATGAATAAAAATGGAATTCTAAAAAATTTTCAAGTAACTCACAGGAAAATAGGAAAAAGGAAACAGAGAAACCAAAACCAGAGGAAACAAACAGAAAACTACAAAATAAAATGGAAAGCCTATTGTATTTACCCACATTCTTGTTTACCATGTTTCTTCTTTCCTTTTAAAAGTTCCTTCTTTTATGACTCACTCCTGCTTAAAGAGGGTTCTTTAGCCACAGTTTTAGAGTTAAGTCTGCTGGCGATAAATTCCCTTAGTTTTCCATCGTCTGAGAATGTCTAGATATTCCCTTCATTACTGAAGGTTAATTCTGCTGGATATAGGATTCTGTGTGGACATTTTACTTTCAGCAGTTGACAGAAATGCTTCCATGGTTTCTGATGAGAAATCTGCTATCATTCAAATCGTTTTTCCCTTATAGACAAGATATCATTTCCCTCTGGCTACTTTTCAACACTTTCTCTGTATTTATTTCTAAAAAGTTTAATTATAATGTGCTGTGGCATGTATTTCTTTGGATTTACTCGGTGATCCACTTAGGTTCTTGAATCTGTATGTTTACCTCTCTTGCCAAATTTGAGAAAATTTCAGCCATTATTTCTTGGAGTACATTTTCAGTCTTTTCCTCTTTCACCTCTCCTTTGAGGACTCTGATGACAGGAATTTTAGATCTTTTTTTACGGTCCCACAGATCCCTGAGGCTTTTTTTTTTTTTTTTCAGTCTCTTATTTCTAATTTTAGATTATTTTGAGTCTCTGTTATTTGATTAGGAAATTTCTATTGTTTTGTCTTCCAGTTCACTGTTTCTTTCTTCTTTCCCCTCCATTTTCCTGTTGAGCCTATCCACTGAGCTTTTTAATTTAGTTTTGTACTTTTCCATATCAAAATTTCCACTTGCTTCTTCTTTTTACTTTCTATTTCTTTGCTGAGGTTTTCTACTTTTTCACTTGTTTCAAGTGTCTTTGGAATTGCTCAGTGAAGCATTTTTATCATGACTGATCTGTGATCTTTGTCAGTAATTCTACCACCTTTTATCATTTCAGTGTTGACATCTATTGTCTTTTGTTACGCAACTTGTGATCTTCCTGGTTCTTGGTATGAAAAGTGATCTTCAAATGAAACCTGGATATGTTCATACTATGTTATGAGACTATGATCTTATTTAAACCTTCTGTTTGTTTGTTTTAAATAATTAATTTATTTTTGGCTGCGTTGGATCTTCATTGCTTCGTGCAGGCTTTCTCTAGTTGTGGAGAGCAGGGGCCACTCTTTGTTGTGGTGCGCAGGCTTCTCATTGCAGTGGCTTCTCTTGTTGCGGAGCATGGGCTCTATGTGCGTGGGCTTCAGTAGTTGGGGCAAGCGGGCTCAGGAGTTGTGGCTCACAGGCCCTAGAGCGCAGGCTCAGTACTTGTGGCACACGAGCTTAGTTGCTCCGCAGCGTGTGGGATCCTCCCGGAGCAGGGATTGAACCCGTGTGCCCTGCATTGGCAGGCAGATTCTTAACCACTGCGTCATCAGGGAAGTCCCTAAACCTTCTGTTTTAACTGGCGTTCTATGACACTGCTCCATCAGGGGAAGGTCAGAGGGTGGAGGGCACCACGTTTCATTCCTGGCAAGTGGAGGGAGAAGTCCAAGTTTCCCGGTTGGCCTTCACTGACACTTGAAGGAGGGGTCCTCATTAACGCTGGGTGGAGGTGGGAGTACAGGCTGACTGACAATGCACTGAGGGTAGCCTTGTCACCCGCTGGGTGATGGTCAAAGATATAACTCTCCAATACACCTCTTCTGACACAACCTCATTACTGCTGGGTGGGGATGAAAGTCCAGGCTCTCCACTGACACACTGTGGGGGCAGGTGGGAAGAGAAGGCTCACAACCACCGAAAAGGGAAGAAGCGCCAGCTCTCTGCTTGGTCTTTCTTGATACCACACTGTGGTGGTGTTGAGGTGCCCTGTTACAGTCTCATGAGGGTGGACTTCTAGGTTCTCCATTCAGCCTCTTCAGGCCTGGCTAGGGGTAGTGCCACACTTTTTCTGTGGTATTTGACTAAACTAGAGCAGATACTGTCTAAAAGTGTTCTGTCTTGCCAGGCTGTTCTATTCCTGGTCCTTTCGCTAGAAAGAGCAGGTCCTTGTCAGACTGTGTGTTTGTGTGTGTGTACATGTGCTTGTTGATGTCTGCAAGCTACTGGCTTATCCAGTACTCAGTGTCAGATGTAAAGCAACCAGAAAATCCAAGAAACCCACCACCATGCCATTCTTAAGGTCCTGAAGTCCCTAGACTTCTTCTCCCTACCTTTCAGAGCCTTGTGTTTTATAGGTCCAGGGTTTTGGGTTATAGTAAGTGGGAGAAATAGGGGAAAGTATGTTCACTTTATCTTCCCAGAAGTAGAATTTCAATTTTATAGCCACCTCATCTATCTCTAAAGTGAATGATGAAGAAAATAACACTTCATTTATTCCTTTCAAACTTGATCTCAGGCAACTCATTTAGAGAATCTAAAACATAAAACAAGCAATTTTTTAAAAGCCTTGGGATTTTACTTGGCCCTAATTTCAATGTGAACAAAAGTGTGATGCGGGAATCAAAAAGTCACTGTAATCTCAAATTACAGGAGTTAGCCTATCTGAAGCACTTTACTCAGCTTTGAGTACCACATTTTAAGATCTCGGTAAACCAGTGATAAACCAGAAGAATAACTAAGACTATAGTGGTTCCAGAAGATCGAAATAACTAGAGACACTTTACCTGGAGGAAAGAAAAAGGGTAACTAAGGAGAAAGAATTATAGAATAGCAATCGTTTAATATTTATGAGGCCCACAATTTTAAAGAGGCAGAAAAGCACAGTCACAAAAGTTGGCTTCTTATACATAAGAATTTTCTAACAATCTAAACTGCCCCAAAATTGATGGCCCTACTTTACTGTCCTAAGTTCCCCAATATCAGAAGTATTAAAACAAAGACTGTATGTCCACAGGTTGTAAATATCATTGAGCGGATGGCTTCAGTAGGAGGGAAACTGGAGTAGTGATTTTTAAGCTATGATTCACAGCGCTGCCTGAAGTGGTGCTGTGGAACTGGGGTGTGACTGCTGCCGAGCTGACAAAATGCCCGATTTCCCTACTCAGCTTCAACCAGACTTTCCACGTACATGTCTAGCATCTGCAGTGTCTTTTATTAGGGGAGGTGGGAGTGGGCTGGAGAGAAGGAGTATGCTTTAAAGTAAAAGTCCAAAAATGACTGAACTGAAGACATGAACTAAGGCCTCTTTGAATTTTATATTCTGTGATTAATTCTTTCTTTTCCTTTTTTAAAGGAAATAAATAGTTTTTATTATTATTATTTTTAACATCTTTATTGGAGTATAACTGCTTTATAATGGTGTGTTAGCTTCTGCTGTATAACAAAGTGAATCAGCTATACATAAACATATACCCCCATATCTCTTCCCTCTTGCATCTCCCTCCCACCCTCCGTATCCCACCCCTCTAGGTGGTCACAAAGCACCGAGCTGATCTCCCTGTGCTATGCAGCAGCTTCCCACTAGCCATCTATTTTACATTTGGTGGTGTGTTAATTCTTAGTTCTCAAATATAGTCCAGAAAAGTAAGATCATCATCTTATTAAGGAATTACTGCAAACAAGATTAATATATGTGGTTTTAAAAGCCTCCTTTTTTTTCAATAATGGGGCTGTTAGAATGAATGAAGCTCTCCCCGTTACCTGTGTCAGCACAGCCTACATTGTGTCTGGGGATGAATTTTGGTTTTCTCTGAAAAAAACTGATAAACTAAACACCCTTTTATTTCAAAAATAAAAAGTAGCTAGAGAAAAGTAAATCTTATAAACCCATGAAGTTATACACTTTAAATTTGTACTTCTATCAAGAAAAACATTGAAAAAATGAGTTGTTATAATAACTAAATTTTGGGCTTCCCTGGTGGCGCAGTGGTTGAGACTCTGCCTGCCGATGCAGTGGACACGGGTTCGTGCCCGGTCCGGGAAGGTCCCACGTGCCGCGGAGCGGCTGGGCCCGTGAGCCATGGCCGCTGAGCCTGCGCATCCGGAGCCTGTGCTCCGCACGGGAGAGGCCACAACAGTGAGAGGCCCGCGTACCGCAAAAAAATAAAAAATAACTAAATTTTAAGTGAACACACTGTACTATTGAAATAATTATATAACTTCTCAGGACTTCCCTGGTGGTCCAGTGGGTAAGACTTCCATGCTCCCAATGTAGGGGGCCTGGGTTCAATCCCTGCTCGGGGAACCAGATCCCACATGCATGCCACAAATAAGAGTTCACATGCCGCAACTAAGAGTCTGCATGCCACAACTAAACATGCCGCAAAGAAGATCCCGCCTGCCGCAACTAAGTCCCGGCGTGGCCAAAACAAATAAATAAATATTTAAAAAACCAAAAAACTCAAAAAAACCTCCCAAATAATTACATAACGTCTCCAAAAGTAAAAGCAATTTATTACATATTAGAATACCAAAAAATGGGCAATATTATATGAAGTTTCTAGACACTTGAATCTTTAATAAACTACCTCATCTTGAGAGTTACAGATCATTTCATAATTCATATCTATAGTAATAACAGTGACCACCATAGTCGGCCTATAGGAACTTTTTTTTTATTTTAAATTTTTTAATTTATGTCTGACATGCGGGATCTTAGTTCCCCGACCAAGGATCGAACCCATGCCCCCTGCAGTGGAAGTGTGGAGTATTAACCACTGCACCACCAAGGAAGTCCCAACAGGTACTTTTTTTAAAAAGCATGTTTTGAATTATTAATCTTACCTAGCTTAAAAAATTCACACAAACCTCATTGGATCATCTTTCTTACTGTCTTACTGTCATACTCGTGGAATTCTTATCCATAAATCAACTAGAGATTCTATTCTCAACACAGTAGTTCACTGGCTTCTCAGAAATAACATTCATGGTGATGAAGTAAGTCTAAAGGCCTATGATCTGTATTTTGCTGAGGCATGACTCAGAAGATGGCACACAGGCATGCAGGAGGGGTCCACTTATGCGGTAGTTAGTCAACCCCGCAACTCAGCACGGCTATATCAACACGGTCTAATTGTTTTCTGTTAGAGTTGTTTACGTATTTTGTGAGCGAATTAAATGCTAAATGGTACACCAAATCAAGGGAATTGAGGTCTTATGATAAAATCCTTGGAACATTAGGATACATCAAGCTCTGCTGTACTTGATGTGTTTTAAAGTATTATTTATAAGATTATGTATAAAATTTTAAAATACGATCACCACACAATATAGTAACCATGACAATATTTCAAAATACTTTCAGACGCTCTGCATTCATAAAAACTTATTTTCTCATAAAAGGTAACACACTAATGACAGAAATTTTAGAAAATACAGAACAGCAAAATAAGAAAAATAAATAACCCTTTAAAAATACAGAACAACAAACTTTTAACAGAAAAGCACCAGTGATTTTTATGGATCTCATTTTAAATTGCAAAGGGCTGAATGAATTCAGATTTTGTTTCCCCATTTATTAAATCCAACCATTTGTTATAAGCCCACAGGACTGCTCAACTGATGCTTTCAGCATCAAAAAGCACAAAACAGATTAACCTTCAGATTAAATTTGAGATTCTCATAAATTATATTACCACACAGATTACTTATTTGAAACTACTATACTATTAAGATTGTAAAGATAATAAAAACTTAAGTGAAAACATCTAAGATCAAGTCTCCTTTAGGAAAACTAGATAATGGAATTGTGATAAAGTTATTATTTATTATTACGAAAATTTATACTACATAATATTTCTTGATGTTATCAGCTATGTTTTACAGATGTATATTTTTAATTTAAAAATATTTTATAATTCTGAGAGAACACAGCTCCCATCTTCCCTTTTAAATTTTAAGAGATTTACATTTCTGACATTAATACATTTACTGATTTATTTTTTTTAAAGTCCAGCATCTCTTTTACATAGCTCTTTTTTAACCTACTTACAGCTAAAAAATTTTCAAAGATTCTGAGTTTAATGAAGAAAAGATTAAGCAAACAAACTTAATGCCTGGATGCTTCTCTGTAAACTAATTAAAATACCAACTAGTAATCTTTGAAGATGGGCTACCTTTTAATTTAAACTTTTATTTTAATTACATATAGAAAGTGATCCTGCTTCTTGTATGTGTCAATTAATATATTCAATATTTTTAATGCATCCTGGAAATGGGTATAAATCCAAGAATAGAGATTCTTTACAGGAACACAGCCAAAAGATTAGACCTTCTAAAATCAGTTTTATGTTTCTCAAGATGCTGCTTGGCTGCTACACACACCAGACTGTATGGTTTCTAAAATTTCAACCTTGTTAATATGAGAGCTGTTGGCAGAATAAATAATACATTAGTGCTATTACCTTTCAGCCGGTGACTTAGAATCTGTTCCAAAATAGCGGCAAAATTGTTAAATTCAGGAGAAGAATCATCAATTGTCTCAAAGCAGGACCGATCAATCAGGGTCTTCACAGAAAACCTATGGAAAAAAAGAGGTTACGATTGCTTTTAAGTAGACTTGATTCATTCACCTAAATAGGAAAAACTAGAGGAAAGCAATTGAGAGAAGTATTACAGAAATACTTTATAACATTATATATTCTGAAAACTCCATTTACTCAAATTCATTCTGTCAATAGAAAATTTTACAGAAATATCAGACTTTTCACTTATATATTTACTATCTGTTGACTACATTAAGAGTTAGAAATAGTTCATTGTCCACAGAACCAGTAAAATCAGAATAAAAAAGATGAACGAAATTATTAAGTTGAAAGCCATAATACTACTTGTAAGAGACTGCAGCGTCAGACCAAAATGTTTCTAAGAGTTTCGAGCACAAAATGGAATAAAACAGGTTGTGAGTATTCATGAGGTGTAGATCCCAAGTTTTTATGAGCTATAATAGGAAAACTTACAACTCTGTAAAGTGCACTATACTTTTCCTTCTCTTCAGAACGTCCTTTGTCTCTATTTTTGACTGCCAAGTACCAGTGCATTTTCCGAGACTCAGCTTAAATGCCATCTCTTCAATGAAGAATTATCCTCCTACAGATTCCTAGCACAAACTAGCATTTTGTTGGTATTTCCTTTAAGAGATGAGTATAATTTATCTTACTGCTGTTACTTGTGTGGTCCAACTCTATTTTATTAGAATATAAGTTCCTTCAGGGCAGAAACATTGCTTCTGTGTGTTTATATCTTCCTCAGCACATAGGACAATGCCTTGAACGATGTACTCTGTAAGTACTTGTTGATTTATTTTTAAGATCTATTTTGAAGGCGTGGCAAAGAAACATTTAAAGGCCAACGTCACAGCAAGACAAAAAGGAAGTTTATGATTTTTAACATGTATACCCTTCCTGTAACCACCACCAAAATCCGGATCCTGAACAGTTCTGTTGCCCCTAGCATTTCCCTCATGCTATCCCTTTATAACCATACCATCCCTTTACAGTCATAGCCTATGAAGGGTGATATGTGAGTGCCTAAGTAAAGACAATCAATAGCGTATGAAGAGAAGGGGATAACGATGAGAGTTGTTAAATCATTAGAAATGTAAACTATGAGGGAGATAAAGGAGTATAAATTGTTCCTTAGGTTTTAGGCTTATTGGCAATGCTTATTCAATCAGGACAAAAAAATATAGGAGACAAGTATAAACACAAATATAAAGAGATTTGTTTATATGAGTTATATCTATCAACATTTACTACTATATTAGAACTGAGTAATGTCTAAAATACAGGCAGTCCTCCCTTTGCACATAAAAATGACTGTGCAAGCTGAAACCATGCAAAGTGATCCCAATAATCAATGGAAAGAATTACAATTATTCTGTGCCCTTTACAAATTTTTGTCAAAACATTAAAAACTCTCTCACTGCCAGTTATTATGTATAGGGAAATGGAAAAAAACAGTCAAACGTATTTATTTACTACACTGTAATTTAGAACAGTAGCAATACTAAGAATTCATTTTTGTGTCCTATGCCCTTTTCATTGACAATACACTAGAAAAGTGCTGCCAATCTGCAGCAAACTTCTAATAAGAATAAATAAGTATAACGTCCTTATTCAGTAAAAGAATGAAACGCTAAGTGTTCCTAAAATGAATAAACAAAAACCATACAGTCTCCACCTCCACCTTTGACCTAAAAAGAAGGAAACTTCTGAATGTTTCCCTCTAGTCTTTAACAGATAGAACGGAATGGGAAATCTAACTCTTCAATCACACCCGAGGTAGGAGTAATCTACCACTTCAAAAAAGCATGGCCTCTAAGATAGTAAGCACATAGGTGAAATGAACTGAAAACGACATTTAAAGATAAAAATAATAGAGTGCTTATTTCATCAAAACCAGCTAGGATAGAACTCAATTTCCACCTGTAACAGCCTGGTAAGATTTTAGCCACTACTGTCCTCCAGGAATAACACAAAATTACCTAAGAAATTTTCTTCTTTGTAAATGTAATAGGAAGGAAAAGCCATGGAGAGTAACATATATCTCTGTAGCATCAAGAGCCATGTACAGATCAATCAGTAGTCAATGAAACATGCCTTTCTATCATGTTATTAGTGCATCGTCTCCTCTAGAAGACACTGTCTGCATGATGAAAACCTAAAATGGTGAACCTCAGAGCACTATATTACTTGTAACTCAGTATCTGGCTAAAAACTAAAACAAAGGTGCAAATATCCCAAAGCGTATCATTAGACACAATTTCTGTTATTTCTAAGCATGAAGCTATTTTAAGGGTGAGAAAGCTTTTTAAATAATTTCTATTTTAACAAGGTTAATAATGAAGAAAAATAATGTTTCCCAGCATTGCTTTATCATTTATAGCCTACTCTCCTCCTGTCAACACAAATCAAAACTTCAGAAGGCAAATTAGTTCCTTAGAGTCCATGTTTTACTTCTAGCTAGCCAGGTCTTCCCACTCAACATCTACTTCTCTAGTCATGTGGCTAGTTCCATTATGCCAGAAGAGTGAGAAGCTTTTCCTCCATAACACAGTAAGTAAGACATGCTATAAAAACCAAACCTGTAAAAAGAATTTCAATACATCCAAAAAACACCACACAGATGCTGAGCTATTTCCTGATAATGATGACAATATTAGTCATCTATTTCCCAAAAAGGACTGATTTTAAAATAATGAAATGACAATTTGATGAATGTCTAAAAATACCAAATCAAGTCTAAGTAACAGCTTTTACATAAGAATTAAAAAGTCAAAAATTTACATGAAAGGGTCTTTTAATTAAGTGTGGTTTTTGAAATGTCTCTCTCTTAAAAGATTTTCTTTCGCACCTTCAATGTCCAAAGGAAATTTTTGTTAGCTTAGAAATAAGAAAAAATGTGACTAAAACCATCAAACTTAAAGCAGGAACTACCTTTTTCCCTTTGGAAACATACCAAGAAAGGTGAGATGGTTACCAAAACTACGTTTAAAACAATATTCATTACACCCATATCAATTCCTTCCACAGCTCATAAGTTTGTAACATAATTGTAACAACAAATAGTTAAAAGCAAAAAATGTGACAATAAAGTCAAAAATAAAATTACTTTTCCTTAAAAAGCTAAAAATAGAGCTACCACATGATCCTGCAATCCCATTCCTGTGCATATATCCTCAGAAAACCATAATTCAAAAAGATACATGCACTCCAATGTTCATAGCAGCACTATTTACTTGACTATTTACAACAGTCAAGACATGGAAGCAAACCAAAATGTCCATCGATGGATGGATAAAGAAGTTGTAGTATGTATATACAATGGAATATACTCAGCCATAAAAAAGAATGAAATAATGCCATTTGTAGCAACACAGATGGACTGAGAGATTATCATACTAAGTGAAGTAAGCCAGACACAGAAAGATAAATATCATATGATATTGTTTATATATGAAATTTTTAAAAAATCATACAAATGAACTTATTTACAAAACAGAAAGAGACTCACAGACATAGAAAACAAACTTACAGTTACCAAAGAGGAACAGGGGGTGGGCAGAGGGATAAATCAGGAGTTTGGGATTAACATATACACACTACTATATATAAAATAGATAACCAACAAGGACCTACTGTATAGCACAGGGAACAGGGAACTATACTCAATATTTTGTAATACCTATAAGGGAAAACAATCTGAAAAGTAGTACGTATATATCTATATATAGATACATATACACATATATATATCTAAATATATATATATCTGAATCACTGTGCTGCACACCTGAAACTAACACAATATTGTAAATCAACTACACTTCAATAATAAAAAAAGAATTTTCTTGCAGGCCAAAATAACTTACTGTGTTAAATATGTACACTCTTTACTGGAAAGAAACTATTTAAAGAATGAAAATTCACCTTTAATACTTAGGCCCTGCATTAGTAATATACACAGATATAGTCCCATATACACAGAGCAATCGAGTAGGAAAGAAATGTATTCCCATCTCTTTACAACAAGCTTATGTAATCTTAACCATTTCTCAAACATGCTTCAGAAAAAAAATCATTTCACAAAAACCAGATTTTCTTATCTATATTGTTATATCCCTTTACATGGAATTATACCTTAAGATAAGTAAAGTACATAAAAGCATACAGAATCATCACATTTCAAAACTAAAGGGGGGGCACTCCCCTGGTGGCACAGTGGTTAAGAATCCACCTGCCAATGCAGGGGACACAGGTTCGAGCCCTGGTTTGGGAAGATCCCATATGCCGTGGAACAACTAAGCCAGTGAGCCACAACTACTGAGCCTGCGTTCTAGAGCCTGCGAGCCACAACTACTGACCCTGCATGACACAACTACTGAAGCCCACGTGCCTAGAGCCCGTGCTCTGTAACGAGAAGCCACCGCAATGAGAAGCCCACGCACCGCAACAAAGAATAGCCCCCGCTCGCCACAGAGAAAGCCTGCGCGCAGCAACAAAGACCCAAAACAGCCAAAAAAACCTAAACTAAAAGGGGTTCAGAAAAGTATACAGTCATTCATAAGAGTGATATTTTTTAAAAGAACATAAGTATCCAAGTTGTAAGAGAGAATTCTTTCCACTACTTCAGACCAAATTTACAGGATTCCTTATAATATATTATTATCACTATCAGTCTTTACCAAGGTGTGGGGGTAATGATCCTCTGCCATTAATATAATACCTACCGTTAATAATCAACAAGGAGATATGACACAATCCACCCCAAATGTAATGTAAAATAGTGACTATGGATGATAATGAGCACAGTATTCAGGTATATGTTCATTAGAAAGAAGGTTTATTTCTTTTCTTATATTTCACATCAGAAACCCCCCAAATCGAAAGGGCAGACAGCAGAAGCAAGAAGAACTACAATTCTGCAGCCTGTGGAAGGAAAACCACATTCACAGAAAGATAGACAAAATGAAAAGGCAGAGGACTCTGTACCAGATGAAGGAATAACATAAAACCCCAGAAAAACAACTAAATGAAGCAGAGATAGGCAACCTTCTAGAAAAAGAATTCAGAATAATGATAGTGAAGATGATCAAGGACCTTGGAAAAAGAATGGAGGGAAAAATCGAGCAGATGCAAGAAATGTTTAACAAAGACCTAGAAGAATTAAAGAACAAACACCTAGAAGAATTAAAGAACAAACAAACAGAGATGAACAATACAATAACTGAAATGAAAAATACACTAGAAGGAATCAATAGCAGAATAACTGAGGCAAAAGAACGGATAAGTGACCTGGAAGACAGAATGGTGGAATTCACTGCCACGGAATAGAATAAAGAAAAAGAATGAAAAGAAATGAAGACAGCCTAAGAGGCTTCTGGGACAACATTAAATGCAACAACATTCGCATTACAGGGGTCCCAGAAAGAGAAGAGAGAGAGAAAGGACCAGAGAAAATATTTGAAGAGATTATAGTCGAAAACTTCCCTAACATGGGAAAGGAAAGAGCCACCCAAGTCCAGGAAGCGCAGAGAGTCCCAGGCAGGATAAACCCAAGGAAAAACATGCCGAGACACACAGTAATCATATTGGCAAAAATTAAAGACAAAGAAAAATTATTGAAAGCAACAAGGGAAAAATGACAAATAACATACAAGGGAACTCCCATAGGAGTTAACAGCTGATTTCTCAACAGAAACTCTACAAGCCAGAAGGGAGTGGTATGATATATTTAAAGTGATGAAAGAGAAGAACCTACAACCAGGATTACTCTACCTGGAAAGGATCTCATTCAGATTCAATGGAGAAATCAAAAGCTTTATAGACAAGCAAAAGCTAAGAGAACTCAGCACCACCACACCAGCTCTACAACAAATGCTAAAGGAACTTCTCTAAGTGGGAAACACAAGAGAAGAAAAGGACCTACAAAAACAAACCCATAACAATTAAGAAAATGGTAATAGGAACATACATATTGATAACTACCTTAAATGTGAATGGATTAAATGCTCCACCAAAAGACACAGGGTCGCTGAATGGATACAAAAACAAGACCCATATATATGCTGTCTACAAGGGACCCACTTCAGACCTAGGGACACTACAGACCGAAAGTGAGGGGATGGAAAAAGATATTCCATGAAAATGGAAATCAAAAGAAAGCTGGAGAAGCAATACTCATATCACATAAAAGACCTTAAAATAAAGAATGTTACAAGAGACAAGGAAAGACACTACATAATGATAAAGGGATCAATCCAAGAAGAAGATATAACAATTATAACTATATATGCACCCAACATAGGAGCATCTCAATACATAAGGCAACTACTAACAGCTATAAAAGAGGAAACCGACAGTAAAATAATAATAGTGGGGGACTCTAACACCTCACTTACACCAATGGAGAGATCATCCAAACAGAAAATTAATAAGGAAACACAGCTTTAAATGACACAATAGACCAGCTAGATTTAATTGATATTTATAGGACATTCCATCCAAAAAGAGCAGATTACACTTTCTTCTCAAGAGCACACAGAACATTCTGCAGTATAGATCACGTCTTGGGTCAAAAATCAAGCCTCAGTAAATTTAAGAAAACTGAAATCATATCAAGCATCTTTTCTGACCACCATGCTATGAGATTAGAAATCAATTACAGGGAAAAAAACGTAAAAAAACCACAAACACATGGAGGCTAAACAGTATGTTACTAAATCACCAAGAGATCACTGAAGAAATCAAAATATACCTAGAGGGCTTCCCTGTTGGCGCAGTGGTTGAGGATCTGCCTGCCAATGTAGGGGACACGGGTTCGAGCCCTGGTCTGGGAAGATCCCACATGCCGCGGAGCAACTAAGCCCATGAGCCACAATTACTGAGCCAGTGCATCTGGACCCTGTGCTCCGCAATGGGAGAGGCCATGACAGTGAGAGGCCCACGCACCAGGATGAAGAGTGGCCACCGCTTGCTGCAACTGGAGAAAGCCCTTGCACAGAAACGAAGACCCAACACAGCCAAAAATAAATATAAATAAATTAATTAAAAAAAAAACATACCTAGAGACAAATTACAACGAAAACACAATGATCCAAAACCTATGGGATGCAGCAAAAGCAGTTCTAAGAGGGAAGTTTAGAGCAATACAAGCCTACCTCAAGAAACAAGAAGTCTCAAATAAACAATCTAACCTTACACCTAAAGGAACTAGAGAAAGAAGAACAAACGAAACCGATCAGAGCAGAAATAAATGAAATAGAAACAAAGAAAACAACAGCAAAGATCAATAAAACTAAAAGCTGGTTCTTTGATAAGATAAACAGACTTTATAAACCATTAGCCAGACTCATCAAGAAAAAGAGGGAGAGGACTCAAATCAATAAAATTAGAAATGAAAAAGGAGAAGTTACAACAGACACCAGACAAATACAAAGCATCCTAAGAGACTACTACAAGCAACTCTATGCCAATAAAATGGTCAACCTGGAATAAATGGACAGATTCTTAGAAAGGTATAACCTACGAAGACTGAACCAGGAAGAAACAGAAAATATGACCAATCACAAGTAATGAAATTGAAACTGTGATTAAAAATCTTCCAACAAACGAAAGTCCAGGACCAGACTGCTTCACAGGTGAATTCTATCAAACATTTAGAGAAGAGCTAACACCCATCCTTCTCAAACTCTTCCAAAAAATTGCAGATGAAGGAAAACTCCCAAACTCATTCTATGAGCCCACCATCAACCCTGATACCAAAACCAGGCAAAGATACTACAAAAAAAGAAAATTACAGACCAATATCACTGATGAATATAGATGTAAAATTCCTCAACAAAATACTAGCAAACAGAATCCAACAACACATTAAAAGGATGATACACCATGATCAACTGGGATTTATCCCAGGGATGCAAGGATTCAATATACGCAAATCAATCAATGTGATACACCATATTAACAAATTGAAGAAGAAAAACCATATGATCATCTCAATAGATGCAGAAAAAGCTTTTGACAAAATTCATCACCCATTTATGATAAAAACTCTCCAGAAAGTGGGCATAGAGGGAACTTACCTCAACATAATGAAGGCCATATAAGACAAACCCACAGCAAACATCATTCTCAATGGTGAAAAACTGAAAGCATTTCCTCTAAGATCAGGAACAAGACAAGGTTGCCCACTCTCGCCACTATTATTCAACACAGTTTTGGAAGTCCTAGCCACGGCAATCAGAAGAAAAAGAAATAAAAGGAATCCAAATCGGAAAAGAAGAAGTAAAACTGTCACTGTTTGCAGATGACATGATACTATACACAGAGAATCCTAAAGATGCCACCAGAAAACTACTAGAGCTAATCAATGAATTTGGTAAAGTTTCAGGATACAAAATTAATGCACAGAAATCTCTTGCATTCCTATACATTAATGATGAAAAATCTGAAAGAGAACTTATGGAAACACTCCCATTTACCACTGCAACAAAAAGAATAAAATACCAAGGAATAAACCTACCTAGGGAGACAAAAGACCTGTATGCAGAAAACTATAAGACACTGATGAAAGAAATTAAAGATGACACAAACAGATGGAGAGATATACCATGTTCTTGGATTGGAAGAATCAATATTGTGAAAATGACTATACTACCCAAAGCAATCTACAGATTCAATACAATCCCTATCATATTACCAATGGCATTTTTTACAGAACTAGAACAAAAAATCTTAAAATTTGTATGGAGACATAAAAGACCCCAATAGCCAAAGCAGTCTTGAGGGAAAAAAACAGAGCTGGAGGAATCAGAATCCCTGACTTCAGACTATACTACAAAGCTACAGTAATCAAGACAATATGGTACTGACACAAAAAGAGAAATATAGATCAATGGAACAGCATAGAAAGCCCACGCACCTAGGGTCAACTAATCTATGACAAAGGAGGCAAGGATATACAATGGAGAAAAGACAGCCTCTTCAATAAGTGGTGCTGGGAAAACTGGACAGCTACATGTAAAAGAATGAAATTAGAACACTCCCTAATACCATACACAAAAATAAACTCAAAATAGATTAGAGACCTAAATGTAAGACCAGACACTATAAAACGCTTACAGGAAAACATGGCAGAACACTCTATGATATAAATCACAGCAAGATCTTTTTTGATTCACCTCCTAGAGTAATGGAAATAAACACAAAAATAAACAAATGGAACCTAATGAAACTTCAAAGCTTTTGCAAAGCAAACTACAAACAAGGTGAAAAGACAACCCTCAGAATGGGAGAAAATATGTGCAAACAAATCAACGGACAAAGGATTAATCTCCAAAATATATAAACAGCTCATGCAGCTCAATATTAAAAAAACCAAACAACCCAATCAAAAAAATGGGCAGAAGACCTAAATAGACATTTCTCCAAAGAAGACATACAGATGGCCAGGAAGCACATGAAAAGCTGCTCACCATCACTAATTATTAGAGAAATGCAAATCAAAACTACAATGAGGTATCACCTCACACCAGTCAGAATGGGCATCATCAGAAAATCTACAAACAACAAATGCTGGAGAGGGTGTTGAGAAAAGAGAACCCTCTTGCACTATTGGTGGGAATGTAAATTGATACAGCCACTATGGAGAACAGCATGGAGGTTCCTTAAAAAACTAAAAATAGAAGTACGACCCTGCAATCCCACTACTGGGCATATACCCAGAGAAAACCATAATTCAAAAAGACACATGCACCCCAATGTTCATTGCAGCACTATTTACAATAGCCAGGTCATAGAAGCAACCTAAATGCCCAATGATAGACAAATGGATAAAGAAGACGTGGTACACATATACAACGGAATATTACTCAGCTATAAAAAGGAACGAAATTGGGTCATTTGTAGAGTTGTGGATGGATCTAGAGACTGTCATACAGAGTGAAGTAAGTCAGAAAGAGAAAAACAAATATCGTGTATTAACGCATATATGTGGAACCTAGAAAAATGGTACAGATGAACCGGTTTGCAGGGCAGAAATTGAGACACAGACGTAGAGAACAAATGTATGGACACCAAGGGGGGAAAGTGGCGGTGGGGGTGGTGGTGGGATGAATTGGGAGATTGGGATTGACATGTATACACTGATATGTATAAAATGGATAACTAATAAGAACCTGCTGTATAAAATTAAATTAAATTTAAAAAAAAAGAACCCCCCCCCAAATCTTTTTGAATCAGCAATTTGCCTTCTTTTTTCAAGTTTTATGCAAGTTAAGAACTCCCAACCATCATGTGTATTTTCCCCTTTATTTTTTTCTATAATTTAAATTCCTTGGTAAGGAGAAAAAAATACTTTTCATAGATCCATTTAGCAGCAGTCTGTAGACGATTGTCCACAGGCCAAAACCAACCAGTTGCCTGTTTCTGTAAATAAAGTTTTATTGAAACACAGAATAAAAAAGTTCCAACCATCTGGAATATATACTGTGAAACTCAAAAGTCTATTTTGGCAGTGTTTACCATTTTTTTAACTTTTGCTCAATGTAAAAATCAAAAAAAGGGAGAGAAGTATATTTTGAAATATTTTCCCCACCTCTACTGTCAAAATTTCTTTCAAAATAGAATTGTTAATCTAGGTACCTTAAGGCTGAGATAGTATATTATTAACATCTTGTCCTGCTATATAAGCAGACTGATGAGAGCAAGATTGCACAACATGAAAAATAACATTGAAGCACTATCTTCAAAAAAAAGGACAATTTTAAAAAATTTATTTAAAATTACAAAGTATTCAAACCAAGAAAATTTCTCATCTTAAAATATCTCATTTGACTTCTTATATGAAACAACTCCCAATTAAAATCATTTTAATAAAGAATACTTTCACTGTACACTTGGATCACATATCCCTTTGGAACCCAATTCTTCTTTACTCAATGACAAGTGAAAATATTCAAGTAATATATTTTAACATAGGTAAGTTATCTAGTAACTAGATAGACAATTCTACTACTGAAGTTATTAGATTTTTTTAAATTTGAAAGCTTTTTATTTGTTTTCAGTTTTTAAAGGTTATATTCTATTTATAGTTATTATAAAATATTTGCTATCTCCCCCGTGTTGTACAATATATCCTTATAGATTATTTTATACCTAATAGTTTATACCTCTTAATCCCCTGCCCTTATATTGCCCCTCCTCCTCCCTTCTCTCTCCCCACTGGTAACCACTAGTTTGTTCTCTATATCTGTGAGTCTAAAGCTGTTAGATGTTTAAAACTCTACTATCATTAGAGATTAGTCCCTAGGGTGACTGTTTAAAAATAAGTGAGGATGGTTCTTTAATTCACCTTCAACCTTATTTTGGAAATGTCCACTGCTATTATTCTTCACTAGTTAGGGAGAATTACCTCATTTGATAAACATGCCCACTACATACTAGATGCTGGGAATAAAACAGATGCTGAATAAACTATGATTCCTGGACTTGAGAAATGCACAATCTAATAGGAGACAAAAAGATAATTAGATTACAGCATAATGAGAGCCATATTTATTTAAAAGTATGTTTTAGGATGAGCGGGGATAAATGGTTCTAACACTACTGGAGAGGCAATAAAATTTAAATTTGCATTATATGTAATAAATCAAGGGTAACTGCCCAAAGGATAGAAACCAAATATATGAATAGTTGACCCTTGAACAACACAGGTTTGAACTGCAGAGGTCCACTTATACATGGACCATTTATTTCCCATAAATACATACTACAGTAGTATATGATCCACGGTTGGGTGAATCTGTGGCTGCAGAATCACAAGTATGGAGGTCTGACTGCAAAGTTACACGTGGACTTTTGACTTGTGGAGGATCAGCATCGCAACCCCCACATTGTTCAAGGGTCCACTGTATAGAAAACAGAAAAGAATATATGACCAACAAGTTCATAGAGAGAAAAACTCTATGTGGAATAAATGAAATAATAAAAAATACTGATATATAACAAAACAAGAAGAGAGAAAAAGTGAACATAAATAGTAAAATGGTAGCCATAAACCCAAATGTAATAACATTAAATAGAGATGGGCTAAATACTCTAAATAAAACACTAGATAAAATGCAAAATTCAATTCTATCCTGCCTACAAGAGACACTTTACATTTAAGGACCCAGAAATACTGAAATTTAGGAATGGAAAAAGTAGAGACTTCCCTGGTGGTCCGGTGGGTAAGACTCCACGCTCCCAATGCAGGGGGCCCAGGTTGAATCCCTGGTTGGGAACTAGATCCTGAATGCATGCCGCAACCTAAGAAGTCCACATGCCACAACTAAAAGATCCCACATACTGCAAGTAAACATGCTGCAACGCAGACCTGGCACAGCCTATATAAATAAATAAATATTAAGGGGAAAAAAAGAATGGAAAAAGTACATCATACAAATGCTAACAACAAGAAAGCTGTTTTAACTACGTTAATAGCAGGGAAAAAATAGACTCTAAGGTAGGAACAGTATTAGAGATAAAGAAGGACATTTCATGGTAACAAAGGAATGAAATCACTAGGAAGAGATCACAATTCTAAATCTGCACCCACCTAGTAATCGAGCAACAAAATACTTACAACAACAACAAAAAAATGACAGGGACTTCCCTGGTGGTCCACTGGCAAAGAATCCACCTTCCAAGGCAGGGGACCCAGGTTCCATCCCTGGTGGGGAACTAAGATCCCACATGCCGCGGGGCAACTAAGCCCACGTACCACAACTACTGAGCTCGTGTACCTCAACGAGAGAGCCCACATGCCGCAAATTACAGAGCCCATGCGCCCTAGAGCCCATGCGCCACAACTAAAGAGTGAAAAACCGTATGCCGCAACTAGAGAGAAACCCGCATGCCACAACGAAGACCCAACACAGCCAAAGAAAAATAATAACAATAATAAAGAAAATAAATTTTTAAAAATATGACAGAACTAAGAGGAGAAAAAGACAAATCTACACTCACAGAGATAGACTTTAACACATCTCTCTTAATATCAGGCTAAGCACACAAACAGCTAGTAAGGATACAGAAGATATAAACACAATTAACATACTAGACCTAATTGGCATACATGCAATCAACAATGACAGCATACAGTCGTCCCTTGATAACTGTGGGGAATTGGTTCCAGGACCCCTGAGGATACCAAAATCCACAGATGCTCAAGTCCCTTAAAGTTGGACCTCCATATAGGCGGATGTGGAACCAGTGGATACAGAGGGCTGTTTATATTCTTTTCAAATGCATATAAAATATTTATCAAAATTAACCATATGTTGCATCATAAAAGCATAAATAAAAATTCAAAACTTTAAAATCTTTTAGAATATTCTCTGCACAGTGGAATTAAGTTAGAATTCAATAACTAAAAATAGAAAATCCTCAGCTGTCTGAAAATTAAACAATATCTTTTAAAATAACCCATGAGTCAAAAAAGAAATCCCAACAGAAAGTAGAAAACATTTTAAACTAATTAATAGTGAAGATACAAATTTTAAATCTTGTTTGCTATCTCAAAGCAATGTCAAACAAGGGAATGTGCAGTCTTAGAATGCATAGAACGGAAAGATGAAAAAGGCTGAAAAACAATGATTTAAACTCCCATCTCAAATTAGAAAAAGAAAATGAACTTTAAAAAAAGTGGAAGGAAGGAAATAAAGACAGGAAGAGGAATCAATAAATTAAGAAATATACAACAGAGGAAATTAACAAAGCCAAAGGCTGGTCCTCTGAAGATATTAATAAAATTTATATACTCCGAGTAAGAAAAAAAAACATGGGAAAAACAGAGATTACCAATATCAGGAGAGAAAAATGGAAAATGACTACAGATTTTTAAACAATAGAAAGATATTAAGAGGATATTAAGAAAAGTTTTAAGTTTAAATTTGATAACATACATGAAATCGGTGTATTCCTTGAAGAACTCGCTGAAACTGATAAAAGAAGAAACAGGAAATCTCAATTGTTCAGTATTAAATAAATTGAATCTGTTACTAAATGACTTCCCACAAAGACAATTTGCGGTTCAGATTTCTTCCCTGGTGAATTCTTCCAAAAGTTTAAGAAAGAAATAATATTAATCTTACACAAATTCTTCTACAGAACACAAAAGAACATTTCCCAACTTGTTTTGTCAGGTCAGATAATTTTAACGACAAACCGAGACAAGGAAACTATAAGAAAGAACAATCACAGACCAATCACTTTCATGAACAAATATGCAAAAATCCCAAATAAAATATCAACTCATTGAATGTAAATATATGTAAAAAAGATAATACAGCACAACCCAGTTTTTTTATTCCAGGGTAGTTTAGCATTAAAAAGTCAATCAATGTAATTCACTACATAAAAAGAAAAAAGGAGAGAAATCATACGTTCATCTTGATAGAAAAAATATTTGTTAACAGAGTATTCAGAATCCACTTATGATAAAAATTCTCAGCAATCTACAAGTAGAAGGGAACTAAAAAAAAACCTACTGCAAACATCCTACTTAAAGGTAAAACTATTAATGCTTTCTGTAATACTGTGGTCCTAGCCAGTGCAGTAAGACAAAAAAGAAAAGACATAAAGTTTAAAAAGGGAAGAAATAAAACAGGCACAAGACATGACAATGTACTCAGAATGCTAAAACAAATAAACAAACAAAAAACTGCAGAAAATCTATTAGATTTAATAAGTAAATCTGGTAAAATTGCTAGATTACAAGACCAGTATTTTAAAAGGTAAATTCCATGTCTATGTATCAGCAAAAAAGAAAGAAAATGAAAAGGTTGTTTTTTTTTTTATAAATTTATTTATGTATTTTTGGCTGCGTTGGGTCTTCGTTGCTGCGCAGGGGCTTTTCTCTAGTTGCGGCAAGCGGAGGCTACTCTTTGTTGCGGTGCACAGGCTTCTCATTGCGGTGGCTTCTCTCGTTGCAGAGCAAGGGCTCTAGGCACGCAGGCTCTAGAGTGCGGACTCAGTAGTTGTGGCACACGGGCTTAGTTGCTCCGTGGCATGTGGGATCTTCCCGGACCAGGGATCAAACCCATGTGCCCTGCACGGTGCCACCAGGGAAGCCCAAAAAAGTTTTTAAACGATCTATTATAATAATACAGACATATCAAATATGGAAGGACAAATCTAAAAAGAGATATAATATGTATATGTTCAAAACTACAAAACATCTTCGAGAAAAATTTCAGAATAGTTAAATATATGAAGGGATGGATATAGTATATTCATGGATTGCATTTAAGTCTCATAAAAATGACAATTCCAAAAACTGATTTATAGATTAAGTGCAATCTTAATAAAAATCCAGATTTTTTAATGGAAATTGACAAGCTGATTCTAAAATCTAGTTTGCAAAGCCCAAGAACAGACAATATTGAACAACAAAGCTGAAGAACTTACATTACCAAACATCAAGATATATTATAAAGTTATAGTTATTACGACAGTATGATATTAGCTCAAGGACAGACAAATAGACTAATGGAACACAAGAGGGAGTCCAGAACAGTCACCTGACTTCCGATAAATGTGACACTTGAGTGTAGTGGGGAAAGCATGGTCTTTTTAATAAATGGGAACAGGTCAAACTGATTTTCCTAAGGTAAATACTTAAATCAAGTATGGGTAGATTGTTGATATAAATGTAAAAAAGCAAAACAATAAATCTTTTAGAAGAAAATAGAATAATATTTGCATTACTGCCAATTTCAGGTCACAATAAGCAACTCATGAAGGAAAGTTATGGACTACTTTACAATTAGGAACTTCTATTCATAAAAATACACTGCAAAGAGAATGAAAAATCAAGCCACCAAATGGGAAAAGATGCTTGCCTTAAATATATCCAGCAAAAGACCCACATAGAACATACAAAGAGTTACACATCAGACAAACAAAACGTCAGATATTCCAGATGATAAACGACTTGAACTGGCACTTCACAAAAGAGACTCTCCAAATGGACAACAGACTTATGGAAAGGTGCTTAACTTCAATAGACATCAGGGAAATACAAAACTTCAAGGGTTGGTGAGCATGTAGAGCAACTGGAATTCTTATACAGTTGACCACTGAGCAACATGGATTTGAACTGCACAGGTCCACTTTTACGCAGATTTTTTTTCAATAAATACAGCACTACACAATCACCGGTTGGTAGAATCTGAGAATGCAGAACTACCGATACAAAGGGCCCACTGTAAAGTTATATGCAGATTTTTGACTGCGCTGAGGGTCAGCACCCCTAACCCCTGCATTGTTCAAGGGTCAACTGTACACCGCTCACTACTATGCAGACTGGTACCACGCCTTTGGAAAACTGTTATATCCACTGAAGCTGAACATATGCATGCCATATAACCCAGGAACTCCACTCATAAGTATATATCTGACAGAAATATGTACATATATTCACCAAAATACATATTCATGAATATTCAATTAGTAATAGTCAAAAAGTGAAAACAACTCGAATGTCCATTAGGCTGAATGGATAAACTGCGGTATATTCATACAATGGAAAAAGATACAGCAATGAAAATTAACAAACTACAGTTACGTGCAATAAAAAGGGTAACTCTCACACACATAATGTTGAGCAAAATAAGCTAAATAGAAAAAGGTACATGGACTTCGCTGGTGGCACAGTGTTTAAGAATCCGCCTGCCAATGCAGGGGACACGGGTTCGAGCCCTGGTCCGGGAAGATCCCACATGCCGCGGAGCAACTAAGCCCGTGCTCCACAACTACTAAGCCTGCTCTCTAGAGCCCGCGAGCCACAACTACTGAAGCCCGAGCACCTAGAGCCCATGCTCCGCGACAAGAGAAGCCACCGCAATGAGAAGCCCGCGCAAGGCAACAAAGAGTAGGCCCCGCTCAACACAACTAGAGAAAACCCGCGTGCAGCGACAAAGACCCAACACATTCAAATTCAGAAAAAGGCAAAACTAAACAACTGTGTTGAGAGCTAGGAGAATGGTTACCCTTCATAGGAGTAGTATGAAAGAAGGCAAGGAAGAGGTTTCTGGGGATTTGGGTAATACTCTCTTTTATTATTATTATTACATTCCCATAACTTCTTTATCTTAAAACTGGAAGTTTGTGCCTTTTGACCACCTTCACCCTTCTGTTAACCTTCCACCCCCTGCCTCTTGCAACCACCAATCTGTTCTCTGTATCTATGAGTATGATTTTTTTAAGATTCCACATATAAGTGAGATCATACAGTATTTGTCCTTCTCTGACTTAGTTCACTTAGCATACCACCCTCAAGGTCTATCCATGCTGTGGCAAATGGCAGGATTTCCGTCTTTTTTATGGCTGAGTAATATGCCATTGTGTATCTATGTACCACATCTTCTTTATGCATTCATCTATCGATGGACACTTAGGTTGCTTCCATGTCTTGACTACTGGAAATAATGCTGCAATGAACATGCGGGTGCAGATACCTTTCTGACATAGTGATTTCATTTCCTCTGGGTAATGCTCTTTTCCTTGACCTGGGTGCTGGTTACAATGTTGTGTTCTCTTTGCAAAAACAATTCATTATACACCTATGCTGTGTGTACTTTTCTGTATGCATATAAGTCAATAAAAATTGACTTATATGCATACAGAAAAATTGTAGCTAGAAATGAGACTAAATACTGATACATCACTATGATGCTCTACACGTGTTTTAGAGGTTGGCCACAGATTTAACACTAAGACTTCTAATAGCTGTATGAGAAAAAGAGAAGTTGTCAGTTACACATTCATGCCCAGTAGATATAAATAAATCAACTACCTAAAGCTACAATTCTTGGCACTAAAAAAAGACAGATATTTCTCATAAAAATCTTCACAAAAGAAGATACTTTTTGACATAATAAACAATGTTCTTGACAACAATTTCAAGAAGATCCTCTGTAATTGCTTCTTCTGCTAACCCTCAATGTAGGCTGATGGAATCTTATCAATGCACGAGAGGGGCAAAAGCAACTGGGATAGGAGAGAGCAAAGCAATGCAGTCCACATACTCAACTGCTCTCTGATGATCTGGACTGATCCAGAGATACATTTTATAAACCTGTAAGACTGAATATAACACTGGATAAGCTTCACATATCTCCCCCCTCAATATTATATCTCTCACCTGACTTCTGACATTTATCAGTCAGCAGTGAAGATAATACCCTCTAATAAACATGTAGGGGAGAGCTATTCTCTGTTGTCAGTTGAATATGAACCCAGTTAAGCTAGGGGAAGAGATAATGACCTTCTGTGAATGCTGAGAACCCTACCTCCGACTGGTAAGATGATCATCCTACCTCCGTTGTGAAAACCTACTACTAGGGCTCTAAGAATCTTTAGAAATGATACTGAATCTGCTCCGAAGCAATACAGTTCAGGTAATGTTGCTCAAAGTCCCAACCCAAAGTTCTACTATGTAAAGCATGACTAAAAGAGCTTTAGCCAAAAATATAATCACGAGAGGCAAGGTATGAACAGTCTTAAAAGGGCATTCTCAAGCAAATATCAATAGTAACAAGGAAAGTAAGTCACTGAATTTAAAGTTATTTAGAGGTTTATACCACCAATAATACTCAGTAATATTTCACATATTTGCAAAGCCTCCACCCTGCTTAAACACAGGAATAGATCATTTTTTTCCCGATTATTCAGCAACCAGAATGTTAAGAAGTTCAGAGTGCTAAAGCTCACTCACTGAACTCAGGCCTCTCAGTGACTTTTTTTTTTTTAACAAAAAAATAAATAAAATTACTTCTCTGTTTTCCTAGTTCACAACCAATTATAATGAGCAAGTCAGGATGAGAAGCACAAAGAAAAAAGCTGGTAGAAACAGGCAGAGTTGCAAGAAATAACAGCTAACTTGGTAGGAGGAGACAGTAAATGCAAAAACAGACCAAGAACTCCAAACACACAATCTTCCGAGGCCATGTAGCAAACAGCTCTATGCCTCAAGAGTCTCCAAGGGCAACCACTACACAGGGTATATTCACGGAAACAGATCCAGAGTAAAGTCACTGATAAGGATTATATTATACTACGTAGAGTTTTTTTAAATAAGGTAGGGAAATGTATAATCCTTTTTTTTTTTAATGTTTATTTATTTATTTGGTTGCTCCAGGTCTTAGTTGTGGTAGGCTGGCTCCTTTGGTCCAGTTCGCTGGCTCCTTAGTTGTGACATGCAAACTCTCAGTTGTGACATGCATGTGGGATCTAGTTCCCTGACCAGGGATCAAACCCAGGCCCCCTGCACTGGGAGCGCGGAGCCTCATCCACTGTGCCACCATGGAAGTCCCTGCATAATCCTTTTTTAAAAGGAGTTCATCCAAAATGTTTAAAATATTCTTTATTGTAGTTTAAATCGGAACACTTAATTTATAAGCTTCAGTTATACGGAAGATTGCACCCCACAATAAATGCTGAGTAAAGCACTGCAGTTGATAGGAGAATTTTAACTCAAACATCAGTTACATGAAAAATATGAGCATCTCATTTCCCAAAAACACTGAGAAAATGAGGTGCTACTGTTACTTAAATTACCATTCATGTTATGAAATAATATCTTGACCTATAGAAAACTAAGAACTATGTACATGTTATTAAAAGTACTTTAATTTTGAAAATCATCACTGGTCTCCACTGTGCTTAGCTCATCATACTACCTCCTTCAATCTCTCATTAATCCTTTCCATGCACAAGACGGGAAACTTATGACTTTGTGTGGGGAGTTTCTCTTAAAGAACTGGTTTGAACATTTAACAAATGTTATTTTAAAATATTTATCCATGTATATTTAAATGTTTATCTTAATAATTTATTTTTCATAAACTGATGTTAACCCACAGAAAGAGAATTTATATTTTAATTCTCCTTGTCACCAGAACTAAAATCAAAGGAATATGTACGTTTTTCAATAACCTATGAAGCTTAAAAATGATAGAAAAAAATGAGTAGTACCTGATTTTCTATGGATGAAAAATGAAGGTTAAAAAAAATCCTGAAGGACTTTAACAATTTAATTTTTCTAAATGGTAGAGAATATGCAGGGAAAATACTAGTTGGTACACAGAACTAAAGTCAGTCTATGAATATTTTGGAGTTGAGTGTGGAACATTTAGAGATCTCAAATGACCTACTTTCTCTCCACCACAATCTGTGAAAAATATGATAAGGAGTACTTATTTGCTGAGAGAAGTACTATGTGTTTTTAGTCTATAATATATAAATGTTCATGAAAAAATACAACTGATGAAATAATTACATACAGAATCACAATGAACCAAAATTCAATTCCTGACTATCCCACCTAACAAAATAACTCACTTCCAAAGTTTAAACTGTAATAATAGTGTTCTTATATAAGGTGTTTTTAAACTGAAGAAATTGTGTAGTTACATAATAAGGTTGTAAACCTAAACTGAGAGTACAGTATGCCTAAATTGTTTAAGGGGTAATGAAAATCATTACTGTTATAAGTATTAATACATATGATAGAATGATAGTCAGGGGGTGGGGGGAGTTTGTTTTGGTTTGGTTTGGCTTTCTATACTGTTCCATTTTTCCAGAATATCAGCAGAGAGTCACAATACGGAAGGCACAATTCAAAATGTTTTTGTTTACAGAAAAAAATGCACATGCCTCATCCAGCTACCATTAAACGTATGTCTACCATTACCCTGATCATGTTTGCAGAAATTCAAAACCAAATATAAACTCATTCTGCTTGAAGACTATTATTAGTTTCAGGGCTATCATTGAAGATTACCAATGATCTAGTCCAAGTTTATTTTACAGATGAGAAAACTAGAAAATGGGCTTATTAAAGGACACACAATTAATGACAAAGTAAACTTAGAACTCAATTATATGTCCACTAAACCAGCTTCTTCCCAACTTAAATACCAAATCACGTCTGATCTGCTACATAAAAATTTTTAAATAAATTCATTAAGGGACATGGGTGAGATACCCAGGGTTTGGTTAACTCTGAAAGTGAAAACCGACAGAAATGCATAAATACTGATTTGCTCATTTTGCTGAATTTAGGTGGGGATACTTAAAACATCCAAATGGCCTACAGTGACTTTTTTCCAAAATATAGAAGGCTTTTAGACAAAGCCTATCAAATACATCCCATTACTACACAAGGATAATGATTTATATGCACCATCAACTATCTGGACGTGAAGAACAGTCTTTGTAGTATTATCCACATAAATAAATACACAAGTTGAAATCTAAGCCAGAAATTGAAATTTATTTTAGCTACAATACTAAATTTACATGTAAACTGTAACTAAAGTCAGCACTTATACTCACTTCAGAGTAGAGAATAAGAATTAAGCAAATAAACGTAACAAAAATACAGCTAGCCCAGACAACAGTCCACACAAATCAGTGTGATGTGACTGAAATTTCTTAAAACATAACTTAATATGTATCTTAAATAAGGTTGAGGTACAAGTCCCTTTCTTCTCCTGAACTGCCTCTGATGCCGTGACAAAAATGGAGATGCAAAGGGAATAGTACCCTCCACTGATAATTTTTTTCTCATCTGTTTTTATTCTGTCTTAAAAAATGAGTGGAGCATAAAACCTCTTCCCATATACTGTGTTTTACCCCAAATCTTCAACATCCACCATTCCAAAGATGGCCACACTGATTCAGAGCAATGCATGTCAGCCCAGGTGTTTAAAGTTTTAGGTTGAAACATTTGGTTAATTAACACCATGCTGCAAACACTCAAAATCACTTCAGCTGCCACTACTACAAAACAAAACTCCCCAAAACAAAAACTGTTACCCTCCACTGGATTTACTCATACAATAAATATTTACTGAGTGTCAGATGCTATGGTAGGAAGAATGAAAGAAAAAAGAAAACTGAGCAAAAAGCAGACATGGTCGCTGCCCTGTGAAGCTTAACACTTATGGAGCCTTTATGAAATACATCACCCCAAGAATCAGTGTATATGTTGGGGTCTGCTTGAAAACGTCCTCTTTTTAAAAAATAATTCTTTTTAATACCTGTAAAGGTAAGAAAATCAGCCTTGCTTACTGTTCTATTTACCTAATTTTTAGAAATTTGCTTAGATGTAAAAAAAATTTCATACAACCTATCTTCCTCCAAAGGTTGCATGCTAGACAGCACAAATGGTAAATTCAACAGATTCCATATTAATATTTTACTGTTTATAACTCCAAGTGCCATATAAGTCAGTAAGGCAGGTCTTCCTGCTAGATGGGCAAACAGCTGTAATAGTCTAAGGTAAAAAAACAAAAAAATCACTTGTTATTTTGAAAGTTTGAATATATATTTGAAAGTTATTGAATATAGTCCTCGTATAAATACCTATATTCTGCTTAAGATGCTAGACATTATTTACACAAGGAAAAGAAAAAAATACAGATATAAATTGCAAAGGAGGAAAAGGTCTCATCATTCTCTCATCTTACAAGATTTGCGACAGCTGATGAAGAGGGATTTGATGGAACAACGTAATTTTACAGCAACTTAATGGTTTAAAGAAGTTCCTAAGGAATGAATGCTTAGGACTTCAATTTTTTTTAATACCCAGAAACAAGACTTAAAGAAAATGTCAGCATGTTAAAAGTTAGTTATTTCTGAATACTGGGCTGGCTGAAAGTCATTACGCCTCTTATGTTTCTACATTTTCTAAAGTAAGGGAATACTACAATTACAGTTAGAAAACAACTAAAGAAAGGCAGATCTTGAAATAAATCACTGACTAGGTATCCTCGACAGTCCCACTCTTGGTTTCAACTGCAGAAACAGCACTAACACTGCAATTTAGAGTGGAGAGGACACGGACGGAGATACACACACACACACACACACACACACACACACACACACACACACATACACTTAGCTAGCATGTAGTAGGCACTTAATATTTGTGGCACGAAAGGACAATATATATGTAAACAAGCCAAAACACAAACAAAACGCACTCCGATTCTGAGGCAATACAGTAAACAATCACAGTAAAGATTACTTTACTAAAAGCTGCCCAACAGCTTAACGAGCACTAAATGAAAGAGCTCTTTTTCCCTGCCCTCCTCTTTTACTCAGGCACTAGATTGCACATTCGAAACAAATCCTCCCCCAGCCCCGCCCCAAGCCCTACCCTCAGCTGCTCCCAGCACTGAAATTGATGGAAAGTCCGGGGCCTTGGCGGTACCCAGACCGGCCCCCCTCTGGACGCTCTGCGCTGCGGACACACCCGGCACAGTAGCGGCCGGGGCTACAGCCCGTTATCTCCGGGACCCCCAGGGACTCGCGCTCGCCCCAACCCTGAGCCCGCGGCGCCGGCGGCCCCCCTCTTCTCTCCCAAGCGGCGGACCGCTCCGTACCTGCACACCGTGATCAGGTTCCTCCTCTCCACCGCGGCGTTGCGGGCGCTCAGGCTCTTCCTGCCGCCGCCGCCGCCCCCGCCGCGGTTCCCGCCCAGGCCCCCCAGGCTCCGGGAGGCCATGGCGGGCTGACCCCCGCGCCCCTTTTGTCTCGTGCGACCCCGCCCGCTGCCCACACCTGCTTCCCCGGGCTCTCGCTCTGCTTGCGGCTGTGGGGCCGCGGGAGGGTGGAAGGGAAGGAGGGGGGGACGGAGGGAGGGTGTGGAGGACGGTGGGGGATTCGCACCCGGGGACTAGTGGCTGGCGCTCGGCGCCAGAGCTCCACACACACACACACACACACCACACACACGCACGCACACCACACACACGCACGCACCACCCCCGCCCTTGCGCGCGCCGCCAGCCGCCGGGAGGCGCGTGCAGGCCGGCGTCAGCAGCTCCCCTACTTCCCCCAGGGACCTCGGCGGCCGCGCAGGCGCGTGCCCGCCGGCCCCGCAGGCCCAACCACCCGCGCTCGGCCGCCACTGGCTCCCCAGCTGCGGGCACCGCAGAGAGCCACGGGCCTCACGCGCGCAGCCCCGCCCTCCCTGCCTCTATCGGGCCAACGCCGCCCTAGCTGGAGCCAATCGCAGCGCGCGAGGGGCGGGGCTGGCCGCGCAGATCTTTAAAGCAATCTGCTAGAGCCCCGCCCAGGCGCGTGGGCAGCTGTCAAGACTCCCGGCCCGCGCTCTCAGCTGGTGAGCCGCAGGCAGTCCGCACTCAGGGGAGCAGCGCCGCAGCTGGCCTGGGGATTGTGGGATGCGGGACTCGGGATTGCTCCGGGCGTGTTGACGACCCTTGCCAGGAGCTCAGCTAACGGCTGGGATCGCTAGCTCTAACCGCTGATCCCGTTCCCAGAATCCGACTCCCCAGCCTAGTGGCATCCGTAGCTACAACGCCAAGCCAGCAGCAGCGCCGGCTCCCGCACCTGACCCAGGGCTGACTCCCAGGAAGGGAGCGGATTTTCTTTTGTCCTACCGCCCTCCCCTGGCCTAGTAGACAGCTACAGATAGCCCAAAGAGGGAAACTGCCCGCAGAACATCCCTCTTGCGGCGTCTGGTGGTGGGATTTTTGCCGCCACTTCGCTCCTACCCTAGCCCCCAGCAAGGCCTGCAGCCCGGACTGACCACCCACAGAAGAACGAGAGCGGTGCGAGTGTACACTCTGCTCCTTTCACCCTTCTCCCGTCCTGGGCAGTGCCCCCGGAATTAGTGGGGGGGGGGCGGTGAGCCTCCGGGCAGTGTTTGGAACCTAGCGCCCACTTTCCAGAGCCTATCCACCCCTCCGGCCTTACCAGCAGGGAGGTCCTGGCTTCGGCCCGAGTTCTCTGGTGCTCATCTAGGTCGGCCGTTCACCTCTCTTTGCATCAATATGCCCAGATTTTTTTTAACTTTACATTTTATATTGGGGTATAGACCATTATAGTGTTGTGATAGTTTCTTGTGCACAGCAAAGCCACTCAGCCATACATATACATGTATCCATTCTCCCCGAAACTCCCCTCCCATCCAGGCTGCCACATAACATTGAGCAGAGTTCCCTGTGCTCTAAGTAGGTCCTTGTTGGTTATCCATCTTAAATTTAGCAGTGTGTACATGTCTAACCCAAACTCCCTAACTATCCCTTCCCACCCCTTCCCCTCTGGTAACCGTAAGTTTGATCTCTAAGTCTATGAGTCTGTTTCTGTCTTGTGAATGACTTCATTTGTATCATTTCTTTTTAGGCTCTGCATATAAGGGATATCATATATTTCTCTTTCTCTGTCTGACTTACTTTACTCAGTATGACAATCTCTAGATCCATCCATGTTGCTGCAAATGAATATGTGCAGATTTTAGAGTGAAATCCTCCTTGACAGCTATCCCTGTGGAGCCTAGCACGGTGCTGTGCATAGAACAGGTTCGCAAATGTTCATTAAATTTAACTGGAAGTCACATTTGGAATTATTTTACTCTAATTTTACAGTTTGGGTGGTTCTAAAATCCATTAAACTTCCAGCTCTGGTTTTGACATTCCTGTCAAAGAATATTATAGAATAGATATATAGATATAGTGTAGATACCTCTGTACTTCTTATATATTATACAAAGTACTACAGGAGGTTACTGTTACTCTATGTGGAATGCTTTTAAAACAGAGTTATGTATATTAAAGCTGTAGGTTACTAATTTCCGAGGTTGTAAAAAATTTTAAATCATTAGGGCAAAGACTGAGCCCTTTCATCCACTCATCCTAATCATAGTAGAATGAAAATACATGTAGAAAAAAAACTCTCTTAACTAATTTACTACGATAAATATTCAGATATTAAAATTATAAGAAACAATTCAGACAGACTTTAAACATTATCTTTCACATAAAAAAAGTAGGAGGTTTTTCCAGGTCAGTGCACTTGTTGCCAAACATTTCTTGTTGGCTCTGTGGTGACATAGAGGCTTGTAAGGAGGTTTACCCTACTCAAATTGAAACTGTTGTTTAAACACAGATGAAAACTGCATAGATGACAGAGGATTAATTTCCAAAATATACAAGCAGCTCATGCAGCTCAATAACAAAAAAACAAACAACCCAATCCAAAAATGGGCAGAAGACCTAAATAGACATTTCTCCAAAGAAGATATACAGACTGCCAACAAACACATGAAAGAATGCTCAACATCATTAATCATTAGAGAAATGCAAATCAAAACTACAATGAGATACCATCTCATACCAGTCAGAATGGCCATCATGAAAAAAATCTAGAAACAATAAATGCTGGAGAGGGTGTGGAGAAAAGGGAGCACTCTTGCACTGCTGGTGGGAATGTGAATTGGTACAGCCACTATGGAGAACAGTATGGAGGTTCCTTAAAAAACTAAAAATAGAACTACCATATGACCCAGCAATCCCACTACTGGGCATATACCCTGAGAAAACCATAATTCAAAAAGAGTCATGTACCAAAATGTTCATTGCAGCTCTATTTACAATAGCCCAGAGATGAAAACAACCTAAGTGTCCATCATCAGATGAATGGATAAAGAAGATGTGGCACATATATACAATGGAATATTACTCAGCCATAAAAAGAAACGAAATTGAGCTATTTGTAATGAGGTGGATAGACCTAGAGTCTGCCATACAGAGTGAAGTAAGTCAGAAAGAGAGAGACAAATACCGTATGCTAACACATATATATGGAATTTAAGAAAAAAAAATGTCATGAAAAATCTAGGGGTGAAACAGGAATAAAGACACAGACTTACTAGAGAATGGACTTGAGGCTGTGGGGAGGGGGAAGGGTAAACGGTGACAAAGAGATAAAGAGGCATGGACATATATACACTACCAAACATAAGGTAGATAGCTAGTGGGAAGCAGCCGCATAGCACAGGGAGATCAGCTCGGTGCTTTGTGACCGCCAGGAGGGGTGGGATAGTGAGGGTGACGCAAGAGGGAAGAGATATGGGAACATATGTATATGTATAACTGATTCCCTTTGTTATAAAGCAGAAACTAACACACCCTTGTAAAGCAATTATACCCCAATAAAGACGTTAAAAAAAAAAAAGAAAACTGCATAGAAAAGAGAGTGGAAAGCCATCAGTTATCAAAAAAATTCCATGCTGGTTTGTCCTGCAGGAGTGAGAGAACACATATGTCTGAAACACTTATTAGGAAGACAAAAATGAGTGGTCATGTCAAATAGAGAAAAGTGAGGTGTCATTATTCTCAAAATTGGCTTTCTAGCCTTTCAAGTACATTTTCATGTTTTTTGTACTATGAATTTATATTTATGACTGAAGACTTGGTAAAACTCCATCTTAGATGATGAGGTGATGATGTTATTTTTTCAAATGCTACTTTTAGGGGTATTCAGTTGACATTGGCACTTGCTGAACAAGATTTTGCCTTAAACCATCTTTTCTATGTACAGTGTGCCATTAAACTGCCACATGGGGGCCTTATGTGATAAAGCTTTTTTCTTAATTATCTTGAGCTATAGGTCCTGGGTCTCATTCTTTCTCCAGATTACTAATCTGGTGATAACTGAACAATTACATGCAGTGCAGAGTAAAATACTACTATACAGCCACATGAGCCTTCACATTACTTTTTGAACTTTTTTGGGCACCTGCTGCAATTCTTTATTTATCCAAGAATTTGCACAAAGGTTATTCAGAGAGGTAAAAATACACAATAATAATAATGGAAACAGTAGATGCCGAATTTAACCTACAAGAATTCTGTAGAACTGAATGGGCAGATCATACTCATTCTCCATTTTCCCAGTCACCTTGTTCTCCCCATCAAAAAAGACAAAGATTTTTTTAAAAAAGACAAAATTACAACTGTGACATATAAAATATCTTCAAATCTACAATACTACAAGCCAGAGAGATTACCAAAGCATCATTTATAATCTCAAAGAAGTGGACTTTCTTTTTTTAAAAAAATACATTTATGTATTTATTTATTTATTTTGGTTGCACAGCGTCTTAGTTGCGGCACACAGGATCTTCATTGCAGCACGCGGGATCTTTAACTGTGGCATGCAGGCTCATAGTTGCAGCATGCGAGCTTCTTAGTTGTGGCATGCATGAGGGCTCTAGTTCCCTGACCAGGGATTGAACCTGGGACCCCTGAACTAGGAGTGTGAAATCTTACCCACTGGACCACCAGGGAAGTCCCTCAAAGAAGTGGACTTCCTGTGTATGCCCAAACGCAGCAGAAAAGATTGATAAAATTGAAGAGACATTTTTTTTAATCCATGAAGCAAGTTTCACCATAAACACAAAGGAAAAATGACAGACCGAGAAAAC
Source organism: Tursiops truncatus (assembly GCF_011762595.2). Taxonomy (NCBI): domain Eukaryota; kingdom Metazoa; phylum Chordata; class Mammalia; order Artiodactyla; family Delphinidae; genus Tursiops; species Tursiops truncatus. Next base: position 30,005,890 of record NC_047042.1, on the reverse strand, counting down.
ATATTTGACATTCTCATCATGGACAAATAGCTAGCTTCCTTTTATACACAATGTTCCTGCAGATCCTTAAGCACAGTTTCAGTAGAATGATGAAGGTGGAAGCCAAATAGGAGAGACTAAAGGAGTGGGAAGTGGGAATCACACAGCTCACTTGGGATATTGGTATTTTATCCCTATCGTTGTGTTGTTACTTTTCATGGAAATGACTTCAGCACATTTTAAAGCTGATGGAATGAATCCACTGGGAGGGATACGTTAGAAATGCAAGAGAGAGAAAAAATGATCAGAAGTGAGAATGTGGAAGAGCACTGGGATCCAAGGCACAGGTGCATGGGTTGAGCTTCGGTTAAAGGTACTAATTCTCACTTGTAACCATAGAGAAGGGTGGGAGCACAGGTGCAAACATAAGTAGTTTTAAGCATTTATTATTAGAAGTTGAGGAAGGGCTTGCCTGGTGGTGCAGTGGTTGAGAGTCCGCCTGCTGACGCAGGGGACATGGCTTCGTGCCCTGGTCGGGGAAGATCCCACATGCCGCGGAGCGGCTGGGCCCGTGAGCCATGGCCCTGAGCCTGCGTGTCCGAAGCCTGTGCTCCACAGCAGGAGGGGCCACAACAGTGAGAGGCCCGTGTACCGCAAAAGAAAAAAAAAAAGAGGTTGAGGAAGTTCCCATCTGGTAACTTCTGCTTTATCTGCAAATTAAAAGACAAAGTCACCCGCTGAAAGATTCAAACAGTCCATCTTACAGTGAATAGTAGAATGAGTTGACTAATGAAATTTAGGACTCCTGGTCAGTGTTTGAGGACCTATTTAAGACTGGCGATGATGAATTTACAATGGACATATCCATCCTATTGTGTGACTTTCCTTGATACTATTAGCGTATTAGTCATCTCAGGCTGCCGTAACAAACACCATAGTGTGGTGGCTTAAATAATATAGATCTATTTTCTCAAAGTTCTGGAGGCTGGTAAGTCCAAGATCAAGGTGCCAATTTGGTTCCTGGTGAAAACTCTCTTTCTGGCTTGTAGGTGGCGCCATCTCCCTGTGTGCTCACAAGACCTCTTTGTGTGCAGAAGGTGGGGTAGCAGGGGAGAGAGAGAGAGAGAGCAAGCTCTCTGGTGTCTCTTCTTAGAAGGGCACTAATCCATTATTAGGACCCATCCTCCTGACCTCATCTAACCCTAATCACCTCCCAAAGGCTCCATCTCCAAATACCATCACACTGGGTGGGGCGGGGGATAGTGCCTCAATGTATGAGTTTGGGGTGAACACAACATTCAGCCCAGAACAATTAGACTGCTGGCATGCAGGTAATAAGGAAAATGTTGATTTCATGCAGGAATGAGATTTTCATGAAAGGGTAAAAGGAAAAGACAAAAATACGAGGAAGTTTGGGATATGAACAGTGTGATTCTAAAGCACGTTAGGTTGGACACAGAGGGAAAGATGAAAAGAGAGAAATGATGGGTTGGGGTAGAGAAGAGGGATCAAAGGTCTGGATGATCTGTTAAGTCCGAAGAATAATCATAACGGATATAGTTGGATAAGCAAGGTAGGGGCAGAGATTGGAGATTGTGGTCAGAGAGTGATGTGCTTGAATAGCAGTTTTAGAATTAGAGCAGTTATGGGTGATGACAAAATCCAAGATTTGTAACCATGGTCATATGTACCAGTGGAGGGGTTGAGGAGTAGAGCTGGTGATGAAAAGAGGTTAAAAAAAAAAAATTCGTAAGTCAGAGTGTTGGATGGCAATTTATGTTGTTATGAAGTCATCCAGAATTACGACAGGATTTAGAATACACAATAGCCACTGTTATCGTCAATAATTCAGTGGGAATAAGTGGGAGATTAGTAGATAACAATACTGTCAACTTACCTAAGCCTCAAGCATTGAGAGCAAATTTTGTTGGCTTGCTTGCTTTTTACAAGAAAGTGGAGAAATAATGGTCTAGAAGTGGCAGCAGAAACCAGGAAAAACATGACTCCTCTGGGCCAGAGGTATAAAAGGGATGAAATTATTCAAAACAAAACAAAACAAAAACAACCATTTGAGAGCTTGACAAGGGAAGCAGAGTCTTTATGGGAGATCCATGTTTCCATTGTACCCATGGAGGATACAAGGTAGTATTAGTCATACAGCAAAAGTTCCAGAGGGCGTGATGGAAGAGGGTGGCCGACAAGGTCCAGGGCAAGGAAGTGCAAAACATGTTGGTGTGGATGGTGAGGCTGGCATTACAGGCTATGCTGAAGAGTACCTTGACAGCTCTCACAAATTGTTCTGTGTGAAAAGGCTTACTCTTTGAATAAAGGTTAATAAAAACAAGTTGGATTTGGTCTTACAGTTTCTTTGAGGAGGGCAATATGCGTTCTTTCTTCTTCTGTTTTTTGTTTTGTTTTGTTTTTTGTCTTGGAGAGCAGTGTTAATAAACCAAAAATTACAGACTCCAGACACTGCATGGGTTATATCAATGAATATTCAGAGCCATTCTCTGATATAGGTAGTTATATTCTCCCAGTTACAAGCAAGGAAGCAGAAAGTCTAAGTAACACAGTCACAAAATAAGTGGCAGAGCTGAGATTGAAATCTTGATCTATTAGATGCAAAGGTCCATTATTTTTCCTAACATGTTTACTATCTTTTTGAGAAAGTAGCTCCAGGTAAGGCTTAACATAAAACCCCTGCTTTGCACACAGATTACTTAAGAATCAAGAAGGATGGTAGGCAATGACCAACTGCATGCCTTGTGGAATGCAGTCGCCAGGGAGTTGAGAGCACCAGAGCTCAGGCTTCGATACTGCTTTATAAGAAATATAGAATGCATTTCACCATTGGAATCAGCAAGAAAGTCACCTGACCAGCTTAGGGAGGGCAGCAGTTTTTTCATTTCTCTGCTCCCTCTTACCGTTCTTTTTGAACTAGAAACTCAGCCTCATGTTGCACCAAACTGAATTACTTTACGCCAAAGGAAATTGTGCCAAAGGGAACTGTTGTCAGCATTTTCCAGTACATTAACTTTGTTTTCTACCCAGTCCCCTCCTCTTCTGTGTTTCTATCACACATCATCAACATTTTTCTATGTCATCTTAATGACAATAAAAACTCTTCTACACCATCATAATAACAAAACACTATTCCGTGGTGTGGTTGTATCATAATTTACTCCATCAACCCCACATTATTAAACTTTTAGCTTGATTCCAACTATATTATTATAGACAACGTCAGCATTGCAATATCTGTATATCCACGATTTCTGCTTTAAGAGAAATTGTTGCATACACTCAACTATGTGCTGAGTCAAAGGATATGAAAATTTTAATGGTTAGAAATTAAATTTTTCTCTAGAGCTGTCTTACCAATTTACATGTCTACTAACAGTACGTAAAAGAGCTTTCCTAAACCCTCCCTTATTCTGGGAACTATCATTCTTTTGGCTGTTTTTCCATATAATAAGCAAAGGGCAATATCCTATTTAAATTTTTAAAATATTTATTTTTTTAGCTGCGTCGAGTCTTCGTTGTGGTGCGTGGGCTTCTCTCTAGTGGTGGCGTGCGGGTTTTCTCTCTGTAGTTGTGGCGCACAGGCTCCACAGTGTGTGGGCTCTGTAGTTTGCAGCAGCCGGGCTCTCTCCTTGAGGCGCGCAACTAACTGTATGCAACAATTTCTCTTAAAGCAGAAATTGTGGATATACAGATGTTGCGATGCTGATGTTGTCTAAAATAATATAGTAGTTGGAATCAAGTTTTGGCGCGGCTTAGTTGTCCCAAGGCATGTGAGATCTTAGTTCCCGACCAGGGATCGAACCCTCGTCCCCTGCATTGGAAAGCAGATTCTTTACCACTGGACCACCAGGGAAGTCCCTTGTTTAAATTTTAACTTTTAAAAAAAATTTTTTTTTTTTTTTGATGTGGACCGCTTCTAAAGTCTTTATTGAGTTTGTTACAATACTGCTTATGTTTTATATTTTGGTTTTTTGGCCACAAGGCATGTGGGATCTTAGCCCCCTGGCCAGGGATTGAACTTGCACCCCCCTGCATTGGAAGGTGAAGTCTTAACCACTGGACCACCAGGGAAGTCCCTTAACTTTTTTTATTAGTAGTGAAATTGTACATTTATTTCATGTGCTGATTTGTCACTTATATTTTGTCTTTGCCTATTCATGTCCTTTGCCCATTTTTTCTAAGAGTGTGAGTCTTTTTATAGTGATTATCATATTGGTCTATTGTATGTATAGCAAATACTTTTTCTAGCTTGCTGTTGCCTCGTTTATGGTGCCTGTAGAGTTATTGTATAGAGAGATGTTGAAAATATTTTATATAAATTAAATTCATCGTTCTTTTCCTTTATTGGTCTTTCCTTTGGTCATTTTAGAAAGGCCTTTGCCACCCCCAAGATTATAAAGATATTTTATGGTTTCTTTTTTACATCAAAAATAGTTCATCTATTGTTCTCATTTAAAACCGTATTTCTGGGGTGACAGTGGCGGGGGGTGGTGGTGGTGGTGGGATGATTTGGGAGATTGGGATTGACGTCTATACACCAGTATGTATAAAATGGATAACTAATGAGAACCTGCTGTATAAAAAAATAAATAAAATAAAATTTAAAAAATAAAACAAAAAAACCAGAAAACTGTATTTCTGTAAAAATTTCTATACACTGTGGCTCCAGGAAGACAGATATCACATTCATTATGTTTAGCATCTGGCACATTGTTTTTAATATTCAATAAATATTTTTTGAATGAATAAGATAATTCATCTATTTGAAAAACACGAAGGTGTGAAATTAGGATATATGTTTATTTTTTCCAAATGATTAGCCATTTGTCCAATTCTACTTATTAAATGATTCATCTTTTCCCTACTGATTTGAAATATTAAATTTATCACGCAATAATTTTAATAAGAATTTTACATTTGTAATAAAGATTTGTGCTCATGATAATAAATCCACAGAGACAATGAACTTATGTTTCATAAATGTTTCACAGCAGCTTTTTTCTAGATATCTCTCCAGACACACAATACAAATATACGTACTGAATTTTATCCAGATGGGCTCATGCTACATACAGTCAATATATATTTTCACCACCTGTGACTATTTGTATGTGTTTGTTTACAAAGTTTTCTTCCTTTCAAAAATTTTGTATTTTTATAGTCAAATTTATGTATTTTTATTTTTATGTTTTCTGGGTTTTCATGCTTTAAAAAGCTTTTCTTTATGCTTAGATTATAAAAATGTTTACCTGTCTTTCTGCAGTGTGTTTTTCCTTTTTTAATTTTCTTTCTTTCTTTCTTTTTTGTATTTGTATATTTGATACTTACAGAACTTATCTTGGTGTAAGAGACATTTGGTAAAAAAGCATAACTTTTCCAAATGACTGATAGTTTGATACTGGTGTTAAATAATGCCTTCTTTCCCACTGATATAAAATGCTACTTTTGTTAGATTCTAAATGTTTATATATATTTGAGTCTATTGCTGGATATTCTATTCTGATCCTCTGATTTATCATTTGTGAGCTACTGGTACCAAAATTTCATAAGTACTGAAGCCTTATAATTACTTTAAATATCTAGTAGGGCTTATCTCCTAATTAATATATTTCAGAAGGTTCTTAGGCAATTTTAGAATGTCTGTTCTTCACAACATTAGAATCATTTTGACACATTCTTCTCCCCAAAAAGGCTATAGAAATTCTGATAAGAATGCACTGCATTAATAGATTATGTTAAAAAATATAAACATCTTTGCAATATTCACAATGTTCTAAGACCAAGGTATGTGTCTTCATTTCCTTGCCTATTCTTTTATTTCACTTGTGGAGCTTTTGTTGTAAAGTTCCAGTGATAGTATGACTAGTTTTTTTTCATTCATTATATGTCTAACTAGTTATAATTTTTACATAGGAAAGATATTTAATTTTGCACAATTATCTTTTTAAGTGTGTTTATTGTTATTAATATATTTTCAGTAGATTCTCTTAGTTTTCCAGGTAAACAGTTATATCATCTGAGTTTATTCATGTAGCACTAACAATATTGACAGGCACTTGGTACATATGCAATAACCATTAGATATAATTATTATGATTATTACTATTTATATTAGTAAGTTATTAGAAAGACTAAATTGTCCATGATGAAGTAAGTAGGCTTATATTTTTGGATCTTGGCAAAATCATTCTAAGTTTCATCTAAAGGTGGTATAAACATGCATATATAGCCGAGATCATTGGGTAAAACAAGAGTAACTAGGGAAGACTTGCTTTATCAGTTATTAAAATCTATTGTAAAGTATATAAAAACATACTATAAAATAGCAAGATATTAGCTCAAAAACAGAAAGATTAATAGAGAAGTTAGTGAAGTACACACACAAATCTCTTTAATATCAAGAATTCATTTTCATAGGTAAAACTGTGTGAATGCGAATTCTATAAAGTAGTTTTCTGCAAGTTATCTAACTTATTTAAATGTAAGATCTTTAAAAATAATCATCTTGGGGATATTTGGCAAAAGCTAAACATCAGTGAGAAACGGGTTACTTACAAACTTCCAAATAGGATTTTAAACTACGATGTCAAGGATATAAAAAAATATATATTGCTTTAATTCTTTCTGCAGGTAGACTAAGTGAGACTTCTTAAGTTTAAAACAATTTTCAGGAAAATTCTCCTTGACAGCTTCTTTTAAAAAAAAAATTTATTTATTTATTATTTTCGGCTGCGTTGTGTCTTAGTTGAGGCACGTAGGATCACATGCCTACTCTTTGTTGCTGCGAGCAGGCTTCTCTCTAGTTGTGGCGCATGGGCTTGGTTGCCCCACAGTCTGTGGGACCTTAGTTCCCTGACCAGGGATCGAACCCATGTCTCCTGCACTGGAAAGTGGATTCTTAACCACTGTACCACCAGGGAAGTTCTCCTTGAGAGATTCTTAAAGTTAAGAGAATTAAAATACATTTTGGTACCAGTTTACTATGTCCACAGTTGAATTCTGTGTAAACATGTTTAAAATATATCAAAAGGACAATGACAGTAATGATTGCCTCCCTGAATTTTCAGGGTCATGTTAATTATATTGTTACTGAACTCACGTCTGGTTGCTCACCACTCAAAAGCCAATACTAAACAGGCAAATGTTGGTTAGAAAAGAAAAGTTGCTTTTTTCCCTGACGACCTGGGGAGAAGGTAGACTTGTGTCCAAAAACCAACTCTGAAGATTCTGCTCGACCATGAAAGTTTTTAAAGGGAGATTCATTTGGGGAGGGGGTCAGAGTCTTCATTATCTACCACTGTGTGCAGACTTTCTTCTGATTGGTTGGTGGTGAAGTAACAGGGCGGTGTTCCAGGAATCTTGTACTCAGCCTGAAGTTACCATTCTCCACCTGAGTGGGGCCTTAGCTCCTGCAGAAAAACTCAAAGGTATTATTATATATATCCCTTGAGGAGGAACCAGGACCCTGCTTTATTGCTGCACTATTGTTTCTTGACTGCTCCTCCATTGTTTCTGCATTCCCTCCCTTCCCCAATTAGCATATGTTAGGATCTGCCCTTTGGAACTCAGGGAAGGTCAAGGAGGCTGAATGAAGCCTATTTTCAGCAAACAAGAAAGGGGGTGGGGAGGACATGGAAAGGATTTGTACCCAGGAGGGCCTCACAGGGTCCTGCTCGGTTTCATTATATATATATATATAATATATTATTATATATATTATTATATATATACATATATACTACCTTATGACCACTAAGATCGCTGCTTGGTGTTCAAAAATTGGACAGCTGCATACTTCAGCTCTAGCCAAGTATATTTCCCTGTGCCAACCAATGAACCTAAAGTTAAGTGGAACCGAGCAGTACACTGCATGGTCACTCCCAAGTACAAAACCCCTCTATGTCTCCTGCCTCTATTTTGTAGAAAAGCTGAAGTCTCCCAGGCCTCTCAGAGTCACAAAGGAACAGGCCCAAGCAGTTAATGATTAGGACAACAGAGTCAGAGACTCAGTGACTGATAAAAGAATGAGATTAGGGCTTCCCTGGTGGCGCAGTGGTTGAGAGCCCGCCTGCCGATACAGGGGACACGGGTTCGTGCCCCGCTCCGGGAAGATCCCACATGCCGCGGAGCGGCTGAGCCCGTGAGCCATGGCCGCTGAGCCTGCGCGTCTGGAGACTGTGCTCCGCAACGGGAGAGGCTACAACAGTGAGAGGCCCGCGAACCCCAAAAAAAAAAAAAAAAAAAAAAAAGAATGAGATTAACACTACTGCTCATAATAATCTATCGTTGTGGGCATTAGAATAATTGTAGCTTGCTCTGCCCATATGTGTAAGCAGCTCTTTTGCCCCTTGCCTGTTTGTCTATTTCTGTTCCCCTTAAACCTTAATCATAAAAATGATTAGGTAACTAGGTAACATTTAACCTAGCTCCTGATTTTTGCTTTACTGAATGTACACAATTGCTTGCCTAACCTGTTGATTCCTTTCCTGGATTAGAAGGAGTAAGAATGAAGAATTAAGTAGTTAATTAAGAAGAATTAAGCTGTCTATCCCTTGCTTCCCCTTGGTAAGTTTGCACGCAGACCCCATGGGTGCCAGCAGACTACAGTGGCAAGAGAGAATCCAGTTGCAGGCAGACCGCAGGAGCAAGGTAGTGTCCAAAGGGAGATCAGGAGAAGTCAGCAGGTCTGCATGCAACGGAAAGATGATGAAGAATCTGACCTCCTACCTTAATGATTAACTGAGATTGTTACACCTCTTTCCCTTTAAAAATTGTCATGGCTGCGCAGAATCTTCGGAGTTGGTCTCTGGAGAAGAGTTCACCTTCTACCCCGGACCGCCGGCTTTTCTGAATAAAGCACCTTTCATTTCTACCGACACTTGTCCCGCAATTATTGGCTTTTGAGCGGTGAGCAGCTGAACCTGAGCTCAGTAACATACGGAGAAGAAGAATGTTGTGATTATCATTCAGGTATTTACCAAGCTTATGTTTAATTTATTGTGTTTCATATAAATCATCTTGATAAAGAGGTTAATATCTGCTCAGATACGGTTGGCAGAGTTTGGAAGCCAAAGTTTAAGTGGTTATATTTGTTTTCTATTGTTAGGTAACAAATTACCACACTATTACTGGCTTAAAAACGTGCATTTATTAACTCTCTGTTCTGTAGTTTAGAAGTTTGGCACGATATGACGGAGTTCTCTTCTCAGGTCTCATAAGGCTGATATAAAGGTGTCAGCTAAGCTGTGTGCTCATCTGGAAGCTCTGGGAAGAATCTAATTCTAAGCTCTTTCAGGTTGCTGGCAGAATCCAGTCCTTTGCCATTGTAGGAGTGAGGTCCCTGTTTTCTTGCTGGCTATTGGCCAGGGATTCCTGTCAACTCTTAGAGGTCACTCTCAAGTCTTTTTCTTTCTTTTTTTTTTTTTTGGCTGCGCCACGCGGCATACACAATCTTAGTTCCCCGACCAGGTATGGAACGCGTTTCCCCTGCAGTGGAAGTGTGGAGTCTTAACCGCTGGACCACCGGGGAAGTCCCTCAAGTCCTTTTCATATGGCTTCCTCCATCTTCAAGTCAGCAACAGGCACTGAAGCCCTCTCATGCTTTGAAGCTCTGATGTCCTCTTCTGACACTAGACGGAGAAAACTTTGCTTTTAAAGGGCTCATGCAATTAGGTTTGGCCCAACTGGATAATCTCCCTAACTCAAGGTCAACTGATTAGTAACCTTAACTGTATCTGCAACATCCCTTATGTCACTGTGAAATAAAATTCACATTTTATGGTGAGACCAAAAAACTTAAACATAAAAAATTTTCTCTGCCCTTTGGCCTCCTATGTCCCTTCTACTGTGCACTGTGTATCTGCATCATGCGTTCGACCAGATCTCCCCATCGGCAGAAATACCTGCTCAACCATAAACAGCAACATTCTCCTAGCAGCAGTAAGAGAATTCCTTAAAAGATAACATTCCTTCATGATCTTGTAAAGGGCCATGATGACGCTCATATCTGGGTTGTGTAAACTGTCAATAAAACGTCATTTAATGTACAGCCCTCTGTCTCAGAAAACGTGTGTAATCGTGCCTTGACTTCTAAAGGGCTGAACAGTTCTCAGAGTTTTCTAAGACACACTTCCCAGGGTAAAACCCTCAGATTTTTTTCCAGGCTGGAATAAAATTTTCCATTTCTTTCTTAGGTCAACTGATTAATTTTTCATCAATACCACATACAATAATGTAATCCCAGGAGTGACACCAGGGAGCAGATATCATAAGGGCCATCTCAGGATTTTGCCCACTGCAGTGGTGAAAGAAACAATATAATCCTTAAAAGATTTATTTTGCTAAATGTCTGTTAATTTGGCATTGACCTCCCCACTCCAAACCATTTCCATTGAAATCCTTATAGGAATTTTGATCAACTGGTGGTCTCCATAGCTTGGGAAAGCAACATTTGTCTTTCTTGTTCATTCAATAAATATTTTTTTAGTTGCTGTATTAATCAGAGTTCTCCAGAGAAACAGAACCAATAGTATATATATGTATATATAAAGATAGATATAAGAGGAGATTTATTATAGGAAGAAGCTCACATGTCTCAGCTCCAGCAAAGAGACTGAATTCGCCTTCCTTCTCTTTTGTCCTATTCCAGCCCTCCGCAGATTGGATAATGCCCAATGGATGAGGGCAATCTTCTTTGCTCAGCGTGCTAATTCAAATGCTAACCTCTTCTGTAGACACTCTTTACAGACACATCTAAAAATAATGTTTTACCAGCTATCAGGGCATCCTTTAGCCCAGTCAAGTTGACAGGTTAAAATTAGCCATCACAGCTGCCCACTATGTGAGACACACTCTCCTAGGTGGTGGAGAAACCGTGCACCTCAGATTGGGACTTGAACCCACATGTCAGGACTTGAACCCAGCCTCAACTCAGATCGGGGCTCGAACCTGGCCAAAACCCACAGTCTTCCAACTGCGATCACACACCTGGTTTCAGGACTTAATGAGACTCAGGTTCTTTTTCTTTTTTTAATAAATTTATTTATTTATATATATTTTTTCATTTATTTATTTTTTGGCTGTGTTGGGTCTTTGTTGCTACTCACAGGCTTTCTGTAGTTGCGGAGAGCAGGGGCTACTTTTCATTGCAGTGCGCAGGCTTCTCATCGTGGTGGCTTCTCTTTGTTGTGGAGCACAGGCTCTAGGCTCGCGGGTTTCAGTAGTTGTAGTACACAGGCTCAGTAGTTGTGACTCTTGGGCTCTAGAGCACAGGCTCAGTAGTTGTGGCACATGTGCTTAGTTGCTCCACAGTATGTGGAATCTTCCCAGACCAGGGCTCGAACCCACGTCACTTGCATTGGCAGGCGGATTCTTAACCACTGCGCCACCAAGGAAGCCCAAAGCTCAGGTTCTTGATGTCTCACTGCAGAAAGAATTCAGTGAGAGACAAAGTGATAGGTAAGAAGTGGATTTGTTTAGAGAGAAACACACTCCACAGACAGAGTGGGGGGCCACCTCAGAATGTGAGAAAGGCACCAGGTTAAGGGGCTGCCAGTTTTTATAGTGGTGGGTAATTTCATAGGCTAATGAGTGGGAGGAGTATTCCAGCTATTTCAGGAAGGGGCGGGGATTTCCAGGAATTGGGCCGCCCGTCCACTTTTTGATCCTTATGGTCAGTCTTAGAACTGTCATGGTGCCTGTGGGTGTGTCATTTAGCTTGCTGATGTGTTACAGTGAGCGTATACTGAGGCTCAAGGTCTAGTGGAAGTTGACTTGTCTGCCATCTTGGACCCATTTGGTTCTAATCAGTTTATGTCATGTCCTCGGGCTATGTCATTATTTCAAATGTTGTGCCCTGCCCCCTTCCCTCCTGTTTCAGCTCTAGATAATCTAATTTTACTAATTTTTTGATTCCCAGTTTGCAGGGTCAGGCAGAACTCTAATCGATGGGATGGATTAAATAGAACATATAACCCAAATCTGCCCATATCCTGTTCCTGTGGGCTTGTCCTCTGCTCTACCTTGCCACACATATACATTCCCTACCTGTATTAGTCAGGACTCTTGAGAGGAACAGAAATGATAGTGTGTGTGTGTGTGTGTGTGTGTGTGTGTGTGTGTGCAGACATTAACTATGAGAAATTGACTCACAAACATGGAGGCTAAGTCCCACAATCTGCTGTCTGCAAGCTGGAGACCCAGGAAAGCCAGTGGAGTAATTCACTCCCAGTCCAAAGGCCTGAGAACTAGAGGAGGCAATGGTGTAAATCTCAGTCCAAGAACAGGAGAAGATGAGATGAGAAGTCCCAGCTCATCAGTGACGCAGGGAAAAAAAGAGGTGACTTCCTCATTTGTCCACCTTTTGTTCTATTTAAGCCCTCAATGGACTGGATGATGTCCACCCACCCTGAGGAGGGCAATCTATTTTATTGAGTCTACCACTTCAAATGCTAATCTCATCCACAATACTTTACAGGTGCATCCAGAAATAATGTTTAACCTGGGGACCATATACACAGTCAAGTTGACATAAAATCAACCATCACACTACCCATTCCTCATTAACAATATGTACAGGTTTTATTTTTTTTTCAGTTGAAGTATAGTTGATTTACAATATTATCTTAGTTTCAGGTGTACAACAAAGTGATTCTTTTTTTTGTTTTTTAATTTTATTATTATTTTTTGGCTGTCTTGGGTCTTCGTTGCTCTGCACAGGCTTTCTCTAGTTGCAGTGAGCAGGGGGCTACTCTTTGTTGTGGTGCATGGGCTTCTCATTGCCGTGGCTTCTCTTGCTGCAGAGCACGGGCTCTAGGCACGCAGGCTCAGTAGTTGTGGCACACAGGCTCCGCGGCATGTGGGATCTTCCCGGACCAGGTCTCGAACCCATGTCCCCTGCATTGGAAGGCGGATTCTTAACCATGTTGCCAACAGGGAAATCGCAGAATATCTATACTTCCTTATCAGGCATTTCTACTTTCTCACAACGAATTCCCTGTCGAGGCTTCCCTGGTGGTACAGTGGTTAAGAGTCCACCTGCCAATGCAGGGGACATCAGTTCAAGCCGTGGTCCGGGAAGATGCCACATGCCACGGAGCAGCTAAGCCCGTGCACAACTACAGAAGCCTGTGTGCCTAGAGCCCGTGCTCTGCAACAAGAGAAGCCACCGCATGAGAAGCCCAGGCACCGCAACAAAGAGTAGCCCCTGCTCGCCACAACTAGAGAGGACCCATGGACAGCAACGAAGACCCAATGCAGCCAAAAATAAATACATAAAAAGAATTCTCTGTCATTCTTCAGGTTTGTCTGATAGGGTATTTCAAATGATCTTCGTCCTTTTCTTCTACATTCTGATGCTGCACAAGCCTTCCAAGTCTTCACAAAACAGAAACCGAAAAAATTCAATAACAGCCCAGAATATGATCACACTTAAGATGCATTATTATTCTAATAGACGATACTAATATAAAATATAAATAACACTCAGGTACATAATTTTACAGGGTAGGTGCTTCTTGTTCTTTTACCCCATTACTATAAAAATCTACTCTCCTTTAAATATGTTATACTTACCTGAAGCAATAGCCAAAGAGGTATAAATTACACCTTCTACTGACTGTGGACTTACTCATGAACAAAGCTAAGAACAAGGATAATTGCTAGACTCTCTCTCAATGCCATCTTCCTTAATCTTCTGAGGGTTCTCCATCCCCACCAGTCAAGAAGACTTTGCAGATCTTTACTTTCTGTAATCTGTACTGAAAAATCAGTTTTTTCCAATATAAAATTAGATAAATGTGCCTTTTCAAACTTATAAACTGTGGATTTTCTGGTATGACCTCATGCCCTCCTACCCTTTCCTCCCTTGATTACTTCTTATTAATAGCCTATTTTAGCAACTTTATGACACACATCTACAAATTATGTTATCATGACATTTAAGGGCCGTCTACAATCTTGGTGTTGGTACCTTCAAAGTATACCCAGAATCTGAACACTTCTCATTACTCCCACTGCTGCTCCTCTGGGATGACCCAGATTATTGGAAGAGCTTCCCAACTGGCTTCCTGCTTCTTCCCGTGGCCTCTCTATAGTCTGATTTCAATTTAGCAGCCAGAATGATAAGATCATGTTACATCTCTGCTCTAAATCCTCCAATGGTTTTCTTTCTCATTCCAACTGAAAGGCCCTATAGGACCGAATCATATGTCACTGTCACTTCTCTGACATCATCTCCTACCGCTTAGCAAATAAATAGCCGAATGATGATGGAGCCTGAAGGCGTCAGAGGTATTATATAAAAGCAATAGGGCTTCCCTGGTGGCGCAGTGGTTGAGAGTCCGCCTGCCAATGCAGGGAACACGGGTTCATGCCCCGGTCCGGGAGGATCCCATATGCCGCAGAGCGGCTGGGCCCATGAGCCACCGCTGAGCCTGCGCGTCCGGAGCCTGTGCTCCGCAGCGGGAGAGGCCACAACAGTGAGAGGCCCGCGTACGGAAAAAAAAAAAAAAAAAGAACCTACTGTATAGCACAGGGAACTCTAGTCAGTACTCTGTAATGACCTACATGGGAAGAGAATCTAAAAAAGAGTGGATATTTGTATATGTATAACTGATTCACTTTGCTGTGCAGCAGAAACTAACATAACATTGTAAATCAACTATACTACAATAAAAATTAATTTAAAAAACCACATTGATAGGCACTCTCATAATGAAACCTGGTACAATACATATTAGAACATCGAAGGGGGAACAAGTAATTTTACTTGAGCGCTGGAGATAGGAAAGGACTTGCTGAGTAGGTGTTCAGTGAGTGGGCTTCGGAGCGAAGAACATTATAAGCAGAGAGTACAGCCTAAACAAAATCTGTGGTGAGTAAGGATGTGGGTATCAGAACTGCAGTTGGTTAAGTAAGACTGGAGCAGAGGTGTCAAGAGACAAGGCTGAAAAAGGTTAACACAAGCCAGAATTTGGAAGCCCTTGTGTGCAAAAGAATTTGAACTATATTATTTAGGCAGTTGAGAGTCACTGAAAGGTTTTAGTCAGGAAAGTGTCACAGTCAGATCTGTTTTTCTGGCAACTTTAGAAAGATCACTCTGGAATTTGAGTGGGAGGGAATTGAGATCAGAGGCAAAGAGCAGGTGGAATTTCTTAAGAGTAATTCCTCATTTTTGCCTTCTTCATTCCTAGGCCTCTCATTAACTCTCAGTGGACGACACAGCCCAACTTTATTTATTCATTAATTCAACCCATACAGATTAAGCCCCTACTCTGGGCACAGATTTTTGGGGATTATGGAAGCGGACAGGATAGACAGAGCTCCTTCCTTAATGAATTTACAGTGTAGCAGGAGGAAACGAACAAGTTATAAACATAAAAGGCAAAGCCAATAGTAATTATTATATTTAAACTTGGTGAATTTTAGCACATTTTAGTTTGCTTTATTTTAGATTGCAACACTCTTCTTACACAATGAACATTCACCTTGAAGAGTATTTTTATTTGATCTAATGCTTTGTAATGCAAGGTCATGCATGAACTTTGAAATGCTATAAACTGGGCCGTGCCATAAGCTATAGTACATAAATATCAGGCAGGATTTTTCCTTTCATCATAATATAATTTTTTTTTGGTTTAAGTAGAGAACTAACTTCATAAAGAAAAAGGTTATTAAACCATTTAGAATAGTTTGGTTAAAATGGGGAGCAAGCAAATAGAAGATATTAAATATTATGAGGAGCCCAAAGGATAATTTAACAGAAGTTTTTATAGGTTAAGAAACAAAAAGGAATCTTCCTTTTCTTAGATCCAATTTTTGATTAAAGAAATTCAGGTTTTAATATCTGAAGGAAGAATTTTTAAAATAAAGTCATTTTAATATAATTCAGCTACCTCTGAGAAATAAATGGTAAAAGATGAAAAGAAAGAGAAGAAAAATATAGAGAAAATTCACTGGGAATAGTTGCATTTGAAGTATTTGCTGTCTGTTCTCAAGAGCTGTGATGAAGTTTTCTCACTGAACCTGGAAATCAGATTACCCTCTGATAGTTAAATTTCAAAACCTATATATAATGGATCAAAATACAAATATACCAAAATGCCTTAAAACATATGGCTAGGAAAGCAAGACACAGAGTCAATATTTGTAAAAGTAGTAATAAATCTAAGGGAAAAAATGGGATCAACTAGAAGAGTCGGGACTGATCAGCCATAAAATCCTGTTGTTTTTGTAAGTAAGCGTTGGCAGTGCCGAGTGGAGACCCATTCATGGGAGGAGTGTCCTCGGCCAAGGTGCCCCTATGCCTCTGGTGGCAGGTAATTCTCCACTGTGCACATAGACATAGGATATGTGAGTTTCCACCAAACATAAATGTCATAACTTCCACGTATCCCTATAAGTCTCGACCTGATATCTACAAGTAGACAAATCACCCATTATACTGTGCAAAATTTAGTCTATGTTTCAATAACTCAGAAAAAAAATTTGTTATCTGGGCTGTCCATAGTATACCCTGTACTAAATTTAACTATAAAACATAAATGTTATTGTATGGCAAGATTTTATTTATTCACTACTTGTGAGCTTCTTAAAGCCAAGATCAAATGTTTATTCTTTTATTCCATTGTGCATAGCACAATGCCTTGCACATAACATACAAGCAAATATTTAAATGGAAAACATGACATTATAGAGACTTTTAAAAATATACAAATTCTTTATTCTAAATGATAATCCTTTGTATTCTGATAAAACTTTGTAGAAGTCAAAAACTAAAAGCGCAAGTTTTACTTTCAGTAAAGTCTGAAAAAAGTGTCATACTTATTATAGAGATACATCATGCTACTGTACTTACAGAATAATAGAACATGCATATTTTTAAATTTTGGAAATAATAACTCACGTTTTCTTTACCCAAATATTCAGGGCTTTCATTATGTGCAAGCAGTATTATACAATTGTAATCACATGGTAAAAACAACCTTGTATCCTGTGTTTTTCCTTATTTATATGGTAAACTCTTGCTATGTTATTCCACAGTCCTCTTATATATGAAAGTGGTCACAAATCATAATTTACTTTTGTTCCCCTATTGTTGAATAATTATTTGCCAGTGTATTATTTGTACTTCAAATAACATTATGATAATCAAGTTTTGTCATAAAGCTTTTTGTACTTAGGATTATTTTTCTAAGACCAATTTCCAGGAGAATCTATATCTATATCTATATCTATCTATCTATCTATCTATCTATGTATATATATATATATATATATATATACCTTGAGAAAAGGTCTATACTTTTGGCTGAAATTTTCCTTTTTACTATACACCATGCTTGGGACAGTGATATTCTTCACTGTATTATGTAAAAACATTGTCTTCCATCAACTCATTAGTGAAAATTATGGGCTTAAGGAACATTTGAATGTTGAAGAAAAAAAAAAAGAAAAGGTCTTAATATACATGCATCCATGTCTTTCCTCATTCTTCCAATTATCCCCATTTCCCTAGACACTTCCTTTGCTTCCTTTAAAGGAAATAACCACATAAATCCTGAAATCCTTTTGATGTACAAGACTTATTTAGAAAGGAGAGGTATTTTTCTTTTTTAAAGTCTAATTTAATTTATATCCTGGTTTGTACTGCCTCATCAGAACAGATCAGGCAAATTTTCATGAAGTTTTATTATAATATTGAGATTCCTGGAGTAGAAATTTCTCACTGCCACATAGGGTAAGAGCGAGCTCCTTTATACTTGCTTATGAATCCTGCCATGAGCCCAGCATTATGGATGAAGGACTCTAGGAAGAATACCCTGAGTAAACCGACATCCACTGGGAATTAAGTCTCCAGGATTTTGTTTCTTATCCATCCTTTCTAAATTCTTGAATTTCATCATGTAGGATACTGGTGTTTCTTCACGATCCTAGAATCAGTACACAAGATACTCTCGGAGTCTACATTCAAGAAAACATCAAACGAGAAAGGCAAATATCATATGATATCACTTCTATGTGGTATCTAAAATATGATACAAATGAACTTATTTACGAAACAGAAATAGACCCACAGACATAGAAAACAGACTTACAGTTACCAAAGGGAAAAGGGATGGGGGGCGGGGGCGGGAGGGAGAAGTTAGGAGTATGGGATTAACAGATACAAACTAGTATACATGAAGTAGATAAACAACAAGGCCCTACTGTATAGCACAGGGAACTATATTCAATATCCTGTAATAAACCATATGGAAGAGAAAAATAAACATCAGGGAACACATGGAATTGTACAATCCAGGCACATAAACTAAGGTTTCCTGCCATCACTCTCAAGCTAATAGCAATTATTAAAAACTCTTCTCACACACACTCCACCCATAGAGGCTATGACAACACCCTTCTGGATTTAATTGCCAATCTTCCCATGTCCCAAGGCTATGCTGAGAGCCATGTCATTCAGAAACTAGCTCTGAAATCTGCCTACCAAATCATTCAAACACACTCCAGCTGCCTAGTTTTAACAGGCCTGATTTTACTTTTAAGAAACTGTTGACAATATATAACAATCGCTGGTGCAGGTTGGTTTGAAGTTTTCATGAACTTGAATTGCTTTCCTTGGCACATCGATGGAGATTATTTTAAGTACCTTTCCAACAACGAAACATGCCCCTCAAATATTCATCCTCTCAAACTCTAATATAGCTTCATTTAGCATTAACCTATGTGATTTATTTAGGGAAAAAAAATCAAATGTGGATATATAGGTTCTCAAAAAAAAGAAAAGAAAAAGGATGTCCTTAAGTAGCACAATAGATGCCTGAGAAAAATCCCAGTTCTGCTTTTTAAACACTTAATGTCATTCTGAACCTGAGGAATCATAGAAAAGTGGTTAAAAATGTGGATTCTAAAGTTCAAATTTCCATATGGGATCCTGGATTCAAATTTCTGTCCTGCCAGCCACTGGGTGCTATTTTATAGCTTTGTAACTTCACCGAGTCTTATTTTCCTTTTCTTTAAAATAAATATAACTATAGCCCTACTTGTGTCAGGATTAAGTGTGAAAACATCTGATTTAGAGCTCAGTCAATATTAGTCATTATTTTTACCTGCTTTCCTCCAATACATTAGGAGCTCTTTTGAGGGCAAGGGTTAACTCATTTCTCTTTATACCTAGTGTGTTCAATACAACTGCTCAATAAATATTTGTTAAGTTTTGTTGTTACGGGATTCTTAAATCTGAGGGAACCATCTGCAGCACTGCTATTAAAAAATTTGTGAATAATGTATTTGTTGTGGCACCAGATTACCAGGGCATAGCATGTGGTGACAGAGAGCAGGGAATTCCTTCTAATATAGTCAAGAATCTTGATCATATAACACTCTCCAAAAACTTCCAAACCTTTCTCTTCGGTAAAGGTGATTTGCTCTATGCGTAACTAAACATGATTAATTTATACTTTCGTTACTTTTTTTTTTTTGGCCACGCCACATGGCTTGCAGGATCTTAGTTCTCCCACCAGGGATTGAGCCCAGGCCATGGCAGCAAAAGTCGTATCCACTGAACTGCCAGGAAATTCCCCCTTCGTAACATTTTTATATACAAAGAGTCATAAATCAAAAATTATTCTTTCGTGAATAATTATTTTATTTATAAATAAATAAAATAAAAATGTCCTGGTTTTTATTTGCAACATGTACACAAAACTGAGAATCAAATCTACATAGAACAAAGAATTTCAGACACGCCCTAAGCATTTTAAAAAATATATTAATGTGCTATTTTCTTCATAGTCTCAGAAAGATGGTAATCTTTTAACTTCATTGAGTCTTAGTTTCCTTATCTTTAAAGGAATCTTTCTGAGAATGTCAAATGAACGTAGTGATGCTTTCCAGCTAAGATCTTGCAGTCTTGTTCTGCAAATGTGGAATGATGATTCAAAAAGAGGAGTGCCCAATATAATGAGAGAAAAAGCAAGGGGACGAGCAATGATATTAATTTAGTCATTCCTTCATTCAGTAAATATTTACTGAGTGCTCACTATGCTTCATTTGCTGGGAAACAGAAGAACAAAGCAGAGACGGCCTGCCCTTATAGAGCTTATATCTCAATGGGAAAGACACATTTTGTAACGAGCAAAAATTGCAACTGCGCGGGGTCTTTCTCCAGTTGCGGCTAGCGGGGTCTACTCTTCACTGCGGTGCACAGGTTTCTCATTGCGGTGGCTTCTCTTGCTGCGGAGCACAGGCTCTAGGCATGCGGGCTTCAGTAGTTGTGGCACACGGGCTCAGTACTTGTGGCTCATGGGTCCTAGAGGGCAGGCTCAGTAGTTGTGTCGCACGGGCTTAGTTGCTCCACAGCATGTGGGATCTTCCCAGACCAGGGATCGAACCCGTGTCCCCTGCATTGGCAGGTGGACTCTTAACCACTGCGCCACCAGGGAAGTCCCATATGTGCACTGTTATGAGATACTTTGGCAGTTGTATGGAGAGTGAATTAGAAATGCTCTAGAATGGGTATGGAGAAACTAGGTAGGAAGCTTTCATAGTAGCCCAAGTAAGAGAGTACAGTGGTTATAATTGTTTGGACAAGGCTATTATCACTGTTGAGAAGAAAATGGATTCAATTCTGACATAGAAAGTAAGGGAGACGTGTGTGTGTGTGTGTGTGTGTGTGTGTGCGTGTGTGCGTGTGCATGTGTGTGTGTGTGTGTGAGACAACGCTGACTCCTCCCCTCTCCCCAGGTTTCTGATACGAAGTAAATGGTGGTGCTGGGTACTCATATGCCCAGCTGAAAGAAAAGCCAATCTGGGGACAGGATCAGTTCAGGGCTCAATGTGAGATGAATTGAGCCACCCAGGTAGCAACTCTAAAGCATGATCTTTAGAATTTACTGTCTTTAAGAGTAACAAAGATGATGGAGAGTGAGAAAAACTGGACTTAGGATAGCAAGAAGGCTCGCCTTTGACATGTGATGAGATGGTAATAGGATAATATGCTTGGCTTGGGTGAGCACTATTTGACTGTAATGCATAGTAATCAATAAAATAAAAGGAAAAAGCTAGAGGTGATAGCAGAATATTAATTGCAAATTAAACTTCCAGTTCCTGGAAAAGAACACTGCAGTATGATGGCAATTAAAAGCAATACAATAGCTACAAGGTCATGGCATGCTATGTCAAGCAACAGAGAAAATACAGTCAAATGTTTGGCAGAATTACAGAATTCCTCACTAGGAAGGACTAACACAAGGGAAACCAACTAAAAGATAAGAATCAGAATTCATCAGTGTCTTAAGGAAATGTTATGCAATAAATTACAAGTTTTACAATTTCTTTTACACTAGTGTGGTTAGCATTATGTCCGCATTTTCTAATAATATTAGAAATGCTAATATCATTTAAGGTATTTTAATAGATAATTTAATTATGAATTACAACAAACATACAACTTGTAATGAGCAATATTTCTTTCATGCATTTTTAAGTATGCACAGTAAAATAAACTCTCAATCGGCCAGCTTTAGAATCCCAGATAATTGGACTTCAGACAGTACTAAGGCACATAGATAGAGTGGGGACTTCCCTCATGGCTCAGTGGTTAAGAATCTGCCTGCCAATGCAGGGGACACGGGTTCGATCCCTGGTCTGGGAAGATCTCACATGCCGCGGAGCAGCTAAGCCTGTGTGCCACAACTGCTGAGCCTGCACTCTAGAGCCCACGAGCCACAACTACTGAAGCCCACAAGCCACAAGTACAGAAGCCCACACACCTAGAGCCCGTGTTCTGCAACAAGAGAAGCCACCACAATGAGAAGCCCTTGCTTGACACAACTAGAGAAAGCCCACACACAGCATTGAAGACCCAATGCAAACAAAATAAATAAACAAATTTAAAAAAGAGTGTACTCTAGAACCTATAGCCCTTCTCCTGGGTCCTGAAAAATGATGATTAAAACAGGCAAGTCTATCTGAGACAGGCTGGGACCTGGGACCTGGGACCTGGGACACTTTGCTGCAGTGTTTGCACCTGGACAAACATCTTCTTGAGCAACAAAATACAAAGAAACTATAAGGGACTAAAAATAACTGTGTGCATGTGCAGTTGGGGCAAATTACAGAAAACATGATACAAAGAGACCAAAAACCCAGCTGCCACTTCGGAAGGGTCGGAAGCAAAAGCAGGGTATTGCACACAGTGCCACGAAAGGGGTGGGCAAACTACCTAAGCCACCCCTCCGGCCCAACCCCTGGACCCATCCCTACCCTCACCCCATGTAAGGAATCAACTCCCCCCACCTCGGGGAGCAAGCGAGCAAGCAAGGGAAGCTGTTACTTGTTTTCGCTCCCCTCTGCTGCAGCATGAGCTCCAATAAAGCCCCTCCTGAATTTCTTTGTTTCTTTTTTGTGTGTGTGTGTGTGTGTGCACTTGGGCTCTTCGTTTTGGTGTGCAGGCTTCTCTCTGGTTGTGACGCGCAGTTTTTTTCTCTCTCTAGTTGTGGCTCGCAGGCTCCAGGGCGCGTGGGCTCTGTAGTTTGTAGCATGTGGGCTCTTTCGCTGATGCGCGCTTGAGCTCAGTAGTTGTGGCGCGTGGGCTTAGTTGCCCCTCAGCATGTGGGATCTTAGTTCCCTGACCAAGGACCGAACCCACATCCCCTGCCTTGTAAGAGGCGGATTCTTTACCACTGAACCACCAGGGAAGTCCCTGCTTGAATTTCTTGACGGGCCTCTTATCAATTTCTATTGATTAAGGAGGGCAAGAACCCTGGTCGGTAACATAACTGGTCAAGGACAAAAATAAAATCAAAGTGGGAGAAACTTCACACAAAGCTGAAGTAAAACAGCTAGAGTCTGATTGCACCTGTCCCACTAACACGTACCCCACACTAGCCAGTCTGAATCCTCACCGTTAAAATTCCCTTTCAGTATGATAGAAAGAACAGCAAAGTCAGTGTCAGAAAACCTATGTTGTTAATGGCCCTCTTTCTGATTATATGGACTTCAGTCCAGTTCCTTAGCATTTCAGAGACTCATTGTCATAAAAGACCTGCATAAGATGACCTCTAAATTCTCTTACAAGCCTAAACATCCATGAATGTAGAAAGAAACACTGGAGCGTGAAAATTACCCTACAGTAGAAACTATTTTATAGAAATAATTTTAAAAGCATTAATATTCAAGGATTCCCAAGATCTTAACTGCATCACTGAAAACCTTCCTCAGCTTCATCCTGTCTCGGTCACATGAGGTCATCCTATTTAAAATTCTAATCTTTCCCTGACCGGTACAGTCTCCTTCCTCGGCTCTGTTTTCCTCCAAGGCATTTTCCACCTTTTGACATACTAAATCACTCATTTTCTATGTTTTTGTTGATCTGTCTACCCCTCCACCAAATGTAAGTCTTACCTGGGAAGGGATTTTGTTGTTCTTCCTGGATGGATGCCAAGCACATTTAATACCACATGACATACAGAAGGTGCTCAATTAATATTGTTGAATGGATGCACGAGTGAATTCTCCATTCAAATGTAAAATGAAACATTTCCTAACTTAAGTTATAGCTGCAAAATCAGATCTAACCAACTACCGTCAGTCTATTAGCACCATGCTCCTTCCATGTGGAAGTATATTTTAAGTAGATTTGTCTTTCGAAATAATACAAAACCTTATTGAAAAAATAAGTGAGTGAACATCAGCTTGTTGAACTGATTTGACCTTGTTCCCAGGAGAGAGTTCATTTAAGATCAGGCAAGTTCAAAGTCAATGAATCATAAAGTAATTACAAAACTAAAAAAGAAGTGACATTTTTTATGAACTCTGCAAGTTCAAAAACTATTTAAGGTAACATTATTATTGTGTTAGGAATTCCTCTGCACTGATGCCTGAGGGCAAAAGCTTTGGCTACAGAATAAGAGAATGATTAAATGGATATATACTAGGAGTGATTCAACCAGATAAGCACTGAACATTGAAGGGATTTACCTTTAGGAATAATCTTCAGAACAAATTTGCTAAGTATACAAGAAAATTGGGCTCGTTACTTTATAGCCGTATTTTATTTTTAGCTGAAACTTCTCTCAAGGAAGTCACCTATTGGCCTACTAATAATGAGAATAACAGAAGTAAACATTCAGAACTTAGACATCCAGGTACTAAGCTAACTGCTCTACATTCACTGTCTAATTTTAAAAATGAGGAATTTCTGTTGCAGTAAGAATAAATACATTGTCCAGTGTCAAATGACCTGTTTCTAAAACTTAAATTTATCAGCATAAGACAATATTTGATACTATTGAGGACATTCAAAGCATATGTGAGTAGAATCTGAAGACAAATCCCCCCCAAAGTTCAAACAATGTTATTTCTTGGCAGGCATCATTGAAGTTGGTTCATAGTCTCCTTAGGTACCTACTTTGAAGAGGATAGTGGTCATTTTAAATGCCAAAGTTCAGTTTTGTTTGTAAAAAACAAAAACAAAGCATCTGTCGTGTATACTAAAATTATGCTAACAATTTTCACCTCTGGAAACACACGTACACAACTTGAGGGACTCTGTGCTCCTTCCTCTTCCCATCACCAGCATCTAGCAAAGCCCCGGCCACACAATGCTCAATACAAATTTTAAGTAAAGAAAAGAAGACTCAAGAAAGGAATAGTTGTTCCAGTTACGTCTATCTTTATTTGTTTGGATATGTTTTAAAATGTCAAATAGGGACTTCCCTGGCAGTCCAGTGGTTGGGACTCTGTGCTTCCATTGCTGGGGGCACGGGTTCGATCCTTGGTCGGGGAATTAGGATCCCGCATGCTGCGCAGTGCGGTCAAAAATTTTAAAAAAAACACCGAAAACAAAACAAAACAAAGTCAAATAATGCTGTTAATGGGGATTTCTCTAAGTCCATTCAACAGACAGAAATTGAGTCCTACTATCTGTACTGTGCTTTGTACTAGGCACTAGCTGTATGGCATAAAAAAAATATTCAATATCCTGTGATAAGTCATAATGGAAAAGAATATATAAAAAAAGAATGTCTATATGTGTATAACTGAGTCACTTTGCTGTACAGCAGAAATTAACACACTGTAAATCAACTATACTTCAATTAAAAAAAAAAAGACACAAGACTCCTACCCTCATGGAGCCCCACTCTTCAGGGGAATGACAATTAAGTCCCTAAATGGTCTTTCCTCCTTATTACCTTCCTGAGGTCAAGGTACATGGTGGTTAGTTGGGAAAAGTACCTCTAGGTCTTTGACCTTCTCCATGACACTTTGATGTTGATAGTGAAGCAGCAATTAGATAAAATGTAGCCATGTTACACAGAGTGGATGGCAAAACCAAAGCTAGTTATTTCAGTCTACAATATGTTTTCTTACCACTTAAAGAACTATCTCTCCGTTTTTACCTCTATCTTTCTCCCTTGCCCCTTTCTCTCTTTCTTTAAAAACATTAAAGGAATTTTCAGAAATAGACATTTTTGAAGAAATGTGGAATACTGGGAGTTCTCCATGTTACTTGTTTTAGCCAGTTAATTTTGCCCTTCACTAAATGTGGCCGTTTGCTCCTTAATAAACAGCAATCGTCCCCTGAAAGATGGATAACAATAGCTGGGGTCCTAGAACCTCTTCTTTACTCTCATCTCCACGCTTTACACAAAATACCACTTTTTCCATTGTAAAAATAATACACTTTTAGTATAGAAATTTGTAAAATACTGAAAAGTTTAAAGAAAAAAACTGACATAACTTTCATCACTATGAAACAACCATTCTTCACCTTTTTTTTTTTTTTTGCGGTACGCGGGCCTCTCACTGCTGTGGCCTCACCCGTTGCGGAGCACAGGCTCCGGACGCGCAGGCCCAGCGGCCATGGCTCACGGGTCCAGCAGCTCCGCGGCATGTGGGATCTCCCCGGACTGGCGCACGAACCCGTGTTCCCTGCATCGGCAGGCGGACTCTCAACCACTGCGCCACCACGGAAGCCCCTAGTCACTTAGTTTTAAATTAAGTCAATTCGTTGTCTTCTGATCACCATTTCACCCAAGTTAAGGCTGTTGCATCCATTGGTTAAACAATGTCAGGAAAAATAACTTCCTTAGAGAGCAATATACTCACATTAAGAACTTCTGTTTTAAGTGCATGCGTGCATAGAAACAATCTGATGTAATCTAGCGTGAGTGCAGGTACAGTCATTCAATGTCCCCTGTCATTAAGATAGTCATACATCCTTTGTGCATGAAATGACTTACACACAAATGGGTGGAGAGTGTGTGGATCCTTGATTATTGTTGCCACAGCTGTCATTTGTCTTGCTCTTTGGACTGAAACTTCAGGTGTATTCTTTCTCTGGCTCAGGTCAATGGAGTACATCAACGTGAATTTGCATTCCTTTTTATAGACTAGTGAACCTTGATTTCGGGCTCAGATTGGCTAAATAGAAGAGATAGGAGAAATAGGGGAAATGAATTATTGGAGAGAGCAGGGAAAGAAAAACACAGGATTTACAACAAAAGAGTCATGGGAAGAAGAACCTCCTGAAGAATTAAAAATTCTCTTCTTAGGAGAAGAAGGAAAAGTAAGTGAAAGCATAATAGATAAAATGTAAGAGTGGCTTGAAAAGATAATGAAGGGTTAAGGGAGCTAGGATATAAATGTTCATCTAAATATACAACCAGAGAGCCTTTACATTCTTCAGAATACATTTTTAGTCAATGCTTGTTGACTGACAGAAACACATATAACGGATTTTCTATTAATGGCAGAATTTAAAACTTCTGAAAATTCTACATTAAAGAAATAAAAATATTTATTAACACATTTACAGAAATTAAAAAGCAAGGAATTGGAATTAAGATTCATTTGTGAGTAGTTTAATAGGCTGTAAGATAAAGAGAACTAATGAAAGTAGCTAAAATACTGGTGGTTTCACATCTAATATCTAATATTTCAATGCACTGAGAGAAACTCACCATTTATGGGACTTATATGGCAAATACACTTTACATTTAAAATTGAATTGTCTGGAAGTGTTGGTGAGGATGTGGAGAAAAGGGAACCATTGTGTACTAATGGTTGGAATGTAAATTTATGGAAAACAGTATAGAGGTCCCTTAAAAAATTAAAAATAGAACTACCATATGGTCCCAGCAATTCCATTTCTGGGTATTTACCTGAAGAAACCAAAAACACTGGCTCAAAAAGATATATACACGCCCATGTTCCTTGCAGCGTTATTTACAATAGCCAGGATATGGAAACAACCTAAGTGCCCATTGATGGATGAATAGATAAAGAAAATGTGGTATATATATATAGAACACAATATTATTCAGCCATAAAAAAGAATGAAATCTTGCCATTTTTGACAACATGGATGACCTTGAGGGCAGTATGCTAAGTGAACTAAGTCAGACAGAGAAAGACAAATACTGGCTGATCTCACTTATATGTGGAATCTTAAAAACACACAAAAAAACAAGCTCACAGATAGAGAGTAGATTGGTGGTAACCAGAGGTTGGGGGTGGGAGTGGGAAAAATGGGTGAAGGGAGTCAAAAGATACAAATTTTCAGTTATAAAATAAATAAGTCATGAAGATGTAATGTACAGCATGCTGACTATCGTTAATAATACTGTATTGCATATTTGAAAGTTACTAAGAGTAAAGCCTAAAAGTTCTTATTACAAGAAAAAAAATTCTGTAACTATACATAGTGACAGATGTTAACGAATTGTGGTGATCATCTCACAATATATACAAATATTGAATCATTATGTCGTACACCTGAAATTAATACATGATGTGTATCAATTACATCTCAATAAAAAAAGATTGAGTTGCTTGGTAGATCTTTGCCTATTAGTTTTGCTTGACGTAGGGTGAAAAGGTATGTTTCAGAAGAGGTTAATTTTTTTTTTTTCTGGCTTCATTCACTTTATTCTTCTCATATAAAACTATGTGGTGGGGCTTCCCTGGTGGCAAAGTGGTTGAGAGTCCGCCTGCCGATGCAGGGGACGCGGGTTCATGCCCTGGTCCGGGAAGGTCTCACATGCCGCGGAGCGGCTGGGCCCGTGAGCCATGGCCGCTGAGCCTGCGTGTCCAGAGCCTATGCTCCACAACGGGAGAGGCCACAACAGTGAGAAGCCTGTGTACCACAAAAAAAAAAAAAAAAAAAGAGGGTAAAGGTATTGAATTGTGCATTTTTGGGATTTCTTGAGTTTCTTTTCCTCGATTTACATCTTTGTTTTTATGGAGCACATTTTCCTGTTTCTTCTGAATCAACAGCACACGGGAGATGAAAACAAAATAGGGGTAAAGGTAGAAATAGAGACCATTTTTGAAGTTATTGCAATATTTGTGGTGACAGATGCTGGGGAAAGTGGCAATAAAGGTGTGAAATGATACTGTATTCACTCATTTTCTTTATTATTTAGGTACTGTTTTTCCCCTCTTTTGCTCCTTTGAAAGTAACAGGGAATAAATAAATGTAGGTACATACATGAGTGCCAAGGAAGGGCAAAAATAGACTGAGAAGGGGATTTTATTCCTAATATATAGCAATTGTTGGGTGTTTAACATATTTGAGGCACTGTACAAGCCTTTTAAATACACAAATCACTTAATTTTGCAATAACTCTATGAGGTACCACTACTATTTTCTTTTTACCAAAGAGGCAACTCAGGGACTGGAAAGTTAAGTAACCTGTTCAAACTGACACAGCAAAAACAGCAGAAGTAGTACTCGAATGTAAGTCCAGGTTGTTTGTGGAGTCAGGTACCAAAAAAGAAAATTACTGTAAATTAATTTAAAGATTTACATGTGGAAAAGCACAGAGTGAAAGAAAGAGCAAATCATCTCAGAGGTGAGTTGGGCTGAAATGGAGTGAACACCCATGGATGTGTTGGGGGCAAGGGAGAGAGTGTATGGAAGTGAGGTGAATGAAGATAGAGAGAGAGAGAGAGAGAGAGAGAGTGTGTGCTGCCAGTGCAGGGGACACGGGTTCGTGCCTTGGTCCGGGAAGATCCCACATGCCGCGGAGCGGCTGGGGCCGTGAGCCATGGCCGCTGAGCCTGCGCGTACGGATCCTGTGCTCCGCGATGGGAGAGGCCACAGCAGTGAGAGCCCCGCGTACCGCAAAAACAAACAAACAAAAAAAAGCCAAGGGGAAACTCTCAGATATGATATAGTTCAGATTAAGGAGCCATTGCAGGATTTCTAAGATGGAGTCATAAGATACAAATGTTTCACAGGGTGGGGTGGGAGGCTCGAAAAGGCAGTGTATGAGACTGTACTATAGTAATGTACCATGGTGTAGGAGTGGTTAAGAGTGTATTTATGAGTGCTGGGAGCTGGACTGCTTTCAAGTCCTGGGTCAGCTGCTTACCAGCTGTGTGACTTTGGGCACACAATGTCAACCTCAGTTTCTTTCACTGTAAAATGTTAGTAACAATAATAGTATATACGTCAGAGGATAATTGTGGGGATTAAATGAGTTAATCTCTTTCAAGTGCTTGGGAAAATTCCTAGTACACGGCCAGTGCTTACTCAAGGTTAGTTATTATTATTCCCACAGGTACGTACAGAATAGACCGCAGCAGGGATGCAAATCTTGAGTGTTGGGAGAGTACAGACAAGTTGGTGAAAGGATTACTTGCCAGTGGAGGGCAGGAAGGTACAGAATTATGGGGAAGCACACTTCAAAAAGGAAAAATAGCTGCTTGTGTGAAGGTGTGTGAGTCAAGACTTGCAAAGGGGCTGCTTTCTAAGGGGTTTCACCTGAAATTAATGAGGCTCATAGAGGACGTGCCTAGTCCAGCTGTTTGATATTACCAGGAGTGGCTGGCAGTAATGTGAGACAGGAGTCAAAGTCTTTAAAGTCCAGGCCTATGGCTTGGGAGAAGCTAGAACTGTCCACTGTTTTAGGTCCATTGTATTTTATGTCCATATCTTCATGTCGGTGGAGCAAAGCAACTAGAATATATACATAACATCTATATATAGTAGAAAGACAGAGCTTTACTAAAAATTCTCTGGGCTATTATGATCCTTAAACTATGTATGTCCTTGATAGAGATTTTCACTTGAAGCTCAAGCCTGTAGAAATAGTGCAATCAGCATAATATACGTAATACTTAAAAAAAATCCTGTTAGCCATAAAAAAAACAATGAAATAATGCCATTTGCAGCAACATGGATGGACCTAGAGATTATCATACTAAGTGAAGTAAGTCAGACAAAGACAAATGTCATATCACTTTTATGTAGAGTCTAAAAAAATGATACAAGTGAACTTATTTACAAAACAGAAATAGACTCACAGACATAGAAAACAAACTTATAGTTACCAAGGGGGAAGGGGGGAGAGATAAACTAGGAGTTTGGGATTAATATACACACTGTTATATATAAACTAAACAATGAAGACCTACTGTATAGCACAGGGAGGTATATTCTACATCTTGTAATAACCTATAATGGAAAAGAATCTGAAAAAGAATATATATATGTAACTGTAACGGAATCACTTTACTGTACACCTGAAACTAACACAACATTGTAAATCAACTATACTTGAATTTAAAAAAAAATCCTGCATTGTTTTAGGGAGGATTTAGGGGGCATTTATTTTCAAGGGTACAAAATATATAACAAGATCACATAAACTAAAGGTGGGACAAGGTAAAACAGAACTGGAAACAAAGAGCAGAGGCATGAATCAGATTAAAAACACGTGGGAGAAAGAGGAACTCTTCATACATTTGCCCCAGGTGGAACACAGGGTTAGTGTTACACCTTTAAATAGTTGGGCCAATGCTGTACACATACATATACAATTAGAACACAGAGAAAATGAGTGGCTTGTTAGAGGGTCTAATTAACAGTTGGTAAAGAAAGAAACCTTATCGCATGGCTAAGAAAAAAAAATCAAGGCAAGGAAAATCTAGAATAAAGGATAGAAAGAAAATTATGGCTTTGAAGTATGAGTTACTTAAAGTGCGGAAAATACACTATGCAGTAAAAAATAAAGGGATTTTCTTCTTTTACACTTTTGCAGCGAGCTGAGAGTAACTCCTGTAACTTGGAGACCGCAGACAAAAAGTTACAACATCCATTTCCCCTGGGTTGATAAGTATGTAAAGCTCCGATGTGAGTTAACGCTGCTTTATGAATTTGAATTGTGAAGATTACACTTTTCAACAACTTGAGGAAAAGAGAGGACCAGAAAAAAACTGTAAATGGTAACAGTAAATATGGAATTAAATTACCACTAACGTAATATGCTAAAATACACGAAACTTTAAGAATCCGAATTAAAATATAAGAGTTTTAAAACGCCTTGAGAAAAACATGGGCATTCCCCTGATGGCTACAATCCGAAAAGATTACATTCTTTTAATTACATTTCCACCCTGAAATGTCCGTTTCGACTTACATGATTTTTTAAAAAAGTCTTCCTACTTCTTTCTATTTCTCTTCAAATAAAACATGAACAGATACACCTTAGAAACTGTCTAACATACTGAAGAAAGACCTGCAGAAAAATTTCACCTGGCCTTTTTAAAGGTGCTGCTTGGAAGGGAATTTTAACTCGTTTTAACTACAGAATGGGCAGTAGTATCTACTCGAGCCACCAGGAGCGAATTGTATATTCACATTTATATCTATCTATCTACACATACTTCGGTGGATATGAAGACTTGTTTGGAATTGTACAGACAGGACCCTATGAATGTGCAAGTCCTTGATGAGTCAGCTGATAAGCGTTCCTCTACTCGTCCTTTTGCTGAGGGGCAACAGAAGCGAGGACATTCCTCTAGCAATTCCAACCAGTTTCGTAACTTGCCGAGCAATCTGCGTTCAATCGATCGGTCCCGAGCGGGTCCGGCTGATTGGCTGGGGAGCGGAGCACTAGGGTGTGGTCTGCGCGCTCCCTCCTCGCTCCCTTAGCCACCGGAAGCCCGTGCGCATTCGCGTAGCGGCTCCTTTAGGCTCGGCGGCGGCGGCCGTTGCTCGCATCCGCCGTCGCGACTTTCCGCTGGAGTCTGAGTCTCTTCTTCCAAGATTCACGTCTTAGTGGACGTTCCAAGAGAAAGCCCGAGGTAGGGAAGCGCGAGGCTGGGGACTAGAGGGAGACGGTTTGCGGGAAGGGTGCGCTGTCCAATTTCTTGAGCTGGGTCCCTGTGGGAAGAGGGCTTCGGAGGAGAGGGAGGGGGAGATTCCACTTGGCAAGTCCAAGGGGACCAAGTGAGGTGAGAGTTATTCTCAGTCGGGGAGCTCCTGGGGCACCCCAGCCCCTAGTTTTCGGTGCTAGCCACGCGTCCTGGAGTTTGCTGCCCAGAGCCCGCAGAGACAGCGCGGTGTCGGAAGCCGGGCTCCGAGCCTGCGGGCTGGTGGACGGCGAGGCGAACCACCGGGAGGCAGAGCCGCAGTGGAGGCGGGCGAAGTCCGGGCTGCGCCGCACCCCTGCAACTCTGCTCGCCTGCGGAGGCTGGATGCTGGGCGCGGAGGCAAGTTTCTGCGGGGACCATCGCGCCTGCGAGCGGCTGGAGCATCAGGGCGAGCGCTCCGCCCTTCCGTTCCTCGCGCGGGACTCAAGTTCAGCCTCACCTCTGCCTTCCGCGGATCTTGCGTTTGGCTAATCCGTTGTGGTTTCTCCTCAGGTCGCGATGGATCTTGAAGAAGGCCGCAGTGGAAGTGCAGGGGGGGAGAACTTCTTGAAAAAGGACAAGAAAAGGTAGTCTGTTTAATTTTCAAACTTTACATGGCTTGAGAGATTTGGGAAATTTGTTTCTAGCCTTCAGCACTGAAATAAATGATCAGCTGCTGCTGCTGCTGCTGCTGTTTATCTTAAATGCAAGCAGCTGCAGAAGTTCGCTGGCTGAGTTGAGCACAGCGTTTGCATGGTGAGCTTCTACCTCAGCTTTCTGGTCCCATACAGGCCAGTGCTCATTTTCTTTTCGGTGTTTTATAACCTGCTTTACAAGTGATGTTGGTCGCCGACGAGCCTGAACCATGTGCTTCTTGTGTTCTGCTTTGTGGTCCTTCGTTCCTTCTGGTAAAACAGTCACATAAACATTGCATGTGTGTGGCATGGCAGATGGGACAGAAGGCCACAACTGCATTTAAGCATTTTTTTAATTTTAAGGCAATGAATAGCTGACCCTTGTAGAAGAAATTGTGAGAGGAGTGTACTACCAAAGAAGTTACTAGAATGGTGTGAAATTATCCTGATTATATATAGAGTTGGTACTGTAACCACATAGGGAAGATAACTATCTTAAGTGAATTTTGATCACAGTGCAGTGTCTGTACATGAAATTTAAAATTTTGCTCAATAAGCTTTTTGTTAGTAATAAATTGTAAAATAAAACAATTTAGTAAATATATTAATATTACTAGAAACCAAGCTTTTCAGTGTGAAAGAAAAGGAATACAAATGTGGTCATTAAATAAGCTTTTTAAAAACAATGTTAAATTTGAATTAGAAACTTCAGTGTGATTTCATCATTTTTTTAAATAGTTCAGTTTCTGTCCACTGAAAGGAATAGTGGCAAATTGCACACGTAGTGTCAGATCTTGGTTTCTCAATATCGTTCATTACAAAAAGAATCTGCGCCCCATAGAGAAAGGGCTAATACCAATTGAGTCTGAGCCTGGAGTAGCTTTGTAGTACCTGAAAACAGTTAGTGGAGTTCAGGGCGGTTGTCAAAAAGGACACAGGTGCTGGCTTGAAGGGGCTTCCACTAGCCGAATCTGGGACAGTTTGAGCGTCAAAAAGAATAATGACTGTACTCGACTGTGAAATACTGAATAAATGAATTCTTAATAAAATTATGAGAGGAGGAGGAAAACTAAGGGTGAGACAAGTAGAGAGAGAGAGAGAGAGAGAAACTTCTTTACAGAAAAATGCCAGCTATCATATTGAAACCTGCATTGTTACAATTGATTCGGGCAAGGATTGTTAATGGATCCTAAAGCACTCAGAGAAAGGCTGAATCTAAGAATTAGCCACAATTCTTAATTGGAAAAAGGAAAGTGTGGTTTTCCAGTGGAGAGATTTTGCAGTTAGGAACCTTAACCAAATGATCAGACCTGGCCTGGCTCATGGTGGAATAGACTTTAGTGACACAGCACCACCACGAAGTAGGTTTGCAAATCATTCAGTGAATCCAATGAAGCTTCCAGACTAATGCTGTCCAATAGAAATATAATGTGAACCACATTTGTAATTATTAAGTTTCTAATAGCAACATTTAAAAAGTAAAAAGAAACAGGTGAAATTAACTTTGAAAATGTATTTTAGGGATCCAAGTATATACAAAATATTATCATTTATACATGTAAACAGAATTATTAACAAGAGGGTTTACATTCTCTTTGTCATACTAAGTCCTCAAATCTGGGTATTTCATACTTACTGCACGTCTCAGTTTGGACTAAGTCTGAAACAGCCATATCCAAGATGTGGGACATTTTATAAGACATCTGTTTTTGTTCCTATAAAAAGTCAATGTTTGGTGGGGGTAGGTGGGGAGGAGGACTTCTAGATTTAAAAGAGAGACTAAAGAGACAATACCACCAAATGTGATGTGTGAGCCTTTATTACATCAGTTCCAAAAAAGGAAAAACCTATAGAAAACATTCTTGGAAATTTTCAATGTGGATTGGATATGAGATGGTATCAAATTGCTGTTAATTTTATTATATGTGATCATGGTAGGAAAATGTATGACGTGCCATGATGTTTGCAGCTTACTTTCAAATAGTTCAGCAAAATTTTAACAGTTATAATATATATTTTGTTATGCAGATAAAGAAAATATGGTCAAAATGTTCACAGTTGTTGAATCTAGGTGAATTTTTTATGGGTAGTCTTATTACTGTTCTTTAGATTTTTTTTGTTTATTTGAAAACTTGCATAATAAAAAACTCCCAAATAAACAAAAAGAAAATAGATTACAAAGAGTGGAAGGTAGATATTTCCCGTTTTGTTCTTGACTTTTAAACTTGGTATCTTAAACAACTACGTATTTTTGACACAAACACTTAGGGATATTGGAGTAAGAAGTATTAAGGGTATGTGGAAGGAAATGATAGACATTTGACAGGTTGGTGGTTTCCAGAGGTGGAGGAAAGGGGGGCAAAATGGGTGAAGGGAGTCAAAAGGTACAAGTTTCCAGTTATAATATAAGTCATGGGGACGTAATGTACAGCGTGGCAACTATAGTTAATAATACTATATTGCATATTTGAAAGTTGCTAAGAGAGAAAATCTTAAAAGTTCTCATCACAAGGAAAAATATTCTATGACTCTGTATGATGACAGATGTTAACTAGACTTAACTGTGGCGATCATTTCACAATATATGCAAATATCAAGTCATTCAGATTTGATACAGATCATACAGATGTAGGTGAACTGTGCAAGTAGAACCTGGAAGACTGCTGAACCAGTTAAGTCTTGCAGTGCACACTTTATAATTCAGGCGTAACACACCAGACAATTTGTACACCTGAAACCAATACAATGTTGTATGTCAGTTATACCTCCACTTTTGAAAAAGATGTTCAATAAATATTTGTGGGACATTTATTTATATTCTTCAAAACATAAAATAGAGTCCATATTTTGAAAAACAGAAAAAAGATTCGTTTGAGCCTGCACATGCCTTCATTTTATTGCTGATTCTTATCATGGCCTATAGACATTTTTTTTCAAACTAGAAATTTTTTTTTTTTTTTTTTTTTTTTTTTTTTTTTTGCCGGACGCGGGCCTCTCACCGTTGTGGCCTCTCCCGCTGTGGAGCACAGGCTCCGGACGCGCAGGCTCAGCGGCCATGGCTCACGGGCCCAGCCGCTCCACGGCATGTGGGATCCTCCCGGAGCAGGGCACGAACCCGTGTCCCCTGCATCGGCAGGCAGACTCTCAACCACTGCGCCACCAGGGAAGCCCTAGAAATTGTTTTTTTTGGTTAAGTAGCTCTTAGTAAATTGTGCTCACCATTACTGATTTTAATCTGTTCTTAATAAAACTATATATTTAGATATATATATAGTCTATTGAGTTTTGAGCAGTTTTATTGAGATATAATTGACCTACAACACCATGTAAGTTTAAAGTGTATAGCGTATGGTTTGGCTTATAAATATTGTGAAATATTACCACAACAAGTTTTGCTAACGTCCATCATCTCATATAGATAAAAGAAAAATTTTTTCTTATTGTGATGAGAACGTTTAGGATCTACTCAACTTTTATATATATGTGTATATATATATCATACAGCAGTGTTAACTGTAATCATCTTCTTGTACATTACATCTCCAGTACTTCTTTATTTTATAACTGGAAGTTTGTACCTTTGGACCAGCTGCCTCTCATCCCCTCTCCCCCCTCTAATAACCATAAATCTTATTTCTTTTTCTGTGAGTTTTTTTAAAACTATATTTGAAATTATAAAGAAGCACGTGGCTTTGCTAATAGGTATAATGCTTGGGTAGTAGTACCATTTGGCATATTTGTATTTGTTAAGATTCTTTATTAAAATGAGGCTTGATAAGCGACTTTTGCCATTTGTCAGCACTGTGTTTGAGCGGATGGGGATAAATGAGTCTTCTAGGAGGGGTGAGAGTCAGTTTATATGTGCATTTGCTTGCAATGCAGCGTCTCAGAATTCTGAGGTTGCACCAGATAGCCTGGTGTTTGGGAGTTAGACTTTGCAGTTTCAATCTTGGCCTTGTTCTAGCTGTGTGACCTTGGACAAATTAGTTAACTCTTCTCACCTGCAGTTCTCTTGTCTTTAAAGGAAGGACAAAAATGTGCCTGCCTCACAGAGATTAAGATTAAATGAGCTCCTGTATGGGAAGTGTTTACTTAGCCAGTGTCTGGAACATTATAAATTCTTCAGAGTAGCTGCAGTTTTAGAGAATGAAAAAATAAATAAAAAGCTTAGAGCTAAAACTCAATTATGTATGACTATTTTTTTTCCTCTCATCCTGATTCCAGGGATACTGAAACCACACCTTTACTGGGAATAGGGTGGAATCAAATCTGAAGAGTTATGTTTGTGTATTTTGTGTGTTTTTATGTTCCTCGAACCTCACTCCAAAGCCAAATATGGGGTAGACGCTGGATTCTTTTTTCTTTAGAAGTTGCTTCAACTCTTTGACTTTGCTTAGCTAAAGAACAAAGATGCATTTACTTTTTGAACTGGAAAAGCTGTGTAAAAATAATGTAATTCTTCCCTGAAATAGTCTTTCTTTTATAAATATGAAAATGTAGATGCGGAGGCTAGTTTTGGTTGGTTTGCTTTCACATGCTGGGTGGCAGTTACATAGAATAGAAAACTAGTTACAGAGTTTTGAATCTGCGCTCAAAATACTTGACCTTCCTGTCTCTGCCTGAGGACCGCTTTTGTGCAGTTTACAAACCATCTTTTTTGGTGGCAGGTTTTCTAGGTTGCGTTTATTGCCTTAATGGTCCATTTAGGGCTCCAGACATCTTTTCAGAATTAGATTTACTCAAGGCAAGTGATTTAATTACCTTTCTCAGGGTAATTTACGCCCTGCATCTGTTTGCCGCTCCTCTCCGCTAGGTAAAGGGAATGATTAAGGATAATATCCAGGTAGATAGACTAGCTCTCTGCTGCTAGAATTACTCAGGTGATAATTAAGGGGATTAACTCTGGAGAGCATGAATGATTTTCTAATTAGAAGAAAAACAGGAAGCTCTCCTTTTTTAGTATTATTTTTTCTCATTGCAAAAGTCTTGTGTCTCTGTGTATTCACCATAGAAAATTAGGAAATACCAAAGGCACAAGGAAGAAAATATTTTGGTAGAAATCTCAACACCCAGTGATAACCGCATGTATAGATTTCTAAGGTATATGTAAACATACTTAAACTTCATAAATGGGATCGTATTATAACCTGTTTTTTTAATAACATTGTAGACATGTTTCTTTGTCCTATTTGTTATTAAATATAAGCTCTATGTTAATTGGGTAATTAAAGATTTATATAGTTTTTAAAGTTTTATGTAATTCTATTGCTAGGTTTTTCAGTAAAAAAGATGAGAAGAAAGAAAAGAAACCAACTGTCAGTACTTTTGCAGTGGTGAGTTTGAATGTATTCACTATTCAAAGTGCTTTGGAAATTTGACTTCTCCTGATCTAGAAATGAGGTATTTCATCTGGTATAATACTTTCTTGGACAGACATTTGTTTGTATTTGTTAATGGAGAGGTAAAATGAATTCGTTTAATTTAGTTTGTTTTCAGGGGAATGCCAGTCATAACTTGCTGTGTACCATGAGCCTCCAGACTCACCCTTCCTAGCCTGGATTTCAGTATTCTCCTAGTTAGTTATGTCGCCAGTGATATGTTACCTATGCAAGCACTTCTCCCAGTGATGGTCTCAGCCATCTAGATAGAGGAAACCAGCCACGTGAAGTGTGGATCGAAGAAAGAACGGGGTGCCCTGTCTACAAGGGCCGTAATCCTGGCAGGTTTGCGGTCAAAGTCCCAGACACTCATATAATAGAAGTTAGCAATGGATTATTTATTACTATGACTTAGTACATGGCATTATTCTTCTGTGCTGAATAACTGAAAATCTGGAATTTGAAAACCTTACTATAATTAATTATCTTATTTTCTGGTTTCACGGAATATAATTAATTCTTTATCTTATTTTCTGGTTTCACAGTAGCTGCTTAGAAGCTTTTCTTTAATCAGATGGTCTCTCTCTACCTGGATCCTTTTTTTTTTTCCCCCTGAGAATGCAGATGTAGGTGAACTGTGTAAGTAGAACCTGGAAGACTGCTGAACCAATTAAGTCTTGCAGTGCACACTTTATAATTCAGGCGTAACACACCAGACAATTTTAAAATGTGTGTGTGTGTGGGGGGTAATCCATCTTGTAAAATGAATATTAGTAAATTGAACAAGAAAATGCTTATAGGCAGGAAAAAAGTGTTGCCTTTTACACCGAGCACTCTGGTTATCTTATAAGAACTTCATCTTCCTGCACTGCAGTTGCTCTTGCTGAAGTTCCACCTTTGAGTCTGTTTCCACTCTCTTTGGAATTTTGGGGAAATGAGGCTATGCACTTGGGTCATTCTCAGAAGGACTACTTGAATAATCAAGTGACAGTTTTTATTTGTTTTAGAGTTCATTCTTATATTCTTGTACTAAAAGAAGCTTTGATGTT
This sequence comes from Tursiops truncatus, assembly GCF_011762595.2. NCBI lineage: Eukaryota > Metazoa > Chordata > Mammalia > Artiodactyla > Delphinidae > Tursiops > Tursiops truncatus. The sequence continues at coordinate 29,966,680 of NC_047042.1, read as the reverse complement.
AAAATAGGGTTTATTGCCAAGACTAAATTTCCGTTCTATCCTTTGGAGACCAAAATATTTCTGTCTTTTGTAATTTTGTTTTACAAGTAACTTAAATTGAAAAAATCAGTCTTATGTTTTAGAAAACTTAACAGACCTAATATATAGAAGTAATACTATCAATACAATTGTGCCCACAAAAGAATAAACATCTGGAGTTTGAAGGCTAATAATTATAACATAAATACAGCTCTTTATGCCATGTGTTGCACTAAGTACTTCCTATATGAACGCATTTAATCTTTACAACTCCCTTGAAGATAGATACTACTATTATTCTAATTTTACAGATAGAGAAAGTGAGGTGAGACTTACTAACTTGCCCAGGAATCCTCAGCAGGGCCAAGATTCAGACCTAGGAAATTCATGTTGTAAATCACAGCGCTCAGGATGGCATAGAAGGAATATGTTCTAAGTCTTTTGAGGAAAAGCTGTACTATTTAAATGGCGCTTTCTCATGCCTTTTTCTTGAAGAGCTGACATAGTTAACTGTGAACTTGTGTATAAAACGCATATAGACAGGGTCATATTAAGAACATTTAACAGTAAAATGCTGATGCTGTTGGCATTGCTGATGCATAAAAATTTCCAGCTAAGACAAAAACTGATATGTGTTGGGGGTTTCCAAGAACCCCAGGTTTGATGATTCACTTGGAGGACTCACAGGACTCGGCATATTGCCATACTCGTGGCTAAGATTTACAGCAAAATCGGCAATGGGCAAAGGAAAGAGGGAGAGGTCCAAGAGAAGCCCCCAATGTCTTGTCCCAATGGAGTCAACTTTATTCCCCCAGCAATGAGCTGTGACAACACGTGTGAAATGCTGTCTGTCAGGAGAGCTCATTAGAGACTCAGTGCCCAAGGGTTTTTGACTGGGGGCTGATCACATAGGCGCAGCGTGTACCAAAATTCCAGACTCGCAGAAGGAAGGCAGACCTTCAGCATAAAGCACATTGTTTGTACAAATAGTTTGGCCACTTTTGTCAGTTAGGGTGATGGTTACTCTCCCCAAAATCCAAATTCTAGATGCCAGCCAAGGGCTAACCTTGAATGCAGTCTCAGGCTTGCAGCGTTCACTGTTTTCTGTACGCCATCCCTGTTAACTTTTTTCTAGTAGAAGACTTTTTGGCAGTCTTGAGAAAATGATGAAAAAGAGGTAAGGAATAGATTCAGATTTTTCTACTGGCCTTTATTTTATTTCTGTCAGGCTTTGTTTCAACGTTTACAGAAATACAAAATAAAATCTAAAACAAGTGAGGAAACGGGACAACTGGAAATTGGGGCGGGAGCGATACAAGTTGGGCTACACGTCTTACACAAAGCGCTCCTTAAAGGTTAAACACCCTTGTTACAGATTCAGCTCTGATCTTTCCACTTTATGTATCTTATTGAAACATTAATTTTTTTTCTAAATAGAGAATAGGTGGCAATGTTAAGTGCTTCCTCTGTGCCAGGCATCTGTTAAGCACCCATGTGTATTATTTAACTTCATCCTCACAGTGACCCTGTGATGTAGGAACTTGTGTTATTCTGATGGTCCAGATGATGAAACAGACTCAAGAGAGGTTTAAGCAATGTATTCAGTCACACAGTCACATAGCTAGTAAGGGGAAAGGCCCAGAATTTTGCCAAGATCTGCTTACTCTACGTCCAGAGCTTTTAACAACGTTAATCCTTTATGATAGTATATGGTTGGTTAACATTTTATTTCTCTGGAATTGAAGGGTTCTTTGTTGATGCTGTTGTTTTCCGGCCACTTGGTCATTCTTCACTGGAGACTTTACCACCTTGTTCAGTGTCTCCCTCTCCACCCGTGATACTCCTACTATCTTGGGTGACTTCTATGGTGTTATAAGGATAACCACTCTTTGACCTTCACAGCGGCAGTAATTTTTCCCTCCCCTTTATTCCAGCCACCCTCTCACATCCTGCACTTTGCTGTTGCTTGAAACTGTTCTACCTCCAAAGTACCATTTTGAAGCAGCCAGACTGAATTAGCCAGCCATCTCCTCTCTCTTCAATCTGCTTACTGTTTTCCTTGGACCTTGAGTCCCCTGACCCATCAGTTTCCCAATCAGCCCCTTCCTGTTTCCATTCCCTTTCTTTCTTTTTTTTTTTTTTTTGGTACGCGGGCCCCTCACTGTTGTGGCCTCTCCCGCTGCGGAGTGCAGGCTCAGCGGCCATGGCTCACGGGCCCAGCCGCTCCGCGGCACGTGGGATCTTCCCGGACCGGGGCACAAACCTGTGTCCCTGCATCGGCAGGCGGACTCTCAACCACTGCGCCACCAGGGAAGCCCCCATTCCCTTTCTTATCAGTTTAGAGCAATGGTCATCACTTTAGTGATACTCTTGCCCGAACTATAAACTTCCTTTCACCTGTCACTTGTCATGCCCAGCCCAGGCAAAATCAGCCATCTGCTTTCTTGGTGCCTGAACCCCGACGTCTGATTGGTGCTGGAGAAAAATCTCACGATAGGCTGTATCCCACACAGCAACCCTATTCCTTCTCTTCTCGCTGAGTATGTTAAAACTCTATTCAGATTTCCCACTTCTCCCCACCTAACCCCAACTCTTGGTGGATGACCTCTTTTTTTATTTCACAAACCAAATGGAAGCCACCTGAAAGAAGTTCCTCAGCTCTTCTCTCCCAGTCTAACAAACATACCTGTACCTGGATCAGTTGCTTCTTCCTTCCCTCCTATTGTAACAGGAAGCATTTGGTTCTTAAATCTAATCACCCACTTGAACACTGTATTTTGGCTTCTATATCCTCTGCCTTCTCAAGGACCTTACGTTATTATTATTACTATCCTTTCTCTTCTGTATCCTCAGTCTCTCCCTCTGAACTGGATCTTTCCAATTGGTATTTACAGGTCACCTGTCTTTAATGTCACTAATGCCCTCCTTAAAGCCATCTCCTCTAGCTTCACAAATAGGAGCTGCCTTTGCTCTCTCTCCAAATCACTTCTTAACGTATTATAATTTGGCTTCTCCAACACTCACCAAATGCAGTGGACAGTCTGTCCCGACCTTTAAGTAGCACCTGACCCTGTGTACCGTATTCATTCCTCTGTTTGCATCTGTGATGCCACAGTCTGCTCATTTTCCTCCCAGTTCTTCGGTTCTTTTCTTGTGTCATCTTTGCCTGTGAATTTAGAGTTCTCAACCCCTAATCCCAGGGGCCAGTGATAGTGTTGGCAGCTCTCTAGTTTCACGTGACTGCTTCCAAATTGTTTTCATGCAAAACTCCATCCCTGTTTGAGTTTGGTTCTGGACAGTTATAATATCTTCTATCCATTTTCAGTGATACCCTCTACTGATTTCTAGTTACTTTTGCTTCTCCATTGAGGACCTTGTCGTTTGATTGCTTCTACTTCGTTCGCCTATGCTCTCATCATTCTTCTATTTTGGTAACCTTATTAATGCCTCCTAAGCTCCACATTCTTTGACCTCTTCAGTTCCAACAACCTTCATCCCTTCCTTCCTTTAGTAAATGACACTGTGGACAAAGACCTTTGGTTTATCATCCGGGTGGACTCCCACCTCTAACGCTGTAAACTCAAATGGATGTCTTCCACCCCCGCTTGTGATCCTTCTTGCTTGGCCATTGTTCCTTATTATCCATTTTTCGACATTGCGTATTCATTTTCTATTGCTGTCGGAACAAAATACCGCTAACTTAGTGGCTTAAAACAACACAAATGTATTGTCTTATAGTTCTGGGGCCCAAAGTCTCACTGGGCTAGTCAAGGTGCCAGCAGGGCTGGATTCTTCCGGAGGCTCTAAGAGAGAATCTATTTCCTTCCTTGTTCAGCTTCCACAGGCTTCCTGCCTTCTTGGACTCGTGGCCCCTTCCTTGCTTCACTCCACCCTCTTGCTTAGCATTTCTCCTACTACTGACTCTGATCCCCCTGGCTCCCTCTGATAAGGACCCTTATGATGACATTGGGCCCACTTGGGTAATCCAGGATAGTTTGCTCATCTCAGTATCCTTCATGTCTGCAGAGTCATTTTTGCCACGTGAGGACACATTCACAGGTCCCTGGGGATAGGACGTGCACGTGCTTGGAAGCCGGAGCATTTTTCTGCCCTCCTATACCTGGTCAAGACTTCACTCTCTCAACCACTGTCTTACCTCCTAGTTGCCCTCCTCCATGTTTGCGCTTCTAAAACTTATTCTACCCACAATAGCCACATCAGATCACCTCCGTTCCATCCTTCAAACCCTTGAATGCCTTTCCTTTACGCTTAGATGGGAAGTTGACAGTAAAACCAAACTTCCTCCTCTGGCTATACAATACCCTCCATAATCTGACCTCTGTCTCACCTCTGATTTCACGGCAGGCAGATCTCCTTCACCCTCTTCTTGCCACAGTGGTAATTGTGTTTGGTCCTTGAAACCCTCTGAGCTTGTATTCATCCCAGGACCTTTGCATTTGTTCTTTCTGCCTGGAACCTCTGTCCGTAGATTATCACATGACTTTTTCCTTCCTGTCACTGAGGACTGAGCTCAGATGTTGCCTTTTCATAGAGACTTTCCCTGCCCAGCCAGTCTGAGCCCACTGGTGCTTCCTGTCACTGTGGCACACCACCCTGTGTGATATGTCTTCTGAGTACTTAACCACTGTCTGATTTCTTGTTTACGTTTGTCTTCTTTCTGAATCTAAGCTCCATGAGGGCAGGTGGTTTTGTGTGATTCCTTCCTTGCTGTGCTCCAAGTGCCGAGAACCGTGCCTGGAACTTTAATAGGTACTTAGATATTGAATGAATGTTGAATGTGTCTATTCCCTCTTGTACTGTTTGCATACTAGTAAAATGTAATGTAAGTTTTATGAGGACAGGTAGCTTGTCTTACTCAAGCTACCTGTCCTCATAAAGCTTGTCTTACTAGGTACTTGTGCCAGTACCTAGAACCAAGCTTGATCCGTATTTGGTGCTTAATAAATATCTTTTTTTTTTTTTTTTGCGATACGCGGGCCTCTCCCCATTGTGGCCTCTCCCGTTGCGGAGCACAGGCTCCGGACGCGCAGGCTCAGCGGCCATGGCTCACGGGCCCAGCCGCTCCGCGGCATGTGGGATCTTCCCGGACCGGGGCACGAACGCATGTCCCCTGCATCGGCAGGCGGACTCTCAACCACTGCGCCACCATGGAAGCCCCTCCAAATTGTTCTTAATCCCACTCATTATTTCTTGCTAGATGATCTTGTCCACGCCCATGACTTCTGCTACATACGCTAGTGTCACAAAAGTACTCCTCAAACTGAATTTTCTCCTCGTATGCCTGGATGGGCATGAAACAGGACCAAATGAGATTTCTCTGCCCCTTCTCTGTCCCCTTCCCCCATATCTTTGCCGATTCTGGTTTGCCTTGTCTCAGTGAAGGGTCCTTCTTGGTCAGTTAGCTTCTTCGTGCTGCTTCTATACCTCGCACCCCAAGCTTGGGAGACCCCAGTCTTCTCTGGGCACACTGTGATCGTTCTTGCCTCAACTTAGCGTCCTTTCTGGTTGGAATGCCTTCCTCCTTGCTTTTAAGCCCTTGCTAAACTGCTAAAGCTGGGAGGAAGCATCACCTCTATGAAGCTTTTCCACAAAGGAGGCAACGACCCATTCGCTCAGTTTTGTATCTGCCCTACACTGTATATACCATGCTGTCAAGGCATGCAGAATAGATATTGAATATACTTTTTTTGCTTTGCCTCCATCCTTTAAACACTCTGGAAGCAGGAGTTGTAACTTTGGTATTTATTTCTGGCTTTTTTCGGTCATTGAGTAGGCATTTAGTAAATATTTATATTCATGGCCTGCTTGCTTTTATTATAATAGCCAGTGTTAGTTTTCGAGGTAAAATGTCCTTGGGGTTGGTGATGAGGGGAAATCCTTGTGTATCAACCATCTTCTCTTCCTCTACTGAGGAATTTGATACTTTGTCCATTTTATAGTCTCTGATAGAAGATACTAGATACTAAATGGTTTCTGCTCATCTCTAACTCCTTTTTTTTCTTTCCTTAGGCGGATGAATGCTTAGTTAAGACAAAGTAAATAGTGGCAAAATTTAGCCTGTGTTTCAATGAAATACGACAAAAAGGCAAAACATGTTCTCCCTTAAAGGTTTTAATTTGTAAATAGGATGTTTTTAGATTATGGAAAATACGTCATTAATTTAAGCTCATTTGATTACAAATCCTTCTTTCTTTCCTTCCTTCCTTCCTCCCGCCCCCCCCTTCCTTCCCTCTCTTCTTTCTTTCAATTTGCCTGCAGTTAAAGAGATTATGCACATCTGTACTGGTCTCTGGGAAGCATGCATCTAACTCATTCCTTTCCTCTTCCTTCTTACTATGGAGACCTAATTACATTAACATCATTTCACATTTGTGCTAATGCTGTTAGGCAGCAGATCTTTGACCCAAGCCACTTTTTTAAAGCCACAACACATGTTTCCTCAATGGTGATTTTTCTGGGTTGAAAAATCTTGAGCTGAAAAGTCGCTTCCATTCTTGGAAATCAGAGTCACAAATGCTGCCTTTCTGTTATTGTGTCATTATAGATTTTTGTAATTTCCCAGAATGTCCTATGCTTCTCATGAAACCCGCATATGTAAGAGAAGAAGGCAGATGAAATCTGGCATGTTCAAGGTGGTATGGCTGTAAATTGGTGCAGCCACTATGGAAAACAGTATGGAGGTTCCTCGAAAAACTACAAATAGAACCACCATATGATTCAGTAATTCCACTATTGGGTATAGATCCAAAGAAAAGAAAAACACTAATTTGAAAAGATATATGCATCCCAGTATTCTTAATAACATTATTTACAATTGCCAAGATATGGAAGCAAACTAAGTGTCCGTCAACAGATGGATGGATAAAGATGTGGTACACACACACACACACACACACACACACACACACAGTGGAATACTACTCAGTCATAAAAAAGAATGAAGTTCTGCCATTTGCAACAACATGGATGGATCTAGAGTGTACTATGCTTAGTGAAATAAGTCAGACCTGAGAAAGACAGATACTGGATGTTATCACTTACATGTGGACTCTAAAATATACAACAAATAAATATACCAAACCAAAAACCGACTCACAGATACAGAAATCAAACTGGTGTTATCAGTGGGGAGAGGGAAGGTAGGAGGGACGAGATAGGGGTAGGGGATTAAAGAGGTACAAACTACTGTGTATAAAATAAGTAAGCTACAAGGATGTATTGTACAAACACAGGGAATATAGCCAATATTTTATAATAAGTTTAAATAGAGTATAATCCATAAAATTGTTGAAGCACTGTTGCACACCTGAAACTAATATATTATAAATCAACTAAACTTCAATTTAAAAAAGAAGACAGACTGAGTCCAATATAAAGAAGAAGGTCAGAACTCAAAAAAAGAAACAAATGCCTATTTCTTTTCTTTTCTTTTTTTAAATTACCTCAATACATTTATTTTTATTTATTTATCTATTTATTTATTTATTTTTGGCTGCATTGGGTCTTCATTGCTGTGCGTGGGCTTTTCTCTAGTTGCGGCGAGCGGGGGCTACTCTTTGTTGCAGTGCATAGGCTTCTCATTGCAGTGGCTTCTCTTGTTGCAGAGCATGGGCTCTAGGCGTGTGGGCTTCAGTAGTTGTGGCACGCAGGCTCAGTAGTTGTGGCGCACAGGCTTAGTCGCTCCGTGGCATGTGGGATCTTCCCGGACCAGGGCTTGAACCCGTGTCCCCTGCATTGGCAGGCGGATTCTTAACCACTGTGCCACCAGGGAAGTCCCAAATGCCTATTTCTAATTAGGTTATCAGACCAACGTGGTCGCAGTAGTAGTCTGAGAACTGTTTAGATTTCAGATATATTTGGAAAGTAGAGCTAATCATCCATGAAATTGTGCTAATTGTTCCTCTTCTCTGTGTTTTCTCATTTTTTAGTTTCGCTATTCGAATTGGCTTGATAAGTTGTATATGGTGTTGGGGACTGTGGCCGCCATCATCCACGGAGCCGGACTCCCCCTCACGATGCTGGTTTTTGGAGACATGACGGATAGCTTTGCAAATGCAGGAAATTTAGGAAACCTGACTATTTCACAACTAACTAATGGAAGTAAGTATTGTTTGCTGTACTGATTTTGTTGGAATCTTTGCAGAAATATCATTCGCTCAGAATGAAGTTTGTGGAGCCCTTACTAAATATGCACTAGTGTGTTCAGTGCTGTGGAGGGGTCTGAGCTATAGTTCATATTTGTAATGAATCCCAGAAGATAATATTCACAAGCATTAGAGTATACAGTGGAAGTGCTGGTAGAGATATGTAGAAAAAGAGAGAGCTCTGTGAAGTCAGAAATATCCCAGGTAGTTTCAGGAAGAGGTATAGGAGCCTAATCTGGACTTTGAATGATAACTAGGAATCAGTTGCGAGATTCTCTGACATATTAGACGTGGGTATAAGAGACAGGAGTTTAAGATGATTCAATAGTTTTTAGCTGGATAAACTGGATGCAGCTATCATCAGTTGAAATGAGGAAGATGGAGGGGAGAGTATTTTGGCAGTAAACACCAGAAATTTAATTTTGGACATTGCCACAGGTTAGGCTCTTTGTTTTTTTAAAAGCCATTTATTTATTTATTTGGTTGCACCAGGTCTTAGTTGTAGCTTGTGGACTCCTTAGTTGTGGCTTACAAGCTCCTTAGTTGTGGCATGTGAACTCTTAGTTGTGGCATGCATGTGGGATCTAGTTCCCTGACCAGGGATCGAACCCAGGCCCCCTGCCTTGGGAGCTTGGAGTCTTACCCACTGCGCCACTGGGGAAGTCCCAGGTTAGACTCCTTGGAAACATGAAAATGGAGAAATGGGGACAAGAGAAGGGGTGTGTGTGTGTGTGTGTGTGTGTGTGTGTGTTTTAGGATGAGAGAAATAACAGCTTGTTTGTATGCTAATGGAAATGATCCAAAAGAGAGGAGAAAGTGATGCTCTGTGAGAAAGGAAAGAAATTTGAGTGATATCCTTGAGAAAGGATGGAATCTTATGCTCAAGATGGAATACTTGCTTGAGGTAGGAGCACAAATAGTTCACCCACAATAACGGGTGGGAAGAGAGAGTATTTGAGTGTCAATGCCCAAAGGTGGGTAGACGAGGACATGAGAATTTGTGGAACTTTTCTTCCGATAACTTCAGTTTTTTCAGTCAAATAAAAAGTAAGACATTTGGCTGAAAAAGAAAGGAGATGGAAAACAAGTTTATGGGGATTCCCTGGCAGTCCAGTGGTTAGGACTCTGCGCTCTCACTGCTGAGGGCCTGGGTTTGATTCCTGGCTGGGGAACTAAAATTCCATAAGCCTTGTGGCATGGCCAAAAGAAAAAATTAAAACAAGTTTCTTAGGAGGGTGAGAAAGTGAATGGACTAGGGTGTCCCGCACACACACTTTCACACTCTCGAACTTGATTGAGGAGGGACTGGTTGATAGCTGTGAGCTCCCAAGTCACCTTTGGTCAAGCATACCCGAAGACTTACAGCCTGTTGTGCAGTCGAGGGTAGAAACCTTGATAAGGCCTGTTTGAGAACACACGGGAGAATACAGTGATGTAGCTTTTGCATAAGTCTCTGATGAACACTCTGAATCCTTTCCCCCAGAATATATGCATGCCAGTTAATAGGCATGCCAACTGGGGGTGTTTATGGATCTTCTGATACCTGTCTGTGGATCCGGGGAGCTCTTTTTTGTGATTCTGAAGAGCACATTGTTTACCCTGAGGCGGGACTGCTTCAGTTCTGTGAAGACAGGTAATGAATTGGGCCAGAAAATTTTATAGTATGTTTGAGCTCTGTAAAATTCTTACGCATTTATCATGCCCCTTCATGGCATTCAAAGGGATCTGGCAAAAGATGTTGTTCTACGTTTGGACTGGCACCTTTCTTTCATACCGTTCACCAAAAGGAAGCACTTGGTGCTCTCTGAGTTCATTGGTTCCCAGGCATGCTATAATTTAGCAATACTCTTTGGAGTTGGTTCTCTCACTACTTTTCAGGGCTCTGTGGCAGCTCAGCTGACTTTATATGTACATCTGTGCCCATTCTTATCCTACCCACTTTTTATGAAATCCAGACACACACATTGATCTAACTGTGGGAGGTGTTCTACTTATTATGCTGTGCACCTGCATGCATTCCATGGAGGGCCAGCTGCTGAACTCAGCTGTGTTTATCAGGAAATATTGGGCTATTAACACAGCTGTTGAAAATTGGCCCAGTCTGGGAAGAGTAGACAATTACATGGCTGCCTGAAGCTAGCAGAGCTGAACTTGGATGGGCCAGAGTAGACTCACTTGTGCTGTGTGGATTGGTCTTCTTCAAAATTTATTTTCTATTTTTTAATTTAAATTTTTTTTTTTTTTTTTGCGGTACGCGGGCCTCTCACTGTTGTGGCCTCTCCTGTTGTGGAGCACAGGCTCTGGACGCACAGGCTCAGCGGCCATGGCTCATGGGCCCAGCCGCACCGCGGCATGTGGGATCTTCCCGGACCGGGGCACGAACCCGTGTCCCCTGCATTGGCAGGCGGACTCTCAACCACTGCGCCACCAGGGAAGCCCCTAAAATTTTTTTTATACAGTGTTTCATGATTACTTTCTATTTCCAGTTATTACAAAATACTGGCTATATTCCCCGTGTTGTACAATACATTCCTGACCCTGTCTTACACCCAGTAGTTTGTATCTCCCACTCCTCCACCCCTATATTGCTCCCACACACACTGGTAACCACTAGTTAGTTCTCTGTATCTGTGAGTCTGCTTCTCTTTTATTATATTTACTAGTTTGTTGTGGTTTTATTTATTTATTTATTTAATTTATTTTTGACTGTGTTGGGTCTTCGTTGCTGTGCGCGGGCTTTCTCTAGTTGTGGCTAGCGGGGGGGCTACTCTTCATTGCAGTGCGCGGGCTTCTCGTTGTGGTGGCTTCTCTTGTTGTGGAGCACGGGCTCTAGGTGCTCGGGCTTCACTAGTTGCAGCATGCGGGCTCAGTAGTTGCGGCTCGCGGGCTCTAGAGCACGGGCTCAGTAGTCATGGCGCACAGGCTTAGTCGCTCTGTGGCACGTGGGATCTTCCCAGACTAGGGCTCGAACCCGTGTCTCCTGCATCGGCAGGCGGATTCTTAACCACTGCGCCACCAAGGAAAGCCCTGTTGTGTTTTTTAGGTTCCACATATAAGTGATAATATCATACAATATTTGTCTTTCTTTGTCTGAGATTTCACTTATCGTAATGCCCTCCAAGTCCATGCATGTTGCTGCCAGTGCCAAAAGTTTGTTCTTTTCTGTAGCTGAGTAGTATTCTATTGTATATATGTACCACATCTTCTTTATTTATCTGTCAGTGGGCACTTAGGTTGCTTCCATATCTTGGCAGTTGCAAATAATGCTGCTGTGAACATTGGGGTGCATGTCTGACTAGTCTTTTTTTTTTAAAAAAAAACCAAGTGTGTTAACATATACATACATTATATCTCCATCACCCAGATGTTAATTGGCCTTTACTCTCATAAGAAAATAATTGATCTCTTTAAGTAGAAGTACTGACAATTACTATGTCTTGGTGTTTGTTACCTGGTCCACCTTTAGACATGTGAGATGGGCAGTAACCTGTCTTAGTTACCCAACAGCATACGTCAGTTCTCAGAACGGTCCAGCTGTGGAGACTAGCTCCTCCTAGGCCTCTGCATTAGCTCGTAAGCTGGTGGTTTGGACTGCATCTTCATAGATGTCCAGATCATAGGGTTTCCAACGGGGGGAGTAGTTGACGTTGCATTCCTTGCCAATCCTTCCCATTCAGCTCCCTCTTCCAATCTTGGGAAAATTTAGAGAAGTATTTGGAAGTTTTGTCTCTGTCTGTGTCACCTTCTTGAGAGGCACTGTATTCAGTGGTTAAAGTGCAGGCTCTGGAGTTGGACTGCCTGCGACTGAAACCCCACCTTTGCCCCACTTTTTAGTTAGGTTTGGGGAATTTTTTCATACTTTAATTTCTCATCTTCAAAAAAAGGTTGGATAACAATAGAACCTCCTTCATAGAATGGCTGTGAAAATTCACTGGATTCCTCATTGAAGGCTCATGGAAGAGAATTTAGTCATAAAAAAGTACTCAATGTTAATTATTGTTATTATTATCAACAGGAAACTCATACTTCCATGTTCCTCACAAATGAACCTTCATAACCTGCAGTGATGATATGGTTCCTTATCTCATTTCATCTTTATAGAGCTCTGTGATACTACCTCAGTTTTCATATTTGTTGAAAGGCATACTGCAAATCACTCAGTACCTGTTATAGATGTGAATTATCCCTTTCAGCAGCATTTCCTTAGGAACTATGGACTGCTAGGCAGGCCTATCGCGGAAGGCAACGGTCCTCAAACTATGGCCCGTGGGCAATATCTGGCCTCTTGCCTCTTTTTATGCCACTTGTGAGCTTAGAATGATTTTTACGTTTTTAAATCACTGGGAAAAATTAAAAGAAGAATATTTTTGTGACACATAAAAATGATATGAAGTTGAAATTTCAGTATCTATACATAAAGTTTTAATGGAACACAGCCATGCCCATTCATTTGAGTATGATCTGTGGCTACTTTCACAACACAGTGGTGCAGTAGAGTTGTTGTGACAGAGACCATATGGTCCACAAAGCCTAAAATATCATCTGATCCTTTACAGGAAAGGGTTGCCAATCTCTGAGGCAGGGTATTGAGTAGGGAGTTATTATCTTCGATCAGTCCACCAGTGAATATGTATTAAAGCATTCTGTGAGCCAGCCATGGTATGTGTCCTAAGTATTCATTCCCATCCCCCAAGAAATTTAGCATAATGGGCGGAATGGACAAGGGAGCCAACAAATGCAGTTGGATATGATTAGTGCTATGATACAGAGATACACAAACTACTTGGGAAGGAGAGGATGGGTGTCTGGCTCCATCTAGGAATCATGGCAGGCTTCCAAGAGGAGGTGATAACCAAGTTTGGTCAGATGGTACCTCTCTCATGCACAAAATAGACATGTTCTATGTGACAAGTGAAACCATTTAAAAACAAATATTAAAAAATACAGTTAATACCCTTCTCTCACCACCATTCCTGATTGCCACTCCCCTGTATATCCTTCTGTGTCTTTTCAAGGCTCCATGCTATCTCTGTTGTAATTTTTACCCTAGAACACTCAGTATCTTGTCATAAATGTGTTTGTAGATTCAGACTTCCAAATGTCCTGAAAGCTGCCTGGGTGAGGGGAGTAGATAGCAAAGGTTTTGATGCTGGTCCTGGAGCCGAGGGCAAATGAGCTCTCTGATGCTTCTGGTGGGAGGGCCAGCCTACTGGGGCCTGAGACACTCTCAGACCTTTCTTCTTGCCCTTCCCTGGGTAGAACCTCATGACCTCTCTGTGGGGTAGGCTAGGTACCAGAGCCTCCTTGTTGGACAGGAAGTATTCCTTGCTTCAGGAGACTTAGATTTGCTAAGGCTCTCGAAAGCCTCAGAGTTTTACACTAAACATAGGCTTAACTAGACAGTTTGAAAAACTTTTTGAGCAAGCAGATCCTTTTTTTTTTTTTTGGCGGTACGCGGGCCTCTCACTGTGTGGCCTCTCCCGTTGCGGAGCAACAGGCTCCGGACGCGCAGGCTCAGCGGCCATGGCTCATGGGCCCAGCCGCTCCGCAGCATGTGGGGTCTTCCCGGACCGGGGCACAAACCCATGTCCCCGGCATCGGCAGGCAGACTCTCAACCACTGCGCCACCAGGGAAGCCCCAGGCAGATCCTTTTATGCTGCTGTAATAGACCCCTCAAAGGCTTTCTCTTCTCCCAATGCCTTTCTCTGTTTATCAGACAGTGGCCTTCATTCTGTTCTTTTTGTTGTGGATCTGATTTCCCGACATCCTACTCCCTTTTATCTCTATCTTGTTAGGTTTTGCCTTTGCCTTAAAATCTCTGATGACTTGGGCCTTGCGAAGTCATCTGTGTGAACAGAACTCAACCACTGCTGAAATTCTGTAGTGTTCTGTGAATTCTCATCTTCCTCATGAGACTATTCACTGCCTGCACATGAGCCTGGATAAAGGTGCTTGTGATTTTAGACACGTTGTGTTAAAGATGACAAGTTGCGTACAAGTGTAAATGATATCCAGGCAGTTTAAGAAATGAGACTGAATCTTGGCATAAAGAATTGGACTAGAGATTTGACAACATTTGAGTTGAAGGAATGATAAATCTCCTGGGATAGGATATGGGGAAAAGTAAAAGGAATGGGGAGTTCTAAGCCTTGAGGAAGACTCAATTTTTAGCAGTAACTAAAGCCAATTTTTATTGAGCACTTAATACGTGCTGGGCACTGTTCTTAGTGCTTTACATATATTAACTCCTTTATTTCTTTCATGGACGTGAGGTTGATACTATTATTATCTATACGTTACAGATGAGGAAACCAGGGCCCAGAGGGTTGAGTATATTTAAGTTGCCTGAGGTCATAGAGTTAGTAATTAGTCAGTATTTGAACGCATGCAGACCAGTCCCAAGTCCATGCACTGAAGAAGACAGAGGGACACCCAGAAAGGAAGACAGTGAGGATTATGTGTTAATCGAGAAATGAAAGTACGTGAGGGAGATCTGCCGTGTCTCACTGTGGGTAACACCCAGAAGTACTCTTCACATAAACTCTTCATTATTTATTGTCTCTAATGGTTCAGTCGATGGTACATCCACATGAATGGCTTCTCTCTTTCTCCATAACTATATCATGGTTGGTTCTGTTTAACCTCCTACCAGATTGTGGGCTGAGGAATGGAACAAATGAGATACTCAAATTCTAGTACAAGTTAATAATTCAGAGAAAAAGGGGAAATGTGGAAATATATTTATAACTTATATTTATATAAGTAATATAAATATAAAAAAAGTAATATCTATATTTTGCTGCTTAAACTATGAGCATATAAATCATATGCAGATCTTGAATATGTGTTTCAAGACTTTGGTGTTGTAAACAGAAAACATTGCCGTCTCTGTCCTCAAGGCTAGCATTATGAGTATTCTCCAGACTAGAATGTTAGTTAATACTTCAGTTCTAAGTACTTCATAAAAATTTCTGTGATGGATGTTTTCTTTTCATTTGCTCAAGGCTTTCCTCTGCTGCTAACCATTTCATGGGAAAAATTCTGAGCGATAAATTTCTGGAAAATTGAGTACCAAATAATGACAGAATATTTAGAAGTATAGTGTTTTGTGTGGCAGCTTATTTATTTAATTATTTTTAAAATTATTGATTTCTTTCTTTGGCTGCCCCAGGTCTTAGTTGTGGCACGTGGGATCTTTGTTGCTGCGTGCGGGATCTTTAGTTGCCGCACGTGGGATCTTTAGTTGTGGTGTGCAGGATCTTTTAGTTGTGACATGCAGGCTCTTAGTTGCGGCATGCATGTGGAATCTAGTTCCCTGGCCAGGGATTGAACCCTGGGCCCCCTGCATTGGGAGTGTGGAGTCTTAACCATCAGGGAAGTCCCAGTGTGGTAGTTTATTTTTAAGTCTGAGTTAAAACTTAAAATATGACTAGTTTTTCTGGAATAGTAGTAGTAGTGTAGTATGGTCAGATTTTTTTTGTTTTTTTTGGTTAGTATTGGGGAAATGTTTCTTCGAGCCAAAAAGTAGATTAGTTAGGATGTACTCTCTACAATATATTATAAAAGTCAGCAAAAAAAAAAATGAAGATAGACAACACCTGACCCATTATAGGTGCTTAAGAAGTGCGATGAATAAATGAAAGACGGAATCACAGAATTCTGTAGGTGAAAAAGAGCCTAGAAAATTATCTGGCCCAAACCCATAATTTGATAGATGTAGAAACCAATGCTCAGGAAGTTGAGACAAAGTGACCAGAATGGAATTGCTTGTTCGTGGACAGAGCTGAGTTCCTGGGTCAGGAATCCTGCCTTTTATTCTGGTATTTTTCCCACTCTACTTGTGGTTTCAAACTCTGCCTAAAATTGAAGCAAACGCTAGTACTTTCCACTTGGTCTTTTCTCTGCCTAAGGTGCCATCCTGTAGACTTACGTATTGGTATATCAGGCAGGTCAGCCCCAAGGCACAGCTCTTCAGGCCAGTGTGAAAGCAGCACACGTGAGGTGACTGTGGCTCCCAGAGTCACCTCTGTCACGTGCAGTCAGCTCAACCACACTGTCAGGCAAGTGTCAGAGGGATTGATCTAGGCAGAAGGTCCAAATTCCGATTGCTTGTGTGTTTTTTTTTTTTAATTGGGGTATAATTGCTTTACTATGTTGTGTTCGTTTCTGCTGTACAGTGCCGTGAATCAGCTCTATGTATACATACGGCCCCTCCCTCTTGCATCTCCCTCCCGTCCCACCCACCTAGGTCGTCACAGAGCACGGAGCTGAGTTTCCTGTGCTTTATAGCATGTTCCTGCTAGCTATCTATTTTACATATGATAGTGTATATATGTCAGTCCTAATCCTCTTGCTTGTGTTTAATGGAGTTTCCTGCACAAGACTGGGAAAACTGGAATCCTAGCATTCTTGAGCTAGAATGGACCTTGAAGACCATTGAAAGCAGTGGTTTACTAATGTCTTTAATCAGGGAGTCCCTGGGTGTAAATTACATCTGTCATGGATGCTTGCCAGGTAAAACAGCAAGTTTGCGGCATGCGGGATCTTTTAGTTGCAGCATGCAGACTTCTTAGTTGCGGCATGTGAACTCTTAGTTGCGGCATGCATGAGGGATCTAGTTCCCCTACCAGGGATCGAACCTGGGCCCGTTGCATTGGGAGCGTGGAGTCTTACCCACTGGGCCACCAAGGAAGTCCCTTACTTGGTTTTAGAAAAGGCTTTCCTTACCCCAGGTAGTAGGGTAGTGGTCTGTTGTATCTCTGTTTAATTCTACAACACATGAGACGCATATACAAAATAAGAGAATGGTTGGTTGGAATATTTTCATAAATGGTCTGCATGTGTGGTAGCTCTGTGAAACCTTTGTACATCTTTGGGACAAGCTTGCGTACAGCAGATAGAGCAGGGTCTGCACCGAGAGTACAAAGATAAATGTACCCTCCTGTTCTCTAGGAGGTCACACCAATGGGAGTGGAAGGAGGAGATGGCTATAAACTATGGTATGTCTATTCTAGTGTTGATTTAGTAAATTGACTCGTGTGTCAGTTACTCTGGAATCTTGTCAGTCACCCTCTTTGGGGGTAAGCCACTTGGAAGGAGGTCATATTGAGCTCATTCATGGAGGAGAGGTCTTTTCCAGGAGCGAGATCGTGGTGAAAGGGTAGAGAGAGGGGAACGAATAAAGGCTTGGAGGAGGAAAGCTGTCATCACTTCTCTACTGCCTCTCGTCTTAGTATGTGAAAAGTAGTTTTTAGTCTAAAAGGGCGGAGCTTAGTCTCATGAAATTTAAGCAAAATATTTTGTCGTGTCCAGTTTCCTCTCTAGTCCCCAAGGGCAAAGGCTTCAGGAACACAACAGTCAAGCAGAGACTTGGGCACTGTTTTCTTTTATGCTGCAGCTCCCCCGACCCCGACCCCGAGATGGTGACTGTGCAATTCCCTGGCTGCTGGGATGAGGTGAAAGGTGTGGGGTTAAAAGTCATCTGGAAAGTCGTTGTGTGACTTATTGTGGCAAGATTACAAAGGGACCAATAGGACATGTGATGGATCCTGGACTTTATCCTTCGTGCAGTGGACTGTCATTGAAGGTTATTAACAGAAGCAACATAATTATATTCTTGTTCCCAAAGATAAAATCTGGTGGCAATATAAAGATCTGATTGGAGTAGAAAGACCAGTTAGGAGGCTTTTGTTAGAGCAGAGGTAAGAGATGACGGAGACCTGAACCAGAGCACTAGCCATGAGGACGCAGAGCATTTTAGTGGCTTAAGGACAGATGCAGGAGTCACTGAAGCTGCAGAAGTGGTCGAGGTCATCCTGGGAGTGAGCATAAAATTCTGGGAAACACCAGCA
Source organism: Tursiops truncatus (assembly GCF_011762595.2). Lineage (NCBI taxonomy): Eukaryota > Metazoa > Chordata > Mammalia > Artiodactyla > Delphinidae > Tursiops > Tursiops truncatus. The sequence goes on along the minus strand of NC_047042.1, from coordinate 29,948,645 downwards.
TGGAGAGAGGAGGGAGAGCATGAGGAACCGGTGAATGAGACCGAGAGAGGGATCAGAGTGGCGGGAGAACCAGGAGAATGAGGTTCTGGTATGTGGGCCTCTCACTGTTGTGGCCTCTCCCGTTGCGGAGCACAGGCTCCGGACGCGCAGTCTCAGCGGCCATGGCTCACGGGCCCAGCCGCTCTGCGGCATGTGGGATCCTCCCGGACCGGGGCTCGAACCCACGTCCCCTGCATCAGCAGGCGGACTCTCAACCACTGCGCCACCAGGGAAGCCCCAACCAAGTATTTTATTAAAATAAAAGCTACACTGAAATGTTTGCCTTTTCTTGTTGGGGGAGTGGGGATAAATTAGGAGGTTGGGATTAACATACACGCACTACTGTATGTAAAATAGATAACCAACAAGGACCTACTGTATAGCACAGGGAACTCTTCTCAATATTCTGTAATAACCTATATGGGAAAAGAATCTAAAAGAAGTACATATATATATATATATATATATATATAAAAATATATATATGAATCACTGTGCTGTATACCTGAAACTAATACAACATTGTAAATCAACTATACTTTAATTAAAAAAAAAAAGATTTGGTTTTAGGATAAAAAAATTTCGGCTTTTCTCTACTGATCATTTGGCTGATATTGTTATACAGCCCAGAGAGCTTCTGGATTTTCTCACTGAAAAATAATAATAATCTTTGGATACTTTTCCAGTATTCTTCTTTATAATGGTTGATCTGGGCAGTAGCCCTTTGAGATCCATACAGGTAAAAAGTTATTGGGCTATATGATCTCTAAAGTCATTTTAGCCTCAAAGTTTTGGTTTTCTGGAAAAAAATGCCTCAGGATAAGAATTTTATGAGAAGCTCATAGAGGAAAGAAAAATCTCTGGGCCAGAGACCTCTTAATTAATAAAAGTTGATAGGAGGAAAAGAAAAGTTGATTGCAGGGAGTTTAAAGAACATATCTTTATTTCATTCTTTGGTGAGTAGAGATCATCTCTGTCAGAGGACTTGAATGCTCCATTTTTTAATTTACTGGTGCACTTTGACACCACCGAAGCACAAATAAAAGGTACTTGGTGCAAGAGTTGGTTTCTGATGACTGAAATTATTTATATATATATACACACACACACTGAGAGAGAGAGAGAGAATATTGTACACATAAACATAAAGGACTCAGTTTTGACCTTGAACATAATTTTTACTTTCTGAGCTGAATAAATGTGATGGTAGACCTAGAAGCCACCATTGCCAAAGAATGTTTGTTCAAATTCTCCGGGTCCCTTATCTCTAGAATTGAGAAAACTGGTAGTAGCAATGAGTAGAAAACAGATATTTAGTTAGACTTGAAAATTTGTCTTGATTTGGTTGTGATACACATTATTGACATTTCCTGCCTAGATCATCTGCAATGAGAGATCTTCTGAGACTGATGTGGAGAAAAATCCTCACCCAGCTATCAATATTTAATATCCTGTTTTATCTTTGAAAATATGGAGCAGAAGCAATATCATAACTGATTAGAAATTTATCTGTACACTTATTCCAGTTGACATAAAGTGGAAGCTGTCGAGTTTCTCTGCTGCATGTTTTGCTACATCTCTGCATCTCTCTATGACTTCCTACTTTCTCTCTTACTCCTAAATGTAGCCTTCCGTGGGGTGCTGTGCTTGGTTGTCATTTCCTCCCTACCTGCCATCCTGTCCTCACAGGTGAGAAGAGATGGCTTTTTTCTTTCTTGAATTTAGCTATGACCTCTAAGATGTGAGACTCCTACATCTTAAGACCTAACTCTGTCTAGAACTGGAGGGCCACAGTTTGAATACTTACTGGACATCTTCAGTAGAATGTCCCAGGTACCACAGAATAAAGATCTTCAGAACTGAACTAATAATCTGCTCACATCTGCCCAGATGTCATCTTTTTGCTGACTTCTTATGTCCCACCACGACATCACCCTTGTCCCGATGCTTAAACTCAAGGTCTTGGTCTTTTTTTTTAATTGTTACTCTTGCTACTTCTGTTCCATCGGTTGCTAGAGCCTGTAACTTCTCACTCTCTAGATCTTATGGGTACTTTCCTTCTTTCCTATTCTCATTTCCACCCTCTTTCCTTACTTAATTGCAGTAGCTCCATCTGTCAGTCTCCCCGTTCCAGTTAAACTTACACATTTCTGGTAGCTAAGTCATCCTAGACCAAACCTCTACTCTTGTCCTTTTCTGCTCAAAACCAGGGAATGCTTACTAGTTTTTATACACCATACCTGTGGGGCCTAGATTATCTTTCAACCATATATCCACCTCCTTCCATCCACACAACACACCCACACCCCTGCCAAAGCGGCTTATTCATTCTTCAAACATGTGCTGAACTTCTGTCTATGTTGTTCCCTTTGCCAGAAAAACTTTTCTTCCTCTTTCCCGCACCTGTCAAAATCACACTCATCTGACCCAGGCTGTCTCGCGTTATACTGTAACTTTTGAAATAACTACAAGATTTATAGTGTGCCTCCCTATTGATCCAGCCATCTTGATTATGAAAACTTACCCTGCAAAAATATTCACCGTATTTAATATATATGTACAGGTTTAATGCAGCATTGCTTGTAAAAGTAAGATATTGGAAGCAACTGAAATAGATGCAACTTAGAAAAAATAAAGATATACATATATACACACATAATGACATGGAAAATCAGCCAGAGTGTGGACTGTGATTCTGCCTTTTAACATAAGCATGTATGTGTATATGTGTATGTGTATACTTGCATACAGAAAAGAAAATCTGAAAAAAATTCACCCCAGAATAATGAACAGTGGCTAGTGCGTGCGTGTGTGTGTGTGTGTGTGTGTGTATTTAGGTGGGGGTGTTAAAGTTTTAATGTACCTTGTCCCAAAATGTTAACATTTGCTAATAATGCATGATGAGCTGACTGGTATTTATGACATTTTTCTTTGTATTTTCTATATATATATATATATTTTAGCAATTCTTTTATTTATATTTATTTATTTAGTTGCGGCTCCCTGGCTCCTTAGTTGCAGCAGGTGGGCTCCTTAGTTGTGGCTCACCAAGCTCCATAGTTGCGGCAGGTGGGCTCCTTAGTTGAGGCTCGCTGACTTCTTAGTTGTGGCTCACAGGCTCCTTAGCTGTGGCATGTGAACTCTTAGTTGTGGCATGCATGTGGGATCTAGTTCCCTGACCAGGGATTGAACCCGGGCCCCCTGCGTTGGGAGCTCAGAGTCTTAACCGCTGCACCACCAGGGAAGTCCCTGTATTTTATATTTTTAAACTAAAAATAAAAACTGGAGAAATGCAGTGTTCTATTTGAAATATTAAGTGCTTTAGTGTCAAGTCTGCACTGATATTTATCAGGGCAAGGCACCTAGAAAAGATTTTTCTCTATGTCATCTTGCAGTGCTATTGCATAAAATATTTTAATCCAGGGACAGTAGTATTTCTGCTGACAGACTCCTCAATCAGTGTGGCTTTCTTCTTGCAAATAAGCTTCAATGAATTTAGTGTGTGTGTGGTTGCACACAGCTGGTAGTAAAAGATTTGAATGGATGCCGTGGTGCTTACACATAATTGAAATTAAATCAGTTTGACCTATTTTTGTGTAAATTGTTAAGTGACACAAGTCTGATTCATTTTTAATGGAAAACAAAGAGATATAACGGTATATGCTTTGTGGTGATCTAGGTTTTCTGGACAGTACGTATTTCGGCGAAAAGCTGGAGGAGGAAATGACCATGTAAGTAGATGTTTTCCTTACTATTGCTAAGCATTTCAGTCTCAGTCCAGTTGTAGCAATGTTTAAAATTTTGCGTTGTTATAATAAAGATTCAAAGTTTTGAGGAGAGCAACATCATTGTTTCTAGGAGGATACAATGTAGGATATTTTTTTTAAAGAAAATAATTTGCGGCATAAGATGTGTAAAGTTAAGGTTAAGCCTGGATTGGACTGATGTATGCATTGGTAAATATAGAATATCATCTACAGGGAAATTAGAGGAGTTCAAAGTGGCCTTATTTAAAATGCAGTTAAATTAGGAATCACATTATTTGCAATGGCTTTGTAATTATTAGTTTGATTCCTGGATATTTTTAGTCGTGATATCATGAGATCAGTCAACAGGATTTTTTTTTTGTAACACAGCATCTAATTCTAATATATGAAACAAGGCGTCCCAGAATAACTATAGTCCTTTTAACCTTAAGTCACCTTGGGGAGCCTTTCATTAATGATTTACTTATCTTGAAGTTTGCTCTTAGAACAGCTTATAAAACATGTCCAAAGGTATTACTTGGTGATTCAGAAGATAATGATTCCACATTATCCTATAAATGGTTCTGTAGATTTGAGGAAAATGGAGATATTTGACCATATTTTGAAAGATGAGAATTACTTCCAAATATTCCTATAGAGAGGCATTTTTAAAATATTGATGAAAAACAGAATGTCTTGTAATCATTTTATAAATGCTTAAGCACAGGTGTGTTTTGAGTAAACATAGACTGACGGCCTACAATACATTAATTTATTGTCAAAGCATGCATTCTACTTCTTAAATGAGGTTTCTTTTTAACTGTCTCGCTATATCATTAACACTTGGATAATAATTAAATATTGTTATCTATTAACTAAAATTTAGTATTCTAATTACATCTTCCCTGATAAATACATTGTAAATTACCAGGTATAGCTTGGGGAAGATATGTTTACACCAGGTTGCAAACATTGACATCAGCAACTATATGGTTATCACACTGCCATTTTTTAAAATTTAATTTTATTAATTTATTTTTTAACATCTTTATTAGAGTATAATTGCTTTACAGTGGTGTGTTAGTTTCTCCTTTATAACAAAGTGAATCAGTTATACGTATAAATATGTTCCCATATCTCTTCCCTCTTGCGTCTCCCTCCCTCCCACCCTTCCTATCCCACGCCTCTAGGTGGTCACAAAGCAACGAGCCGATCTCCCTGTGCTATGCGGCTGCTTCCCTCTAGCTATCTATTTTATGTTTGGTAGTGTATATATGCCCATGCCACTCTCTCACTTCGTCCCAGCTTCCCCTTCCCCTTCCCCATGTCCTCAAGTCCGTTCTCTAGTAGGTCTGTGTCTTTATTCCCGTCTTGCCCCTAGGTTCTTCATGACCTTTTTTTCTTTTTCTTTTTCTTAGATTCCATATATATGTGTTAGCATACGGTATCTGTTTTTCTCTTTCTGACTTACTTCCCTCTGTATGACAGACTAGGTCCATCCACCTCACTACAAATAACTCAGTTTCGTTTCTTTTTCACAATGCCATTCTTATAGCTTCTGCATGGTTTATAGAAGCATTTTTCTTTGAGAGTGGCAAGTAGTGAACTTTTAAAAACTTTTAAATCCTGTATGTCATTTTAGCATGTTTGTCTTTACCTAAAATGTAAGTGCTTAGTGAAGCACATGAGTTGCTTGCTTTTTTCAGCGTGAAGACTCAGATGAGGAAACACACATTTAGCATTTCTAGATGGTCAAGGGTCTGGATTTAGAAGATGCTCATGTTCTTTATTTTTAGAATTTAAACTGGAAGGACTGCTACTTGATTCATTAAGCATTTCAGGATAACTTATGATGGCCAGTTGGGCAGATGATATAAAAATACTTTTCATTTTCAATTGTCTCGTGGCATCTAAGCTCTGCCAGATGAATAACCCAAAAGATCAGGGGACCATTTCCATCTCTTGGTTCCACTTTCTGGCAAATTCTGTCACTTGTTTCCACTCTCCAATGTGCAGAAACCACCCCAAGTGCTCATCAGCTGGTACGGAGGTAAACCAACGACGCAGGAGGACAGTGGTAGATTACCTGATGCTGTGACGCTTCAAGGCACCACACAAGTCTTTCACAATAACCGGCATTCTCTGGGTGCTAACTCTGTGCTGGGCATGGGCCCAAGTGTATTCATACGTTACTGTGTAAAAGTTTTTTTTTTTTTAATGGCCGTGCCTCGCGGCATGCGGGATCTTAGTTCCCCAGACAGGGATCGAACCCGCGCCCCCTGCAGTGGAAGCGTGGCGTCTTAACTGCTGGACCTCCAGGGAAGTCCCACTGTGTTATAGTTCTTCTCTCCATTTTACCAATCAGAAAACTGAGGCTTAGAAAGGTTAAGCAAGGCTACACAGCAGTTAAGTGAAGAGCGGTGCTTTGAGCCAAAACAGAAACCACAGTCTTTTTTTTTTTTTTTGTGGTACGCGGGCCTCTCACTGTTGTGGCCTCTCCCGTTGCGGAGCACAGGCTCCGGACACGCAGGCTCAGCGGCCATGGCTCATGGGCCCAGCCGCTCCGCGGCATGTGGGATCTTCCGGACCGGGGCACGAACCCGTGTCCCCTGCATCGGCAGGCGGACTCCCAACCACTGTCCCACCAGGGAAGCCCTAGAAACCACACTCTTAAGCATGACACTGTAACAGGGCAGCCGTAGTTGGATGCCGACCATCAATTCTGCTTGTGAAGGAGGTCAAGATAGACAGACAACCAGAAAAGGCAGGATGAGTGGTCTGTTGTGGGAAGGTGCATTGATGAGAAAGCAGAGCATGTGCAGTTTTCTTGTCGTTTTCCAGGTACGCCTATTATTACAGTGGAATCGGGGCTGGCGTGCTTGTCGCCGCTTACATCCAGGTTTCATTCTGGTGCCTGGCAGCAGGAAGACAAGTATACAAAATTAGAAAACAGTTTTTTCATGCTGTCATGCGGCAGGAAGTAGGCTGGTTTGACGTGCATGACACTGGGGAGCTTAACACCCGGCTCTCAGAGTAAGTACCTGGGTTTATGTCGAACTCCGATGTGCTTCTGACTCTTACAAAATGAAAGAGAAGTCATCAGATCTGTTAGGAGACATTAGTGCATCACTCAGAAGTAATTATGACACGAAATTCCTTCTGACCGCAATCGTGTCTCACGCATCTTTTCCTTCCCAGAACCCTGGCAGGGTATGAGGGGACTTGCATGAGTAGCAATGAATGAGGTGTTGGGCTTGCCAGACTCGAGAAAATCCTCTGGGAGTGTGCGTTAGAGCAGCAACATGATGCTTGCTGGGGACGTGACTGTGCAAGATCCTAGATGTAAACTAATTTACCCCACACTGAAACAAACAAAAAAGCCAGCTAGATTCAGGAGAAAAGTTCTGTGTTCACAATTCTGACGTTTATTTCTAACACTGTCTCTTCTTTTAGTGACGTCTCCAAAATTAATGAAGGAATTGGTGACAAAATTGGAATATTCTTTCAGTCAATGGCAACATTCTTCACCGGTTTTACAGTAGGATTTACACAAGGTTGGAAGTTAACCCTTGTGATTTTAGCCGTCAGTCCTGTTCTTGGTCTGTCAGCTGCTATCTGGGCAAAGGTAGGTGAATCCTGTGAATCCAGATCTTATCTTATCTTAACTGTCTCCACTCCCGAAACACCCCATAACTCCATGCCTCGGAAGGCTGTTTTTCTCACTTGATGACCCTGACTCTATAGTTGATACTTGGTTTCGAACCTTCTCTTCACGATCAGTGGGAATAAGCAGGTGCAATCTCAGTGAGTCTTATACCTACCAAGGACTCTGTGCTGTCCTTGCCCTGCAGTTATTTGGGGAAGGGATGACAAAGAAAGAAGTAGCTGTCCCATCTCATCCTCTGCCTTCATGTGAAAGGCATGCTCAGCTTTTGGCGAGCTGTGTTCCCTGGTAGGCAGTTCCATATTCATAAGTAGAGATTCAGGAAGAGCTTCAAGTTCAGTGAACAACACATAGGTCCCATTCAATAACCATTATTGATTTGAATGTTTTTGTAGATTTTATTTCATTTGGTAATTGATTGAACAGTTTTGTCAGTGTTATAAATGACTGTGTTTATAGATACTTAAATCCCTTGGTGTGAAAACAAGTTTTTAAAAAGAGGTATCTTCTAGTCCCATATGCATGTCAATCCAAAGTCTACAGTTCTTTCTCCCAGTCACAAAGGCAGAGCAGTACAAACGGCCCTCCCCACCTCCATACACAGGCCTTTCTCTTTCAAGACTGCGTGTGGTGTTCATTTTAAACTGATTTCATGTAAGAGTGGGTGGCAGTGGAGAGATTGGCCCAGTACGTAATTTCTTAGAGAAGAAGAAAAATTAGAGAAAGCATTACACATTTATGTGGCAAAAGGTCATAAAATAACAGAGGCCCAACCAGCCAAGCCTAACACAAAATAAATCAGGCTGTAAGTATTAAGAAATTTAAAAAAACTTAACCCTGTAGGGTGGATATTGTTTTGCTATTGTAAACAATAACTGCTGTGTTTTTAGTATCTACTGTGTCAGGCAAATACATATTTTTCTTTTTTAAAAAACTTATTTTATTGAAGTACAGTTAACTTACAATGTGTTAATTTCTGCTGTACAGCAAAGTGATTCAGTTATACATCTATATACGTTCTTTTTCATATTTTTCATTATGGTTTATCACAGGATATTGAATATAGTTTCCTGTGTCACACAATAGGACCTTGTTATCCAGATCCCACTTTTTTTTTTTTTTTTGCGGTACGCGGGCCTCTCACTGCTGTGGCCTCTCCCGTTGTGGAGCACAGGCTCCGGACACACAGGCTCAGCGGCCATGGCTCACGGGCCCAGCTGCTCCACAGCATGTGGGATCTTCCTGGACCGGGGCACGAACCCGTGTCCCCTGCATCGGCAGGCGGACTCTCAACCACTGCGCCACCAGGGAAGCCCAGATCCCACTTTTTAGGTTAAAAAATCCCAGGGAATTTCAGAGAATAAAATAACAACATATTTTAATTTCCCCCAGAATTAGCAGATGTTATGCCTTTTGCAGTATTTAACTATAATATTTTCTATATATGAAGAAGGAGGTTGTAGAATATTACAGAATATTTTTCCCCTCACTCTATCATATTATCTTCTTCCTCAAAGGCATGAAATACATATTTTTCTGAAGTATAGATATTATCTCATTTTATGGAGGAAGAAATTGAAGTTCTGAGAACTCTGTTATTTGTTGCTGAGACTAACACAGTGTTTAAGTGGTGTTCTTGGTGGCTAAATTGTATCTCTGCATTAATCTGTTGAAATATTTGGCAGAAGCTTTTGTGTTAATTGATTTTCTTGTTTACTAGGATATTAAGCAAGTCAGATGGCAGATGCTTCGTATCAGTATTTGTTGAAAAACTGTTTTAAAATATATTCACGCTCTAGTTAAGTTACGGGAGAAAGCAGTAAGTTAATCTCTTAATAAGTAATTGTGCATTGCTTCAGATACTATTTCTTTCATAAATGGAGCCCTAGACTTATTGCTGGAGACCTAAGTTCACTCTGCCATAAGCTTTTGCTATGGTTTCAAACAAATTTCTTAAATTATCTGGTTGTCAACCATATTAAAAAAGAAATGTGGCCCAGTTTAGGAAGCTCCTGTGAGCCTGAGGCTCTCTTCTCTAACCCAGAGGCACCAGTGCAAGAATGTAGAACAGGAAGGGACTTCGTCCCAGCAAGCTTCCTACTCCAGGAAGCCTCTTTTGATCTCTGCATGCAACTCTCTAACCCCACCCAGAGACACTGGGTCAGCTAGAGGGCACAGGGAGGGGAAGCTACCATATCCTGCCCCTACAAGAGATACCTGGTGGTCTGACCTTAAGAAATCACTTCCACTCCCTCAAGTAGCAGAAGCAGGGGCCCCAGCAACTCTAGATAAACCATGCTGGCAAAAAATAATACCAGAAAAACTCTGAATGTAAAACTGCTATTGGAACCACAGCTCACAAAAGTAGGTCAAGAATTGCATGCTAAACCCAAACAGGGTAACTGCTTGCTAAAATAAAAGATTTATATAGGACTCAGAGTCTCCTAACATAATAGACAGAATGTCCAGGATATAATAAAAAATCACTTTTGTCATACCAAGAAAGAAAATCACAGCTTGAATGAGCAAAAAACAGTTGACTGACCACTCTTGAGATAATTCATGTGTTAGAATTGTTTGGCATGGATTTTGGAGCAGTCATTATAAAAATGCTTCACTAATCAATTACAGATTCTCCTGAAACAAAAGAAAATAGAAAATAGCAGCAGTGAAAAAGAAGTTATGAAAAAAGGACAGAATGAAATTAGAGATCAGAAAGATACAGCAGCAGAAATAAAAGTCATGATGGATGGGCTTAATCTTGTTAAGTGGAGATGACAGGAGAGAATCAGTATACCTGGAGGTAGAACAATAGAATTTACACACACCCCCACCCCCAAACAGGGAAAATGAAAAGAGCCTCAGGCACCTGTTGGATAATAACAAAAGATAGAATATTTGTTACCGTCAGAGTCCCAAAAGAAAGAAAAGTAAGGCTGATGGAGTATTGGAAGGAATAATTGCTGAAAATTTCCAAGATTTGTGAAAGACAAACCTTCAGGTCCAGGACTTCCCTGGTAGCGCAGTGATTAAGAATCTGCCTGCCAATGCAAGGGACATGGGTTCGATTCCTGGTCAGGGAAGATCCCATGTGCTGCGAAGCAACTAAGCTCATGTGCCACAACTACTGAGCCTGTGCTCTAGAGCCCGCGAGCCACCACTACTGAAGCCCGTGCACCTAGAGCCTGTGCTCCACAGCAAGAGAAGCCACTGCAATGAGTAGCCTGCGCACCGAAATGAAGAGTAGCCCCTGCTCGACACAACTAGAGAAAGCCTGCATGCAGCAATGAAGACCCAATGCAGCCAAAAAAAAAAAAAAAAAAACCAAAAAACCCTTGAGATCCAAGAAGCTAAGCTAACCTCAAACAGGATGAACTCAAAGAAATCCATGATTAAACAAATTGTAATTAAATTACTGAAAACTAAAGACAAAGAAAAAAGTTAAAAACAGCTAAAGAGCAACAACACATTACCTACTAGGGAACACCAATTTGAATGACATTATATTTCTCAAGTTCTTAAAGAAAAGAACTGTCAACTGAATACTTGGTAAAAGTATTTTTCAGGAATGGTGGGGAAATAAAAACATTCTCAGATCATGGAAATATAGAACCTTCCATTAGCATACCTACTATTAAAGACTGGCTAAGTGAAGTTCTTCAAACAGAAGGGAAGTGATATAAGAAATATTGGCGCATCAGGAAGGGAAAAGGAACAATGGAAAGAGCAGAAATTTGGGCTTTTCTTTCTCCAGGAGATTTCTAAATCTTATTTGATGATTGAACCAAAAATTATAAGTGGTAAAATGTTGATTTTTATGAGTCACATATGAACATTATAACGTCCAGAACAGCTATTACAAAATCTAAGCAAAAAGATATATTCAAAACCACTATAAATAAATCAAGATGGAATCCTAAAACTTGATCAAGTAACTCTCAGGTAGGCAAGAGAAGCAGAGGAATGAGAAACAGAGGAAATATATAGAAAACAGGTAGTAAAATGGTAGACTTAACTGCTCACATATTAATTACCTTAACTGTAAATAGTTAAAATATACATATCAAAAAAGAAATTGGCAGAGTTGATTTAAAAAACATGACCTACCGAGTATCTGCTGCTTACAAGAAACTTCAAATTCAACTACATAGGTAGAGGGAAGTAACAGGATGGAAAAAGATATACATGAAAACATTACTTTTTTTAGGGAATGGCTATATTAATATCTGATAATATAAACTTCAGAACAAAGAAAATTACTACAAAAAAGAGGAGCATTACATAATGATAATAGGGATCATTCCACCAGGAAGACATAATGATCCGAAATATGTATGCACCAAATAACAAAGCCTCAAATTAAATGAAGTAAAAAGTGAGAACATTGAAGGGAGAAATAGAAAAACCACAATTATTTTATTATCCTTGCTCAGCATTGATAGAATTACTAGACAAAAAATCAGACTGTAGAAGATCTGACCAACACAGTCAACCAATAGGATCTAATTGGTGTTCATAAAACATTGTACCCGACAACAGGATACACATTAAACATTCACCAATATAGTTCATATCCTGGGCCATAAAACAAACCTCAACAAATTTAAAAGAATTGAAACCATCAAAGTGTTTTCTATGACTACAGTGGTATCCCACTAGAAACAAATAACAACACTGAGAAAGTCTCTAAATATTTGGTAATTAAACAATACATGTTAAAATAATCCATGGGTTGTAAAAGAAGTTTCAAAGAAAAAAAATATAACCGAATGAAAACGAAGCCATAAAATACCAAAATATTTGGGTGCAGCTAAAGAAGTATTGAGAGAAATTTATAGCATTAAATATCTACATTAGAAATGAGCAAGGATCTAAAATCAATAATGTAAGTTCCTACCTCAAGAAACTAGAAAAAAGAAGAGCAAAATAAAACCAAAGCAAGCAGAATAAGGAAACAATAAAGGTAAGAGCAGAAATCAGTGAACTTGAAAATAGGAAAGTAATAGAGAAAATCAAGGAAACAGTTCGTTCTTCAAAACAAAATCAATAAAATTAGCAAGACTGACAAAAAGAAGACACAAATCACAATATCGAGATTGAAATATGGAATATTACTACAAATCCCACAGACATTAAAAAGATAAAGGAAATATTACGAAAAACTTTATCCTCACAAATTTGAAAACTTAGAGATCAACTCCTTGATAACTGCAAACTACCAAAATTCAACTAAGATGAAATAGACAATCTTCATAGCCCTGTAATCATCAAAGAAATTTATTTTGTAACTTCAGAGCTCCTGAGAAAGAATTCTCCAGGCACGGATGATTTTACTGGAAAAATTTACCAGACATTTAAAGAAGAACTAACACCAATTTTATACAGTCTCCCCCAGAAGAAAGAAGACTTTTACTTCTTTCCCCCCAAAGCAGGAATGCTTCCCAGCTCATTTATGAAACCAGTATTAAGCTGATACCAAAACCAGACAAAGTCAATACAAAAAAAAAAAAAAAAAAAGAAAGAAAGAAAATGGCAGATCAGTATCTTTCATGGACTAAGAATAAAAATTCTTCAATAACATATTAGCAAACTAGATTTGGCAATGTATAGAAAGAATAATTTACTATGAGCAGGTGGAATTTGTTTCAGCTATGCAAGGCTGCTTCAACATTTGAAAATCAATCCATGTTATCTACTATATCAATAAGCTAAAGAAGAAAACCTGTGTGATCATATCAGTTGACAGAGAAAAAACATTTGACGGTATCTAACACACATTGATGATGAAAAGAAAACCTCTCAGGAAGTGAAGAAAAGAAAGATATTACCTCAGCTTGATGAAGATCATCTGTGAAAACTCTACAGTTAATATCATGCTTAATGGTGAAAGATTGAATGTTTTCCCCTTAAGACTGGAAATAAGGAAGATAAGGAAGACCATGCTCACCACTGTTTCAACAAAGTACTAGAGCAAGACAAGAACTAGAACAAGTACTAGAACAAGACAAGAAAAAGAAATAAAAGGCATATAGATGAGAAAGGAAGAAATAAAACTATAGATAATGTAATCTTCTAAGTTGAAAATCTCAAGGAATCTACAATTTCCTAGGACTAACAACTGAGTTTGGAAAGGTCAAAGGATACCAGATCAATTGCATTTCTGCATACTAACAATGAACATGCATAAACCAATATTTAAATGTTAAATTAAAATTAATACCATTTAGTCACTCCAAGTAAAATGAAATGCTTAAGTGTACATTTCACAAAACATATATAGGATCTGTATGCTGAAAATCATTAAATGTGATGAAAGAAATCAAGGCTAAATAAATGGAGAGACATAGTGTGTTCATGGATTAGAAGACTGAACACAGTAAAATGTTGATTTCTTTTTTCAAACTGATCTGTAGGTTTAAGGCATTTCCTATAAAAAATTTCAGAAAGGTTTTTCTGTGGACATAGGTAAGCAAGTTTATTTTAAAATTTATATGGAAAGATACAGGCTCTAGAATAGCTAAAACAATTTTGACAAAGAAGAATAAAGTGAGAGGAATATGTCTACCTGATACTAAAACTTACTATATAGCTATAGTATATTGGTGGAGGGATAGACACATAGATCAATGAAACAATAGAGAACCCAGAAATATACTCACACAAATATGCCCAGCTGATGTTTGATGAAGGTGTGAGAGCAATTCAATGGCAGAAGAATGGTCTTTTCAGCAAATAGTGCTGGAACAATTGGACATCCAGAGGTTAAAGAAAAAAGACCAAAACTTCACACTCTACACAAAAATTAACTAAAAATGGATTGTGGATTTATATGTAAAATGTAAAGCTATAAAACTTTTAGAAAGAAAATAGGAGAAAATCTTTGGGATCTAGGCCTAGGCAAAGAGTTCTTAGATTTGATTACTAAAAGCTTGATCCTTAAAAAGAAATTATAGGGCTTCCCTGGTGGCGCAGTGGTTGAGAGTCTGCCTGCCGATGCAGGGGACACGGGTTTGTGCCCTGGTCGGGGAAGATCCCACGTGCCGCGGAGCGGCTGCTCCCGTGAGCCATGGCCGCTGAGCCTGCGCATCCGGAGCCTGTGCTCCGCAACGGGAGAGGCCACAACAGTGAGAGGCCTGCGTACTGCCAAAAAAAAGAAAAAGAAATTATAAATTAGACTTTGTCAAAATTCATAACTTTTGCTCTCTGAAAGCCATGTAAAGGGGATGAAAAGACAAGCTACACACTGGGAAAAAAAATAATATGAAAATCATATATCTGACAAAGGACTAGTGTCGACTATAATGTAAATATAAAGAATGCTCAAAATTCGATAGTTAAAAAAAAAAACAAATAAACCAATTAGAGAATGGGCAAAGGACATGAACAGACATTCATCAGAGAGGATATACACATGGCAGTTAAGCACATGAAAGATTGTTTAGCATCATTAGCCATCAGTGAAAAGCAAACTAAACTGCACTGAGATATCATTATACATCTACCAAAATGGCTAAACTAAAAAATAGTGAAACACCAAATGCTGCTGAGATGCCGCGAAACAGGATCACTCATAGATTGTTGGTGGGAATGAAAAATGGTACAGCACCCTGAAAAATAGTTTGCAGTTTCTTATAAAACTAAACATGCAATTACCATACAATCCAGCAAATTGTACTGGGCATTTATCTAAGAGAAAAGAAAATCATGTTCATGTAAAAATCTATAGTCAAATGTTCATAGCAGCTTTATTAGTAATAGCCCCAAACTGAAACCACCCCAGATATTCTTCAATAGGTTAATGGTTAAACAACTGTGGTGCGTCCATACTGTGGGTACTGTCCAGTGATAAAAAGGAAAGAAGTATTGATATACACACACCAACCTGGATGAGTCTCCAGAGATTTGTACTTGGTGAAAAAAGCCAATCCCAAAAGGTCAAATACTTTATGACTCCATTTATATAATATTCTTGAAATGATGAAATTGTAGATAGAGCAAATTAGCAGTTTTCAGGGCTTAGGGATGGTGGGGAGGGGAGAAATGAGGAGTAGGGAAGGAAGTGGCTGTGACTACGAAAAGTAGCACTGAGGGATCCTTGTGAAGGAATTGTTCTGTATCATGACTGTAGTCATACGAATCTACATAGGTGATAACATTGCTTGGAACTAAACACACACACACACACACACACGAGTGCATGTAAAACTAGTAAATCTGAATAACGTTGATGGATTGATGTTAAATGTTAAATTTCTGGCTGTGATATTGTTCTGAAGTTTGGAAGGTGTTATTTCGGGAACACTAGATGAAGGGGATATGGGCTCTGACTGTATTGTTTCTTATGACTGCTTTTATGTCTACAATTATCTCAAAATAACAAGTTTAAAAAAAATAAAGCATGTATAAATTATCTCAAACAAAATAAAACAAAAACCTACACTGAGAATTGGAAAAAAGGGACAAAGATGAAGGTCCACACATCTGTGGTGGTCAGAACTATTGCTTCTGACTATATTAGTTTGAACAATATAAAGTGGCCGATATTAGATTTTACCTTACAGGAATAACAGTTTCATGTGTCTCGCACTAATACAATTAGGCCTTGTTAAGAAATTAACAGCCTTTGGAATAAGGGATGAGTTAGTGATATTTTATATAGTTTATGTGGGTCATTGTGAAGTATCACCATTCTATTATTTTATATTAGAGGAACAGCAAGTTGGCTTTCCATATCCCTCAGAATATTTTGGAGGTTATTTTCTTTCAGCAGGCATGATCTCTTAAAAAACAAAGAACAAAACAAAACACTTAATGAAGATTCTACCATAGTCTTGCCTAATCATATGCTTATAGTTATGGAAGGTTGTAGAGAAGCCAGGTATATTGAATCAATTGGAATGGTACTTGATACTTTAACAATAAATTAAAATAGCATGTTTTGCAGCTCCTAATTCAAAAATATTTCTAGTAATGTTCCTGTTGTCAGCCGCTTCTGGTGTGGTTGATAGTTGTGGGGTGAGGTTTCAAAAGGAGCAGAGAAAAATAGCCAAAGCATATTGTATGCACCTCTTGCATTATGCAGACCTGTTTGTTCAGGAATGACAATGACCTCCCTGACTCAGCCCCAGCGCTGTGAGTGATTCTGGCAAGTGTGCTGGGACAGCCCTAGGCAGGTCACTTTGAGAGGTCAGGGAGGTCTAGTGCATCAGTGGGTTGTTGTTTTGGGTACCAAAGAAGAAGGTACATACAGCACAACATCTGCACATGGAATCTAGTTAATAAATGTTCATTTGCCTTCACCCACCCATTCCTGCATCTATCATAGCTCCTTTTACTTTCACACACAGCAAAGGAAGAGAGCCACTATTAAAATCAAAATAATTTTGAGCTTTTTACGACATGAAGAAATAGACTGTTACTACGTACACATACGAGTCCACAAATGCTGTAAATTATTAATTGAAAGAGTGTAATACTGTTTACTCAGAATTTTATTTGAATTGCTTGTGTGTAATATTTAGTTAGGTGGTTGACTAGTCATGTATTCCAGGTTAAAATATTAACCTTAGTCCTTTGCCCATGCCAGTTGATCCAGTTTTTATCACAGGGCCCTCTGGGATCCCAGAGGGGTCCACATGTCAGTGGCTGGTATTAGAGAGATTCACTCCAGTGGCTGTTAATTCATGCTTTGAAGCCTTGAATCCTGGCTATTTCACATATTAGGAAATTACTTGACCTCTTCATCCCTCCATTTCCTCATGTATAGAGTGGGGAAAATAATACCTACTTCACTGTGCAAATGAGAAGAATCAATGAGATCCTGTGTATACAAAGGACCCAGTACTGTTCCTTCCACAGAACAGATGCTCAGGGACCAAACAGAAGGATCGAAGCGCATCCATAAAACAGAGACCTCCCTGGTGGATTAATGTATTGCTCAGAAACATCAGCAAAGAGAGCTCTGCTTCCCCGGCATGTGAAACCTCCTTAAAGCCCTGTCACTTCTCAGTACTTGGTCCCCTGCGTTCTTCTGGCCTCCTACCTTGATACTTCTGAGCTAGAGTACAATTAGCAATTGCTGTGTTGAGTACACACCCTATTTCCTTGATATAATGCCCCTTTTGCTATATTGGTTTATGTTAATAGTATACACCTCCTTCTGAGATTTAAAGTCCCAGATTTATTTATTTATATGAGGATCCATGGGGTATAGTGAGAAAATAAAAATTTTAATTTAATTTGTTTTATACCATCTCAGTCCAAAAAGAATTTGAAGTGGCTTATAATATGTACACTAAAAAGTAGGACATGATGACCAAAGATGAATAAAAGATTTATATACAGTAACATACAAGGAACATTTGTGTATATATTTATTTTTTCTTTACGAAAGATACAATTAACTTGTTAAATTTTAAATTATCTGCAATTGTGTTTTTAAACAGATACTATCTTCATTTACTGATAAAGAACTCTTGGCATATGCAAAAGCTGGAGCAGTAGCTGAAGAGGTGTTAGCAGCGATTAGAACTGTGATTGCATTTGGAGGACAAAAGAAAGAACTTGAAAGGTGTGAGTCTCTTTTTTTAAGTTGGTAGAGATGTTAAATTCTGTCATCTTATATGCCCTTCCGGTAGACGGTGATGACTGTTACTCTCTGATATATATGTTTCCTTAAGTAGCTTCATGGATATGTTACAGCATAGTTAATATTCTGGAAAAATTGTAATTCTAATTGTACTCTTCTTATATCTGCTTATTCAAAGCATTTTCTAGAGTCTTCTAGGTCATCAGTGACATAAAATAATTCCTTAAGGCTGAAACATAGTAGTTCTTGATTCTCTAAGAATGAATGAGTATTTTGTGTTAGATCTATGGGGTCATTAAGTCAGAATAATGGTTACCTCTGGGGGAGATGAGTTGGTGATAAGAGAGGGACACAGGGCCGGGGGCATCTGTGGGTCTGATGGTTTGCTCAGTTGTGCACAGTGACCTCAATTGTGCTTACGTGGGTGTTCACTGTATATTCTTTAAACTGTACATATGTGTTTGGAGTACACTTTGTTCATATGATATATTTCATACCCACAAAGATATCCTCTGAGAATAATTTGTGATGGCTATGTACCTACCATAGTTCAAAGGAAAGTAATATCTGTGCTCTATCTCAAATTTTGCTAAGGTTTTTGCTTTTGCCTTAAAATATGTCTGACTAATAAAATGTGAAGTCTTGCTTAATTACCTGGCAAACATCCAATCAAATGAAGCCCCTCTTTTCTTGATGGTGGAGGCGACAGGTACAAACAACCACAAATGAACAAAATATCGAACATACCAGTTGGGGTAGATAACTATTTGGGGAAATAAAATACTCTATGAGAGTCATAGGGGGGTGTTTACTATTTAGAGAGATTATTCAGCAAAGCCCTTTCTGAATAGTTAATGTTTGAATAGACACGGAATGAAGTTTTTTTTAATAAATTTATTTATTTGATTTTTATTTAGTTTTGACTGCTTTGGGTGTTTGTTGCTTCGCACAGGCTTTCTCTAGTTGCAACGAGCAGGGGCTACTCTTCCTTGCAGTCCGCGGGCTTTTCACTGCGGTGGCTTCTCTTGTTGTGGAGCATGGGCTGTAGGCTCATGGGCTTCAGTAGTTGTGGCTCACGAGCTCCAGAGCGCAGGCTCAGTAGTTGTGTCGCACGGGCTTAGTTGTTCCGCGGCATGTGGGATCTTCCTGGACCAGGTCTCAAACCCATGTGCCCTGCATTGCAGGTGGATTCTTAACCACTGCACCACCAGGGAAGCCCCAAAATGAGGTTTTAAACTTGGGATTTGTTTCCAGTTTTCCTTAGTGGAAAGGTGGACCAGAAAAAGAATGCATCCACCAGCACAGGGAGACAAACAAGGCCTATCTGCTTCTGCCTAGTTCTTGAGCTGGAGGAAAGCATCTCTCCATAGAAATCAAAGTCTCAGGCCTCACCTTCAGGCGCTGCTGGAGTCTGAATTCATAATACTCTGTGGACTAGGGAGCTATCTCTTCCTAAAACTGAGGATTTCGTGTTAAAAATGAATCCAAGTCCAGTGCTATCACTAGGGTGTTTGGTAGAAGAAATTTTTAAATTGCTGAAAATTAATGAACCAAACAGCCAGATTAAGGACTTAGAAAAAGAACAACAGAGAAAAGGAAGTACAAGAAGGAAATAATAAAGATAAGAGCATAAAAATAATTTAATAGAAAAAAAGATAAAAAAGCAGAGTTGACAAGAATCCATAAACTAACTCTTTGAAAACACAGTTAAACAATGGAAGTAGTATTTTGCAAGTTTTAAAAAATTAATTAATTTTATTTTTGGCTGTGTTGGGTCTTCATTGCTGCACGCAGGCTTTCTGTAGTTGCAGTGAGTGGAGGCTACCCTTCTTCATTGTGGTGCAAGGGCTTCTCATTGCAGTGGCTTCTCTTGTTGTGGAACACAGGCTCTAAGCACAAGGGCTTCAGTAGTTGTGGCACGCAGGCTCAGCAGTTGTGGCTCGTGGGCTTTAGAATGCAGGCTCAGTAGTTGTGGCACACGGGCTTAGTTGCTCTGCAGCATGTGGGATCTTCCCGGACCAGGGCTTCAACCGTGTCCCCTGCATTGGCAGGCAGATTCTTAACCACTGTGCCACCAGGGAAGCCCTTTGCGAGTTTAATGAGGAACAAAGTAAAAATGAATAAGGAAAGAATTGCTACAGATTTTAAAAAATGTATTTTAAAAATTAGTTTTATACCAATAAATTGTAAAATCCTGATGAAATAGACAATATCCCAGAAAAATATAGGTTAAAATTCTCTTAAGAAGAAAACTTGAGTAGAACTATAATCATTAAAGGAATTGAATCTAGTTTAAAATCTCCATCCCTTGCCTTTACGTATACGTACACACCAAGTAGAAACCACCAGGTCCAGATAATTTTACAGGCAAGATTTTAACAAAACTTCAAGCAAGAGATAACCCCATCTTACACAGATTGCTTCTGAGAATGAAAAATATATATAGAAAGTTGTTAGTTCATTTTAGGAGGCTAGTATAACTTTGACACCATACCAAACAGCAGGTATATGAGAAAGGAAAATTGTAATATCGTTTCACCTAAAACATAGATGCAGAAAATCTAGATAAATTATTAGCTAAATGAATCAATGTGAAAAATATCAGATTTAAAAAAAATCCTGAACCTGGTGGCTTGATCCTATAAATGCAAAGATGATTTAACCTTAGGAAATCTATTAATTAACCACACTAGCAGATTGAAAGAAACATTTTGTTTTGATGGATGAAGAAAAAGCATTAATTGCATATGATTCTTGACAAAAATTTTCTTAATCTGATAAACCAGATACCCACAGGAAACTTTGTATTAAATGGTAAAATGTTAAAAGCATTTCTTTAAAATAATGAATGAAACAAGTATGTCCGCTAGAATCATTTCTATTCAGTGTTGTACTGGTATTACATAATAAAATGAAGGAAAAAATAAGAGTAAGAATAATAAATAAAAATAAAGTGAAAAGCTCTAAGGGCTGGAAAACAAAAAGCAAAACTGTCATTATGTACAGATGATATGATTGTCTACATAGGAATTCCGGTAACAGTATATAGTAAGGTCTGCAGACCAACAGTGTATGTTAAGGTCTCCGGGTACCTGATGACAATTCAGAAAAAAAAATGGCATTCCTGTGAACAATTAGAGAATATGTAGTATTTCATCAATTCTGAGATGCACATTTTTCTCTCACGATTCATCATCTCTGAAATTCAGATAAATCCTACAGTCAGAGCCATCTTACAGTTGCTATGGGACTGGATTGAGAACTCAAGTTCTGCGGGAAGGATTTGTGTTTGCTTCTGCCGTTCACTGGGGGCACTATTAACCTGAAACCACTTTTGGGTCCCAGCTGTATATGGAGTGCCCTATTAAACTCCTTTTTTTTTTCATTTACTTCTCAATGTGTGAGATTTCTTTTTTTCTTTTTAAACATCTTTATAGGAGTATAATTGCTTTACAATGTTGTGTTAGTTTCTGCTGTATAACAAAGTGAATCTGCTATATGCATATGTATATCTCCGTATCACCTCTCTCTTGCGTCTCCCTCCCACCCTCCTTATCCCACGCCTCCAGGTGATCGCAAAGCACTGAGCTGATCTCCCTGTGTTTTGTAGCTGCTTCCCACTAGCTAGCTATTTTACATTTGGTAGTGCATATCTGTCAGTGCTACTCTTTATGTTGTCCCAGCTTACCCTTCCCCCTCCCCCATGTCCTCAAGTCCATTCTCTATGTCTACGTCTTTATTCCGGTCCTGCCCCTAGGTTCATCAGAACCAATTTTTTTTCTTTAGATTCCATATATATGTGTTAGCCTGCAGTATTTGTTTTTCTCTTTCTGACTTACTTCACTCTGTATGACACACTCTAGGTCCATCCACCTCACTACAAATGACTCAATTTCGATTCTTTTTATGGCTGAGTAATATTCCATTGTATATATATGCCACATCTTCTTTATCCATTCATCTGTTGATGGATACTTAGGTTGCTTCCATGTCCTGGCTATTGTAAATAGTGCTGCAATGAACATTGTGGTACATGACTCTTTTTGAATTATGGTTTTCTCATGGTATATGCCCAGTAGTAGGATTGCTGGGTCCTATGGTAGTTCTCTTTTTAGTTTTTTAAGGAACCTCCATACTGTTCTCCATAGTTACTGTATCAATTTACATGCCCACCAACAGTGCAAGAGGGTTCCCTTTTCTCCACACCCTCTCCAGCATTTATTGTTTGTAGATTTTTTTGACCATGGCCATTCTGACCGGTGTGAGGTGATACCTCATTGTAGTTTTCATTTGCATTTCTCTAATGATTAATGATGTTGAGCATCCTTTCATGTGTTTGTTTGCTATCTGTATATCTTCTGTGGAGAGATATCTATTTAGTTCTTCTGCCCATTTTTGGATTGGGTTTGTTTTTTTGATATTGAGCTGCATGAGCTGCTTGTATATTTTGGAGATTAATCCTTTGTCTGTTGCTTCGTTTGCAAATATTTTTTCCCATTCTGAGGGTTGTCTTTTCGTCTTGTTTATAGTTTCCTTTGCTGTACAACAGCTTTGAAGTTTCATTAGGTCCCATTTGTTTATTTTTGTTTTTATTTCCATTTCTCTAGGAGGTGGGTCAAAAAGGATCTTGCTGTGATTTATGTCATAGAGGGTCCTGCCTATGTTTTCCTCTAAGAGTTTGATAGTGTCTGGCCTTACATTTAGGTCTTTAATCCATTTTGAGTTTATTTTTGTGTATGGTGTTAGGGAGTGTTCTAATTTCATTCTTTTACATGTAGCTGTCCAGTTTTCCCAGCACCACTCATTGAAGAAGCTGTCTTTTCTCCATTTTATATTCTTGCCTCCTTTATCAAAGATAAGTTGACCATATGTGCATGGGTTTATGTCTGGGATTTCTATCCTGTTCCATTGAGCTATTTTTCTGTTTTTGTGCCAGTACCAGACTGTCTTGATTACTGTAGCTTTGTAGTATAGTCTGAAATCAGGGAGCCTGATTCCTCCACCTCTGTTTTTCTTTCTCAAATTGTTTTGGCTATTTGGTCTTTTGTGTTTCCATACACGTTGTGCAATTTTTTGTTCTAGTTCTGTGAAAAATGCCATTGGTAGTTTGATAGGGATTGCATTGAATCTGTAGATTGCTTTGGGTAGTATAGTCATTTTCACAATGTTGATTCTTCCAATCCAAGAACATAGTATATCTCTCCATCTATCTGTATCATCTTTAATTTCTTTCATCAGTGTCTTACAGTTTTCTGCATACAGGTCTTTTGTCTCCTTAGGTAGGTTTATTCCTAGGTATTTTTTTCTTTTTGTTGCAATGGCAAATGGGAGTGTTTCCTTAATTTCTCTTTCAGATTTTTCATCATTAGTGTATAGGAATGCAAGACATTTCTGTGCATTAATTTTGTATCCTGCTACTTTACCAAATTCATTGATTAGCTCTAGTAGTTTTCTGGTAACATCTTTAGGATTCTCTATGTATAGTATCATGTCTTCTGCAAACAGTGACAGTTTTACTTCTTCTTTTCCAATTTGTATTCCTTTTATTTCTTTTTCTTCTCTGATTGCTGTGGCTAGGACTTCCAAAACAATGTTGAGTAATAGTGGTGAGAGTGGGCAACCTTGTCTTGTTCCTGATCTTAGAGGAAATGCTTTCAGTTTTTCACCATTGAGAATGATGTTGGCTGTGCATTTTTCATATATGGCCTTTATTATGTTGAGGTAAGTTCCCTCTATGCCTACTCTCTGGAGGGTTTTTATCATAAATGGGTGTTGAATTTTGTCAAAAGCTTTCTCTGCATCTATTGAGATGATCATATGGTTTTTATCCTTCAATTTGTTAATATGGTGTATCACATTGATTGATTTGCATATATTGAAGAATCCTTGCATTCCTGGGATAAACCCCACTTGATCATGGTGTAGGATCCTTTTAGTGTGCTGTTGGATTCTGTTTGCTAGTATTTTGCTGAGGATTTTTGCATCTGTGTTCAGCAGTGATATTGGCCTGTAGTTTTCTTTTTTTGTGACATCTTTGTCTGGTTTTGGTATCAGGGTGATGGTGGTCTCGTAGAATGAGTTTGGGAGTGTTTCTCCGTCTGCTATATTTTGGAAGAGTTTGAGAAAGATAGGTGTTAGCACTTCTCTAAATGTTTGATAGAGTTCACCTGTGAAGCCATTTGGTCTTGGGCTTTTGTTTGTTGGAAGATTTTTAATCACTGTTTTAATTTCAGTGCTTGTGATTGGTCTGCTTATATTTTCTATTTCTTCCTGGTTCAGTCTTGGAAGGTTGTGCTTTGCTAAGAATTTGTCCATTTCTTCCAGGTTGCCCATTTTATTGGCATATAATTGCTTGTAGTAATCTCTCAGGATCCTTTGATTTCTGCAGTGTCAGTTGTTACTTCTCCTTTTTCATTTCTAATTCTATAGACTTGAGTCTTCTTCCTTTTTTCTTGATAAGTCTGGCTAATGGTTTATCAATTTTGTTTATCTTCTCAAAGAACCAGTTTTTAGTTTTATTGATCTTTGCTATTGTTTCATTCATTTCTATTACATTTATTTCTGCTCTGATCTTTATGATTTCTTTCCTTCTGCTAACTTTGGGTTTTTTTGTTCTTCTTTCTCTAATTGATTTAGGTGTAAGGTTAGGTTGTTTATTTGAGATTTTTCTTGTTCCTTGAGGTAGGATTGTGTTGCTATAAACTTCCCTCTTATAACTGCTTTTGCTGCATCTCATAGATTTTGGGTCGTTGTGTTTTCATTGTCATTTGTTTCTAGGTATTTTTTAATTTCCTCTTTCATTTCTTCAGTGATCTCTTGGTTATTTAGTGGTGTATTGTTTAGCCTCATGTGTTTGTATTTTTTTGTTTTACAGTTTTTTTCCTGTAATTGGTATCTAGTCTCATAGCGTTGTGGTCGGAAAAGATACTTGATACGATTTCAATTTTCTTAATTTACCTAGGCTTGATTTGTGATCCAAGATATGGTCTATCCTGGAGAATGCTCCATGAGCACTGAAAGAAAGTGTATTCTGTTGTTTTTGGATGGAATGTCCTGTAAATATCAATTAAGTCCATCTTGTTTAATGTATCAGTTAAAGTTTGTGTTTCCTTATATATTTTCATTTTGGTTGATCTGTCCATTGGTGAAAGTGGGGTGTTAAAGTCCCCTACTATGATTGTGTTACTGTCGATTTCCCCTTTTATGGCTGTTAGCATTTGCCTATGTATTGAGGTGCTCCTATGTTGGGTGTATAAATATTTACAATTGTTATAACTTCTTCTTGGATTGATCCCTTGATCATTATGTAGTGTCCTTCTTTGTCTCTTGTGGTAGTCTTTATTTTAAAGTCTACTTTGTCTGATATGAGAATTGCTACTACAGTTTTCTTTTGATTTCCATTCGCATGGAATATCTTTTTCCATCCCCTCACATTCAGTCTGTATGTGTCCCTAGGTTTGAAGTGGGTCTCTTGTAGACAGCTTATATGTGGGTCTTGTTTTTGTATCCATTCAGCCAGTCTATGTGTTTTTTGGTTGGAGCATTAATCTATTTACATTTAAGGTAGTTGTCAATATG
Organism: Tursiops truncatus; assembly: GCF_011762595.2. Taxonomy (NCBI): domain Eukaryota; kingdom Metazoa; phylum Chordata; class Mammalia; order Artiodactyla; family Delphinidae; genus Tursiops; species Tursiops truncatus. The sequence continues at coordinate 29,923,030 of NC_047042.1, read as the reverse complement.
TATGTTTCTATTACCATTTTCTTAATTGTTTTGGGTTTGTTATTGTAGGTCTTTTCCTTGTCTTGTGTTTCCTGCCTAGAGAAGTTCCTATAGCATTTGCTGTAAGGCTGGTTTGGTGGTGCTGAATTCTCTGAGCTTTTGCTTGTCTGTAAAGGTTTTAATTCCTTCGTCAAATCTGAATGATATCCTTGCTGGTGTAGTAATCTTCGTTGTAGGTTTTTCCCTTTCATCACTTTAAATATGTCCTGCCAGTCCCTTCTGGCTTGCAGAGTTTCTGCTGAAAGATCAGCTGTTACCCTTATGGGGATTCCCTTGTATGTTATTTGTTGCTTTTCTCTTGCTGCTTTTAATATTTTTTCTTTGTAGTTAATTTTTGATAGTTTGATTAATACGGGTCTCGGCATGTTTCAATTTGGGTTTATCCTGTATGGGACCCTGCACTTCCTGGACTTGACTGACTATTTCCTTTCCCATGTTAGGGAAGTTTTTGACTATAATTTCTTCAAATAGTTTCTCAGACCTTTTCTGTTTCTCTTCTTTTTCTGGGACCCTGATAACTCGAATGTTGGTACATTTAATGTTGTCCCAGAGGTCTCTGAGACTGTCCTCATCTTTTAATTCTTTTTTTCTTTATTCTGCTCCCTGCCAGTTATTTCCACCGTTTTATCTTCCAGCTCACTTATATATTCTTCTGCCTCAGTTATTCTGTTATTGATTACCTGTAGAGTATTTTTAATTTCAGTAATTGTGTTGTTTATCACTGTTTGTTTGCTCTTTAGTTCTTCTAGATCCTTGTTAAATGTTTCTTGTATTTTCTCCATTCTGTTTTCAAGAGTTTGGATCATCTTTACTATCATAACTCTGAATTCTTTTTCAGATAGAGTGCCTATTTTGTCTTCATTTATTTGGTCTTGTAGGTTTTTACCTTGCTCCTTCGTCTGTAACATTTTTTTGTCGTTTAATTATTATTATTTTTTTTTGATGGGTGGTGCTGTAATTCTGTCTTACTGGGTGTTTGGCCTGCGTCATCCAGCACTGGAGTTTGCAGGTAGTTGGATAGAGCTGGGTCTTGGTGCTGAGTTGAGGACCTCTGGGAGGCCTTACTCTAATTGATATTCCTTGGGTTCTGAGGTTCCCTGTTGTCCAGCGCTTTAGAGTCGGAGCTCCCATCGCAGGAGCTCGGGCCCGATCTCCTGCCGGAGAACCAAGATTCTGCAAGCTCACGGCACAGTAAGAAAAAAAAAAAAAAAAAAAGCCTTGGCTATGGGGGCGGAGTTTAGGCGGGGTAGAACTTAGGCAGGGGTGGGGTTTAGGGTGGGGCGGGACCTAGATGGGTTGGGGGATGACCTTTGCGCATTTGATAGGGCCTAGGTGGGGCTGTGTTTAAGCTTGGGGCGGGGCGTCTGCCTAGGACCTGGTGGAATGGGAGAGGCATCGCCCAAGGAGGGCTTCTGGAGTGTGGCGTTCTGGAGTTTGGAGGTAAGGCCCTGGAGAGGGTGTGTGGGTGGGGTTTAGGCCGAACTTGTGGGAGGGCGTCTCGGAGTGTAGAGGTAGGGCCCTGGGTGGCGGTGTAGGGGCGGGGCTTGGGCTCTGCGTGGCAGGAGGGAGGCTCCGAGGGCAGAGTATTAGGCCCAGGAGCTCAACAGGCTTCCCCGTTCCTAAGTGGTCAGGGAAAGAGCTGGCCCCGTTTACGTTACTTCGTGGCCCTCCCCCACTGTCTCGCCCCGGATCTCCCCCATTGCTGCTGGACCCCTAATGGTGGGTGGGTCCTGCTGGGTGTAGGAATTCCTCCCTTCCCCTAGCCGCCCCTCAGGGGTGCTGGTCCCAGAGGTCTGGCCTTTATTTTTGCTCCTCCTTTCCTTCTTCCCACTCCCTCAGGACCTGCGCAGCTGGAGGGGGCCTCGGTGGGCAGAGGATCAGGCCTCGGATCTCAGCAGGTTCCTGGGGGTCCAAGTGGCAGGGGAAACCTGGCCACGCTCCCTTTTGATCCTCTGCCCTCCCAGTGGTCCCCCAATTTCCCCCTTCGGGCGTTGGATCCGTTCCCCTCCCCCAGCTGCCCCTCAGTGGTGCTGGTCCTGTCCTGCCTCCAGTTCTCCTCCCCCCTCCCCCCACTCCCCACATCCTACCCGGGCGCAGGGGGTTCCTCCCATCCCCTTAGGTGTCCATGGTCCCCCAGGGGTGCCTGTTAGGTGCCCTTTTTGTGAGGAGACGCGAATTCTGCGTCCTTTTAGTATGCTATCTTGACTCCACCTCCTATACTCCTTTTTAATGCTACATAAAATAACAAAATTATAATACTTTTTAATTTTTATTCTTTTGGCTGCATTGGGTCTTCATGGCTTTGCACTGGCTTTCTCTAGTTGTGGCGAGCGAGGGTTACTCTTTGTTGCAGTGCGCGGGCTTCTCATTATGATAGCTTCTCATTGGGGAGCATGGGCTCTAGGGCACGCAGGCTTCAGTATTTGTGGCTCCCAGGATTCAGTAGTTGTGTCTCTTCGGCCTAGTTGCTCCACAGCATATGGGATCTTCCCAGACCAGGGATCAAACCCACGTCCCCTGCATTGGCAGGTGGATTCTTAACTACTGTGCCAGCAGGGAAGTCCCTATAATACTTTTTAAATTAATGGCATCCAAAATTTGAAGAACATAAGTTGAGAAGATATTATTATTAGCGATGAAAAACAATAATGATGTATGTGATGTAACCTGGGTAAGGAGGGAAAGGACATAACAGGAGTCAAGTCCAATATTCAGAACTTAGATAAATCTGATCATTTTAGTTCACTGAAATTTTAAAAGAATTGAGGTTTTTTTAAATGGAGTGCTTTAAGAAATTAGGTACAAATTTTTTTGTTGTTTTAGAGAAGATTTTGATTAACTTTTTATTATAAGAATAAGCAAATGGGCTTACACAGGTATATTCAAAGATTCATTTCAGGTGTAGAATCATTTCTTCAGAAGATATTAGTTACTGGAATGTATCTTTGAAAGATCATTCTCCTCTAGAGAACTGGAAGTTAGTTAGTTTTTTTTGGTTTTTTTTTGCCGTACGTGGGCCTCTCATTGTTGTGGCCTCTCCCGTTGCGGAGCACAGGCTCCGGACGTGCAGGCTCAGCAGCCATGGCTTATGGGCCCAGCTGCTCCGTGGCATGTGGGATCGTCCCCGACCGGGGCACAAACCCGTGTCCCCTGCATCGGCAGGCGGACTCTCAACCACTGCGCCACCAGGGAAGCCCTGGAAGTTAGTTTTGCCTGAAGATGAAGAGTAGGCTCAGGACTGCCACCTGATGGCCTAAGGTTCTTTCCATCTTGCCCATTTCTTGAAAGTTCAATTCATTCAGCAAATTTATCCAGCATCTAACACACCCCATGCACTATGCTAGGCTCTGGGGATATTTGCCTTCGTGTTATCCCCAGTCAAAACAGTAAGGTGAAGAAAAGAGAAGGAAGGGAGGCAGGAAAGTAGTAAGGAAGATAAGAAAGAAATCATCAAAGACATGAATTAAATCATGAATTTTTAAAATGTGCTATGAAGCAATCAAAGAGTGTGCCCATGAGGGTAAGGAGGGCAAATTTACTTGAACGATGATAAGGAAGGTATGATGGATGTTTGAGGTGGTTTCATGGAGGCTGGGACTTGAGGGATGAGGAAAATCCTGCTCTAGTAGGGGTAGGGATAGAGGAGTCTTCCAGATTTCCTGAGGTGGCAAAGACTTTGGTATATTCTAGAAAATATCCTAAGACTTGTGTGCCTGGAGTTCAGTTGAGTGAGAGGAGATTGAGATGAAGAAAGGCTGTTGAGGGTGGGTGGGGGCCGGAACAAGGGGACTTGCAGACCCTGGTGAGGAGTTAGGATCTAACTCTAAGGGCACAGGGAAGCGGTTGAGGGTTTTAAACAAGGGAGTGACAATCTACATTACTTTTTAAAACCATTTCTCTGCCTGTAATTGGTCTGGTGAATGTATGAGAGCTGTCAAAGATTTGCTTGGAAGACTGTTGAAGTAGTCCAGGAGAAGGGTGATAAGTTCCTAGATTGAGGATTTAATTCGGAAGTAGAATTGTTAAAATTATCCTTAGACCAAATATAATTCTTCAGTTTTCTTTCTAGTTCTTGCTCTTCCCTTCTCTGCTTCCACATAGACAAGTAATTAAGGTTTTAGTCTGATTTTCTCTTGAAATTAGCAGGTATGGTAGGATCTCTCAGAGTCTCTCAGAATTTAGAGTGAATTTAATTCAGTAGTATACAATAGTTTTATTCTCCTTCATTTAATTATATTTTTCTCGTGTGTGTCTTGCATATGTTGACCTGTTAGTATTGATTTCTCTTTGCTTAGCAAAAATTGTTCCTTGCTCTCGTAAGGGGCTATTTGTGTCACTGATATATATTTTCATATTATTTAAGAATATTTTTTTCTAAATGTCATTGTTTTATTATGTAACTTTGCCCCTTTTAGGAAATCCTACATTATCATTTTCATACTAAAGCTTATAATGAATTAATGATTTTAATATCTGGTGTTATATGTGTATCAAAGCCTATGTAAAAGTAGTATTGTTTGTTTTTCCTGCTTCCTTATCCTCTTCTTTTCTTCCTTTATCTTTTCTGGCATCTAAATGATTTTCTTCTTTGTTTCCTCTGCCTGTGCAAAAGTTTCCTCTGGCTACTTGGGACACAGCATATCAGTGAAATGATTTCTACATTAGTCTTGGTAAGCAAGAACTGAAATAAAGGAAATAACAGGGTTTGACTCATAGCATTAAAGTTACTTAAATGTCATCATGTATAATTTATGCCTAGTAATACTTTCACATCAAATCACCTCATAAAGTGGGAGGGATGTATATCAACCATTGAAATACATTTCTCACAAATAATTTGTTGGTCAAAGATTGTAACTGGCAAGTTTGGGATTTACATTTTTGGAGGGAGAAACTCTAATAATATATTACCATTTTATCACCATGAAGTTCTGTTTAAATTTGCTCTTTAGGCAGTAGTCATGTAATTTTCATTTGGCCATGCCTTTGGTTAACTGGTTATTGGTGAAGGAGTTTTTAAAAGGCATGAAGGCAAGAAAGAATGCATGCTCATATCTGAGCAAGGCTTGACCTCTGCTTCTACATTCTAACGAATGGGACAGATGCTCCAAAAAATAAATATAATACCACATAATATTTACATAGTCATGTGTTTATGGATCAAAGACCTCAAAATATATACTCTGTATGGAAATAAATTCTTCCATGTCACAATTGTGAGCTCCTCTTCCTGCAAGGAGTTGTGATTGAGAGGATAAGGACAGATTTAAAGCTCAATTATAATCTGTCCTATTTCTCTAATAATTTTACCATGATTCTATATTTGCAAAGATCCTTCTTTTTCTTTAAATTAGGGCCCCATTTGCTTATCTCCACATCTCTCTTCTTAAGGAAAGCAGTCTGCCATGTTCCTTTCAAATGAAGGTAAAGTTACAGAGGCCATCTCCTTTACTTACCTTGAATATCAGAAATTAACCAGTTTCCCAGGGTGTAAAAAGTACTTGAATTGCCCTTTGGGAGTAAGTGTTAAGTGATTAGAAAGAGAGAGAAATATCTGTCAGTGGACTCTAACATTGCTTTGGTTTTTGTTTGCTTCCTTGCTTTTGCCCTCTTTTGTGTATTTCCCTGTATATGCTGTAAGAATTATTAACAGGTGTTCTCCAAGTTTGGCTAATGTAGTGCAGATTTTTGTGCTGTGAACAGATTACAGGGTTATAGTACTGAGATCTTGATTTGCTCCGTCCTTGAGGCAGCCAGAAGGCCTTGGGTGGCCCATGCCACCAGGGAGAGCCCCTTCCTCCAGCAGTGAGTAGCCATGACAGGACCAACGTCGGAGGCATTGACAGAGGGGATGGGTAGTAGGCAATGTATAGAAAGGCCGAGGAAGGGGACACTGATACATAGTGATGGACTATTATATACTTTAAGCCAAATAATTTTTTCAGGTCAGTGATTTTTAAAATAAACATCTGTGGAAGTAAGATAAACTAGACAGTTTATTTACATGTAAAAAGTCTTGGATGGCAATTCAGAGCTCTTAAAATGCTCTCACACATGTATTTTCTCATTTGGTTCTTCCAGCAGGCCCAGGGGGAAGCAGGGCGGGGAGCAGACTTGATATTCAGAGGTTTAAAGGACTCACCTATATTGAGCACTTTCTAGCATTTTATCTTCATTTTATTAGTACATTTTAAACACATGAGGATTTTCAAGGGAAAACGCAGGTGTTTTCATAGCTTCTGTTTTGTCTTATGTATGAAACGATGCAAGTTCTGGAAGTTCGCTAAGTATTACTTCATTTATTTCACTATTGCCGAAGTCAGAGAAGGTGCTTTTTAGAACATCCCTCGACAAATTACTTAATTTCCATAAGGCCTCAGTTTTGTCTTCTACAAGAAGGGATTAACATAATACTAGCATCATGGGATCAGTGTGTGGACAAAAGGAGAAAATACATGTGAAACACCTCCCCCAGGCCGTGGCACATCCTGTGTACGCAATGACCATCATGCTGTATTGACCCGTTTCATAAGATTGATAGGTATGTGTGCTAATTTTTGTTACTTCTCCCAGGTACAACAAAAATTTGGAAGAAGCTAAAAGAATTGGAATAAAGAAAGCTATTACAGCCAACATTTCTATGGGTGCTGCTTTCCTGTTGATCTATGCATCATACGCTCTGGCATTCTGGTATGGGACCTCCTTAGTCCTGTCAGAAGATTATTCTATTGGACAAGTACTCACTGTAAGTGATGTTATATTAAGAGATGACTCACTATTAACATGCAGTGAAATTTCGTAGTGTTGGTTTGAGTGTTGGAGCATATATTTTCGAAGAATTATTAAATAATGCAAAGAATAGCGAGCAAGAGACTGGGATTTGATATCAGGCCGTCTTGGTTCAAATTCCGGCTCTGCCACTTAGTAGCTGTATGATTCGCTTCAGCCACCTAGACTTTTCAAGACTCTCTTACCTCTTCTGCAAAATGGAAATGGCAGGAATAAGATGCCATAATTTTTAGCGTTGTTGTAAAGGACTAACCGAGAACATGAGTAGAGAATCACGTAGCAAAATTCCTTCTATGTGGGCTTCCCTGGTGGCGCAGTGGTTGAGAGCCCGCCTGCCGATGCAGGGGACACAGGTTCGTGCCCCGGTCCGGGAAGATCCCACATGCCGCGGAGCGGCTAGGCCCGTGAGCCATGGCCACTGAGCCTGCGCGTCCGGAGCCTGTGCTCCGCAACGGGAGAGGCCACAGCAGTGAGAGGCCCGCGTACAGCAAAAAAAAAAAAAAAAAAAAAAAAAATTCCTTCTATGTAAGTTGTTGGGTAATATAACTACTGTGTGATTTAGAAAGAAGTGAATAGTGACATTAGATCCCTTTAACCCCTGAAGAAAAACGGTATCAAGTCTACCAATAAGAAACGGATTTGGGCAAAATGAAGAAAAACAAACAAAAATAAACGGTTCATCAGACCTCAAAGAGTATACAATCTGGTGGAGGGCAGAGAGACTCCATCTGAGAAAGAATGTGTGCTTTATACTTCACAAAATACTTTCATATGTACCGTTTCACTTGATACAAGAACACTAAGGTTGCCCGGTAGGGAAAATAGATAGAATCTTGCCTGTTTTTGCAAATAAAGAAATTGAAGCCCAGAGATCTAGGAGAATCACCTGAAGACATAAAGCCAGTCAGTGCTCAATCCAGGATTCAGACTTTGGGCTTCTGACTCTCATAATAGGGTTTGTTTCCACTGTACCCTACTGATGACCTGAACCAAAATTCTTGGCCATTGAAGACATATAAAAATATTCTAGTCATATAGAATTTATTGTTTCACTGAGCCAGTAAGACTAATTCAGCATTCTAAACTGTATAGTACTTCAACTTTAAAAATATTTTTAACAGCCAGTATTGATATGTTGCCTTTGCCATTTAAAAATTTAATTAGCGATGTTAGAAGAAGTATGAAAAAATGTACTAAACACTAAGTAACTTGATGTTTTTCCTTCACATTCCTCAGGTCTTCTTTTCCGTATTAATTGGGGCTTTTAGTGTTGGACAGGCATCTCCAAGCATTGAGGCATTTGCAAATGCAAGAGGAGCAGCTTATGAAATCTTTAAGATCATTGATAACGTAAGTCTGGGCTGGCCCTTTATCTGTCTAAAAAAGTCGATTTTCTTTATCACTTTATTCAACTCTCCACAGATGTCAATAAAAGTAGTTATTGTAACCTAGTCATCTTCTGAAATTTTATTCTGTTTAGAAACCAAGCATCGACAGCTATTCGAAGAACGGGCGCAAACCCGATAATATTAAGGGAAATCTGGAATTCAGAAATGTTCACTTCAATTACCCATCTCGAAGCGAAGTTAAGGTACAGTGATAAATGATTAATCAGTGATTCAACAATGTATTGGAGGAAGCGTGTCTGATACTTCCCTTTAGAGATTGTTTAAAAAAAATGTATGTTTAAACCTAGTTTTTTTTTTTTCGTTTTTTTTTTTTTTTTTGCGGTACGTGGGCCTCTCACTGTTGTGGCCTCTCCCGTTGCGGAGCACAGGCTCCAGACGCGCAGGCCCAGCAGCCGTGGCTCATGGGCCTAGCCGCTCCGTGGCATGTGGGATCTTCCCGGACCGGGGCACGAACCCGTGTCCCCTGCATCAGCAGGCGGACTCTCAACCACTGCGCCACCAGGGAAGCCCTTAAACCTAGTTTTGAATTGAGTTCATAGTCTCAGAATCTGTGTTTTGCCTTTAAGTTTATTTCTTATTCATCATGATAGATCTTGAAGGGCCTCAACTTGAAGGTAGAGAGCGGGCAGACGGTGGCACTGGTTGGAAACAGCGGCTGTGGGAAAAGCACGACGGTCCAGCTGATACAGAGGCTCTATGACCCCACGGAGGGCGTGGTGAGATGACTTGCTGAACTAGGTGCTGCGGCACTGAGTTACCTTTGCAGATTATACGTCACAAGTCTGCAGTGTGTGAATATCACACCTACTTTTTATTTCAGATCAGTATTGATGGACAGGACATCAGGACCATCAATGTCAGGTATCTGCGGGAAATTATCGGTGTGGTGAGTCAGGAACCTGTGTTGTTTGCTACCACCATAGCCGAGAACATTCGCTACGGCCGTGAAAATGTAACCATGGATGAGATTGAGAAAGCTGTGAAGGAAGCCAGCGCCTATGACTTCATCATGAAACTGCCTAATGTAAGTCCTTCTCGATCTTTGTCATGCTAGAGGGTTATAAAATGCTGGCCTGATGCATAGGAAGTTAGGAAATGACTGTAAACTGGAGGAACCTCCTAAGAAGGGAAATCAAGATGACTTCAGATTTTAAAACTCTAGCAGCATCAACTAGTAGTAGACATACATATTTTTTTTAATTAGGGTTGGTTATTACTAAGTTTAAGGAACTGGACCATACTTCCTGTGAGGCTTGGGTTGTTTATGGGATTGCTTGCCATCTTTTTTTTTTTTTTTTTAATAAATTTATTTATTTTTTGGCTGCGTTGGGTCTTCGTTGCTGTGCGCGGGCTTTCTCTAGCTGCGGCGAGCCGGGGCTACTCTTTGTTGCAGTGTGCGGCTTCTTATCATGGTGGTTTCTCTTTGTTGTGGAGCACAGGCTCTTGGCACGTGGGCTGCAGTAGTTGTGGCATGCGGCCTCAGTAGTTGTGGCTTGCGGGCTCTAGAGCGCAGACTCAGTAGTTGTGGCGCACAGAGCTAGTTGCTCTGTGGCATGTGGGATCTTCCCGGACCAGGGCTCGACCCCGGGTCTCCTGCATTGGCAGGTGGATTCTTAACCATTGCGCCATCAGGGAAGTCCCTGCTTGCCATCTTATAATCTGAGCTGAGATAGCTTATTCTGTTGCTTAATCCTCCTGTGGTTTCTGTGTTGTAGAAATTTGACACCCTGGTTGGAGAGAGAGGGGCCCAGCTGAGTGGTGGACAGAAGCAGAGAATCGCCATCGCTCGGGCTCTGGTTCGCAACCCCAAGATCCTGCTGCTGGATGAGGCCACCTCAGCGCTGGACACTGAGAGCGAAGCAGTGGTTCAGGTGGCCCTGGATAAGGTGGGTGAACCTCATTTCAAACCTAGCTGATTTATAAGCACAAGAACATTCCATTGTTAATTCTTAATGTTTAAAAAAAAATCTCTTCTAAAGTGATTCTTAAAGCTATTAAAACCATCAAGCCTCTTTGCATCTGTTTGTTTAACTTCTCTCTATTTCTCTGGTATTTTTTAGGTAGCGATGAATAAGCTTTCATTGAAAGATACTTGCAAATTTTTTTTTTCCTTTATTTTTGGCTACATTGGGTCTTTATTGCTGTGCATGGGCTTTCTCTAGTCGCAGCGAGTGGGGGCTACTCTTTGTTGTGGTGCGTGGGCTTCTCATTGCGGTGGCTTCTGATGCAGAGCACGGGCTCTAGGTGCGTGGGTTTCAGTAGTTGTGGCATGCGGGCTCAGTAGTTGTGGCACACAGGCTTAGTTACTCTGCGGCATGTGGGATCTTCCCGGACCAGGGCTCGAACCCTTGTCCCCTGTGTTGGCAGGTGGATTCTTATTGTGATCTTGAAAACTTATTAGCCTTAGCGATGACCCTGTTATTTAGGTTTTGTGAGTTTTCGTTGTTGTCAACAAGAGGAAGGTTTACAGTTTCCGAGATGTTAGATGCCTCTTGAAGACTCTGTGGGAAATGAGAAACCTCTTATCTTCAGGAAAGTGCCGGAGAGCTGCCGATGTTGGAAACATACCTGAGCCATGAAATGTCCTTGACCATCAACAGAGTTTGACCTTCCAGCAGTTCTCGAGTCTGTGTGACTCATTCACCAGTTTGGACTTGAGTGCTCGTGCTGTGCCAGGCACTGTGCTTGGTCTCTGGTGTATGATGGTAACCAGGCCAACTCTGTGAGGACAAGAAACGGGGAAACCTTTTAACCCATAAGTGCTCCAAGTTGAAGTGTCCCAGTAGAATTCAAAGATGAACTCACAGGCTTCCCTGGTGGCGCAGTGGTTGAGAATCCGCCTGCCGATGAAGGGGACGCAGGTTCGTGCCCCGGTCCGGGAAGATCCCACATGCCGCGGAGCGGCTGGGCCTGTGAGCCATGGCCGCTGAGCCTGCGCTCCGCAACGGGAGAGGCCACAGCAGTGAGAGGCCCGCGTACCGCAAAAAAAAATAAAATAAAAGATAAACTCATATTTGCTTCAGTTCCTCTTCTGTGTAATAACAGAACAACGCTGTTTCTCTAAACATCCTGTCAGAGTGCGTAATAGATTGTTGAGAGAAGAAAAAGCAGGTCACTAAAACTTCTGTGAACCAAAATAGAAAGAGATGGGATTGTGGCTGCGTTTTCCCCCTTCACTTTGCTTATCTATAATGTCACATCTGTATTTTATAATTCTACCATGGCACTATGTATTAAATTATAAATAAAATGAATTTAGAAAGGTTGCATTTAAAAATACCTTTTCTTTAGCATGCACATTTTGGGGGGGAATACCACATCCCCGACTTTTGAAAACATCCGTGGAGCTGATCCGTCGTCTTCTCTACTTTCTAGTTGCTACCACCTAGAGAGTATTTTTCTGACATGTATTTTTTTTTTCTTCTCAGAGTTTTTCACTTCTCTTTTTCATACTGATCCTGATACCTTTTTTTTTGTTAGCTTGTTTTGAGAATTTTATTGCTAGTTCCTGGAGAGAAATATAGAGTAACAAACGTTATAAGCACTGGGAGTTACAAAGGTTAAAGAAATCTCAGGCGAGTTCTAGTTCTCTGGCTCTGTTCCATATGAAAATAAAAATGAGATTGGGCGTTTAAACATTTACATAGCTCTTCAGTTTTCCATAATGCTTCTCCCTAGGAATAAGAATCATTTATTAAGCATTTACTGTATACATCACAGTGCTTCCTGTGCATTGTTGTATTTAGTTATCACAACTACTCTAAAAATTAGCACTATATTATTATCCCCATTTTATATATGAATAAGTTGAGCCTCACACAGGTTAAAAGATTTGTATAAACTCCTGGAATTCATAAATGGCAGAACTAAGATTTGAGTTCAGATCAGTACAACGCTGAAGTCTGTACTTTGTTGCTTCACATTTATTATTTGTCTTGATCATCCAAATGTCCTGTGAGATAGGACATGGTGATTCCCAGGACTGATGCTAGCTCGTATGCACCAGTATAGCAACTGGCCTGTACCTGCTCTGATTGACCAATTCTTGGGCTGTAGGGTGTTTTACTTTATATAAGCCCCTGATGATTACTATAAACAGGCTACGAGAGGTTGAGTTAAAATACTTAGAGGCTTACATAATATTAATATGAGACTATCATATTTGTGTTTATAGTTATAATAGAACATCATTTTATTTTATTTTTATTATTTTTTAATTTTTTTTAGAATATCATTTTAAACCATTAACTGTACATTTACTGAAGGCAGAGACTATCTTATATAGCTTACACAGTTTTGCAATATCCAAGGCATTGGCGGTCAGTAAATATAACTTGAATTAATGAATTTTTCCAGATAGTTGTTCATGTATTCCAAAACCAAATTTTTCTCTCTTTAGGCCAGAGAAGGCCGGACCACCATTGTGATCGCGCATCGTTTGTCCACAGTTCGTAATGCTGATGTCATTGCTGGTCTTGATGATGGAGTCACTGTGGAGAAAGGCAGTCATGATGAACTCATGAAGGAGAAAGGCATTTACTTCAAACTTGTCACAATGCAGGTATAGTCTAACTCTAGCATTTTCCTAAAGCACGATATGTTAGGCATAAGCTGATTTTGCTGTGTTCAGTGCTATAAATAAATGTTACCGTTGATTATCTTGAGAAGAGGGAGAAAATACTTGGGTGGGATTCAGGATCCGACCAATGTTTTTTAGAGGTTTTTTCTTTGTCTGGAAAGGAGGGAAAATAAAGAAGGATAATTAGAGAAAAGTAAAGTTAAAAAAGGCTTAAAGGTGAGCTATCCACTCAAGTAGCCACTAGCCACATGTGGTTATTGAGCACTTCAGCGGTGGTTAATCTGAATTGAAGTGTTTGTAGGCTGAAAATGCATACCAGAGTCCAAAGACTTAGACTTAGTCTACCAAAAAAAAAGCAGGATATCTCAAAAAGTCTTTACACTGATTACATGTTGATCTAATACCTTGGATACATTAGGTTAGATAAAATATACAATTAAAATTGATTTTAGGGTTTCCCTGGTGGCACAGTGGTTGAGAGTCCGCCTGCCGATGCAGGGGACACGGGTTCGTGCCCCGGTCCGGGAAGATCCCACATGCCGCGGAGCGGCTGGGCCCGTGAGCCATGGCTGCTGAGCCTGCGCATCCGGAGCCTATGCTCTGCAACAGGAGAGGCCACAGCAGTCAGAGGCCCACGTACTGCAAAAAAAAAAAAATTGATTTTACCTCTCTTACATTTTTTACCATGGCTACTGAAAAAAATTGTGGCTCACAATATGGTTTGCACCGTATTTCTGTTGATAACACGGGTCCAAAGCAAATATGATTGAGCCAAAAACACCCACAAAAAGTATATGACTAGATACATGGAACGGATGCCATGTTGTTTCAGCATATTTTCTGAGAATACTCATTTAGTGGTTTTAATTTTCAGATATAATCACACCAGAAAATAGCAGTTTAATTTTATCCTTTTCCTATACAGACTTAAATTGCCATTTCCTTGATATTTGCTGTTAAGCGATTAGTTTTTGTTGGTTAACTGAGCCTAACCAGCTTATGCATATTTCTTATTTATTTTAGACAAAAGGAAATGAAATTGAATTAGAAAATGCAGCTGGTGGATCCGAAAGTGAAATTGATGCCTTGGACATGTCCCCCAAAGATTTAGGATCCAGTCTAATAAGAAGAAAATCAACTCGCAAGAGTATCCATGGACCACAAAGCCAAAACAGAAAGCTTAGTACAGAAGAGACTTCGGTACGGAGGAGGCTGTGGACTTATGTCTTCACCAGTGGGCTAAGGCTGGGATACGAGTGGGAACAAGAAATGGTTATCCAGAATCCTCCTGTCCTATCCCCTAGCCTGTTCCACAAATCCAAATCTCAACATTTTAGACTCAAGTTGGAATTTATAGGACAAGAATTTTAGAATTAGAATTTATAATGTAAAGAGATAGATTACAGTGGGTCTTCAAACACAAACATTTTTGTTCTTTCATCCTTACTTATAAATATACTTGTCACGTTCCAACTGTCAGGTCAGACTTAAATGTTTATGGAATCATTTATTTTTAAGAAATAAAGGAACGATATAACAGAATCTGTCAGCACTTTTTTTTTTAAGGTAAATAGCCATCAGTTGATAAGGAAGTAAGAAAAAGATATATTCATTTAAAAATTTTTCTGCATACAGAAGAACTGTACATCAATTAAATCAGTTAAGTATCAGTTCTTTTCCTGACGAGTTTGTTGTATTATTTTGTGTTCTCCAGGATGAAAATGTACCTCCAGTTTCTTTTTGGAGGATTCTGAAGCTGAATATAACTGAATGGCCTTATTTTGTGGTTGGTATATTTTGTGCCATTGTAAATGGAGGTCTGCAACCAGCATTTTCAGTAATATTTTCAAGGATTATAGGGGTAAGTGTTTATGTCCATTTTGGAGATATACTTGTGAGTCCTGACTAAAGAATGAACTGTTTGTGTTTGTAACTTTATACAGAAACCACAAAAACATGCAGCTCACCTTCATATGACACTAACCAGCTTGTAGATGTAGGAATAGAAGTCTTGTTTGTGATAGGAAAACTAATTTTTCAAAGCTTCCTTGGTCGTGGCATTTGCTTTCTATCCTAGGGCCCTGGGAATGAGATCCCTGAAAAATAGTCCACGAAACTGACTAGGTGACTGTCCCCTACCTGCCGTCATTGGACTCTGAGTCCAATGGAACTGTCCTATCGCCAGGGTGCGAAGAGACTTCCTCGTATGTTCATCACACTGGCTCAAGACAGAGCTGCTCTCTGACTCATGTGCTTGTCAGGACGTAAGCAGGCTGAGCGCTGGGCCTCTGTGAGATGTCCATGCCACGTGTTAAGAGGAAACAAATGGGACGGCTTCCAAAAGATGCAGGCTGACAGATGCCGGTTGCACCTGCTTTTCATCTCGGCATTTTCAACAAAGAAGTTACAATCCAGGCAGGAGTGCCCTCTGTTAATGACAGATGTTCAGACAAGCTGAGGACACCTTTGCCATAACTGCTAGAAACATTGTAGAGAAAGAGATGGATCACTACACAAAATATAGACCAAACGCTAACTTTTGATTATATTAAAAGATACATAAATATGCCGGTCCACCTATGCCTGGCTAACTTATTTCCGGTTGGCGTTCACATGTTTGATGTAGTCCTTCAAGGAATATCTTCATTGTCTGCTTTGTGCCACGTACTGTTCTGCGTGCTGAAAAAGTACCAGGAAAGGGAGGAAGTGTCTGATTCCATGGAGCATATGTTCTAGGCCAGGGGTTAGCAAACTTTGTCTGTAAACGCTAAGAGAGTAGATATTTTAGGCTGTGCAGGCCAGATGGTCTGCGTTGCAAATGCTCAACCTTGTCATTGTAGTGCACAAGTAACCATTCAGAAGCAAAGAAACATGGTTGTGTTCCATAGCCACCATAGATTGGCTGGGGCCAGTCCCTGTTCTAACATTTGTCTTGCAGGCACAGAGGTAGACAGTGGCATCATCAGGGAAAGAAAAGGAATTGGATTAGTTAGGAATAGGTTTGGCTGTGTATAACAAAAACTTACAAATTTTAGGTTTTCCTCATTCCTCGTGTAGCAACAGACCTGGAAACAGGTGGTCCAAGGCAGACATATTAACTCCTAGATATTGGGTAGGGAACAAGCTCTCTGCCTCATTGAAGGTTTGTAACACAGAATTTAGGATTGTGGGCTCTGAGTTAGATTGCTTGGGGGTATAGCCTTGGGTCATCACTTGGTGGCTGTGTTACCTTGAACAAGTTAATTAACTTCTCTGTGCTTCAGTTTCCGTCTATGTAAAATGGTGATGATAACAAACCTCAGGAGGTGGTTGTGAGGGTAAAGGATAGTATACATGAGTTTGTTTAGAATAACGCCTGGCACAGAGTAAGAGCTCACTGATTGTTAGGTCTTTTTTTTTTTTTTTTTTTTTTTGTGCTCTGCGGGCCTCTCACTGTTGTGGCCTCTCCCGTTGCGGAGCACAGGCTCCGGACGCGCAGGCTCAGCGTCCATGGCTCACGGGCCCAGCTGCTCCGCGGCCTGTGGGATCTTCCTGGACCGGGGCACGAACTCGCGTCCCCTGCATCGGCAGGTGGACTCTCAACTACTGCGCCACCAGGGGAGCCCAGGTTTTATTTTTGTTGGAATGACTAATCAAGAAAAATTAATTTAACTTCTTCCAAAAAGCTTTTTTTTTTTTCCTTTATAAGGGATAAAGCTGTCTGGGTTGGCTTAGGAATATGGCTCTCACAAGACTGATTTTGGCCCACTGTGAAGGGAGGTGATTTTCTTTCCCTGTGGCATGGTTATTTTCTGTACTTGAAGCCCAGGGCATCCTGTAAGCTCTTCTAACCCAGGTCTCCACATGTGGTTCTAGGTCAGCTGGCTGCAGTTGCCCACTGGCTATCTAACTGGCCATCCTACAGAGGCTGGCTCAAGGAACCGCCTTTCTTTGGAGAGGCCTGGGCTGAATGAATGAGCACCTTTCCTGGGTTCACCGAAACCACATCAGCAGATGTGTCTCCAGACACCTTGGGACAGTTCGAAATGTCCAACTGGTAAAACAATAGATCGACACACAGTGTAGTTTCCCGTCAAAGGAAGCAGAGAGTATTTGTTCCCAATTCTGCTGTGGTGGGTGTGGCGCCCCCTTGTGGCACTCTTACTCCAAGAAGTAGTATGAGCAGAAAAAGAGCTGGATAGACTGATGAATGACAGGCCCACTCTTGGTCCCCAGGGAAGGCAGAATATGTCCCCCTTTAGGGAAGCCAGCCTGACCTCCACATACTAAGGCTCCCTTGACCCCGAATACTCTGCTAGATGCAAAATGGGTCAGACTTTGAATGATTTCTTCAGTGGTACTGAAAACCCTTTAAATATTTTCTTGACAGGTTTTTACCAGAGATGACGATCCTGAAACCAAACGACAGAATAGTAACTTGTTTTCACTCTTGTTTCTAATCCTTGGAATTATTTCTTTTATTACGTTTTTCCTTCAGGTAAGTGTCTACATTTTCACTTTGAGAAATGTACCATTGTTCAACTGGGGGAATTTATTAAACATCTGTGTAATAACTTGCCTTTTAGCAGATTGCTCCTCTAGTTGCTGGGCTGTTAGCAGCCACTTGCTTTGACATTTTTAAAACAAAGATGTTTTGCTTCCTCTGGCTCCCTTGCTTACTTCCTTCCCACCTTCTCCTCCCCCAACTGGAAATGTTAATGAAGTCAGAGGGAGCAGAGAGTATTTGATCTAAGCTGGTGACTGGAAATGAAAGCTAATGTTGACTTAAAAAAATGCACAGTGTGAGAGTCGCGAGTTAAGTTTTTTTGGCTGCGTTGGGTCATTGTTGCTGCGCGCGGGCTTTCTCTAGTTGCGTCGAGCAGGGGCTACTCGTCGTTGTGGTGCAAGGGCTTCTCATTGTGGTGGCTTCTCTTGTTGTGGAGCACGGGCTCTAGGTGTGCGGGCTTCAGTAGTTGTGGCTCGCGGGCTCTAGAGTGCAGGCTCAGTAGTTGTGGCACACAGGCTTAATTGCTCCGTGGTATCTTCCCGGACCAGGGCTCGAACCCGTGTCCCCTGCATTGGCAGGCAGATTCTTAACCACTGCACCACCACGGAAGTCCCATGTGTTAAGTTTTATTTGGGGCAAGATGAGGACTGCAGCCAGGGAGACAGCATCTCAGATAGCTTGGAGAAACTGCTCCTAGGAGGGAGAGGGGAAGGTCAGTATATATATGATTTTGGTGAAGGGGGAGTACATTGCAATCAAGCACATATTTTTTGCAGGTTTCTGTTAGTCACGAGGAGCAGTTGTCACCATGAAGGATTTTAGTGCTTTTCTAGATATGAGGAGATACAGGAATTGGGCTCATAAAATTGGCTCCTGAAAATATCTATCTGAAGACCTGTTCTGCCAGTTTTTACCAGAACACAGAGTGCCTCCTTTCTGCTCTCCACCCTGAACTCCTTTCAGGGGGTGTTGAAAGTCAGCAGCTGCAGCAGCACATGATTTAATCCTTGTAGAGGAAGATGGCAAGTACCAATTTGTTGCTGACACTAGGCTCTAAAAAATGGGATTTAGGGGAGCCTTGGACATATGTTTGGATATAAGTACTGCCAGTCAGTTTAAATACTTAGAGAAATGTCTTCCAGTGTTCTAAAAGCAACAACAAAACCCAGAACCCCATAAGCCAGTTACACTGATTTTAAAAATGTTTGAAGAGTTTATCATTTATCTTTTGCTAAAGGAGAAGGAACACTTTTAATGATGGAAAAATGTCAGTCTTCAAACAAAAACTGTAGGAAACATTTGTAAAGACTCAGATTTTACAAGTTGCAAATCATTTGACTGAGATGAAATTGCAAGGAATTAAGTGCTCTAAAAAGCTCAGCATGGTAAGACAGTGTGGGCTTTGGTGTTAGGCTAGGGTCGAGTATGAGTTACTCCAGTTGCTAATTTTGTGTCCTTGGGCAAGGAAGTAACTTAAAATGTGTAAGCCTCAGTTTCCTCATCTGTAAAATGGGGATAATGGTAGCTGATGCTTGATGATTAAAAGAGATGATAAGACTAAGTTCCTAGGTCTGTGTGAGGCCGTTGTAAACACAATCCCTTATTAAATGAACGAATGATTAGTCACATGTAATTTTTTAAGATAGAACTCTCAATAGGTCTCTTTATTTTACATGGTGTAAGCATGTATTCATATTTTGAACAGACAGAACACTTTTCTGGACATGATAGGAGGTCCAAAGCTCTGGACTCTTGTTACTGAGTACTTGAAGTCTCTTTGGGGAATTTGATCATACTAGAATAAATGTGATACTCTAATTGTATGTGAGATTGCCTTACCAACTATTAATGCCATAGGCGTTGGGAGAAGGTAGAGATTGCTGAGGGTGCAGTTGGTTAAGAAATTTGGAGGGAGGTAGGCTTTGAGCTGGAGATATGAATTGGTGAAGCAAAGGCAGTTAAAGTGGTACCTTTGTAACATAATGATGCTCAGAGAAACTGGAGCCTGGTTTGCTTGGCAAACCAAGGTGAAAACAAAGGCTCTGAATCCCAGGACCTCAGAAGTGCAGAGGTGGCACAGTGCCTAATGGTGATGTTAGAATGCCAACTCCTCATTTAGAAATACAAGGAAGGAGCTGACTGTGGGGTTAAATCCCAGGCTCTGGGTTCTCATTCTGGTTAAGATTCTTTTAGACGAAGATTCAGATTCCAACTCTGCCACCTTAGAACTGTAGCCTCCGGCAATTTACCAGCCTCTCTAAACCTCCATTTCTTCTGTAAAGTGGTGGTTATAGGTTTGTCCTGAGGACTTACAATGTTTGTGAAGTACTTAATGAAAGTTCTCAACAAGATAGCAACAGTAACATTCCTGTAGTGGGCAAGATAGTTCAGATTTCATTCAGTCTGATAGCAGAAACCTTCATCTGGTCATTTCCAAGTAAAGTTAATCATTTTGATAACTTCAGGCCTCAACGCAGTTAATCCAGGGTTTCTCCCTCTCCCCCTTCTCCCTGGATGGGTGTCTATTTTCGCAGAAGGGTTAGGCAGCATTACAGCACTGGGCAGAGGGTGGTGATCTGTGCACCTCCCCTGCCCCCCTGCCTCACGTTGGTGACCCGAGGGGCTGGTGGCCCTCCGTTACATGGTCCAACCTGTCTTCCTTGGTCAGGAGCACGTGGAAGAGTGTTCTTTGCACGTGTTTCTTCCCTTGCTCTCCGTAACGTCCAACACACTAGGCTGTTATTAGGGCTTCTCCTCTTCTGATACATCATCCAGCCATTTCCGCTCAGCTTTCTGCAGGCCATTGTGTGGCAAGCCTCATCGGTAAACTGCCACTCCCCAGCGCTCCAGGTAGAAAGGGGAGCAATGCTTCCTTCTGGTCCTGTATCGCCAAACTCACTGGGATGAGGGTCTGTCCTCGTTCCTCCCCAGACAGGGCCCAGCATGGCCATACAATCACATCTTACTTTCTTCTTTCCCCAAACTCTCTTCTTTCCTCTCAGACACAGATTATATCCTTGGGGAAAGGGGAAGGGCAGTGCAGAAAATTCTCTCTCCGTAAGTCTTTCCAACTATTTTGCTGCTAGACTTTGGCTTTTTTTTTTTTAACTTGGAAACTAAGAATTTGATATCTTTGTTGTCTGTATCTTCTATGGCCGGGGTGGCTGTATATTCTTGTTTTCCCAGGTTGCACCTCGGGTCCTGGTGTACTTATGATACATCCCCCCTTCTCACGCTCAAAAATGTTCTGGTTTGGATGATACGTAATATAAACCCCCGGTTTAGAGTGCCTTCTGCCTTGGGAACAACTCCCCAGCTTCCTGAGTGACAGACCCTGTTTCACGGGGAGAAATAAGCGGGAGGGGGAACGGGGGACAGAGAAACCACGTCCTAATAAATCCCCGACGGGCCCACCTGGGGAGCGGCAGTGTCGATCCCGGCTCTGCCAGCAGTGCGGCTACCCGCCGTAGTACACTGTCACCGAAAGAGAGCCACGCCTTGAAATCAGGCTTTCTGACTTTGTCTGGTGTCCTGCTTTAGCAGTGACACCTAGTCCCCCTCCTGCTGTGTCATCAGCGGCTGGGTCTCTGACAAGTCTTTTCCCTCGGGGCATGTTACTCTTCACAGGGCTACACGTTTGGCAAGGCCGGAGAGATCCTCACCAGGCGGCTCCGATACATGGTTTTCAGATCCATGCTGAGACAGGTATGTCTGTTGAGGGCTGTGCCTGGGATATGCAAAACGCCCTGCTGTGCCGTGTTGCGGGGAAGCAGTGGGGCGCCGTCCGGTTACTCAGAGCTCCTGTATTGATCTTCCCTCAATCGCATATCAGAGATGCTGCTGAACCGCCCACCGGGTCAGGCTCAGAGCCCTGCCCTGGGAGGTCTCCTCTGGGTGGGCGCAAGGACGGGGGTGCCCGCGAGACAAATGGGAGTCCCCAGGGCAGATTCACCTCCAGCCTCTGTCTCGGCAGCTGTAGGCAGAGTAGGTGGAAGCGATCTTCCATGCTTCTCATCCCTTTCCTCTCTTTGTTTCCGTCTTTCCCCTGGGAAACCCAGGATACTTGTGTTTCTTCCCACCAGGAAATGCCTCCTGTACCCTTTCTTTCCACAGATCAGAAGTCATCCCCATGGCCCATTCCCTGCTGCTCAGTTTCTTCGCTGGGGCTAGACTGGTAGATTAATTCCAGCTGCAGTGTTGCTAGCTGATAATGATTTAATGGAATGTCTCTCACACTTAACACCTTCAGAACCCTAAGGACAGACAGATGTGAATGTTTTTCTGGGGAAAGGGGGAAGGGGATTCTGGACATGCAACCCAGAGCAGCCCAGTTCAAAGGGGAAAGTTTCTTTAACAATCATGCAGATTTTGTCTGTGACTTTGTAACTTTCCATTTTAAACTCACTAATACTATGATGCTCCATCTGGATGCCCCGGATATGCTGGGCGTACTTGAACCGTGGCTGAGGAACACCACTTGGCTGTGTTGATTTCTAGATGACATTCACATTTTCCCAGCTGTCTTTCGTTCTTCAGTCCTTTCCTACTCCTACCCCTGCCACTTAAAAAGAAGACATACTTATGGGGATTGCTAGCTTGTGACTGACAGAGCCAGGACTGAATCCAGTGAGTGAAAGAGCACTGTTTGGTCGAGGACCCTGTGTTAGGATTTTCGGTCAAACCATATGTATAAGTGACACTCGATTTAGACTCAAGGCTTTGGTCCAGGGCTAAATGCCCCATTGCCCCTACAGCCCCCAGGCCAACTCCTAGGTCCATTATTCTTTGGAAGCTGAGCTGATGATTTGTGTAATGCCCTCTCCATACATTATTAAGTCCAGCCATCATGCATTAAGGGCCTTCTGCTGACAAGGCATAATACTAGGTATTGTAAGGCCTTCACATCAGAATGGTCCCTAGTACACGGAAGTTACATTTCAGTGGGGGAGGCACTTAAGCACTGAACAATTTTTAAACGCAAACGGATACATACTATATCCGTGGTTATTTCCTTCAGTATTTTTGGGGAAAATGATAGGTACTGCTTTAACTGCAAATCACCCGTCGAGGTAACTTCTTAGGACCATAGTTATTCTTGTAACAGACATAAACTGGTACTTCAAACTCAGTCTTTCTAGTATTTTTGTATTGAAAAGTGTAAGTGGTTTTCCAAAGAAAATCCTATTTTATGTTGAATGCTAAATTTTTTAAATTAATTAATTAATTAATTTATTTTTTGCGGTACGTGGGCCTCTCACTGTTGTGGCCTCTCCTGGTGCGGAGCACAGGCTCTGACGCGCAGGCCCAGCGGCCATGGCTCACAGGCCCAGCCGCTCCACGGCATGTGGGATCTTCCCGGACCGGGGCACGAACCCATGTCCCCTGCATCGGCAGGCAGACTCTCAACCACTGCGCCACCAGGGAAGCCCTGAATGCTAAATTTTAATCTAGATTTCTTTTGTCGATTTTTTTTTAAACCCAATTGGTTTATTCTGCCCTGAACCACAGTTATCTGTTGATTCGACTTCTCTGTGTGAATGTCTATTAAGCATTCCATACCTAATATTTCCAGAATTGAACTTCTGACTCTCCCCTCCCCACAAGGCTTGCTCCTTTCCTGGTCCTCCCGCATATCAGTAAACGGCACCTCCATTCTACCCGTTGTGCACGCTAATGACTTTGGAGTCATCCTCGACTCTAGTTTGTTTAATATTACAACAGCCTCCTAACTGGTCCCGCTGCCTCCATCCTTATCCCAATCCAGTGGGTTCATCGCCCGAGAGCCAGAATCATTCTTCTAAGATAAAAAGTCAAATCACATCCCTCTGCCCCATACCTGCTGAAAGCTACCCATATTGGTCAGGGTAAAATCTGGACTCTTTTTCTTTTTAATGTTTATTTATTTATTTGCTGTATCAGGTATTAGTTGCGGTGCACGGGCTCTAGAGTACCCAGGCCCATTAGTTGAGGCACGGGCTTAGTTGTCCTGCAGCATGTGGGATCTCAGTTCCCTGACCAGGGATCGAACTGGCCTCCCCTGCATTGCAAGACCGATGCTTAACCACTGGACCAACAGGGAAGTCCCTGGACTCTTTATTTTCTTTTTTACTGTCCGTGCCGTGCAGCTTATGGGATCTTAGTTCCCTGACCAGGGATTGAATCCGGGCCCTTAGCAGTGAAAGTGTGGAGTCCTAACCACTGGACTGCTAGGGAAGTCCCCAAATCTGGAATCTTTACAGTTACCTATAAGGTCACACACAGTGTGGTCCCCACTGCCTCTCAGACCTCATCTCCTGTAGTTTCACCCCCTCTCCCATACACAGTCTACTCTATACCCATTGGTTCATTGCATGCAGGTATGAGAGGAGTGGGAGAGCCCAGTGAGGACAGAAGTCTGTCCAGAGGAAGAGCTGGCTTTACACATTCCCACAGAGGTGCTTTTAAGACTGGTGGCAGGGCTTCCCTGGTGGCGCAGTGGTTGAGAGTCCGCCTGCCGATGCAGGGGACATGGGTTTGTGCCCCGGTCCGGGAAGATCCCACATGCCGTGGAGCGGCTGGGCCCGTGAGCCATGGCCACTGAGCCTGCGCATCCGGAGCCTGTGCTCCGCAACGGGAGAGGCCACAGCAGTGAGAGGCCCGCGTACCGCAAAAAAAAAAAAAAAGAAAAAAAGACTGGTGGCAGCCCTTACAGCTTTCTTGCTTGTATGTGAACAGATCAAATATGCCTTTTCCTCGGGGCCTTTGCACATGCTCTTTCTTCCTTGTCTCAGATATTCTCATCCTTCTCTTCATTCAAGTCTCTGCTCAAACGTCACCTGAGAGAGGACTTCTCTCTCCCCTTCCCAATCTATAAAATAGTGCCTTTCCTCACTTTTTTTTCCTTCCTACCCCAGTCTATTTTTCTTCCTATCATTTATTATCACCTGGCATGGTATATTTTTATCTGTGGTTTCCATCACTAGAATCTGGGCTTCATGAAATCAGCGACTTTGTCTTTTTTGTTCACTGTTGAATAGATCCAACACTTAAAAATTATGTTTGGAACAAAGTAGGCACTCAAAAAGTTGCTTTGACAAATGAAATGGTCTATTTATGACTTTGTCTCTTAAGTCCCTTTCTTGTCTATTCAGTATCAAATCCTGACTGCTTAATGTAGGAGGATAAGTGATAAATAAACCTGACCCTGTCACTGCCTTCTGAGCTGAGGGTCTCAAACATCGGGCTTTAAGATGATGAAATCATTTTCTGTATCACAGGATGTGAGCTGGTTTGACGACCCTAAAAACACCACGGGAGCCTTGACGACCAGGCTGGCCAATGATGCTGCTCAAGTTCAAGGGGTACTGACTGCCTCCTTTCTGCTGTGATTATCCTAATGGGCCATTTTGAATTTCAGCGTGAAACTAATTTTCTCCCTACAGTTAATTCTCATCATTAAGAAAATGTTCAAACTTTAACCTATGCAATATATCAAGTGCCTTATGGCAAAAAATGTTAACTATTTAAATATCATGTACTATATAGTATATAGATAGCTTATAAGCTTTGTTTTGTTATTTGCCATCTTATTCGTGCTATTAACAAAATACATGTGGAAGGATAATTATTTAGAAAGGGAAGTATTTATCATCATATCATGAAGGTTCAGTCTGTGTTAATGCTTTGCTAATCCCCAGAAAATTATAATAGCTACTGAAAAAAAGAATGTGTGTAGTTGCTGTAAGAAAGTTAAGGGGCACTAAAGTTCAGAGGGGAGCAAAGAAAATCTTAAAAACGCTGAAAGAACAGATGAATGGATAAAGCAGATGTGGCACATATATACAATGGAATATTACTCAGCCATTAAAAGGAACAAAATTGAGTTATTTGTAGTGAGATGGATGGACCTAGAGTCTGCCATACAGATTTGAAATAAGTCAGAAAGAGAAAATCAAATACCATATGCTAATGCATATATGTGAAATTTTAAAAAGCGGTACTGATGAACCTAGTGGCAGGGTAGGCATAAAGACGCAGACGTAGAGAACGGACTTGAGGGCCTGGGGGTTGGGGAGGGGGAACGGTAAGCCGGGACGAAGTGAGAGAGTGGCATGGACATATATACACTACCAAATGTAAAATAGATAGCTAGTGGGAAGCAGCCGCATAGCACAGGGAGATCAGCTCGGTGCTTTGTGACCACCTAGAGGGGTGAGATAGGGAGGGTGGGAGGAAGACGCAAGAGGGAGGGGATATGGGGATATATGTATACGTATAGCCGATTCACTTTGTTGTACAGCAGGAACTAACACAACATTGTAAAGCATTTATACTCCAGTAAAGATGTGAAAAAAAAAAAGATTGAAAGAAATGCAAAGAGCATGAAAAAATTGAAACAAGGGTAGAAGGAACAACTTGCTCAGACTATAAAACTTAAAGTCTGCTACTATGTGAATCTCTTTAAGGGATATAACTAGAAACTATTGAACCAGCAGATTTTGATTTGTGGATAAAGTGACAACTTCTCCTTTAACTACAACTGTTTATGACAAAAATCTACAGGATGATGTGGAATTTGGGGGGAAAAAAGCATGTGATCTCTGCCATGTCTTTCCCTCCCTTGAACCTTAGCAATCTTTAGCTTTTAATCTTTCTGTAAGAGTACTATGATTACATTTCTTATAACTAATATATGGGGCTTCTGTAAAAATAAATTAGGTTATGAATGTGGAAGCAGATACAGTTATAAAATCTCAATATAAACCTTGAGCATTGTTGCTTTAATACTTAAAGCAAACAAATCAACAGAAATTGAGGTTTAGCTCAAGCTGTGCAGAATCTAACAGAACAGAACGTACACTGCCTGAAATAACTGGGAACTTCCTAAAAGAGACAACAGCCATGGCCTTCCTGAGCCCTTATGGGATGTCAGATTGTCATAAGAGCTGTGGAAGAAAATGGCAGCAGGATATGGTTGTAGGGGCTTGCTGGTTGTCAGGGAAGGAGGGCCGCAATCTCGATGATACGGCAACATATTCAAGAAGCATTAAGGAGGGAAAGATGCCGGCCCTATAGATGTCTAGGGTGGCACATTCTGAACAGAAAGATCAACAAGTGCAAAGGCCCTGAGGTTGGAGCATTTATTTCTACAACTGTTCCCCAAACAGCAAGGAGGATAGCGTGGCTGGAATAAAATGAGTGAAAGGGAAAGTCATATAAGAGTTGAGATCAGCATCATATCTGAAATTATATGAGAAACCATTGTAGGGTTTTTGAATATAGGAGGGACATGATCTGAAAGTTTTTTTTTGTTTTTTTTTTTTGCGGTACGCGGGCCTCTCACCGTTGTGGCCTCTCCCGTTGTGGAGCACAGGCTCCGGACACGCAGGCTCAGCGGTCGTGGCTCACGGGCCCAGCCGCTCCGCGGCATGTGGGATCTTCCTGGACCGGGGCACGAACCCGCGTCTCCTGCATGGGCAGGCGGACTCTCAACCACTGCGCCACCAGGGAAGCCCAGCTCTGTGTATTTTTTCTAAACAGTATAAGCATCTGAAATAGGCCAAGAGACGTTGGATTGGCCAAAAAGTTCATTCAGTTAGTGAATACATTGTTCAATAAAGTTCTTCGTGAAAATGAAAAATGTTTTTTATTTTTACTTAAAGCTGAACGGACTTTTTAGCCAACGCAGTGTTTGTATACCCTCAATGACAAATACTAGGCTTAAGTTATGGGTAGTTATGTATCTATCTAACACTGGAAATTTCCAACAGTCCCAGTTGAATATAACTGTCAGACTGTTTTATCCTGCTAATTTGCAGAGTTTGCATTAGGGATCACGGTGTCATCGTTTAATGAAAATTTTCTTGGTATTAAAAAATCAGATGAGAGAGAAATATGTAATTGAACTCTGAATGATTGATCTACTTTTAGTATTTATTCTGGAGTTGTGGAGATCCGCATTTTAGAAACCAAATAGACTTACAGGTAAACCTTTACTTTTTATTTCATAACCGAGGAGATGAGATTTTCACGAAGCGGAATTATCATAATCCTTAAAAAAATATATAAGCATGGATTTTAAAGATAATATGAAAGTGTCTCTCTGACAGTGTTTTTTTTGTTTGTTTTGCAGGCTATAGGTTCCAGGCTTGCTGTAATTACCCAGAATATAGCAAATCTTGGGACAGGCATTGTTATATCCTTAATCTATGGCTGGCAGTTAACACTTTTACTGTTAGCAATTGTACCCATCATTGCAGTAGCAGGAGTTATTGAAATGAAAATGCTGTCTGGACAAGCACTGAAAGATAAGAAAGAACTAGAAGATGCTGGGAAGGTGAGTCAGACGGAGTATAATTGCTGACCTAAGTAGAGTAAGATATTCTAATCAGTGTCGTTCTGTTACAAGTACTTCCTGAGCTCCAGGAATGTTTTTATAACCATTCCTCAGAGCGGTCTTATTTGACGCTTGTTCAGCGGTTGAAAACTGAAGAAAAGTAGCAAAACAAATTCTTAGACCCACAGACTGACAACTAATTTTGTCAGGCTTTTCTAGTTTCAGGCGATTATCTTCACACTCCTCCCTCCCTCGTTCTCTGGAGCAAGCAGAAATCCATTGCTTTATTGAGGAAAGGAGACCCATTTAATTACATATGAGGGGGGGAGATTAAAAAAAATGGGAAAGTCTTAAAGGTATTTATTCTATCTGGCTTAAAGTATTATCATTCTTTCCCTTTCATACACCTCCTCCCTTCATGTTATTTCTGTTTACCCTTACCCAAATACTTTTTTTTTGAGAGGCGGTGTTGTATACTTGTCTGTCTGTTGTTGTTGATTTGCATTTTGCATCTCCCTTTATTTTTTAAAGAATTTTTACTTTACAGTGGCGTATCGTTGATTAACAACGTTGTGTCAGTTTCAGGTGTACCGCAAAGCGATTCAGTTATACATATACGTGTATCTTTTCTTTCTCAGGTTCTTTTCCCATTTAGGTTATTACAGAGTATTGAGCAGAGTTGTTTTGAACAAATGCTTATATGGCAGTGGCTTTACTTCTCAGGGTGACCCTGTGAGATAGGTTCTATAATAGCTCCTTTTTCAGGTGAGGCTGTCACAGTCAGGTAATGCCACCAATGCCTTAGAGCTCGTGAGTTTAAGTTTCAGAGCCAGGATTCAAACCCAGACAGTCGTGCTCCCAAGTTGTGCCTCTGTTAAGAAACGAAGAGGTCTGCAGATGGCGGGACATAATCTGATATCATGTGATCTGTATCATTGTAGAAATGAGTGGTCAGAGCACCCCCAAAACTGGGGCTACCATCTAGGATAGGGATACATCTATCAGTGGACCCTTCAAGGTTCCCAAGAGTCAGGGCAGGGACCCAGGCAGATCCAGTGACCCAGGTGTCTGAGGTACTTCGCCTCTGAACCAGGCAGCTCACGAATAGGAGGATGGAGGGGGTCCTGGAGGTTTTATTACCACTCACACTTTGTCCTCCACCTCCCTGCCATCTCCTCAGACATTTTACCCTGTGTCTTTGGGATTCCTTCAGGAAACTCCTCTGGACCAGCTTTAGTGCTTCTCAGTGATTGCCAGTGAGGGAAAGACCTCACGTGAGGTTTCCCTTCAGGCCATCAGAGTCCCGGTTCTTAGGTTCAGCAGGAGGGTGCTGGCCCCCAGGTGTCTGGAGTCCATCCTGTGACTAGTCACTTCATTTAATCCTGTACTTTGTTGGTTTCTCCCCTATGGTGTTGACTCTTCCTCTGATGAGAAGATGGAAAAAATGTGTATATAAAGAAAGTGCATTACTCTTTTATAGTGTCATTGTTTACTGAGATGTTCAGAATGTCCCAGAAGGGTCTTAGGTTGTTCGTAGGAAGAAGATGACCGATCGGAAGTTAATTCACTGCAAACCACAGGTTGGCACCTTCGAAGTGGTGCGTCAGGTTTAAGAATCTGGGAGTTCTGTCAGAGGGGACAGGGGAAGGGGTGCAGACGGAAATAGATACATGTGAGTATGGCAGGTTTTCTGGGTAAAGGTTGGGGGTGAGGTGAATGTCCTGCTCCATTGGTGGTTCATGAGAGAGGAAACTGCAGGTAGGGAACGTGGTGGCTGCTGTACCAGCCGGTCCATGAAATAGTAAAAATCAACTCCCACCCGATCACCGTTCTCAGGTTACCGTTTATTGCCTGTTTATTGTATACCAGACATCCTGCTAAGAGCTCTACATGCATTACCTCATTTGACACTGTCCATAACCCTTTTGAATTATCCCTGTTAGGTAATAAAACCCAAGGTTCAGAGAAGTCACACACAGCAGCCTAACTGATCTGTCGGCTTTCTATACTCCTCTTACAGAAGGCACACTCCTCTCTTACAAACACAAACAAAATCACGCTAACCTTTAACTCCTGCAGTGGCTTTTTTTTTTCACACACACACACTGTATTTTATTTTTACAAGAGATAAATAAACTGACACCAAGCATGGTAAATGGATGACCACAACAAAAGCAACAATGATTGCAATTACCAAACACGAAACACTCTCATACTGTGTCATAATATTGACATTCAGTCCAGTAATCCTCCACTGTAACAGCTCCTTTACTTTGCAGTGAAAATTGATTTGTATATTTTTTGCCTCTGAGTCCTTGTGGGATTTTTTTTATTATTATTCAAACAGAAAGTCACAAAAACTATAATCATCCTCATCAGTTCACTCAGTCCCGTGTAATTAATTTTTTTCATGTTGATCTTTTGTTAGCACTTTTATGAATTCATCAGTTTTCCAGTAGAGTTCTGAAAATGCTTATTCATTCAGTTCAGCAGTGTAGTCAGTTACCAGAAACCTGTACTTGTCAGAGTCTTTTCCTTGAATTCCTTGAAGATGAAACCCTTTTATAGGAACATTTTTGCGAAAGCATCAGAGTACACCCAGAACTGTCTGTAAATGACAAAAGACTTAAAAATGACCACGGTTAAAGATTTGATGTAAGTTCATAATAATGCAGTTGACAAGGAAATTTAGTTATTTCTGAGATATACATTTTCAAGTAATAACTAGAATTATGCCTTATAACATTATACCAGAACATATAAGATTTTTAGAAATTTCATGTAATGTCTGGAACATTTATATTAACGTATTTCCACACAAATAACCCAAAGAAAGTTTAGTATGCGTTGTTTTTTTTGTTTTGTTTGTTTTTTTATACTGCAGGTTCTTATTAGTCATCAGTTTTATCCTCCAGGGGCTTCTGATCACACTTGCAATAAAATCAGCCCTTTAATCCTGGGCTATAAAACTCTGCATGACTCAGCCCCATGACTTCTCTGATCCTGTCTTGCACTAATGTTTCCCTCACCCACCCAGCTCTGGCCTCATGGGCCTTCTTTCAGTTCCTAGAACACTCCAAGCTGGTTCCCTCTGATCTTCATATCTCAGAATTATTACTCTTCAGAGATGTCTTTCCTGGCACTTGAATTAATTCCTGATACTTCTCAGCACTTTATTTCTTTCCTATTTCTTTATTGATTAATGGTCTGTCTTCCCTACTAAAATGGGGACCAGGACCATACTATCTGTTGGTTTGCCCTTAGAGGGACAGAGCAGGCCCAGGATTCCAGAGCAGGATTGTGTGATGTCAGAGCCAGCTGATAACCTCTACCTTGCCTGTGATCTGTGTTCCATCGATTTGTCACATTATTATTGACAAATGAACATTTTTATAGAATAGATGCTTTTTCTTTTTAGAAATAAAAGCTGTAATCAGTTTATTTGAGGGTAGGAAGAGAAGTGTGAGTTTTTTCTAGAAATATATATGTATTTTTTCCTTTCTTAAAAAATTGTTTAGTACATGATGGTTTCTGAGGAAAACTCAGTGCTATTTCCTGTTCTTGAATTACAAGTTCTCTCTCTCGATAGTGATTACTGAATCTCTATTTAAAAGTCTTGGAGCCACCCCCCCAAAAAAAATATATAAAAATAAATAAAAAATAAAAGTCTTGGAGCAAATGAAGCTGCAAGAATGCAGAGTACTAATTAATCCTTTTCCTAATTGCTTCATCGTGTGGCAAGATAAAGACAGTTGTTTAGTGATTATATTGTTTTACTGACTTTTCAAGGTCTGTAACTCATAAACTCTCTTTTATTGGGCTGTTCACTCTAAAAAGCAATGACATTTACAAACCAATCACAAACAAAACAGACCTGCCTTAGAAGAATGTGCGCAGAAAATATTTCTTAAAATCATTACACTGAAATTTACAGTAAAGTCTGTTTTTCAGCAGACATTGTTATAGTTTGTTGAATTTTCTTACTGATGCAAAAAACCTCTTTGTTTGAAGCCTCATAATTGAAAATATTTCTACCATGGGTCTGAACAAGGATTGTCTTTGGGGGTTTGACTGGAGGTCAATTTTTTCCTCTAACTTTTTGCTTTCTATACTTTTAGCATTTTCTAAAAAGAGTATATACTATTTTTATAATATGTAAAGAATTTTATAAAATATTTTGAATAAATTCAATAATAAATTGAATCTGGACTTTTTCCTGTATTGTTAGTAGCTTATGGTAAACATAGTACAATCTTCTTGGCCTGCTGGGTCAGAGTATAATATTTTTAACTTTATTTTTTAAATATCTTTTTGTTTTGAAGATTATGGTATTAATTTTTTTCTTCTAATATTTTTTGCATTAGTCTTTAAAACCAACAATGTCATATCAAATATCCACTATTATCTTTAAAGTTAGGTATTTGTGTAGGATTCAGTAATGAATAAGTAAGATTTTGGGTTTGTGATTTTTTGTGTGTGTGCTGTAAATCACTCTCATGTAATTGAATGTGTCTGTATTAGAATCAGTTCCGACCAGTGTAGAGGCCAGAGAAAGGAAGAACGTGTTAAACAATAAGGATAATTTCTCTTACTGATTTATAATTTAGACTTATAATTCTAAAAATTATTTCTCTTGGAATTAGAGTTAAGAGGGACTTCGGAGACCCTCTTGTCCAT
The DNA here is from genome assembly GCF_011762595.2 of Tursiops truncatus. NCBI lineage: Eukaryota > Metazoa > Chordata > Mammalia > Artiodactyla > Delphinidae > Tursiops > Tursiops truncatus. Next base: position 29,890,736 of record NC_047042.1, on the reverse strand, counting down.
CCTACTCATTTTACAGATGAGGAGAACAAGATAGAAGGGCATTTCAGGGTCTCATGCTGATGCAGGCTGAAATCTCCTTTTGTACGCTGATGTTTCTTGTATTTTCCATAGCTCTTTTTACCCAGACTCCAAAAGGTGGTAAAGGATGTATTTGTCCTAGTCAAATAGCCTTGTTGGAAGTTAAATTCAATTAAAATATAGGTAGAAACTTTCTGGAAAACCAATTGATAATATGTGCTGTGTTCCTTAAAAAGTAGTTTATTCCCTTTGACCTAGTAATTTAACTTTTAAGAACTTCTCCTAAGAAAATAATTCAAAAAAAAATTCAAAAAAAAAAAAAAGAAAAGAATTCAATACGGACAAACGTTTATGTATGAAGATGTTTATCACAGCATTATTTTTCATAAGAATTGAAAGCTCTGTTCAGCAGTAAAGGACTGCTTAGCTGGCTGGGATAGTAAGTGGCCCTTTAAACATCCCGTTGTTAATGTATGTTTAATGACCTTTGAAACGTCTCTTTATTTGTTAAGGTAAAAAAGAAGGCTATGGAGCCAAACATAGAACTTGAGCCCAATTTTGTTAAACAGGTATAGTTTAGAAAATAACAACATGTAAGCTATTATGTCAAATACACCAGTATGTAACTTTTCATTACCTTCCCTGTCTTTTCAATATTTTCCAAATATTCTTTAGTTGTCTCAAATGACAATTATACAGAGAAAGATATAAACATTATGTTTTATAGGTATTTTAATAATATTATAATTTAATGACATTATAATAACTTTTATATGTATAATAATTATAAACTTAAAATGTGACCATCATAGAAGAAAGGGCACTGCAATGGAGATAAAATACGGAGTTCTTAGGTTAATTTTGCTACTGTAAAGCCATGTGGCTTTAGGTAAGGGCCTTCATCTGTTGAAGCTTCAGTTTCTCTTTCTGTAGAGGGGAGTTTGAATTAGCCCATCTTCCTTCCAGACCTAAATCTCGATTTGATAAGTCACTTGGTATCCTTTTCTATAGCAAAGACGCTCAGGAGTCATAGTAAATATTATTTAATATGTAATATGTAAATAATACTTACTAATAAAGTTAATTTTATGAATCTCTTATATGGAATTCAAACTAATTGCCACTGTTGGCCTTGGTGCCTTTAGTAACGGGACATTCTCTGTTACAGATTGCCACGGAAGCAATAGAAAACTTCCGAACTGTTGTTTCTTTGACTCGGGAGGAGAAGTTTGAATATATGTACGCCCTGAGTTTGCAGGTACCATACAGGTAATAACCACTGAAGAGTGGGAGGGGAGTATGGGAAGTTTTTCAATCACCAGATTTGTTTTCAGGAAGATTGCTTTGGCCAGAAGGTAGGGAACAAGTGGAGAGACTTCTAGAAGGGAACCAATTGGGAAGCAATTATAATTAATCCAAGAGAGGAATCACAAGACCTGACCTAAGGCAGGGACATCTCTGAGGCAGAGCCTGTAAGAGCAGATAACTGAGGGGAGGGGAGGGAGAGAGGATGTTGAGAATGACTCTGATGCTAGCTACATTTGCATGACGATGCTATTATATGTTCCCACTGGGAATGAGTTTTTTGTGGCACATGAAATTTGAGGTATCTGTGGAGCCTGAGGGGGTGGTCTTCCTGGGTACACCCTTCCTTCTTCTCTTTACCCTTCTCTCGTGCAGACCTTCTGTGCTTCCTTTAATGAACTCACAGTGAGGGCTCTAAAAAGTGATGTGAGCATAAGCAAGCCATCCTCTCTGAGTCTCCTTTCTTCTTTTATCAGTGGGTTTTCAAAGTTTTCAAAATGAGAGTAGAGTCTTTTTTTATGAAAAAAATTCACTTGAAATCCCAATATATGAAACAGATAAAAGCAGAAGTTGATCTGATTAAAGCAGGAGTAGGCAACCCACTCACCAGCCTCTCGCGCCTCCACATCGCCCAGTTCCATGTGGATCAGAGAATCCACGTGTTAACTCCTTTGCAGAGCCTTCTCTAACTCCCCTAGAGGCTTAGTGCTTCTCCTTTCTTCCTTTAACACATGATTCATAAGGTACTTCCATTGCATAAATAACAATCCAACTTGACTCCTGGGTCCCCAAGGGCAAGAACATGCCTGGTTCTTTTGTGTTGGCCCTTCATGGTCCCTCGAGCTTGTGGTTTTGGGTCAACGTGTGTTGAACGAATGTTTACTGTAGAGTACGTACGTATTATATGTCCATGGGTGGGGGAAAGGGAAGGAATTTATTAATCCCTAACAAACTCTTCTTGTTGTCTTTGGCTTATTTTAACTTGACCTTAATGCTTTGAGGTGTGGTTACTTCTCCATTAAAGATGAAGACACTGAGGTTCAGAGACAAGGTATTTTCCTAAATTCTCACAAGTGGTGATGTGAGGACCGAACTTAGTGTTTTGGAGACGAAACCCATTTTTGTCTGCTACACCTTCATACCCCACTGCTAACCCATGAAAGGTTACGTTGTAAGGACTGAGAATTGAAAGTCAAGTAAGTTTCAGAATGTCTTCTTTTCAGAAACTCTTTGAGGAAAGCACACATCTTTGGAATCACGTTTTCCATCACCCAGGCAATGATGTATTTTTCTTACGCTGGCTGTTTCCGTTTTGGCGCCTACCTGGTGGCACATGGCATCATAGACTTTCAGGATGTTCTCTTGTAAGTATGGGGGTCGTCTTTATAGTTAACTCTAGGAATCAAACCAAGGCGCACATTTCATGCCTGGATAGAAAAGCTTACTGTGAAGCTTCATGAAGAGATTTTGGTGATTCAGAAGATGGCATTTTGCCTCTGAATCTCCGTGTATTATCCTGGAAGCATCTCATTTCATTTGGGGAATCTGTGTCTGCCCTTCTCCCCGATGCTGACTCACACATTTGACCTTCTTGAATCCATGGCTAGCTGGGGTGGTGATTCAATGAGGAGTTTCCAGAAGGCCTGGGTGTTTTGGGAAGAAGCCTAACCCGGGGCCAAGTACCTGGTTCCTTTAAAAGGATTCTAAACAGGGCGGCCAAAGAATGAGTGTAGAGCACTGAGTTCTGAGAGCCCCGGAAGATTCCAGGATAAATGTGCTTTCTTTCATAAGAGAAAAGCAGTTAGAAGGTAAGAGCTGGGGAAATGCAGAAATGACAAAGGAAGCTCGATTGGAGTATCTGCCCCATCACTGTGAATGCAGACAATTGTACCTCAGTCAGGAGGAGAGAGACCTGGACTTAACTAATATTTCTAAAATACTAAAATATGCAGTTTGGTAGTGAAAAACACGTGTCATTTTTCCGAGTGTCTAGGCTTGGTGATGGCTCAGCTGCCCTTTGATACCGTGATTAGTGGTGATACAGTTTTACATTTAAAGCGGCATCATCGAAGCCTGGGAATATGTGTTAGTGTAATATTTCCATCCTGTTTAGACATTGACTTGTGCGTGCATGACAGTTTTCTCAGGATGACTCCACCAGAAGATTTAAAATTTCCACTCAACATCTTTCTGAGAATTGATATGCAGGTGCTATTTATAACTATAACCAAAAGATCAAAACCAGGCACCATTGGCATCGGTGCTTTGATGAGATAATTATCTGATATATCGCTTTACTCTGAGGTTAAGGTATTCAATTGATGGAAATTGCTGACTCTTGGACTTGCAGATTCGGAAAATCCATCTTCCAAGTAAGGAATAGGGGAGAGCTGGCTGAAGAGCAGTCCATTTTAAACAGATTCCACAGGTCTAAATGATAACAAGACCAAGATGAACCATCTGTGTGATTTATGTAGAGCTATTAAAAAGAAAAAAACGCTGTGTGCTACATTAACTCAGGAATAGAGGCCAAAGGAATGGACCTGATGGACTCATGGCATTATTCTGGGAGATTCCTAATATTATACTCACTGTTTAAAAAGGCTTTTTTTTTTTTTTTGCGGTACGCGGGCCTCTCACTGCTGTGGCCTCTCCCATTGCGGAGCACAGGCTCCGGACGCGCAGGCTCAGCGGCCATGGCTCACGGGCCCAGCCGATCTGCGGCATGTGGGATCTTCCCGGACCAGGGCACGAACCCATGTCCCCTGCATCGGCAAGCGGACTCTCATCCACTGCGCCACCAGGGAAGCCCTAAAAAGGCATTTTGATAAACGTGTCCAGAGAAGGGCGGCTGAAATGTTGAAAATGAAGGGACTTATCGAAGATGCTAAGGGTTTTGAAAATAATATTCCAGTACTTTGAAGGGCTGTATTATGCAAAAGGATGTACGTTTTTCTTGGTTTGAAAAGGAACTTTTTAACAATAGACTTCCTCAATCAAACTTCCTCCGTCCTAAAACCAAGGATGGAAGCTAGCTTAGGGGATGTGCCCTGGCACAAGCATTGAGAGCTGGACTTGACATTCTGTGAAGTCCTTCCCAACTTTAAGCTGCTATGACTCCCATGTCATAGATTAAGAACGCCGATGCAGGGAATTCCCTGGCGGCCCAGTGGTTAGGAGCTGGCGCTTTCAGTGTGGTGGCCTGGGTTCGATCCCTGGTGGGGAAACTAAGAACCTGCAAGGCGTGGGGCGTGGCCAAAAAAAAAGAATGTCGATGCGTCTTGCAAGCAGCATGATAGCTGACTCTTTAAGGAACTCTCTGCGGTACAGTTCACAGGTTTTCTAAGAATCTGATGTAATCCAGCAGAACGCCTATATCCGTTATTGATTGCCACAAATAACGCTGCATGACAACCACCCACTACCCCCCAGTGACACACGATAATAAACATTTATTTTTGCCCTTAAGTTTGGGGGTTAGCTGGGCAGTTCTGCTGATCTGGGCATAGTGGATCTCAGCTGGGCTCGCTCTTGTGTGCAATGGGTAACAGGCTGGTTGGCTGGGGCCCACGGCACTCTTCTGTCTGTGCCTTGTCCTCCAGCAGCTAGGTGGGCTTGTGGTAGTGGCAGGGAGAGAGAGAAACATGCACGGCCCCCTGAGTCATAGGCTTGGACCTGGCAACAGTCACTTCCTCCACATCCTGTTGGCTAAAGCAAATTCCAAGGCCAACCCAGGTTCAAAGGGTAGGAAAACAAATTCTCCTTCTTCAGTGGAGGAGCTGCAAAGTCACTTACAAGAAGGTGAGGACACAGAGAGAGATGAAACATGGGGTCAATTTACAATCAGTCAGTTATACCGATATGAACTTATAAGGAAAAGTGTTTGGTTTTTTTTTTGAAACTTTTTGACTAACGTGTTGTGACTGTTTGAGACAGTGCTCTCTGGGTGTAGGAGCGTCACCTTTCTAGCATTGCAGTCCTAACTCTTTGCACATTTTGCCTTTGTCGTTGGCAGAGTGTTCTCAGCCATTGTCTTTGGCGCGATGGCTGTGGGTCAGGTCAGTTCATTTGCTCCTGACTATGCCAAGGCCAAAGTGTCAGCAGCCCACGTCATCATGATCATTGAAAAAGCCCCTGTGATCGACAGCTACAGCACGGAAGGCCTGAAGCCGGTCAGTTTGATGTTTTGATTATGTGATCTGCTCCTAACTGATGAATTTTAGTATTCCAAGTGGAAGTTTAATAAAATCTGTGCTTTTTTTATTTGGTGGTAATAAAATGAAAGTTTCTCTGTCCTTTTAGTTCCTTTTAGTAAATGCTGATAATACAAGTTAACGTCTAGTACTTTTGTAGAACAAAGCCACACGGATGTAGAAATACTGCCCATTTTATACACAAATCCTGCTAATCAGGTTTTATTATATGTAGGTGACCCTATTCTTGGGGAACAGATTTGAGTTTTCACATTTGTATTGTGTTAATGAGACATGCTATGAAAACACTGACCCTTTTAGATCTTATGTATTACATTTTCGCAGTTACAAATGAAGCCTGACTGTAGTACAAGTTCACTACCTTCTGATACCTCGCGGTAGAGAGGGTTGGCTATTGTGAATTTTCAGGATTGCAGCAATCAAATTTACTGTTATTGTTCTGATTTTAGAATACAGTGGAAGGAAATGTGACATTTAATGAAGTCGTGTTCAACTATCCCACTCGACCAGACATCCCAGTGCTTCAGGGGCTGAGCCTCGAGGTGAAGAAGGGCCAGACGCTGGCCCTGGTGGGCAGCAGCGGCTGTGGGAAGAGCACGGTGGTCCAGCTCCTGGAGCGGTTCTACGACCCCTTGGCTGGAACAGTGGTGAGCACACTTTTTTTTCTTCTTTTTTAAAAAAAATTTATTGGAGTGGAGTTGATTTACAGTATTGTAAATCACTCAGCAAAGTGATTGAGTTATATATATACACATATATTCATTCATTTTCTTTACCTGTATAGGTTATTACAGAATACTGAGTAGAGTTCCCTATACTATAGGGAGCATATACAGTAGGTCCTTGTTGGTTACCTATTTTATATGTAGTAGTGTGTGTATGTTAATCCCGGGCTCATAATTTATTCCTCCCTGCCATGTTTCCCCTTTGGTAACCCTAAGTTTGCTTTCTATGTCTGTGAGTCTATTTCTGTTTTGTAAATAAGTTCATTTGTATTATTTTTTGAGATTGCACATATAAGTGATATTATATGATATTTGTCTTTCTCTGTCTGACTTCACTTAGTGTCATAATCTCTAGGTCTGAGCACACTTTCTTATTCAGCTCATTTCAGTTTTTTCATCTTCTAAATGCCTAGATGTATTTTTTTTTCAGATTTTTTTTTTTTTGATGTGGACTCTTTTCAAAGTCTTTATTGAATTTGTTGCAATATTACCTCTGTTCCATGCTTTGGCCTTTTGGCGGTGTGGCATGTGGGATCCCAGCTCCCCGACCAGGGATCGAACCCGCACTGGAAGGCAAGATGTCAACCACTGGACTGCCAGGGAAACCCCTGCCTAGATGTATTTAATTCTCAACTATAAGCCGTGGCTTTACAAACTTTTAAACAGTAGTCCCACTTAAAGTCTGACATCCTAGATATAGTCTCCAAGCTGTGTCCACTGCCCCAGCCAACTTCTCCAGCCTTTCCCTCAACCCTGCTACTCTACCTTCCTCTGCAAGCAGCCTTTTTACCAGCCATCCCCCTTCCCTTGGTTAGGTCTCAGTTTACATGAGCAGATGCAGGAAAAAAAGCCAGAAAGACAGAGGAGGGGTGCTGAGAGAGACTAGTAAGATGGAAGCCAGGGATGGGAAGGGTTTCAACAAGGAGGAGGTAGTCGGCACTGACAAATGCCGTGGAGAGATGGGGTAAGACGGAGACTGAAAACACATGGGAGGATTTGGCAATGAATGGGCTGCCTCTGACATTTCACAGTCTTCTCAGTGAAGTGATGGTGGTAGGAAACAGTTGAGCATGGCTGAGGTGTGGTCAGGAGGGGAAATGGAGACTGAGCGAAGTGTAGATTAGCTAGAAGATCAAAGGAGAAGGAAAGGAAAATAAGAGTGGAGAGGCAGAGCCCAGGGAAGATGTTTAGCATGGGGAATCTTGAACATTTTTATGGCTGAGGATGAGATAAAACCATTGATGGAGAGAGGGAATTCAAACATCTTCTAAGGAAAAAGAAAAAAAGCGAGATCAACAAATTTGGGAAACAGAAAAAGAACATAGAGGGATTCTCCTTTGTTTCCTGAACTAAAAGAGTAAGTGAAGGGTCAGATTTATTCATGCAACATTCAATAAACTGTCAGTAAGTTCGTGTCAGGGACTGTCTTAGGTACTGGGAATGACATAGGAGTCTTGAAGGGAGTAGTGACATTTTATTACTGTTACGATTTTTTGGCCGTGCTGCACAGCTTGTGGGATCTTAGTTCCCCAACCAGGGATTGAACCCGGGCCATGGCAGTGAAAGCACGAAGTCCTAACCACTGGACCGCCAGGGAACTCCTGGGAGTAGTGGATTTTTTTTTTTTTTTTTTTTTGCGGTACGCGGGCCTCTTACTGTTGCGGCCTCTCCCCTTGCGGAGCACGGGCTCCGGACGCGCAGGCTCAGCGGCCATGGCTCACGGGCCCAGCCGCTCCGCGGCACGTGGGATCTTCCCGGACCGCGGCAGGACCCCGTGTCCCCTGCATCGGCAGGCGGACTCTCAACCACTGCGCCACCAGGGAAGCCCGAGTAGTGGATTTTTAAATGTCTATAATGGGGACTAGGAAAAGAATCAAACTAGGTAGGAATGGAATTCAGAGGAAAACATTTTCATTATGTAGGCACTGAGTTACTGGTCAAACTCAGAGGTGATATTCAAAATATTCAACAACTGGAATGGGCCTGGGCACTGTCCATCCAGGATGGACACCTACTTTGGATAGTCAGACCGATGCTTGCCAGCTCTATATGGGCCCTACTTGCGTTAATGATTGATGTGAAAAGAGAATTTTCATCCTGTAGGCCAGGGCCCTTTTCACTTCCCCACGGTAGTCACAGTTATCATAAATATTTCTTATTGTATTCACAGACAGTTATGCCTTTACTCAGTCCATTCTTTGACAGTTGTGGAAACTTTGTTCCTCAAGCTTTGTTCCTTATTTGTACTACCTTGTTTTATATCTTCTGTGAATTCTGACTTCAATTTCGTGGTTGAAGTTTGGGCAGAGAACTCTCAATGAAAACCTTGCTGACACAGGAAGCAATCAGAGGAGGAAATTTTAGCTCTCAGACACTGATCGTGGTCCTTAAGAGACATTTCTTAAGCAGTGTGTTAAATGTTGAGCTCTAATGAGTTACAGGGGATGGTGTCTGTCCTCAAAGATTTCAACTGAAGAGATGGGACATATCCTTCCATGAGTTCATTAAAGAAGATAGGCCTAGAGCTAGTTGTTAAGGGATAATTAGAGCTGGTTGCTTAAAGTTGTAAGGGTGAGCAATCAAGGCATCGTTCGATGAAAGAGATGACCTGAGCTGTGGCTGATGACTGATTTGTTCCCAATGCAGCATATAGGCCAGTTTGGCTGAAATAGCAGATTTAATTAGAGTCATGGTTCTCAAACTTTTTTGATGATAACCCACCTAGGAAAGACCAAAAGAATTCCCCCCCACCACCCTTACTACACTCACAGTCACTGTAGTGGGAAAAAACACTTGGCGTTAATAGTGTTGGAGTTGAAAACAACAATGGTAAACATACGTGCAGTAATTAGACAAGAAGAAAGTCAAGAAATGAATGATTATTCTCCGTGTTCATAAGCACAAGGGGAGCGAAATTTAAAACATGGACCGTATCGGTTATGGTTCAGTGTAGGAAACAGAAGCTGCTCTAGGTATTTCACGCAGATACATATTCAGTAAGGGGCATTCGGTGCTTACAGAATCACCGGAAGGGCTGGAAGAGTGGAAGTAAAAGTCAAAGTCAGCACTCCCAACATTCAAATCACAGCATCTCAGCTGGAGTCCTGTGGCCAGGAGGTTGTAGGAAATGATGCCAGTGTCACAGCTGCTCCAAACCTGAAGACACAAGACCAGTGTCTGGGTGTTGTAAAAACTCCCGTCTGCCAAAACACAGGTGTTAGTTTACCACGGCCTCTGTCTCCCAGATTTTGCACACTGCATCTCACCGGTAGAACCTCAGTTACTTCTAGAACCAGGAGCGAGCCTGGGAAACAGTTATTAGTCCTCCACTCCCTTGATATGTGGAAGGACAGACGCAGAAGAATATGGAAATGAGTGCTGAGTGTATAGGACAGTAACCATCTCAAGACAACACTGATCATGCCCTGAAAACAAAGTGTCCTCCTCCATTGCAGGGAGTACGGTGATCTGCTCCTGTGCATTTACACTAGAGCTTCGAAATACTGCCAAGTGCTCCACAGCAGGCAGACCTCTTAGTGGAAGTGCCCTTGATACACATTAGTAAATGTGCCAGGTTTTGTTTATGAATGTCAATTAGTGACCCTGAATAACTCAGTTAATAGGTTATTAGTTCTTTCTTTTTTTTTCTTTTTTCTTTTTTTTTTTTTTTTTTGCCACACCTTGTGGCATGCAGGATCTTAGTTCTCCCACCAGGGATTGAACCCACACCCCTTGCAGTGGAAGCTTGGAGTCTTTTTTTAAAAATATTTATTTATTTATTTATTTGGTGGGTTGCACCGGGTCTTAGTTGTGGCAGGTGGGCTCCTTAACTGCAGCTTGCCAGCTCCTTAGTTGCAGCATGCAGTCTTCTTAGTTGTGGCATGTGGGGTCCTGAGTTGTGGCAGGCCAGCTCCTTAGTTGTGGCATGCATGTGGGATTTAGTTCCCTGACCAGGGATCGAACCCAGGCCCCCTGCATTGGGAGCTTGGAGGTCTTATCCACCGTGCCACCAGGGAAGTCCCAAAGCACATGGAGTCTTAACTGCTGGACCGCCAGGGAAGTCCTATGATTTGTTCTTGTTGCCATAAAAAATGAGTCTATGCATTTGAGCATCATTTGATCATAATGATCATTTGAAGCAAGGACTTGACCCTGAGGAGGTCGGGAAATCCTCATGACCATCAACGAGCCTCGAATCACACTCTGAGAAACATTGACCTGAGCAGAGGTTCTCAAGTTGGTGTGGATCATAATGGCCTAGAGAGCTACTAGAGAACACAGCCACCCCGGCTCATTTATGAAGGTCAGGACCTAGCCTTTTCATTTTTATGATTTTTCCCAGGTGATTCTGATGCCAACCAGAGGTGGAGAACCTCTGAACTGATAACTTTAAAAGGTTTAGATCAAATTGTGGCGAGTCTTGCAAAACCAAGCTATGGAATTGTTCAGAGAGTGGAGTTTCCAAGTTTGGTGGGGCCTGAAAGTTATACAATTTCAGGGACTCTACTTGAAAGAATACGAAGTTATGAACACACAATTAGATATGAAAGTGAGTATTTCCTTCAAATGAGAAAAATTCACAACAAAATATTGAAACCTTAAAGATTCTGGTCCCTCTCCTTTTTAGGCAGGTTATCCTAAATGCTTACCCAGAAGAACTGGGCTCCCTTCCATCCAGAACACCGTTCAGCTCCCAGCATTTGCCTGCAAACGGGCGTCCTTGAATCTTAAGTTCATTAGCTTCACTGAGACTCACTCTGGTTTGAGTCTTCCCCCGACCTATCCTTTCTTCCCTTGCCGGCCCATGCTATGCGCTGCCACCAGAGTCCTCTCTCCCCCTTAGGACACAGTTAGCAGCCTGTTGTCTGGGTATTACCCAGTGGGTGCCGGGGCTAAGATGGAGACATTGCTCTTTTGAGGGAAGACAGAAAGTATTTTTCAATTCTGAGACACTGTGTTGCTAAAATCCAACCTGTAGTGTGTAGGTCCGATCCGAGCTCCCTCAGTCACTAAGAGTGTGACCTTGCACAAGTGACTTAGCTCTGCTCATGTCCTCATCGGTAAAATGGGGATTAAACTCGCATTTACCTCGCGAGCGTTGTCGTGAATATTAAACGAGAGAAGGCATGAGGTGTGCTTACAACAGGACCTATAATATAGTCGATGCTCAATATTTTATCTATGATTTACCATTTCAGAGTCAATACATACAGCAGGATAATACAGATTTCACATTTGATTGTGCTACTGAAATCAGGTAGTAGATTTAAGTTTGGAATAGAGATAGCTCGTCATTTGAATTTAGCCTTTCATTGTTTTTGTTTATTTATTTGTTTTTTGGCCTTCCATTGTTATTGTCAGTGTGTTATTGTCAGTGTGTTACTTTAAGTTTTTATTTAGGCCAGTATCTTTTTTTTTTTTTTTTAATCCCGCCATGCCACACAGCATGTGGGATCTTAGTTCCCCAACCAGGGATCAAACCTACAGCCCCTGCATTGGAAGTGCAGAGTCTTAACCACTGGACCGCCAGGGAAGTCCCAGGACCAGTATCTTCTGAGCAGTGTTCACTGACGCCCTGGACTTCCTTGGTCTTCCCTCAGAGGGCCATCTGCCGCAGCCAAAGAAGCTCTGCGTTGATCTTTTTATATTTGGTCTTCTAAACGTGTTTCCCCTAAGGAAAGGATTCCTAGCAAACACAGGTTTTAAATAGTTTGTAGTTGCTGTGTGTAGCATGGGGCTGAGGAGGCCCAAACGTCTTCTTGTATGCAGTGTGAGGGAGAAGCTCATTAAAACTTGCTGGGATCAGTCATATTTGTCTGACTGTATTCGTTTGATGGTGTCTATTTTTTCTTCCAGGGGTATAAGCCTGGGAAAAAAGTTTTTTAAAAAAACTACTCTTTCTTTCCTCAGATTTCCGTTTTTCACACTGTTCCATCTAACAAGATCTGCTGTTTCGCCACATACTTGTATGGTTTTTCCTGCCTCTCTTCACTCTCTACTTTCCACCTTCACTTAACACTGTGAGGAAGCCTGGAGCATAGATGCTTGGAATAGTCTCCATGGCAACCGGGCTTGGTACTAATGAGGTCATGCGTGTGTTTTCCATCCATCCTTGCACCTGCCAGCTTCACAAACAGAAGCTGTCTTCCTGCAGCAAAGACTGTACCCTACCCCTGGCCAGCTGTCTCCCAGAGGCACCCAGCCAGGTACACGGGATTCAAAGTGTATATATAGCTCAGGACATACTCATCACCACTATTATAAACGCTCAAAGCTGAGTCACTGATGTCTTCTTCAGGGAGGATGAACAGCTCTCACTTGAATGCCAGCGTTCTCTTGCAAAGTAGGTCTTCGGGGCAGACACATCTGCATCAGACAGCAAGGATTATTGTCAACCAGGCTGTATGGGTACACCCCAGGCTTCTGCAGGATAATCCAAGGGGAGACAGGTCACTAGAGAAAGGGCAGCCTCTCCCTCCAGCTCCTTTGGGTCAGATCCAAATCGCAGACAGTCCTTCACATACCCTGTGCCCAGCACTGTGCTCAGTAGGGGTCATACATGACTTCATTTAATCCTCAATTCTTTGACTTTAGGAATTATCATTCCCAGTTTACAAAGAAACTAAGAGACATTAATTCACATTCCTAAGATCAACAACAATTTAGAGATATAACAGCGACCTTCCGACGTTCACTTCTGTTTCATTTAAGTCCTCAAAAACGTGATCCTAACTAACAGGTCAGATCAGAAACGTGACCTACAAACCTATTCTACGGTATAGCAGTTAGTTATTTCCAATCTAATGGTGGCTACTTTTCCTGTGAAAAATCAGTGCATAAGAATAAGGATGTCAGAATACATCCCAGAATTAGAATGCATTTTATTAGTTTCCTGTGGCAGCTATAACAAATGACAGCAAATTTAGTGGGATGAAACGACACAAATTTATCTTAAAAATTCTGGAGGTCATGTGTCTGAAGTGGATCTCACTGGGCTAAAGTCACGGTGTCAGCAGGGCTCTGTGCCTTCTGAAGGCTCTAGGGGAGTCTGCTTTCTTACCTTTTCTAGCCCGTGGCCTCTTCCTGCATCTTCAAAGCCGGCAGTGACCGGTTGAGTCTTTCTCATATTGCTCCACTGTGATACACACTCTCCTGCCCCCCTCTTGCACAGTTGAGGACCCTTATGATTATGTTGGGTCCACCTGGATAATCTAAGGTAACCTCGACATTTTGAGATCAGCTGACGAGCAACCTTACATCGTAATTCCATCTACACTTGTGAATAACATTCGCAGGTTTCATGAACGAGAACATGGATGTCTTGGATGGGGGAGAGGTGCATTATTCTGCCTACCACATGCATAGGGTTGAAACAGAAGAAATATGATGGTTCCTCAAAGCATACAATTATGACCTTATTCAGTTAACCTTGACAATCCAAACGGAAAACAACAACAAAAGTCTCATAATAACTTGGCAGTCTTAGTGTATGAAATAACGATATTAATTTTGCTAAATTCAAAAAATGTGCTGGTTCTGAAGATGATCTGTGATCTCTTGTTTTCAGCTAATTGACGGCAAGGAAATAAAGCACCTGAATGTCCAGTGGCTCCGAGCACACATGGGCATCGTGTCCCAGGAGCCCGTCCTGTTTGACTGCAGCATCGGCGAGAACATCGCCTACGGGGACAACAGCCGGGTCGTGTCACAGGAGGAGATCGTGCAGGCAGCCAAGGAGGCCAACATACACCCCTTCGTCGAGACGCTGCCTGATGTAAGTCTCTCTCCAAATAAGGTACCTGGGAGCCTGTGGCAGCCCCCGTGGCCTATGCTTGTGACTTCAAAAGGGCTGGATCCCAAAGGTGAAATGAGCAACTAAAACACACGTCCACCTGTATACAAGCATCTGCCTGCACTTCCCATCCCCAGTGGATGCGATGTTTACCTGATTACCCGACTCACTCCCTGTGAGCAACCTTACCGAAAAATACATATGCCTGGGAGGCCTTTCCCTCCAAGTCTGGGTGTAGGGCCCACAGAAGCAAGAATGACCCTCCCCCACCATTTCTCTCTCAACCTTCCTTCCTTCCGCCTCCTTGCCGCTCTCCCCCAAGCCTCAAACCTCCCTCTGTGGAGTCAGGCCAGGCCAGGGAACTGGCCCCGTGCCAGAAAGAAGGCTCTGAGGAAGGCTGAGCCATTGGAGTGTCATCTCTCACCATTGCACATTCCATGCGCCCCAACCTCTGCTTGTAGGGCTGATTATTGAAAACTTCCCTGGGCTGTTGTCCCACAGATGCCTTCTGAATTCCTCCTAGGAAGTTAGGTAAATGGAACCTCTTGCCCTCTCTTAAGCCTCTTAGCTCCTGTATTTTGCATTGCAATCTAGACCTATCTTCTCTAACCCACCCGCCCCCATTATCATAAGTTATGTTCTTTATTTTAAGGAAGAACTAAAATATAAAGCTCAGTAGCCTGAAACTGGCAGAGAAGGTCCTCTCCTCATGGGGAAAGATGGCAATGCCTTACGGCCCCAACCCTCTCCTAAGATTTCCTTTTCTGGAAGCTCTTCTTTGGATAACTGCTGTCACCACACATCATAGGCCCCAGGGAAGAGGCGTTGTCCACTCCCCTCCTTTAACCTTCTAGCCCATCTGTGGATAATTGGCCCTTCCCAAGGCTAGAACATTCAAAGCATGTAACTTTAATTCCCTTTACTCACGGCGAGGTCAGTGTTCTCAAAGTCTGGGCGTGGGCCAGAACATCAGCGTCACCTGGGATCTTGTAAGAAATGCAGATTTCGAGGCCTGACCCCAGACCTACTGAATCAGAAACTTGGAGGTAGGGTCTAGCAATCTGTGTTTTAATATCCCAGGTGATGCTGATGCAGGTAAAGTGTGAGAACCACTGGGCTAGGGGTTAACAAAGGCAAATACAGAGAGTAATTATTATCTAGCTTATGAAATATACCTTGCCCCTCTCACTTTTGTCTACCACCGGGACCTACCTTTCTGGGCTCTGGGCTCTGTCTACGGAGCACACTTGTAGACATCATAAATCTCTTCCTCAATGTCTAGACCTGGAAAGAGAAGGCAAAACCACTTAAGTCCTATTTTCTGTCCAAGGATCTACTTCTTCACCTGAGTGGTTCGCAGTAGGATTTACCTCACCCTGCAGGGGGCTGGTCTAGTTTCCTCCTCTCAGGGGTACAGCCCTGCCTTTATCTGCCTCAACAGGGTCGATACTGTGGCAGTGCAGCCTGGCAACCTCTGCACCCTCATGGGACTTGCTCCAGTGCTCTGGCCTCCCTGGTGGCTGCAGCTCTGGGCTGGGCCAGTCGCTAGCATCTGACGGAACCTCCCCTGGGCTCGCTTACTCCACCTGCAGGTGGAGAGCTCTATGTTGAGTGCCATAGAACTAAGGCTGCCAGAAATAGCAAGTAAAAATGGGCAACCCTACATAGAATGAATTTTTTTTAAATTGAAGGATAGTTTATTTATAATGTTGTGTTAATTTGTGCTGTACAGCAAAGTGATTCAGCTATATATATATATATATATATACACACACACACACACATTCTTTTTTTAATATTCTTTTTCATTATGTTTTATCATAGGATACTGAATATAGTTCTCTGTGCCATACAGTAGGACCTTGTTGTGTATCCATTCCATATATAATAGCTTACATCTGCTAACCCCAGCCTCCCACTCCATCCCTCCCCTCCCCCCTTCCCCCTTGGCAACCACAAGTCTATTCTCTATGTCTATGAATCTGTTTCTGTTTCGTAGACAGGTTCATTTGTGTCATATTTTAGATTCCAGAAATGTATAAGTGATATCATAATGGTATTTGTCTTTCTCTTTCTGACTTCACTTAGTATGATAATCTCTAGTTGCATCCATGTTGCTGCAAATGGCATTATTTTGTTCTTTTTTATGGCTGAGTAATATTCCATTGTATACATGTACCACATCTTCTTTATCTATTCATCTGTTGATGGACGTTTAGGTTGCTTCCATGTCTTGCTATTGTGAATAGTGCTGCTGTGAACATAGGGGTGCATGTATCTTTTTGAGTTATAGTTTTGTCTGGATATATGCCCAGGAGTGGGATTGCTGGATCATACGATAATTCTATTTTTAGTTTTCTGAAGAACCGCCATACTGTTTTGCATAGTGGCTGCGCCAGCTTAACATTCCCACCAACAGTGTAGGAAGTGGAACATGAATTTTAAAGTCAAACTCTGGATGTCAGAATCAGAGCCCACAGTTTGACTAACATTTCAGCCTGGCAAGGACCTGAAAATAAAAAGATAATATGGTTTTTTTAGGTTACACATTACATTTCTGCTCTCCCCTACATACCCTATTAACTCCTGTCCTATTGTCACATTGGATACTTAGTGAGCATTATCTGCTCTGGGAAACAATATGTGAAAATTTTCAGGAGAACTCTGAAAACAAAAGTCAATCAGGAGATTTCAGCTTTTCAAGTTAGATATCGAATAGAGTTTCTTAGCATCCATTAAAATTGTTGAAGCTTTGGAGATAGTCTCATAAAAACAGACAACAAAAGGCTAACATCCCAAGAATTTCTTCCCTTCCTAACTTTATTTTTTTAAAAGGATATTATCATAATCGACATTTTATTTTTTTAACATCTTTATTGGCATATAATTGCTTTACAAAGGTGTGTTAGTTTCTGCTGTATAACAAAGTGAATCAGCTATACATATACATACATCCCATATCCCCTCCCTCTTGCGTCCTTCCTCACTTTAAAATAATGCAGAGAGCATCACCTGCTGGTTATAAATAAGATGAGTTTCAATTATTTTATTATGCATAGCCTGTTAAAATCAAATTTCCTTCCTCCTACCAATCTTTGTCCCAAATGCAATGAAACCAGAAGGCTGGAAGAGCCTCACATTGCAACAGTCATCTTCCTCGTAAATATGTTGACTTGTCTACACTAAAGCATAACTTTTAAGACCCAAACGTCTGTCTTCAAGAAGAGAGGTTAATCCTGCCATTCAGAGCTATGTTTTTGTTGTTTAACTCTCCTGCAACCCATTCTTAGCTTCTGAACCTAAACTTTTTTGTGTATATGGAAGTGGTTATCCTATTTTCTGCAAGCACACTCTATTTCAGAACTTTATCAGTTCTACTCTTCATCATAACAAAACCCTATTTACAGAAATATAACACCAGAGTAGGAGACAAAGGAACTCAGCTCTCTGGTGGCCAGAAGCAGCGCATTGCGATAGCTCGTGCCCTTGTTAGACAGCCTCGTATATTGCTTCTGGATGAAGCTACATCAGCTCTGGATACAGAAAGTGAAAAGGTAAGAATTTAATGTGGACTCATTCACACTTGAAGCAGTTGTCCCTTAAAAGGTTTTAAGTTTATGCTTCTGTCTTCTACAGTAGAGAACACAATTCAGCCAGATACTGAGTTTTGTTACTTTCAGTGGAATCTAAACACTTTCGGTAGCTGTCATTCAAGAGAACTAAGATGAAACAAGGCAGATTAGTCTTATAATGCTTGTGCTCCAAAAGTCAGCCCCGGATCACTTTGTATTGATCTAAGAAGCTGCATTCAGGCCATAGTCCCATTTCTCCTGGCAGCATCTCCTCAACAACTATATAAAAAAGTGGAAGCACAGAACAATGTTAAAAGCTGACTGTACTTGAAGGTAAATAGTAGTAATTGTTTTCAGTTTGAGAAGAAGTGGAGTGTTCAGGTGTCTGAAAGATAAACTCATTCTGAGTTTTTTTTTTATCTTAAAAATACCAAAATTCAAGGAGGCTGTGTTTGGCCTGTGCTCAGGCTTCCTGTATTTAGTGTAGTGCTAGACCAGAAGGATGTCACAAGGCTGGGCACACTACTAAGTGCTTCTAAATGATTGCATAGGCTGTATTTACAGTCATAACTCTTGAGATAAACCAAATTAGGATTCAGTATTCTTCTGATACGACAGATCCCTTGCTTTGTAAAATCTATGTTATATTCCATTGACACCACTGTTAAAGAGGCACGTATCGTTGGAGAAATTAATTGTGAGGCTTGTTATGGAGGAGAAATTCAAGGGAGTGGATTATTATGATCAGAGTTAATTTGTGTGATTATTGAACAGGTTGTCCAAGAAGCCCTGGACAAAGCCCAGGAAGGGCGCACCTGCATCGTCATCGCTCACCGCCTGTCCACCATTCAGAATGCAGACTTGATAGTGGTGTTTCAGAACGGCAAAGTCAAGGAGCACGGCACACACCAGCAGCTGCTGGCACAGAAAGGCATCTATTTCTCCATGGTCAGTGTCCAGGCTGGAGCAAAGCGCTAGCGAACTGTGACCATATGAGCTATTAAATATTGCCTAATATTTGTGTTAAAATATGGCATTTAATCAAAATTGAAAAAGTGAGCATTTCCTGGGAAAACGATGTAGAGTTACTTATTTAACATTTCCTGCTGCAGTGGAAGATCATTCCACCCAGTTCAGAGTTTTCAGAGACTATAATTGAAGGAACAGAAAGAAACAGCATCAGTTGGAGAAACGTAATGGTTTTAATTGCATTATAAAGTTTATAGAATCATTCAAAGTAGATTTTGTTAATAAAGTGTACAATTTTTGTTTATATTTTCTTATTCAGACTGTAACTGACTACCTTGCTAAAAGATTATAGAAGTAGCAAAAAGTACTGAATGTTTGTGTAAAGTGCCTATAATAAAACTAAACTTTTATATGACTGGAGTCATCTTGTCTAAAGTGCCTGTAAATCTATCGTCTCCCAGTTGGACTACTGAAGATCATTTCTGCACTTTAAAAAAAGGACTTCTTTAAAAACTCTCATTAATTTTTGTAAGAATGGTTAAACAGTGTAATAATTCCTATTGTACGTGTCTTTTCACGTTGGGTTCTACAAAGCCATCTGGCTTCATTCTTCTTGGACTTGATCCTGCTGATTCTTGCATTTCCACTTTATGCTGGCTGTCAAACCAACCACATAGATCAATACAGGATCTTAGGGGCTGAGATGGGGCAGAGGATGGACAATTGTGAAGTGTATACTCTGATGTACGTTGAATATCTTGCATTGCTCTTATAAAGGGCTCTT
This sequence comes from Tursiops truncatus, assembly GCF_011762595.2. Classification (NCBI taxonomy): domain Eukaryota; kingdom Metazoa; phylum Chordata; class Mammalia; order Artiodactyla; family Delphinidae; genus Tursiops; species Tursiops truncatus. Next base: position 29,871,357 of record NC_047042.1, on the reverse strand, counting down.
ACAGGATTTTAATACTTCTGCATTTTTAAAAATACAATTCTTTTTCTGTTTTGATAATGCATCACTTTTCCCAGTAATTGGTCTCTTCCAAAGTTGATCCTTCTGGCGGCAGGTGATTAAAATGTGCCATAAGTTTAAATACATCATCATGAAAACATGGTGAAAAAGGAAAATACCACCAGAAAATGATACTCTGACTATAAAAAGAGAAGCCAAAAAGCACTATAAACATGATTGAGAGTCACAAGCTGGGAGCAGTATTTGCCATATTTATTTTAAATAATTGGTATTGTTACTATCTAAAGAATTTTAAAAGGAAGAAAATGCCATCACCTCCAAGGAAGAATTGGCAGAGGACATGGTCCAGTAAATCCCAAAGAAGAAATTGAGGAGAAAGAAAGTGCACACTCTCAAAGAAATGTAGATTAGATCAACAAACCCTTGAGGAGTAACATGAGCCCCATGGCGGAATAAGACATCCTTTGTTTCTCCCTCAAGGACATAATTTGGCATCCAAGCACAGACAAAAGTACCTTTTTGGGAGTTGTGGGATCCAGCATCATATGCCAAGGGACCTAAGAGGAGTCTTGCTTCCCCGTGAGTCAACTAATAGGGATAAAGACCTGGGTCCTGGCTGTGGACCCTGCAGTAGCCTGTGAACTGGCTCCAGCCCCCCTTGGCCTTGGTCCAGGAGCCCCTGGAAGACACTGTCTAAGACAATCACCCACAGACCATAGAGCCTTTGTACAAGTCCTGGTTTCCAGATGAGAAGTTCCAGCACACCTTTGGAGCAGAAAAACTCGGAGTTTGGAAGCATTGAGAGGATGAGAGGAACAGCTTGACCTGACTTGCACCATCCCTCCCCCCAAGGGGACACAGCTTAGGGCCAAGAGAGATCTCAGCCTGTGATTTCTGTCAGGGAAAGTGAGAGCTTGTGAGTGACACGTGGCTCACGGGAGGCTGCCAAGGGAGCTCCTTTCTCTCTCCCCACATCCAGAGAACTGAAACATGAACTGCATGACTGAGAGGCAGGAAGAGACGGAGAATGGCACGTAGCTCCCTCAGAGGGTGTTCAAGGGGCACAGAGCCTGCTCACCACATTCACGAAGCCTGCCCTGGAGCCGCTGGGAATGCCTCACCTGCAGATCCTCCAACGGGCGCACGGGTGTCCCCAGTGCTCAGTATGCCTCACCCACACAAACCCCCTGACCCTGTGGCTGGCTCCCTGTGTGTGCTCCCAGCAGCAGTGGTGAGAGCAGGGTCTGGCAGATGGTGAGTGATATTCAAGCACACAAAGAATGCACGCTTGAATCTGCAGGCCAGGGAGAAGCCACAAATGAGCTTTAGGGCCACCTTTGACAAACAAAAGGGAGGCAGCCAATACATGGTGTGGTGCATTGCAGATCGAGGAGAGGCATATAAGCTTAAGGATTCTGCCACAAGAGGGAGCAAGAAGTGTGGATCAGGTGTAACCAGAGAAGGCCTGAGAAAGCCTCCATCACTAGCAGGGCTGATGGAAGATACTTCCCTCCTAAAGCCAGTTAATAAAGACAGGAGGAGGTGACTTTAACTTCAAATGGGAAGACAGCAATGCAGAACTTCAATGAATATGAAAAATCAAGGAAACATGACACCACCAAAGGGTCACACTAATCTTCCAGTAACCAACCCAAGACATGGAGATCTGTGATTTTTCTCGTAGTGAATTCAAATATGCTGTTCTAAGGAAACTCTGTGAGTTCCAAGAAAACACAAAGACAAGTCAACAAAATTAGAAAAACAGTACACAAACAAAATGAGAAATTTGACAAAGAGATAGAAAATATTAAAAGGAACCAAACAAATTCTGAAGCTGAAGAATACAGTGAATGAAATGAAAAATATAATAAAGAGCATCAGTAGCACCTAAATATATTCAGCAAATACTAAGAGATCTTAAGTGAGAAATAGACAACAATACTGTAATAGGAGGGGACTTCAATATCCTACTTTCAATAATAAAGGGATCATCAACAAAGAAATGTTGGATCTGGACTACACTTTAGACCAAATGGATTAGCAGACATGTAGGGAACACTCCATCCAACAGCAGCAGAATACACGTGCTTCTCAAGTACACATGTAAAAAGTAGCAGAATAGGTCAGTCAGAAGACAGAAGAGAAGAACTTTGAAGTTACCCAGTCAGAGGAGAGAATAAAGAAAAAAGAATGGAAGAGAATGAGAAAGCCTACATGATATATACAGTACTATCCAAAGAACCAATTTGTGAATTATTGGTGTTCTGGAAGGAGAAGAGAGGACGGAAAGCTTATTTAAAGAAATAGTGGCTAAGAATTTTTTCCAGACCTGGGCAGAGATTTAGATCTCCAAATTCACGAAGCTGGTAGGCCACCCAACAAAATCAACCTAGAGAGATCCTCTCCAATACACATTATAATAAAACTGTTAAAAATCTAAAACAAGGAATCTTAAAAGCATCAAGAGAGGAAAAAAGCTTATAACTTTCAAAAGAACCTGCATAAGGCTATCAGTGGATTTCTCAGCAGAAACTTGACAGGCCAGGAGAGAGTGGGATGATACATTCAAAGTGCTGAAAGGAAGAAAAAAAAAAAAGCCCTGCCAGTCAAGAATTCTCTGTCCAGCAAAGTTGTCCTTCATAAACGAAGGAGAGAGACTTCCTCAGACAAACAGAAGCTGACAGAATTCACCACCACAAGACCTGCCTTACAAGAAATGCTGACTGGAGTTCTTCAAGCTGTAATGAAAGGATGCTAATTAGTAACATGTAGCCAACTTCAGAATACTCTGATACTGTCATATGGTGCTGTATTAAAAGTTATAGGACAGTATAAAGGTTAAAGGACAAGGGTATTAATAATAGCTATAGCTACAATTTATTAATAAATACCCAATATAAAGAGGTAAATTGTGGACTTCCCTGGTGGCACAGTGGTTAAGAATCTGCCTGCCTGCCAATGGAGGGGACATGGGTTCAAGCCCGGGTCTGGGAAGATCCCACATGCTGTGGAGCAACAAAGCTCGTGTGCCACAACTAGTGAGCCCGTGCACCACAACTACTGAAGCCTGCGTACCACAGCTACTGAAGCCCTGCGTGCCTAGAGCCCATGCTCCGCAACAAGAGAAGACACCACAATGAGAAGCCTGCGCACCACAAAGAAGAGTAGCCCCCGCTTGCTGCAACTAGAGAAAGCCCACGTGCAGCAACAAAGACCCAACGCAGCCAAAAATAATTTTTTAAAAAAAGAGGTAAATTGTGACATCAAAAACATAAAAGGGGGGAGTAAAAGTTTAGAGTTTTTGTATGCAAAGTTGTTAGCAGTGTAAAATAAACTATTATATCTGTAAGATGTTTTATGTAAGCTTCATGGTAACCACAAAGCAAAACCCTGTTGCAGATTCACAAAAGAGAAGAGAATCAGAGCATACCACTATGGAAAGTCATCAATTCACAAAGGAAGGCAGCAAGAGAGGAAGAAAGGAACAAGGGAACTACAAAATAGCCAGAAAGCAATTAACAAGATAGCACTAAGAAGTCATTGCCTATCAATAATTACTGTAAACGTATGTTGATTAAATTCTCCAATTAAAAGGCATAGAGTGGCTGGATAAGACCCAATTATATGCTGACTACAAGAGACTTGCTTCGACTTTAAGGACACACATAGGCTCAAAGTGAAGGCATGAAAAAGATACTCCATGGAAGTAGAAACCAAAAGAGAACAGAGCTAGCTCTACTTATATCAGAGAAAATAGACTTAAAGCCAAAAACAGTAACAAGAGACCAAGAAGGTCATTATATAATGATAAAGGAGTCAATTCATCAAGAAGATATCACAGTTGTGAATATATATGTGCCCAACATTGGAGCACCTAAATATGTTCAGCAAATACTAAGAGATCTGAAGTGAGAAGTAGACAACAATACTATAATAGTAGGGGACTTCAGTATCCTACTTTCAACAATAAAGGGATCATCAACAAAGAAATGTTGGATCTGGACTACACTTTAGACCAAATGGATTAGCAGACATGTAGGGGACATTCCATCCAACAGCAGCAGAATACACATGCTTCTCAAGTACACATGTAAAATTCTCCAGGAGAGGTCATATGATAAGTCACAAAGCAAGTGTTAGTAAATTTAAGAAGATTAAAATGATACCAAGTATCTTTTTCAACCACAGTGATAGAAACCTAAAATCAATGACAGGAGGAAAGTTGGAAAACTAACAATAATATGGAAATTAAACACTCCTGAACAACCAATGGGTTAAGGAAGAAAACAAAGGGGAAATTTTAAAAAATACCTTGAAGCAAATGAAGATGGAAACACAACATACCAAAACCTATGAGATGCAGCAAAAGATGTTTTAAGAGGGGAGTTTATGGAGATAAATGCCTACATTAAGAAACGAGAAAGAGCTCAGAAAATCTACCTTTACACTTCAAGAAACTAGGAAAAGAAAAATAAACTAAGACCAAAGTTATCAGCAGAAAGGAAATAAGATCAGAACAGAAGTAAATAAAGACTAGAAAAACAAAAGAAAAGAACAATGAAAATAATAACTTTTTTTGAAAAGATAAGCAATATTGACAAAACTAGCTAGAAAGAAAAACAGAGAAATCAAATAAAATTGGAAATGAAAGAGGAGAAATTACAACTGATGGCACAGAAATAGAAAGGTTCATAAGAGACTACTATAAACACTTATACACCAAAAAATTGGATAAAAACAAACTGATAAATTCTTAGAAACATATACCATACCAAGACTGAATCATGAAGAAGTCAAAAATCTGAATAGACCAATAATGAGTAAGGAGATTAAGTCAGTAAACCAAACCTCGCAACAAAGAAAAACCCAGGGCCAGATGGTTTCACTGGTGAATTCTACCAAACATTTAAAGAAGAATAACACCAATCTTTCTCAAACTCTTCCAAACAATTGAATAGGAGGGACCACTTCCAAAGTCATTTTACAAGGCCAGCATTGTCCTGATTAAAAAGCCAAGTAAGAACATTACATGGAAATAACAGACAAATATCTGTGATGAATATTGATGCAAAAATTCTTGATAAAATGCTAGCAAACTGGATTTAACTGCACATTAGAAGGATCATACAGCATGAGCAAGCGGGCTTTATCCCTGGGATGCAAGGATGGTTCAACATATGCAAATCAATAATTTATTAATAAATTAATTTTATTAAATAAAATTAATAAAATGAAAAATAAAAATGAGATCATCTCAATAGATGCAGAAAAGAATTTGACAAAATACAACATCCTTTCATGATAAAAACTTTCAACAAATTGATTATATAGGGAATATACCTTAACACAACAAAGGCCATATATTGTAAGCCTACAGCTAACAGCATACTCATTGGTGAAAGGTCGAAAGCTTTTCCTCTAAGATCAGGAATGAAATAAGAGTCCCCACTCCTGACTCCTAGTCAACATAATATTGGGCATTCTAGCCAGAGTAATCAGGCAAGAAAAAAAAAATGGCATTCAAATCAGAAAGGAAGAAGTAAAATTGTCTTTGCAGATGATAAGATCATATACACATACAGAATGTCCTAAAGTTTCTACCAAAAAATGTGTCTTTCTCTGCCTGGCTTATTTCACGTAGCATAATGCCCTCCAGGTTCATTCGTGTTGCCACAACTGCAGGATTTCCTTCTTTTTATGGCTGAACAGTATTCTATTGTATGTATATACCACATTTTCTTTATACAGTCATACTTTGATGGATACTTAGATTGTTTCCAAATTTTGGCTACTGTGAATAATGTGGCAATGAGCGTGGAGTGCTGATTTCATTTCCTTCAGATGTATACCCAGAAGTGGAATTGCTGGATCATGTGGTAGTTCTGTTTTTAATTTTTTGGGTAACTTCCGTACTGTTTTCCATGTTAAGCCGTCAAATTTGTGGTAATTGGTTACAGTAGCCTTGGGAAACTGATACAGGCTTCAAATCAGGGAAGCTAAATATAATGCTATTATTTTATTTTATTTTTTTAAAAAGGAGTCTAATGAGGCTGTGAGTTGGGCTAACGAAAAGAGAGAAGGACGGGTGGCTGTGAGAAATATCCACAGATGTGAAAGGTAGAGGGAGGAAAATAATTGGCTAGGAAAATGCTATGACATTGATGGAGGTGAGGAACTCTTAGGAGGAAGATGATGTGTTCATATGGCTTGAAGGTGACATCATAGTAGAAGATTTTGAGAAGTGTGGCCCTTGGGTACTAACTAAACACAGATGGGTCCCCTGTGTGCTGTTTGCTTGAATTCAACTTTTATTTTCTTAGTTCCATCCTACGGTTCTCCAGCTCTGTCCAACCCTAAACAATGATGGTGATTTTGTTCACCAGAACGAACTTCTGAATTCAGGCCGAAGTGTGTTTCTGTTTCATGATATAAAAAGCAGCCACTTGTTACCAGGTCTCAATAATAAGAAGTCTTTTTGATTCATTTTTCTTACTCATATCTTCATTGCAGATGCCTGCTTCTAATTTGTGAACCTTTTGAGGAAAGGATTATGTCTTTGCATCACTTTGCTCTTTTGTCTGGCAACATCCTTAGTATATACTCGAGGTTCAGTGTCTGCTCTTTTGCCAATTTTGTTTTTTTTATCTAGTATGTACTTTCCTCTGGGTCAATTTTGCTTTATCAAAAATTAACATCTGAAAAGTCATTTGTTAATATAAGATATATTAACAGTATTCTTATCTAAGGCCATACAGTTTTGCATAAAAAATAGGGAGGGGAGTTCATCTTTACCATAAGACCTGTGACCCACCTTTACCTACTCTACCAAATAAAAGGAAAAACTGTGTGGGAATTGTGTCCATAATTTTTTAAAAGAAAAAAATGTTTTTAAGAAATTAGAGTAGTCTGATAACAGTATTATACCAATGCCAACGTCCTGCGTTTGATTTTGTATTATAGTTACTACCTGCTGTCATTCAGGGAAGCTTGATGAAGGGTACACAGGACTCTACAATTTTTGCAACTTCCTATGAGTCTATGATTATTTAACAAGAAAAAGTTAAAAGAGAAATAGGAGAATCATATGGTGAAACTTTACTTAGAGACTTGCTGCTCTTGGAATTATCTGGCAGTCCAGTGGTTAGGACTCTGCACTTCCACTGCAGGGGGTACGGGTTCGATCCCTGATCAGGGAACTAAGATCGTGCAAGCCGCATGGCGTGGCCAAGAAAAAAAAAAATTTGCTGCTCTTGAAGTGATAGTAATTCGGACTAAAATCTGAAAAATGAGAAGGAGTTACCCAGGAAATGGTGTGAGTGTGGAAGACAGGACATAGGGATGAAGGGACAGCATTTCAGGTGGAGGAAACAGCCTGTTCCCAAAGGATTTGAACTACAGAAGGAAGGATGTTGTGGTTGGAGCTGGCTGATCAAGGCGGAGAGTGGCGTGAGACACTGGCCTGCTACCTCTGGGAGCCCTGCCTGACAAAGTGGAGTTTGGGAGTGTTTTACTCCTCCCTCTCAGAACCCAGCCACTGTGTCATAAGAAGCAGCCTGAGTTACATGGGAAGGCCACATGACCTGACTCAGCAGAGCCCCCAGCCCACAGCCAGTATCAAGTCCCAGGCACGTGAGTGGGTATCTCAGGCATCCAGCCCAGTCAAGCCTTCAGATGACTGCAGCCCCAGCCAGTATCTGACTGTACGCTCATGAGATGAGAACCACCCAGCTGATCCCAGTCAATCTGAAGAACCATAAGAGATAAAAAAAAAAACACATTATTTTAAACCAATTGATAACTAGAATGAGTAATAACCCTTCTAGTTGCAGAGCCTATAAAGGATTTTCGCTTGCCTTAACTCTCTTGGTCCTCAAAAGTATGCTGTAGGCTGTAATATCTTGGTGGGCATCTGGTTCATCATTGTAATCCAACGCCTCCATCGATGTAGAAAGTCCTCCATAAAAATCTTTGTTAAATGAAAACGAAAAAAGATTTGTCAGTCTTAAAAAAAGATTAGACAGAAGATTTTCTGGAGCACCGTCTGTAACTGTAGTCCTTTGTCCCACTTGGAACTTCTAACACTAAGATGAAAGACCTCTGCCCTTGGCGTCAGGAGAAATCAGAATAGCAAAGAGAAGAGCAGCAGTGCTTACAGATACGTGCAAGAGGCAAAGATACATGATGAAATATTTTTACCAGGACTCTTTCAAAAGAGCCAGTGTTGGTCATAAGGAAAAGTGACCTTTGAATTGGAAACTGAACGTTTTTGCTTTCGGCACTGGGCAGCAAAATTGAAATGTTTTCCCTTCTTATTGATTGTGGCTTGTTATGTGGAGAGGCACCAAGGTGCTCCAGCGAGAAAACCTGGGTTTCTCTTCTGGCTGCCTGTTTGTTACGCATGTGATTCTTTGGGCCAGTTACTTATTTTCTCTAAACCTTTATTTCCTCTTTGGGACTTAAGGAATTTCAATAGCTACCTCATTGGATTACTTGAGCACTAAATATTATAATAAAGTATTTAGGACAATACTCAACAGATAGAATATAGCAAAAGGAAAATTTGCCTTCACTCCGTGTGTTTCTTGCTCTTCAAGGCCACCAATTCTCATGAAAAGGAAGTTCCTCATGAAAAGGAAGTTCTGTTTTATATTTATTCACCTAAGAATTAAGTGCCTATGGGCTAGATATTAGGAGCACACTGATAAGACAAGGAGCCATGGTTTAAGGAGAGAGGAAATAAGGTTAGTAATGTGTGTAGGTGTCATAACACAAGACTTCTTGGGAAACTAAGAAGAGAGCCATCACTTCTCCTGGGAGTGCTTTGAGGGTTTAAAAAAAACGTCCTAGAGAACTGAGAATCTACTTGTCAGATGGACAGTAGAGAAAATCTGTGCATGTGGAGAGCAGTGTAAACAGCCTGGAAGGCTGGATCAGAAGTGACTCACAGTGCTCAGTTTCAGGTGTTGCGTGTTGGGAGGAGTGGGTGGTGCCCACCACAGAGATGAGTCTGGGAAGTCAGGTAGGAACCAAGCCTGAAGGGTCTGGTGTGCCAGAATAAGTGTATTTTTATTCTTACTGTGGTTTATTTGAAATAGTGAGAGAGTTGAGATATGCCCTACTTTTTTTGTTGTTTTTTTTTGCGGTACGTGGGCCTCTCACTGTTGTGGCCTCTCCCATTGCGGAGCACAGGCTGCGGACGCGCAGGCTCAGCGGCCATGGCTCACGGGCCCAGCCGATCTGCGGCATGTGGGATCCTCCCGGACCGGGGCACGAACCCGTGTGCCCTGCATCGGCAGGCAGACTCTCAACCACTGCGCCACCAGGGAAGCCCTGCCCTACTTCTGAGTGTCCACGTTCCTACAAAGGTACCTGTGCAGTAAGATATTATAAAATAAATCACATTTAACTTCTTTGATTTCTGTTATGCAGATGGACATACCACCCTTTTACAAACTCCTTAAGTAAAGGAAGAAAAGAACCCACTTTAGAAACCTACCGTGTAACCCTTTCACATGTGGGAAACCTGCAAGAGAGTTTCTGCGATTGGAGTATTTCAACCACAAGCATCAGGGGCCCCAACATCCTAGCATCTCAGGCCAGAAATCACACTGTTCTTTATGGGAAGGAGGGGAAAAGGCAAGGTGAGGGAAAGAGGGGTTTTTTTGTTTTTTTTTTTTGTTTTTTTAGTGAAGAGATAGAGAAAGCTAAACGATGTTATCAGGTCATACTTCTAATATTTATTTCTGTCATTAAGCAGTGGGCATTTGAGGCTTTCCTGTTCTATCAGAATTTGAGTATGACAGTTTTTGCATTTCCCAAAGAGTTCATTGTCCCTGTTCAACTCCCTCTTATGCAAAACATGTCTGTCAGTGTGGGCAATGACCCCATTACTCCCACTCTTTAGAGTTTAACTAGACGACTCAGGCAATGAGTCATTTTTCCATGGATTGTCTATGTTGCTTGGAAAAGTGGCAGTTCCAGCCAAGCTATGGCTGAGACTACCTGAATTATTTGGAAAACACTATGGCCATAGTAATCTGCCTTCTTAGACTAAAAAAAAAATGGTATAAAATTCTTTGGGATCAGGGAGCCCAGGTCTGGAACATGTACATATAGATAAAACCTGGAGAGCAATATGCTAAAGGGAAGTGGTTGGGTTAAAGTGAAAAAAACAATTTTATGGATTCCCTCTGTGAGAACAAATACTTAAAGGAGTGTCAGAGGCTAAATACAAAATACTGGATGTTTCATAAAAGTTTGCATTCATGAATAAGTCTTTTGCATATATTTCAATTCTGAAAGCGACTTTTTGGAGAAGCTAAATTTTTTATTGGCTATTAATAGATGAAATTAAATTTCAAGTACATTTTCTTTTTAAATTTTATTTATTTAATTTATTTATTTTTGGCTGTGTTGGGTCTTCATTGCTGCACACGGGCTTTCTCTAGTTGCGGCGAGCGGGGGCCACTCTTCATCGCGGTGCACGGGCCTCTCACTATCGTGGCCTCTCTTGTTGAGGAGCACAGGCTCCAGACGCGCAGGCTCAGTAGTTGTGGCTCACGGGCCTAGTTGCTCCGCGGCATGTGGGATCTTCCCAGACCAGGGCTCGAACCCGTGTCCCCTGCATTGGCAGACAGATTCTCAACCACTGCGCCACCAGGGAAGCCCAACACAAATTTTTATAAGTAGACATGATCTACTGGAGGTTACTAAGGTTGTGAGAGAGTGTGGAGGAGGGGAATGAGTAGATAAGTTAGAGAAATCTTTTTATCTAATACTTCATATCCCTTTTTCTATTGATGAACAAATACAAAGATTGGCTAATTTGATTTTAGAATCTTCTTCCTTTGCCTCGGCACCCTATTAGAGAAAATGGATTTTTAAAATCTGGTAGCAACTTCCAAGAAGATGGAGTAGACATATTTTTCCCTATTCCTCCTGCTAAGTACAACTAGAAATACAGAATGTTATTTATAAAACAATCATAAGAGTACTCCGAAAAGTGAAGAGAAGACAAAGTAGCTAAGGACCTTGGAATCCAAAGAATGACATGGTGGTGAGTTCTTCATTTTTGTTTTTGGCCTGTGGTTTTTTGTGTTTTTTTTCCTTTAATTGAAGTATAGTTGATTTATAATATTGTGTTAGTTTCAGATGTATGTAGCAAAGTGATTTGGTCATACATATATATGTATATATCTATATTCTTTTTTCTATTATAGCTTATTACAAGATATTGAGTATAGTTCCCTGTGCTATACAGTGAATCCTTGTTTTTTATCTATTTTATATAAAGTAGTGTGCATCTGTTAATCCCATATTCCAAATTTATCCCTCTACCCTTTCCCCTTTGGTAACCATAGGTTTGTTTTCTATGTCTGTGAGTTGGTTTCTGTTTTATAAATAAGTTGACTTGTACTGTTTTTTAGATTCCACCTATAAGTGATATCATATAGTATTTGTCTTTCCCTGTCTAACTTACTTCACTTAGTATGATAATTTCTAGATCCATCCATGTTGCTGCAAATGATGTTATTTCCTTCTTTTTTATGGTTAAGTAATATTGCATTGTATATGTATACCACTTATTCTTTATACATTCATCTGTCAGCGAACATTTGGGTTGCTTCCCTGTCTTAGCTATTGTAAATAGTGCTGCAATGAACATTGGGGTGCATGTATACTTTTCTTAAAATTAATTAATTAATTTATTTATTTATTTTTGGCTGCATTGGGTCTTCGTTGCTGCACGTGGGCTTTCTCCAGCTGTGGCAAGCGGGGGCCGCTTCTCGTTGCAGTGGCTTCTCTTGTTGCGGAGCATGGGCTCTAGGCGCACAGGCTTCAGTAGTTGTGACATGCAGTCTCAGTAGTTGTGGCTCGTGGGGCTCTAGAGTGCAGGCTCAGTAGTTGTGGTGCACGGGCTTAGTTGCTCTGCAGCATGTGGGATCTTCCTGGACCAGGGCTGGAACCCGTGTCCCCTGCATTGGCAGGCAGATTCCTAACCACTGCGCCACCGGGGAAGTCCCTGCATGTATACTTTTGAACCATGGTTTTTTTCATATATATGTCCAAGAGTGGGATTTCTGGATCATATGGTAACTCTATTTTTAGTTTTATTAAGGAACCTCCACACTGTTTTCCATAGTGGCTGCACCCATTTACATTCCCACCAACAGTGTAGGAGGGTTCTCTTTTCTCATTACGCTCTCCAGCATTTATTGTTTGTGGACTTTCTAAAAAAATTTTTTATTGGAGTATAGTTGATTTACAGTGTTGTGTTATTTGCAGACTTTTTGATGATGGCCATTCTGACCAGTGTGAGGTGATACCTCATTGTAGTTTTGATTGCATTTCTCTAATAATTAGTGATATTGAGCATCTTTTCAAGTGCCTATTGGCCATCTGTATGTCCTCTTTGGAGAAATGTCTATTTAGGTCTTCTGCCCATTTTCTGATTGGATTGTTTGTTTTTTTGTTATTGATTTGTATGAGCTGTTTGTATGTTTTGGAAATTGAGCCCTTGTTGGTTGCATGGTTTGCAAAGATTTTCTCCCAGTCTGTAGGTTGTCTTTTTGTTTTGTTTATGGTTTCCTTTGCTGTACAAAAGCTTATAAGCTTGATGAGGTCTCATTTGTTTATTTTTGCTTTTATTACTCTTGCCTTGGGAGACTGACCTAAGAAAGCATTGCTACGATTTATGTCAGAGAATGTTTTGCCTATGTTCTCTTCTAGGAGTTTTATGGTGTCATGTCTTAAATATAAAGTTTTTAAGCTATTTTGAGTTTATTTTTGTGTATGGTATGAGGGTGTGTTCTAACTTCATTGAATTAATTATGGCAGTCCAGCTTTCCCATCACCACCTGCTGAAGAGACTGTCTTTTCTCCATTGTATATTTTTGCCTCCTTTGTTGAAGGTGTGTGGGTTTACTTCTGGGCTCTCTATTCTGTTCCATTGATCTATGTGTCTATTTTTGTGCCAGTACCATGCTGTTTTGATTACTGTAGCTTTGTAGTGTTGTCTGAAGTCTGGGAGGGTTATGCCTCCAGCTTTGTTATTTTTCCTCAGGATTGCTTTGGCAATTCTGGGTCTTCTGTGATTCCATATAAATTTTAGAATTATTAAATTGTTCTAGTTTTGTGAAAAATATTATGGGTAATTTGATAGGGATCACATTAAATCTGTAGACTGCTTTGGGTAGTATGACCATTTTAACTATGTTAATTCTTCCAATCCAAGAACATGGGATATCTTTCCACTTCCTTGAATCATACTCAACTTCCTTTATCAGTGTTCTGTAGTTCTCAGTGTATAAGTCTTTCACCTCTTTGGTTAGGTTTATTCCTAGGTATTTTTTAATGTGATTTTTAAACGGGATTGTTTTTTGTTTTTATTTTTTTTTTGCGTTACGCGGGCCTCTCACTGTTGTGGCCTCTCCTGTTGCGGAGCACAGGCTCCGGACACACAGGCTCAGCGGCCATGGCTCACGGGCCCAGCAGCTCCGTGGCATGTGGGATCTTCCTGGACCGGGGCATGAACCCATGTCCCCTGCATCGGCAGGCGGGCTCTCAACCACTGCGCCACCAGGGAAGCCCTGTTTTTTGTTTTTTGATTTCTGATATTTCATTATTAGTGTAAAGAAATGCAACCGATTTCTATATATTAATCTTGTATTCTGCTACCTTGCTGAGTTCATTTATCAGTTCAAATAGTTTTTGTGTGGAGTCTTTAGGGTTTTCTGTATAGAGTATCGTATCATCTGCATATAATGACAGTTTTACCTCTTCCTTCCAATTTCGATACCTTTTATTTCTTTTTCTTGTCTGATGTTTTGTCTTGGTTTGCTTTATTCTTGCCTTGTATATCCCATACTTGGAGCTGAAGAAGGTGAAAACGCAGAAATGCCAATGTGCACAGACAAAAAGGAGCCCCAACAAAAGCCTGCTGTCTCTAACCAAAGGACCAGGAAAGGAGCAGCCCAGCAAGATAGAAAATGTTTAGACATTTCCTAGCCTCTCTACTCTAGCCAAACATCATAGGAAAATAACTATAGCACCATCCAGGCCCACGCCTGAAAAGGCTGAGTGGCAGGCCTTGACTTCTACCCTTGCGAGGCTGTCACGAGGCACCCTAACCTCACCATCTGAGCCCCACCACGGTGGTGTCAGAGAAAGCCAGGCAGGGAGCTGACTATTCATCCCCACTACAGGAATGAGGTACCACCTCCCCTCTCCTCTGGGATGGTATTAGAGGGGGCATAGTAGAGGCTCAGGACTTTCCCTATTCAGCAGTAACAAGGCCACCTCCGCACCCCTGTGGTGTCAGTGAGACCATGTGGAGAGCTGTAACAAGCACTCGCACTCTGCCCAGCTAGGAAGGTATCAATGGAGTCTATTAGGGAGTCAGAACCCCCACCTCTGCTCGGCAGTATCAGGGAGCCCCTCCCACCTCAGGGGTCAGTGGAGACCAAGTGAGGAATCTGGACTTCTACCCTCACTTACAGTAATGACACCCCTTTCCCTGGTGGAGCAGTGTTCCCAAATCAAGGAAAATAAAAGGTTTAACTAAGATCTAGAATCTCACAACATAATACCTTAAATGTCCAGGTTTCAAGGTAATATTACTCAACAGACCAATATCCCTTATCAATTCGGACACAAAAATACAATATATTACCATTGGGGAAACTAAGAAGAGTGTACATCTGATCTCCCTGTATTATTCTTACAACTGTATGTGAATCTGTAAACATCTCAAAATTAAAAATTTAATTAAAAAGAAGACAGCAAGGGAGCAGGATAAAGAGAATTATAGATTCTACCTAATATTAGTAGGGTTCCATAAATAATGCACAGGTGATTGCAAACCCAAGTTAATTTTGCTTCAGTAGATTTCTGAACATTTCACAACGCTCTTTAAAGTGATTGAAGAGCCCTTAAGATGCCACAGTTTTAGGGCTAGGATATAGTTCTGTGAGTAACTGAGAACTAACATCAAATGCCAACATAACGTTCCTGTTCTTTTTTGTTATATTATCTGTAGATATTTTAGTATGATATGAACAAATATTTTAATCTGTAGCAAAGTACGTACAATAGTTTGAAAAGGTACGGTTTTAGAATAACCCTAAGAGTCAACATTAATGACCTAAAGCACAGTGACCCTAGCTGGTGCTCATTCATTTAATCTCTGACCTTGGCACCCTGCAGCCCTTCCTGTCCACCCAACAGTTACCATAACTTTCACAGAGCACAAGAATTCCATTAGGCAATGTGACCTTGGAACTCTCAATGTGCCATTACTTTATCCTGGTAGAAATGATATGACACTGTGATTGATAACAAGCTCTTCCCAGCTGCTTTAAATTTTGCCGTGGTACCTTTGCAAGCCTATCCTGGTTTAAGAGGGTATAAGGAAGAGTTCGTTGGAAAAGTTCGTTGGAACTATCAGTGAAAACCAGTTTCATTGGAAATCAGCATTACCCTCATCTTCAACATCTTATGAATGCCTTCCAATGTGCTGGGGCCAAATTAGATGAGTTTTATAATGAGGAAAAGAAAAGTGAGACCAAAAGGAAATGATTTTTTAGGAGATAAGAGGTCAGAGGTGAAGAGGGATTTTTGTTTTGTTTTTCACGCAGGTTAAGAGGGTTTTGAAAAGAATTGGGGGAGAAAATTACAAGATGTAACATGGTTTGAAGGCAGTGAAGACAGGAGAAATCAAGATCTATCAACTCTGAAAGGAAGATGGAAGATTTAAGCAGAGATATTGGTGGCAGAAAATTTGGAAACAGAATGTAGTAAAGTGTGGCAACATGCAAATGTAATAGTCAAAGATAGCATCTGTCTCTCTTCAGAGATGAAAGGTCAGGGAATTGTTAGCCACAAATAAAATATAGTGGGAGAAAGACCAGAGAGCATATTACCATCAAGCTAAAGACCAACTGGACAGAGAACTGAGTCCATCATTCTCTCTTCAGAGAAAACTGTTGCAAAGTAATTTATATTTAAATATAATATAAAATATATAATATAGCATATTCAATTGTAATATTATTACACTATAGAAAATATTCGATATTTTAAAATACTTTGGTAGGTAGAGTTGGCCCTTACTTACAGTACACTCTTTTTTACATATAAATCTTTTATGCTCTAGCTTAAAACTATTGATCTATTCAATACACATTTGATGAGCCTCTAGTGCTGTGGGTACTAGATCCAGAGATAGGCATGGCCTCAGCCTGGCAGCAGTCCTCCCCAGGGTGTCCTAATTCCATTCACGTACTTTTTAGGAATTCCAGTTTCCACACCTTTAAACCGAGAATGATACCGCCTCACTTGTTTTCCTTAAACATACTTCTTCTTTTGAGATTTGAATGAGGTGATATATATGTGTGATGGGCTCTATAACTTTATAAAACACTATACAGATCTGATTTTTGTACTGGCTTATTCTCAGTTCATTTTGAGGCAGGAGCTAAGCCCCGTTTTTCTTTATATCCTCAAACCCTTGCACAGGGTCTGGTACATGGTAAGTGTGGGCAACAAATGTTGGATATCTCATTGAACAAAACAGAGGAAAATATCTTTATTCTTGTGGGTCTTACATTACTACTGAGGTGACAGTAAACAGCACGCATGATCATTTCATAAATTGTAGAGTATACTAGGAGGTGTAAAATGGTATGGGAAGAAAAATTGGAGTAGAGTAAGGGGAATTGGGAGTCCTGGGGATAAGTGTTTTTAAAGAGGTCAGGATTGGTCTCATTGACAAGATGGTAATCAAGAAGAGACTTGTAGGATGTGAAGGTTTCAGCCGTGTGAATATTTGGAGGAAGAGAATTTGGGAAACAACCAGCACAAACACCCTGAGGTGGAACCCCGCCTCAAGAAACTAGTGTGGCTGGCAGGGAGAGAGGCAGAGAGAGAAGTAGAAAACGAGGTTAGAGAAGTTACGGAGAGGGTGAGCCACTGCAGGCCATGGCTCCAAATGAACTGGGGGCCACTGGGGAATTTTGAGCAGAGGCGTCACGTGATCTGACTCACTTTTCAAAAGAATCACTCTGGCTGCTGCTTTGAGAATGGACAGAGGCAGGAGAGGAGGTAAAGACAGGAGCAGAGAGACCGTTACAAAGCTCTTGTAGTCAGGTGAGAGATGAGAACGGCTTGCCCCATGCTGGTAGAACTGGAGAGAAACAAGTGGTCAGATTCTGGGTATATATTTTTTTTTTTAACTTTTTTTTTAATGTGGACCATCTTTTTTAAAGTCTTTATTGAATTTGTCATGATATCGCTTCTGTTTTATGTTTTGGTGTTTTGGCCGCAAGGCATGTGGGATCTTAGTGCCCCCGACCAGGGATCGAACCTGCACCCCCTGCGTTGGAAGACAAAGTCCTAACCACTGGTCCGCTGGGGAAGTCCCTGATTCTGGATCTATTTTGAAGGTAGAACCAATAAGATTTCCTGACAGAGTTATGGGCTGTAGACGAAAGAGAAGAATGCAGCATGACTCTAATATTTTTGCTGATCAACTGGACGGCTGGAGGTGCCAACTGAGAAGGAGAAAAACCTGCTGGAGGGGCCAGCTTGGGGGAAAGGTCAGGAGTCAAGGTTGGGAACATGAAACATCCAAGTAGGGCTTCCCTGGTGGCGCAGTGGTTGGGAGTCCACCTGCCGATGGCAGCGGACACGGGTTCGTGCCCCGGTCCGGGAAGGTCCCACATGCTGCGGAGCGGCTGGGCCCGTGAGCCGTGACCACTGAGCCAGCATGGCCGGAGCCTGTGCTCCACAATGGGAGAGGCCACAATAGTGAGAGGCCCGCGTACCACAAAAAAAAAAAAAAAAAAAAAAAAAAAAAATTAAAAAGAGAAGGAGGGAAATGTGATAGTAGTTGGTAAGAAAAGTGAGGTCAAGAAGATTTTTTGTTTTTAAGGTGGAAGAAATAACAGCATGTGTACCAGCAGGGCTGGGACAGAAAAGTTGATGATGCAGGAGAGACGGGGAGTAATGGCTCCTAATGAAGTCATTTTTGAGGAGGTGAGATCCATCGCTGAAAAGTACAAACACAAGGACTGCCTGCATATAGACACATGGATAGTTCATTTAGAGAAGCAGGGGGAAAGGCAGACTGTTGGGTGCAGCCGCTGGTAAGCGGGCACATGTCCTGGCGGGAGACAATGGCAGTTCCCTCCTGAGCACCGCGATTTCCGTCAATGAAATAAGAAGCATGTGACGATATGGAATGTGAAGCAGAAGGTGAAGATATGGAATGGATGATAGACGTTGGAGGAAAGAGGAACTATGAAATAATGATCCAGGAAAGTGGAAGAGTAAATGCACTAAGGAAGCATTTGCTGTTGGGCAGCAAAGGTTGGGGTATACTAGTGTATAAGACAGAAAAAAAACCTTTGTTCGTAGGAATCTTGCATCCCGCAGAGTGAACAATAAATAATATGCATAATAAATACATTAAGTATATAGTAAAGGGCCATTTAGTTTCGTGGTGGGACCATTCAGATGGTTTTGTGTTTTTCTTTAGCCATGTTCTGTTGCATGGTGGAAGCTTATAGTAGTCAGATAATTTAAATAAGCAGGGTTGTAGTTTTACCAAGCAAGCCTGGTAAAGAGAGAAGGCAAGGGAGTGGCAGATGTTTGCAAGATTGGTGGAACACAGTACACCAAAAGAGTGAGGAAGAGTTAAAAGGTGGTAAGATCAATGGATTGGAGGAAGAAGATGTTTAACCATCCGATACATTTGATCCATCTCCTCTATCCCCACTTCCCTGCCCTAGTTTAATGTGGTGGCTAAGAAGAGTGCCAGGATTAGAATTCTAGCTCTGTCAATTATAAAATCTCTATTCTGTTTCATTTTAATTTTGTTTATCCCTGTCTAAAACACATTGCCTTAATTACTATAGTTTCATAATAAAAGTCTTGATATCCAGTAAGGCAAATCTTTAAATAATTTTTCAAATTGAAGGTGAGATACATTTTCTCAGCTTTTTTTTCCCTGAAAATTTATCACCAACTTAAAGGAAACACAAAAATGTTCTTTAGGTAAAAGGAAAATGATCCAAGATACTGGCTCTGAGATGTAGGAAGAAATAAAGAGAAAGAAAATGATAATAAATATATAGATAAATCTAAATAATATTGACTATAAAGTAATATGCTCATAAAGGTCATAAAAGAAAAAATTAAAGTACATGACAATAGTAGTGTGTAAGTCAGAGATTGATAAATGAGGTTTGAGAATTCTAAAGTTCTTGCATTGTCCTGGAAGAGGAAAAAGTACCACTGATTAGTCAAAGATATGTCATAATCTCTAGGAAGGAGCTAACTGTTAAATAGAAAAATAGAAGAATATATACTTAATAAGTCAAGAGAAAAGAAACAGGATAAAAATATTTAATTGCTCCAAGAGAGAGCAAAAATTAAGATTAGAAAAGTCAGGACTAGTGGAACATGTAGAAAAAGTAAGACAGAGTGGAGGAAGGACATTAACCCGACATCAACGAGAGCAAAGCAGAAGTATCTCAATATCCTACCAACAAAAGAAAGTTAAGACTTCTTACAGCCTGAGTATCACTGAGGAATCTCCAGTGTATCATAGTGGCTTAAATATTGTTTTTGAATGAACAACCAGATGGATGCACCGGGTAATGTTGTTTTATTGTTACCAAATAAATATAAAAGTGGCCCTTGGAATGGGCTGTAACACAGGCAAAAACGTAAACAGAGTCACGTGGACATGGCTCCTCTCTCCCCACAAACATGCCTCAGATGCAGAATACACATGATGAACACTTCTTATAGGGACAACTTTGTGAATAGACTCTGAGAGACAGACAGACAGGCACACACATCTTATTCCTGGGTCCTTTTGTTTGTTTTTTTGTTTTTGTCTTTAGTTCAGAAACTTCCTACTTTCTCACGTATCCACCTTTTCTCTCAAGTTGTCTTTTATAGAAACTGAACAGGCTACCATCTCCTTATAGGCTATGGAGTTTTATAATGTCCTTCAGTCACCACCAAGCTTTCTTTCAAGCTAAACAATTCCAATTGCCTTAATCTCAGAGTATTTTAACCTAGTGATCTGACCACCTGTTAGACTTGTGAGGAAGAGGAATTCTGATTGATCAAAGAAGAGAATCCTCATGATTGTGGTAGACAGGATAAGAAGAAAAAATATTTTGAGGAAAATCTGTAAATAAATTCATTTCTAATAATTCCAGAGCATGCCATAGCTTTTTTTGTTGTTTGTTTTTTTATTAATTTATTATTTATTTTTGGTTGCATTGGGTCTTTGTTGCTGAGCGCGGGCTTTCTCTAGTTGCAGCGAGCGGGGGCTACTGTTCGTTGCGGTGCGCGGGCTTCTCATCGCGGTGGCTTCTCTTGTTGCACAGCACGGGCTCTAGGCATGCGGGCTTCAGTAGTTGTGGCTCACAGGCTCAGTAGTTGTGTCTCGCGGGCTCTAGAGCATAGGCTCAGTAGTTGTGGCGCACGGGCTTAGTTGCTCCGCAGCATGTGGGATCTTCCCAGACCAGGGCTCGAACCCGTGTCCCCTGCACTGGCAGGCGGATTCTTAACCACTGCGCCACCAGGGAAGTCCAATGCCATAGTTTTAATCAACTCCCAGCATCTCTTCAAGTCAACTTCTGCCTAGCTCAAGGTAACAGGCAGAGCAGGATGGAGATGAGTGGCATATTTAAGAGTGAGTGCTAGAGCTGCTGGCTCCTATCCCAGTCTCTCCTCATAAGCCTCTTCTGATCTTTTAACTATTAATGCTAGTTATCATTTATAAGGTACCTCCTATATATGCCAGGCACTTTGCACACATCATGTCTAATCCTAACAACACCCCTGTTTTATGGTTTCAGAGACTGGATCAAGAATTAAATAAACTGCCGAAGCCCAGACAGCTAGTAAGTGGTAGAGATGGGATTCATTCCAGGGTCTGCCGACAACACCACCTCTTATAGGATGCTCTGCTTTAAGGTTCTCTGGGAACCCAAGAAAGCCATGCGATGACTTGTGTGTTAATAAGACAGAGCAGCAGCAAGGACCAGCAGGTAATCCTGCTACCTGGTTGGGAGGAAGGAAAGCCATATTTATGGAGTGTGTTCTGTTTTAGGCTCAGTACTAGCTCCTTGTACCTTCTTAGTTCATTTATTCCTCACAGTGACCTGGTAAAGGAGATGTTTTATCTTCATGTTACATATGAGGAAACTGAGGTTTAGACAAGTGAGAAAGTGTCCAAGGTCACATAGCTAATAAGATGTGAAGCTTCAAAGCCATGATAACATATTGCTCCCTGTTTTAGATTCTTCCTGTCCGAGATCAGAGCAGTATGCCACAGGAAGACACTGGAGACTGGACCCTCGTCTGGAGGATGCAGCCTCAGGCGGGACTTAACCTCTCTGGGCGTCAGTTTCTTATTGTTTTAAAAAAAAAAAGCGGGTTTTGAATTAGACGATCTCTGAAGTCCCTTCCAGCCCTTAAGTTCTGTGCCTCTAAGAATTAAGAGGGCACCGACAGAGAGAAGCTTAATGTGATGATTCCAGGTGGCCCTGCCCAGCTCTCGTCCTCCCTGGAGATGGTTGGGTTTGGTGCCCCGGGGACCAGACCTGGGGACGCAGAAGCGGGAGGCGAGCCTAGGGGTCTTTCTTGGTCCTCGACTGTCCCATGATTAGTGAGCGTCTAGAAACTGTTCCCCGCATGGGTTTAAAAAGAACACTGAGCGCCGAGGGAGTGTGACAGTCACTTTGGAGGGCTCGGGTGGCCAGCCGGGCGAGGCTTTCGGAACACCCGGCGGCACCGGGCTGGTCCGGGGCTTATCAGCAGCAGCTGGTGCAGCGGCCTGGGGCTGGCTGCTCGCCCGGGTGGGCGGCGGCCGGAGGGGCACCTCCGGCGGCGAGGGCGGCGTGCCGGGCCCTTCTCCGCGCTTGGCCCGCCGTGTGAGCCGGGCGGGCGGCGGGCGGGCGGCGGGAGGGGCTCCTGTGGCCCGGGGGCCCTCGCTGGCCCCGAAGCGCGCGGGGTGGGCGGGGGCGAGGCCGCCGGGAACAAAGTCCAGGCCCCGCGGCCGCAGCCCTGGTGCGCCCAGCAGCTCGGCCAGAGACGCGCGAGGTCCCAGGTGAGGGGAGCTTGGGCGCGCCAGCTCCGACCGGGGGACTCCGGCGACAGTGGGCTCCGGGCGGCGGCAGCGCGACCTCTACGCGGCGTCCCCGCGCCCCGCGACCTGTCAACTGGTCCCGATCCCTCGAGCAGGGTCTGCGAGGAGGCTGCTCGACCTCCCCGCGGTGGGTGGGTGTTCTTGGACCTGAGACTGTGGTTTCTCCCTAGGCTGAGATGGATCTAGAGGCGGGAAGGCTCACAACAGTCCGGATCCCCAAGAATACGGAGGACGAATTTGAACGTGGCAGCAGCAACAGGTACATGACCCGCAGCCGCCGCTTTTCCGCGACACGTGAATCAGCCGGGCCAAATCTGGCTGAGGGAAGAAGCTGAGAAAATCTGATGATGCCTTTGGCCTTTGTTTTGGAGCTTCCGTAGAGTCTTGTCTGAGGTTCTGACCTTACCCAAGGAATGTCACTGAGGCTTCTTTTGCAGCGGGCTCAGGAAGAAGAGGATGTGTTTAAAAGTGCCCGCGTCTCTTTGGGCAGGGTGATTCGCTGAATATGTGTGGCATAACATTCCTTGCGTTATGTAACTCAAAACTTTTCCGAAAAACTTTCATAAACATCATCTGATCTTTTATGCTGGCAGAGCATCAGACGTGTCATTGACGGTTGTGCTTTTTAAACAAGCGTAGTGAAGCAGAAACCTCCTTCCTCCCCCTCGTTATTCCTCTTCCTCATTTTACCCATCCCACCCCGCTCCTCCCAGCGCCAGGCTCTTCCATCTTTGTCCCCTGTGGGTGGTGAGGGGTGAAGGGGGTAGGCGCACCTGGAGCAGCCTCATTCATCCTAACCTGTGCTGCCAAAGAAATTTTTGTTCAGATGCAAGGGGGAAACCTCTTTCTTGAACGTCTTCCTTCCTGTGACGGCTCTCGGGTTCCCAGAGGCCCTTGTTGCCCACACTTCACGGACCTCAGTAGGGGCAGAAGCAAACCAGTCAGTGACATGTTGTCATTGTCCGCCTTTCACCGTGGGAATAGTGAATCACTTCCGCCTTCAGCTTCAGTTTACGAGGCTGCTGTGGTCTCTGAGTTCATGCCAGGCCACCCAGAACTAATTGAACTGTGTCATCCAGTGATCACCCCGAGGGACAAATTTTATCAGGTTCTGTAGTGTGTCCTCAAGCTGCAAGGGACCTGATTAGTCAACGGAAAACGTGCCTATCTGGTGGTTCAACTGAGGCATTATTTTTGTCTGTTAACGTCTTCATCCAGTGCTCTTGCCTTATTCCTTCTACGTACCATGGTATTCATTCACCGAAAATTTGGGGTGCCACATAAAATGGGTATTATTTCTGCTAGAAAATAATTGATATTCTTTCTACTACAAAAATGTGGGTTTCGTCAGCTGACAATTTAGACTGGGATTGACTGTGAATCTATAAATAGATGGCATTTTCTGGAAGAAGGCTATTTATGTATTGCACTGGCTGAACATTTGATGAGGGTACAGAGGGGGTTTCCTGCAAAAGATGCAGTGACAGAACCCAAGGAAGTCCTCAGAAGTGGAGCTCACAGCCTTGTGTTGGAAAGAAGACAGTTCAGAAGAGAAATAGAAAAAGCTAAGAATAAGTTGAAACTGTAAGATTATGAAATGAAGTGTAAGGAGACAAATTTTTATAAAAAGCAGACTAAAGCTCGTACATTAAAGGAAGTTCAGCTCACTTCAGTTATCTAGGGCACATTGAGAGTTAGTTACGTGCTTGTTGCAATCATGCCGTTATTGCCTATGGCACATTGTTTTGAACGTATTTCATTGCAGATGTCTGTCCTTTGATTTTAGCGAATGTTCTAGATAATTTGGGATCGAGTCCTATGAGTAAAACTTTGTCACCACCTGGACATTTAAGCTAAATAAATTCCTTTTAGGTTTAAAAAAAAAGTCAGCTCTCCTAGAGTTTGCATGTATTGTATGGAAGATAGATATAAATAATACCTATGCTGAATATGTAAACTACAGCAAATGTTAGAAGGGAATGAATGCTACGGAAAAGCATTAATCAAGGCTAAAGAAATCAGGAGTGCAAAAAGGAAGTCGTTTGCAATTTTAAGTAGGGTGGTTAAGGGAGGTCTTATTGAGAAGGCAATATCGGAGCAAGAACTTGAAAGAAATGAGAGAAGTGTGTAGCATCGGAGGGAGACCATTCCTGGCACAGGCAGTAAAGACCCTGCGATGGGAGCATGTCTGGAAGGTTCACAGAACAGCGACAGCAGAGACACCAGGGTGGCTGGAGCAGAGCAAGCAGCAGTGGGAACGGGCACTGTGGTCAGAGAGGTGACAAGGAAACATCATGTGGGGCCCTAGAGGCTAATGTAAGGATTTGGCTTTTACTCTGAGAAAAGTGGAAGCCATTGTAAGTCTTTGAGCAGAGGAGTAGCATGATACGAATTGCGAGTTTTTTAAAAATCTGCGTTATTGACGTATAGTTGATTTACAATGTTGTGTTAATTTCTGCTGTACAGCAAAGTGATTCAGTTATGCATATATATGCATTCTTTTTTTATTCTTTTCCATTATGGTTTATCACAGGATATTGAATATAGTTCCCTGTGCTATACAGTAGGACCTTGTTGTTTATCCATCCTATATGTAATAGTTTGCGTCTGCTAACCGCAAACTCCCAATCCATCCCTCTCCCCACAACCCTTGGCAACCACATGACTTGAGTTTTTAAATGACTACTCTGACTACTGTGTTGAGGAAAGACTAAAGTGGGCATAAGTGGAAGTGGAGAAACAAGACAGGAGTTCTCCTGTCTATTGGGATAGCCATAAAATTGGTGAGCAGTGGTTGAATTCTAGATGTATTTTGAATGCAGAGTTGACAGGATTTCCTGACACCACTCCCTGTAATCATTCAGAAGGGTGGCCTTTACTAATTTTATTTTATTATTTATTTATTTAATATAAATTTTAAAATTTAATTTTATTTATTTTTGGCTGCGTTGGGTCTTTGTTGCTGCACGCGGGCTTTCTCTAGTTGCAGCAAGCGGAGGCTACTCTTTGTTGCAGTGTGCAGGCTTCTCATCGCGGTGGCTTCTCTTGTTGTGGAGCACGGACTCTAGGTGCATGGGCTTCAATAGTTGTGGCACACGGGCTCAGTAGTTGAGGCTCGCGGGCTTTAGGTGCACGGGCTTAGTTGCTCCACGTCATGTGGGATCTTTCGTGACCAGGGCTCAAACCCGTGTCCCCTGCGTTGGCAGGCGGATTCTTAACCACTGCGCCACCAGGGAAGTCCCAGCCTTTACTAATTTTAGATCAATATGTATGATTTTAGCAAGTGAAGGATTAATTGATCTGGAGGACACTGTTAACGTAGTCATCTTCCCTCTGTGTGTGAGCTCTGCAAGACAGGTGACCGTCTCCCGGTTATCCAGAGATTCCTATAGTAACTTGGATGGTTACCTTTGCACTTGGTGATTGCCTTGCAGTCGAAACTGGATAATTTTGACAATTTGTGGACATCACTATTTTATATTTGAAAGTATAATGTTGATACCCTGAGAAAACCATAATTCAAAAAGAGACATGTACCACAATGTTCGCTGCCGCACTATTTACAATAGCCAGGACATGGAAGCAACCTAAGTGTCCATTGACAGATGAATGGATAAAGAAGGTGTGGCGCATATATACAATGGAATATTACTCAGCCATAAAAAGAAACGAAATTGAGTTATTTGTAGTGAGGTGGATGGACCTAGAGTCTGTCTTATAGAGTGAAGTAAGTCAGAAAGAGAAAAACAAATACCATATGCTAACGCATATATATGGAATCTAAAAAAAAAAAAGGTTCTAATGAACCTAGGGGCAGGACAGGAATAAAGACGCAGATGTAGAGAATGGACTTGAAGACATGGGAGCGGCGGGGAGAGGAGGCTGGGACAAAGTGAGAGAGTGGCACTGACGTATATACACTACAAAATGTAAAATAGATAGCTAGTGGGAAGCAGCCGCATAGCACAGGGAGATCAGCTCGGTGCCTTGTGACCACCTAGAGGGGTGGGATAGGGAGGGTGGGAGGGAGATGCAAGAGGGAGGAGATATGGGGATATATGTATACATACAGCTGATTCACTTTGTTATACAGCAGAAACTAACACAACATTGTAAAGCAATTATACTCCAATAAAGATGTTAAATATATATATAATATTGAATATGATAACTACTCAAATTTATATTCAATTGAAATATTTTGTAACAGTTTTTAAATTCAGTCAATTATATTTTTTTACAGCAAACAAGATAAGGAGAAAACGAAGAAAGTAAATTTGATTGGACCATTAACATTGGTAAGCTGTGAAATATTAAATATGAATAATTCCTGCCTTCATTTAAATTTGATGTCTCGGATCCATAGTTATAGCAGTACTTTAAGACTGTCTACAGGCAGCAATAGGTTTTCCCTGATGCACCTGTGCTGTCCTGGATTGGCTAACCAGAGCTAACTGGTGTACTGGGAAATTGAAAATAGGACTTGTGTTCGTAGCAGCATACAAATGAACCAATTTCAGGAAAATGCATCTCAGCACTTGTTTCACAAAAAAACCCGAATTTAGTTTAAAATAAGCTTGCATATAAAGAGATTGTTAACTACAGAAAATTGTAAATGATTAAGAAATTTATTATGTTCACGTTGGCTTCCAGGAAAATTGATTAAATATGGAGTTACTGTTATGGACTCAGATATGTTTACAACAATTCTCAGTGGTTTTCTGCTGGTCCAAGGCAAGCCAACATACTTTTGGAAGAAGGCAAATCTGTTTTTCATTTGTAATATGTTTAAGAGAGGGGACCCATGAAAGTGTTTGCCCACTGTTGGTGAATATGATGTGTTTCAAACTATGACGGCCATTTTTTGATAGCAGAGAAGTTGGTATTAGGCGGCATGTCAGCTGAAACCTCCAGCTTATTAAGTAAGGGATGAGAGGACACCAAAATGTCCACACTCTGGAGCATTGCTGCATTCGTCTCATGTCACCATAAAGCCCCTGTTCATTCTCTTCTTCCTTATGCTCGTGATGTTTTTGTTTAAAAGTCTCAGTAAGGGTAACATTTTTTCAATTTAGTACTTTAGAGAATAAATTGTTTGTGAAACTAAATCTGGTTTTAATGCATAGGTTTTATTTTTATTTATTCATTTATTTTTATTTATTTTTGGCTGCGTTGGATCTTCGTTGCTGCGCGTGGGCTTTCTCTAGTTGCGGCGAGCGGGGGCTACTCTGCGTTGCGGTGCCTGGGCTTCTCACTGCGGTGGTTTCTCTTGTTGCGGAGCACAGGCTCTAGGCGCGCGGGCTTCAATACTTGTGACTCGCGGGCTCTAGAGCGCAGGCTCAGTAGTTGTGGTGCACAGGCTTAGTTGCTCTGTGGCATGTGGGATCTTCCCAGACCGGGGATCAAACCTGTGTCCCCTGCATTGGCAGGTGGATTCGTAACCACTGCGCCACCAGGGAAATCCAGTGCACAAGTTTTAAATCTGCCTCGTAGAGAAAACAAAATGTCACTAACTTTAAAGTGGAAACAATCATTTGAATCTAAAAGTTTAACCTTGTTAAATGTAAGTGTAATCTTTTCACCCTCTGAATAGATATTTTTGCCGTTGTTCTGCTAGAGGTTCAGGACAAAACTGTGGGTTTGTTTTGTTTTGTTTTGTTTTGCGGTATGTGGGCCTCTCACTGTTGTGGCCTCTCCCGTTGCGGAGCACAGGCTCCGAAAGCACAGGCTTGACGGCCATGGCTCACGGGCCCAGCTGCTCTGCGGCATGTGGGATCCTCCCGGACCAGGGCATGAACCCGTGTCCCCTGCATCGGCAGGCAGACTCTCAACCACAGCGCCACCAGGGAAGCCCAAAAGTGTGTTTTTTAATAGGAGTTAGAATGCATTCTTTTTGATCTGAAAACAGATCTAGGTTTACTTAGGGTATTGCTGTGAAATTCATGGAGTTTTAAATTGAAGCTTGGAGACAATGTTTTATTTAATTAATAAGAAAAACTTTTAAAATTGAGGTACAGTTAACATATTACATTATATGAGTTTCGGAGGTACCATGAAAAGCACTTAAAACATTCCTCCATTTCACATAAATGTTCACTGAAGGAACATTATATGACAACCTGCTCCTGTGCTTGAACTGTGGCCCATAGACCCGAGGGCTCTATCTCCCTTCCGCAGGAGCCATAAAACGAACCTTGGGGACACTGGTCCCTTTTGTAGCAGTTTTAGGGGCCCTTCCCCGCTTGTCCTTGACTTTACCTGCTCCCCTTGTTCCATTCCAGGCCCCACCTGGCTTCTGACCCCTTGTCCCTTTCAGCACTCTTGCTTGCCCTACGTGCTTGATGATGGAATGTGGTCTCCCAGACTGAACCCCTGGAACTCTTTGAGAACAGCTTGCACACACACCCCTCACTCCCCGCCTTGTGCTTTTGACCTCAGCGTGCCCCTGCATAGGGAGCCCGTCTGACTCAGCCTGCACCCTCAGGGGTCCCACTCCACCAAGCCTGACTCATCATCCATTCTTCGGGTCACCGATCCTTGTCCCCCAAAGGGGGTGAGGTGAGGGAAATGGGCAGAAGGAAAGGTTAAAAAGACAGGAAGGATGCAAGGGACAGAGAGGAAGGTATAGAAACAGAAAACTTATAGACGGAAGATGTAGTCCGGAAGGCAGAGGAGGAAAGAAGAACAAAGAGAGAGAGCCATAGTTCACTCAATCAGAAATGGTGAGAAAACCATTGTGGGGCAATTGTACTCCGGTAGAGATGTAAAAAAAAAAAAAAGAAAGAAAAAAAGAAATGGTGAGAAAAAGTGAGAATTTGGAGAGGACTAAAAAGATGGCGAGGGACAGAGTGTTTTGGAGAATTATGACGCTGATTGGCTGGTTAGTTTTAGGTGTTGTGCACTTCACTGTAACAACTGGTATCACCCCTCTCCTCTGTAGGTGGTACTAAGTCCAAGATTGTTGGTGTGGCCCACCAGGCCTTTTAGACCTTTCTGTAGTATCGTCTTCCACGCTTTGTACTGTGCACTCAGGAATTCCACTGCGTGGAGTCACCCGAGCGCTCGTGTGGTTTCTAGTCCTCCTGCTGTTCTAAGCCTCAACATCCTCCACTTCCTCTGCACTTCCCATTTCTTCTTCAGCTAATTCCCCCTTACCTTTCAAGATTCTACAGTGAGCGTCATCTCCATGAGCAAGTCTTCCCTAAAGCACACACTCAGGCACTCCTTAATGTTTGTTGCACTTCACTGTGGAGCTGCCTTCTAAAAGCGAACTTAAACCTCTTAAAGGGATCTTATCCTCAAAACCCAGAGGAGCTGTTCCCCCCAACCCCTTTGTAATTCTCCCTTTGAACTATTCTGAATGTCTTTCTTTTTAAATTTTATTTATTTATTTTTGGCTGCGTTGGGTCTTCGTTGCTGCGCGTGGGCTTTCTCTAGTTGCAGCGAGCGGGGGCTGCTCTTTGTTGCTGTGCGCAGGCTTCTCAGTGCGGTGGCTTCCCTTGTTGCTGAGCACGGGCTTCAGTAGTTGTGGCACGCGGGCTCAGTAGTTGTGGCACCCGGGCTTAGTTGCTCCGTGGCATGTGGGATCTTCCCAGACTGGGGCTTGAACCCGTGCCCCCTACATTGGCAGGTGGATTCTTAACCACTGTGCCACCGGGGAAGCCCTGAATGTCTTTTTAAAGGACATACTATGTGTGTGTATGTAAATGATGTCTACCCCTAGCTGCTCTTAATTCACTACCTCAGGAGCTCTAGAAAATCAAACAATATTTCTTAATGGGACCAAACCTTCGTCCCTTCTGATTATATTGCACTTATCCAAATAAGATAGTGATTAAATGGAGTTAGATTGATTTCCTCACAGAATACAAAATAAACAGAATCATGAAATTAATCTGTCAGTGATTGGATTGACATTCTTTCTTCCCTAATACCTTTACTTGCAACTGTTACAAAAGTACTGACATTAAATAAAAATCCGAAGAACGTATCATTGTGAAAAAAGAGAAATCCTGTTACACAAGCTAAGTATTCTTATCTTTTCTTTCTTTCTTTTTTTTTTTTTTTAGTTTCGATATTCTGATTGGCAGGATAAATTATTTATGTCCTTTGGCACTATCATGGCCATAGCTCATGGGTCAGGTCTCCCCCTCATGATGATAGTATTTGGAGAAATGACTGACAGATTTGTTAATATTGGAGGAAACTTCTCCTTTCCAGGTAAGCATTTCTCTATTTAAATATATATATATGTATTTTATATATATGTTTAACTGAGTGGAAGATTAGACATTGATTTTTCTATTCATCCTGTACTTGCTTCATGGTTCGGACATCTGGGTGACTCCAGATATCACAGAAGGGGTTATAACAGTCTCAGAAAACTTCCTCAAATACTCATTTAAATTTCAACAAATAGGTGTATGCTATTTGACTTTAAATATAGAATAAGGAAACACCCATCTCCAGAAAGTTTTGCATTTAAATAAAGTAAGGAAGTCAGTCTACGTGAGGATGGTGGAACTATAACAGAGTATGTCTGTGCAGTGTCCATCCCATCAGTGATTACTGATGAGCTTCAGAATATATCAGTTTGCGTGGTAGTACTTCTTAGCTATGCTCAGCTTGTAGGTGTTTCTGGTTTTCTTTTTTTATCTTCCCCCATCCTTTTTGCTAAAATTAGACCCACTTTCTGTCTCTAATTTTTGGATCAACAAGGTTGACTTGTTTACTTGACAGAATACTAAAGAGTCAATGGACTCAATGTGAAAATGATGTGCTTTGAAACTCACTCAAAGGACTGTAATTACTGAAGAGCCAAAGGAGTCCTGTAAGTTAATGTCATCTATGTGAGAGGCTGTGTCAGCAGCACTGAAGTGCGGTTTCAATGCACAAAGTTATTTTCATATTAGCCAGATTTAACATAGAAAGGAAGATGTTCATGCTTTCTGCGAAGCATGATAGCTCAGTTCCTCCCAAGAGACCTGTGAGCACTAGGCTGGAGAAGCCCGAGTGAAGCTTTACTGGCACGCAGATGGTGGAATAGAAGGAAGACAACTGACAAAGGAAAGGCAGCTTTCACAGTAAAGATAACTGAGAAAAAGTGGACTCTATAGTTTAGATGACACTCAGTAAGAGTTTTCAGCGTTCACTGATTGAGAACTACATATTTGCCTAGCATTGTACGGCTTAATTGTAATTACCTAAGAGAATATGATTGCTTAATTTATACAACAGGGAAAAAAAGCTGTACTTTACATAAATATTGATGAATATTAATGCCTTTTAGAAGTCTACTAAAAGCATCCTTCAAAAGTTAAATCAAGCTCCTACAAAAATAGTTTATTTACTCTCCAGTACTCTTGTCTCTGAGAAGAACCTCTTTATAATAAAAATAACACCAATAATAGTAACCTTTCATTGTGTATATCGTGTGCTAGGTCTTATTTCACTTAAGCCTCCAAGAACCGTCCCACACAGTAGGTAATATTATTTTCTGTGACACATGAAGACACTGAGGCTTGTCCAGAGTTATACAGTATTAGGGCAGAATTCAAACCCAGGTCTTTCTGCCATCCCAGCCATGACCATATACATTATACTGCCAATGTAAATAACTTTCTCCTTTAAAAAAATGTGTTTGGCAAAGTTTTAAATGGATTACTTGTGCTTGACCAGTGGCCAGAACTTCAACACCATAAAGGTAAAATTGGAGTAAGATAGGATAGTTTAAAAAGCCTTCAAGGAAATGAGGAATTTTCTATTTGTTTTCCTTGTACTTCTTATAAGGTCTATATCTATAGGACACACACACACACATACAGTAGGATGATGCCTATATTCAAACGCATCAATAAAAAATGGGTCTCAACTCAGGATTTAAAAAAATCAGATTAACGAATGAGTGGATAAACAAAATATGTTATATACATACAAGGGAATATTATTCAGCTTTAATAAGGAAGTTCAGACACCTGCTACAACATGGTTGACCCTTGAGGACATTATGCTAAGTGAAAAAAGCCTGTCACAAAAAGACAATTATTGTATTATTCCACTTAGATGAGGTGTCTATAGTAGCCAAACTCATAGAAACAGAAAGTAAGATAGCGGTAGCAGGCTTGGGGGAGGAGAAAACGGGGAGTTGTTGTTTAATGGGCATAGTTTCAGCTGGGGGAAGGTGACAAAGTTCTGGAGGTTGGTTGTACAACAGCGTGAGTATAGTTAACACTGCTTAACTATACACTTACAATGGTTAAGATGGTTTTGTGTATATTATCACAGTTAAATTTTTTGAGAAATCTGATGCAGTGCTCTTATCACAGGGGAGTTGGCATTTGGTTCGGTTTTATCCGTCCTATTTTTGTTTTTGCTAACACCGCAGTAATTCCACAACTTTCTTATTTGGAGCAGTTTGCTTGTCTTTTCTGTGTTTCTCATGATGCAACCGTATCGCTTTGAAGCTGGAATGGCAGACAGGTGCCATGTACTGTGGCCAGGGCTAAATTCAAGGTCTCTCTGGGACATGGCATGAGCTCACTTACAGACCTGTAATACCTGGAGTGATAAACTCACCCGAGTTGCCAACTTAGTTTCAGTGGCCTCCAAATTAAATGACACTTGGTCCTCTACAGCCACATTTGTCATTAGGCATATTAGCTGTCTTGGAGGGTTTGGAATGGGAAGTACCTCAAATGTTATTAATTCCAATGTCCGCTCTTCAGTAGTGTGTACAAATAATACTCCCATGCCTCTTTGGAGAAGACGAAATTGTTATATTTCATACTCAGAGAGCTCATTGGTATGTTTACATTTGTAGTTTAGCAAAAACCCTGGGGATTGAGCGTAGATAGAGTATTCAGCTGTACTTAGCTGAGCTCACTAGCTCATCTCATAGAGATGATGTTATTTAAAGTCTATTCTTTAGAATCGTTGGATTCTTGGACAGCTAGACTAGATGGGAGCCAAATGAGAAGGGAATGTTAGAAGAAAAAAAGGTTTAATTACAGGAGGGCCTGATGGTGACTTACTGTGAACAGAGCCCATCCTTGTCAACAGAATAAAGGCTCTGTGACAAGGTTGTTCCGTCACAATGACTCAGTTGTGCAGAAACTATGCATAAAACATTCCTCATCCAAACCTAAGAATGGAGTCATAGGAAACAGTTTTTCTGCAGAATGTTAGGAACCTGATATCTTATGCCAAATCTATGTGACTGTAGTAATGTAGGAGATTCTGTGGAGAAATCAATATACCCTGCGTGCCCTTGCATTGCCACATAGATGAGAGGAAAAGGCAGTTTTGAGTCCCAGTTACCTTAATTAATTACCCACACTGCCAAAGCTGCCTGGACATGCACCAACTCTGTCCTGTGCTGAGTGTTTCTATATAATAAAAGAAGTCCCGGGCAGAATCAAGTAAGGCAGACATTGATTTACTTTGAGACTCAGAGTGACCTCATGCAATGTCTCCCCATGTAATCCTTAAGGTATACATTTATTATTTAGGCCCTTACCAGCTTATGACTTTGGGCAAATTACTTAACCTCTATAATCCCTACTGTTCTCACCTTTGAAAGGTAGACTTACTGATAGAATTAAATGAGACAGTTTATGTCAAGTGTCTGGAACATAAATATTGGGGGGAAACTAGCTGTAAGAACTTGGATATGAAACAACCACTCTAAGATTCTGTTTCCCCATCTATGAAATGGATGAATTATATGGGAGCTCTCTAAAATGAATAGGCGGCTTCTAGAATTCCCCATTTCCTCATTATGGGAGGCATTCAGGCAGACTAGAGTAGGAGTTCTCCATCCTGGAACATTAGAATCAGTTGGGGACACTTTTTAGAATTATGATCTAGACTCAGCCAGAGGTTCTGATTCAGCTGGTCTTGGATGGAGCCTGGGCATCTATATTTTTTCACGCTCCCCACGGGATTCTAACAGGCAGACAGCGTTGTGAAGCATTCAACCACAGAACTACTTAAAGACTGTTTAGGAGACTGAAGCTTAATAGGTAGCATCTGAGAAGACCAGGTCGAGGCCTTTTCCAGAACTAATTCCATGAGATTTCCAAGTCTAGAATTCCAGATTTCGTTCCATGGCTCTTCCAGGAACGAGACATCAACACACATTTGCCTCACCTTTGTGGTCAGGCAGCAGAAACTCTTGGTTTCCTGAGGGCTTTGGGGCTCCTACGGTTACTAACCCAGAATTAGATTGCCATTCTTGGCCTGGGACTCTGAGAAAGGAGCAGGTCAAACTTGGACTGTTTGTAGATTCTTATTTCCTAGGAGGGAGGGTCGATCTGAGTTGTAATATTGGTGTTGGAGGAGAGTAAAACTCATTCTAGGATTTCACCTGATTTCTACATTCAGGGGGAAAAAATAGCCAGGTACCCATATATCTGCAGGTTGCCTGTGGTTTTGAACAATGGTTTCTACAAATACCACAGCTTTAGGATAGCTTGTCTGCCTCTAATTCGAAACACGGTTCCAATGTAGCATATCAAAGGTGTCAGATTTATGAACTCAGGAAGGAAATGAGCTTGCAAAATGTAACAGATAAGAACAGAAGTAAAATACGGTCTGATTCCTCAAGGATCTAGTAACTGATAAAGAGCTAGATTAAGAAGCAGAAACACTTCACTATGAACATCCGTAGAAAGAACAATCCTAAGGGGAAAATTATGCCACCATCAGGGCCACATGCCTGGTAATTGATCCTGACAGTAGTTTAAAATAAATTTCTACCTTATTTTCCTTTGGAGGAAGGTAAGAATGGTAACACAGCACCCAGAAAACATGATCTGAGGCTAGTACAAAGACTAGTTTCTCTGCTAGCATCATGGTAAATGGGAAATGCCTACCCTGGTGTGCTTTCTCATCAATGCTGTGGTGACATTTTATCCTATGATTATGTGAATGCAGTAGATATGGGCTGCTTCCTTTTTATTTTTTCACTTTGTGTTTTTGAAAAAGTGAAAATGAGTCATTACCACATGAATCAATCACTGTAGTATAGTGTCAGGAGCTGTATGGTATAGTGTTAGGACTCTCAGCCTACTTGCTAGCTGTGTGACTTTGGGTAAGTTACTTTATCTCCCTGTGCTTCAATTTCTTCATCTGTAAAATGGGAATTTATGAAATAGTCCTACCTCATAGAGTTGCTGTGAAACTGAAACGAAGTAATGCATGTAAAGTGTTGAGAACAATGCCTGGCATGTAATAAATGCTCAATAAATCCTAGCTATTACTAAAACATGTAAACCAGAAAAGGCACATTGACATTTTTATCACATTAGTTCAAATTAAAAGACAATTTCCTTCCAGTTAATACTGCTTTAAAAATACCAGGACAGGGAATGCAGGATGGTGACCGAGTACCAGTGATCTACTGACTTGTCTTTGAGCAACTCAGCTATCTTTTCTTTTCTTTAACTTTTCTTCCTTTGCAATGCATGTAATTCAGCCTTTCTATTATTTACGTCGTGAGGAAGCATGTAAGGGAAAACACACACATATAGTAAAGTAAAATCAAAAGAAGCAAGTATGTGGAAAGTGCTTTGCGCCACTAAGAAAAAAAGTGCGCCTTAAATCTTGTGTTTTCTATGTGGACCATTTCTTTTTTCCCCCCTGCCTTCTGTATGCCCTTCGTCAGCTCCTCTCTGCTGCCTTAGGAAGCTGCTTTGCTTCAAGGCCCAAGACCTCTAGGAAGGGGGCTGAACCTGGGAGGGCTTAACTTCCCCCAACTGGACCCTAAATGCACCTAAACCCTTGGGACCTTTACATGAGTCAAATGAAAAGAGTGACTTGAGAGTGAAAAGGAAAGAGAAAAAAGATTTTTAAAACCTGGCAGTGCCTTTCAAAAATGTCTTATTTTTGTTTTGTTTTGTTTTTATTTAGTGAATTTTTCCTTGTTAATGCTAAATCCAGCCAGAATTCTGGAAGAAGAAATGACTAGGTAATTGGCTAATATATGCATATATACATATGTACTTCTTTATGGTGTACTTTTAAAAACATTTTATTTGAAAATAATTTCAAACTTACGAATAGTTTTAAGAATGTACAAAGAGTCCCTGTATACGCTTTACCTTTTGTTAGACACTTTAACCTATTGTTTTCATTTATTCCCCCTCCCCTGCCATTTAAATAAACTGCACAGAGTATGACCCTTTACTCATAAATTCTTCAGCATGGTTCCTAAGAACAGGACATTCTCTTTACAACCACAGTACAGCTATCAACCTCAGTACATTTAATATTGATACAATGCTTTGATCCAGTCTATCATCTGTATTCCAGTTTTGTCCGTTGATCCAGTAATGTCATTTATGGCATTTTTCCGCTCATTCAGCCTTCTTCGTAGAAATCCCAAGAGCCTGTCACATATCGTTTGTATGTTTACTTATCAACTAATGCTGCTGACGTAAATGAGTACTGTCTGTTTGCCATAGCAGGCCTGAAAGGCTTCTATCTGGAAACAGTTTGTAAAATGATGTAGAAAATATATTTGAGAGTATTGAAATTGAATTTATTACTTTTAAAGATAGTAACTTTTGGGACTTCCCTCATGGTCCTGTGGTTAAGACTCCACGCTTCCAACGCAGGAGGCACAATTTCCATCCCTGGTAGAGGAACTAAGATGCCACATGCTGCGGGGCATGCCCAAAAAACTAAAAATAAATTAATTAAATTAAAAAAAAATAAAGATACTAACTTTCCTCTAATTTAGTGAAGACTTCACTCCGAATTGGTTTGAATTCATGACATTTTAGCGTTCTATTTTTATTTTATTTTTTTATTTTTTAAGATGTTGGGGGTAGGAGTTTATTAATTAATTAATTAATTTTGGCTGTGTTGGGTCTTCGTTTCTGTGCGAGGGCTTTCTCTAGTTGTGGCAAGTGGGGGCCACTCTTCATCGCGGTGCGCGGGCCTCTCACTATTGCGGCCTCTCTTGTTGCGGGGCACAGGCTCAGTAGTTGTGGCTCACGGGCCCAGTCGCTCCGCGGCATGTGGGGTCCTCCCAGACCAGGGCTCGAACCCGTGTCCCCTGCATTAGCAGGCAGATTCTCAACCACTGCACCACCGGGGAAGCCCCTAGCGTTCTATTTTTAAAACACCTTTCAACTTCTGCCAATTAGGAAGAGGGTTTTTTGTTCTTTGTGTAAACAATACGGGAAAACTTATACTAAGAACCATTTTGCATGCTCGGTCTGTTTAGTCCTGTATTTGCAATGTGGTGCACTTTTTAAGTACAGTAAGATATGCAAGTCTAGAATATGAATTATGAAAGAGGCAAATTGTGTTTACAAACTGTCAATATCAGTTTAAAAATGGTTCATGAGCACCATTATATTTTTGCAGTTAACCACAAAACTTTATTTTACCTTTGGCTGATCATGCAAGTGGATAGATTTGCCATTATCCTCTTATAATTTAAGAAAAGAGAAAAAAATTAATGTGTGTTTGTTACAATGTCCTACACGGTCTTTGTGATCTGTCTGTAAATTGACTAATTCCCATTTCTGAATATTTCTCCCCAAAGAGATAAAGACTATATTTAAAAGAAACTTTTGAATTATTTTCCAGATATGCATATTATTATTCAGGATTAGGTGCTGGAGTTCTTGTTGCTGCCTATATACAAGTTTCATTTTGGACTTTGGCAGCTGGCCGACAGATTAAGAAAATTAGGCAAGAGTTTTTTCATGCTATTCTACGACAGGAAATAGGCTGGTTTGACATCAATGACACCAGTGAACTCAATACTCGGCTAACAGAGTAAGTATACTGTTAACACCACACTTTCATAAAGAAATTAACTGCTAAGTATGTGAAAATATGTCCAAGGAAGATTTTAAATGAAAAAATTTTTTTTCCTAGATTAAGCATTTGGTGTGTATTGGGAATAGATCATCTGATAGCCGTCTTTAGAAATTACAGCCTATGCCGCAGTGTATTTTCCTTATCGGTTAGATTTTTTTGCCTTAGTTATGTAGTAGGCGTATTTGAGGAATGAGCTTACATCCTTTACTTGTTTATCTCTCATGGAGACAAACATATTTATCACAGGCCTGACAGATATTAAGATGACCCTCAAGATGGATGAATGAGTGAATCAATGATTGAATGAATTCACAAAGAGACTTATCTTAGTACTTATTGACTCTTCACTTATTCAACAAATATTTGAGGGCCTATTTTTTTTTTTTCTTTTTTTTGCGGTACGCGGGCCTCTTACTGTTGTGGCCTCTCCCATTGCGGAGCACAGGCTCCGGATGCGCAGGCTCAGCGGCCATGGCCCTCGGGCCCAGCCGCTCCGCGGCATGTGGGATCTTCCTGGACCAGGGCACGAACCCGTGTCCCCTGCATCGGCAGGCGGACTCTCAACCACTGCGCCACCAGGGAAGCTCTTGAGGGTCTATTACGTGCCAAACAGTGTTCTAGATGTTTGTGATATACCAATGAATGAGACAAAGATCTCCTTCCTCTTGTTGCTTACTTTCCAGCAGGGGGACATAGATGATAAGCTTTTCCTGACTGGAGGTCCTGGCAAGAGGGTAGTG
Organism: Tursiops truncatus; assembly: GCF_011762595.2. Classification (NCBI taxonomy): domain Eukaryota; kingdom Metazoa; phylum Chordata; class Mammalia; order Artiodactyla; family Delphinidae; genus Tursiops; species Tursiops truncatus. The sequence continues at coordinate 29,832,597 of NC_047042.1, read as the reverse complement.
AGCATATGAGGTCCAAGAGAAGGGAGGATCAGAGCATGTAGGGCCTGGCTGGCCTCAGCTTTGCCACTGGGCATTTTTGATCTGAGGAGTAGCATGTTCAGATTTCCATTTTCAAAGGATCACACTGGCTGCTGTATTGAGAATAGAGTGCGTTGAAAATATCATCAAGGGTAGAAGCAAGGAGCCCTTCCCTATTCCTGTTGCAGTGCCCTTCCTAGCTCCTGCTTTTACTTTTTTTTTTTTTTTTTTGCGGCACGCGGGTCTCCCACTGCCGTGGCCCCTCCCGCCGCGGAGCACAGGCTACGAACACGCAGGCCCAGCGGGCATGGCCCACGGGCCCAACCGCTCCGCAGCATGCGAGATCCCGCCGGACCGGGGCACGAACCCACGTCCCCCGCATCGGCAGGTGGACCCCCAACCACTGCGCCACCAGGGAAGCCCCCTAGCTCCTGCCTTTAAACAAATTGACTCATAGGTTCAAAATGCTAATGTTTCTCTAACAGGATTAACTAATTGAATAGCATCAACTTTTAATGCTATTAACTTCTTAGAAGCGTGAACTAATCCTGAATTTCTTCCTTTGTACAGTATTTAGGTGGGGAAAAATGTCATTCAAGAGGCTAAGACTGTGAAAGAGGCTTGCAGGAGTCTGAACCAGTGTTGCCTGTCTCTGTGTTTGTTAGATGTCTGCTTCACCTTTCTGACTGAAGACCTCCTGCCTGTAACCACTTAGGTGTGATCTTTTTTAGTGACATCTCCAAAATCAGTGAAGGAATTGGTGACAAGGTTGGAATGTTCTTTCAAGCAATAGCCACGTTTTTTGCAGGATTCATAGTGGGGTTTCTCAGAGGATGGAAGCTCACTCTTGTGATAATGGCCATCAGCCCTATCCTGGGACTCTCTACAGCTGTTTGGGCAAAGGTATGTGAAACGTGGGCATTTCCGTGTGTGTTAACCCACGCAGACAGAGTTATTTTCAATATGCAGGATTCTGGTACTTGTGCAGATCCATGTTAAATGTCATTTGAAACCACATCCAGGACCACGTTGTTAATCTGGTGCTCTAATAAGGAAGATTGTTTTTAATGTGACGCAAAATGTCACAGTTATTACCTCAGTTACATTTTGTTTCTGGAACTGTTACTACTTTAGGTAAATCTTCTGGCGTACTAATTTAAATTACATAAATGGTCATGTCCTTATTTCAGGAAACATAATTTAAAAATATGACGTTCCTTCAAACTATTGCATGAATATAAAACATTTAAATAAGTTTAGATTTGTCCTATTTACTTTGAATTGTTACCTGTGACAGTTAAATGGCACTCTGACAATTTTGCCTTGCAGTAAAATCCACAAAACCTGTTCTATTTCAACCAACACTCCAGAGTTGAGAAACTTTACTGGCAATTTTTGCTCATTCTGGGGTTGATGATTTACTTAGTAGACTCTGGCATCTCTTTTGTTTCGATTCTTCCTTTACTGTTCTCCTGCAACATCTTGTTTAGCCATCTTATTCAGTAGAATACCCGTGAGTAGGCCTGGAAGTATGGTTTTCAAAGTGATTAAAAATCGTGACACAATAAAAAAAAAAGGATGGTGAATCCTTTCCAAGTAGTAAGGTTTTATTTTAGTTTATTTTGCAATTAACAGAGAACAAACGGTAGTAGATACAGAACTCCACACTACTCCCAAAAAACACTATCTAGAGAACTATGTGTGGATTTCCTTTTGCTGACTCTGTTACCGAATCAAGTCCGGCTGCTCGCTGCTTAAAAACAATCAATACTTGCAAAAGTTGGTAGAAAGGAAAGTTACTTTTAATCGGAATGCTGGCAGTCTGGGGAGATGGTGGACTTGGTGTCCCCAAAAAACCATCTCTGAAGATTCTGTTCAGTCATGAAAGCTTTTCAATGGAAAAGGGGAAGTAACCTCAGTTAATTGTTGAGATAGGGGGTCAGAATCATCACCCTCCTCCATTGCGTGCAGGCTTGTGTGCGGGCTTGTTGACCTCTTGTGACCTTTCTTTAGATGCTATCTTGTTCACACAGTTTTGTTCACAAGATTATTGAAGGGGAAGCTAGGGAAAAGATCTGGTCATCTGTTAATTACTTATTCTGCATTTCTACATCTTTGATCTCTGGAAAGAACCAACAAGTTACACAAAGCATTGCGTGATCAAAAGATCTGAAAGGTGTGCTAGGGCCAGAGGTGAGTAGAGCACGCGGCCGCCTGGTTTAAGGTTAGCGACAAGACCAAGGGGCCTCCTGCAGAGAGCTCTTTCCTGCAAAGGGCGCTTTCCTGCCGAAAGCTGCTTAGGACTCCTCTTGGGGAGCATGTCACCAGGGCGGATCAAATCCGCCCCTTGTAGGGAGTGGAAGCAGCCGTTGGATCGGGTACAGTGAGTGTGGTTTGCTTCATATCTACAATGTTTGATAAAGGACAGGGTTTGGGAAGAAAAAGTAAGTGAAAGAGTTGATCAGACTGTCTTTTAACATTTTTCCCCATACAAAAGGCATGAATGTTTCTCTCTTTTCCAGATTCTCTCAGCATTTAGTGACAAAGAACTAGCTGCATATGCAAAAGCAGGCGCTGTGGCAGAAGAGGCTCTAGGGGCCATCAAGACTGTGATAGCTTTTGGGGGCCAGAACAGAGAGCTGAAAAGGTCAGGTTTTTTGTCCACTAGTTCAAAGAACCCACTTTTACATTTTGTCACTTATTCTTTTGTGATATGTGTCTACTGCTTTCCTTTACCTAATATTAACCCCTCGCCCACAAAATATAGGCACCCTTTACTGATGGCTAGAGTTTAACGTCAGACTTTACAGCAGGGTTCTGACCTTTTTATGTTCCATGGACTTCTTTGGCAGTCTGATGAAACCTATGGATTCCCTTCTTAAAATAATGATTTTAAATGCATAACACAAAATATGTAGGATTACAAAGGAAACCAATTATAGTGAAGTACAGTTATCAAAACATTTTAAAAGTGTCATGTGGTAATTACATATCTCTATTCTTAACCTATTAAATACTAAGAACTAAATACGGGTCAAATATTTACTGTAATTCAAAGCGGGTTGCAGGTAAAAGATACTTTAAGATATCTGTAATAATTAGAAGAGTGGTATGAAAATGATCTAGGATTTCTTTTGGCAACACAGGCACAGTTACTGCTAACCATACAGCAGTTTGTTGCCTGCCTTGAGAATTGAAGGAAATGCTAAATTCCGGTTATAGGTTAGTGAAATTAAATATGTAAATTTTTTCCCATTCAAGTTCCTTAACCGGGGATTCCAGGTGGAGTACCCCTGCTCTAGAGGAACTTGATAGGCGAAAACCTATAGGCCAGAACAAAGCCCCCTATAAAGGCTACTCAGCTCTACTTAAATGCCCCAACCAGTTTTCTTTAAATAATAACATTCCCTAATATCGCTGAAGTATGACTCCATGTGAAGTATTTTCTTTTGCCATCCTATGGGACTCCTGATACCCACAACTCTTTTTTTTTTAGCGGTACGCGGGCCTCTCACTGTTGCGGCCTCTCCCGTTGCGGAGCACAGGCTCCGGACGCGCAGGCTCAGCGTCCATGGCTCACGGGCCCAGCCGCTCCGTGGCATGTGGGATCGTCCCGGACCGGGGCACGAACCCGTGTCCCCTGCATCGGCAGGCAGACTGTCAACCACTGCGCCACCAGGGAAGCCCCACCCACAACTCTTTGAAAGAGAAATTCTCTGGCAATTCTCCAGCCTTAAAAGCAAAGGTTCCCTACTCCCCTCTTTTTCATTTTCTATTTTTCTGTTCCTTAAGCCCTCTTCAAAGCCAGCCTATACCTGGTTCTCTAACTCTTCCTTTTTCTCTCTCACTGCTGCTTTCTGTACACAGTAGCCCACACACCTCAGGATGAGTGTAATCAGTGCCTCTCCATTAGCAGCAGTAAGCGAGCCGCCTCAGCGAAGGTAATTACAGCATGTCCACCACTGTCCCTGGAGCCCGTGTCACGTTGGGGCTGACGTGCCCACACCTTGCAACTGGGCCACCTGGGACTAAGCACAGTGCTGGGCATGGCGAGCTGGCTGTCTCCCCAGGGACGCAGCTCAGCTAAATGTATGCATCATCCAACACTGAGGAAACAGCACTGCAGAGTAGGGTGCTTTAAGTAATTGAAAGACATAATTTTTGGTGGCAACGTACATTTTAAAAAAATGAAGAAATTCTCAACATCTTATTTGGTTAAACTGAAAAAGATATGATGTTGTTTGTCTTTTGTTAGAAATAGAAACGCTCTAATGTATGTGGTATTTTCTCTAAAGTCTCACTGTATATCAGTGGATTTTTTTTTTCTGATTTTAAGGAGCCAAAATCAAAATGTATAGACTCTTTGCATCTAGCATGGAAGCCTTAACTGAAATTGATGGAAAAAATATTGTTATTTGACAGAACCATTCTAGACATTTATACCTTTATGTCAAATCCTAGAAGGCAGTAATATGAATTTTAATTAATATTCAAAAATATGACAATAATAGAATGAGCGATATTTAGGAAGACATTAAATTCTAAAACAATAGTAATAGGAATAGGAATTATCAGGTTTTTCCAGCTATACGCCAGCACTGTACTAACAACGTTCTATCATTATCTGTCAACCTCATAATTGTCTTGCAAGGTAGGCATTAGTAACTCCATTTTATAATACCATTTGCAGCAACATGGAACGACCTAGAGCTTATCATCCTAAGTGAAGTAAGCCAGACAGTGAAAGACAAACATCATATGATAGCGATAATATGTGGATTTTAAAAAAATGATACACATGAACTTATTTACAAAAGAGAAAGAGACTCACAGATATAGAAAACAAGCTTATGGTTAACAAAGGCGAAAGGGAAGGGAGGGATAAATTAGGAGTTTAGGAATAACATATACATACTACTATATATAAAATAGATAACCAACAAGGACCTACTGTATAACACAGGGAACTATACTCAATATCTTGTAATAATCCATAAGGTAAAGAATCTGAAAAAGAATATATATACATATGTATAACTGAATCACTTTGCTGTACACCTGAAACTGACACAACATTGTAAATCAACTATACTTCTATTAAAAAAAGAGTAACTCTATTTTACAAGTGATGAAACTAAAATCTAGAAAAGTTGAGTAGGAGCCTGTATCCCATAAGCGGTGACCAGTTTATAACCTTGTACCCAGGCTTGACAGTTGAAGGTCAGCCTGATCAAAACCAAAACAAAACAAAAACCAAACCAAAGCAAAAGCCCAAGTATAAGTACGCAAACGTGTAAAATTCCTGTCCCTCACCCAGTGGGGCTGTGGAAGGAGGTTATTCTCTGGAGAAGACAAATTTGCCTGTGTTAAGAATCTGTTTGAAGAGTCCCAAATAGTATTTACATTTTGGCGTCATTCCTGGTTGGCTTCGCTTGGTTTCTCTTCTTCCACCTTTGCCTTGACTTGTGATGCTGGCCATGAAGGGATGGTGATGTTCTCCCAGGGATGGGAGTTCAATCCTGGAACAGCTATGGGAACACTGGTAGGACTGGTAGGGACCAAGGGAGATGGGTCCAGGCCAGTAAAGAAAAGGCTCAGATGGGTTCTAGTCCTGGCCGATCCTGAATTGGTTGAGTTCCCAGGAAGCTGGGTCTCACCAGGGCTTTCTTTTATGGCTTTGTGCCTTAAACCTCCAACTATCAAGGAGGTGAATATGGCTCAGATTATGGATTGTTTTCTTATTATGTTTTCCCCTTATTTTCTTGTAGGTATCAGAAACATCTAGAAAATGCCAAAAAGATTGGAATTAAAAAAGCTATTTCGGCGAACATTTCCATGGGCATTGCCTTCCTGTTAATATATGCATCATATGCGCTGGCCTTCTGGTATGGATCCACTCTAGTTATAGCAAAAGAATACACTGTTGGAAATGCAATGACAGTAAGTTGTTTTCCTAATATTTATGAAGAATCTGAAAATGTCGTTTATCCACCTACCTTTTCTTTTCTTTCATTCTCCTCCTTTTTGAAGGATGAGCCATGGTTATAGGCTTTTTTCATTCTGTAAACCTGTGCTCTGTCCTGTGGGTAGAGCTGACCTTGTAGAATACACAGGGCATAACATGTAGATAGACCAATCGAGAAACACATGGAGCATATAAATTTTGAAAAATGGAATGAATTTATGAATGAACAAATATGTAGTGGCGCCACCCTCATTCTGCCTTTGAGTTTCATTATATAAGAAAGTAAACATTATTGTACGTAGGTCATACTATGAGAGAATGTTAAATTTACGTGATATAAAACATCAGCTATCCAAATACAAGATGAAAAGTTATTTTAGTTTCTTTTTCTTTTACAAAATGAAAATATCTTCGTTTTTTGATTATAAAAATATATACTAGTTATACAAAGAATCAGAAGAATTTGAAAAATTAGAAATTACTTAGAATTACTTGTGATCTAATAATCCATATATACTTAATGGTGTATATCTTGGTGTATATCTTGGTGTATATCTTTGGTGTATATCTTCCGGATTCTTTTCTGTATGTGGATTTTGTTTCCTTTCAAAACTGGGATTGTATTATGCATACCTTTTTGTAAACGTTTTATAAACTAGCAACGTATTGTGACCTTCTTTCCATGTCAGCGACGGTCAGGGCAACACGTAACCATTCAACTAGCCATGTTTTAAAACCTGCACTTCCCTATCTTTCTAAACAGAGGACCCCTTGATGATGGCTTAGGGACATTATAAAAATTTATCATTTCAAAATGTTCTCTAGGGTAGTACCTTCAGACTGCATTGACGTTTTGAGGGCTGATTGGCTAGATGAGCTTCCGTCATTGCTGAGTCTGATTTTTCTTCTTTTGGTCTCCTCTCTGGTTGTCAGCTCGGAAGTTCTCCACCTCTCTTTACTTCCTCATTTGCTAAATTTTATGAAGAAAGGAGATTGAATCCTGACTCTGCCATTCACCCTTTGTGATGAGTGTGCCCTCTCTGGCCTGGTCTCCCCATTTCTAGTATGTAGACAGTGACTTCTCCCGAGTAGGGCTACAGAGTGACGCCCGTGATGCAGGGAGCCCAGCGATGCCCTCTGCATAAAGACTGAGAACTCTAGTGCATTGACTTCATAGCATTGCTTTTGGTAGAGACGGCTTTGCTCTCTTACTGGTCTTTCTCTGTATTGCAGGTAGTCCATAGATATTTGAGAGATATTTGAGTTCTGGGTATGTGAAGTGTTACTGTTACCGTCTTCTGAGAAAAGACAAACTATAAGTAGATGTTTCAGCATGCCCAGAGATAAAGGAGTAATTTCTCTTCATTTATGTTTTCTTCAGTTAACGTTTGTTGATAATCTGGATTCCTGAAGCTATAGTGTTGACTCTTCTATATCAATTTGTTTTCCTAGTGAAAAAAATATAAAGGCAGATGTGTTAAGTTTGTGTGCTGTAGTACAGAATAATTGTATATTACTCATTGCACACAGGTGTGATTTAGTGTTTTATAATGTGTGAACTATTATTTTTTATATTAAAAGTCTTACCAAAATATGTATTAATACATAACATAGTACTTTTTAAGGAAAATTTCATGCGGCCAAAATCTGTTTTATCTTGAACATTCTGTGTAATTCCATGAATAGTTAGAGAAAATCATATAGGACTGAAAAATAATACTGATGGAAAATGTTTTCCTCTGGTGGCAATAGCTTCAGAATCAAGGAAGTAGGTTTGAAAAATCTTTCTGACTTTGTCTAAGTCCAGGAGAAGAGCAACAGATAGTTTGGCTAGCTAGACAAAAAATATATATTTTTTTCAAAAAAAATATTTTTGAGATTGAAGAAACCTGTTCATGCAATAAAATGCTATAGTAACCTTCTAAATTTGGCTCTTTTGCCAAAAAAATTTTAAAGGGATAAACCTAATTGCGATCCTTTGGGTAGTGTATATTCCAAACAACTCATATTTGAGATGATGGTGGACTCCAGAATAGGACTTATAACTTTTCCTTGTGTTCTTTTTGCTCAGGTCTTTTTCTCAATCATGATCGGAGCCTTCAGCGTTGGACAGGCTGCTCCCTGTATTGATGCTTTTGCCAATGCAAGAGGAGCAGCATATGCAATCTTTGCTATTATTGATAATGTGAGTCATTTATTATTTTAATGCCGAAAAATTCTTTGAGGTCTGGCTAATTAAATCTGGCTTTCGGTTAAATGTCGTATGAAAGTTTTGCCAAGTGAACAACCTCTCTTTAGTAATGAATGAAATCAAATGCCTCTTACTAATATTTCTGAAAGTTTATCTTTAAATAATCAAATAGCACTGATCTCATTTTGGGAAAGTACATCTGCACTAGTGTGTTATTATTAGAGTTCAAAGCAAAGATGTTTGTCTTCCTAGTTTTCCTCCTTTTCTTTTTCATTTTGTAGCCAGACTAAGAATATTATGATTTGTATACAGGATGAGTGGATGGAAAAGTTACTGGTGGGACCAAAATTGATAGTATGCTTTGCTGTGGGTTGCCCCCTGTCAAAAAAAAAAAAAAAGATCACTGCGCATATGATATAATTTTGAATCAACTATATTGCATAAGTTGTACTGACTGCAGTGAAATAAAGAAGATCATTTTGACATAAGTACGTCACTGCATTTACACAGAGAAAATGCAAACTAGGTAACTGAAATGTGCTTGTTTAATCCAAGCAATTCCTACTTCATTAATCTAAGTCATGAGAAAATTGTTCAGCTTCTGCACATATACAAAATTTACATCGTTCCTAAATAACTTGGCTCTAACCAATTGTTCAGTCTTCTCAACCCAGTCCATTACATTTGTTGTTTAGGAATAAGCTAATTGTCACTAAATGCTGAAATACCTGGATATATCCATGGTAGTATGTTTTTGTTATTGCAGCTGTAGGAATGTGCATGTTTGACCATTTAGAAAATTTATGAGGATATGCCAGAAACTTAAAGGGAAATATCATATAAAATGAAATGAATATATCCTTTATGTACTTTTCAAGAAAAGCCTATTTTCTGAGAAGGAATATTTCCTTAAACACACACCGTCTTCAACTTGAGTTGCCATTCTGGGTCCTATTTTTGGAATTTGCTGAAGCATATTCCTTAAAAATGCAATTGTTTGTCCTATGATGGAACAGTCATTGAATTTTGTTTTATTTAGAATCCTAAAATTGACAGTTTTTCAGAGAGAGGACACAAACCAGATAACATCAAAGGGAATTTGGAGTTCAAAGATGTTCATTTCTGTTATCCAGCTCGACCTGATGTCAAGGTATTGTAAGTAATATTTATAGGAATTCCTAATTCAGACTGATTGTTTAATCATCTTAAAGAATCCATAGTCTCTATTATTTTGATATGTATGTGCTTTTTTCCTTTTGAGATTATATTCCCTTATTTGGTACTTTTTTTCCAAATTTAAAATTGAATCAGATTACTCCCCTTTTAGGCTTTTGTTGTGAAGTGTGTTCTTTTTCTCTCTTTTCCCTCATAGATCTTAAAGGCCCTCAACTTGAAGGTAGAGAGCGGTCAGATGGTGGCCCTGGTTGGGAACAGCGGCTGTGGGAAAAGCACGGTGGTCCAGCTGATACAGAGGCTCTATGACCCCACAGAGGGCATGGTAAGTGGGAAGAGCCATGTTCTCCAAAGTGGGAAGCTGGATACCAATTAGGCCTTTGAAATTGTTTTGTTTTGTTTTGGTTGTTAACAAATTTGCATGTGAATCCAATTTTGGTAAAAAGACTATAGAATTGCAATGCATCTGGATAATGCATTCAAAACCTTGGGCTGTTTTAACAAAAGTATTCAAGATGATAAAAGCCAAAGAAGCTAGACAACACTCTCCTCTGTTCCAACTAAGCTTTTCATAACCCACTAGGTCACTGGAAAATAGTCATCCAAACCACTGGGAGGACTTACTGAGTTTGGTCAAAAATATTCCATATAGCAATTATTAATAACCTTGTGTTCAGGATCACAAGAAATCTTAGGACAGTAATTAAATTCATCAAAGGCGGTTGAGTTTTCTTAATTGTTGGAATATCTGAAGGGGAAAGTGGGTTAGTCTCTAAGAAGCTTCTGGGGACATGGAGAACAGTAATGGCCTAGGGGATATTTTTTTGGCCTTTAAAAATTTTGTTATAAATTCTAACTTATTTATATTTATTGGAGTATAGTTGATTTACAGTTTGTGTTAGTTTCAGGTGTACTGCAAAGCAGAATATATTTTCTGAGAAGAAGACATTCTCTTACATAATCACAAAACAATCATCAAAATCAGTAAATTTGGGCTTCCCTGGTGGCGCAGTGGTTGAGAGTCCGCCTGTCGATGCAGGGGACACGAGGGAACGTGGGTTCGTGCCCCGGTCTGGGAAGATCCCACATGCCGTGGAGCGGCTAGCCCTGTGAGCCATGGCCGCTGAGCCTGTGCGTCTGGAACCTGTCCTCCACAACGGGAAAGGCCACAACAGTGAGAGGCCCGCATACCGCAAAAAAAAAAAAAAAAAAAAAAAAAATCAGTAAATTTAATGTTAATACAATACGAGCCCACAGTATATATTCAAATTTCCTCAACTGCACCAACTTTTGGACGTTGAGTTTACCTGACAATGAAATGTATTATAATTCAACAATAATGAAAACAGAAGTTTACAAGTTACAAAGAAAAACAAAAAAAACCTAAAAAGGCATTGAGATACAACAGAGATTGCAGGAATGAATACAAAGTTTTCTAGGATACACAAATTATTTATTTATTTACTTTAATAAAATTAACAAACCTTCTTTGAAAAATCTGATACACCAAGGAGGAACATAGGTCCATCCTCATTTCCTAAAGCAAACTCTAGGTTGGTTCAAGTGTAAACAGTTTTATTCATTTTTTAAAAAGAACATAGTAAATACTAACCATTGAGGATAAGCATTTGAAAACATCTTATTTTTTAAATTATTATTGGAGTAATACATTTTTTAAAGAAAATACACGTCAGCAGGGGAAAAAGTCTTCAGAAATTCTATAACTCAGAGATATTCACTGTTCACATTGTGATTTGGCAATTTTATTACTGCTGAAATAATAGAAAAAATGCCCAGTGGTACAGTTGACTGATTCAGTTTTTACTTAAATCTCTCCCCATAAAAATCAGTAAAATTATAATAAAAGAAAGCAATAAATTGGAACAAATAATTTATGATATATGTGGGAAAATTATTATCACTATTTTAGAAATTAATATGAATCTATCATAGGATATGAACATGCAAATCTTTCGAGAATAAATGTAGATTTGTAAAAAGTTTAAAGAAATGTTCAACCTCACTTATAATTGTATATGAATTAAAATAAATATAAGCTACCACCACACACTTATTAATTAGAAAAGACATTAAAATGATAAAAGCTAATAAATTACAATGAAGCAGATATATATTTATATATTCCTGCTGACATTGTAAATTATTAAAAATCTTTTTAGAGGGTTGTTTATTCAACCTTTATTCAGCAAATAATAAATGCCCAACATATGCCAGTCATTGTATAAGTTAAGCAATTGTTATCGGAGAAGAAAAAATAAATCATATGCTTCGGCCTGGTATTTCTGTGCTTTTATAATGATTGTCCTTCAGTGTTCCTTGAAGGAAGCCAGATATTCAGCAGGTGGGAAATGCTGAAGTAAATTATGGTATATTACTTACAGTAAAACATCATAATGCCATCAAAATGATATGTAGACTAGGTAGGTAAAGGGACATTTTTATTCAGATTTAGTAATGGTAAGCAAAAATAATAGTTATGCCAAAAATGTATAACCGAATATATAATCACTTATGGAGAATAATCCATCCATAAAAAAACTGTATGTGTAAGATAATAAATATCAAAAGAGAGAATACACTTTTTATTTTTAGTCTTCCACATTGCTTTATTTCCAATTCTCATTTCTAACCACTGAAATAAGTTAAATATTAGCTAAGGCTTTTTGGGTAACAAATTAGAGTCTTGATGCTTTATACATCAGAAGGTTTAAAATATTCAATGGAAGTATTTTGTTTTTTCAGATTACCATCGATGGGCAGGATATTAGGATGTTTAACGTAAGGTATCTGAGGGAAATAATTGGAGTGGTGAGTCAGGAGCCGGTGCTGTTTTCTACCACCATTGCTGAAAATATTCGTTATGGCCGTGGAAATGTAACAATGGATGAAATAAAGAAAGCTGTCAAGGAAGCCAATGCCTATGAGTTTATCATGAAACTACCACAGGTAAAGCCTCTGTTAATGTAGTTGCCCTCGAAATGAGAATTTCAACTCATGTGAGTTCTTTCTTCAGAGGTTAAGCTAATAATGTTTGAGGTACAAGGTTGTCCAACTCTGCTAGGTAAGTCCCTTGAATTATCCAGTTGGAGCGTATAGCTTGGTACATGAAACATACAAAATTTTATACAGAGTATGTTAGTAGTTTGTCAGAATTCGATATTATTTATTTTATTATAATTTGTGACTCATTACGATGGTCAAAATGAAGCTCCCTGATGGCTTCATGAATTTCTAGGCTCCATAGCTTTTTCTAGTTGAAATACTTCAAGAGCTCCACCATGCTTTCTCTTGTAGAAATTTGACACCCTGGTTGGAGAGAGAGGGGCCCAGCTGAGTGGTGGACAGAAGCAGAGAATCGCCATCGCTCGGGCTCTGGTTCGCAACCCCAAGATCCTGCTGCTGGATGAGGCCACCTCAGCGCTGGACACTGAGAGCGAAGCTGAGGTACAGGCAGCTTTGGATAAGGTCAGTGGACCCTAAACACCTGAAGGCCAGCCAGTTGAAACTTTATTGAAAATTCTTGCCAATGCTTTGCGAGTCTAGGTTGAAAAACATAAACATAAGAGCAAATGAAGCTCTCCCGTGGGGCTTTCTTGGTTTCTCCTTTCTGTCAAGGCGCACTGCAGAGAGAGGTGGGCAGCCCATTAACTGGCTTGCTTTGACCAAGGTGCAGTGAGCCCTAATCCAAACCTGTGCAGTGAGCCGCTTAGCTTTGTTTTTTTTCTTGCACATAGGCTAGGGCTTTGATCAAAAGTAGTTGTGGTAAAATGTACAAAGAAAAATCTGGTTACTTACGCAGTGGTCCAGCTGAAAAGCAGTTCAAATATTTGCCTTATTTTGTAGGCAGTACATCGTCTTTATCTATTCATGAAAATGAATGGATGCTTTTCTGGAAATAAAGTTCAACTTGCATGTTTTTCTAAGCATATAAATAAGCAACACTTTTTTTTTTTTTATTTACTTATTTTTGGCTGTGTTGGGTCTTCCTGTCTGTGCAAGGGCTTCCTCTAGTTGCGGTGAGCGGGGGCCACTCTTCATCGCGGTGTGCGGGCCTCTCACTATCGCGGCCTCTCTTGTTGCGGAGCACAGGCTCCAGATGCGCAGGCTCAGTAGTTGTGGCTCACGGGCCCAGTTGCTCCGCGGCATGTGGGAATCTTCCCAGCCCAGGGCTCGAACCTGTGTCCCCTGCACTGGCAGGCAGATTCTCAACCACAATAAGCAACACTTTTTAAGGCTGCTGAGCTCATGGGCATGGCTCAGAGTTTCTAAATTTCTCACTGTTATCTTTACTAAACTAAAGCTTCAAAGGAAGAACCTTATCTTGGGACACTTTCAAGGTCAGTGCTGAAGTCATCTGTAATAACAACACAGTATTAAAACCAGAGTCAGATGACGTCATGTAAATGGGTTTCAAACACATAAACATCATAAATATATTTGAGTTGAGAAAGTTTAGTAATTAAATGTGCAAGTTACTTAGTCTATCCAAACTGCCTCTTGAAATTTTATTTTTTTGAATTGACCTATTTTATTTTGTTTTACTTTTTGATTTTTATTGAAATATAGTTGATTTACAATGTTGTGTTAGTTTCAGGTATACAGCAAAGTGACTCAGTTATACATAGTATCTATCGTCTTGATATTTTACACATGAACAGTATGAACCTTATTTTCTCAGGAAAATTTATACCTGAATCCTAAGTAAACACAGTTGCCTTGTGTGCTGTAAACTGTAGTTAATTCATGCTTCCTGGTTTATCAGGTTAATATTTTGGCTTATTTTATATAATGTAATTTAATAATTAATGAAAGATTATGATAATTATTCCTCACAAATTTATATCTCAATTACATTGCTTTCATGTATATTAAGTCTCAATATTAAGGAAACAAAATATAATACATAGGAGAATTGTATTTGCTTAGTTAATTAGAAGTGACTTAAATGAAGAAATCATAAAAATAAATACATGCATAAATTAAACAATTAATTTTAACTCAAAACACATAAATGGTCATTCATGTGTCAATATAGACTTTTTAGCATAAAGTTAGGTGGGATAAGAGAGATATTTATGTGGAAAAAAAAAGTCCTATTCAGCCCTAGGACCCATGTCCCAATACTTTGTAGGATACAGACATTCAATATGTTAGCCCTTGCTGTGCTAAATGAACAGAATTACTGGAGATGTTGCTTTTCATGATATGAATTCTGTCAGCAAAAATTATAGCCTTGCAAGTTTTAATTCATATTTGGACAGGTTACTTCATTCAGTTTTAGCAATTTGTGTTCTGTAGGATTATGGCCCACTCCTCAGTTGATAACCTTTTACATATTGACTTTAAAAATAGCTGACAGGGCTTCCCTGGTGGCGCAGTGGTTGAGAGTCCGCCTGCCGATGCAGGGGACACGGGTTCGTGCCCTGGTCCGGGAGGATCCCACATGCCGCGGAGCGGCTGGGCCCGTGTGCCATGGCCGGCTGAGCCTGCGCGTCCGGAGCCTGTGCTCTGCAACAGGGGAGGCCACAACAGTGAGAGGCCCGCGTACCGCAAAAAAAAAAAAAAAAAAAAAAAATAGCTGACAAATCACTCACAGTTCTTTTAAATCTCCAAGAAAAGCCATTAGCAGCTTGGGGTGGTGCTTAAGGGCACCGGTTGTGGTGCCAGGCAGGCTGAGGTGGGAGTCCTCTAAGCCTGAGATATTGCAGAAGTAATTGGGGTGGGGGGAAGGGGGAGAAATAATGTCATAGGATGATTGAATAGATTAAATGAGATACTGCATGTAAAGTTCTCAGCACATACCTTGCCCATGAGAAACAATGCAATTATTATGGTCATTACCATTACCATGATTATTATTCCTTTTATTGATTGCTGAATCAGTTACCTATTGCTGCATAACAAACCCAAATTCAGGCTTAAAGCAATACTTCTGTAGATTGGCTGGGTGGATCTTCTGCTATTTTTACCTGAGCACATATATGGCTGTATTTACCTGGAGGGTTGACTTAGCTAAAACGGTCCAAGATGGCCTCACTCACGTGCTGGCTGTTGGTTGGGCATCTCATACTCATGCTTGTACTCACTCATACAATAGGCTAACCCAGCTTCTTTACACAGAAGTCTCAGGCCAGTGTATCTAGAGGCAGAAGCTATAAGACGTCTAGAGGCTTAGACTCCAGAACTCACACAATGTCACTTTCACCACATTCTATTGGTCACAGAAAGTCACAAGGCTAGCCCAGATTGAAGGAGTGAGGAAATAGATTCTGTTTCTTGATGGGTGAGCTGTAAAGGATCTATGACCGTATTTAATCTTCCACAGCACACTCTCTGCCACAATTATTTACATTTCTCCCAAGTGCAAAATAAATCCACCTCTTCCCAAGACCCTCAAAATTTTCATACAGTCATGAGATCAGGCTCAAAGTCAGTACCTGAAGATGTGTATGTGGTCCAGATATGGATGAGATTCTTCATGTTAAGCTCATCCTTATCCAGAGGACTATGAACTAAAGAGACGTTATCTTCCACACATATACCCACCATGTAATGGTGAGGCAGGGACAGGCTAATTATAACACACACTCCTATTCAAAAAGGAAAACAGGAAGCACATAGCAGTTACTGCTCCATAGCAATTTTGAAATGCAGTCAGATGCATGTTGCCAATTACTCCACTGCTCCAAGGAAAGGAAACGTTCCTTGATTAAGGCTCAATTCTACCCTTAGTAGAATGGGTTCCCTAGTGCACTTTTTCTGCTTGGTTTGGGGCTCCAACCTCTGGGCTCTCAGATTCTCCCTCTGAGAGCTCTTTCTTTTCCCATAAGAAAGGGCCCATGTCTGCAGCTGAGTAACTTTCTCAGCATACTTTCTGCTCATAGAAATTTGAGACCCAGAGGCCTCTTTACATTTTTAATTTTCTCAGTCTCTTTTAGTCCAAGCTGATGGACTCTCTTAAAGACTTTGTGAGTTTGCTTAGAATTTGACTGTAGTTTGCTTAAGCCCCAAAAGTTACATCTTTAATTTTTGGGGGGTCAAGCCTCTCTCTACTTTGGGCTGTATATGAAGCTGCCATTAGAAAACCCTTTAGAGCCTTAGAAGCCCTTTTATGTAGCAGAGAGTGTCTACTAGAATTTGCCATAAATTTTTCAGAGATTTTAACAAAAAAATCTTACACCTACACCCTGATTTGATCTTTGGTCTCATTTGATTGGATGATTAACAATTCATTTTCCAACCCAGCAAGTACTGCCTCTTCTTTGTAGCTTCTAAATTCACCTTGCAAACCAAATGGCTTCTTCTTTAGCTCATCATTTTCTTCTCATACCTTATCATATACAGCCTGGCACTTTCAACATTCTGTTTAGAGATCTCTGGAATCTCCTCAGCCAGATGTACAAGTTCATTAGATAAAATATCTTTCTTCCAAGTTACTACAGGGAACAATTTTTCCAGTTATTCTAAGGTTACATAACACAGGTCACTGTCTTTCCAGCCTCCAGTAGCAATTTCCTTACTTTTCTTCCAGTCTCCACTAACAGTATCATCACCTCCCTTCTAGCCACTGCCTGCCACTCAGATCCCAGTCCCAAAGCCAATGTCACATGTTTTAGGGTTTTGTTACAGTAGCATCCCAGTCTAACTATCAATTTCCATATCAGTTGCTTTAATCCAGCACTTAGTGGGTTGGCTGCTGTGATTCCTCTATTGGTTTTGCCTAGTCTCCCCAGGCAGCTACACTCAGCTCAGGGTCATCTGGGCTGGAATGTTCAAGATGGCCTCCTTCATGTGCCTAGAAATTGGTGATGGCTGTTGCCTGAGGCAGCTTTATTCTCCTCACGTAGGCTTCTCATCCTCAAGTAGACCAGACAAGTTTCCTTTCCAGGTAGCTTTCAAAGATGGCAAACACACAAGCTGTAAGGCCTCTTGAAGTCTATGCTTCAGAAATTGCACAAGCATTAATTCCTTCATATTGTTTGGTCAAAGCAAGTCACAAGGACTGCCCAGATTCGATGAGGTGGAAGAATAGACTCCACCTCTGAAAGGGAGCAGCTGCAAAGCGTTAGTGACCATGTTTTATCTACCGTAGTTGCTGCAGGTAGTTTATAATCTACCCAATTGACTCCATACATTGCAAGATAACTAAACCGATGTATTTTGCAGACTATAAACTGTGTCTTTAAAAGGGAAATCCTTCATTACTGTACTCCCCCCAGTGATACTAGTCAGTCAGTTGGCTGGTCCATCTATTTATATACCAGCTCTCTTTTAACAATGAAAAGTTGAATTTTATAATTAATTATTTTTCCTCCGAGGAGCATAAGGATATACTACTATTATAGTTATTGTTTTTCCTCCCTTATTACCTAGCCTGGAAGAATAATATTTTCCTTTTGTGGATCCTTCATACATTTATCAATACCTCTTGTGGCACCAAGTTATTGTAGTTAGCTACTTATTTATATGCCTCCTCTGTCTTAGAAAGAATAGACCCCCAAAAGGCAGAATTAATAAATGGTTCATGTTTGTGTCTCTATAGCACCTACTCCAGTGCCTTGCCCATAGTAAAGCCTAAATAAATTTTTACTGAATTGATTACCATGGCCAAGCTCATTGAGATAATACATGTCTACATTAAAAAAATTACTAATGACCATTTCTGCTTTTGACTCAATAGATAGCAGCTGTTCATCAAAATAAATAATAGGTTTTTCCAATATAAGGTCTTAAAGAAGAACAGAAAAGCAGACTTGATATTTTGATTTTTTAAAGAAAGTCAATAATCACAAAGTTTTATACCTACACACACTCTCCTACTCATAGTGTTTCCATACTGGAGGGGCAAGAAAAGAACCAGAGTAGTGATTTAATGAAATGATTGCCAAAAGTTTCATTTTATGCTTTTTTTTCAGAAGTTCCAGAAAGGCTCATGGAATAGTACTTCCTTTGTTTGGGCCTGCCTTTCATTCCTACACACCCAAAATTAGTAGAAGTTCCAAATTTCTTAATAGTTGGTGTCCTTGAATCTAGGGTATTTATTTGCCAATGTTTTGTCATCACTGGGGTGTTTGAAAATAGCCCTTTGTGTCAGATCTCTACTCTGGCCAAAGAATCTCGGTCAAGGGTGACAGTTGCTAATTTTGAAATTAGCAACTTTGCACACTTTGTTTCTCCTGCACACCAGTCATTTACTCACAAGTCTGACTCCGATTCCTCTGTTTTTTTTAAGTTGATATAGCATCAACCTATTATTATCATAATGATAACCCAGTCACTGTCAGCAGTTTACTCATCACTGTTAGTATCATGAATATAATTAGGTTGATCAAAGTATTTCCTCTCTTCCTTATCATACACGGACAAAGCCATGCAGCTTCCATATCAGTAAATCAGTAAATATTTATGAATGTTTCTTTGGGGCCCATATGCTAAAAATCAAAGAACCGTCTTAAATGTTGTCCAGTAGTTATGCTCTAGTCTCTCTCTCTTTATGATGTAACTCTTTTATATTTATTTAAACACAATTGATTCATCTGGTTATTTTAGAGTAAGGAGTGAAGAAGAAAGACCACATTATTTTTTTCCAGGTGGCTACAAAATTGGCTCCATAGTCCACCTTCTGTTTACAGAGAGACAAAGCATATTTATTCATACTATCATACTAATTCTTAAATGTTTCATGTCTATTTCTAGACTGTCTATATGGTTCTGTTGATCAAATTGTCTTTTCACGTGATAGCTTCCCCCAGACTTTACTATTTTAATTGCTGTAGCTTTTTTTTTGTTTTAATTCATTTATTTAATTTATTTATTTTTGGTTGCATTGGGTTTTTGTTGCTGCCTGCGGGCTTTTTCCAGTTGTGGTGAGCGGGGGGGGCTACTCTTCATTGCGGTGCGTGGGCTTCTCATTGTGGTGGCTTCTCTTGTTGTGGAGCACGAGCTCTAGGCGCGCGGGCTGAGTAGTTATGGCTCATGGACTCTAGAGCGCGGGCTCAGTAGTTGTGGTGCACGGGCTTAGTTGCTCCGCGGCATGTGGGATCTTCCCGGACCAGGGCTCGAACCCGTGTGCCCTGCGTTGGCAGGCGGATACTTAACCACTGCGCCACCAGGGAAGCCCTAATCGCTGTAGCTTTTTATGTTTTAGTATCTGGTGGAGCTATTACCCAGATACTCATTAACTTTTTCAGAATTTTCTTGGATGCTCTTTTTAAAAAAGTTGAGATATAATTCAGATACCATAAAGTTCACCCTTTTAAAATGCACAATTCATTGGTTTTTTCAGTACAGTCACGAGATTTTGCAACCATCAGCACAGTCTCACTGCAGAATATTTTCATCATCCTGAAAGGAAACTTTGTACCGATTAGCAGTCCCTCTCCATTCCACCCTCACCCTTGCTCTTGGCAACCAATAATCTGCTTTCTCTCTCTGTGGATTTGCCCATTCTGGACATTTTATATAAATAGAATCACACGAGGCATGGTCTCCTGTGACTGGCTTCTTTCACTTAGCATAATGTTTTCAAGGTTCATCCATATTGAAACACGCATCAGAATCTCACTCCTTTTTCTGGCCCATTATTCCATTGTATGGATATACCACCTTGCATTTAGCTTTTGATCAACTGATGAACATTTGGATTTGTTCTCACTTTTTGGCTATTATAAATCTAGCCTTTTTTTTTTAACATCTTTATTAGAGTATAATTGCTTTACAGTGTTGTGTTAGTTTCTGCTGTGTGACAAAGTGAATCAGCTATATGCACACGTATATCCCCATATCCCCTCCCTCTTGCGTCTCCCTCCCACCCTCCCTATCCCATCCCTCTAGGTGGTCGCAAAGCACGGAGCTGATCTCCCTGTGCCATGCAGCTGCTTCCCACTAGCTATCTATTTTACATCTGGCAGTGTATATATGTCAATGCTACTCTCTTACTTCATCCCAGCTTACCCTTCCCCCTCCCCGTGGCCTCAAGTCCATTCTCTACGTCTGTGTCTTTATTCCTGTCCTGCCCCTAGGTTCATCAGAACCTTTTTTTTCTTTTTTTAGGTTCCATATATATGTGTTAGCATATGGTGTTTGTTTTTCTCTTTCTGACTTACTTCACTCTGTATGACAGACTCTAGGTCCATTCGCCTCACTACAGATAACTCAATCTCGTTTCTTTTTATGGCTGAGTAGTATTCCATTGTATATATGTGCCACATCTTCTTTATCCATTCATCTGTCGATGGGCACTTAGGCTGCTTCCATGTCCTGGCTATTGTAAATAGAGCTGCAGTGAACATTGTGGTACATGACTCTTTTTGAATTATGGTTTTCTCAGGGTATATGCCCAGTATTGGGATTGCTGGATCCTATGGTGGCTCTATTTTTAGTTTTTTAAGGAACCTCCATACTGTTCTCCATAGTGGCTGTATCCATTTATATTTCCACCAACAGTGCAAGAGGGTTCCCTTTTCTCCACACCCTCTCCAGCATTTACTGTTCGTAGATTTTTTGATGATTAGCCTCTCATTTCTATCTTTTTAACTACTTAGGTGACTTTGGCTGTACTCTAGTAACCATCCTAAGGATGTGGCTTTATTGCCTCAGAGTAGGAGTGGTCTTAAGAAGTGGTTAGTCTTGATAGGGCTAATGAGTATTAAAAAACAATAGCCATTGTTAATGACATAACATGAAGAGTTTGATGGGCATTTTGTTCATACACCCACCAAGCCAATGACATGTGAGTTCAGGGAGCTACTTAGGGGGGTGATTTGTAGATTTCAGCATCTGTAAAAATCACCTGAAGCACTTGTTAAAAATCATAGTTAATGGCCCCACTCCAGAGTTTGGAATTCAGATGGTCTTTGAACCATGATGTGAACCATCCATATCCCAGGGTATGTTTTCACCTAAGCTGCCTGCATGTGGTCCATTAGAATTACAGTCAAAATCAGGCACTACAGAAGTGCTCTGGAGAAGACTGTATGTGGCAACAGCTTCTGAACATGCTTCTGCTAAAGTCTCTCGCTTATCCTATAACTCAGAACGAGGGCTCCTCACACAGGTATGAAAACATTTGAGAAGGGCTGTAGACCTCCAGAGTTATCCATCCTCATCCTGCAGGGACTGGCCTCCTGTCTGGTCCAGAACTTAAGTCTCCTTTTAGCCATTCACAGGTGAGTGATGCCTTTGTGGCCTAATCACCCGGGGATGGTGAGCTGCTCTTGCATCATCCGCAAACACCTCCATCCAAGTGCTTAACTGTGTGTAAATTGACAGTGCGGGACATCGTAACCCTCCTGCCTTACATGTTTGTCCTTCTCCCCTTTAGGCCAGGGAAGGCCGGACCACCATAGTGATAGCACACCGATTGTCTACAATCCGAAATGCAGATGTCATTGCTGGGTTTGAGGATGGAGTCATTGTGGAGCAAGGAAGCCACAAAGAACTAATGAAGAAGGAAGGAGTGTACTTCAGGCTTGTTAACATGCAGGTATCTGCTTCCTGGGAAGTTTTTCTGCTGTCTTCTCCTCAATATAGTATTCTTTATTTTGTTTATTAAAATATCACGTAGCTAATGCCATGTTGGGAAATAAGAAGTTTTCAGGAAGATGCCTAAAATATACATCTGAGGCTTTAATTCAGAGTCGTTGAAAGAACCTCTAAAGAGAAAGGTGAGGGGGGAGGAAAATAAAGGAAAATGCCCAAAATGTTTTCAACTTACTCTTTAGGACAGAGATTCTTAATCGCCTGGGGAATGGACTTCTTGAGCAACTTTGCAAAATAAATAACCTAAAAATGTGTTACTCTGTAAACATGATTCTTATATTTGTAAAAGTATATACGTTTGCTTTGATATAACTGTAACTAGTATGTACATAATTTTGTTCTTTTTCTTCACATTTCAGATGCACATCACCCAGATCCTATCATTTTAATGGGTCCTCAGCATCTTTTCACATGTTCCTTAGCTGTTTGTCTATTTTCCTCTGTGAAAGCGTCTGTTCCTGTATTAGGCTGTTTCCTGTTGAGTTGTTCATGATATTCTTATTCATTTATAAGAACACCTTGCATAAAAAGGAAATACACATTTCTCTTGCGTGTATTGGAAGTATTTTTCCTGCTTTGTTCTCTCAACTTCACTTTGTTGTTTGGTTGGCTGCCATAAAAAAAGCTTTAAAATTGTATGTGATTAGATTATCATTTTTCCTCTCCATGTCTTCAGGATTTGGGGTTGTTCTTAGGATATTCACCCATATTTCCTTTCAACATTTATTGTTTTATTTTTTATGGTTGAATATTTGAGGCAGCTGAAGTATATCCAGGCGTAGGAAATAAGGGCTATTGGTTTCATATATACTTTTTATCAACTGGTGAAAAGTGGCCATCTTGGCTTTGGAGCTCAATGACCTCACCTCCCAGTAAATGAGGGCTTTAGGTGAGGCACAGAAAAGTATATTATGAGATAGAGAGAGGGATTATGCATTTGGTCATAGAAGAAGTCTAAAATCAGAATGGGCTTACTGGAAGAACTGTCTGTTGAGATAGCATGGACAAGATGACAAAAGGAGAAAAAGATAAGAAAAGGATTGATGAGAAGCGGTTCAGTTTGACTTGCCATGTGCTAGAATTTGGGGGAGCCAGGCTCGAGCATGTGGTGGGGAACGGTGGAAGATTGTTGAGCTGGGGTGTGATTTGAGCAGGACTGCCCTTCAGGAAAGTGACTCTGATAGCAGTGTGGTAGTGGATGGAAGTGAGGATGTGGGGACCAGTTACAAGACTAAGTCTCTAAGCTAGGTTGTTTTTTTTGTTTTTTAATAAATCTATCTACTTATTTATTTTTGGCTACGTTGGGTCTTTGTTGCGGTGCACGGGCTTCTCATTGCGGTGGCTTCTCTTGTTGCAGAGCGTGAGCTCTAGGCACGCGGGCTTCTGTAGTTGTGGGTCATAGGCTCTAGAGCGCAGTCTCAGTAGTTGTAGCGCACAGGCTTAGCCACTCCGCGGCATGTGGGATCTTCCCGGAGCAGGGACCGAACGCGTGTCCCCTGCATTGGCAGGTGGATTCTTAACCACTGCGCCACCAGGGAAGTCCCACTAGGTTGGCTTTTGCTGGGAGATGGTATGAAACCGTTCCAGTGGGAAACAAGGAAGTCCACCAAGCAGAGCGTACCTTCAGTGGGGTTCAAGGCACAAGGGCAATAATCTGTCAGGTGCTGAAACACAACTGGAAAGTAGGATCAGATTAGATCCAGAGCTCAAGGCAGACAGCCTCTGTGGGTACAGTAAGGCACTAGCCAGATAATTGGGTTTGGGGACAGGACCTGAAGGGAAAAAGACAATAGCACAAGAGCTGAGGTCCTGGACAAAGCATTAAGATGTGGACTCAGACATGGCGGAAGCAAACAGAGAACAAAGTTAGACTCCAGGAAGGTTGGGTTGATATTCCCTCATCTAGCGTTGAGCTAAAGGCCCTTAAATTATCCCGCTCCCTGACCCTTTAAGGAGAGAGTTGATCCCAAAGTGGGCAATGAGGCTGAACCTGCAGGACTGTTCCCCTGGGGTGACGTGTGGATGCATCTCTGCAGGACTCTGAGGAAGAAACATGATGGTACTCAGCCAGATTAACAGCCTCCCTCGGGCAGTGACCAGCTTTTCCTTGTTTATAAAAATGAGCCCTGGGGGCTTCCCTGGTGGCGCAGTGGTTGAGAGTCCGCCTGCCGATGCAGGGGACACGGGTTCGTGCCCCGGTCCGGGAAGATCCCACATGCCGCAGAACGGCTGGGCCCGTGAGCCATGGCCGCTGAGCCTGCGCGTCCAGAGCCTGTGCTCCATAACGGGAGAGGCCACAACAGTGAGAGGCCTGCGTACCGCAAAAAAAAAAAAAAAAAAAAAAAAAAAGGAGCCCTGGGTAATGTTTCTGTTTATTCTTCTGCCCTGTGGTGGTCTCTAACTTGTTCTCTGGATCCTGGCGTATTGAGGAAATTCCCCGTTACCTGCTGGATAATGAAAACTTTGCCTTTTAATTTTTAGAGAATATTTTTATATTCCAGGTTTCACATTGAATTTAACCTTTCTGTCCTTTGTAACCTCTTTTACTTCCACGTGTTGATATACTTCTTGACACTTTGCAGCTAACTTTGAGAAGCTGTGACGGAATCTGAAAGTCTTGACACGTGATATTCAAATGGCTGTATGGTTCTAAACTTGGTTCTAAACTTACATCCGTCTGGACACAGGCACACACACAATTCAATGTTTTGTTCTTCTTTTAGACATTAGGAAGCCAGATCCAGCCAGAAGAATTTAAAGTTGCACGAACTGATGAAAACCCTGCCATGGGTTTGGCTCGTCCCATAGTCAGGAGTTCTTTTCATAAAAGCCTGAGGAATTCGCGAAAGTATCAGAATGCCTTTGATGTGGAAACCATTGAACTTGTGAGTTGTTTTTCACTTAAATCTTTAGTTGCTTAGTTTTGCTGTTGAAATTCTTAGTCTTGCAAGTATATTGCAGGCACAGAGGATTCCTGCCATGAGCCATACTCTTCTTAAAAAAGGGAAATATCAAATTTTAAATGTATTTGTCAAAAATTGAAATCAATTCCAATTAAAATTGGATTTCCAATGAAAAAAGATCCAAAAACATAGTCTTTGTGCTTAGATGCTTAAAATTAAAACTAGATATTCCACTTATTTTTGAGGTCCAGAGATAAATAAGGCTGGTCTAAAGTAAGAGGCCCTGATATTTGCATGCTCTAGTAGGTAGGATTACTTTTGATTTCTGTGCTAGGAAACTCAGATTAATATCAGTTTAAGAAAAATAAGAGGTTTTATTTCTCTTTCACATAAAAAAATCTTAAAGGTGAGAAACCCAGGGCTAGAATGGTGACTCTGCCATGGTTACCATGGATTCAGGTTCCTTTCATATTTATCCTCACTATCCTGGCATGTAGCTTCCATTCTCAATGATCGAAAATGGCTCCTGAAGCTCCAGCCATCACATCTGTGTTCCAAGGAGCAAGAAGAAGCAAAGATTTTCCATAAGTCCAATACAGTACTTTTATTTATATGTCACTGGCCATAACTTAATCACATGGCGCTACTTAGCTACAAGGAAGGGTAGATAACTGAATCTTTTTGCTATATGCATTGCTACTCTGAATAAGATTGGAATTCTCTTACTAAGACAAAGGAGAATAACCAGAAATAGCCAAAGTGTACATTCTTTAACGTTTCTCACCTGAAGACTTGGGGTGTTATTAATTCAAGTTAACAGAAGCCTTTATAATATTGATAAAAAGGGAATCCATTCCAAGAAAAGATATTTTATGGTTTTAAGAAATGGTTTGAGAATACCTTTTGATGTTATTTACTGATAAAAGCTGAGTTTATTTTTACTTTTGTGTTGGCCTGAAGACACTAATCCTACCAAGAATTCACTGCATCTGTTTTTCTCTGCCCACAATGTTATTGACTGCAGAGATTACGAGGGCTGTCTCAGAGGTCTCAATCTTGGTGTATTTATGGAAAGAGAATAACAATTGAATTATTGTGGAGCTGCATTATCATCCATAAGATAAACAGTTTCCCCCTTTTTGGCTATGGAAGTATTTACTTCTCATTTCCTCATTTATCTGGACAGTTATGCTGCTAAATCTTGAGAGTCTGGTATTTTAGAGGAGCCCTTCTCTTGGAGAAATGCACAGAGAAGAGTGGGAGTCAGAAAATGCCACACCAACAAGACTGTCCTAAGTGCTATCATAGAGGGATAAACAATGTGCCCAAGGAGCGGGGGAAATTAAGTCTGATCAGAAGGGCCTGGAAGACCTGTTGGCGTGTGAAGAGCAGCCTCAGCTCGTTTAACAGGCTGGAGACCAGGGCTACACGATGTTAACTAGGGAGGAAAAAAACACCCTAAAATGCAGAGAAAATGGGTGGCTTGAAAGAAGAGGGCTGAATAGAAACTACTCCCATGTTCTCTTTTTCATAGAGACACAAACATGACCTATTTAAACAACTATAAGGCTATGGGATTCCATAGGCACCTTTTGTATCTAGTTGTAGTCAGAATACTCTCCTTTATGTGACCTAAATCCTTCATGCTTGACCAGACACTGAGTTCAGCATTTGCTGAGAACCTGATGTGTGCCAGGCATTGGGCTGTTTCTAGGGATATAAAGACATAGTCTTCACCTTAAAAACAAACAAAGAAGCAGAGTCATGTAAACAAACAGGGTGGGGGGATCACAAAACAAGCTAAGCTATGAAATAGAAGAAGTCCGCAGAGGGAACAGTGGTGAAAGAAAAGGGGAGTAGTTACTTCAGTTTTGTGAGCTGGGAACACGTCACAGAAAAGGCATCGCTGGGCAGGATTCTGGGGTGAGGAGACCAGGCCCACGTCCTCAGGTTAATCATGGCGCCTTGTGTTGGTGAGGACACTTACCCATCCCTTCATGGGTCTTGTCTCATGTGACCCCCAACATCATGCCGGAGTGGAACTGGACTTGAATTCTAGGGCATTTTGTGCCCAGATCCTGCTTCTGCCCACTCTGCCGAGGCTGGAATAGAGATGGGCTGGTCACACCATGAAGATTGTTTCTTGGGTGAAGGACTCATACTCAGCTTATGCTGTGTAGTCAATGGACAGAGTTAACATTTGATAACATCCTGTCCAACCCCCTAGTAGTTCGCTGTAGCCTGGTCACTCTCTGCACCTAGCTTGCAAGCTCCTGGAGGGTGATGCCAGGCCTTCTCTATGTCCATAAACTCCAGTGACGGTAGTGTTGTCACCTTTTTGTCCTGACATGTATGTGTTCTAGGATGAAACTGTGCCGCCGGTGTCTTTTATGAAGATCCTGAAACTGAATAAAACAGAATGGCCCTACTTTGTGGTGGGAACTCTGTGTGCTGTTGCCAACGGGGCGCTTCAGCCGGCTTTCTCGGTCATCTTCTCAGAGATTATAGAGGTGAGGCTGAAAACACCACGGGACAGCTTGAGGATGAAGTGATGAAATCACTTCACCGTTACATCAGTTCTCATGCCAACCTGGTCCATTTTGCAGTAAAGCAGCCTCACATTAAACTAAGCCCGAGGTTTTAATTCCCTTTGGAGGAAAGCTGTGAGGCAAAAGAAAAAACAGGCAAGTTATGCTATCGATGAAATTAGAAACTGTAAATTCCCTGCAGAAGGCATTCTGATTCACTCTCTTCATTTGGATGAACTGGTGTCAGGCAGTGATCCCCATCCCGTTTGTGGAGAGGAGATGCATGTCTCACTGGATGGCTGGGTGGTGGGGCAGGGGAAGAGTTCGTGTCTCAAGTGTTCAAGAGGCTAGGCTCTGGGGGCAGACTGGCCTCACCACTTAATCGCTGTGCAAATCGGGCAAATGCTTTCCCTTGCTGTACCTCAGTTTCTTCATCTGCAAAATAAACCTACCTCCTAGGATGGCTGAGGATTAAGAGATGATTTAGGTAACTATTTAAGAGTGTCTGCCTCGAAGTAAGGATTCAAAAAGTTGCTACATCACTGTTTAGCAATTGTAGCAATGTTGAGCATTGTTTCGCAATGGCTACATCATTGTTTAGCAATTCTTACAAGGCTTGGGGAGGCTAAGAAGGAAAACCTACACTATCCAGTAGTTAAATTCATTGGGGGATATTTATCAGAAGGGATCAGAAATATCTAAGGCTCCATAAAGTCCAACATTTATATTTTATAACCTTAGTCTCTAATGTTATTGGAGAGACTTTTTTGCTAAAGATGAATTATTCTCCATCACATTACGACTTTATTCTGCTGTTCTTCAGCTTTTTTTCTATCTTTATGTTTTGAGCTTCATATAATGTATTATCCTTCAAAGTTTTGTTTTATTTTATTTCTTAATTAATTTTTATTGGAGTATAGTTGCTAAGAGTTTATTATGCTTGTGACTTTGAACGTTGGTTTAAGACCACAAGCTAAAAAATAGCTTAGGAAGAACCCTCCAGCTGTTCTTACATTACAAAATAAGGCAATCCCTGGCTCTCCTGCAATCCAAGAGCTGTGTGGATTGTATTTATATTTGGGGGCATCTCCTTTGTGTCAAATGCTGGTCTTGGAGATCAAGCAGGAAACAAAATAAACTAAGTTCTGCCCTCAAACAGTTTACCTTCTATTGGGACAGACACAGAACACAACCAAAAAGCAAATATGTAATGTGTCACAGCATAGCAAGCATTTTAAAAGCAGGGTCTGGCAGTACAGGGGCTGGAGCTGGAGGTGCTGTTTCATGCGGGCGGGTCAGGAGAGGCCTGTCGGGGCAGAGGCCCCGTGGAGTGGAGGGTGGTGAGCAGGTAGGGGTCAGGGAGGAGTTCAGGCAGAGGGAACAGCAAATGCAGAGGAAGAGGCACAAACACGAAAATGTGCAGCCACACACAGTCCGTAGGCAGTGTTTCAGCCCATGTTAATAACCGCAAACAGTAAGTCTGCTACATGCGAACTTTCCAGTTGTGAACGCGCGTGCCAGCCCGTGTGCCAGCTGTTGTACCGTACTACTGTACTTTTCAAGGTACTGTACTGTAAGATTGTACTGTTTTCTTTTTCTTTTTTTCTTTTTTTTTTTGTGGTACGCGGGGCTCTCACTGTTGTGGCCTCTCCCGCTGCGGAGCACAGGCTCCGGATGCAGAGGCTCAGCGGCCGTGGCTCACGGGCCCAGCCGCTCCGCGGCATGTGGGATCTTCCCGGACTGGGGCATGAACCCGTGTCCCCTGCATCGGCAGGCGGACTCTCAACCACTGCGCCACCAGGGAAGACCTGTTTTCTTTATTTTTTGTGTTTGTTTTTTATGTACGTATTATTTGTGTGAAAAGTATTATAAACCTAATACAGTACAGCACTATTGATATATACCCGATTGTGTTAGTGGGGTACCTAGGCTAACTCTGTTGGACTTACGAACAAATTGGACTTACAAACGCACTCTCAGAACGGAACTCGTATTGTATTCCTCCGATTCACAGAGACAGGAAGTAGAATGGTGGCTCCCAAATGGCTGGGGGGAGGGTCATGGGAGTTACTGTTTAATGAGTACAGAATTTCAGTTGTGGATGATGAAAGAATTCTGGAGATGGATGGCAGTGAAGGTGGCACAACACTGTCAGTACACTTAATGCCACTGACTAGTATACTTAAAATCTACCGTTCAGCCATTTTTATGTTACGTATATTTTACCGCAGTTAAAAAAAACACGTATTCAAAACCTAGTTTTTAAAATGTGGTGCTCAAGCCATTGTTGATGGGAGGAATAAACAAAGATCATGTAATCCAAGTGGGTGTTTTAAATGTTCTTTTGTAGATTTTTGGACCAGGGGACGATGAAGTGAAGCAGCAGAAATGCAACATGTTCTCATTGCTCTTTTTAGGTCTGGGAATTATTTCTTTTTTTACTTTCTTCCTTCAGGTAGGTACCTATGATTTGATATTCTCATAGAGTCTATATTCAGTTAGAAAATATAGATTAATTACCTATTAACTAGATTTTTGTTAATTATCTGTTAATATAAATAATTGATTAATCAAAATCCAATAAAAGAAACAGGTGATCAGAACCTTAGCTTTGATTTGGAACTTCCAAATCTTAGACTGAAATGAATTGCAGACACAGTTGGCACAAGGTTCTTTGAGAGGGCAGTGTCCTAAGCAGGGGGAATTGTGACTTCCCTGTGTGCTAAATTACGTCATGTTACAGGTTGGCCCTCAGCAAACATTCATTACCAAAGACAAAAGAGACTTGAATTCACAGGACAACATAAGTCCCAGTTAAACTCAACTAGTCATAAACTGGAAAAAAATCAGTACAATAGCATTCTCTCTCTCTCTTTTTTTTTTTTATAAATTTATTTATTTTATTTTTGGCTGTGTTGGGTCTCCGTTGCTGTACACAGGCTTTCTCTAGTTGCGGCGAGTAGGGGCTACTCTTCGTGTGGTGCACGGACTTCTCATTGCAGTGGCTTCTCTTGTTGTGGAGCACGGGATCTAGGCACGCAGGCTTCAGTAGTTGTGGCTCGCGGGCTTCAGTAGTTGTGGCACATGGGCTTAGCTGTTCTGCGGCGTGTGAGATCTTCCCGGACCAGGGATCAAACCCATGTCCCCTGCACTGGCAGGCGGCTTCTTAACCACTGCACCACCAGGGAAGCCCAGCATTCTCTTTTTGTTACTCTTCATATAATATCAAGTAACTTCTCTGATATTTTCTTCCTTACTTGATGAACTGTTTGAAAGAATGCACATTATATTGCATTTAGATATTGTAGACCTGGACAAAATGAACTAGTATACTTCCCTCTGGTTGTGCTTGTCTACCTAGACTTTTACCAAATTTCTTTTGTCTCTTTAACTCAGTGCCTTTCCAGTACACACAGGCCTTTCTAGTACAATCCATTAAGGCCACAGAATATTTCCTAGTCATGCCCAGTGTGCTTCTCTTTGATTATTGTTGAGCCAGTGGTAAAAGTAAACCTAGCTTTTTATTTAGAAATTAGAGCCTTGCTCGTAGCAACTCCATGTCCAATGCAGCCGCAAGCCCTGGTGTGTTAGGGAGTAGAGCCTACATATGCTGCACCAACAGTGGGCTGATGGACGGAACTATGGAGCCCTCACGGGCCTTGAGCGATCTGCCAGCAAAGGCGGGAGGAGACCAGGGCAGTCTAGGCCTGGAGCCCTGGGGCGGACTCACCCTGAGCACTGACCACCGATCCTCTTGGTTTAGTGAAGACCTTGGATGCATCCTCCCCAGAGAGCACCCCACGTGCCCACCCCAACACTCAGCGTGGCTGGAGGCTCACACCCATGCCAGTGCCTGGGGAGCAAACCCAGCTCTGGACATCTGGTCGGGTCTCCAGTTTGAACAGGATATAATTAGAAAGAGGGAAAGTGTCTGGCAAGGATGCTGGGGGAGGAGTAGCCTAATTGTTCGCTAATCTGAGAGCAGGTGGAGATGTGACGGGGAAGCAGCAAACTCATCTGGAGCTTGATACTCCAGACATCCTCCCTCCGCTACACTACAGGAGCCAAAACGCATCCCTGCATAGAATTTTGTTACTTCTGTTGGAGAGTGATTTGCTTAAAGCATTAGGAACACACTGAACGTTGTAATTAAGTACAGTATTCTTCTCACTGAGATGTTGTCCTTGAGAGTTTTGAAAAGGAAGTCTATTTAGAATGCTTCAGAAGCCAGAACTAGATACTTCTAAGGGTTTTGGTTTTAGGATTCTATTGTATACCAATGATTTAGAAGTATATGAATTAAAATTTTTTTATGGAAGTATAGTTGATTTACAATGTGTTAATTTGTGCTGTACAGCAAAGTGATTTGGTTATACATATATAAACATTCTTTTTTTAATATTCCTTTCCATTATGGTTTATCATAGGATACTGAATATAGTTCTCTGTGCTGTACAGTAGGTCCTTGCTGTTTATCCATTCCATATATAATAGCTTACATCTAGCAGTACATGAACTTTAAGTTAGGACTTTGAATTAGTATCTGGTCATAGACTTTGTTATTTGAATAGTTGATTCATAAATAAATATTATAGAAATCCATGCGAATACACCCATTTGTGTCAGAACGCTTGTGATCATCAAAAGGGACAAAAGCCTTTCTTCTCGCCCAGGGCTTCACATTTGGGAAGGCTGGCGAGATCCTCACCACAAGGCTGCGGTCCATGGCTTTTAAAGCAATGCTGAGACAGGTAGGTGTGTGCTCGGGAGCCGTTCTTTCCTTTCAAGCCTCTTCCTGTTCTGGCTGGCATGCTGCCCTGCGTGTTGTGTGTCCCAGGTGTTCATGCAAGGACTGGTCAGGGCCCAGCTAATTGTCCTGGTCCTTCAGTATCCAAAGAACTCTCAGGGTTTTCGTGGGAGTAGGCTGAATTTAGGTCACTTTGGGGGCTAATTTTGCAACTATCTCTATCCATGTGGATACTATCATTTCAAGGACCTGTATCTGTTTTCTGGATTCTACGCAGGCCCTGGTGAGTCATTTGAGACTCCAGGATGCCTTTCCACAAAGGAGAGGGTGGTTGGCAGTGTTCCTGTCCCACGATTGACCATACTAACTATAGGTTTTACCAAATGTTGGTAATTGAGTTTGTTAGAGCTCTGCTTTCACGTTAATTCACTTGTTAATTCACTCAGTCATTACCCACTAGGTACCAGACAGTGTGCTAATAGCTGGGCCTATAAAATGCCTTATCTGCCCTCTTGGGAAGGTCACAGCCCAGTGTAGGACATGTGGGAAAATGTGCAAACATGAATTCTCTATTTTTATAGAGAAGGCTTAAGAGAGGGCCGGAATATTGTCCAACCAATTGATAGGAATCGATGACATTCCTGTTCACAAAAGGGCACAGAGCAGGTATCATATTTTGTGCAAGTCTGAATTTGCAGACCTCTTTCAGTGTCTTTTAAACTGTTGCTATGGAGGAAAAATTACTTTATATGAAGCTTAAAGATGCTGTGGATGAGTGGCTTATAATTAAAATCATATCTAAGATAGACTCTTTTAATCCTTGCTTCAAACAAAACAAAACAAAAACGTGGTGAGAAACCAGGGCTGATGATCTCATGCCTAGAATTTGCAAGAAAGAGCCGTGTCCAGCACAACTCCACCGTGTCCAGCACAACTCCTTTGTGAGAGACACCACCCCATCAGGATACTACGGAAGTAT
Source organism: Tursiops truncatus (assembly GCF_011762595.2). NCBI lineage: Eukaryota > Metazoa > Chordata > Mammalia > Artiodactyla > Delphinidae > Tursiops > Tursiops truncatus. Next base: position 29,799,532 of record NC_047042.1, on the reverse strand, counting down.
CCGTAGTACAAGTTGTGAGGACTGGGTGATGGACCCACCCACGGGCTCGGGCTCCGGGGAAGCTGGCAGCGAGCACAGCTGCAATCTGGATAAGCCCCGCCCCGGTCAGTGTGCTTTCCCAGCACAGCAGAGCCCGATGCAGGTGGGGGTGGAGATTGCATCCTGGTGGGGCTCCGAGGTGTATGCTCGAGGCAGGGACTAGAGCTCCCCACTGCATGGGAGGTCTCCCCTCAACTCCAACACCCAAGTTAAGTGTGGATATTTCCTCAGCATTGAATGTTTGGGATGTTTCATCTGATTTTCTCTGCTTGTTTTAATTTGGAATGAATTTAAAGGTGTATTTTGTGCCATAGGACATGAGCTGGTTTGATGATCATAAAAACAGTACTGGTGCACTTTCTACGAGACTTGCGATAGATGCCTCCCAAGTCCAAGGGGTATGTAGACTGCACTCTACTACTGTTTTTCTTTAACATGGTTTGGAATAAACATATGGCATAGCTGCGACCTTTAAGCTGCCTTCAGCTGCAAATAACAGAAAAGTCAAACTGGCCTAAACATTAAAGAGGAGGGTTGGACTGCAGGGCTCACAAGTGGCCCGAAGGACTCAGGTGCCTTCTGTCTGTTGGCTCTGAGTGGCTTTCAGTCCTCAGGGTTGGCTTCACCCTGAGGCTTGTTCCCTCGTGGCCACAGGGTGGCTGCCAGGAGCAACCATAGCTACAAGCTTCCTTGTTTCCCATCCAGCGAAAGAGAGCGCACACCTAGGCCTCGACTGCCAAACACCCTTCTCTTACATCTAATTGAGACTAATTTGGGTCACATGCCCAACCCTAACCAATAACTGGCTCCAGGGAGTGCGGCCGTCTTCCTGGCTTCCCTCCCCAGCTCTGGAGCTGAGGTCTGTTACCTGGGAACTCACTGCTTCTCCATAGCGCAGGAGAGCAGCAAGTCCCCTGCAGTGTCCCTGTGAGGGCCCTCGTTTTCTCACTGGTGCAAACAGGACTTCATCTTTATGCATGCTTTACGGGGGGATGGTCTCCTAGGGTCTGTACCCTGGGTAACAGATGGTCTCTTGGGGCTCGTGAATCTCCCTCTTACACATTTGAAGCGAACAGGCTTTAAAATGGCCAGAGTGCCCGGGGTGTGTTTCCTCTTTGAATGTTGCCTTCATGACAAAGTGTGCGCCCCACAGCCTCTCCCCAGAGCAGAGCAGCTGATGACTTGCTTCAGCAGTGCTGAATCCTATGGGCAGGAGCGGAAGGAGAGCTGAAAAGCACGAGGAAAAACCTGCAGAGCCTCCCAGGTTACCCACAGGTGTCTTGGGTTTATTGTAACAAAAGGGAGCAAATGTTAGTACAGGCACAGATCCCTCTCTCGTGTTAGAACAGGCACAGATCCCTCTCTCGTGGTTCTGACCGGGAAGCTGAAGGCTGCAGCTCATGGATTTGCACTTAAAATACAGCTGCCTCTCTTCTTTTGCTCTTCCAGGCCACTGGGACCAGGTTGGCTTTAATTGCACAGAACACAGCTAACCTTGGAACTGGTATCATCATAGCATTTGTCTACGGTTGGCAATTAACCCTTTTGATGTTATCGGTTGTTCCAATTATTGCTGTATCAGGAATTGTTGAAATGAAATTGCTGGCTGGAAATGCCAAAAGAGATAAAAAAGAACTGGAAACTGTTGGAAAGGTGGGTCAAATACGGCTTCAGTTGGTATTAAGTATGGTTTTTAGACATGGGTTTTATTTGATTGATTTATTACAACATGCATGTTTTAATGATGTTAGTGCTTCCTACAACTAATCATGGTCAACGCTGTGTATGAAATATTTTACTGTGTCAATGCCTAGAACTTGAAAATGGGATAATTAATGTAAAGCTTTTATCCTATAGAAGGTGTTATATTCAGAAAATTTCTGAATTTTCAAAGTTCATTTTACCTTTTACTTTGTATACCGATGCCATTATTAGGACAAAAGTTACCCCTGTTTTACAGATGAAGAGTCCTTAAGGCAGAGAATTATAAGTGTATTGTTCAAAGTAGGACATTTGCCAGTACTTAAAAGACAGTCCTGTTCTTGGCTGTGATTTCTATAGTTAATTAAGCTAGGCAGCCACCAGAGGACAGTAATGCTCTGATTTCTGGTTCTAATTATAATGGCAATTGGGCACACACTTAATGTTGTGCCAATTATTGTTCTAAGTATTTATATGTACCAACTCATCCTCACAATAATCCTATGAGGCAAATACTAATGTTACACCAGTTTTACAAATGTGGAACCTGAGAATGAAACAAGTTAAAGGCATGGCTGGGATTCAAGTCCTGGTCTAATTTCAAAGTTCTTTACTATATTACCTCTTCATATGGGTTTAACTGTGTCTAGATATGCATATAAACATTTTATTTACACGTACATGTATTTAAATGTTTAAATGTAGATAACAGCCGGGAATTTTTTTACCCTTATTTATGTAAATATTATACTATATTGAAACATTAGGAGGTGAAGCAGACGGTGTATATAAATTGTGATAGTTTCTATAGCACAACACTTGCAAAGCCCTTTCACAGACAATACTGCATAGGCCTTAATACAATTACGGTTACGCAAGGTGGGACAGATAGTATGTCTCGCTCATGGGTTAGAAAGCAGTTAGCATGATTCCCACACCTAAGCTCTCGGGTACCCAGAGTCCCTGAAGATCCTCTTGGCTGCTGGCTGTGGGTACTTCAGGGCAGTGGTCCCCAACCTTTTTGGCACCAGGGACTGGTTTCGTGGAAGACACTTCTTCCACGGAGAGGGACTGGGGGGCTGGGTAGTTCAGGCAGTAATGCGAGCGATGGGGAGAGGCAGATGGAGCTTCGCTCCGCTTTCCTTCCACTCATCTCCTGCTGTGCGGCCTGGTTCCTAACAGGCCATGGAGCGGTACTGGTCTGCGGCCCGGGGGTTGGGGACCCCTGCTTTAGGGCATCATTTCCTTGATTTCTGCTTGTCACAACTAACTACTGAAAAAACACCCTGTAGTGTTCGTTTCCTTTCTCCTCCAGAACCCTACCGCTTTTCACATTTCAGAAGGGAGATTGTCAGCAGGTAGAATGAAGATCAATTTTTCTTAGACTAGTCACATGAAAGAAAACATCTTGAGTCTAGTTAAGATAATAGAATCTTACTTCTATTAAAAATGGCTAATGACGCTGAACGTTGCCAGAGTTTTGGCAGGAGTAGGGCAGTTAGAACGGAGCAGCTTGGCAGACAAAACACCACCTTAGACCTTCCATCCTGGCCTTGCGGCCGCTCAGTATATCATACTGGAGAAGACCCCCCACTTCTCTGGTCTTCACTTTCCACTTCTGTAACGTGAGAAATTGTACCAGATGATGTCCCGGGTTCCTTTCAGCTAATACATTGTCGTTCCAGGGATCAGAGAATTAATAACTCAGACTGATCAGTCTGAAATATTTTTAGTAACTACTTTAACCTGATAAGGGTTTGGGTTTTTTTAAATGAGAGATTGGAAATTTTAAATGTTAATTATCAGCAATTCAATCACAGTTCAATTTTGTTTACTCAGTAAACTCCTGATTAACCCAAAATGAGGGTTAGAAAGGTCTTGGATACCACCCTCCCCCACAACATCACTGTTTTCTCAAAAAAAAAAAAAAGTTCTCATTGACCTGGGTGCAGATTAATCACGGTTCAAGAGCATGGGGATTTGGGTAACTTCCCATTTTCATTTTCCGGAAAAGGCTTAGTAATGAGGGTGTGATTGCTGGGCTGGGAGGAGGGGAGGGAGGCTGCAGATTCACCCTCTTGACTCAGGTCCTGCCTGATGACTGAGATTAGGGGCCTGCTGAGCCAGAATTAACCCTCAAAGCACTTAAACCGTGATCAAAAAATCAAGAGTTGAGTGTAAAGTCCTAACAACTAGTTTCTCCATGTGTAAATTACAAAGCAGGGGAAGCAGAAGAGCATAATGGGTTAAGAACATGGACTTGGCATCAGATAGATAGCCTTATAGGGATCCTATTATCCTGCCTACTTATTAACTCTAGAGTCTTAGGCAAGTCACTTCACTTCTCTGTGCCTCGGGTCCTCACCTGTGCAAACAGGAATAAGAACATGAACCTCACAGTGTTGTCAAATGAGGTAATACCTGGCACAGAGTAAAAGCCAATAAGTACTCTCTAGTCTGGCTATAATTACTGTTAGATGTTTCTTTTATAATAAAGATAGGAGGCTTTCCTGGTGGCGCAGTGGTTAAGAATCCACCTGCCAATGCAGGGGACGTGGGTTCGAGCCCTGGTCCAGGAAGATTCCACATGCCGCAGAGCAACTAAACCCGTGTGCCACAACTACTGACCCTGTGCTCTAGAGCCCGCGAGCCTCAACTACTGAGCCCGTGTGCCACAACTACTGAAGCCCGCGCGCCTAGAGCCCGTGTTCCGCAACAAGAGAAGCCACTGCAATGAAAAGCCCGCGCACCGCAACGAAGAGTAGCCCCCGCTCGCCGCAACTAGAGAAAAGCCTGCGTGCAGCAACAAAGACCGAACGCAGCCATAAATTAAAAAAAAAAAAAAAAAAAGATTGCCAGTTTTTTCATGGAGCTTGTCTTGAAGAACACATTATGCCTTTGCTTTCCAAATTTTAAAGGAATTGAAAACCTGTCAACACAACCTTCGGGCTTCTTTTGACAGAACCCTAAGGCTCATATATATATTTTTATTATCTCAGAAGTAAAAGCCCCACTTCTAACCATGATCTGTTCTACATTACAGATTGCAACAGAGGCAATAGAAAATATTAGGACAGTTGTGTCCTTGACCCAGGAAAGAAAATTTGAATCAATGTATGTTGAAAAATTGTATGGAGCTTACAGGTAATGAGCATATGATTGTTATTAAGAACCTAGTGTTTTCCTAGGCTGAATTATTGATTCCAATTTTTGTTCCTGCTGCAAACAATGATATGATTGTAAGGATGACATTTTTTTCAATAATTATCTCAGTGAAAATAAGTAACTTTTTGATGCAACTGGACCACAGGGTTGGGTTTTTACATCTCTTATAAAAAACAGTAAGATTGGGTCTCTAAGAGCTAAAAGGTACAGAGGGCTGCACAAGTATTTGTTCACCACTGCAGGCGACATAAACAACCCATCTGGTGATTCAGGATGAACATTCTTCTAGGGAATTGCTCAAACCTTTATTTTCTTTGCGTTGTGTAGACTGAACCAAAGATGAGATTTGTTGTTGGGTGAAAGTGTTTCCTTTGTTCTCTGGGTGAGGACCAGATCTGTCCTAATCTGAAAACAAAGACACAGAGCCTATTGCATTGGTTTATACTTGAGCAATTCGACAAACCTCCAGCACCTGTTTACCGCTTGTGTTCAACCAGGGCCTGTCCTTATAAATGAATATGTTTTAACACTAACAAAATTGAACACAATTTGAATCACAACTTTGTAGACTAGACCAATGGTTTTGAACACTTACATATTTGAACAGGGATAACTGAATTTCTCAGTGTATTCACCTTCCTAGTTATGTATACTTCATGCAGCTATTACATTTTTCTGGTCATTTGATGTCTGACATATATCTGTCAGTAGCAGTGTAAATTGTTCAGTAACATTAAGTATTGTAACACCATGCTCACAGCACAGGAGTTAAACTATCCAGATCAGTAATACTTAAAATTTTTCCTCTTGCCAAGTGCCTACCTTCTAATCTGAAAATAAATAAATTAATGTTCTTCTGGAGGATTTAGAATAATAAAGTCAAATAAAGTAGCTAGGGCTTCCCTGGTGGCGCAGTGGTTGAGAGTCCGCCTGCCGAGGCAGGGGACACGGGTTCGTGCCCCGGTCCAGGAGGATCCCACGTGCCGCGGAGCGGCTGGGCCCGTGAGCCATGGCTGCTGGGCCTGCGCGTCCGGAGCCTGTGCTCCGCAACGGGAGAGGCCACGGCAGTGAGAGGCCCGCGTACTGCAAAAAAGAAAAAAAAAAAAGTGGCTAAACTAATAGAGGATGGCAAGAGGTCTAATTAGAAATGGTTCAAAACAAATTATGTTGGGGATGGTGGGATCTAGCTCCAGGAAGAACTTCTGATGTGGGTCTAGATAAACCTCAGTGACCCTACTTTTCCGAACCTGAAATGTGAACTTTGATATGAGAGACTATAACTCATCACAGAAGACAAGACAATAATATTAGACAACTGAATTTAGACAATTCAAACTTTAGTCCTAACTGTGAAATCCTTTATTTTTGATAACAATCATGTTTGAGTTCCCAGATATTCCTGTGTAATAATAACAGCAACTATCATTTGAGCAACCGCTATGAGCTAGGTACTGTGCTAGACGTTTGTACTGTCTATTTAGATCTCAAAACAATTTTGTATCATACTCGTTATCCCCCTCTTACAAGTCAGAAAACTGATGCGTAGAGAGGTTAAGTCACTTAAATTAATTATAACTGGGGGCAGAATTTAAACACAGGTTGACTAGACTTAGCAGCTGTGCTCTTTGTACAAGCCAGTGCTAAGCGAGGTTGAAGATAATGGTTACAGATATACTGATTTGCTTTTCAGGAATTCTGTGCGGAAAGCACACATCTATGGAATTACTTTTAGTATTTCACAAGCATTTATGTATTTTTCCCATGCCGGTTGTTTTCGGTTTGGTGCCTATCTCATTGTGAATGGACATATGCACTTCAGAGACGTTATTCTGTAAGTAACTTTTAATTTACTGAGATTATTCCATAATAAAGTTTCAATAGGTCTATGCAAAGGTTTGGAATAGACCGAAAAACTAAGTTGTTTTATGATGAAGTCATCCAGAGAGTTGAATCTACCCCAGAAATCGAACGTTGTCGGTACTCCAAGGACAGTTTCATTATCCGCGTGGACTAAAATCAACCAAGCTCATGAAAATGACCATAAACCAGAATTTCAGTAATACATAGAAGGACAGGAGGACAGCAAATGTTCTCAGTGCAGAGATAAATCATAATTAGAAAACTGCTGGCGACCATGGACCCAAAACGGGTTATAATAGCTTACTATTTACGGGCAACCAAAGATGGCCTTGACAGTGGGATGGGAACACTTGACTGAAGTCTGGTAAACACTCTGTTCCCTAACCAGCCCTGGGATGACCCTGCCAACTTTTGCCTCTTAGCCTTCTCTATTTTCTTGGTTTCCAAGGCTAACCAATGGTCTTTCAAAATATGCTAAATACATTCAATTAGATTGCAGTCTAGTCTTGCCAAAGGGAAGCCATGCTTTTAAGATCACTTTGGCATATTTCTGCTCTGATGGGATGATTTTTAAAAAGTAGCAAACAACTTAAAAAAAAAAACAAAACCCAGGGTCAAGACGGACAGAGTGAAAGTGTTTAAAAGCTGTACTTTTGTTTTCATCCAAAATTAAAATAACCATGAAAAAAGAATATATATCTTTGCATCAGTCAGGATCCCAGCAGGGAACAAATGGCCCTGCAGATGGGGTAATGGAGGACAGTTTGCTAAAGGGTCTGTTTATAAAGGTGTGAGAAGTATTGAGGTCAGCAGTGCCCAGCTAGGCACCACTAAGACCTTACTTAAGCCTAAAGGGCAAGAGGAGGGAAAGATTTTCAGAAGCCAGCGCAGGGGCCTTCTGTGCTCTTTGGTGGAAGGACCCCAACACCACACCTCTCCAACGGGAAAGAGACCAACACAACAAACGGCCTGGTCCCACTCCTCCAGCCTCCTTTCCTGCTATGCTATTCCTTGCCAAACCCCATCGGGAGCCAGAGGACCAGCAAACCTTTTGATGCAGACCCTGAAGGTCAGCCTGTCAGGCATCGGGGATGGTATAAGATAGAGATGGGAGAGTAGAAAGTGGTTTTGAAGGGACAGATGGAAATAGCCAGCTGGGAATTACCACTTGGAGACATTCATTGTCTAGAAAAATACCAATGAAAAAATCGGCCCTGCTTTTAAAAACTGTTTTATCATTAAAATGTTAAATTCTGGATAATTGGAAGATAGCTTTTAAAATCTTTCATACTAAAGCTGCATTACAGGCTGTACAGGAAAGCTAGGCACCTAGCTACATGTGAGTTGTTCATCACTCTTCTAAAATTTGATTTTTGATAATTAACCTCATCAAATATTTAAGGGAGAGCCTTACTCTACCCACTATTCCCCCCACCCCCCATGTACTTAAAATACATTTTAATACCTTAGATTTACACTTTGCTGCACAGCAGTAATTAATACAGCATTGTAAATCAACTACAATTAAAAAAAAAGAATTAAAAAAATAATGTATTAAATTACAAACCAAAACAAGGAGCCAAATGCCCTGACACACCCAATCTAGAATTATTTATCTGGTGTGTATCAGGGATACAGAAGCAAAGCAGAAAATATTCAGTGCATGGAATTTATTTAATTTTTTCAAACTTATGGAACTTTGGTCTCTCTTATTTGAGTGTAGCTCAAAGAGACAAAAAATAATAATAAAAATACAGTTTCCCCCCAAAATCTTAGATTTAGAAGTTTGGGGGAAGTTTTTTTAAGTTCTCTATTAGAGATTTTCCTCCCCTCCCCTCTCTCTAGGGAGCTCTGGTGCCCAAAGTGAATAGCTTTGTGGAGGCGCAAATCTCAGAATCTTTAGTTCCTCCTAGAAGTTATAATCCATATGCATTCTTTTAATTGGAGAATAGACCGTTAGCTTAGTTGTTTTTTCAGGGTCATAGCAATAGTTCTTTTACTTGTAAGAGAAAAGCTATTTGTAGTAAAGTCTTATTTTGCCCAGTAAGAATTCTTTAACCACAGTGACGATGATTATTGTTTGTGCGGGGCTGCAGAAGAAACCACACCCTGGAGATCAGGGCTGTAGAGTCAGGAGGAAACCTCACTCCTTGTCTGGTACTGATCAAGTCCCTTCAGCCCCCAGAGCTTCAGTTCCCTCAAGTCTAAACGGGGTATGTGTCTTGTTACTAGAATTACCTGAGATCACAACTCAAGATTCTGTTAGCAGACGCTTCCTGAGAGAGGAGAGCTTTACCAAGTTACATGAAATCTAGGAAATGAGAAGCTCCTAAAGGAAGCCAGAAAGCAGTAGAAAAAAAGGAGACCCTCAGGCAGCGGGTGCCGCCTCCCCTCTGGGTCTCCTTTGGTCCTGGAATTTTCTAGCGATGTGCGGGGGGAGGGAGGAGGGGGATTAGTAAGGGAGCGAAAACATCAGTACTGGCCAGCAGTAAGTCTTTGGGCTTTGAGACATCTCGGGGCTGAATTATATAAATTAATGTTTGAAATTCTTCTGCTCCCATCTAGGGTGTTTTCAGCGATCGTGTTGGGCGCCGTGGCTCTCGGACACGCGAGTTCCTTTGCTCCAGACTACGCTAAAGCCAAGCTGTCTGCAGCGCACTTATTCAGCCTGTTTGAAAGACAACCTTTGATTGACAGCCACAGTGAGGAAGGCCTGAAGCCTGTGAGTTCTCTGCTGTCTGATCAGCACTCGGTTAATTTTTTCCTAAACGTTTGCTGTCTGCTAGATCATGTCGACTGAAGGAAAAAAAAAGGCACAACGTGAGAGTTGTGAGTTAAGTTTTATTCGGGGCAGAATGAGGACTGCAGCCTGGGAGACAGCATCTCAGAGAGCTCGGAGAAACTGCTCCTAAGAGGGAGGGGGAACGTCAGAGTTCCATAGGATGTTAGTGAAGGGGGCACGTGCAGTGAAGCACGCATTTTGGCAGAGCCTTGCTGCTGCTCACAAGGAGCAGATGCCCCCATTAACGACTGTAGTGCTTTTCTAGGTACGAGAAGATGCAAGAAATTGGGTCCATAAAATCTTCTCCTGAAAATACCTAACTATCTGAAGGCCTGTTCTGCCGGTTTTTCCCAGAGCGCCTCATTCCTGATCTCCACCCTGGACTCCTTTCAGGGGGTGTTGAAGGCTGGCGGCTGCCGCAGTTTGTAACTCTGTCCTTGTAGAGGCAGATGGCAAGTGGCAATTTTTAGTTGGCAGTTGCAACCACAGGATAAATTTGTAGTGATTACACTGACATTCCCTTCACTGGCTTTGCGATAGTTACAAGGCTAATAATATTTGGCCAACTTTCCTGGCATTTTCAAATTTCACAGGGGGTTGCAAGGATGAGCACATCAAAAGTAAAGAACCCCCAAATCCAGATGTACTAGAACTGAATAATTTCCATGAAAATTGTGAGTCACTTCTGCATGGAAGGTATGTGCCTGTAGCTGCGTGTGTAACTGCGTTAGCAATTTGGCTTTTATCACATAATCGTCATCACAGCGTTACGACTGGGGAGAAGGCCACTTTATTCAGAGTAGGAGGAATAATCCTTTACTGTCCCCAAACTTAGATCTCAGTGTTCTTTGTGTTCCTTGCCTAACACAAGCCGCTGCACGTTTTAATGCAGGCGAAGCAGCATGGGTAAAGCGATGGGGACTTAGCACAACCGTTTTGGAACTTCACCAGGTATTTCCTGTTCTGAGAAAATAGCTGTGCCCAAGTGAGGGAGATAAAGAGGCCACCAGGGCTGCAGGCAAGGGCTGTCCACTGAGACGGCAGGTAGAAACTGCTCTAAATCGCTAAGCCTCTGAGCCTTGGGCCATTGACTTGGCTCCAGCCACAAAATCATCAGTTGGGAAAGCTAAATATTTGTCTTCAGTGAACCAGAAATTTTGAGTTTAGTTAACAACTCTGTAATATGACTGTGTTTAACCTGTACCCCCGGCTCCTATCTTCATTTTATGTAACAACTTGCTACCAGTACTAACTGGTGCCAGTACCTGTACTGAATATGAATTGTATGTTTCTCTGCTATAGTGTTTGGTAAAGCTTCCTTGGAATTCTACTTTTTTTTTTAAATTTATTTTTGGCTGCATTGGGTCCTCATTGCTGCACGCGGGCTTTCTCTAGTTGTGGCGAGCGGGAGCTACTCTTCGTTGCGGTGTGCAGGCTTCTCATTGCAGTGGCTACTTGTGTTGCAGAACACGGATTCTAGGCGCATGGGCTTCATTAGTTGCGGCTCACGGGCTCAGTAGTTGTGGCGCACGGCGGTAGTATCTCCGCGGCATGTGGGATCTTCCTGGACCAGGGCTCGAACCCGTGTCCCCTGCATTGGCAGGCGGATTCTTAAGCACTGCGCCACCAGGGAAGGCCTTGAAATTATACTTTTTATTTCAGTCATTATCAGACCAATTACAATAGCAACATAAAAATATCTATTTTTTAGGATAAGTTTGAAGGAAACGTGACACTTAATGAAGTCGTGTTCAACTATCCCACGCGGCCAAACGTGCCCGTGCTTCAGGGGCTGAGCCTCGAGGTGAAGAAGGGCCAGACGCTGGCCCTGGTGGGCAGCAGCGGCTGTGGGAAAAGCACGGTGGTCCAGCTCCTGGAGCGGTTCTATGACCCCTTGGCTGGCACAGTGGTGAGCACACTTTCTTAAATTAGTAACTTGATTTAAGGCAGTATTTCAAGTGGCTAAACCAATATTCCCATAATATTGGAAAAAACTGGACAAGACCTATAATCCTAACTGATACAAGGACCACCATTCTCTAAACCCCAAGGTGGCACCCACAGTCAGACAGATATATGGGGACGGTAGGGTAGAACATCAGGAATTGAGTGTAGTTCAGAAAGTACTGAGTGTGAAGTTGATCTGTGCCCTGCCCTGGGCCTTCTGAGCCAGCTGGAGTCTCCTGCGTGAACACTCAATCGCTTCCTGGGTTGTAAAGGTAAGCCGCACAGTCCTGCCAGAGTTCTGAGTAGACGCCCAGGACTCCCTCCCCTCCTCCTGCCTTTGCCATCTCTCTCTAACCCGTACTCCAGCCCTCTCATATTTGACTTTCAGCATTGATGTTGTGGTGTCTAGCCCCTGGCCCTCTTCCATGAGTGGAGACTTGGCTCTTAGCGAAAATGCCTGCACTTCCCATTACCTTGGGATGGTACCCACTGACCTAGCCCAGGAAGCCCACCCCCATTTAGACAGTCACCAGAATGTTAAACCTTGTTGAGTTGTTTCTTTGGGGGAAATCTTATGCTTCCACTATTACAATTACTCTGAAGGTATGAATACGGGCAAACCAGCTCAACAATACTCTGTAGGTGTGCTGTGCTAATACCACAGTGGGAATTTCTTTAGAGGGCAAGACTAGTTGGACTTGTGTGTATTTCTTCACCGTGCCCTTTGCATTGCTGGAAGCTGTATTCTCAGTTAGCACATCACAAGGCTCCTCTAGAAGCATCGTGCCTCCTGCTTACGGCACACAAAAAAATCATCAAAACCACCATCAACAAAGCCAGTTTTCCAAAGATAAAGATACTGCCCTTTGAGCTTGTCCACTTTCCACTCAACTCTTGTCCTTTAGTGCCATCAAAAAGAGAAATGGGGGGAGTTGAAGGCTGGTAGTCCTCAAGTGAAAGAGAGGTAGAGGTAGGAAAGGAAATAACCAACTTTCAAAATCTGGGGCCATGCTGATCTGCTTTTTGTCCTGGTGTGCCTGGAGGAGGGGGATACAGTCAAGGTGAAAGGTTGCAGTTGTTCAGGCGACAGCAGATAGGAGCAGGACACCTAACTGCATACTTCTTAAAGGCAGAGGACGGTACATTTGCCTGGATGAGGGCAAGGTAGGAAGCAGAGGAAGTACTGTGGAAAGACGGGGCCAAATGTGCCGCCATTTTTCCAGGTAGAACAAGAAAGGGATGGGCTAGTTAACAACAGCAAGAAATCGTTTGGTTGGCTGTGTTGGCCTCCAGCAGTGTAAGAGCTTACAGGCTGTGAGGGTTGGTATTTCACAAACTGCTGATGCCCACGTGCAACAGTCCTCCTAGTAACTTACTGTTTAGTTGTTTGTTTTTTAAGCCCTTCTTATAGTTTGTGGACTTTGGTTTTCAGCTCCTAGATGGTCAAGAAGCAAAGAAACTCAACATCCAGTGGCTCAGAGCCCAACTCGGCATTGTGTCCCAGGAGCCCGTCCTGTTTGACTGCAGCATTGCCGACAACATTGCCTATGGAGACAACAGCCGGTCTGTAAAGATGCCTGAAATCGTGAGTGCCGCCAAAGCAGCCAACATCCATCCTTTCATCGAGACCTTACCCAAAGTAAGTGAACTGGTAGCTTCCTAGGCTGATACCAGAATCAACTGCAAACTGTTTTCCTCCTCCCAAAGTTCCCAAAGTTATACTTCAAAGTCTTGCAACAGAACTTGCCTCTGTACTAGCACTGTGACCTTGGACAAGACACTGAAGTCCATGATACCAAGTTTCCTTACTGGTAAATGGGAAAATTAGGCATGGTGTCTACCTTGTACAAATGTCGTGAGAAGCAAACGAGGTGATGTTAAGTCACCTCAAACAGGTGCTTGAGGGCTGCGTTCGTACTGTAGCCATGTTTGCTTTATTCCTTACGGTACTTTCTTTTTTAAACATTTTATTTTGAGATAATTATAGATTCATGTGCAGTTGTAAGGAATACAGAGATCTTGTGTACCCTTGACCCAGTTTCCTCCAATGACATCTTGCAAAACTAATAGGGTATTGCAACCACGATACTAATTTTGATACAATCCACTTATCTTGCTCAGGCTTCCCCAGTTTTATCATACTTGTCTGCATTTGGATACGTTTGTAGTTCTACGCAATTTTACTGCGTGTGTAGATTCATGTATCCACTACCCCTGTCAAGATACGGAACGTTTTCATCACCACAGATTCCTCATTTTGCCCTTTTATAGCCACACACCCCTCCTCCCTGCCCTTACTCCCCACGACCCCTGGCAACCACTAACTGTTCTCCATTTCTGTAATCTTATACTTTAAGAATGTTACGTAAACATATGTACAGTAGATAACCTTGTGAGATTAGCTTTTTCCCTCAGCATAGTTCCCTGAAGCTGTTGTGTATACCTGTATACACAACAGTTCATGCCTTTTTATCGCTGAGTCGGATGGCTCCATGGTCTGGATGGCCCGCAGCTTTTTAACTTTTTATTGGGGTATAGTTGATTTACAATGCTGTGTTAGTTTCTGGTGTACAGCCAAGTGAATCACTTATGCATATACACTTATCCACTCTTTTAGATTCTTTTCCCATATAGGCCATTACAGAGTACTGAGTAGAGTTCCCTGTGCTATACAGTAGGTCCTAATTAGTTATCGATTTTATATATAGTAGTGTGTATATGTCAATCCCAATCTCCCAATTTATCCCCCTCGCCTTACCCGCTGGTAACCATAAATTTATTTTCTACATCTGTAACTCTTATTTCTGTTTTGTAGAGAAAAGGGAACCCTCTTGCACTGTTCGTGGGAATGTAGATTGGTACAGCCACTATGGAGAACAGTATGGAGGTTCCTTACAAAAAGTAAAAATAGAGCTACCATATGGTCCTCAGCTTTTTTAACTAGTCACCTGTTGAAGCACATCTAGGTTGTTTCCGTTTGGGCTATTAAGAGTAAAGCTGCTATAAATACTTGTGTACAGGCTTTAGTGTGACCCTAAATTTTTATTTCTCTGCGATAAATGCCCAGGAGCACAATTGCTAAACCATGTGCTAATTGCTTGTTTAACTTTATAAGAAACTGCTCAACTGTTTTCCAAGGTGGCCCTGCCATTTCATTTTCCCACCAGCAAGTATGAGGGAGGGATACTTGCTCTGAATCTTTGCCACCATTTGCTGTTGCCACTGTTTTTTCTACCATCCTGATAGGTGTACAGTGATATCTTACTGTGGTTTTAATTTGCATTTCCTAATGGCAGAGGACGTTGAACATTTTTTTATATAGTTATTTGCCGTCTATATTTCCTCTTTGGTGAAATGTCTTTTCATGTCTTTTGCCCATTTTCTAATTGGATTATTTTTTACTGTTGAGTTTTGACAGATTTTTATATATTCATGTTACTAGTCCTGTGTTGGAAATGTAGTTTGCAAATATTTTCTCCCAGTTTGTAGCTTATTTTTTCATCCTTTTAACGGGGTCTTTTTCAGATCTTCGGTTTTTAATTTTGATGAGGTCCAATTCATTTTTTCCTTTTACAGACTGTGCTTTTGATGTCAAGTCCGAGAACTCTTTGCCTAGCCCTTGGTCCTGAAGATTTTTCTCCACTATTTTCTGAATTTATGGTTTTACATGTTACTTTTAATTTCACACTCCATTTTGAGTTAATTTTGGTATAAGGTTGTTTTTCTTTAGTGTTTCATTTCTTTGGAGAGGACTGTACTCTCCAATTTCCACGGTCCCCAACACTCCCTATTTATCACCTCATTATTAGCAGTTATGACTATAGCCAAATTGCAGTGAAATCAATATATATTTGAAAACTAAGAGTTCAGTGAAACAATTTTCACAGTGACTAGTAACTTGATCTTATATTGAGTGCTGTGTATATATTTTTTTCTCTTGATTATATATTCCTTAAGGGTAAGAACACAGACTAATTCATTTTTATACTTCCCACAGTTCTGGTATAATAGGTAGCTGGTAAATATTTAAGTGAATGAATGAGTTTAAAAAAGAATAGGCTCCATGTGAGTCATGTGAATATTTCAAATAAAAAATGTTATACCTTAAACACTAACAAACATGTAACCATTTTAGGACTCCAGTGATAGCAGATCAACTGACATTTTGATAATGGTAGGAACTGGAGAATTTGTTGCAGCATACCATTGAAAACTAAGGTCATTAATTTTCTAGTTTGATTTTGAAAATGAATGTCCTGTTAAAAAAAAATTAAATGGACAACTTGGTAGTTGTTACAGAAACTTTTTAGTGATTCTAAGTAATCTTTTCTTATAATTAGAACTGTCAAGTGTTAAGAAGTAAAAGTTTATTCAATATGTCATTAGAATTTTTCTGAGCTAGAACTTTATTAACTTTACTAATGGCTAACTTGCAGAAATATGAAACAAGAGTGGGAGATAAGGGGACCCAGCTTTCGGGAGGTCAAAAACAGAGGATTGCTATTGCCCGAGCCCTCATCCGACACCCCCGAATCCTACTGTTGGATGAAGCTACATCAGCTCTGGATACTGAAAGTGAAAAGGTATGGCCTCCTACCTCATGTCCCATTTAATTTATAAAATAGAACTTCTTTGTGCAGTCAACCATGAAAAAATAGATAAACACACAAACAGCTCATACAGCTAAATATCCAGGGGGAAAAAAAAAAACCCAGTCAAGAAATGGGCAGAAGACCTGAACAGTTATTTCTCCAAAGAAGACATACAGATGGCCAACAAGCGCATGAAAAGATGCTCACCATCACTAATTAATGGAGAAATGCAAATCAAAACTACAGTGAGTACCACCTCACACTGGTCAGAATGGCCATCATCAGAAAGTCAACAGGGACTTCCCTGGTGGCACAGTGGTTAAGAATCCATCTGCCAATTCAGGGGACATGGGTTAGATCCCTAGTCCTGAAAGATCCCACATGCTACAGAGCAACTGAGCCCGTGTGCCACAACTACTGAAGCCTGCGCACCTAGAGCCCGTGCTCCGCAACAATAGAAGCCGCCACAAGGAGAAGCCCGTGCACCAAAAGGAAGGGTAGCCCCTGCTCGCCGCAACTAGAGAAAGCCTGCATGCAGCAACAAAGACCCAACACAGCCATCCATCCATCCATAAATAAATAAAATAAATAAAATTTTATTTATTTAAAAAAAAGTCTACAAATAACAAATGCTGGAGAGGGTGTGGAGAAAAGGGAACTCTCCTACACTGTTGGTGGGAATGTAAATTGGTACAACCATTATGGAGAACAGTATGGAAGTTCCTTAAAAAACTAAAAATAGAACTACCATATGACCCAGCAATCCCACTCCTGGGCATGTATCTGGAGAAAAACATGGTCTGAAAGTATATATGCACCCCAATGTTCGTTGCAGCACTGTTTACAATAGCCAGGATATGGAAGCAACCTAAATGTCCATTGACGAATGGATAAAGAAGATGTGGTACATATATACAATGGAATGCTACTCAGCCATAAAAAAGAACAAAATAGTGCCATTTGCAGCAACATGGATGGACCTAGAGATTATTATACTAAGTGAGGTAAGTCAGAGAAAGACAAATACCATTATGATATCACTCAAATGTGGAATCTAATTTAAAACTGATACAAAGGAACTTATTCATAAAACAGAAATAGACTCACAGACATAGAAAACAAACATGGTTGCCAAAGGGGAAAGGAGGGGAGGGATAAATTAGTCTGGTTTTAAAATGTACATACTACTATATATAAAATAGATAACCAACAAGGACCTACTGTATAGCACAGGGAACTATACTCAATATTCTGTAACAACCTATATGAGAAAAGAATTTGAAAAAATACATACCCGTGTATGTAAAACTGAATTACTCTGCTGTACCCCTGAAACTAACACACCATTGTAAATCAACACTATTTCAATAAAATTTTTAAAAATAGGCAAGCACAGAAATAAACAAATGTAGATAGCGGTTATTTTGAGGTAGAATATTTTAATTGAATCCCTTCCAGCATTTTCCAAATTTTCAAAAATGACCACGTATTACTTGTATAAAATGTTATTTTTTGCACTTTTCACTGGCTTTAGCGCATTAATAATGGAAAACCTGGGAAATAAAATACTCAAAAGTGAAGTAGTTAAGTTTAAATCATTTTGTGACTAGTGTGAGAATCCATTTTTATTATAAAGAACATAACTATATGCAAAATGGATTATGTAGCTACCCACCACCAGTCCCTCCCATCAGGAAATTTGCACAATCCTCTTAGATAGCCTCATCCACCAGAGGGCAGACAGCAGAAGCAAGAAGAACTATAATTCTGCAGCCTGTGGAACAAAAACCACATTCACAGGAAGACAGAAAAGATAAAAAGGCAGAGGGCTATATACCAGATGAAGGAACAAGATAAAACCCCAGAAGAACAACTAAATGAAGTGGAGAGAGGCAACCTTCCAGAAAAAGAATTCAGAATAATGACAGTAAAGATGATCCAGGACCTTGGAAAAAGAATGGAGGCAAAGATTGAGAAGGTGCAAGAAATGTTTAACAAAGACCTGGAAGAATTAAAGAACAAACAAACACAGATGAACAATACAATAACTGAAATGAAAACTACACTAGAAGGAATCAGTAGCAGAATAACTGAGGCAGAAGAACGGATAAGTGATCTGGAAGACAGAATGGTGGAATTCACTGCTTCGGAACAGAATAAAGAAAAAAGAATGAAAAGAAATGAAGACAGCCTAAGAGACCTCTGGGACAACATTAAACACAACAACATTCACATTATAAGGGTCCCAGAAGGAGAAGAGAGAGAAAGAACCAGAGAAAATATTTGAAGACATTATAGTCAAAACCTTCCCTAACATGGGAATGGAAATAGCCACCCAAGTCCAGGAAGCGCAGAGAGTCCCATACAGGATAAACCCAAGGAGAAACATGCCAAGACACATAGTAATCAAATGGGCAAAAATTAAAGACAAAGAAAAATTACTGAAAGCAGCAAGGGAAAAACATCAAATAACCTAAAAGGGAACTCCCATAAGGTTAACAGCTGATTTCTCAGCAGAAACTCTACAAGCCAGAAGGGAGTGGCATGATGTACTTAAAGTGATGAAAGGGAGGAACCTACAACCAAGATTACTCTACCCAGCAAGGATCTCTTTCAGATTTGATGGAGAAATCAAAAGCTTTACAGACAAGCAAAAGCTAAGAGAATTCAGCACCACCAAACCAGCTCTACAACAAATGCTAAAGGGACTTCTCGAAGTGGGAAACACTAGAGAAGAAAAGGACCTACAAAAACAAACCGAGAACAATTAAGAAAATGGTCATAGGAACATACATATCGATAATTACCTTAAACATGAATGGATTAAATGTTCCAACCAAAAGACACAGGCTTGCTGAATGGATACAAAAACAAGACCCATACATATGCTGTCTACAAGAGACCCACTTCAGACCTAGGGACATATACAGACTGAAAGTGAGGGGATGGAAAAAGATATTCCATACAAATGGAAATGAAAAGAAAGCTGGAGTAGCTATACTCATATCAAATAAAATAGACTTTAAAGTAAAGAATGTTACAAGAGACAAGGAAGGACACTACATAATAATCAAGGGATCAATCCAAGAAGATATAACAATTATATATGCACCCAACATAGGAGCACCTCAATACATACGGCAACTGCTTTAAAAGAGGAAATTGACAGTAACACAATAATAGTAGAGGACTTTAACACCTCACTTACCCCAATGGACAGATCATCCAAAATGAGAATAAGGAAACAAAAGCTTTAAATGACACAATAAACCAGACAGATTTAATTGATATTTATAGGACATTCCATCCAAAAACAGGTTACACGTTCTTGAAGTGTGCACAGAACACTCTCCAGGATAGATCACATCTTGGGTCACAAATCAAACCTCAGTAAATTTAAGAAAACTGAAATCATATCAAGCATCTTTTCTGACCACAATGCTATGAGATTAGAACTGAATTACAGGGAAAAAAACGTAAAAAACACAAACACATGGAGGCTAAACAATATGTTACTAAATAACGAAGACTGAAGAAATCAAAGAGGAAATCAAAAAATACCTAGAGACAAATGACAATGAAAACACGACGATCCAAAACCTATGGGATGCAGCACAAGCAGTTCTAAGAGGGAAGTTTATAGCTACACAAGCTTACCTCAAGAAACAAGAAAAATCTCAAGTAAACAATCTAACCTTACACCTAAAGGAACTAGAGAAAGAAGAACAAACACAACCCAAAGTTAGCAGAAGGAAAGAAATCATAAAGATCAAAGCAGAAATAAATGAAATAGAAACAAAGAAAACAATAGCAAAGATCAATAAAACTAAAAGCTGGTTGTTTGAGAAGATAAACAAAATTGATAAACCATTGGCCAGACTCACCAAGAAAAAGAGGGAGAGGACTCAAATCAATAAAGTTAGAAATGAAAAAGGAGAAGTTACAATAGACACCACAGAAATACAAAGCATCCTAAGAGACTACTACAAGCAACTCTATGCCAATAAAATGGACAACCTGGAAGAAATGGACAAATTCTTAGAAAGGTATGAACTTCCAAGACTGAACCAGGAAGAAACAGAAAATATGAACAATCACAAGTAATGAAATTGAAACTGTGATTAAGAATCTTCCAACAAACAAAAGTCCAGGACCAGATGGCTTCACAAGTGAATTCTATCAAATATTTAGTGAAGAGCTAACAATCATCCTTCTCAAACTCTTCCAAAAAATTGCAGAGGAAGGAACACTCCCAAACTCATTGTATGAGGCCACCATCACCCTGACACCAAAACCAGACAAAGATACTACAAAAAAATAAAATTACAGACCAATATCACTGATGAATATAGATGCAAAAATCCTCAACAAAATACTAGCAAACAGAATCCAACAACACATTAAAAGGACCATCCACCATGATCAAGTGGGATTTATCCCAGGTATGCAAGGATTCTTCAATATACACAAATCAATCAATGTGATACACCATATTAACGAAGGAGAAAAACCATATGATCATCTCAATACATGCAGAAACAGCTTTTGAACAAAACTCAACACACATTTATGATAAAAACTCTCCAGAAAGTGGGCATAGAGGGAACCTACCTCAACATAATAAAGGCCATATACAACAAACCCACAGCAAACATCATTCTCAATGGTGAAAAACTGAAAGCATTTCCTCTAAGATCAGGAACAAGACAAGGATGTCCACTCTCACCACTATTATTCAACATAGCTTTAGAAGTCCTAGCCATGGCAATCAGAGAAGAAAAATAAAAGGAATACAAATTTGAAAAGAAGAAGTAAAACTGTCACTGTTTGAAGATGACATGATACTACACATAGAGAATCCTAAAAATGCCACCAGAAAACTACTAGAGCTAAACAATGAATTTGGTAAAGTTGCAGGATACAAAATTAATGCACAGAAATCTCTTGCATTCCTATACACTAATGATGAAAAATCTGAAAGAGAAATTAAGGAAACACTCCCATTTACCGTTGCAACAAAAAGAATAAAATACCTAGGAATAAACCTACCTAAGGAGACAAAAGACCTGTATGCAGGAAACTGTAAGACACTGATGAAAGAAATTAAAGATGCTACCAACAGATGGAGAGATATACCAAATTCTTGGATTAGAAGAATCAATATTGTGAAAATGGCTATACTACCCAAAGCAATTTACAGATTCAATGCAATCCCTATCAAATTACCAATGGCATTTTTTACGGAACTAGAACAAATCATCGTAAAATTTGTATGGAGACACAAAAGACCCCGAATAGCCAAAGCAGTCTTTAGAGAAAAAAACGGAGCTGGAGGAATCAGACTCCCTGACTTCAGACTATACTACAAAGCTACAGTAATCAAGACAATATGGTACTGGCACAAAAACAGAAACATAGATCAATGGAACAAGATAGAAAGCCCAGAGATAAACCCACGCACCTATGGTCAACTAATGTATGACAAAGTAGGCAAAGATATACAATGGAGCAAGACAGTCTCTTCGATAAGTGGTGCTGGTAAAACTGGACAGCTACATGTAAAAGAATAAAATTAGAACACTCCCTAACACCATACACAAAAATAAACTCAAAATGGATTCGAGACCTAAATGTAAGACCAGAGACTATAAAACTCTTAGAGGAAAACAAAGGAAAAACACTCTTTGAATCACAGCAAGATATTTTTTGATCTACCTCCTAGAATAATGGAAACATAAACAAATGGGACCTAATGAAACTTCACAGCTTTTGCACAGCAAAGTAAACCATAAACAAGACGAAAAGACAACCCTCAGGGGCTTCCCTGGTAACGCAGTGGTTGAGAATCTGCCTGCCAATGCAGGGGACACAGGTTCGAGCCCTGATCCGGGAAGATCCCACATGCCGCGGAGCAACTGGGCCCGTGAGCCACAACTACTAAGCCTGCGCGTCTGGAGCCTGTGCTCCACAACAAGAGGGGCCGCAATAGTGAGAGGCCCACACACTGCGATGAAGAGTGGCCCCTGCTTGCCACAACTAGAGAAAGCCCTTGCACAGTAACGGAGACCCAACACAGCCAAAAATAAATATACATTAAGACAACCCTCAGAATGGGAGAAAATATTTGCAAACGAATCCTTGGACAAAGGATTCATCTCCAAAATATATAAACAGCTCATGCAGCTCAATATTAAAGAAACAAACAACCCAATCCAAAAATGGGCAGGAGACCTAAATAGACATTTCTCCAAAGAAGACATACAGATGGCCAAGAAGCACATGAAAAGCTGTTCGACATCACTAATTATGAGAGAAATGCAAATCAAAACTACAATGAGGTATCACCTCACACCAGTTAGAATGGGCATTATCAGAAAATCTACAAACAACAAATGCTGGAGAGGGTGTGGACCAAAGGGAACCCTCTTGCACTGTTCGTGGGAATGTAAATTGATACAGCCACAATGGAGAACAGTATGGAGGTTCCTTAAAAAACTAAAAATAGAATTACCATATGATCCAGCAATCCCACTACTGGGCATATACCCAGAGAAAACCATAATTCAAAAAGACACATGCACCCCAATGTTCATTGCAGCACTGTTTACAATAGCCAGGTCATGGAAGCAACCTAAATGCCCATTGACAGATGAATGGGTAAAGAAGATGTGGTACATCTATACAATGGAATATTACTCAGCCATAAAAAGGAACAAAATTGAGTCATTTGTTGAGACGTGGTTGGATCTAGAGACTGTCATACAGAGTGAAGTAAGTCAGAAAGAGAAAAACAAATATCGTATATTAACGCATGTATGTGGAACCTAGACTAATGGTACAGATGAGCCAGTTTGCAGGGCAGAAGTAGAGGCACAGATGTAGAGAACAAACGTATGGACACCAAGGGGGGAAAGCAGCGTGGGGGGAGGGTTGGGGTGAGGTGTGATGAATAGGGCTAATGGGATTGACGTGTATACACTGATGTGTATAAAACTGATGCCTAATAAGAACCTGCAGTATACAAACTACTAATACTAAACTTTCTTTGGGTTATTATTATGGAAATATGTTAATATAAATGTTTCAGACATTACATGAAATTTCTAAAAATCTTATATGTTCTGGTATAATAAGGCATAATTCTAGTTATTACTTGAAAATGTATATCTCAGAAATAACTAAATTTCCTTGTCAATTGCATTATTGTGAACTTTCATCAAATCTTTAACCATGGTCATTTTTAAGTCTTTTGTCATTTACAGACAGTTCTGGGTGTACTCTGATGCTTTTGCAAAAATGTTCCTATAAAAGGGTTTCATCTTCAAGGAATTCATGGAAAAGACTCTGACAAATACAGGTTTCTGGTAACTGACTATACTGCTGACATGAATGAATAAGCATTTTCAGAAAACTGATGAACTCATAAAAGTGTTAACAAAAGATCAAGATAAAAAAAATTAATTACATGGGACTGAGTGAACTGATGAGGATGATTATAATTTTTGTGACTTACTGTTTGAATAAAAAAAAAATCCCACAAGGACTCAGAGGCAAGAAAATATACAAATCAATTTTCACTGCAAAGTAAAGGAGCTGTTACAGTGGAGGATTACTGGACTGAATGTCAATATTATGGCATAGTATGAGTGTGTTTCGTGTTTGGTAATTGCAATCATTATTGCTTTTGTTGTGTTCATCCATTTACAATGCTTGGTGTCAGTCTATTTATCTCTTGTAAAAATAAAATACAGTGTGTGTGTGTGGGAAAAAAAGATGGATTATGTAAAAACATGCATAAAGCTAAAGATTCAAAATGAGACAAGAAAGGTAATTTTCTTTTGTACATATGGTAAAATATTTAGATTTCCTTTACAGTTAAAACTTATTTCTACAATTTTTAAGATAAGGCTTCTATTCTGATTTATCAATAGATTGTCCAAGAAGCTCTGGACAAAGCCCGAGAAGGCCGCACCTGCATTGTGATCGCTCACCGCCTGTCCACCATTCAGAATGCAGACTTGATAGTGGTGATTGAGAACGGCAAAGTCAAGGAGCACGGCACACACCAGCAGCTGCTAGCACAGAGAGGCATCTATTTCTCTATGGTCAGTGTCCAGGCAGGGACACAGAAGTGATGAACTCTTGTTATAGTGTATCTTAAAAATAAATTCAAATCATTCTACAACTTTTTCTGATTTAGAGACTTCTTTTCTAAGTCATCATAAAATATAGGTATATCTTATTCCATATCAATTTAGAACATCCAATTTGGGGTTGGATATTACAGCATTTGAAATGTAGGAGTTAAAAGTAACATCTGGCTTGATGAAGTATGAAAACAGCCTAGCTCTGAGTTACCAAAAACATATGGAGAGAATATCACTCAACCATAAAAAAGAATGAAGTAACACCATTTGCAGCAACATGGATGGACCTACAGATCATCATACTAAATGAAATAAATCAGAGAAAAATACCACATGATATCACTTATATGTGGAATCTAAAAAAAATATATGATACAAATGAACTTATTTACAAAACAGAAAAAGACTCAGAAAACAAACTTATGGTTAGCAAAAGGGAAAGGGGGGAGGGATAAATTTGGAATTTAAGATCAACAGGTACGCACTACTATATATAAAAATAAACAGCAAGGATCTACTGTATAGCACAGGGAACAATATTCAATATCTTTAAATAACCTATAATGGAAAAGAACCTGGAAAAATATGTATATATATAAAACGGAATCACTTCGCTGTACACCTGAAACACTATAAATCAACCATACTTGAATAAAAAAATTTAAAAATCATATGGAGAAAGTGAAGAGCAGAGTTTAGGTATATAAAACTGTAGAAGATTCAATGCAATCCCTATCAAGTTACCCAGGACATTTTTCACAGAACTAAAATTCATATGAAACCATAAAAGACACAATTGCCAAAGCAATCCTGAAGAAAAAGAACAACCCATGGGCTTACCTGGTGGCACAGTGGTTGAGAGTCTGCCTGCCGATGCAGGGGACGCGGGTTCGTGCCCTGGTCCGGGAAGATCCCGCATGCCGTGGAGCGGCTGGGCCCGTGAGCCATGGCCGCTGGGCCTGCGCGTCCAGAGCTTGTGTTGCACAACGGGAGAGGCCACAGTGAGAGGCCCGCGTACCGCAAAAAAAAAAAAGAACCCAGGAGGCATAACCCTCTCAGACTTCAGACAGTACTACAAAGCTACAGTAATCAAAACAGCATGGAGGAACTTCCCTGGTGGGGCAGTGGTTAAGAATCCACCTGCCAATGCAGGGGACACAGGTTCAAGCCCTGGTCCAGGAAGATCCCACATGCCATAGAGCAACTAAGCCTGTGCACCACAACTACTGAGCCTGTGCTATAGAGCCCACGAGCCACAGCTACTGACCCCGTGCGCCTGGAGCCCATACTCCGCAACAAGAGAAGCCACCACAATGAGAAGCCCACACACCGCAACTAAGAGTAGCCCCCACCTGCCACAACTAGAGAAAGCCCACCTGCAGCAATGAAGACCCAACACAGCCAAAAATAAAAATAATTTTTAAAGAAGTACTTAAATGTAAAGGTTTAAAAAAAAACAGCATGGTATTGGCACAAAAACAGACATATGGATAAATGAAACAGGATAGAGAGCCCAGAAATAAACCCACATGCCTATGGTCAATTAATCTTTGACAAAGGAGGCAAGAATATACAATGGGAAAAAGACAGTCTCTTCAGCAAGTGATGCTGGGAAAGCTGAACAGCCACATGTAAATCAATGAAGCTAGAACACACCTTCACACCATACACAAAAATAAACTCAAAATGGCCTAAAGACTTAAACGTAAGACATGACACTATAAAACTACTAGAAGAGATAACTGGCAAAACATTCTCTGACATAACTTGTACCAATGTTTTCTTAGGTCAGTCTCCCAAGGCAACAGAAATAAAAACAAAAATAAATGAATGGGACCCATTCAAACTTACAGGGTTTTGCACAGCAAAGGAAACTATATACAAAATGAAAAGACAAGCTGCAGAATGGGAGAAAATATTTGCAAACAATGTGACCAACAACCGATTGATTTCCAAAATACACAAACAGCTCATACAACTTAACAAAAAAACCTAATCGAAAAATGGGCAGAAGACCTAAACAGACATTTCTCAAAGAAGACATACAGATGGCCAACAGGTACATGAAAAGATGCTCAACTTCACTAACTATCTGAGAAATGCAATTCAAAAGGACAATGAGGTATCACCTCACACCGGTCAGAATGGCCATCATTAAAAAGTCCACAAATAACAAATGCTGGAGACGGTGTGGAGAAAAGGGAAGCCTCTTACACTGTTGGTGAGAATGTAAACTGGTACAGCCACTATGGAGAACAGTATGGAGGTTCCTCAGAAAACTAAAAATAGAGTTCCCATATGATCCAGCAATCCTGCTCCTGGGCATATATCCAGACAAAACTCTAATCCAAAGAGATACATGCACCCTTATGTTCATAGCAGCACTATTCACAATAACCAAGACATGCAAACAACCTAAATGTCCATTGACAAATGAATGGATAAAGAAAATGTGTAACAGATATACAATGGAATACTACTCAACCATAAAAAAGAACAAAATAATGCCATTTGCAGCAACATGGATGCAACTAGATTATCATACTGAGTGAAGTAAGTCAGAAAGACAATACCATTATGTTATTTATATGTGGAATCTAAAATACGACACAAATGAACCTATCCATGAACAAGAAACATAATCATGCACATAGAGAACAGACTGGTGGCTGCCAAGGCGGAGGGGGGTGGGGGAGGGACGGAGTGGGAGGTTGGGGGTAGCAGATGCAAGCTTTTATATACACAATGGATAAACAAGGTCCTACTATACAGCACACAGAACTATATTCAATGTCATGTGATAAACCATAATGGAAAAAATATATACAAGTGAATCACTTTGCTGTACAGCAGAAATTAACATTGTAAATCAACCATACATCAATTAAAAATTAATTAAATAAAACTGTAGAATTCAAAGAAGCCACAGACATAGGGAAGATTCTTATGGTCCTGATTCATTGGGTAGATGACAGGGTAGTTTGGGAACAATTTTCCTTGTTACAAAGTTAAAATATATTGTTCAATAGCATACTCTCTTCATTGGTAAATTTTCAAGTTATTCTACTAGAGAATTGAGGTTTTAAAAAAAGGAATGTATTCCCAGATTTATCATCACATTCCAAGAGAAAATGGAATTGTCCTTAGACAAACTAACTGTAGGCACACATTTGTTCCATATAAAGAGGCATATTGTTTAAATGTTTAAAACACATTAATAAAAACTGTACATATTATCTCAGTGCAATTTGAAACATTTGAAAGAAACATCAATAAAATGCTGTTTCTATAGAACTGCATTACTTTTACAAATAGTTTTATTTTCCCAGAAGACTAATCCACTTCAACAAGAAGGAATACGTTTAGATGGAGACCAAAAAGAAATATTCTAGGCAACCCTTGGAAGCTAACCACTCTGAAATGTTTTTTCCTTAATTTACTGCAGCAATACCCATTCTCACTGCTGTGACAGGTTGTTTAGGTCAGTAATCTATCCAAATCAGGTCTTCTATATGTAATAAATCATATATACCAAGGGATTTTTCAAATGTAACCATGTGTAGCAGTAGACTGAATTTCAGTTAACCAAGAGAGGAGTGGGGCAAAGGGTACGTTACCACAGTGACTCAAGGTGAAAATTCAACCTACTCTTATGTAATTATTCTCAGACTTGCCTGATAAGGATCATGGGGCATTTGCTCCTAGAAATTCTGACTCAGTAGGTGTGGGTAAGGCCCAGGAATCTTTTTGTAAAAAGCATTCCAGACGATTCTTAACTTCAGGCAGGTTAGAGGAACATGTTAAAAACATGAGTGAAAAGAGGTTTCTCTGCAGGAGGCGATCAGTTTCTAAAATACCCAATTCTTTAGATATTATTTAAAAACAATCAAACAGGCCTTAGAACTTCTACCTTTCACTCTTGCAACATTCTCACTGCCCAGTATGAAGTCCAGGCTAGAATCCTGAATGATCAAAGACCATGCAGAGAGAGGTCCAGCCAGTAAGTCCCCAGGCAGTGGTGAGGTTGTCTCAGACTTCCCAGCCTCACCCAGCAGCCTGGTGATGGCAGCGGTGTAATTCACTCAGGCAAGACAGAAGCAGAGCCATCCAAATGGGCACAGTCAACTAACACAGTCACGAGAAATGATCATAAGACAGTAGGTTTTGCATGGTTTATTACACAATACATAACTGATCAGAAAGTACAAGGTCAAACAGGAATGAAGCACTTACTAAAACACCAAACAAGAAGCTACATGATTTTGAGAATTTTATTTTCTGAGAATAGAAACTACAAAACAGAACAAAGGAAAAATAAATCCTGACAATCTGATTTAGTATTTAATCCTTTTAAAGTCACTGATTTTAAATATAAATGCTTTAATTTCATATTCACAAAACTAATTATAACAATATACTATAATAAATTTTTTTAGGGTTTTTCATGCATGTCAGAGGGTGTAAACCTCCTTACTACAACTGAATTCTTTTGTCTGTTCAACATAAACTTTTTTTAGACTAAATTGTAGTGGTCTCTCCCAAACATAGTAGACTTATATCCCTGTGGTGAATGTGGAATCATTGATTTCAGGGAAATTAGCATCCAATCATATATTTCATATCCTTTGGCAACTAGAAAATGTTAAAGTGCTTGAAAGATAAGAGTCTATGAGGATGTTCAGAGAGAAGATTTACTACCTATATAGGTACCAACAAAGATATTTAAAAGTTAGATTTGCATTGTGAAAATCTGTAGATTTGCATCGTTGAGGCTAACCTTCAAGTTTGCATAGTTCTATAGTCATAATTTGCATTGCTGCTGCATCAGAGGAAGCTTAAAAATATTTCTACTTTCTATGTCAGAATAAATTTAGAGAGCATAATTCTACTAATTTCTACATTCAACAAGTTTCCTTCAGTCAACATCTCTTCCTGTCTCACATCACCAACCCACTCCCAGCATCCAGTTTTATGATATGTTTTGTTAAGTGCTTACTAAATGATTAGTCTCTAAAGATGAGCAATGTCCATCAGTTGCATCATATCACTGAAAGCACGGAAAGTCTGCTGAACTAGCTTTTCTGCATCAGTCTCTGGACATGATTTCCAGGCTGTACAGGCCACAATAAACCTGTGAAGCACAAATAATAAATGATGAAGTAGAACACAAAAATCTACACAAAAAGGCTCCAAATTGAGATGGTGAATAGAGCCATTACCTTTATTCCATCTGGCTGGTCACATATGTAATATGATTTATTGCTCACATTAGGTAAATGTAACCTGACACAACAGAAAGTATAGCCATATTTATATATAATGCTAGGAACACTTAATTTACTGTGTGACTAGAGCCCAAGGACAAAAAGGAAACAAAAAACTAGCCAGAGCTCAAGAGTGCTCTGGGGTCAGGTCTTATTGTGTTAAACAAACTCACCTCTTCCCATAAAAGACCTTACGTAAAAGACCTTACCAACATGCCCCAAATGGAATGAGTTAGAATATGAATTCATGCCACTGTCTGCAATAAAACTTGACCTATTTTTAAAGAAAAAGAATATAGTGCTTGAAGAGAGTAAAAAAATAATAAAATAGAGAAAGAAGGATAAGAGGAGAGAAAGGCTGTTTCTAGAAAAACCAGAGAGAAACTCTCCTGAAACCAAAATATGCCTTCCACCACCATATCCTTCTAGATCCTCCTGATGAAGAAATCCCCTATCTGGCAGGTGATAAAAGTGGTCCCAAGAAGCTGAAACAAACAGGAAAGAAGCGTGGCTTCTGGTGGGCTCAGAGCCGAAACCTCACTACTAACACTCTTGGAACTAGCCTTCCCCTTTCCAGACACACAAATTTTCTACAGCAAAACATGCATTATGCTCAAGTTAAAATCAAAATGTTGTGTAATGTAAAGCTTGTGGACGGCATGCAATTTTCACATCACTAAAAATTAAGACTGGAAAGTACGTATCTTTGACAGGTACTTTAGATTAAGCAGAACAAAATAAAAACATGTTCTGGTCCAGTATATAATAATGAAACCAATGTTTGAATGGATTACATTTGCTGAAAGATATACAGCAACCTACAGAAATTCCTGCCTTGTTTTCACATAGTGATTCATGATCAGTAGGCATTTTCTCGCTATGTTGTGCATATACTTCTCAAATATTTAGCAAGATCTAAGTATTTCTTTGCAAAGAGTAACGATTTCTATTTATGTGTTAAACTTTTTAAAAATTCAGTTATATTTTTAAATTATAGAAAGAACAATCATTCCTACATGAACAATTCACAAAAGAATATACACAGATGTCAATAAACAAAGAGAAAATGTTTTGCTTCATAAGAATTCAGGTTAGGTTATTTTTCCCTATAAAATTTCTACAGACTGCTTTATAATGTCTAAAGCTGGCAATGATGTGATGAAATACGGAAAGATAAAATACTATCATTATTTGTAATGAGAAAAACTGGAAATAGTATGGAAGTGGTTAAATTATGAAATCCATAAGACTAGACATTCCTCAACCATTAAAATACCTCAAAGGATATTTAATGGCATTGGGAAATGCTTGAAGTAATATTAAGTGAGAGTGCAATTCACAAAAAGGACACTAAAATATTTACAATATGATCTAAATTTGTAATAATTACACACACACAATCTATGTATATTATAGATTAGAAAGATAATGGTCTTATGTCTTATAATGGAAATGTTAACTTTGTTCCTATATTTTTCCATATTTTACAAATTTTTTTACATTGAGCATGCAGTACATTTAAAATAAAATGTTGTACTCCCTCTTGCAAGAGCACTGGAATCACAACTAACTGCTGAACAATCGTCGACAGGAAGACACTGAAACTCACCAAAAAATATACCCCACATCCAAAGACACAGGAGAAGCCACAGTGAGAAGGTAGTAGAGGCGCGATCACAATAAAATCAAATCCCAGAACCACTAGGTGGGTGACTCACAAACTGGAGAACAATAATACCAAAGAGGTCCACCCACTGGAGTGAAGGTTCTGAGTCCCATGTCAGGCTTCCCAGTCTGGGGGTCCGGCAATGGGAGGAGGAATTCCCAGAGAATCAGACTCAAAGGCTAGTGGCATTTGATTGCAGGACTTCGACAGGACTGGGGGAAACAGAGGCTCCACTCTTGGAAGGCACACACAAAGTAGTGTGCGTGTCGGGACCCAGGGGAAGGAGCAGTGACCCCATAGGAGACTGAACCAGACCTGCCTGCTAGTGCTGGAGGGTCTCCTGAAGAGGCAGGGGTGGCTGTGGCTCAAAGTTCTGGGAAGTACTCCTTGGTGTGAGCCCTCCCAGAGTCCGCCATTAGCCCCACCAAACAGCCGGGTAGGCTCTAGGGCTGGGTTGCCTCAGGCCAAACAACTAACATGGAGAGAACCGAGCCCCACCCAACAGCAGACAAGCAGATTAAAGTTTTACTGACCTCTCCCCACCAGAGCAACACCCAGCTCTACACACCACCAGTCCCTCCCATCAGGAAGCTTGCACAAGCCTCTTAGATAGCTGCATCCACCAGAGGGCAGACAGCAGAAGCAAGAAGAACTACAATCCTGCAGCCTGTGGAACAAAAACCACATCCACAGAAAGACAGACAAAATGAAAAGGCAGAGGACTATGTACCAGATGAAGGAATAAGATAAACCCCCAGAAAAACAGCTAAATGAAGTGGAGATAGGCAACCTTCCAGAAAAGAATTCAGAATAATGACAGTGAAGTTGATCCAGGCCCTCAGAAAAACAATGGAGGCAAAGATCGAGAAGATGCAAGAAATGTTTAACGAAGACCTAGAAGAATAAAAGAACAAACAAACAGAGATGAACAATACAATAACTGAAATGAAAAATACACTAGAAGGAATCAACAGCAGAATAACTGAGGCAGAAGAATGGATAAGTGACCTGGAATACAGAATGGTGGAATTCACTGCTGCGGAACAGAATAAAGAAAAAAGAATGAAAAGAAATGAAGACAGCCTAAGAGACCTCTGGGACAACATTAAACACAACAATTCACATTACAGGGGTCCCAGAAGGAGAAGAGAGAGAGAGAAAGGAGCCAAGAAAATATCTGAAGAGATTATAATCAAAAACTTCCCCAACATGGGAAAGGAAATAGCCACCCAAGTCCAGGACACAGAGAGTCCCAGGCATGATAAATCCAAGGAGAAACATGCCAAGACACATAGGAATCAAATTGGCAAAAATTAAAGACAAATTATTAAAAGCAACAAGGAAAAAACAACAACATACAAGGGAACTTCCATAAGGTTAACAGTTGATTTCTCAGCAGAAGCTCGACAAGCCAGAAGGGAGTGGCACCATATATTTAAAGTGATGAAAGGGAAGAACCTACAACCAAGATTACTCTGTCCAGCAAGGATCTCATTCAGAATCGATGAAGAAATCAAAAGCTTTACAGACAAGCAAAAGCTAAGAGAATTCAGCACCACCAAACCAGCTCTACAACAAATGCTAAAGGAACTTCTCTAAGTGGGAAACAAAAGAGAAGAAAAGAACCTACAAAAACAAACCAAAAACAATTAAGAAAACAGTATTAGGAACGCACATATCAATAATTATCTTAAATGTGGATGGATTAAATGCTCCAACCAAAAGACACAGGCTCACTGAATGGATGCAAAAACAAGACCCATATACATGCTGTCTACAAGAGACCCACTTCAGACCTAGGGACACATACAGACTGCAAGTGAGGGGATGGATAAAGATACTCCATGCAAATGGAAATGAAAAGAAAGCTGAAGTAGCAATACTCATATCAGATAAAATAGACTTTAAAATAAAGAATGCTGCAAGACACAAGGAAGGACACTACATAATGATCAAGGGATCAATCCAAGAGGAAAATATAACAATTATAAATATATATGCACCTAACATAGGAGCACCTCAGTATATAAGGCAAATGCTAACAGCTATAAAAGAGGAAATCGACAGTAACACAATAGGGGAGGACTTCAACACCTCACTAACACCAACGGATACATCATCCAGACAGAAAATTAAAAAGGAAACACAAGCTTTAAATGACACAATAGACCAGTTAGATTTCATTGATATTTATAGGACATTCCATCCAAAAACAGCAGATTACACTTTCTTCTCGAGTGCACACAGAACATTCTCCAGGATAGATCACATCTTGGGTCACAAATCAAGCCTTGGTAAATTTAAGAAAACTGAAATCATATCAAGCATCTTTTCTGACCATAACGCAATGAGATTAGAAATCAATTACAGGGAAAAACCGTAAAAAACACAAACACGTGGAGGCTAAACAATACATTACTAAATAACCAAGAGATCACTGAAGACATCAAAGAGGAAATCAAATAATACCTAGAGATAAATGACAACGAAAATACGATGTCCCAAAACCTATGGGATGCAGCAAAAGCAGTTCTAAGAGGGAAGTTTATAGCAATACAATCCTACCTCAAGAAACAAGAAAGGTCTCAAATAAACAATCTAACCTTACTCCTAAAGGAACTAGAGACAGAAGAACAGACAAAACCCAAAGTTGATAGAAGGAAAGAAATCATAAAGATCAGAGCAGAAATAAATGAAATAGAAACAAAGAAAACAATAGCAAAGATCAATAAAACTAAAAGCTGGTTCTTTGAGAAGGTAAACAAAATTGACAAACCTTTAGCCAGACTCATCAAGGAAAAGAGGGAGATGACTCAAATCAATAATATTAGAAATGAAAAAAGGAGAAGTTACAATGGACACCGCAGAAATACAAAGCATCCTAAGAGACTACTACAAGCAACTCTATGCCAATAAAATGGACAACCTGGAAGAAATGGACAAATTTTTAGAAAAGTATAACCTTACAAGACTGACCAGGAAGAAACAGAAAATATGAACAGACCTATCACAAGTAATGAAATTGAAACTGTGATTAAGAATCCTCCAACGAACAAAAGTCCAGGACCAGATGACTTTACATGTGAAATCTACCAAGCATTTAGAGAAGAGCTAACACCCATCCTTCTCAAACTCTTCCAAAAAACTGCAGAGGAAGGAACACTCCCAAACTCATTCTACGAGGCCACCATCACCCTGATACCAAAACTAGACAAAGATACTACAAAAAAAGAAAATTACTGACCAATATGACTGATGAATATAGATGCAAAAATTCTCCACAAAATACTAGCAAAAATTCTCAACAAAATACTAGCAAACACACTCCAACAACACATTAAAAGGATCATGCACCATGAACAAGTGGGATTTATCCCAGGGATGCAAGGATTCTTCAACATACACAAATCAATGTGATACGCCATATTAACAAGTTGAAGAAAAAAACCCATATGATCATCTCAATAGATGCAGAAAAAGCTTTTGACAAAATCAACACCTATTTATGATAAAAACTCTCTAGAATGTGGGCAGAGAGGGAACCTACCTAAAAATAATAAAGGCCATGTATGACAAACCCACAGCAAACATCATTCTCAATGGTGAAAAACTGAAAGCATTTCCTCTAAGGTCAGGAACAAGACAAGGATGTCCACTCTTGCCACTATTATTCAATAGAGTTTTGGAAGTCCTAGCCACGGCAATCAGAGAAGAAAAAGAAATAAAAGGAATCCAAACTGGAAAAGAAGAAGTAAAACTATCACTGTTTGCAGATGATATATACTGTACATAGATAATCCTAAAGATGCCACCAGAAAACTACTAGAGCTAATCAATGCATTTGGTAAAGTTGCAGGATACACAATTAATGCACAGAAATCTCTTGCATTCCTATACACTAACAATGAAAGATCAGAAAGAGAAATTAAGGAAAGAATCCCATTCACCATTGCAGCAAAAGCATAAAATACCAAGGAATAAACCTACCTAAGGAGGTAAAAGACCTGTATGCAGAAAACTATAAGACAGTGATGAAAGAAGTCAAAGACGACACAAACAGATGGAGAGACAGATACCATGTTTTTGGACTGGAAGAATCAATATTGTGAAAATGACTCTACTACCCAAAGCAATCTACAGATTCAATGCAATCCCTATCAAATTATCAATGTCATTTTGTACAGAACTAGAACAAAAAATCTTAAAATTTGTATGAAGACACAAAAGAGCTCAAATAGCCAAAGCAATTTTAAGGGAAAGAAAATGGAGCTGGAGGAATCAGACCTCCTGACTGAAGACTATACTACAAAGCTACAGTAATCAAGACAATATGGTTCTGGCACAAAAACAGAAATACATATCAATGGAACAGGATAGAAAGCCCAGAGATAAGCCCACGCACCTATGGTCAACTAATCTATGAGAAAGGAGGCAAGGATATACAATGGAGAAAAGACAGTCTTTTCAATAAGTGGTGCTGGGAAAACTGGACAGTTCATGTAAAAGGATGAAATTAGAACACTACCTAACACCATACAGAAAAATAAACTCAAAATGGATTAAAGACCTAAATGTAAGACTGGATACTACAAAACTCTTAGAGGAAAACATAGGAAGAATACTCTTTGACATAAAGAGTCTTTTTTGACCCACCTCCCAGGGTAATGGAAATAAAAACAAAAATAAACAAATGGGACCTAATGAAACTTAAAAGCTTTTGCACAGCAAAGGAAACTAGAAACAAGACGAAAAGACAACCCTCAGAATGAGAGAAAATATTTGCAAATGCATCAACAGATAAAGGATTTTCTCCAAAATATATAAACAGCTCATGCAGCTCAATATAAAAAAAAAAAAAAAAACCCAATCCAAAAATGGGCAGAAGACCTTACTAGACATTTCTCCAAAGAAGACATACAGATGGGCAAGAGGCACATGAAAAGCTGCTAAACATCACTAATTATCAGAGAAATGCAAATCAAAACGACAGTGAGGTATCACCTCACATCGGTTAGAATGGGCATCATCAGAAAATCTACGAACAACCAATGGTGGCGAGGGTGTGGAAAATGCAACAGTGCATTCCCACCAAATGCATTGTTGGTGGGAATGTAAACTGATACAGCAGCCACTATGGAGAACAGTATGGAGGTTCCTTAAAAAACTAAAAATAGAATTACCATATGATCCAGCATTCCCACTACTGGGCACATACCCAGAACAAAACCGTAATTCAGAAAAGACACATGCACCCCAATGTTCACTGCAGCACTATTTACAGTAGCCAGGTCATGGAAGCAACCTAAATGCCCATCAACAGACGAATGGATAAAGATGTGGTACATATATACAATGGACTATTACTCAGCCATAGAAAGGAATGAAATTGCATCATTTGTTGAGACGTGGATGGACCTAGAGACTGTCATACAGAGTAAGTCAGAAAGGGAAAAACAAATATCGTATATTAACGCATATATTTGGAATCTAGAAAAATGGTACAGATGAACCAGTTTGCAAGGCCGAAACAGACACACAGATGTAGAGAACAAACATATGGACACCAAGGGGGGAAAGTGGGGGGGTGAGGGATGGTGGGATGAATTGGGAGATAGGGATTGACACATATACACTAATATGCATAAAATAATAAAAACCTACTGTATAAAAAAATAAAATTACAAAAAAAAATTATTGCCCAAATATCCACATGCTGGGTGTTCATTAATTCCTCTAACAAATAATTTCACTTCACAATAAACATGGCATTGTAGTTCTAAAAATAAAATAAAATAAAATGCTATTTCAAAAGTAAACCAATATTCTTTAGGTCACACATTTTCAAGCTTAATAGTGAATGAAAAAATTCCTTTCAGAGAATTTCCATGTATTGTTATTTCATTTAAAAACTATTTTGGGTGTATACATAGTAATGACTCATAAATGTACACTTCGAGATCTGACCTATTTTCTGAACTCCAAACATATATCCAACTGCCTACTGGCATATTCTCTTGTATATAAATTATAATAAATTCCTGTATTAGCAGAAATCTTGAAGTCACCATGTAGAAAACAAAATTGTTGATTCTACCCTAACATGGCCATTTCCCCTCTAATTTTTTCCATCCCAGTAAATGCCACCATCGGAATCAGCAATCTATCAGTAAATCTTACTGGTTCTACCTCCAAAATACCTCTCAAATACCTCTACTGCTCTCCACCCTCAGTATCAACTGCCTCGTTCAATGTATCATCCATGCTTCCTGATTTCCTTCATCTCATTTTTTTTTCCTTCATCTCATTCTTGCTCATAGTACTGACCACCTAATTTATATTGCACGTAACAGCCAAGGATCCTTTTCACATGTAAATAAAATGTACCTTTCATGCTTAAAATTGGTAAAATGCTTTCTATTATTTTTAGGAGAAAATCCAGACTCCTTAGCATGTTACAAGGCCCTACATCAACTGACCACCGCAACCAAATCAGTATCTCCAGGAGTGCTGTTTTTAAAGTTCTCCAGGTGATTCTCATGTGCACTCAGGGCTGAGAACACTGCCCTCCCTACCAGATTTAGCTCTTGTCTACTGCTCTTCAATCTCTTCTTCTACCACCCTCCCACTCAATTGTTAATGTAGAGCCATAGTGCCTCTGTCCCTTAAAATTCCAAGCTCTTCCCTACCCTCACACCTGTATGCTTACGTTAAACAACAAAGTCATTGTGAAACATTTACTGAGTGCAACATATTTATGAGGTATGGTTACAGAGCTGGGGATACAAAAACAAAGACCATGTTTGTGGGACTGTATTCTAGGAAGGAAAGATAGGTAACATGCAAATAAGTACATACACACACACACACACACACACACACGGTGGTTAAAATGCAGCAGGTGTGTGTGGGGAAGGGGGAAAAATGCTATTTTAGACGGTCAGGGAAGGCCTCTCAGATGACAGCAAATACCTATCTGAAATAAGGGAGTCATCCTTGCACGTATTTCAAGGAAGAGACTACTAAGCCGAGGAAATCATGACCGTGAAGGCCTTGAGGAGGGCGCTTGCCTGGCATGTTCAAGGTACAAGGGAATCAGTGGCAGCCTTGTAGGAGACAGGGTCAGAGAGGTAGATGAGACCTAGATCATGTAGGGTCTCTCAGGCGGACTTTGGATCTTGCGTGAGTGAAAGAAAAAGCCCTCGGCGGGTTCTGAGTAGGAGAACAATACGAGTTGAGTTCCATTTGGCCATCAGGGCTGCTGTATAGAGAATGGTCTGTAGGGAAGGACAGGTGGCGGCAAGAAGACCGCAGAGAACCTGTTGCAGCGACCTAAGTGGGAGAAGACGGTGGCCCAGCCAGGGTGGCAGAGTTGGAGAGAGCAAGCAGGGACCAGATTCTGGAGAGCTGTTTTCCTGGTTATTCATATGACGGATTCCTTCACATCCTTAACATCTCAGTTTCATCATCCCTCCCTCAGACACCTTCCCTGACCACTTACTATATAAAGCAGTGCTCTGACTCTACCAGTTTGTCTCTATTACCACAACAATTTGATTATTTGCTCTACAACCGTCGTCACTATTTGCAGTTATCCTGCTTATTTGTTTGCTCTTGTTCCTGTTTCCCAAGTAGAAAATACTATCTTTAAGAGAGGGGTTTTGTCTGTCTTGTGTCCTTAGCACCTAAAACAATCCTTGGCACATTTTAAGTTCTCATTAAATATTTCCTGAATAAGTGAATGGAAACTGTCCCAGGATCATTAAAAATACATTTTTCAAAAAGTCAAAGAGCTGAGGCATATCTGGCTTAAACTCTTATCACTGCATGCAATGTAACATCCACGACTTGTCAGAGAATATGTTAGAATCCTTTAGTTATTCTCTGTATGTGATGATGATTTTGGACCTGGTAAAGGATAAACATGGCTAATAAGATCCATCATTCAACCTTCAATTTGTAGATTAATGTACAGACACTGAATACTCTGGGAATACATCATCTAAGACTTGGATGCCAACAAATACAAGCACCCCTGGTATGCACAAATCACGCTTGACATGGGGACAGATGATAAAATTTTGAAAAAATAACACTGAATGTAAACTCTTTAAAAAAGGAAAAATAGAAAAACAGTACCTTAGAAACTGAACTATGTCACACATTTTTTTTTAAAGAAGACAGAAGTTATTAGAGGGAACGGTCGCTGCCAGAAGAGTGGGCTGACTTCCTATTCCGAACATGTGCTATTAGTCAGTTTTTACAGCCAGAGAACAAAGGAATGGTCCAAGGTGAAAATTTCATTTACTGATTGGTCGAGGCATATATACCTTCCTTCTATAGAGTGGGAGTGGGACAGGGCAGATGCCTTTCCTTATTTGGGACAGGTCCCATCGCCCAGGTGGCCTCAGGAATTTCATAACCATCGCAACATGGTGGGGAGGGTGATTAAGAGTCCAGTAGGGGGTGTGACACTGAAACGTTTTCAGGCAGGGTCGTCCTTTGTCCTTGAAACACCCTTGTCCTTGGAGCACCACAGCACGGAGTCTTGCTCACTGGACCACGAGGGAAGTCCCAGAAGGCTGATATTTAGAGAGGAAATTCCGGTGGAACATAGATGTTTAAAGGGAACTGCTGTGATGTTTGCCACGTGGTATGCAATGTCACTCTTCTTCCACATCTCCTCCAAAAAATCTTCAGTAAAACTTTATCGCTCCATCATGTACAGCAGACTGGAACTGGTCTCCTAGCATTGCATTTAAACACTGAATGCAGCCTCAGAGTGGACCAAGGGTGAGAGCTCTGGTTACCGTGGGGGGCCCTGCCACATCTGGCCACATCCGATTTTTTTTTTTTAAACATCTTTATTGGAGTATAATTGCTTTACAATGGTGTGTTAGTTTCTGCTTTATAACAAAGTGAATCCGTTATACATATACATATGTCCCCGTATTTCTTCCCTCTTGCGTCTCCCTCCCTCCCACCCTCCCTATCCCACCCCTCTAGGTGGTCACAAAGCACTGAGCTGATCTCCCTGTGCTATGTGGCTGCTTCCCACTAGCTATCTATTTTACGTTTGGTAGTATATATATGTCCATGCCACTCTCTCACTTTGTCACAGCTTACCCTTCCCCCTCCCTGTATCCTCAAGTCCATCCTCTAGCAGGTCTGTGTCTTTATTCCCGTCTTGCCCCTAGGTTCTTCATGACAATTTTTTTTTTGATTCCATATATATGT
This sequence comes from Tursiops truncatus, assembly GCF_011762595.2. Classification (NCBI taxonomy): domain Eukaryota; kingdom Metazoa; phylum Chordata; class Mammalia; order Artiodactyla; family Delphinidae; genus Tursiops; species Tursiops truncatus. Next base: position 29,759,135 of record NC_047042.1, on the reverse strand, counting down.
GTTAGCATATGGTATTTGTTTATCTCTTTCTGACTTACTTCCCTCTGTATGACAGACTCTAGGTCCATCCACCTCACTACAAATAACTCAATTTCGTTTTTTTTTTTTATGGCTGAGTAACATTCCATTGTATATATGTACCACATCTTCTTTATCCATTCATCTGTCAATGGACACTTAGGTTGCTTCCATGTCCTGACTATTGTAAATAGAGCTGCAATGAACACTTTGGTACATGACTCTTTTTGAATTATGGTTTTCTCAGGGTATACGCACAGTAGTGGGATTGCTGGGTCGTATGGTAGTTCTGTTTTTAGTTTTTTAAGGAACCTCCATACTGTTCTCCATAGTGGCTGTATCAATTCACATTCCCACCAGCAGTGCAAGAGTGTTCCCTTTTCTCCACACCCTCTCCAGCATTTACTGTTTCTACATTTTTGGATGATGGCTATTCTGACCGGTGTGAGATGATACCGCACTGTAGTTTTGATTTGCATTTCTCTAATGATTAATGATGTTGAGCATTCTTTCATGTGTTTGTTGGAAATCTGTATATCTTCTTTGGAGAAATGTCTATTTAGGTCTTCTGCCCATTTTTGGATTGGGTTGTTTGTTTTTTTGATATTGAGCTGCATGAGCTGCTTGTAAATTTTGGAGATTAATCCTTTGTCAGCTGCTTCATTGGCAAATATTTTCTCCCATTCTGAGGGTTGTCTTTTCGTCTTGTTTATCGTTTCCTTTGCTGTGTAAAAGCTTTTAAGTTTCATTAGGTCGCATTTGTTTATTTTTGTTTTTATTTCCATTTCTCTAGGAGGTGGGTCAAAAAGGATCTTGCTGAGATTTATGTCATAGAGTGTTCTGCCTGTGTTTTCCTCGAAGAGTTTGATGATGTCTGGCCTTACATTTAGGTCTTTAATCCATTTTGAGTTTATTTTTGTGTATGGTGTTAGGCAGTGTTCTAATTTCATTCTTTTACATGTAGCTGTCCAGTTTTTCCCAGCACCACTTATTGAAGAGGCTGTCTTTTCTCCGTTGTATATTCTTGCCTCCTTTATCAAAGATAAGGTGTCACACATATTATTCCCATTTTTCACATTCCACCTGAAATGCCTCTAAGCCTGCTCTCTTCTTATTCATACAGTGCTATATGTACCCCCATTATCTAAATTCCCAAGCTCTGACAGATCCCTGTGAAGAGACGGCCACACTCTGTGAAAGGGGACTTTCCAAGCCTTTCTGTCAATTCGCTATTACCTTGTTCTCTACCTCTCTTTACCCTACCAGGTTTTAGTATTTTCTTTCTCATTCTTTCCACAAATTTAAGTCAAACCCCATACAACCAAAATGAAATGCAACTGAATTGGTAAAACATCCTTTTCTGAACACAAATTAATTGACCTTGTCTCTTGTCTTGGTCTCATTAGTATTGTCTATGACCACACTAACCACCACATATTTACAGACCATCAAATTTTATCTGAACTTGTCATCAAATACCTTGGGTAGAACAAATTTGGTAATATGTGTACTGATTTTGGAGGATGATGATGTGATCACTGAGTCAACCTGAAACAGTGCCCTGCATAAAACACCTAAAGGACTAATTTGCCAAATGTCTCAAGCAGGAAAGAGAAACAAATACGCATTAAACGCCTAAGTCGTAAAAAATAATTGCCCATGACAGATGACAACACCATCAGAATCATAGTGTAGGAAAGACAAAAACAACAAAAGTGAGCACAGTTAAGAATAATAAAGATGTAAAAAAAATAAAATAAATAAAATACTATTCTAAAAAAATTTATAGATGCAAATAAAATATACTAAAATAAAAAATAATACAAAAAGCAGCCTCACCTGTCATCTCTGATATGATAGAAAAATCCATAGCCATTGTGTACCATGGGAACCACCACTCCCTGGACTCTTAAATAACCAATCAGACTTGTTGAGAGAACAAAGTTTCCACCTCCTCCACTGTATGGCACAAAGAAAGGATATTTTACTAGGCTTACAGAAGCTTACATTGTTTCTTGAAAAGCTTTTAACATTCAGGAAGAAAGAAACTGATGAGGCTACAAAACACTACATTATATTACCTTCTGGAGAAAAGTGGGTCTGTAAAGAGTTCTGGAACAGGGAGACATTCCTCTTTTGCTATGAGTGAGAGACCTAACAGATGACGGTCAAATCCTGCAATAAAACCCCAAACCTGAAGTTAGAAAAATGTCTTCAGCACAAGAGAATTTTCTTTTAAGTCAGAAAAAAACCAGTATACGCACCTTTTCCAGTTGAACAATCTTTCATCATTTTATTATGTTTTGCAAAAGCTTCTAACATCCTGTGCTGCTGCTCAAAAAGCTGTGTTAAAAATCAAGAGATACTTCAATAACAAACTGTACAGAAACCAAACAAAAAACCTGAGCTCAAAGTAATTAGAATTAGGCAGGACTTCCCTTGGGGCACAGTGGTTAAGAATCCGCCCGTCAGTGCAGGGGATACGGGTTCAAGACCTGGTCCGGGAAGATCCCACATGCTGTGGAGCAACTAAGCCCATGCGCCACAACTACTGAGCCTGCGCTCTAGAGCCCGCGAGCCACAACTACTGAGCCTGCATGCCACAACTACTGAAGCCCGCACGCCTAGAGCCCGTGCTCTGCAACAAGAGAAGCCACCGCAATGAGAAGCCAACGCACCGCAACAAAGAGTAGCCCCCGCTCGCTGCAACTAGAGAAAGCCCGCACACAGCAACGAAGATCCAACGCAGCCAAAAAATGCATTCGTTCATTAATTTTTTAAAAAGTAATTAGAATTTGGGTAATTTTGGAGAGAAAAAAGATTCTGAGAAAGACCTTGAGATGTATAACTTTTCTGTCTTTTTGCTCACTTCTTCCACTGCCTTTATTTTTTAAATTTTTATTTTATATTGGAGTATAGTTGATTAAGATGTTGTGTTAGTTTCAGGTGTACAGCAAAGTGATATAGTTATACATATACATTTATCCATTCTTTTTCAGATTTTTTTCCCATTTAGGTTATGATAGAATATTGAGCAGAGTTCCCTGTGCTATACAGTAGGTCCTTGTTGGTCATCTATTTTAAATATAGCAGTGTGTATACGTCAATCCCAAACTTCCAATCTATCCGTCCCCCCTACCCTTACCCCCTTCCTCTGCCTTTTCTTTCCTATATGCCCTGCAACTTGATTATTTCTTTCCCAGAACAAGAAAACAGAAACTTGTGGGCAGCACAGAAGTGACATCAACAAGTGTAAAGACAGAAGCGATTACGATTTCAAAACTAAAGCATAGTTGTACAAAAATGATAATGAAGCAGCTCTATGAAATTAAAATAGGTTAACATATACATAACTATGTCAATCAAAACTAAAGAAACAAATGCAATACCAAAATAGTGGGAAGCAACTACCCTTTTGTGCAAATGCTTCAAGTATAAAACAAAACATATAAAGCTGTACTGGTTCTAATACACACACAAAAAATCTGATTTCAAAAATGTTCAACCACATCAAGAAAAGCTTCCTATTAAAGGCATTTTGGGAGAGTCTACATTTTATGGGTGTTATCCAAAGGCAGATCAACAGCAGTGAAATACTCAAGGTGCTGAAGTTACTTTGCCTAGAAAATGACACAAATGGGCTTCTTATCAGGTCTTCCCTGTTTCTTATTCTTTCCAAGTATATACACTTCACTGGCAAATGAAGAAATGTTTGTAAGTTTCCGGAGAAAAAGGTCTGAAAATATTTTACTGATCCAGGGATTTGAAGAAGTTAGTTATTTAAGAGCCAAGTTTCCTTTAGAACAGACAAATCCTGTTAATTTTTTCTTTTCAAATACTCACACTGGTAGAAGGATCCTGCATGGATTGGCACCATCTGACTGCTTCCACTGTACATGATCGCACAGTCTCTGTACGGCCATGATAAAAGTATCTTGTCATAGCTGTTTCATAGCAGCAACCAGGGCTATAAGAAAAAATGAAAATAAGAGAATGTATCATGAGAAAGAAAGTGCTCTAATGTTATATTACAAAGAGAGTTCACCTAATAAAGCTGGCTTTGGCCAGAGACTAAGTTCTACAATACAGACTACGACTGAGATTTTCAATAACAAAGAGGCTGTTTTCAACATCAAAGAGCAAAATGTACTGCGGCCTGGTATAACAGGAAATGTTTCAAAGGCTTGGCTGCTGTCAGGTTGTGAACATTGGCATCTGTGGCAGGTGGCCTCTGAGATGCCCCCAGTGATCCCTGCCTCCTGCAGATGCCCTGGTGTAACCCCTCACGCTGCGTGTGGGATGGATTTAGTGTCTTCCTTCTAATGAAAGGAATATGACAAAAGTAATGAGATGTCACTTCCGAAATCAGGTTACAAAGAGAGCTCTCTCATCTCCTTACTCTGAGGAAAGCCTGCTGCCATGCTGGGAGTTGCCCTGTAGAGAGGCCCAGGTGGCAAGAAACAGAGAGGCCTCTGGACAACAGCTTGGGAGGAAATGAACCTTACTAATAACCATGTGAGTGAGACTGTACGCAGATCCTCTTTAAGGGGTGCCTTCAGATGAAGACACGGTCCTGGCTGACACCCCGACTACAACCTGACAAGAGACCTGAAGCCAGAGGCACCCAGCTAAGCTGTGCCTGGACTCCTGACAGACAGAAAATGTGAGATGATAAATGTTTGTTGTTCTAAGCTACTAAGATATGGGGTAATAGAGTCCTTGGCCTTTAGTTTCCTCGTACAGAACATGAATGACTCTAGAATTAAGTAAAAGCATTATTTAAGAAGTTCCCTAGAATGATGACTGTTTCCCTGGGGTGGAGAATGATACAACAATTTTTGGTACAAAGCTCTCTTACTTTCCTGGTGATAGGAATTTAGAGTTAAAGCAATCAAACGGAAGAGTAAAAGGTCTGAACGTGGGCATTAAGAGGGCTCAAACAGTTGGTTTTTTTTTTTTTGGCCGTGACATGCAGCTTGTGGGATCTTAGTTCCCTGACCAGGGATTGAACCCAGGGTCCACGGCAGTGAAAGCACCGTGTCTTAACCACTGGACCACCAGGGAATTCCTGCAGCTATTGAGCCTCCTCTGTTCAGTGTTTCTATAAGACTGTCTCCCTGAGCTGAAATAGTATCCTTTCAAAATGTGAAGGAGAAAGTGTAAATAAAAATTTAAACCACCACTAAAATAGCATTCTTTAAAAAACAAAGATAAAAGCAGTAAGAATGAATGACAAAATATCACTACTCTGCAACCTGTAATGAAATAATAGATCTTGGTAATGATCATCAATGGCCACTAAAACCATTAGGTAAAAAAATCAGGGAGGAAACTTTATAATGGATGTTGGCTAACAACTGAACTCACCCTCCATCTGAACAGGATGCGATAGGAAACAAATAATACTATCTGACTTACTGTTATAAAAAATAATAAAAATAATCGATTACTAGTCTCAAGTTGCCAAATCTAACTACCAGTTTATTGGAAACATGGGAGATAGAACAACAATGTTTAACAGTTTCTTTACTTAAAGGGTAAATACATAAAACAGTAATATAAATTTATGTTAACGGACAAACAATGTAAAAAGATGTAATCTGTGATAAAATAAAGAGGGCAGTACAGAGATGGATAAAAGCACAGTGCTTGTATACTATTAAAAGTAAGCTGGTATTATTCAAACTAAGTTGTTATAAATTTAAGATGTTAAATGTAATTTCCAAGGTAGCCATAAAGAAAATGGCTTAAAAAATACAAAGAAAGAATAGGGAAATCAAAATGGTACACTCCAAAAAAAAAAAATCAAAATCACTACTACCAAAAAAGAAAGTAATGGAGGAATTGAAGAACAAAAACATGTAACAATACACAGCTAAATGGCAGAATTCTCCCTCCTTATCAGTAACTCTCCAATCAAAGGCAGAGACTGGCAAGATGAACAAAAAACATCATCTATATACTGTCCACAAGAGATTCTGTTTGGAAACCAAGACAGTAAGAGGTTAAAAGTAAAATGATGAAAAAAGATAGTAACCAAAAGAGAGTTTGAGTGGCTATACATTTTTTTTTTCCATTAGGAGTGGCTATATATATATCAGACAAAATATATTTTAAGTAAAAAGGATGAATGAGACAAACAGGACATTATTTACTGATAAAAGGTTTAATTCATCAATATATAACAACTATAAAAATATATGCACCAAACAACAGAGCTATAAGATATATGAAACAAACACTGACAGAATTGAAGAGAGAACTAGACAGCTCTACAACAATAGTTGGAGACTTCAATCCCCAACTTTCAATAATGGATAAAACACGTAGAAAGATCTAATAAGGAAAGAGAAGACTTGAACAACACTATAAATAACTACACCTAAAAGACATATATAGAATATGCCACTAAGGAACAGCAGAATACAAATTCTTCTCAAGTGCACATGGAACATTCTCCAGGATAGACCATATATTAGGCCACAGAATAAGTCTCAATAAATTTATAAAGATTGGAATCATACAAAGTATCTTCTTCAATGGCAATGGGATGAAGCTAAAAAGCAATAAAAAGAAAAACTGAAAAATTCATAAATATGTAGAAATAAAACAACAAATTCTTAACCAATTGTTCAGGGAGAAATCAGAAGGTAAATTAGAAAACACCTTGTGATGAATGAAAAGTAGAACATACCACAATTTATGGAATGAAGCAAAAGCACTGTTCAGAGGCAAATTTATGGCTCTAAATACTTACACTAAAGAAGATCTCAAATCAGTAAACTAACTGCACACTTTAAAGAATTAAAAAAAAAAGAAAAGCAAACTAGCCCCAAAGCCAGCAAAAAAAGAAATTAATTAAGATTACAGTAGAGATAAACAAAATACAGAAATGAAAAATAAAGTTAACTAAACCAACAGTTGGTTCTTTGCAAAGATCAACAAAATGGACAAGCTTTTACCTACACTAAGGAAAAAAAGGGAGAAGACTCCAATTACTACAATCAACTATGAGAAAAAGGGCATTACTACTGACTTTACAGAAATAAAAAGGATTGTAAGAGAATATTATGAACTGTATACAATAAACTGGATAGCCTAGATGAAATGGACATATTCTGAGAAACACACAAACTACCAAATCTAACTCAAGAAAAAATAGAAATCTGACTAGATGTATAACAAGTAACAAGATGAATGAGCAATCAAAAACCCCAACAAAGGTAAGTCCTGGACCAGATGGCTTCACTGATGAATTATAATACTTAAAGAATTAACACCAATCCTTCTCAAACTCTTCCAAAAACACTGGCAAGGAGGGACCATTTCCTTACTCATAATATGAGGCCAGCATTACCCTGATACCAAAACCAGGCAAAGACACTGCAAGAAAAGACATGGTAAGAAAAGACACTATAGACCAATATCCATTATGAATATAGATGCAAAAATCCTCAACAAATTACTAGCAAACTGAATTCAGCAGCAGATTAAAAGGATGATACACCATGACCAAGTGGGATTCATCCCAGGAATGCAAGAATGGTTCAACATATGAAAATCAACATAATATACTACATTAATAGAATGAAGAAAAAGACCTATATGATCATCGCAATTGATACAGAAAAAGCCTTTGACAAAATCCAACCTATCTCTAATTCACAGATGTGTGGACTTATACATAAAACGCTAGAGTCCACAAAAAACTGTTAGAGCTAATAAATGAATTCAGCAGTTTCAGGATATAAAGTCAACATGCAAAAATCAGTTGCATTTCCATGCACTAGCAATAAATAATCTGAAAAGAAAATCAAGAAAACAATTTACAACAGCATCAAAAAGAATCAAATACTTAGGATTAAGCTTAAGCAAGGAGGCAAAAAGACCTGTACACCAAAAACTACAAAACACTGAAAGAAACTTAAAAAGACATAAATAAATGCAAAGGGACCCCATGTTCATGGATTAGAAGACTTAATATTGTTAAGATGACAATACTACTAAAAGAGATCTACAGATGCAACGCAATCTCTATCAAAATCCCAACGACATTTTTACAAAAATGGGAAAACCCATCCTAAAATTCATATGGAATTTCAAGGAACCCAGAGTTGCCAGAACAATCTTCTTTTCAAGAACAAAGGTCGGGCTTCCCTGGTGGCGCAGTGGTTGAGAGTCCGCCTGCCCATGCAGAGGACACGGGTTCGTGCCCCGGTCCGGGAAGATCCCACATGCCGCGGAGCGGCTGGGCCCGTGAGCCATGGCCGCTGAGCCTGTGCGTCCAGAGCCTGTGCTCCGCAACGGAAGAGGCCACAGCAGTGAGAGGCCCGCATACCGCAAAAACAACAACAACAACAAAAAACGAAGGTGAAGGGGACTTCCCTGGTGGTCCAGTGGTAGAGAATCCACCTTCCAATGCATGGGACACAGGTTCAATCCCTGGTCAGGGAACTAAGATCCCACATGCTTTGGGGCAACTAAGCCCGTGTGCCACAACTACTGAGTTCGTGCGCCTCAACTAGAGAGCCTGCATGCTGCAAACTACAGAGCCTGAGCACCCTGGAGCCTGCGCGCCACAACTAGAGAAGAGAAAACCCACACGCCACAACTAGAGAGAAGCCCACGTGCCACAACGAAGAGCCCACGCACCTCAAAGCAAAGATCCTGCATGCGTCAACGAAGGTCCCGCATGCCGCAACTAAGATCCGACACAGCCAAAAATAATAAATAAAATAAATAAATCTTAAAAAAAAAAGAACAAAGGTGAAGTACTCATTAGTTCCAGATTTCAAAACTTACTGCAAAGCTACAATAATCAAAACAGTGTCGTATGAACACAAGAAGAGACACACTGAACAACACACTGACCCAGAAACAAACCCTCACATCTATGGTCAATTGATTTTGGACAAGAGTGTCAAGACCACTCAATAGGGAAAGGACAGTCTCTTCACAAATAATGCTAAGAAAACTGGATATCCATATGCAAAAGAGTGAATTTTGATCCTTACCATACCCCCTACACAAAACTTAACTCAAAATGGATCAAAGACCTAAAGTAAAAGCTAAAACTATAAAACTCTTAGAAGAAAACATATGGGGAAAGTTTTGTAATACTTGATTTGGCAATGATTTCTTGGACATGACACCAAAAGCACAGGCAACAAATGAAATAAACAGATAAATTGAACCTCAAAATTTAAAACTTTGTGTATCAAAGCATACTATCAAGAGAATGAAAAGACAACCTGCAGAATGAGAGAAAATATTTGCAAAACACCTATCTGATAAGGGTTTCATATCTATAATACATAAAGAACCCTTAAAATTCAACAACAAAATGACAACCGAATTACCAAATGCACAAAGGATTTAAATAGACATTTTGCCAAAGAAGATATACAAATGGCCAATAAACACACGAAGATATTCAACCTCATTAGTCATTAAGGAAATGCAAATAAAAACCACAATGAGATACCACTTCACAAGTACTCTGGATGGCTTCTTTTTTTTTTTAAACAGAAAAGTAAGTGTTGGCAAGGATGTAGAACAATTATACATTACTTTGTATATTGCTGGTGGGAATGTAAAAATGGTATCCACTGTGGAAAACAGTTGGGCAGTTCCACAAAAAGTTAACCATAGAATTACCACACAGCCCAGCACTTCCACTCCTAGTTATTGACTCAAAAGAATTGAAAACAGGGATTCAAACCAATACATGTATGTGAATGCTCACAGCAGTGTTATTCACAATAGCCAAAAGGCAGAAACAACCCAAGCATTTGTCAACAGATGAATGGATAAACAAAATGTGGTATATTCATACAATGGAATATTATTCAGCCATAAAAGAACCAACATTGAAAATACTATCCTAAGTGAAATAAGCCAGATACAAAAGGACAGATAATGTATAATTCCACTTAGAGGAAATATCCAGAACAGGCGAATTCATATAGACAGAAAGTGGATTAGAGACTTCCAGGGGTTGGGATAGGAGAATAGGAAATTATTGCTTCATGAGTACAGAGGTTCTGTTTGGGGTGGTTAAAAAAAAGTTTGGAAATAGATAGTGGTGATGGTTGCATAACACAGTCGATGTAATTAATGCCACTGGATCATATACTTAAAAATAGTTAAAATGGCAAGTTTTATTTTATTTATATTTTACCACAATAAAAGAAGATAACTGACTGTTGAAGGCAAAAATAGTAATGCATCATTAGGTTGTTAACATATGTACAAGTATAATGTATGACAACAGTAGCACAAAGAATGAGATAAGCATAATAGAAGCATTGTTTTCAGGTTCTTTCATTATACTTTAAGTGGAAAATATCTGAAGATAGATTGCAAGTTTAAAGATGTATTTTGGGCTTCCCTGGTGGCGCAGTGGTTGAGAGTCCGCCTGCCGATTCAGGGGACGCGGGTTTGTGCCCCGGTCCGGGAAGATCCCACGTGCCGCGGAGCGGCTGGGCCCCTGAGCCATGGCCACTGAGCCTGCATGTCTGGAGCCTGTGCTCCACAACAGGAGAGGCCACAACAGTGAGAGGCCTGCATACCACAAAAAAAAGATGTATTTTGTAAAACCCTACCAATAGAAAAAAAAAACAGTGTAGCTGATAATGGAGATAAAAGGAACAATAAAAAAAACTAGGAATTCAAGAGAAGATAAAAAAAGAAACACAAAACAGATGGGATAAAGAGAAACAGCAGGACTGTAGACTTAAACCCAACCTTATTGATAATTATATTAAATGTAAATGATCTAAACATCCCATTTAAAGATACATATTCTCAGGTAAAATTTTAAAAAGGAAGATCAAGGAGCTTCCACTTCTGCTTAGGATGTAGAAAGTCATAACATACCATCTCTTCTATCCTAAAAATGAGTAAAGACTGTCTAATCTATAAAACCATACTTTTTCATGAACCCACTTGAAAACAGGCTGCAAGAAAACCAAGCGATCTGAATTCCAAAGAATGACAAATCTCTCTCAGAAGAGAGCAGGCACTTCAAAAATATCAAGGTAATGAAAAACAAGGAAAGACTGTTAAAGTGTCACAGATGGAAACTCTAATAACACTGTTGATGAAAGTACAAACTAGGGCACAGTGCCAACTGGGAAAAACTTAACAAAAAACACTGGGAAGGGGCTTCCCTGGTGGCACAGTGGTTGAGAGTCCGCCTGCCAATGCAGGGGACATGGGTTCGTGCCCCAGTCTGGGAAGATCCCACATACCGCGGAGCAGCTAGGCCCGTGAGCCATGGCCGCTGAGCCTGCGCATCCGGAGCCTGTGCTCCACAATGGGAGAGGCCACAACAGTGAGAGGCCTGTGTACAGCAAAAAAAAAAAAAAAAAAAAAAAAAAAAAAACACTGGGGAGTTATGACAGAATAGCTATAGTAAAGATAGCCTTGGACTTCAAGACTCTGAAAGTGGAAAATGAATGGTCCTCACCGTCCATGAAGTCTATAATAGGCCAGCTGAAGTGCCAGCTGAACAAAGGTATCAGGGTGAAGCTTCTTCTTCTTGGTTAGCTTTTTGCCAAAAGACGTAAAGGCATAGACCAAAAGCTGCAGATCAGATGCCTAACAAAAAGAATTAAATACAAACAGTGAAAAAACACCTAAAGAGAATACCCCAAAGATAACCAAAATATCATTTGCATTAAAATAATCATCAGACATACATAAAGGTATCAAAGTTGTAATTTTTAAATGTTTTATGCCATCATACTTGGATGATAGCCAAATATTCATATATAGTAGCTATAAGATAAAGTATCACTATCAAAGAGAAAAGTGAAAAATCTACCTGCTTGAAATATTGGGCTTTCGCTTGGTTGATGTCATTTAATACTTTTTCATCCACAGTGAAAACAAGCTCCTCTGGAAGTGGTATATCCCGTACTTTATCTGAACCCTGAAAATAGTGAAAACTTAAAAATATTATATCTATAAAAATATGAGGAGGGCTTCCCTGGTGGCGCAGTGGTTAAGAATCCACCTTCCAATGCAGGGGACACGGGTTCGAGCCCTGGTCTGGGAAGATCCCACATGCCATGAAGCAACTAAGCCCAGGTGCCACAACTACTCAGCCTGTGCTCTAGAACCTGCGAGCCACAACTACTGAAGCCTGTGCGCCTAGAGCCCGTGCTCTGCAACAAGCCACCGCAATGAGAAGCCCACGCACCGCAACGAAGAGTAGCCCCCCACTCACCGCAACTAGAGAAAGCCCGTGCACAGGAACGAAGACCCAACGCAGCCAAAAATAAATAAATTTATAAAAAAAATTATGAGGAGAAATGGATGAAATATTTGTTCTAACATACCGTCCATCTTCCTTCACTCTCAAAAATTTTCTGATCAACATAATAGCTGATGCTTACGATAACCATTGCATCATAAGGAGCATGCTAAAATGAAAATACACAAGACTGTGAATACGTTTTGTAAGTTAAAACTTGACCCATCCTTAAAACACTAAAAATAGAACTACCATATGACCCAGAAATCCCACTACTGGGCATATACCCTGAGAAAACGATAATTCAAAAAGAGTCATGTACCAAAGTGTTCATTGCAGCTCTATTTACAATAGCCCGGAGATGGAAACAACCTAAGTGTCCACCATCGGATGAATGGATAAAGAAGATGTGGCACATATATATAATGGAATATTACTCAGCCATAAAAAGAAACGAAATTGAGTTATTTGTAGTGAGGTGGATGGACCTAGAGTCTGTCATACAGAGTGAAGTAAGTCAGAAAGAGATAAACAAATACCATATGCTGACACATATATATGGAATCTAAAAAAAAAAAAAATTGGTTCTGAAGAACCTAGGGGCAGGGCAGGAATAAAGACACAGATGTAGAGAATGGACACCGAGAGGGGGAAGGGTAAGCTGGGACGAAGGACAAAGTGAGAGAGTGGCATGGACATATATACGCTACCAGATGTAAAATAGATAGCTAGTGGGAAGCAGCCGCATAGCACAGGGAGATCAGCTCAGTGCTTTGTGACCACCTAGAGGGGTGGGATAGGAAGGGTTGGAGGGAGATGCAAGAGGGAGGAGATATGGGGATATATGTTTATGTATACCTGATTCAGTCTGTTATAAAGCAGAAACTAACACACCATTGTAAAGCAATTATACTCCAATAAAAATGTTTAAAAATTTTTAAAAATGGAAAAATAAATAAAAATTAGAGAAAATAAAAAATAAATATTAGATGCTTTAAAAAAATAAAGTATCTCTTTCAATTTTTACTTTATAAAAGTGGAAGACATTGAAGAGTTATGAACAGAGCACTGACATGATTTGTCTTACAATTTAAAAGGATCACTCTGATTGGTTGTGTTGAGTTAAAAAGATAGTGTAACGGGAAATGAACGGCATTATGCATTTGGCAAAACCATAAAGTTGTACAATAAATAGTGAAACAATGTAATTCAGTTAACAATAATGTATCAATATTGGTTCATCAAATGTAACAACATATACCAATGCAAGATATAAAACGGGGTGCAGGAAAGAGAGCAAGTGAGCACTTTGTACTTTCTGCTTAATTTTCCTGTAAATCTGGAACTTGCTCTAAAAAGTAAAGTCTACTAATTAAAAAAACAAAACAAAACTTGACCCAATATTTTATTTTCACCTTCTCTCCACTCTTAACACATAATAAAATGCAGAATTCTCAAATGCCTCACCTTGTAATGATAAAGAGATGGATATTCCACAGTATAGTAAGTAACTGATGTATTTTATTTTCTGAGAAAGAACAAATATTTAAAGTCAGAAGCACTTAATTAGGGCTCTTGAGGTAATGGGAAGGGATGTAAACATGAATAATCTAGAGAAAATAATTGCTATTTGTATTGGAAGTCAAAGGACGTATACGTATGTACATATACAACGCTAAAATGTTCTGGAATTTTAAAAGCACTATGGAAAAGCAGATGGGGGTGGCAGACTAAATCTGAAGGCTAAATGGAGGATGGGTATGAACTTCTTTTGGTAAACACACAGTCCACTAGATAAGTATTTAAAAGCATAATGATTTTGTGTATATATCTATAAGAGTGTTCAATGTGGCAGAAATAATTCTCAATGTTTAAGGAATGTGGGAAAGATGCGCTGAGTTACAGGGGTGTCATAGTTTTGACAGCTGTATTTAGAGAAAGGAACTGTGGCTAGTGAATTTTCCCATCATTTATTCTGGAGGATAAACTTTTTGCCTTATCTTCTCCATGTTCCTTTGATGACAATTACATCACATGTGGTTTTTTCCCCTCTGGGTTAAGGCTACCAGTTTACATTACACACAATTACCACTCATGAACTGAAAGTGACACTGCTAGCCTTGGAGAGAAAGAAGGGAGGTTTAAGATATGAATCCAGCACGCTTGGGGCCAGTTTCAGAGGGTGTAATTAGGTGTCTTAAATATCGCCTTAACATTACACAGCTTTGCTGCCCTGTATTACGGCCCCATGGAGCCTAGAAACACGGTATATCGTTAGCAGGTAAGTAGCCACCAAAGCACCAGGAAAGGCTTACTAGGGAGGTCAGTACAAGATGCAAGAGCAGTTCATCCCGCCTGCCAGCAACAGCACGTATAACAAGACTCAAAGGTCATGGACAAGACCCTTTTCTAACAGCATCTCACAAATGTGTAGTACTTTGTAGCTTTACAAAGAACTTTCACAGGTATTGCATACATTATTTCATTGAAGACAACAGTATCATACTGGAACCAGTACGAAAGAGCATGACTGAAAGATATAAATCTCTTTGACTTATAATTTTACCCATTCATCTCCTGGCAGAAAGTTAATCATCAATTTAAAAAAAAAATGTTAGGGCTTCCCTGGTGGCGCAGTGGTTGACAGTCCACCTGCCGATGCAGGGGACACGGGTTCATGCCCCGGTCCGGGAAGATCCCACATGCCGCAGAGCGGCTGGGCCCGTGAGCCATGGCCGTTGAGCCTGCGCGTCTGGGGCCTGTGCTCCACAACGGGAAAGTTAGGAAATAGAAAAAAAAAATAGAAATAGAAAATAGAATAGAAAAAAATCAAACGCTTTCCTGATGCTTTATTTGTTCACATAAGTTTTATCTTTTTTTTCATTTATATGGAGGCAATACGTGTAATATACTGTTTAATAATGTGGACTTTGGTTCTGAGTCCAAACATTACTACTTACTAGCTACATAAGTAAGTTAAGTTTCTCAAGTAAGTTACTTGAGAAAGTTACTTAATTCTTTAAGTAGACTGCCTCATCTGTTAGAAGGGAAAACAATACCTAGTTGCATACAGCAGCTGTGAAAAATGATTTTAATAATGCTTATAAAGTACTTACTACAGATCCTGGCCCACAGCAATAATTAGTAACTACTGTTATTAACAACTAATGTTCATTACATGCTTCCTATGTACTTCTACAAAAGCCTACAACAAAGCCTATATAAGGAAGACAAAATAGTTGACCCCAGGATTTTAAATCCCAACAGGGAAATGCTATTATGTAGTATAATCACAAAAGTATATATTCAAGCACCAATGGAAAAGAGCAGCAATATGAATTTGGATTAAGAACTTAACTTTACAGTATATATACTTTACTAATAATGTTTTATATTGGTTAAATAGCATTTTCAGTAATCATCGTAGGTTGCAAGGGGAACCTACATGGAATTTTAAAAGCATACTGTCGGGCTTCCCTGGTGGCGCAGTGGTTGACAGTCTGCCTGCCGATGCAGGGGACACGGGTTCGTGCCCCGGTCCGGGAAGACACCACGTGCTGCGGAGCGGCTGGGCCCGTGAGCCATGGCCGCTGAGCCTGCGCTCCACAACGGGAGAGGCCACAACAGAGAGAGGCCCGCGTACCGCAAAAAAATAAATAAATAAATAAATAAATAATAAAAGCATACGGTCAAGTGGAGATCATCAGATCAATTTGATAAGTATATGGGTGACAATGCATACACATGAAATATGTCCATACACTTTACTACAGGAAAGCATTTCAGTTGTGCAAAGATATATGCTCATTATGGGACCAGTATCTTTATTCAAAGATAGAAACATCATTAAAGTTATTTTCTCCTGAATTTGAGCAAACAGCAGGATGTTGATGCCATCAGTAAAAATACAAGTAGTGCAAGGTGGTTTTTTTAGGAGGTTGGGAGTGAGGGAGGAAAGCAAGACGATGAGTTCTTGATGATGAGAGTAACTAACCCTTACATAACAATGTAACATCCAGTTTGGACAATTTAACATATGGTGAAACAAAACTCTCAAGATGAGAATAATAGGTAAAAACTGGAAAAATATAACTGCAAGCTACCTATGTAGAAATGGTCAATGAAACTATTGAACCAGAGAAGAGAGCAGACACAGGGGAAAACGGTTATGAATAATATTAAGCTCAGCTTTAGAATCCGGAGACCCAAAAAGACTGTTAGGAGGTTGAAGGCAGTGTCAGATGCATATGAAGAAGAGGGTAATCAACTGCAGCTGACAAGTCAACGAGATATGAAGGGAAGAAGCCAGAAGGTAGTTAGCTACTTTACAAAGGACAGATTCCAAGGAATAGTGAGGCTATGAACCAGACTGAGGAGGTCAAGAAGAAGCAAACAAGGAGCTGAAGAGAAAAAAGCTGAGGCAAGTAACACAAAATCTTTTGTCAACACTGGACTCGTAAGGAAGAGGACAGACAGCAAATCTTCAAAATGACTCATGGCAACCTTTCACCCTGAAGATTTACTGTAGAAGACATTCTATTACGTGCACATCAACCACACCACCTTCCTCGGCAATAACAGCTACTTTATTTTTCTTTAGGCAATCAGCACACATCTCTGTGGTTGTTTGAATGAGTGATTCTACCAGCTAGGTCCCAAGGTTTGGTATGTGACCCAGGCCAGGCGAATCAGAGCAGCTAACTCCCTGGAATGTGCACGATTCGCACAGGCCAATACAACACATGAGCATTATTCCCAGGTCTTCTGCTGGAACCACTCGGGTTAAAAAAAAAGCTGGCTATTTCCACGGAGAACACTAATCTACGAGGAGAGCCGTGAAAACATGAGACTGTAGGTACAACCATCACATGGTGTAGTCTACATAAAAATAAAGCCAAACATAGGAAAGTAATGCCAAAAAATGGAGAGAGAAATTTCTAATGAAAGCATCTGGACACTGGAAGTCAGCATTACCCAAATTTAGCTGTACCCCTATGCCATAAATACCTTCGTAAGCTAATGCCAATTTGACTTAGGTTTCGATCACCTAAAACTGAATAAATACTGATTAATACAACTATTGAACCCAGATCAATGTAACAGGATTTTTTTTAGTATCTTACAGTCACTAAATATCAATACTTCGGAGGAAAGCCCCCAAATACAAACAAAAAATCTACCTCATACTACTTTATACCAAATCATATACTTTATGAAAAGTATTATAATGAGGTTATAAGTATATATTGCAATTGTGACTTAGGTTGATTTTTTAATTTTCTTGGTTCATAGACCTCCTGAATGTCCATCAGAAAATAGCAAAGTAGAGCTAATAAAGACAAAAATGGGAGAACAGAAAAGAAACAAGTTGTGTGTGTGTGTGCATGTGTTTGTTTTATGAAGAAGGTAAAAAATGGAATTCAGTACCAGACATTTTAATATCCAGAAGTATATAATGTTCCAAAGATCATGTGTCATTTTTTTTAACAAGGTCACAAAATTACTAGGTAAATGTAGAAATATATCCACATACATTTCTCCGTGCATAGAACATATACTAATGCTATATCTTTTAAAATAGGTTTTAAAATTTTCAACAAGAGGTAACAGTGGATTTTAAAAGAGCTTATACTACATAAAAATGCATGCAAATTCCACTTTGTAGATACACACCACTGTTATCCTTACTACAGATGAAAATAATTTGTCCTATACTCTATTTTCACTGAGAATTCATAACTAAACCTTTTACTCTAATGCCATAAAGCTAAATAAGTGTTTACTTATTCTACCACAGGACAGCATAAGTATTGTAGATTACTGCCATTAAATTAAACTAAAAGAGTAAAAGGAAAAAATAATTTCAGTAGTTTACTTACATCACAATTACAGCCAAATACTCCATTAGAAAAGGAAATCAAGTTATAAGATTTGTCACCCCAGCGTACTGTTGGGTCTCCAGTAAGAACCTTTGTAGCAACCTAAAATAAATGTAATATTTCCAAATTTAAAGGATTTTAATATTGGCTTTTAAGTATTTATATCTTAAATACACACAAACACACACACAAACACACATGATCTCACTTTTCCTCTTCAGGTAAACCAAATTTAATAAAATTTAATAAAATATTATATTCAAGAGATAATAATTCTGGCCTTGACTTTAAATAGTACTCAAAATCCAAGAAATTCTACCAGAAAAGAGAACGATGGTACAACATTCATGAATGTTTAGAGAATATACAATTGAAAGGACAAGGCTTTTGCAACTTGAATAGGATAAGAGGCATTGATAAGTTTAGTCATTAAAGTCTAGTTACAAGAAAAATATTTCAAGAATTCATATCCTACTAAGCCAGTTTCTCAAATGGTAAGTTTGGGCCA
Organism: Tursiops truncatus; assembly: GCF_011762595.2. Classification (NCBI taxonomy): domain Eukaryota; kingdom Metazoa; phylum Chordata; class Mammalia; order Artiodactyla; family Delphinidae; genus Tursiops; species Tursiops truncatus. The sequence goes on along the minus strand of NC_047042.1, from coordinate 29,740,471 downwards.
TAAGTGAGTCATGAAACCACAGTAAACATTCTTTACAAGAAAGAATAAAATAGAACATAAATATCAGAGTACATCACAGATAGTCAAAGTAATTATTACGTTTTGTGAAACTTCTATGATGTATGTATGTGTAAGTGTGCACACGCTTGTGTGCGCGCGTGTGTGTGTAATGGGCTGCAATCTAAATATGCCTAACTGTAGACTGCAGCAAAAAAGTTTGAGCAACACTTCATGAAAACACATTCTTCCTCAAGAAGCTTGTTGATTCTACTTAAAAACAAATGCAGCTAAGGAAGAGGAAAAATTGTTTTCTAGCTACAAGGTTTTTCAATCCTATATTATTTTATTTCTAACATCTAATATTGATGAATGTATTATGAAGTACCTTCAGTGTTTTCAAAAGACTCTGAGATTCCTACAAATATGACTACTACCTTTTATTTTTTTCCCAGGAAATCATATTACCCCAGAAAAAAAAAAGTAGGCCACAATTACCCTTAAATTCACTAAAGTCAGTGTGTTCTATAAAACCAAATGATAAAATAAATCACAAGAATGATATAATTCTTAGGACAGACCTCACCAACTAAGATATCAAGGCCCACTGGTGTGGGTTATAGGTAGGTTCTCATGTCACCTTTGGTATGAAATCTCATTTAGCCCAGCATCTTATGCAAATTTCCTGTATGTATGATCAATAAAAAGGTTGGGAACCACTGACATCTGATAAGCAAATAATAGACATCTTTAAACAACATATAAGATGTCTAAATGGAGCTAAACAATGTGGCAAGAATTTACAGAGCATTATTTATGTATAATCTTCATTTGATACGTGTGTGTGTGTGTGTGTGTGTGTGTGTGTGTGTGTATAGCAAAGAAAATGTTTTAAAAGCCTGCATTAAATATTTTATGACTTAGTATTTGCACTTTCTTTTCTTAGCTGCCCCATTCTAAGATAAAAGGTGTTTCCAAGATACAGGAAACAACTGTCTTCACAATTATGTTTCACAGTGGTTTTATGGGTGTATATTTCAAACTCAGTAAGTTGTATACATTAAATATGTACAGCTTTTTGTATGTCAATTATACCTTAATAAAGTGGTTTAAAAAAAAAAAGTCCTGCATGTAACAAAATTCTTCTCATGTTCAATTTACACAAGAGTCCTCCAGAAAAATCTGTGGGAAGAAATAACAAAATAAGATAGTTGAATACCTGAGAATAATCTTCCGGTGTTACATGTGGACTGCCGTCATCTAAACAAAATACCAGTAAACTGCTCTGAATTTTTTCTAACATAGTCAAGTTCTCTGGATTAAGACTAATCAAATATTCTCGTGCCTAAAGGGCAAGGAGATAATAATAAAATGTTACAAATTAAATACAAAATATCCAGAAAAATCTTAATAGGTTCTCAAAAAGTTACCAAAAAGGTGCATCAAGAAAAGTGTGAATTCAAGAACCTCTCTGTTGACTCCTGAACAGGTTTTTCCTCCAACTGCATGGCTGGTCCCTATACTTGTGCTACTAAATGCATAAAGGTATAAAGTTATGCCACCCCCTAGATTTTCTCTAATAGTTTAATATTGTACAATGTATTTAATGCTGCTTAAAACTTAAAGCTGTCTGTCCATTTATCTTTACTTCAAAAATCTGAACAAAGGGCCAGCATATACTTGAGCTCAGTGTTTGAAATTTAAATGTAAATAAAATAAAAATAGCATACCCTCACCCCAAAAGTGTAAATTAGAGTTAATAATATTGTATTGCATATTTGAAAGCTTCTAGAGAGTATATCTTAAAAGTTCTCATTACAAAAAATGTAATTTTTAGGGCTTCCCTGGTGGCGCAGTGGTTGACAGTCCGCCTGCCGATGCAGGGGACACGGGTTCGTGCCCCAGTCCGGGAAGATCCCACATGCCGCAGAGCAGCTGGGCCCGTGAGCCATGGCCGCTGAGCCTGCGCATCCGGAGCCTGTGCTCCGCAACGGGAGAAGCCACAACAGTGAGAGGCCCGCGTACCGCAAAAAAAAAAAAAAAAAAAAAAGTATTTTTTAGTTTTCTGTATGGTGATGGACGCTAACTAGACTTACTGTGGTGATTATTTCTCAATATATACAAATATTGAATCCTTATGTTGTATAGTTGAATATAATGTTGTAAGTCAATTATACCTCAAAAGAAAAGAAAAATGTAAATTATAACCTTAGCCCATCGAGTTCGCTCCTCACTAGTTAACGCTGCTACCCCAGGTCCATCAGGTTCACTATGGCACTTCTTTTGGATGTATGTCAGTTGCCTTTGGAAGATTAAATAAAGAGGATTTAAAAAGAGCACAGGCAGGATCACTAGCTACTTTGGCCTTTAATAGGTTATAAAGTTTATAAGTATTTAAATGTTTTGATATATTATCCAAAGAAAGAGATTATGGTCTCAACAGCAATGGAGTTATTTCCTGCACATCTTATTTTTTTAAAAAGTGATTATGTGGCCTATTAATACCGTAAGTATACTTGACAAATCTCACAAATATTATGTACATTTTATCTAACTAAAAACTATGTGTATATATTAACAGAGGACTTATTCTGTACCCAAGTAATACTTGGGCTTAACCCCCAAAATAGAAACACCATGTAGTTAGTTTTAAATGTTTTCACATATGCCATTCTTACTTAAAATCATTACAAAGACTATTAGCTAAAGATAAATTATTTCCCCCCATAGCATTCTATAATCCTAGTCTGATGAGTTTCACGTATCTTTAAACATATAGCAGGTAAATAACAGGGTTCTTCCACAAAGAAATTTTCATCAAAAATCTACAGCTTATTTTCATCCCTACTTCCTCATAACATATGCTAAATTACCTCAATTTAAACGCTTCCACAGGTTTCTCAGAAAGTGAGCTACTGTAGCTTAATAAATGCTCAAAACGCACCACTAGTAGCCATCCCTTATTTGTGACTTTATCATTCAAGGAATGAATTCCTTGCTGCAAAATTCCTCCGCCTTTATTTGAAACTAATGGTGTCCTGTGGAGTAGATGAAGCCTTCTATAACAAACAATCTGCATCTATGGTGGAAGCAACTTGCCTTATCTCTTCCTGCTTGTCTTTGCTAACTCTGATTTTGCTTCAATTACAAATAAAGCTTACAGAGTTGGTGGTTATATGGCGGCCATAGTAACTAGGATAAATTCTGAATGCTTAAGGAATAAAATCTACCTCACTGTTTTTCTCCATATGGTATGAGCTGCTGCCCTTTCCTTACCACCTGAGAGCACCAGTTTTTACTATGAAACTTTTCCCCACTCCCTGATATAGCCATTTTAATATTCAGTGGGAAAGGACCACGTCATAAAATAACAGTCATTATCAGAGAGAAATCACCAGGAAAAATGTATTAAACCTGAAATGACATTTTAAGTTTGATAATAAAAGGTCAGATAGTAACTGCCAAATCCTCACCATTAAGAAGTCCATCCTACTTAAAGTGATCTACAGATTCAAGGCAACCCCTATTAAAATCCGATGGCATTTTTCACAGAAACAGGAAAAAGAATCCTAAAATTCATATGGTACCACAAAAAACTCCAAATAGACAAAGCAGTTTTAAGCAAGAAGAACAATGCTGGAGGCATCACACTTCCTGGTTTCAAAAATATATTACAGAGCTTCAGTAATCAAAACAGTATGGCACAAATAACAGACATACAGGTCAATGGAACACAACAGAAAGCCTAGAAATAAATCCACTTACATACAGTCAACTGAGGTGCCAAGGAAGCCAAAAATACACAATGGGAAAAGAATAGCCCCTTAAATAAACAGTGTTGGGAAAATTACCACATACAAAAGAATGAAACTGGACCCCTATCTTACACCATACAGAAAAATCAATTCAAAACAGACTAAAGGCTTAAATGTAAGACCTGAAACAATAAAACTCCTGGAAGAAAACATGGGAAAAAATGCTTCTAGACATTGGCCTCAGCAAGCATTTCTTAGACATGATACCAAAAGCACAGGCAACAAAAGTAAAAACAGACAAGTAGGATTACATCAAACTAAAAGCTTCAGCACAGTTAACAACTAAGTGAAAAGGCAACCTACAGAATATGAGAAAATACTTGCAAACCATACATCTGATAAGAGGTTAATATTCAAGGAACTCCTACAATTTAATAGCAAAAAAACAAATCTGGTTAAAAAATGGGCAAAGGGACTGAACAGACATTTTCTCCAAAGAAGATATAAAAATGGCCCACAGGTATATGAAAAGGTGCTCAACATCACTAATCATCAGGGAAATGTAAGTAAAAACCACAATGAGATATTACCTCATTCCTGTCAGAATGGCTATTAACAAAAAGATAAGTGATATCAAGTGTTGACGATGATGTGGAGAAAAGGGAACCCTTCTGCACTGTTGGCGGGACTCTCAATTGGTGCAGCCACTATAAAAAACTATGGAGGTTCCTCAAGAAATTAAAAATAGAAATACTATATGATCCAGCAATCCCAGTTCTGTGTATATATCCAAAGGAACTGAAATCAGGATCTTAAAGAGACATGTGCATTCCCAGATTCCTTGCAGCATTACTCACAATAGCCAAGAGGCAAAAGCAACTTAAATATTCAACGATGAATGGATAAACGAGATGTGATAATATACATACAAATGGAATTCTATTCTGCCTTAAAAAAGAAAGAAATCCCACCACTTGCAACAATGTGAATGAACCTGGAGGACACTACCCTAAGTGAAATATGCCAAACACAGAAGGACAAATACTGCATGGTATCACTTACACGTGGAATCTAAAATAGTTAGACTCTTAGAAGCAGAATAGAATGGTGGGTGCCAGGGGCTGATCTAAGGAGGAAATGAGGAGGCATTAGTCAAAGGATACAAAGTTTCAGTTATACAAGATGAGTAAGTCCTAGAGAACTACTGTACAGCATAGTTCCTGTAGTTAATGATACTGTACTGTACACTTAAAAATTTGCTAAGGGGCTTCCCTGGTGGCGCAGTGGTTCAGAATCTGCCTGCCAATGCAGGGGACACGTGTTCGAGCCCTGGTCTGGGAAGATCCCACATGCCACGGAGCAACTGGGCCTGTGAGCCACAATTACTGAGCCTGCGCGTCTGAAGCCTGTGCTCTGCAACAGAGGCCGCGATATCGAGAGGCCTGCGCACCGCGATGAAGAGTGGCCCCCGCTTGCTACAACTAGAGAAAGCCCATGCACAGAAACGAAGACCCAACACAGCCATAAATAAATAAATACATTCAAAAACAAAAACAAAAAAAAAAAAAAAATCTGCTAAAAGGGGAGATCTTAACGTAAGTGTTCTTACCACAAAAAAATTAATTATTAAAAATAAATTAAGAGGGCGGGACACCTTTGGAGGTAATGAATATGTTTAGGATATAGACTGTGGTGATAGTTTCATCAGTGTATACTTATCTCCAAACTCATCCAGTTGTACACAATAAATATGTACAGCTTTCTGTATGTCAATCATACCTCAAAAGTGGTTTAAAAATAATTTCTCTATTCATATAAAAAAAGAGGTACAGATTTGGTAACTAAAACAACCCCTCTTTTCCTTTAATTTGGCTACCTATGCACCTGTTTTCAGCTACACATGCAATTTCTGATATTTAAAAGATTTGTATTAACAATGTTTATATTTCAGAATCACACACTTTTAAAATATTCTACCCTTGATATGTCCTCACAATCTTGTTTCTGCCTTCATTACTTCCCACTCATTCTTTAATTTACCATAATCGGGTTTTGTCCTCCAGTGATTATCCTGAAAGTACGTTTCTGAATGTTACCAATGGCATCCCATAAAATCCAGCAGCTTTATCTCAGTCTTATTTTCCTCACTGCAGTGTTTAAACACCCAGGAGTCAATATTAAAATTCTCTCTGCCTTGGCTTTTGTAGCACTGTTCCACTGTGGTCTCCCTAACTCACTGACTACTTGGTCTTTTTCACTAACCATTTGTTCTCGTTCCACTGTCAAATGTGTGTTTCACCAAATTTCTCTCAGTGGCCTCCCCCAACCTCTTCTACAAGGTTTTTCCTTTGGTAATTTCATCCACTACTTTAATAGCTTCAACCATCACCTTTATATAAGAGGCAACCAAATCTCTAACTTCAACCCCATTTTCTCTCTAAATTTCTGGTACCAAATTTCCAAATGCTTATTGGATATATCTACCTCAATTTCTGTCAACATCCCCAATTAAATTTGGAATTTAAAAATTATCTCCCTGACCCCTCCTTATTAATACAAATTTTTAAAAAATTGATCTTAGAGAAAAACATAGGTATAAATCTTCATGACCTTGGATCGATCAGGCAATGGTTTCTAAGATATGACACTAAAAGCACAAGTAACAAAAGAATAGATAAATTAGACTTGGCCAAAATTAAAATATTTGTCCTTCAAAAGAGGCCATGAAGAAAGTGAAGAAACAACTCTAGAATGAGAGAAAATATTTGTAGTTTATATATTTGATAAGGGACTTATATCTAGAATATATAAAGAAGTTTTACAACCCAATAATAAAAAAGACAAATAACCCAATTAAAAATTGGCAAAGGATATGAATAGACATTTCTCCAAGTAAGATATACAAATGGTCACAGGCACATGAAAATATGTTCAACATCGTCATTATGGACATGCAGCTGTAAACCACAATGACATCCCACTTCATACCCTCTAGGATGGCTACCATCAAAAAGGCAGACAATAACAAGCGCTGGTGAGAATGAAAATAAATCGGAATCCTCAAATACTGCTGATGTGAATGTAAAAAGGTACAGTCATATTGGAAAACAGTTTGGCAGTTCCTCAAATGGTTCAACATAGAGTTATGATGCAGCAATTCCACTCCTAGGTATATATACCCAAGAGAAATAAAAACACATGTCCACACAAAAACCTATACACAGATGTCCAAGACAACATTACTCACAGCAGCCAAAAAGTGGAAACAACCCAAATGTCCATCTGATGAATGATTAAATAAAATGTGGTACAGTCTCAGAATGAAATATTTTTCAGCCAAAAAAGGAAGAAAGTACTAATACATGCTACAATATGGATGGATGTTGAAAACATCATATATGCTAAATGAAAGAATGCAAACACAAAAGGCTATATATTTTAAGACTCCATTTATATGAAATGTCCAGAATAGGCAAACCCATAGAGATAGATTAAGTGAAAGACAGAAAGGTTGCCTAGGGCTGGTGGGGTGGAAGTGTTTGGGAAATATGAGAAATGTCTGCTAATGGACGGGGTAAGAGTTGGGGAGCAAATGAGTTACTGCTTACGGGTTCAGGGTTACTTTTGGGGGTGACACAAATGTTCTAAAATTGATTGCGGAGATGACAGCACAATTCTAAATATTCTAAAAAATACTGAATTGTACACTTTGAATGGGTGGACTGTGTGGTGTGTGAATTGAATCAATGCTATTATTAAAAACAAGAAAAAAATGGAAAAGGTACCTCCTCGTCTGTTGCCTCCTCCTGTTAACAATACTATCTGCTTACTCAGTCACATTTAACAGCTTCCTTTCTTTCTAAATCCAGTTACCAATTCATATTAATTTTATCTCCAAAACATTTTCTGCATTTATCCCATCTTTTAAAAAAATTTTTTTTAATTGAAGTATAGTTGATTTACAATGTTGTGTTACTTTCTGATGTACAGCAAACTGATTCAGTTATACATATATATATATATATATATATATATATATATATATATATATATTCTTTTTCAGATTCTTTTCCATTAGAGTTTACTATAAGATACTGAATATAGTTCCCTGTGCTATACAGTAGGACCTTATTGTTTATTTTATGTAGAGTGTCCCATATTTTAAAGTCCCAACCTCTTACTTCTTTACTGGATTACTGCAAATTTTAATACATCTCTTTTCAGGCTCCAACTCACTAAGATTCAGAATCTGACCAATCTGTGTTACACTTCTAATATGTATCTTATGTTTCTAAATAAAATTTCCTAATGCATAGGAGTGGCCTAATCACTCAATTCACTCACACATGCACACACACACACTTCTGCTTTGTACTAAGCAGAGGGAATTAAAAAAAATAGACCTGGTAAGTAGTCTCTTAGAGCTCCATCTGCATGTGAAAACACAGAAATAAATGACTTCAATACAATTTAATAATCAATATAATAAAGATAAATATGAGGCATACAGAGAGTCTAAAGGAGTCTAAGTCCTTGGGCCATGAAGAGAAGAAAGAGAATGGGAAATCATGAAATAGGACATAAAATAGGAAGTAGTGACCTTGTGGTGACCTATGAACAGAAACAAAGCACGAGGAGGAATTCTTACTTAAAAGTGGACAAGGCAGGAGAAGGCAATCCAAACAGAAAGCATGAGCACATGAAAAGATCACAGATAACATGTTAGAACTGCAAGCAAAAATGGGGTAGGAGTGTAGGACGCACAGGGAGGAAGAGCAGGACAAGGCTGAAGGGACAGGCAAAGGTCAAATCCAGACCGTCACTAAAAAACTGGGACTCTATTCTAGACCCAAAGAAACCATTCAAGAATTAAGCCAAAGTGAGATAAAATCAAACTTGAATTTTAAAGTCACAGGATGGATGACTGTAGAGCATGTAGGGAAGCAAGAAAACCACCTGAGAAGTTGAATCAACAGAGAGTTAAAAATCTGAGCAACATTTTTTTTTTTTTTTTGCGGTACGCAGGCCTCTCACTGTTGTGGCCTCTCCCGTTGTGGAGCACAGGCTCCGGACGCGCAGGCCCAGCGGCCATGGCTCACGGGCCTAGCCGCTCCGCGGCATGTGGGATCTTCCCGGAACGGGGCACGAACCCGCGTCCCCTGCATCGGCAGGCGGACTCTCAACCACTGCGCCACCAGGGAAGCCCTGATTTATTTTTTTAAAAGAAATCAGAAATCCGAATTTTTGTGTGAATTCAACCAGAAATCCATATGTTTCTGTGAAGTCTCCTGATTTTAAAATAGTAATGTAAATTCTCTGTTATCCAAGCAAAACAGGCCACAGGCTGAATTCAGTCCACGGATCACATGTTTCTGGGAGAGTGGCTTTCAGTAATAAAATTATTAGATCAGGCTTGTTAATTGTATGTCAAATTTGGAAATTTTAAAATATAGCTGGACCGCACAGAAAGATCATCCAAGACACAAAAGCAAAACACCTAAAAGATGGATAATTCTGCCTACATCAAAATTAACAATGTCTGTTCAATTACCAAATAAATTTGTTAAATGGAAGAAAATGTTTGCAATCTGTATAACTGATAAATGATCAGTGCCCAGAAATATAATTACTACAAATCAATAAGAATAAAAAAATAGCCAATAGAAAAACAGGCAAGCCTACCTCAAGAAACAAGAAAAATCTCAAATAAACAATCTAACCTTACACCTAAAGGAACTAAAGAAAGGAGAACAAACAAAACCCAAAGTTAGCAGAAGGAAAGAAATCATAAAGATCAGAGCAGAAATAAATGAAATTAAAAAAAACAATAGCAAAGATCAATAAAACTAAAAGCTGGTATTTCAGAAGATAAACAAAATTGATAAACCTTTAGCCAGACTCATCAAGAAAGAGAGGGAGAGGACTCAAATCAATAATATTAGAAATGAAAAAGGAGAAGTTACAACAGACACCAAAGAAATACAAAGCGTCCTAAGAGACTACTACAAGCAACTTTATGCCAATAAAATGGACAACCTTGAAGAAATGGACAAATTCTTAGAAAGGTATAACCTTCCAAGACTGAACCAGGAAGAAACAGAAAATATGAACAGACCTATCACAAGTAATGAAATTGAAACTGTGATTAAAAATCTTCCAACAGGGCTTCCCTGGTGGCACAGAGGTTGACAGTCCGCCTGCCGATGCAGGGGACACAGGTTCGTGCCCCGGTCCGGGAAGATTCCACATGCCGCAGAGCGGCTGGGCCCGTGAGCCATGGCCGCTGAGCCCGCGCGTCTGGAGCCTGTGCTCCGCAACGGGAGAGCCCACAGCAGTGAGAGGCCCGCGTACCGAAAAAAAAACTTCCAACAAACAAAACTCCAGGACCAGATGACTTCACAAGTGAATTCTATCAAACATTTAGAGAAGAGCTAAAACCCATCCTTCTCAAACTCTTCCAAAAAATTGCAGATGAAGGAACACTCCCAAACTCATTCTATGAGGCCACCATCACCCTGATACCAAAACCAGACAAAGATACTACAAAAAAAAGAAAATTACAGGCCAATATCACTGATGAATATAGATGTCAAAATCCTCAACAAAATACTAGCAAACAGAATCCAACAACACATTAAAAGGATCATACACCATGATCAAGTGAGATTTATCCCAGGGATGCAAGGATTCTTCAATATACACAAATCAATCAATGTGATACACCATATTAGCAAACTGAACAATAAAAACCATATGATCATCTCAATAGATGCAGAAAAAGCTTCTACAAAATTCAACACCCACTTATGATAAAAACTCTCCAGAAAGTGGGCATAGAGGGAACCTACCTCAACATAATAAAGGCCATATACGACAAAGCCACAGCAAACATCATTCTCAATGGTGAAAAACTGAAAGCATTTCCTCTAAGATCAGGAACGAGACAAGGATGTCCACTCTCACCACTATTATTCAACATAGTTTTGGAAGTCCTAGCCATTGCAATCCGAGAAGAAAAAGAAATAAAAGGAATACAAATTGGAAAAGAAGTAAAAGTGTCACTGTTTGCAGATATGATACTATACATAGAGAATCCTAAAACTGCCACCAGAAAACTACTAGAGCTAATCAATGAATTTGGTAACATTGCAGGATACAAAATTAATGCACAGAAATCTCTTGCATTCCTATACACTAATGATGAAAAATCTGAAAGAGTAATTATGGAAAAACTCCCATTTACCATTACAACAAACTGAATAAAATACCTAGGGAGACAAAAGACCTGTATGCAGAAAACTATAAGACACTGATGAAAGAAATTAAAGATGATACCAAGAGCTGGAGAGATATACCACGTTCTTGGATTGGAAGAATCAATATTGTGAAAATGACTATACTACCGAAAGCAATCTACAGATTCAATGCAATCCCTATCAAATAACCAATGGCATATTTTACAGAACTAGAACAAAAAATCTTAAAATTTGTATGGAGACACGAAAAACCCCGAATAGCCAAAGCGGTCTTGAGGGGAAGAAAGAAGCTGGAGGAATCAGACTCTCTGACTTCAGACTATACTACACAGCTACAGTAATCAAGACAATATGGTACTGGCACAAAAACAGAAACATAGATCAATGGAACAAGATAGAAAGCCCAGAGATAAACCCACGCACCTATGGTCAACTAATCTATGACAAAGGAGGCAAGGATATACAGTGGAGAAAAGACAGTCTCTTCAATAAGTGGTGCTGGGAAAACTGTACAGCTACATGTAAAAGAATGAAATTAGAACACTCCCTAACACCATACACAAAAATAAACTCAAAATGGATTCGAGACCTAAATGTAAGACCGGACACTATAAAACTCTTAGATGAAAACATAGGAAAAACACTCTTTGATATAAATCACAGCAAGATCTTTTTTGATCCACCTCCTGGAGTCATGGAAATAAAAACAAAAATAAACAAATGGGATCTAATGAAACTTCAAAGCTTTTGCACAGCAAAGGAAACCATAAAACAGACAAAAAGACAACCCTCAGAATGGGAGAAAATATTTGCAAACGAATCCACAAAGGATTAATCTCCAAAATATATAAACAGCTCATGCAGCTCAATATTAAAGAAACAAACAACCCAATCCAAAAATGGGCAGAAGACCTAAATAGACATTTCTCCAAAGAAGACATACAGATGGCCAAGAAGCACATGAAAAGCTGCTCAACATCACTAATTATTAGAGAAATGCAAATCAAACTACAATGAGGTATCACCTCACACCAGTTAGAATGGGCACCATCAGAAAATCTACAAACAACAAATGCTGGAGAGGGTGTGGACCAAAGGGAACCCTCTTGCACTGTTGGTGGGAATGTAAATTGATATAGCCACTATGGAGAACAGTATGGAGGTTCCTTAAAAAGCTAAAAATACAATTACCATATGATCCAGCAATCCCACTACTGGGCATATACCCAGAGAAAACCATAATTCAAAAAGACACATGTACCCCAATGCAGCACTATTTACAATAGCCAGGTCATGGAAGCAACCTAAATGCCCATCTACAGATGAATGGAAAAAGAAGTTGTGGTTCATCTATACAATGGAATATTACTCAGCCATAAAAAGGAACAAAATTGAGTCATTTGTTGAGATGTGGATGGATCTAGAGACTGTCATAGAGAGTAAAGTAAATCAGAAAGGGAAAAACAAATATCGTATATTAACACATGTATGTGGAACCTAGAAAAATGGTACAGATGAACCGGTTTGCAGGGCAGAAGTTGAGACACAGATGTAGAGAACAAACGTATGGACACCAAGGGGGGGAAACCGCGGTGGGGTGGGGATGGTGGTGGTGGTGTGATGAATTGGGCAATTGGGATTGACATTTGTATACACTGATGTGTATAAAACTGATGGCTAATAAGAACCTGCAGTATAAACAGACAAACAAACAAAAGAACTAATGCTAAACTTTCTTTGGGTTATTTGTATGGAAATATGTTAATATAAATGTTTCAGACATTACATGAAATTTCTAAAAATCTTATATGTTCTGGTATAATATTTAAGGCATAATTCTAGTTATTACTTGAAAATATATATCTCAGAAATAACTAAATTTCCTTGTCAACTGCATTATTATGAACTTTCATCAAATCTTTAACTGTGGTCATTTTTAAGTCTTTTGTCATTTACAGACAGTTCTGGGTGTACTCTGATGCTTTCGCAAAAATGTTCCTATAAAAGGGTTTCATCTTCAAGGAATTCATGGAAAAGACTGACAAGTACAGGTTTCTGGTTACTGACTACACTGCTGAACTGAATCAATAGGCATTTTCAGAACTCTAATGGAAAACTGATTAATTATAAAAGTGCTAACAAAAGATCAAGACAAAAAAAATAATTACATGGGACTGAGTGAACTGATGACGATGATTATAATTTTTGTGACTTTCTGTTTGAATTAAAAAAAAATTCCACAAGGACTCAGAGGCAAAAAATATACAAATCAATTTTCACTGCAAAGTAAAGGAGCTGTTACAGTGGAGGATTACTGGACTGAATGTCAATATTATGATGTAGTATGAGTGTGTTTCGTGTTTGGTAATTGCAATCATTGTTGCTTTTGTTGTCGTCATCCATTTACAATGCTGGATGTCAGTTTATTTATCTCTTGTAAAAATAAAATACAGTGTGTGAGTGTGTGTGTGTGTGTGTGTGCGTGTGTGAAAAAAATGAGGTTTCGTAAATTCTCTCTTAAATTTTCTTTTACTAACTGCTAGTATATACAAATATTAATTTTTATATGAAGACGTCATACCCAGCTTGCTAAAGTCACTTATTAATTCTAATTCTATAGATCATTTTAGATTCTTTAATTATCTGGAAATAAAGTGTTATTTCTTTTTTTCTGTATTTAAAAAAAAAAAAGAAAAATAGGCAAGGGACTTCCCTGGTGGCACACTGGCTAAGAATCTACCTGCCAATGCAGGAGACACAGATTCAATCCCTGGTCCAGGAAGATCCCACATGCCATGGAGCAAATAAGCCCATGCGCCACAACTACTGAGCTTGCGAGCCACAACAACTGAGCCCACATGCCACAACTACTGAGACCACACACCACAACTACTGAAGCCTGAACGCCTAGAGCCTATGCTCTGCAACAAGAGAAGCTACCACAATGAGAAGCCCATGCACCACAATGAAGAGGAGCCCCCGCTCGCTGCAACTAGAGAAAGCCTGCATGCAGCAACGAAGACCCAATGCAGCCAAAAATTAAATAATTAATTTTAAACAGTACACAAAAAGTACAATCCGTATGGTAAAAGGTTGATAAATTAGACTACATTCAAATGTAGAGCTTCTGCTGATCAAAAAGATACTTTGAAACCCATGAAAAGCTCATATCCAGAATGTATAAGGAACTCCTACAACACGCCTAGTGTTGAACACACGAGTTCAAGCGCTTATTAGCACAACTACTTTGGAAAGCTGGCACAACCACTGAGGCTGAACATACACATACACTATGACTCCCCAAGTCCTCTCCTGAGTGTAATCAGACAGAAGTGTATGCATGTATACATCAAAGCCTTGTATAGGAATTTTCACAGCAGCATTTTTTGTACTAATAAAAACTGCAAGCAAGCTAAGTGATTATCCTTGAGAAGGAACAAAAGCCCAGTAACTGGGAAGTGGTATAAGGGGGATTTCTGGATTAATGGAAACGTTCTGTATCTTGACCTGCGTGGTGGCTGCATGAGTAATTAGCTATGTACTTCTGTATGTGCTTGTGTACATGTCTGTAATACTCAATAAAAATAATTTAACATATATATACCTTCATATAATTCAACATTTAGAAGACAATCTAGAAAATTTGAACAACTGATTGTACTGATATATTAACATGCTAATGAATCCTTGATTAACTTTTTAGAATAAGCAAGTCATTAGGTGTGATAATGGTAATGCATATTTATGTTTTTAAGACTTCTTATATCTTAGAGAGTCATACTATTTATAGTGAAAGGATATTATGTCTGAGATTTTCTTTAACATAATCCATGGGGGAGTGACGGGAGGGGCACAGCAGGTATAGTTGAAATGAGGCTATGAATTTATAATTGTTGAAGTTAGGAGTTAATAACTGTTGAAGCTGGGTGTGAGTACATGGAGGAGCTTCATTATATAATTCCTGCTACCTCTGGAAATTTTCCATAATACTAACTTTAAAAATATAAACACATGCAGCACTATTTACAATAGCCAGGTCATGGAAGCAACCTAAATGTCCATCAGCAGATGAATGGATAAAGAAGATGTGGTACAAATATACAATGGACTATTACTCAGCCATAAAAAGGAACAAAAACGGGTCATTTGTAGAGACGTGGGTGGACCTAGAAAGTGTCATAAAGAGTGAAGTAAGTCAGAAAGAGAAAAACAAATATCGTATATTAACGCATATATGTGGAATCTAGAAAAATGGTACAGATGAACCGGTTTGCAGGGCAGAAATAGAGACACAGATGTAGACAACAAATGTATAGACACCAAGGGGAGAAGGGGAGGATGGGATGAATTGGGAGACTGGAATTGACATATATACATATATACACTAATATGTATAAAATAGGTAACTAATGAGAACCTGCTGTATAGCACAGGGAACTTCACTTTGCTGTACAGTAGAAACTAACACAACATTGTAAAACAACTATACCCAGGACCTCCCTGGTGGTGCAGTGGTTAAGAATCTGCCTACCAATGCAGCGGACACAGGTTCGAGCCCTGGTCCGGGAAGTCCCAGATGCCATGGAGCAACTAAGCCCGTGCGCCACGACTACTGAGCCTGCACTCTAGAGCCCGGGAGCCACAACTACCGAGCCCACGCGCCACAACTACTGAAGCCCACACGCCTCGAGCCTGTGCTCCGCAACAAGAGAAGCCACCGCAATGAAAAGCCCGCGCACCACAACAAGAGTAGCCCCCGCTCGCCACAATTAGAGAAAAGCCCACTCGCAGCAATGAAGACCCAATGCAGACAAAAATAAATAAATTTATTAAAGAAAAAACAAAAAACATACAAAATAATACTCTCTGTATACACTATTATATGTACATACTATTTGTATATATGTAATATATACTACATATAAAAATACATGTATGTTCTTTTTTAAAAATCTGTATGTGCATACAAATTCACTGCAACAGATCTGGAAGGGTAGAATATACCAAGCTAGCAACAGTGATTAATTTGGGGACAGGGAATGGGATGAGTAATATTTGTAATGTTTACCTTTTCTCCAAGGAGAATATATTTATATACATCCAGGAAATTTAAAGTTAATTTAAATTAAAAATAAAATAAAAATAGATTTTTTAAAATTAGCATATATACAATTCTTATTTCTCACCTTACCGTCACCTTTTAAAAAGGTAATTTTGAACATCTATTTTTTAACCTAAGCAAAATCTTAAGACCTAATGAGACTCAAGAAAGTAGTTTGAGGGACTTCCCTGGTGGTCCAGTGGTAAAGAATCCGCCTTCCAATGCAGGGGAGGCAGATTCGATGCCTGGGCGGAACTAAGATCCCCCATGCCGCGGGGCAACTACTGAGCCCGCGCGCTACAACTAGAGAGCCCACATGCCACAAACTACAGAGCCCACATGCTCTGGAGCCCAGGCGCCACAACTAGAGAGAGAAAACCCACACACCACAACTAGAGAGAAGCCCAGGCGCCACAACTAGAGAGAAGCCCCTATGCCACAACTAGAGAGAAGCTCATGCACCGCAACGAAGATCCCACGTGCCGCAACTAAGACCAGACACAGCCAAAAATTAAAAATAAATAAATAAATAAAATTAAAAAAGAATGTAGTCTGAGGGATGAGGGACTGCCCTGGTGGTCCAGTGGTTGAGAATCCTTCTTCCAACGCAGAGGACGCGGATTCGATCCCTGGTCCAAGAACTAAGATCCCACATGCCACGGGGCAACTAAGCCTGCGCACCACAACTACTGAGCCCACGTACTCTGGAGCCCACGTGCCACAACTAGAGAGAAGCCCGCACACCACAACAAAAGATCCTGCATGCTGCAATGAAGATCCCGTCTGCCGCAACTAAGACCCGAAGCAGCCAAAAATAAATAAATAAAATAAATTTAAAATATACAGAGATTTTAAAAAAAAAGAAAGTAGTGTGAAAACCTGAGAATCTCTGGTGGGGTCATCAAACATCCTTCATGCATTACATCGAACACAAAAACTCGGCCTCGACACATCACTGCAATGTGACTTGGGCAATGCCCTTCACTCTCTGGAAAAAGAAAAAGAAAATAGAAGACTCAAATCTCTCAAAGTTAAGCAAGAGTAAAGCTGCATATTTATATCCAACAGAAAAAAAAATTCCTCCAATATTTTATCTCTCATATATTCATCAAATATGTCACATGAATAAAAATACTTTAATAAGGTGATAAAATTTCAGTTATTATGTCATAAATACATGTTCCTGAAACCCGTCCATGTAAAACATCTAAAAATCCACGAAAGTTTCAAATATTTGTATACCTTAAGAATCATATAAATTCCGTATTGTTGCAGGACTTTCTAGTTTTATTTATGGATAGGATGGGAAGAGAAAAGGGTCGCAGAGAAATCCTGGAGGAGAGCTATTTGAGTTAAGTTTCTTTTGGGGTTTTTCTTTTTCTTTTTTTAACATCTTTATTGGAGTATATCTGCTTTAAAATGGTGTGCTAGTTTCTGCTTTATAACAAAGTGAATCAGCTATACATATACATATATCCCCATATGTCCTCCCTCTTGCGTCTCCCTCCCACCCTCCGTCCCTATCCCACCCCTCTAGATGGTCACAAAGCACTGAGCTGATCTCCCTGTGCTATGCGGCTGCTTCCCACTAGCTATCTATTTTACATTTGGTAGTATGTGTTAAGTCCATGCCATTCTCTCACTTCGTCCCAGCTTACCCTTGCCCCTCCCTGTGTCCTCAAGTCCATTCTCTACGTCTGCGTCTTTATTCCTGTCCTGCTTGGGGATTATTTTAATGTTTATTGATCATCACATAATTTAACTGCAATAGTATCTAGCTGTGATTTCTCAATAAAATAGTTTTCAGCAGAATAAGGACACTGTATGCCTGGGTGGCAAGGAGAAAGCATTTTGCCCAATCTGTAGCATTACTTAAGGCTCTGATGACACCTGGTAAGCCACTGATAATTGATTCTATGACTCATTTGGCACATCTTAATTCCCCAAGAACTATTTATTTTTGAAAAATTTTTTGAGACTATCCTGATTTAGTCCCATTTTTCAAGTACTAGTCCCTTTGAGAAGGGTCTTCCTATAAGATCTCTGCTCCTTCCCTCTCAAAAAAGAAAGAGGAGGAAGAAAGTTAGGAAAGACATATACTGCCACTGGAAGTAAATTTATTGGTTGACATTACGTACAAGGAACTGTGCTAAATGTTTTACACAGATTATCTAATGAAATCTATTCATCAGCTAAGAGGAAGAGCCATTTCCTGATAGTACTATTATTTTTTCTCTTATATCCTATTTCCTCAAGTCCTTGTAGGTGAGGTATGTATTTCCTTTGTCCCTCATGGCTATTTCCAAACCATTTCTTCTTTCTTCCCCTTCAAAAACCTCCATACCCTTTCACATTTACCACCACTACCTTTTATTGCTGTCCTCTATTACCTAAAATTTCAGGCTGCAAAAGAAAAAATAAAATAAACCTGATGCCAAGTTAATCAATAAATATTTGGGAAGAGGATGACAGAAGGGTGCTGCCACAGGATGAGCATAAGAGGGGATATCTGAGCAGAGAAATGAAGCAAAGGTGCGAATACAGAAATACCTGCAGGAAGAGAGTTCCAGGTAGAGGAAACAGCAAGTACAAGGGCATTAGGACAAAAATGAGCTGGTCTGCTTAAAGGGAAACAAGGTCAGTGCAGCTACAGCAGAGAGAAATGGGTAGAATGGTAGAAAAAATTGGGGCTAGACCATATTGGCCTTAGAAAGGGTTTGCAATTTGAAGTATGATGGAAAAGAAGCCAATGGAAGGTTTTAAGCAGGATAGTAATAATGTCACCTAATTAATACTTTACAAAGGGCACTCTAGCTGCCATATGGAGAACAGATTTTAAGAGGGAAGAAAATATACAGCAAGATCAGTTAGGAGGTAACTGAAGTGGTCCAGGTGAGAACCACCTAAGTGAGAGCTGATGGTGGCTTTGACTGGGGTGTGACACTTGAAGGAAGCAAGAGGTCAATTTTTTCTTTTTAAGAAGGGAGATATTACAAATTGGTACAACCCGCTAAAGAGGGAAAACTGTTAATGCAGCACAGAGAGAAAGGATAATGCAGAAGCAAGGTCCTTGATTAAACAAGAGGTGGTGGAGCCCAGGGCACCTTACAGAAGGGTTATCCTTAGGAGTCAGAACAGTTCCACACTCTTAAAAAGAGAAGACAAAGTATATGAATATGCAGTAGTGTACTGCAAGGAGGTTACAGAATGGGCAATATTTGAATGAATGTTTCTATGACTGCTGTAATAAATTACCACTAACTTAGTGGTAAATCACCACTAGCAACAAATTTATTGTCTTACAGGTCTGGGGACCGAAGTCTGAAATGTGTCTCACTGGGCTAAAATGAGGGTGTCACCAAGTCTGTGTTCCTTCTGGAGGCTCTAGGGGAGAATCTGCTTCCTTTGCTTTTTCAGCCTCTAGAGGCTGCCCACATTCCTTGGCTCAGGGCCCCATTCCTCCATTTTCTTTTTTTTTGGCTGCCCCACACGGCTTGCAGGGTTTTAGTTCCCCGATCAGTGATTGAACCTGGACCCTGGCAGTGAAAGTGCTGAGTCCTAACCACTGGACCGCCAGGGAATTCCCTCCATTCCTTCATCTTCAGAGCTATCAAGAGAGGATCATGACTTTCTCATGCTTGCATCCCTTTGGTTCTCTCCTCTGCCTCTTTCTTCACTTGTAAGAATTCTTATGATTACTCTGGGCGCACCTGAATAATCCAGGATAATCTCCCTATCTCAAGGTCAATTGATTAGCAAACTCAATTTCATCTGCAACCCAATTCTCCTTTACCATTTAAGGTAACATTCAGTCGGTTCCAAGGATTAGGAAGTGGACATATTTGGGGGTCATTTTTCTGCCTATCAGATAGGCTGGCAATTTTGGTGATAGAAACATTGCTTTACATTTGTTGAGAAATAAAAGAGTTCATTGGCTGGGAATAAAGAAGGAGAAAGGCATGAAACAGTCTTCTCTGGAAGTGAGAGAAGAGCTTGACAAAAGAATACAGCAAGGCAGTGCTTTCCGTCCACTTGAGGTTTGACTGAGAAAAGTTAAGTGATGTTTTGTGGTTTCCTTTGGCCAAGTGAACTGCTAGGGTAGGTGTCTTGAATATGTGGAGGAAAGACAGAAGACTGAAATTTAAAGTGCTGAGGCGGGGGTGGAGTGGGGAGGGAGGGAGCAGGTGAGCAAAGGTTTGAATGTATACGTAAGGAGTGGTGACAGGAAAGAACCACAGAGAGATGTGAAGATGTGGCCACGGGGAGGGAGAAATGAAACAGCGAAGAACTGCAGAGTAACTGAATTTTAAGTCAAGATGTGGTCAAAGAAATGGCTGAGGTGGGCCGAAAGGAAGTGAGTTGTGAAAAGAAGGTGGAGGTCAGAGTGAGATGCCTACAACCACACTGCTGGAGGTGAGAGGGTTTTCGATTACAACAAGGTCTATGGCTGGGCCATGGGAGTGGGTGGCTGCTTGAGAAGGAGAGGAAGGAAGGAGAAGCCACAGGTCATCCACAAATGGAGGCTGAGGCCAGCAAGAATGTGACTGAGGTAGTAACGGAGAGACAGACAGTGAGACTGGTGCTAAAGCAATCAATGAATGAAGGAAAGTGACCAAAAGGGAAGTCACTATGACAATGACAAGCAGGGGTGACATAACCTGATAGCATTTTTTTTCAAGAGCTCAAATTGCAAGGGAAAAGAAAACACGAAAAGGGCAACAGGAAATAAAGAAGACACCAACATCTCCTACTTGCCCTCCAGTACCAAAGTGTAAGAGAAAAACAAAATCCCCATTTGAGATGGTTACAGGAAAAGCAGTGTAAAAAATAACCAAGTTTCATGAACAGCACCTTTCAGGAGGAAAGGGGAACTTTCTGAGAAAAGGTGGAGAATATAATGGATTCTGCTGACCATGAGCTCCAACAAGTACAGCAGAAGGGTTTGGGAAGGAGTGGAGGGTGGGTCCCAGAAGTGGGGAACTTGAGTCAAATTAGGCTATGCACAAATCCATGAATCTAGATGACAAGAGATGACATTCGAAGTCTGAACTTCTTGGGTAAAACGAGGTGCACAGGATGAAAAGCAAAACTGAATTAGTCTTAATGGTCTCGTAAGGTTAAAAAAAAAAAAAACAAAAAACAACAAAAAACAAAACTAGGTCTAACTTGCCTCGTTATTGAGACTAGCCTCTTATCTGCAGCAGCCTGCATGCTGCCGTCCCCCTCAGCACACATAATTTCTTCAATTTTCTCCTTATCCAGGATAGATTCTATAGCCAACATTACAATTTCTCCCTTGCAAAAATCCTCATTCCCTCTTCCCCTGCACCTGCCCCTGTTGCTGAAGGAAAAAACACAACACACCATATAGTCTAACTTTAAATTCATAAAAACACATCTCAACACTGTTTAGCTACCCTATGTTTCCACAGAATGTTTGCTTTTCCCACTTTCCAAAATGACCATTTCAAACCATCTCCTTTTTTTCTCAAATATTCCACCGCCACCTCAGTTCTTATCTCACCAAGGAAAACACAAGCAGTACATGGAACAGCCTCCTCTTCCTACAGCAAGATCAGCCCATCTGTGTGCATCTAGACGCACACTTTCTGCACTGCCTCTCATCCTTGCTCCTGCCAAAGACCAGTTCTTCCACCATTTCTGCTCTTATATTTTCAATGTCTTTGGTTCTTTATCCTTTCCCCTGCAAGATAATTTTTCCTTCTCTCCTACGTCATTCCTATGATGTATCACCCATCTTTTTTAAAATAAATAACACACACACACACACACACACACACACACACACACAAAATCTTCCACTGCACATCCAAACCTTTTCTGCAAGAATTATTTCCAAATGCTGCCACCACTTCTTCAGTTTGCTTTCATCTCCTCCAGCTGAGCTCCGTTCCCCAACTTCCACTAACACTGCTCTTGTCAGGGGCAGCCTCTGTCCACATCAGTCTGACAAATCCAATGGTCACTTCCAATTTCCACCTCATTTGACCTCATGGGAGCATTAGGTAGAACAGTTCTTTCTCGTGGCTCCTGGGAGACCACAGTTCTTGTTTTCTTCCTGCTTTGGTCTCTTTTGCTGGTTCCTCCTTCTCTGACCACCAAATACTGTATTTGACTGTGATCAGGATCAATACTGGTTCCCCTGATCATCTTCAGCTACATGTATTCCAAAAGTAATCCTATTCTTATAGGATTCTTACAGAATCCTATTCTATTATTAGCAGGCATAGAAATCATAGAAAATGATTTCTATGCCTGCTAATGATGACTCCTAAATCTTTATCTGCAGTCCTGAATTCTCCCCAGTACCCCAAACTCTGTACCCAACTGCCTATTTACATTTCCACTTAGATGTCTAAAAGGCATCTTAAATTCAGTGCAGTCTAGGAAACTATTCTCTTCCCTATATATTTCCTCCCAGTTTTCCCCACCTCATGAACCAACACACCTATCTACCCCGTTAGCTTCTCAAGCCCAGTAACTTGAGGGCATCTCTGATTCCTCTTTTTCTCTCACATCTCACAACCAATCTATGAATAATTCTACTTACTCCATATCCAAAATCTCTCCAGAATCTAGTAACTATTCACCACCTCCATGCTACCACCCTAGGACAAGTCATTATTATGGCTCACTGGGACTACTAAAACAAGCTTCTAATTCATCTCCCTGCTGCTACATAGCTCTCTCCTAAAAATTTATTCTGCAAACAGCAGGCAGAATGATCTTTTTTAAAACATAAACTGTTCACATCACTCTCTTGGTCAAAACCCACTAATAGTATCTAATCACATTTTAAATAAAAGCCAAAAAACCTTAGTTGGCTTACAAAGTCCTATATGACCCAGACACTTTTACATCTTTACAATCCGCCCCCTCCTTCTTGCCTACTCTGCTCCATCCACATTGCCCTTCGAACATGCCAAGTTTATTCATGCCCAGAAGATTCCCCCTCAACACACACACACACACACACACACACACACACACACACACACCACCACCTCTGCCTCCACCACTACCAACACACTGAACTAAACAAAAACAAAAATGAAAAGCAAAAAAACTGTGCCAGATCATCTTATTATTCAGATCCTCAGTGAGGTCTTCCCTGACTACCTAATCTAAAACAGCCCCCCCAGTTACTCATGTGATTTGAGTTCTCTATATAGCATTTGTCACAAACTCTATGATATTTTTCCATGTTTACTGATTCCCTCAGCTTTATCCCTATTTGCACTTAGTCACCTAACTGTAACTTCAAGAACATACTAACCATGACAGCTTAAACCACTGTATCAAGAAGTACATTATTAAATTAATGAATCCCCACCTTATGCACTGTTACTTAAAGAACTTACCTTATCTACAGACATACCTACTAAGCGATAAAAGATTGAATTCAAAACCAGGTCTATTGATAATAGTTCTTAACTAATATGCATATTATTTCTATTTGCTACTGCTATTCTCCTATCAATTTTCTCCTGTTCATCTTTTCAATTCACATTTGGACATTCAACTTTATGCCATAAACAGCCAGGTTCCTAATTCTTTCTCTTGCAACATCAAGGTAAATGTGTCTGGTCTTAAGGACATTAAGTATCTCAAGCTCCTACAGAGTTTTACAAAAAGTTGAGTTCTACATGAAAGTAAACTTATACTTCTCACACTATAAGCAAAATTGGGTAATGAAATTTTACTTTTAAATAAAATTTTATAGAAGAAAAATACCCATTCATAATGACATTCTGCAGTAATATAAACTACGTTATTAAATTTATAAGAAAAATTCCTGAAGTAACTGGAAACCAGCAGTTACTACTACAGAATTTTCCCTTTGGAGATATGCTAGGACACCAAGCAGAAAGTGCCATGAAACTAACTGTAAAAACAAGAACTTTGATGCGTCAATCTGAACTCATGTGCCTTCAAGAAGATGGGTATCAGGCTCTTACCTCATACGAAGAAGAGGGGTGGGCTGAGGGGAGGAAAGCATACTCACAAAGACACATGGGACATGATGAGCACATACAAACACTCAAAAAGAGAATTCACATAAGAAAGGAGGGTAGAAAGAGAAGGATCCAGATTGTATGCTCCAGATCTCCTAAAACTGATTCGTAATTCTACTCTTTAACTAAAATTTAAACTCTCAAATGATGCAACGTAAGCAACAGGTTTGTACAGAACCATGTAAGACAGCTGCAAAAAATCCATTCCCACAAATTACGTCCAGCTAATCACTATGACTGAAAGAAAAGGTTCATAGAAAGCTTCTGATTAGTCAAAATCCAGTGAGAAATATTTTTCAAAACAGTATGTTCCAAATTAAAAAAAAAAAGTATGTTCCACAGTGCCATGGGAATTCCCTGGTGGTCCAGTGCTTAGGACTCGGCACTTTCACTGCTGTGGGCCCAGGTTCTATCCCTGATCAGGGAACTAATATCTCGCAAGGCACACAGAGCAGCCAAAAAAAAAAAAAGTACGTTCCACAGCATCACAGAAGAAACTGCAGCAAAACTACCCAAATCCCAATGCTTTTACCAGAAAAAGTACATGTGTTTGTTTTCTACTTACCAGTCCTAAAATAATTAATAACTGAATCTCTAGTAATTCCTGGAACCTTGCAGGTGGAGAACAGCATTCGGAATTGATGCATATCTAGAGGAGTATTTCCAACTTTATGAACAGGCAATTTTTCTCTATCAAAACAAACCAAAAAAGTATATTGACCAAGAAATCATTATAAAATTTATAAACCAAACAGTCACACCTATAGTATTTATCCCCAAATGAGTACATTAAGCTTCTCAACATTGTGCGACCTGAGACCTTGGGTAAATAGGTAACCAAATTGACATAACTATCCTTACTTTCTTAACAGCTGCCAGTAGTTCAAGATATGCCAAAGACTTATACTTCCTCTTTCCAATTGCGTGCCTTCCTTTGGAGGCCAATAGTGTTCAATATGGCTTGCAGGACCCCCAAAGTTGACATGTAGTTGTGATGGTATACGAACATCCAGGTAGGCAACATTCAGCCACCAGTCTTCCAGCTAAAAGAAATTGAGAACATCAGCCTAATGCTACTGATAATACTTCAGTGTGTAACTGCTGGGGGGAAAAAAGCTCTATTTGTCCTTTTTTCTTTAATTAGTCTTCAACACTTAAAAACATCTTTCGTTTTAAATCATCACAGATATTAAAAAACGGTACTGTGATCATTTCTTTCTTTCAGAATTATGGGATCTGAATTAAGTTCAACTACATTATCAAAAACATGAAACAAGAAAGCACCGAAACAAACACCTTCAGACTGATCATGCTGAAATCACCAAGTACTCAGAGTACCAGGAGTACCCAACAAAGTACTCTAGGTGTGTTTCCTTAGAGTACCTGGGGTACAATAGATATTCAACAAATCCTCAATTATAACAATTATTAAGGCATTATAATTTTCCTATTTCCTTTTTCATAGAAATATGAAAACTTTTCAGTAGGCTTAAAACTAATTTGGATTTTTCAGTGACACCACTTTCTATGCGTCCCTCTTTCATGACGTGCAATTGAATTTCATGTATAAGTAAGTGGATGTCACCAAATTACCTGGAGCTCTTTTTGAAGAATTTGATGTTATAAACTATAATCGGTCATTTGGAAAAAGATATAAGTGAAAAGGATACAGGCAGAACAACAACTTCTTTACCTTTACCCTAATTTAATTAAAGTCACTCAAGGCTCAAGATTGAGAAAAAAGGCATCTTGAGGTATAAAATTTTATTATTCCATCATAGATATCAAAGGAGAATGAGAAGATCAGCTTGCTTTTTATTTCTAAAACTAAATGAGAGTTACAATCATTATTTCTAGATCAAGGCAATATCTTAAATTACGGAAGCTCATCCTCTGGTTTGTACTACAGAAGCAGAGTAGTTAAGACGAAAAAGTCAAAGAAGGTTCCTTGTGGCAAATTACCGAAATCCTCAGTAATTATGAAACGACTGTCTCCTCAATCTATCTAACTAAAACATAGAATACTCATAACCATTCTCCACTCCAGTTTTGTAATGGCCCTTTTCTCCTACGTACTGTTTAAATATTTGTATGCCACCAATGTGATGTTTATTTTAGTGTTGTGGGACTTTGATTATCTGGGCAAAATGTTTTTCTCAAGCATGGTCTACAGATGACCTGCATCAGAACCACATGGAGTAGTTGTGAAAATCAGGATTTCTGGGCCCCAATTCCAGAGATACTGAATCAGAATCACTGGTCCCAGGAACTCTGCATTTTAACAGGTTCCCCAAAAGGAGAAGAGCCCACACACAACACTTACTTAAAACTTCCCAGAGTTAAACAATTCACTCATTCTTTTGGATGATGATAAAGACAACAATAACTACAAGGATTTTACAGTACAGTAATAATTTAAAAATGAAAGCCACATACACTTTTATTTTTCATTAAGTATCAATATTCTAAGTACAATAACATAAATACCCAATTTCTTTTTTCTTTTGCCCTTTCAAGTAATTTCTGCTGCAATTTTTCTCCAATACCATTTTGAAATTTTTGAACAATTGCTTCAGTTTTCTTATATTCTTCTTCATTTGCAAATGGCTTTACTATAAAGAAAAAAATATGCATTAAAGTACCTAGATATCAAGTACCACAAACTCACCTCAATTATTATTACTTACACAAATCTTGACTCAGTTATATAAAACACTTATGTATTAGAGCAGTCCACTAAATTATAATAGAGTTTACAACATGAAAATGGCTGAAAAGCAATAATGCAAAATACTGGAAAAAATAAAACGGTGGATACTACGTAGTCGATAACTACTTGCCCCAAAATTATTTAAAAATCATTCTAGACGATGATAGTTAAAATGACATACAGGACTATCATCTAGCTACTAGTCCAATAAGAAAGTAAATCCTGTTTAGCCATGACTGAGAGAAATTAAAGCTTCTTTCCACTAATGTCGAAGCAGAGCCTTAAACATTATGAACATAAGTGCAATATGTATGTAAATTTAAGCGTAAAGCCTTCCCAGAGCACTGTAGGGTCCCTTCTGGCCAATAGCGATTTCACACACACACACACACACACACACACACACAGAATACAGGGGTCCTAGTCCATGAAAACCAAGTGTTCTGAAAATTAAGCTATAGATGAAAGTAAACTAAAAATCAAGGGGCATTAATATCTTCCTTTTGTTTTATTTTTGTCACTTCAAAGTCTTCTCTTAAAGTTAATTTAAATAGCTGCATTCAGAGAGCACAAGTGAATAATCAGTGAATTTTTTCAAAAAGAAACTAGAATTCCAAGATGAAAGTAGATGCGAAAAAAGAACTAAAAAAAAAAATCAGAGGGCTTCCAATTAAACAAAGGGAACTAAGGTCATAAATTTATCGTCACTTCTAGAAACTCACTAAAATGAGAGTAATTAAAAAGGCATAAATTCGGGGCTTCCCTGGTGGCGTAGTGGTTGAGAATCTGCCTGCCAATGCAGGGGACACGGGTTCAAACCCTGGTCTGGGAAGATCCCACATGCCGCGGAGCAACTGGGCCCATGAGCCACAATTACTGAGCCTGCGCGTCTGGAGCCTGTGCTCCGCAACAACAGAGGCCGCGATAGTGAGGGGCCCGTGCACCACGATGAAGAGTTGCCCCCGCTTGCCACAACTAGAGAAAGCCCATGCACAGAAACGAAGACCCAACACAGTGAAAAATAAATAATTATTAAAAATAAAAAAAGAATGTTAGCTTAAATCTGGAGGTAAACACAAGAAGCAGAAAAAATATTTCAAAATGCTTGCCTAAAGGCATGGGATTGGCAGTGGGGGAAATGAGGCAGAGGACTACTACTTCTTATTGTAAGCCTAAAAGTACTACCTGGCTTTTTAAACTATGGAAAAATTAACATGAGAGAGAAAGACAGAAATGTTTTGGACATTTTAAGGATAATTTTAATTATCATAAGCCTAGAGGAAAAAGCAATTAGACCCTCATCAACTTCTAACAATTTCGCAGTTTTCTAAGTTGCTAGCAATATTAATATATGCTAAAAGACTACAAACATACCTGATTCAAGGTATTTCTTTAATGATTCTTCAAGTGAAGGAACAGGCAGTGATGGAAGAGAATCCTGGTACTGAAATGTTCTTTCTTCACTTGATTTAGCCAACTGATTTTCCATGATGCAATCACAACAGGAACACTAAAGAAAAAAAAAAGCCCTCACAATTCAATTTCATAAATATTCTTTTAGATGCTAGTCCCAACTCACTACATCACTTTTTAGTGACCACAGTATATCTAGGACCTGGTCCTAGTCCTTAGGAATTCATGAACTTGTCAGAGAGAGAAAACCAATTAAAAAAAAAAAGTGTAGACTCAAAAGTGCTAGAGGTCAAGGAGTGATCAGTAAGACCAGTATAATTATCATTTATTGAGCACCTACTATTTGCCAAGTACTGCAATAAGTGTTATAGAAAATGTGTTCTCTCTCTCATATTCATACTATCTCTGAAAGGTGTCGTTCACTGCCATTTTACATAAGAAGTCAAAACTCAAGAGAGATTTAGTAAACTGCCTAAGGTCAAAGCAACAACTCAAATCCAGACCTGTATAACCACAATCTTCCTCCCATACAAAGGCTACATGATAGTGGGTGAGGTCTAAATGGGTAGGTAGAATTCAGATGTGCAGAAAAGGATAATGGGCTGAGAGAAAGAACTTTGAAGAGGAAAATATGAAAAGTTGTGGAAGTCATCCAACTATACAGAGTTACAAAATGTTACAGAGTACATAAATCATATGACAGGCTGCTGTAACCTAATCCTGCAGTGGTGTGAGGCCTAAACAGAATGATCTCATGTATCCCAAAGCAATCTTGTACCTTTTCCACAGATGTATTAATTTTCAGAAAAATCAAAGTAATACAAAATGTGAAAAGAGGTTCCTCAAAGAAGCCTTTATAAATTATATATTAAAATAGCAGTTGAGAAATGAAGAAACATTAATATTGAATAAGAGTTTCCTGTCCTTTC
The DNA here is from genome assembly GCF_011762595.2 of Tursiops truncatus. NCBI lineage: Eukaryota > Metazoa > Chordata > Mammalia > Artiodactyla > Delphinidae > Tursiops > Tursiops truncatus. Next base: position 29,711,274 of record NC_047042.1, on the reverse strand, counting down.
AAATACTACCTGTTAAAACTAATTGCAAAGCCAAATAAAATATTCCACTCAGAAAGTTATAGAATAAAACATTATAAAAAACAATGGTGTGGCAGAGACTGTTTTCAGCCAATATAACTTCCCCCCTTCTTTCTTAACAGAATCCTGAGTTTCAGCTGGGTAGACAGCCATATAGCTGTATCTTTCCTACTCTCCCTTGGAGCTCAGTATGGCTTTGCGATGTATATGTTGCCTCCAGATCATTCCCCTGTAAGGAATTACAGGTGTTCTCCTGTGCTTTCTCTCCTCCTCCCTGCCTATCAGGAAAGTCCCAACTGGAACAGCACTTTGTACCCATTTATGGGAGCCAGGTATTGAGGCTGTCAGAATCTTCCTACTAGTCCTGGACTCCTTCTTCTAGATGTATCAAAAAAAAAAAAAAAAGATCTTTTATTTATGCCATTGTAGTTTGGCTTTCTTTGTTAGGGGAGAAGAGCTTAGCCTACACCACTAATATAACCCCAAAATGAGGTACAACAAAGATCTCAATTCCTCTGCTTCTTCTTATCTAAATAGGAAGAAGCACTTCACTTTGACCATCCGCAAACATGCCTTTAGTTCTAATAGAAATGTAGATCTGGGTCCAAATACCAACTCGCCATTTTCTAGCCATATGCCCCTGCACAAATAACTTTACCTGAATTTCTTCATCTGTAGAGAGGATACTCAAATAATCAGAGTTGTTGTTAGGGTTTTCTTTTTTTTTTTTAATACCTGCAAAACTGCACTGTAAAAATAATCTAGTTTTGAGACAACCATATCAGGCTAGGTAGAATGTCTATGAGCGGCCCCCATGATTCTGCCCCCTCTAATACGCAGAACCTGTGAATATGAGATTATCACTTCCTTGATTGTAATGGTGTTATTGCACAATTGACCTTATTTGAAGTAGGGAGGTTATCCAGGTGGGCCTAATCTAATCACTTGAGCCCTCCGGACCAGAAAGCTTTCCCCAGGAGGTGGCAGAAGACTAGTCAGGGAGATTAAAAACATGAAAAGGACTGGAGGTGCTATCTGGCTTTGAAAATGCAGGTGGTCTCGTGGAACTGAGAGAGGCCCCAGCTGACAGCCATTAAGGAAACTGGAACCTCGGTCCTACAACTGCATGGAAATTAATTCTGCCAACAACTTCAATGAGCCTGGAGATGGATTCTCCCTCAGAAAGCCCAGACCGACAAACTTTTATTTCAGCTTTGTGAGATCCTAAGCAGCATATCCAGCTAAACCTACAGAGACCTCCCATCTACAGAGCTGCTAGTTAATAAGTTTATGTTTTTTTAACTGTTAGGTTTGTGATAAATTGTTATGGTAGCAATAGGAAACTAACACACAGATACAGAAAAAATAAGCTATTCTCTGTATACATCCCTACCACTCACTAGACTTTAGGAATCTGAGACCACGACTACCAGTACCATACTCACAACAGTCTTAACTCACCAAAAGGTACACAGTAAAAATAGGAATTATCAGATTCTTTCATGGAGGATTGTTTTGAACTCTCAATCACAAGGATTAAATAATACAATTCTAAAATAACCTACAAGTGCATTAAGAAAATGATGACGCTGGATTTAATTACAGTGGGCCTCCTGGGAGCAATAAGATGTAAACTCAAAGTAGAAAACAGAATCAGGTAAACAAGAAACAGAAACAAGTAAAATAAATAGCTTACCACATACCGGTACACCAAGATCAATTGTTTAGGACTGCCAAGAGCGCGTTGCAACAAATCTGTTTTGGAATCACAGAGATTTGAACTGGGCTGGTGACTGTGGGCAGGAAGAAAAACAAGTTTAACAATTGCAGGGGTACAAAATTAACAGAAACTAGTAAAAGAAGGTGGAAGACGGACAACTTAGGGGTTGGAGGCCCCAAGCCTCAAACTTTTGGCAATCACAGCAAACACACGCAAACAGTCCAGCTGCCAGAAAGCTGGATAAAAATTACTACACTACTAACTAGGTTAACTACTAGGACAACTACACTCCCTTCCATGAGACAGTCCCCAGAAACGATGTACCTCCCGGTGCCCGGGTATCTGGTGCCGGCGCTTTGTCGCAGGACTGCAAGTTCAAAGCTTGGTTCTAGAAACGAGAGGAGTAGAGGGCGACGAGACGTCGGAGACTCCTCCCACCAACGCAAACGCAGCTCCGCATACTTCAGAAGCCAGCAGGTGAGAGAAATTCAACCAAGCACCACGACGGACCAGCCTAGCGGCCCAGCCTCAAGGATACCTCGCAGACCCCGGCAAGCGAGATGCCTTATGCCACCCCCGCCAGTCCTGGCAACTCACGCTCTCCACAATTTAACGCTGTTCTAACGCCTTAACTTTTCCCCACCCGCGAAGGGTTAGCGGGGGAAGGAGGGAGGAAGAAGGGAGGGAGGTAGGAAAAAGAGAGGGAGGGACGGAGCGCTACTCGGCCGGCTGACTAGTCCCAACCCCCAGCGGCTGAAAAACTCCGCCGCAGCGCACAGCTGCGCAGGCCCGCTTCCCTGAGGCCGCCCCGGAGCGGCAATTGGACGGAGAGCCGCGAGGGTCCCGCCCACGGGCACCGGGTAACGGGGATTGGCTGGGAAGCCGCGACGGTTCCGCCCCCCAGCCCCCGCCTACTTGAAGGCGAGGGGGGGCGGGCCGGGCCTGCGCTCTGGTGCGACCTAGCTCCGCCTCTAGTCGTCTGTTGCGGGCAGGGTTCTAGGCTGCGGGCGCTGGCAAGGCTCGGCTGGGCGGACAAGAGAAACAGTCCAAATACAGCCCGGGAGCAGTCAACTACTTGCTGCCGGTGGAGCTCAGCGCATTGCCAGGGACACGGAGGGCTCTAAGGGCCGTGCTCCGCTCACGCAGTTACCTAACCGTCTGGAGCTGATGTAGGAACAGATGGCCCATTTTCACCTGTTCCTCTTCTAGCCCCACCTATGGCTTACCAGCCGCTCTTACCCCGTTCCCCGTGTGACGCTTTTTGTAACCCCCAAGTAAGAATTTATACCAGCGCCTTAAAAAGGAATCCTATTTTTCACTCCGTGTCCTAGGAAGAGAACAGTAACCACATAAATCCCTACTTGACCTCTCTTTTCCTTCATCCACTGAGGGTGAAATTTGCCCAGCTTAGAGAGACTGCAGCACTCTGCTCCTTCGGGGCTTCCCTACCTTTCCACAGGTCTTCATGCTGCCCAAGGTCCTCCAAGCCCCCAGGACTCACACTGCAAGCTTGAGGTTGACCTGATGTCTTTCACTATCGCACCAAGACATGAAGTTTTTAACCAGAGGGAACTAGGCAAGTTCTAGAGGAAGATCATAATATAGTTAACTTACTTTCACAGGCAAATCATTTTTACATTTACCTCCTGAAATATACTGTTTCATTTTTCATTTTAAATACACTTTCAATTCTGTGGAAGAAAAGACAAATAGTTTACAGTGGCTCTGAACTGGATATCAAATATAAATAATTGGATTCCAAATTAACGTGCCATTATAGATCCTTTATCTGTCTTTCCTAAGTCCCTTAAGAGTAAAATCTGACCAGAAGGGAACTGAGGCTATGTATAACTGAATATTCATTTGGTGTGAATATTCATAAGTTCTCTACAGAAATATTAATGAGTTTGGTTACAGTGCAACTTCCGCACTTGATGGAGATGTTACTTAATATGTGGCAGACACACTTCTCTGATAAAAGTTCTGAATTCTGAAACATATCAGGCCAAAAAAGTTTTCACATAAGGGATTGTAAAGTTGTAGTAGTAATTTCTGAAGGTGTGGTAAAGAACTTTTCTCTCATAGTATTTAAGTTCTGTGTTCTGGATAATGTTCAAATTGGCTTACAAGATATTATTCTTAAACAGAATTTTAAAAATAGTCAAAAAACCTTCACTGTATTTTTTTCTCCTTCCTAGTGAATTTTGGCACCGCTTAAAGTTTATGCATGTTTAATGACTGTGGGTGCTTTAGGGTCACTTAACTTCACTGCCTCTCTCCTAGTCTTAATGTTTATTAAAAAGTAAAAAATAATAAAAATAAACTGATAAGCAGATATACTAATAATCCCCCAAAGCATATATTTTAAAATGATTTGTTTTTTTTCAAAATACATAATATGTGTTTTATTGGAAGATTCCAAATTATGTTCTGTTCAGGTTAAATTTGAACTAGTTTTCAGCTCTTAGAGTGGAGTGGGTGATAGTGGCTAGTGAGGCATATCACATATATTGATAACAAGAAGTTGTCCCAAGATTAAAAATTGATTGTTGAGTCAAAATATTTTTCTAGAGAAAAACTTGTAAGTATTACAAGCGGTGATAATAAGGTTTTTAAGTTGACATCAAAGATCTTTCATTTTTACTCCCATGAGATCTTTCATTTTTAATCCTATGTAGCTCTTTCTCAGTATACCACAAATAGAAAAAGCTCTTTGTAGACAAGTCTATAGACAAAATCTTTTTTTTTTTTTTTTTGCAGTACACGGGCCTCTCACTGCTGTGGCCTCTCCCGTTGCGGAGCACAGGCTCCGGACGCGCAGGCTCAGCAGCCATGGCTCACGGGCCCAGTTGCTCCGCTGCATGTGGGATCTTCCCGGACCAGGGCACGAACCCGTGTCCCCTGCATCGGCAGGGGGACTCTCAACCACTGCGCCACCAGGGAAGCCCTAGACAAAATCTTATAGACAAGTTTGGATAAGTTCCACCATAAAAAGTATAAAAAAACCAGGAATTTACATTTTGATCTGCATAGCTAGTTTACTGCTAATACTTGTGGCTCTAAGAAGTAATGAGTTGTAGTATAAATAGCTCTAATCTATGAGACAGATCTTTAATCTACTTTCATCCCAATGTATAAAATGAACATATTGAAGAAATAATTCTGTGATATTTTCTTATTTTTAATGAGGGGATGGGGGCAGTAGACAGGTAGTCACTTCACAAAGCAGCTAACAGCAAATTAAAATATACTGGATGCCGAGAACTCCACCACCAACAGCAGATGAGCATACAAAGGGCCTCTTCTTAGTACTAGTCAGTGGTTTGGACTTGCCTTTAGTGATATTTACTGTATATAAAAATTTACCACCGAAATCCTAGGGAAGAGTTAAGATAACTATTATGTCTTTATATCTCAGAAAAAATCTGTATTACTAAACAGAACATGAATTAACAGCTTTGTCAAGATATAATTTACATACCATAAAGTTCCCCCGTTTAAAGTGTATAAATCACTGGATTTTACCATATTCACATGGTTATGCAATCACCATAAGGTAATTTTAGAACTTTTTTTTAGAATTATTTTTTTAAATAAATTTATTTATTTTATTTATTTATTTTTGGCTGTGTTGGGTCTTCATTGCTGCTCGCAGGCTTTCTCTAGTTGTGACGAGCAGGGGCTACTCTTTGTTGTGGTGCGCGGGCTTCTCATTGCGGTGGCTTCTCTTGTTGCAGAGCACGGGCTCTAGGTGCACGGGCTTCAGTAGTTGTGGCACGCTGGCTCAGTAGTTGTGGCTCCCGGCCTCTAGAGTGCAGGCTCAGCAGTTGTGGTGCATGGGCTTAGTTGCTCCATGGCACGTGGGATCTTCCTGGACCAGGGCTCGAACCCGTGTCAGGTGGATTCTTAACCACTTCGCCACCAGGGAAGCCCCCTAATTTCTTCTTACCAGGACACTAGTCATATTGAATTAGGACCCACCCTAACAGCCTTATATTAACTTAATTGTCTCTTTAAAAGTTCTGTCCCTAACTACAGTCACATTCTGAGGTAATGGGGATTAGGGCTTCAACATATGAATTTTAAGGGATAGAATTGGTTCATAACAACATGAAAATAAAAGATCCACAGGTCCACTAAAGTACTGCTAGTACTTGACTAGTACATGGGTACTGCTTGTACTAGTGAGGAAGAAGAAAGAATTCTATTAAGGTTTCTTTTTAAAAGACCTTAAGTTTGGCAAAGCATTCTTTGAAATGACACCAAAAGCGCAAGCAACAAAGGAAAGAAAAAACCAGATAAATTGGATTTCATCAAAATTAAAAACATTTTTGCATCAAAAGACACTATCAAGAGGGTGAAAATATAACCTACAGAATGTTAGAAAATATTTGCAAATTGTATATCTGATAAGGGTCTAGCATCCAAAATATATAAAGAACTCTTTTTTTTTTTTTTTTTTGGTGGTACGCGGGCCTCTCATTGTTGTGGCCTCTCCCATTGCGGAGCACAGGCTCCGGACGCGCAGGCTCAGCGGCCATGGCTCACGGGCCCAGCCGCTCCGCGGCATGTGGGATCTTCCCGGACCGGGGCACGAACCCGTGTCCCCTGCATCGGCAGGCGGACTCTCAACCATTGCGCCACCAGGGAAGCCCTATAAAGAACTCTTAAAACAGTGAGACAAAATTTTTTAAAAATCTGTCCAATTAAAAAAATGGGCAGAGGGTGACTTCCCTGGTGGCACAGTGCATAAGACTTCATGCTCCCAATTTAGGGGGCCTGGATTCGATCCCTGGTCAGGGAATTAGATGCCACATGCATGCCGCAACTAAGAGTTCTCATGCCACAACTAAGGAGCCCTAGAGCTGCAACTAAGGAGCCCACTTGCCACAATGAAGGAGCCTGCCTGCTGCAACTAAGACCTGGTGCAACCAAATAAATAAATATATATATATTTTTTTTAAATGGGCAGAGGACTTACAAAGACATTTGTTCAAAGAAGATATACAAATGGCCAAAAAGAACATGAAAGGATACTCAACTCATTAATCATTTGGGAAATGCATACCAAAACCACAATGAGGAACCACTTTATACCCACTAGGATGACTATTAAAAAAAAAAAAAGCAAAATAACAAGTGTTGGGGAAAATGTGGAGAAATTAGAATCTTTGCATATTGCAGATGGAATAGAATAGTGCAGCTACGTTTTTTTTGTTGTTGGGTTTTTTTTTGTTTGTTTGTTTTGCGGTACGCAGGCCTCTCGCTGCTGTAGCCTCTCCCACCGCGGAGCACAGGCTCCAGACGCCCAGGCCCAGCGGCCATAGCTCACGGGCCCAGCCGCTCCGCGGCACGCGGGACCCTCCCGGACCGGGGCACGAACCCGTGTCCCCTGCATCGGCAGGCGGACTCCCAACGACTGCGCCACCAGGGAAGCCCGCAGCTACGTTTTTTTTTTATTGAAGTATAATTGATTTACAATGTTGTGTTAATTTCCGCTGTACAGCAAAGTGATTTGGTTATACCCATATATACATTCATTTTTTTATATATTCTTTTCCATTATGGTTGATCATAGGATACTGAATATGGTTTTCTGTGCTATACAGTAGAACCTTGTTGTTTATCCATTTCATATATAATAGCTTACATCTGCTAACCTCAATCTCCCACTCCATCCCTCCCCCAATCCCCTCCCCTGTGGCAACCACAAGTCTGTTGTCTATGTCCTTGAGTCTGCTTCTGTTTAGTAGATAGGTTCAATCGTGTCATATTTTAGATTCCACATATAAGTGATACAATATTTGTCTTCCTCTTTCTGACTTATTTCACTTAGTATGATAATCTCTAGTTGCATCCATGTTGCTGCAACTGGCATTATTTCTTTCTTTTTTATGGCCGAGTAGTATAGTGCAACTACTTTGGAAAGCAGTTTGGCAATTCCTCAAAATGTTAAACATCGAGTTACTACATGACCCAGCAATTTCACTTCCAAATACAGACCCCAAAGAATTGAAAATAGGTATTCCAAGAATACTTACATACAAATGTTCATTGCAGCACTATTCACAGTAGCCAAAAGGTGGAATCAAGTCAAAAAGTCTGTCAACAAATGGATAAAGAGATTGCAATAGAAAGGAACAAAGTACTGATAAAACATGGATTAACCTTGAAAACATTACATTAAGTGAAAGAGGGAAAACAAAAAAGTCACATACATGAGATTCCATTTATATGATTCCATAAATATTCCATTCGTAGAATAAGCAAATCCATAGGGACAGAAAGTAAATTTGTAGTTACCAGGGGCTGGGGGGTGAGTGGAAAGGTGAAAGACTGCTAGTGGGTGTGGGGTGTCCTTTTGGAGTGATAAAAATGTTCTGGAATTAGATAGTGATGACGGTTGCATAACCTTGTGAATATATATTTTTAAACACTGGATTGTATAACTAAGAGGGTAAGTTTTATGATATGTGAATTATAGCTTATATTTTGAAGTTTAAAAAATGGATTATTAAATATAATCATATGCACAATTTGTTTCTTCTCCTCACAAATTCTTATTTTTGAGTGTTAGAAATACAGGATAAAAAGAATGAAATTTTAAACTGATTAATTATCAGACTCACATTTATAAACACTCTGATTCACAGGAGAATATAATTTAGATAGCAATTCCTTTCATAGGGAAGAGAACATTTTTAGGATAATAAAAGGAGGTTCAAATAAAGGAGAGAAGCAGCCTATATCTCTTAAGGAAAAAAAATAACATAACTGTACAGAGTTTAAATATGAAAGGAACACTTGAGACCAGAGATATCTATTTAATTAATAGGAATTTCTAAAACTTCAAGGGATGTTTCCAAAGCTAGTCAAGCTTTCAGTTACAAGATGAACTTATTCTGGGGCTCTCACAACATGGTGACTATAGTTAATAATATTGTATCGTATACTTGAAATTTGCTAAGAAAGCAGATCTTAAGTGTTCTCACTGCCAAAAAAAAAAGAAACAAAAAGAAAAGAAAGTAACTGTGTGAGGTGATGGATGTATTAATTAACTTGATTGTGGTAATCATTCCCAATGTATACATATACTACATCATCAAGTTGTATACTCTAAATATATACACTTTTTATTGGTCAATTATACCTCCATAAAGCTGGAAAAAAATGAAATAAAACCAGTCATTCATGAACAGTTTTGCTGAACTTTCAGGATCCGCGTTGGAACAAATTTTCATTTTGAGAGGACCTTAAAAATAAAGGCAGTCAGGTCATTTTTCTAAAGGTGCTTCTGAAAGAATAAAGAAATACTGTTTCCATGGAAACAGAGAATTAAGCCTAAACAGAAGATGGTGAAGTAGAAGGACATGAGCTCACTCCCTCTTGTGAGAGCACCAGAATCACAACAAACTGCTGAACAATGATCGACAGGAAGACACTGGAATTAACCAGAAAACATACCCCACATCCAAAGACAAAGGAGAAGCCGCAATGAGACGGTAGGAGGGGCCAATCACAATAAAATCAAATCCCATAAGCACTGGATGGATGACTCACAAACTGGAGAGCAATTATACCACAGAAGTCCACCCACTGGAGTGAAGGTTCTGAGCCCCACATCAGGCTTCCCAACCTGTGGGTCTGGCAATAGGAGGAGGAATTCCCAGAGAATCAGACTTTGAAGGCTAGCAGAATTTGATTGCAGGACTTAGACAGGACTGCGGGAAACAGAGAATACACTCTTGGAGGGCACACACAAAATAGTGTGTGCATTGGGACCCATGGGGAAGGAGCAGTGACCCCATGGGAGACTGAACCAGACCTACCTGCTAGTGTTGGAGGGTCTCCTGCAGAGGCAGGGGGTGGCTGTGGTTCACCACGGGGACAAGGACACTGGGAGCAGAAGTTCTGGGAAGTATTCCTTGGCGTGAGCCCTCCTGGAGTCCACCATTAACCCCACCAAAGAGCCGGGTAGGCTCCAGTGTTGGGTCACCTCAGGGCAAACAACCAACAGGGAGGGAACTCAGCCCCAGCCATCAGCAGACAAGTGGATCAAAGTTTTACTGAGCTCTGCCCACCAGAGCAACAGCCAGCTCTACCCACCACCAGTCCCTCCCATCAGGAAGCTTGCACAAGCCTCTTAGATAACCTCATCCACCAGAGGGCAGACAGCAGAAGCAAGAACTACAATCCTGCAGCCTGTGGAACGAAAACCACATTCACCGAAAGATAGATAAAATGAAAAGGCAGGGGACCATATACCAGATGAAGGAACAAGAGAAACCTCCAGAAAAACAACTAAATGAAGCTGCGAGATAGGCAACCTTCCAGAAAAAGGATTCAGAAAAATAATAGTGAAGATGATCCAGGACCTCGGAAAAAGAATGGAGGCAAAGATCAAGAAGATGCAACAAATGTTTAACAAAGACCTAGAAGAATTAAAGAACAAACACATAGAAGAATTAAAGAACAAACAAACAGAGATGAACAATACAATGACTGAAATGAAAAATACACTAGAAGGAATCAATAGCAGAATAATTGAGGCAGAAGAACGGATAAGTGACCTGGAAGACAGAAGGTAGAATTCACTACCTTGGAACAAAATTTTAAAAAAACAATGAAAAGTAATGAAGACAGCCTAAGAGACCTCTGCAACAACATTAAGTGCACCAACATTTGCACTATGGGTGTCCCAGAAGGAGAAGAGAGAAAGGACCAGAGAAAATATTTGAAGAGGTTATAATCGAAAACTTCCCCAACATGGGAAGGGAAATAGCCACCCAAGTCCAGGAAGCACAGGGAGTCCCAGGCACAATAAATCTAAGGAGAAACATGCCAAGACACATAGCAATCAAACAGAAAAATTAAAGACAAAGCAAAATTATTAAAAGCAACAAGGGAAAAATGACAAATAACATACAAGGGAACTCCCATAAGGTTAACACCTGATTTCTCAGCAGAAACTCTACAAGCCAGAAGGGAGTGGCATGACATATTTAAAGTGATGAAAGGGAAGAACCTACAACCAAGATTACTCTATCCAGCAAGGATCTCATTCAGATTTGACAGAGGAATCAAAAGCTTTACAGACAAGCAAAAGCTAAGAGAATTCAGCACCACCAAACCAGCTCTACAACAGATGCTAAAGGAACTTCTCTAAGTGGGAAACACAAGAGAAGAAAAAGACCTACAAAAACAAACCCAGCATAAATGTGGGAAAATAGAAATCTCTTATTATGCTCCCGGCCTTGTGTGGATCCTGGGCTTGGGGCACTGTCCCCTGAATCGTTAGAAACCACTAAGAATGGAAACTCATGCCCAGCTGGGTTAAGTTAAAATCCTCAAGGTGAAAACCAGTTTTAGTTCTTTGCATACTTCTCTTATTTTTAGTTTTACTTAGCTTTTTGACTCTGAGAAGTCCTTTCTTGCTTGCTAACTCTTCAATGCATTTTAAGTTTTTTCCCTTATTTAATTCAGCATTAAAAAAAAATCTAGTGGAGTGTTCCTTAAAGATAGCTTGGGACTTCCCTGGTGGCTCAGTTGTTAAGAATCCGCCTGCCAATGCAGGGGACACGGGTTTGAGCCCTGGTCCAGGGAGATCCCACATGCTGCGGAGCAACTAAGCCCCATGAGCCACAACTACTGAGCCTGTGCTCTGGAGCCCGTGAGGCACAACTGCTGAGCCCAAGTGCCACAACTACCGAAGCCCACGCGCCTAGAGCCCGAGCTCTGCAACAAGAGAAGCCACCGCAATGAGGAGCCTGTGCACCGCAACAAAGAGTAGCCCCCGCTCGTCGCAACTAGAGAAAGCCCGCGCGCAGCAACAAAGACACAACGCAGCCAAAAATAAAATAAATAAATTATTGGAAAAATAAAAGAATATAAAAGATAGCTCATCCATAATACTGCTGGGAATTGATTTTCATGTTCTTTTAAAAAGATTACAAGAAATCATATCTGAGATTTGTTTTAAAATAATTTCATCCAAAAATAATAATACAAGGTTGGCAAAATGTTGAAACTGGGTGTTCAGTACAAAGGGGTTCATTATACTACTCTTTCTACTTTTGTGTTTGAAATTTTCTTTACCTTTTTTTCTTAGTTTTTTTTGAAGTATAGTTGACTTAAAACATTGTGTTAAGTTTCAGGTATAGAGCATAGTGATTTGTGGTTTGTTTGTTTGTTGCAGGTTAAGTTCCATTATAGGTCATTACAAGATATTGGGTACAGTTCTCTGTGCTATACAGTAGATCCTTGTTGCTTCTCCGTTTTATGTATAGCAGTTTGTATCTGTTAATCCCACACTCCTAAAATTATCCCTCTCCTCCCTCTCCCCCTTGGTAACTACAAGTCTGTTTTCTATGTCTGTGAGTCTGTTTCTGTTTTGTATACAGATTCATTTGTATTTGAAAATTTCTTTAATAAAAAATTTTTAATGAGACATAGAGAAAAAAGGAGAAATCAGATGTTTGATCACAAAATGTCTCCCTCCCTTTTCCTTTTCCCTCACGGTTATCTAATCCTCACCACTTTTTAGCCTCCAGCCACAACGTTGAACCCCTTCAATCCTTGTACAGGAGCGAGTGGGCTTCATGCCCAGATACCAATGCCAAGGGAACGCTCTTTGCAGGGAGAAGAGGCTTTATTGCAGGGCGGCCGAGTCAGCAGACAGGAGGCAAACCTCAGATATATCTCCCCATCTGGGATTCCCTCACCCATTACAGAGTTAGGCGAGGGGGTTGGTATGAGGAAGTGCTGGCGGGCAGGTTTTGATTGGCAGGCTTTGGAATGGCAGGCCATTTATGGTCAGGTGCGGGAACTGGGCTTCAGCACCGGATCTTCCTGGACAGCGGACCGTTCGTTTCTGAAAGGGTTCCAGTGCTCAGGTTCAGGTCATGTCTGGTCCTTTGGTTCCGTGAGGGGAGAAACTTTGGTTCCAGGTCTTGTTTGAGGTCAAAATTGTCTCCTCTATGTATACTTTGGCTGCATGACTTACAGTTTTGTTCTGTTGTCTCTAAAGAACAACTCAGAATAGGGCTAGTTTGGGCTAGTTCTGTGGTTACACTCTCGGTACATATAAAAATAGAAATACATGAAAATAATAATTATAGTTTTACCAATAGCTATTATTTATTATCTTTGCTCTGGGTGAATATTCTCACCAGGGACCTAGTCAGAAGTTTTCATTAACATCTGCATTTACAGATGAGGAAACAGAAGCATAACTAGATTCAAAGTAACTTGGTGATCATCATCCCTTCCGTCAGTGGTGGAGCCACTAACTAAAAATCTGTGACTAAAAAGCAGTCTACGTCTGTCTGACTGCAAAACTCCTGCCTGAACCACTACTGGAGATCACCTCCCACTGCACCAGACTTTCCTGAAAAGAAAGAAAAAGACAAAGGCGTGACCACCTTCTCCTCCTTTTGGAAATCTTCCTCAGTTCAGAGGAGGAAGTGTTTCTCCTCCTTTCTCCTCCCCTGTTTTGTGATTCCACTCTCTGCCCTTCACTGGACACTTTCCTCACCTCCTCCACCTTCAGGGTCTGTGTCACCAGCTTCCTGTGGGAAATTTTCTATCAGCCATTCCTCACAACCAGCTCTGGTAGCCATAACTTCTTCGTGTTCACTGCCAGGACCCAAAGTTAGGCATGAGGCCTTGCATACTATAATAGCCTCCTAACTGACTTACCTCCTCCAATCTCTTATTTCTCCAGCCTACTCTGTAATTCCCCCAGGTTAGTTGCCCTAAAACACTGCTCTGCATTGACTCTGTTCAAAAACCTTCAAGTCAACCCAGGACTCATAGCAGAAATGACAAAGCCGTGTATTGAATGTCAATTTCTGGATGCCCTTCAGCGTCATTCTCTCTACGCTATGTTACTTCCTTCACCAACTAAAGGCTAATTTCCTGCAGGAAGAGCATGTTTTTTGTACGTTGTACACATACCCATTCCTGCCCTCGCTCACACACACACACACACACACACACACACACACACACACACGCATGCTCACACACACCTTTTCCATGCCTAGCACACAGTAGTTGCTTTATACACATTTTTCGATGATGAAAAGGCCATCCCATTTGGAACTATAGTCTTTGTATAGTCTCACAGATGAAAACAATTCTCTTTTCTTTGAGAAGGGGAACATTTGGACAAATAACCCCCAGAGAGAAGCAGTAATAAAAAAGAAATGTATTTTTTTTTTTTATTGGAGAATTGACCCTTAATGATGATATACTGTCCCATTTTATTCTGGATAGTATTCCTTGTTCCGAAGCTGGCTTTTTCTGATATTAACATAGCTATTCAAGGTTTTGGGGGCTATTTTCATGGCATATCTTTCTCCATCTTTTTACTTTTACTTTTTACTTTTTAACTTATCTTTATCAGTATATATTAACTGCATTTCTAATAGACACAGTAGAATTGGATCTTGCTGTCTGATTCAATCTGACAATTGCATTCTTAAGAAAGTTATATTTAAGCCATTCATAAGTAACGTGATTATGGATGTCGTTGGATAAAAACTTTACTAAATTGCTAGCTGTTTTGTATTTATTTTATTATATATTCTTGCTCTGCCTTCTTTTGCATTAAATAAACATTATATAGTATATCAAAAAGAAAAAAAAAGAAATGTATTTAAATGCTCTTATGTAATCATCCAATTCTCAGACGCACAAAGGAAGGACACCGCCTCCCTTTGCCCAAGGCCATGTTAAGATAGTTCGGAGTAGATCAATCTGATGTTTTCCCTTTTCTGACTGCTAGAGAATTCTGCTCAAAAATCCATTGCAGAAATCAGATGTGGTGACTGTGATACTTTATTCAACTAAGATGTATTGGGACCAGTTGTGTGCAGGACATGTGCTCAGCTACAGTGGAAGATTCAAAAGTGAGACTTTCACAGATTAATGGGGACATAGTCACATGTAAAAGTAGCTCGACATCAAGACACACTCTCAACGTGCTCTGCTGGAGAGTCAATATAAATGATGAATAAGCACTTGAAAATTTATTCTATGTCACTTGTGATCAAAGAGAAGCAAATTTATACAATAATGGATATCGTTATTTCCCAATCAAATTGCCAAGGCTTTTTGTTTTAAATCATAACACCTAGTGTTGACTAGAGTTTCTGGGAAATGGGCTCTCAAACATTGGTGGTAGAAGATCCTGTCAGGTAGATAATATAGCAAAATTCTTAAAAAAACCTTAAAAATGTACATATTTCACCTAGCAATGCTATTTCCCTAAGTAGACTTAATAAAGTCTGTTTCCAAAGATTTCGCTACAGAAGTATTCATTGAATCAATATTTTTACTTGTAATTGTGAAAAACTGGACACAATCTAAATAATGATAAGCGCTAACATTGAATTGAGTATTTACTATGTCGTAGACACTCGTCTGAGCACTTTACATAGGTTGATTCATTCAGCCCTCCCAGACAACTCTGAGGAGAAGGTACTATTATTATTATCATGCCCATTTTACAGATGAAGGACTGAGACACAGAGAGGTTAAGTCACCTGGTCACACACCCAGTAAATGGAAGAGCCAATCTAAATAGACAGTAATAGGAAAATGGTTAAAAACAGTAATGCTCAATGTGTGTGTGTGTGTGTGTGTGTGTGTGTGTGTGTGTGAGAGATGGGGGGGCGGGGGGATGAAGGAGGAGGAGGAGAAGCATGGAAGGAAGGAGGGTTGGAGAGAATGAATGTGTGTGTCACATGCAAGAGAGCTGTGTCTTAAGAGTGTATCCCAATCACTTAGGGCCTCTCATAGTGGTGGGACTGTTTCATATTCCTTGTGAGTAAAGAGAAGGGAAAAATAAAAAAGAGGCAGGACCAGTAGGTCGCATGAATTATAGCACATTTGTACAAATAGGACGCACTCATTAAAATTTTGATGTATAACTTTATTGAGTTCTAGAACAGTGTCTTTCAAATTCTTTTGACATGACTGATATTAAGAAATAAACACGTTTATCACAACCATGCCCGTCCATAACAGGTTGAGGGTCAGCTGTCTCCCACCAGTTCAATTGTACTAGTTATTTACCGTGGGTGTCTATTCCTGTGTCACGCCAGTTTGTAAATTTTTTTGAATATCATATACGTTGTTTTATACACACACACATCTGAAATAAGTTTCATGAAACAAAACTCAATTATAAGAAGTGCTATGAACTCATATATTCTGTTCTATTCTATGCTGTACTATTCTGTTTTGTTCCTTTCTGTTCAGTTCCATTCTGTTCTGTTCCATTCCATTCCACTCTATTCCATTCTTAAAATTCTGGTTGTCAGCCTCTAGTTGATTTTATCATCCTAAAGTAATGCACCCGTAATTTGAAAACAATTCTAGAAGAAAAATTATGGTGACTGTAATACCTGAAGTTTCCACAACAGGGCACCACAACTCTAACCAGAGACATTTTATAGGAAAGGATAAAGCGCGGGCTGTGGGGCAGGGGCAGGACACAACCAAACAGACCTGGAGTGGGCAGGCATCTGGCCCGAGGACAGCCAGTCTCTTGACCATTAACGTATCTGAAGTCCTGACACAAGATTCCCACCCCTAAGGAGTCTATCAGGATCTATCGGAACCTCAGTCTTGTGAACCTGAAATGGAAACTGCAGAGAGATTTGAGTGGTTGACAGAGTGAGGCTAAAGGTGAAACTCCACCAGATAAGGAGAGGCTAGAAGGGTAATAGTGGGTCACGAAAAAGCCAAAGGTTTTGATAGGTTGAAGTCACGGGAAAGAAGAAACTGAAAAAGCAGAAGCTATAAGGACCTGAAAAAGATACGTATGGGGCTTCCCTGGTAGAGCAGTGGTTGGGAGTCCGCCTGCCGATGCAGGAGACACGGGTTCGTGCACTGGTCCGGGAGGATCCCACGTGCTGCGGAGCGGCTGGGCCCGTGAGCCATGGCCGCTGAGCCTGCGCGTCCGGAGCCTGTGCTCCGCAACGGGAGAGGCCACAACAGTGAGAGCCCCGCGTACCGCAAAAAAAAAATACGTATGGCAGGGAAGCCTGTCAATATAAAGAAGAGAGCGCCGCCCCGATACACATTGATGTGTAGTCACTTTAGCGGTGGAACCCTAGAGGGAGCTTCTCAAGCTTCTGCTGCCAAGTGTCCCTTCTAGGGTCTCATGGATCCTGTATCCCTTAGAGCCAGGCATACTTACAGTAAACTCTTCTTCCTTCTGCTGATCTAGCAGCTGTTGAATCTCTTCTGTTTATTCCTGCAAAGGAATCTAATTTAAAAAAAATAACAAAAAAGAAAAATGTTCCCAGTATATTAAGTTTTAAAAGGATATCATTTAGTAGCACTTCTTTATAATGTAATTTTGTTTTAAAATCTATAATAGAATATAAAGTCCAGAAGGATAGACATCAAGATATTAGCAGTGGTTATAGATGAATATAGATGATATAGTGAGCATACTTTTTTCTTTTTATTGCACAAGCTTTTTTTCTAAAATAAGCATATACTAATTGTTAAATGTTTTAAGTGCAATGCTCATTCAAAAGGAAAGAATTTTTTTATAATTTAGGATTATTTTATTTCCTTATAAGAGGAATGTTTTAACAAATTTTACAGGTGTCAATCAACCCTTGTTCAAACCCACATCAAATCTAGAATTATGAGAGTTTTATTTAGAAGTGAACTTTTAACTATCAATACAAATGCCAAGATGCTATACAAAAATCCACAGGAACTTTTTTCATCTTTTTTTGAATTGTTGACAAACATTTCCTACACGATCCAACATACAACAGGGAAGTGGTACATCTTTTTCTTTTAATTTGCATACAATGGAAAAACAAGAATATATATATATATATATTTTTTACAAAGTTTAACTAATGAACACTACCAAGCTGACGGTTTAAGTCTATAGGAGAAAAATTATCTAATAAAAAATAATCAGAATTTATTTAACATCAGTCACTTCCATAACCAAGTATTATTCTGATTAATAAAACTTGCCGCTATTAATTAGGCTTCTGGTATATACTTATAACAACTACTCCATCTGTTGTATTGCTCCCCACCTTGGTTCTTCACAATTACAAACAGAAAATTGTTGCAAGGTAGGGGCAAGCATCTGCAAAAACAAACAAAAATCCCCAGATTATTATAAGCATGAATGTGTGGTGGAATTTCCTCCCAAGCAATGGACTTTGAAATCACTTAAGATATCACGAGAACTGAATGTGTCGAGATATTTTGCTTAAGTCCAAGAAGAGATGCATTTATTTATATCCAACAGAGGACTGAAAATTAAACTTAGTGTTTAGTGTGGGGACAGGTTGAGGGGAATTCAGCCATTTGAAAAATGACTGTCTTAAAAAACAAATGACCACCAAAAATAGATTCACTAAATTTATTTTAAAAATCTAAAACATTTCTTACAAAAGAGCGTTACATTGTGCACACTGCTCTGAATAGATGCCAGGGACATATGGACTATTGTTACTTTTCCTCCCTGTCTCCCCCCCCCACCCCAAATGTTACAGTGACCACAAAGCAAAGACTTCACAATAATTACATGGGGGGATTTTTTTTTAAACCACCAACAGTGAACAAAAATGAAAAGTCACTCACTCTGCTGCTGTTTCAAAATTTCAAAGTTAGTTTTTGCACACCCCCCTCACCCCCCAACCCTGTTTGTAAGGAACTGAAACATTACATGTGGTGAACAGCAGAGATTTCACTACACCTCAAATGAAGAACACCTGTGAAGCAGAGGAATGTTGCCTTTTTAAACAGAAGCAGATTAAAAAAAAAGTGATGCAGGAATCCTTCAGTTCTTCACTAGTCTTAGAAAAACTTTCCAGAATACTGCTTCACACTATAAAAAAGAAAAAAGTATCTTGCATTAGAATCCTTCAACATCTGCATACTCCTTCACACTGTTCTGCAGCAAATACTATGCATTCTGTATCTGGTCCTGTGTTCCTGTAATCGTAATGATCCGATCTTTGGACCCTTCTAAAGGCTCATCAGTTTTGATCGAAGCTCCTGACTCATGACGGATTTGTTTAATCCACTGACCACCTTTGCCAACAATAGATCCAGCTAAATCTTTGGGAATAGTTACTTGTGTAGTAATAATAGGTCCACCAAGATCACCATATGAGCCATGACCCCCAGCATAGGAATAATGATATCTAGAGCCACCCTGTGGTTGATAAGCCATCTGCCACTCTGATGGGCTCCATGTATCTACTGCAGAGTCCCAGGTTTCATCAACACTGAAACCAACCATGCCATCATAACGGTCTCCAGGTCTCCCGCTTCTGTCATAGGCCATTAGATCTCCTCCTCTAGGTGGTGATGGAGGAAGAGGAAGATTCCGAGCTCTGCCACCCGGGTGAGGGGGGGAAGGACTGGCCTTAGCTGAAGCAAAGAGTACCCTGAAATCATAAAAGACATATAAATTTGAATACATTTGGTGGAGATTATTTTATTTTTTCAACTTTTAAAAATTATGCACTATTTGATAGATATTTTAAAAGATGTAATTTATATGTAAGTTATAAAGCATAATAATAAAACAACAAAAATATATCCATTACCCAACTTAAAAATAATAGAACATAACTAATACCTTTGAGACCCCCATATACCCATCTCTCCCTTCCAAAGATAACCACTGTTCTGAATATTGTGTTTAAAATTTCCCTTACGGTTTTATTGCGAATGCAATAGGAAGAGCTAACAGTCTTTGGGACCTTGGTCTTTGTAAGACACTATTCTTAATTTGTTACATATTTTAACTCTAGTCCTCACAACAACCATAAAAGGTAAATATTGTTTCATCCCCATTCAGCAGATGGGGAAACTGAGGCACAAAGAGGTTAAGAGACTTGCTCAAAGTCACACAGCTAGTAAGTGGCAGACTCTGGTTTCAAACCCAGGCAGTCCGCTCTAGTTTCTGTACCCTTAACTACTTGCTGCACCTGTTCTTTTTTTTTTAATAAATAAAATAAATAAATAACCGATTAATTCCATCATGACATGAAGGAATTTTATTCTAGAAAAACTTTTAATTCATTTCTCAAGTTTACAAAAGACTGATTTCTTTCCTCCTACATTTCAAGCAAAACAACCTATTTTCATAATACAAGTAGCAGCTTAAAAAAAAAACTGTGTAAGAAGTTGTTTACTTTGCAAGAAAATGAGACCTAAAAATCAGAATTTCCCCTGTAATTTGGAAATGTTTGGTAACAATCTCAGAATATTCTTGGTTTTAAGAACTTAGCTACCGAAGTTTTTGTTTTTATCCAACAGAAAAGAACTCACATTCAGCTGTTATGATTCCTTTCCTAACTAATCAAAATTAAAACATGTATCTATTTCTAAATCATAAAGTAAAATATATCTTAATCACACTGAGGAGACGGAGTAGAGTATACACTTTGGAATTAATCCTCCCAAGTATTTATACACAGGTCCTGTGGACCATTGGTTGAGGGCTGGCTGCTGGAGGGTGTTAATTCCCTGGCACTTCTGGCCTGCCTCGTGTGCAGGCAGAGTGGGCTTTGCAAACAAAGGAACCCCTCTGGCAAAGGGTTGAAATTACTGACAGTTAGGGGTTGGACTGGCCTGTGCTGAAATGATAAGGCCTAAGGGTTTATGAGCAGGGCGCTTCCAGTGTGTTACATACTCATGAGCATTCTGCAACATACTTTTTTTGGTTACTGTTCACCATTATGGTCGTGAGCTTCATCCATATTGGCATGTTGATACATGTATATAACTGCGGTTCACTCACTTTGAGTGCTATATTCCATTGTATAGGTCTGGTCCGCTGACTTATCCATTCTTTTGTTAATGGACATTTGGGCTGTTTCCACTCTTTTGTTATCATAAATAATGTTACCTTGAAACTTGCAAGTCTCTTGCTGCATTTGTGTAAGAGCTACTTCTACACACCTAGGGTTAGAATTATTGGGGTGAGAAGTATTGGCACCTGCATCTTTATGACCTAATAAGTATAGCAGCTCTTCCGGTAGAAGTACCAGCAGCAGAGATGTAGATGTCCTAAAGTTTTATATCTTTGCTTAAAAATGATATTGTCGGACTTCCGCGGCGGTCCAGTGGTTAAGGTTCCACGCTTCCACTGCAGGGGGTGCAGGTTCGACCCCTGGTTGGGGAACTTAAGATCCTGCATGCTGTGTGGCACAGCCAAAAAAAAAAAGGTACTGTCACACTTTTAATTTTTGCCAGTCTGGTTGGTATAAAATTACAAATAGTGAAATTTCTTCATCTTTTGAGGATCCATCTATCTATCTAATTTTTTAAGTTAGAAGTCATGTGGATTCAAGTTCAGTATTTGTCACTTTAATTGTAATTTAAATTGCTTAAGAAGAAAGATTTGATAATAACATTGGAATTGTGACTATAAATGAATGATATTGTTTTGCTTGCATAACCTGTATGATGCTTAATTTTAACTGTCAACCTGACTGGGTCGTGGGGTGCCCAGATATTTGGCTAAACATTATTTCTGGGTGTGTCTGTGAGGGTACTTCCAGATGAAATTAGTATTTGAATCAGTGGAGTCAGTAAAGAAGATCGCCCTCTCCAGTGTGGGTGGGTATCATCCAACCTGTCGAGGGTCCAAATAGAACAAAAAGGTGGGGGAAGGAAGAACTCGGCCCTTCCTGCTGATTACTTGAGCTGGGACGTCCACCTTCGTCTCCCTTCAGCATGCCTGGTGCTCAAGCCTTCAGATCTGGACTGGAATCTACATCATCAGCTCTCCTCGTTGTCAGATCTTTAGACCAGACCTAACCACACGACCAGCTTGCAGACGGCAGATTGTGGGATTTCTCAACCTCCAAAATTGCATGAGCCCATTCTTTATAATAAATCAATGTCTCCCTCTCTCTCTCTCTCTCTCTCTCTCTCCCCCCGATCCCCTATATATATATATATATATATATAAAAATTACTGGTTCTGTTTCTCTAGAGAACACTAAACTTCCCAACAGGTTCTAAAGTCAATTGCAAAAGAAGACTTTCAAAAGTGTGAGTGAAGGTAGCAACTTGAATTAGGTGGAGCGTGTAAGGATAGCATTGTAGGAAGACACTAAAGTTCTCTGTGTCTATTAAAAATTCAGTGTCCTTATTTTATAGGAAAGTGTCATTCTCTACAGGCAATAGGTTTCCTTCTCTGTACTCCTACTTAATGGTTTTCCTATGACCCTCTTCACTTTGGAACAAGTGGTCCTTCTAGGGGACTTACTACAGGGGAAAGCTTTGCCAACCTTATTAAATTCTTGCAACATTTCTAGTGAAAGAGGAAGCAGTTCCCAGTAGAAATGCCCAGTATTAGTTTCGTAGGACTGCTGTAACAAGTAACCACAAACTGGATGGCTGACAACAACACACATTTATTCTCTCCCAGCTCTGGAGTCGAGAAGTCCAAAATCAGGGTGTCAGCAGGGTTGTTTCCTTCTGGAGGCTCTGAGGGAGAATCTGTTCCATGCCTCTCTCCTAGCTGATGGTAGCTGCCAACATCCCTTGGCATCCAATGGCATCACTCCAACCTTGGGCTTTCTTCACATAGCCTTCATCTCTTACAAGGGCTCTTGTCATCGGATGTAGGGCCATGTTAATCCAGGATAATCTCATCTCAAGATTCTTAGCTTGATTTTACCTGCAAAGATCCTGTTTCCAAATAAGGTCACCGTCACAGGTGTTTGGTAAACATATCTTTTGGGAATCCACAATGCAACCCACTACAGGAGGGAACAGAAGACACTGTTGACAAGAGAAGCTAATTATATCAGATATTCAGAGGTTCTGCTCAGATCGCTCTTTTAGGGGATGGGTTGAAAAATACCATTCTGGGTGTTATAGATGAGATTTCTTCCTTTGTGTATTCTGAGTGTTAATACCTTTTCCCTAAATAGAGGCTCAGTAACAGATGTCTGCTCTCACTGTAGGGAGTGTCAAGGAATCCAGCCAAGGGGAAGTGGTGCTAATATTTTCACGGGGGAGAATATAAATGACTCTCCAAGAAGGAAAAATGGGTGTGCTGTTGGATGGACATGTTGTATGAGAATTTCTTTACCTTGGTTGTTATTTATTTAATTTTTTCTTTTGGATCTTAATGTGTTTCTTTAAAAAAACAAAACAAAACAAAAAATTTCCCCAAAGTTCTTCCCTGTAAAATAAACCTGTTCTGTAATGTTCTATTTATTTTATTTAACAAGTCAGAAGTAGACAAAAGGTTAAGTTTTTCATTTTTTTAAACTTTTCTGTATTTATGCAATTAAAGTTAATTTGATAAATTTCCCATTACTATTATTTTTTTCTTTCTGCGGTACGCGGGCCTCTCACTACTGCAGCCTCTCCCCTCGCGGAGCGCAGGCTCCGGACGCACAGGCCCAGCGGCCATGGCCCACGGACCCAGCCGCTCCGTGGCACGTGGGATCCTCCCGGACCGGGGCATGAACCCATGTCCCCTGCATCGGCAGGCGGACTCTCAACCACTGCGCCACCAGGGAAGCCCTAAATTTCCCATTATTAACAGGAGACATCATAGATATTCTTTTAAGCGATACTATTTACTTCTTCAGATGTTTTTCACTATGAACCTGGATAGCTAAGCAATGAGATAGCTGGATTCCTGTCTAGTCTCTCTTAAAAAAATTAAAATGACATTATTCTAAGAAAAGAAGTGTGATTACCCCGTTGTTAGGTCTATTTAGAGAACAGTTTAAGCCACATGGGAAGGGCACCCTCAAAAAGGCTAGCAGGTTAGGGCTTGAGCGTGTGCAACGCTGTGCTTACAGCCCTAAAAATATCTAATTGTCACAGAGAAAATACCTTTGTGAAAAAGGATCTTAACCCTGACGCCCCCAAAAGACCAAAAATATCCAACATCACTATATAAAAAGCTAATACAACTACACTGCATCTGTGAACTACATTTATATTTTTCTTTCTTTCTCCTCTTTAACTTCAGGCCTTTCTCTCTTATGGTCAAAGAGTCACACGACGTTAGTGCCACAGATCTTTAAAAAGCGATCTGTCCCATCGTGCTCCTTTATAATGAGGAAATGACACCTGTCAGGTTAAATAAATAACTGAACGTGACACAATTAGTGACAAAGCCAGGGCATAGTACACACTTCTCCTCAAGCTAAATGCCTGAATTTTAAATAATTTACTCAAAATCATTATCAGGAATATTCTAAATCTTGAATGAAATGGTAACAAAAAATAACTGCCTAATGTCATTCCCATCATTTTTTCCTGAGCTTTCTTAAGAAATGTATTTTAGTTCAAAACCTAAAAAAATTTTTACCTTGTCCATGAAACTGTGCTTTCAAATTTCTAAATCATGAAATTGATTAGTTAAAAACAATACACACACACAATTTAAAACTCAGAAGTTACAATATTATAGGAACTTCAGTAAACTGTTTATCGGCTAAAAAATCTATTTGCTCCTATTCTACTGGCTTAAATTAGTATATTTGTTTCTTTGTTCTAATTTCTCTGTGCAAATTTTGCGCTTTCATATTGAGAACGGTGTTTCAGCTGTGGGCAATAGACCCTGTTTCAGATTTTATCCACTTCAGGAGCAGTGCTAAATCAATTATTAAAACACCTAAAAATGTCTTTTTATCATGTGTGACTCACTCCCGTGAATAGCACTTCAGAGTATAAAAATCAATTTCACCTACCATATCTCATTTAATTTTCACATCTTCTGGGGAAATTTATTTTCCTTAGTTTTTTTTGTTTTTAATTAATTAATTTATTTATTTATTGTTGCCCGCATTGGGTCTTTGTTGCTGTGCGCGGGCTTTCTCTAGTTGCGGACAGCGGGGCTATTCTTCGATGCGGTGCACAGGCTTCTCATTGCGGTGGCTTCTCTTGTTGTGCAGCACCGGCTCTAGGCGCTCAGGCTTCAGGAGTTGTGGCTCGCGGGTTCTAGAGCGCAGGCTCAGTAGTTGTGGCGCACGGGCTTAGTTGCTCCGCGGCATGTGGGATCTTCCCGGACCAGGGCTTGAACCCGTGTCCTCTGCAATAGCAGGCGGATTTCTAACCACTGCACCACGGGGGAAGTCCCTTCCTTGGTTTTTATTGGATATAAAACTGAGCCTCTGACAAAGCCACAGTTCTGTACTACACAGCAGTCTTATTTAAAAATAGGAAACTCCAAGTAAAGTGTGTGATTTAGTTAAGAGTATTATAGAAACGTTAATTTCTCAGGTTTGATAAATGTGCTGTAGTTGTGAAAGATGATAACATTGGGGAAAGCTGGGGGGAATGGTATGTACTAGAACTCTCTGTGCTACCCCTAGAAGTTTTCTGTAAATCTATAAGCATTTCAAAATAGAAAAATATTTTCAAAATAGATCCTCCAGTTATTCTCACAGTTTGTTAGTATATAATCTTTCCTTTTACAGTTCAGGAATCTAGGGCCCAAGGGGACTTTTTTAAGCTCAGACCAGGCAAGTGACTCCCGATCACTGAGCTGGCTCTTTCATGACACCTGCCTGATTTGCAGGGGGTGTGTGGAAATCTCATTCTTCTATTCAAAAAAATGTTAGCAATAAACCCACAGATTCTATCCACTCCTGGGAGCACATTCAGACTGAAAGCTGCAATCTGCTGCAATGCCTAAATTCGTTATATTTGTGAATCCATTTTCCTATCACATGACTGTTCAAACTATGTGTGCCTTGTTAAAATCCAGCCGAGTAAATTTAAGGCTCAAATTGGCTTTATTCAGTGATTCATGAATCGGGCATCCTCCCAGGTAGCAACAGAAAGGAATACCACCAAGTTGTAGAAGAGGAAAGGTTTTTCAAGGTGGAGGAAAAAGGAAATTATTAGCAAGGAATGTGTTGTTTCAGGCAAGGTCGTCTTCCTAAGGGGAAGCCAAGGGCCTCTGGGGGGATTACCTCACCAGTGCTTACCAGGGCATTCCAGGTGGACTTGCTAAAGGCTACGCTCCTGGGGGTCAAAACTGCAATTAGGTTAGGTATCAAGTCTTGGTTTGTTACGTGGAGTTTAGTACAGGTGACTCCACTAGGGGCCTGTTGTCTCCTGTTTAACCTGAAAAGGCCCCCAGAAGTTATTTCCGTCTGGTCTGCCTTGTTGTAGGAAGACACCTTCTCCCTCCTTGTTGTTCTTTTTTTGCTCTTCTTTGCTACTGCAGCCTTTATTCCATCTTGATTTGTTTTACCCCCTTCCCTTATCTTTTTTCTGGAGTCGGCTGAATGAGGCCGTGACGGTCATACTCAGAGCAGAGTTTCCAAGATGTGTGCTTCTCCCATGCCCTGCCCTTAAAGGGACATCCAGTCCCACCAGAGTCAGGCACAGATTCCCTGCCTCGCCCTCCTCTGGTCCCTGAGCCCTGGGAACAGGGAGAAACACATCTCTTCAAAATGCTGCTGGGCGACCCTTCCTCCGTCCGGCTCTCGAAATCATTCTATATACCATAAAGATGGCCTGGGGGTAATTACTTCATTCCTGCTGTAACCCACCTTGCTGACAGGTACTGGATTCTGAGTTTTTCCTACTTCTCACTTCCTGGACTGACTTTGGACGTTGCTTCTTGCCTCATCCTTTCCTGACCTCTATCTAGTTTCAGTTTCTGAAAACCGTTGCCCTTGGCTACGAAGGAGCATATGATGCCCCTGTTTCTACTGAGCATATATTAAGGGAAGAAAGGAAAAAGGGAAACAAGAAAGAAGCACAAATGCATTACTTCCAGTGTTCCTACCTTCTCCAAAAGCCTGGAACTTCACGACCATTCAGGAAACCGGAGAAAGCTGAATTTTAAAAAACTGTTTTTATGTTTTCCATGTTCCTTGCCAGTCTTGGTTCACATGCAAAGATATTTTACACAATTAGAGTTGACCCTTGAACCATTCAAGGGTTAGGGGGTGCCACGCCTCTGTGCAGTGGAAAATCTGCGTATACATTTACAGTTGGCCTTCCCTCTGCATCCCTGGTTCCACATCTGAGGATTCAACCAACCACAGATCGTATAATATGTGTTTCTTGAAAAATATGCACAAATAAGTTGACCGGTGCAGTTGTTCAAGGGTCAACTGTATACTATAAAGATTGTATTTTATGTTTAGTTTTTCCCTTTAACATTGTCATATTCATTTTTTCCATTTTGCTACAGTCTCCATTATGTTCATTGTAGTAAATGTGTAATATGCGTAATTTACAGAGCTCTAACTATGTGTCAGGTGTTTAAAATATTTTATTTAATTCTCACAGAACCCTACAGGGCAAGTATTGTTTTGTTGATTTCACAAAAGTCCAAACTGAGGCCCAGAGGGGTTAAGTAACTTGGCTCAAAATCATGCATCTATTCTATTTACTCAGAATCATTGGACCTGATGTTATGACTGCCAATGACCCCTCAAGTGAAGCGCCATCTCAAACCCATTCACCAATTACGTAAATGTCACTGGCAAAGTCTATTAACAATTCCCAGGAAATAAAAATAGAATTGGTTAATAATTAAAAAAAAAAATCATGCCAGGATTCAAACCAAGGTCTGTCAACTCTACAGGCTATACTATTGACTTGTCAGATAATATAATAAGGGTCCACAGTGAAACCCAGGCCCAGATTCTGAGCCCAATACTCTGTTCTTAAACCGTGATTCTCTACTTAGCTGCACACCAGAATCATCTGGAGAGCTTTAAAAATACTGGTGCTGAGTCTCATCTCCAGAGATTCTGATATAATTGGCCTGGGGGTGTGGCCCCAAGCATCAGGGTATTTGAAAATCCTAAGTATTTTAAGGTCCAGCCGGAATTGAGAGGCACTCTTCTTTAGGAGAGCTTTACTGTAGAGACAATGAAAGAGGAGAAACATGGTTAAATCATACCTGAAATGAAGGAGTTATTTAACTTCAAAAGTGGCTTTCTTCATAAATTATCTATTTCCTGACAAATTGCCAAAGTCCATTCATATAGGCTTGTGTGTCATTAGCATAGAGATATAAATTGAAGCCATGGATGTATGTGAACTGGCCCTTGCGAAACACGTAGTAAGAAGAGAAAAAGGCGAAGGACAGAGCCCTGGGAGATAATATTTAAGAGACATGCAGAGGAAGAGCAGAAGAGCTATAGTAAAGGCTATTTCCAGAATTTTAAAATGCAAAGTGCTGCCGAGAGGCCAGATAGGAGGAGGCCTGAAAAGGGTCCAGTGGATTCAGCAATGAAGTCCCCATGGGAACCTTCATGAAAGAACACCGGGGAAGCAGTGCTGCTACACCAGATTTCAGTGATTGAGGCAAAGGCAGGAGGGAAGGAAGTGGATACAATCTCGATGGACCTTTTCACAGAAAGTTTGGCTTTAAAAATGTGTCAGTATGCTTTCAGCTGTGAGCATGGGAATACCCAAACAAAAATGACTTAGACAATAGAGACACTCCCATTCAACACACACACACACACACACACACACACACACACACACACACATCCCACGTATAAGAAGCCCAGAGGTGGGCGGTTCACAGTTAAGATTCTAGTTGGTTTCTCTGGGATACTCTTGGCTGCCCTTCATGGTCATAACACAGTAGAAGCAACTCTAAATACATCATCACATGACACTGTCTAGTGGGATAGCTCTCTTCACGTGCCTCTCTCCTTTTATCAGGGAGGAAACCTTCCTAAAAGCCCCCAGCAGATTTGCTCTAATGACTCACTGGCCCTAAAACTCACATTCCCCTCCCCCGCTACAAGTGAACATTTGGCGTACTTTCCCTTTACAATGAGAGGTAGGCTTTGCTGTCAAGTGAGAGGGGGAGGGGTAAGACGGCTACCAAGGCAACCAAGAATTCCAGGAGGGTGTGGAGAAGGAGTGTGGTAGCCAGAGGGAGACACAGATTTCATGCAAGGTTTTTGCTTGTTTGTTTTAACACGATTGAAACTGAGCATGTTTAAATGCTTTTCACAGAAAAAATATAATCATAACAGTGAGACCCCTGTGACTGTGGAATGGAATGGGATGTAAAACACGAGAGAAAGACAGGCATCTCTTCCATTCTCATTGGACAGAAGGAGGAGTAGAAGAGGGTAGACAGAGGTGAACGTGTAGGTTTGCTGGGAAGTTGAGGAAATTCTCGTGGGATGGCTTTGGTTTCTTCCCTGTGAAGTAGGCAGCTTAGTCATCTGCTGAGGGTCAGGGAGAGTAGACAACACAAAAGAGAGTTGTCCAGGCAACACAGGATTTCTAGATGGTTCTAAGGGCACAGTTGAGGTTGACTGCCTTAAATCTAAAATTACTCTAATTAGGGGGCATTTATGATTTTTTTCCCCTGCAGCCGTGCTAGACACCTGGCCATAGGTGTTCAGAAAGCAGAAGGATTAATATCTCAGGGGACTTTCTGCCCAGGTGTGGTAAAATAAATGGGACAAGGGAACTGAAGATATCAAAAGATCAATTGCAGCGATAGAACACGCAATCTAAGCTGGAAGAAAGTGAAAGTGGGAGACTAGATCCACTGAGAAAAAGTCAAGAGACCAAAGGATCAGACACACTAAAGTGACCAAAGGACTGGTATATTGACCAGGAGTGAAAGATTTCAAAGGATTGGAGGAGAAGGCTCACTAAATGGTGTATCTGGGCTTATTTCAAACATGGGTGTTGCCGAAGTCCAGAATTTGCATTGGAATGAGTGGCTGAAGCACAATGCAGATCAAGAAATAAGAAGGGATAGTTATTGGGAGGGTCACCTATGTGGCCTGTGGCCCAGTTTGTAAACATAGAGGCATATGAAAGCAGCACTTTTCACGTTTCAATGTGTGTACGAATCCCCTGGAGATCTTATTAAAATGCAGATTGTGATTTAGTAGATCTGGGGTGGCTCTGCATTTCTAAGAAGTTACCAGGTGATGCCATGCTTGTGGTCCAGGAACCATACCATGAGCAGCAAGACACTGGATAATCCTATCATTGACTTGATACATACATACTCTCTTTATTTAAACCATCTTCTATCCTACCCTCCTCAAGGGGGTGGTCCCTAGAAAATATGTTCTACTTGGTCCCACCTGTTGGCTGTTCGGGGTGGAAGACCTCATGCAACTTGAAATCAGTCCATCATCTGGACTCAGTCAATTGAAATTTCTCGTGAGAATCTGAACTCAAAGATAGAGACTACGCCCACTAAGCACTGGTGGGCACTGGAGTGATAAGGTCCATTTTCCCCGAGTTTAGCACCAAAAACAAACTAAAGCCACTGGTATGTTATAGTGTGGGGTGAGTAGTAGTCATAAGGAAACTGGTTTTTAGGAAAAGCAATGGAACAGAGGCACAGGAAATTAATGAGACAAGAGAATAAGCAGCTCTTGAGCGAGACGGTCACTATTCCTGACTCAACCTTCCTTCTCAAATACACCCTACATGAATATCTAGCCTCTCTGGACGGTCTTCTCGACTCTCCTCCTCACCTTGGCTAACAAATGCTTTTCTTTGGGGGTCTTGATTTAGAAGGCTCCTCCAGGAAGCTTTCCCTGCCACCTGAATTTGGTGGGTGCCCTCCCATATATCTCCATAGCACCCCTAGTGTCCAGATCACAGCACTCGTCACCATTGATGACAACTACCATTTGGATACTTACTTGCCAGGTGTCTGAAATATTCTCTATTAGATTATTAAAAAAAAACAAACGGTTGAAGTTAGATATTCTAGTTCCATTTTTTATTATCTTCACTTTTTACATAGGAATGAGCTCAAGAGAGTTTAGATGTTAGGTAACTTTCCCAAGATCACATTGCTTGTAGATGGTGGCATCAGGGTTTGAGGGCAGATATGATCAACCTCAAAGCTTGTGCTATTAGTCACTCCACTGTACCTCCTCCTTTCTCTACACTGTAATCACGTGTCTCTATCTGCACTCCAGCCTCAACAATATGATCTTGACTGTCTCTTGATTACTATGTTACCCTGTCTGGTGGTTGCCTGGTACAGAGCAGGTTCTCAGAAGTATTTGTTGAATGAATGTGGTAGCATGTGAGTGACTTAAAATTCTTTATTGGGTCTAACTTCTAATAGAACTGGGTGCAAGATTGTGTAGCATTCCTCTTAGAACAAAAAGTCCTGAACAAAGAGAAGATGATTTATAAAATACTGGTAGATCAGATAGGCACCATGCCCAGTTCTACTCAGTGTTGCAAATTTCACATCTATAGCTCTGTGGCTCTTAGTCTGTCCCTTGTCCTAATCCTTTGTCCCAAACTCTAGAGGGAC
This sequence comes from Tursiops truncatus, assembly GCF_011762595.2. Lineage (NCBI taxonomy): Eukaryota > Metazoa > Chordata > Mammalia > Artiodactyla > Delphinidae > Tursiops > Tursiops truncatus. The sequence continues at coordinate 29,680,252 of NC_047042.1, read as the reverse complement.
CACGTGGAATCTTTGCTTGGATTCTAAGTGTCACAGGGCTACAATGTTGCAACACGGGCTCTCCTTGCAAACAAATGTAGTCACAGCTTTCTTCAGTGTAGGAGCCGTAGTGTCCAGAGTACCTAGCGTGGTTGCATTCGTTTCCTAATACTTATAAATGATCCCAAATGTAGAGTGACGCTATGTTGCCTAGGGGGCCTGTCCACCTCCGGTTCTCCACGTTCTCAAACCCGAAGAGGCTGACATAACGACGGGTTGGTTCTCTGTGGCTGCATATATATGCTTAATCAGCAGCAGCAGCAGCAGGATGAGCGGACAAGTCCAAGACATACCTAAGCACGTATTACCTCCCGACCGTCACTGTCCAGGACATAGGTTCCCTAACACAGGACAAACATACAAACAACCCTAAACCATATTTATCAACGACCCCCTTTCCGTGCTAGTGGTGCAAAGACTGGGGTGGTTAAAGCAGGTTGGTTGTTTTTAATAAGTTTCAGCCCACTGCAAGGCTATCTTCCGAAATGTGCTCAGCCCACGTGGGTCGCGCAGGCGCTAATTACTAAGAGGCAGAGAAACAAGGAGCGCAGAAGATCGGCCGCCCAGCGGGGAATAAACTGGCACCTCTAGGAATAAAGCCCCGCAGCCAATGCGGCGCCTCGGCACGCGGGATTGGCGGCCTCGGCCGTGACGTGGCCTGGGCGGGCCGAGTCGGTTTGCGACGGTGGCAGCGGGTCCCGACCGGGGAGCGGACCGGGGAGCGGCCCGGGGACCCGGCGCGCACTGCCCGGCCGGCGCGCCCGCTCTCTGCCAGCCCGGAAAGTCTTTCGCTCCGCGACGCCCCCGGAGTCTCTGCTCCGCCTCCGGGCGTCGGCGTGGACCGGGACCCGTGCTCCCTAGTGCGACCAGGACTCCCCAGCGAGCGGGCGGCTGGGGACGCCGAGGTTTGGCCTGCGGGCGCGGGGCGCTTCCGGGAGGGTGGTCGGCCCGTGCCGGGCCGAGGCGGGATCCCCTCCTACTGCCCCGACAGCTCCAGGGGAGTTGCGGGAGGCGCGCCGGCCCTCGCGTACAGGCAACACCTGAGCGGGGATCCGAGTCGCTCGGCGCCGCCGCGACCTGATCCCAGAGCGCTGTGGGAGGGGCGCGCGGAGCGCTCGGCTCCGCTCCGGCGGCTTCACTTCTTGCCGCTGGCCACTGGGGCGAGAGGGGTGGAGCGGTGCAGAGGGCTGGTACTGCCTTCTTCCAGGAAAACTTCGCCCCCCGCCCCCGCCCCGATAGTGAAGGGATCACCAGAACATTTAGAAAGCACGAGAAATGACCGTGTCACAGAGAGGAGTGGCGAGGGCGGGGAAGCGGGGAGCTCCGGGGAAGCCGATTTGCTCCGTGAGCTGCAGCGCGAGCCCTGCGACCCGGGCGCTGAGATTTGGGGAAGCGGGAGCCGCCGGGCGGGGCGGCCACGCTGTGTTTGATTCTATTCACTTCCTGCGGCAGCTGTTCAAGATGAGGGGAGCGGGGCTCGGGCGGAGCGGCCTCGTCCCGTGGGTCTGAGCGTCCACCCCCGCCGCCGGGACTCCGGCCCCCTTGGGCTTCGGCTATGAGCGCTCGGTGACCGGCGGCGCCGCGAGTCGTAGACCCGGGACTTCGGGAGGCAATGCTGGCTCGGCTTTGAGTGGCTTCGGGACAGTGAAGAAACCCTAAAATGGAGGACTTTTCCACCAGGACCTACGGCACCAGTGGGCTCGACAACAGACCTCTGTTCGGAGAGACGTCGGCCAAGGTGAGTGCGGCCCGGGACTCGGGGCCTGGGTGTTTGTGTTTGTGTGTCTGTCCGCACCCTCCCCTTCCCCGCTCCCTCCCGACCCGGAGCCCTGCTGGGTCCTTCTGCGGCCCCTGAAGGCCCTTGTAGCAAGAAAGTGCCTTCAACCCCGCTTCATTCCTCTCAAGGTACTTGCGCTGCCCCTCGGCTTCCTCTTTGGGACAGGGCTGGCCAAGAGCCTTGAAGGCTGGTAGTGGAGAAAAGTTCAGAAAGTTCTGGGCTGCGGGGGGTCCGAAACGGGAGTGCGGAAGCCCTCTTCCCCAAGGCCAGGTGGTCATGGTGTTTGCACATCCGCTGGTCCAGCTGGAGTGCTGACCTTCAAGAGGCTTCAGGTGTGCACCTGAGGCTTCCGTAAGAGCCCAAGAGAGGTGCTTCTGTTTCGTGTTTATCTAGAGCCCTTGAGAGTTTACTGCTGAGGCAGCCGAGCAGAGAAAAAGAGGAGAGGCGTGAAATGAGGGTTTCTTTGATGGGACTCCATTCCAGGAAGTGATCAAAGTGTCTCAGGCCCAAACAAGCTAGTTGTACATTATTTTAGGCTTTTAAAAAGTATAATGTCTTCTTACAAGCTTATTCATGTGATGTCCTGGGCCAGTAATTGAAGAGAGCTCTTTTCCTGTCCCCAGCATTAACTTTCTGAGTCGTTTGGGCAAGATTAGCCTGTTTTGTTTGGTTTTTTTTTACCTAGAAAGTGGCATTGGTGATCTTTGACCCCTGACAAAGTACTTTCAGCCTTTCAGAAAGTAGGGCACATATGGAGTCCAGAGCTTCTTGGGTTTCTCAGCTTAGTCAGGGACCTCTTTAGCAGAAAGGACAGGGAACTTGTACACCCGACAGCCTGGGGCATGACCCTGAATTTGGAAGCTGCCAGCCTGCCAGGAGAATACTACTTTATTTCTTTTTTTTAACTCCATGTGGATTTTGCTTTCTCTTCTCAAAGGGACTTTATAAGAAAATGTTTTAAGCTTTATGTCTAAGAAGTTGCTCCTTGTTTATCCTGTGACTTTGCATATTCCCAGCCCACAGACACCTGCTTTTGAGAAGCACGGCTCTGGTCCAGTAGATATTCCTGTTTCTGCTAACATTTTTTATTTACTTACTTTTTAGAATTTATTTTATTTTATTTATTTTTGGCTGCGCTGGGTCTTCGTTGCTGCGCGTGGGCTTTCTCTAGTTGCGACGAGCGGGGGCATTGTGGTGCCCGGGCTTCATTGTGGTGCCCGGGCTTCTCCTTGCGGTGGCTTCTCTTGTTGCAGAGCTTGGGCTCTAGGCACGCAGACTTCAGTAGTTGCAGCACACGGGCTCAGTGGTTGTGGCTCGCGGGCTCTAGAGTGCAGGCTCAGTAGTTGTGGCTCACGGGCTCCGTTGCTCCGCGACATGTGGGATCTTCCTGGACCAGGGATCGAACCCATGTCCCCTGCATTGGCAGGCAGATTCTTAACCACTGCAGCACCAGAGAAGTCCCTGACATTTTATTATTTTTTAAAAATTTAATTTAAGTTTTTTTGGCCGCACGGCTTGTGGGATCTTAGTTCCCCACCAGGGATTGAACCCGGTCCCTCAGCAGTGAAAGTGCCAAGTCCTAACCACTGGACCTCCAGGGAGTTCCCATCAGCTAACATTATTGAGCATTATGTGATAGGCCCTGGGGCGTCTGAGGAACCCAGGTAGATGGGGGAAATATGTGAACAAACGTGATGCAGTTGGATCTGTGCTATGAGAGGGGGTAGAGGGGGCATGTTGGGGTACCAGGGAGAAAGTGGTCACTTTGGGAAGCTTGGGGAAGATCTTAGAGGATGGATTCTACATTCAGAGTGTCTGGTAGCCTTCGGCTTTCAGATATGGATGCCCCTAAATTGGGGTTTGATTAGGAGAGGATTTGGGGCCTGGAGAATGGAGGCAGCTAGCTGCTTGAAGGGGTCGGACCCAGGGCATCTGGCTGCCCAACTGTCCTGAGAGCCAAGAAGTTCAGTGTCTCCTCTACATACCTTGGTGCACAGGTTGGGGTTCTGGGTGATGCAGGCCTCTGACCTCCTTTGATCCCTGAATACTGAGGTAGATGACTCCATAAGGGACTTGTTGATTTATAGAGACACTTAGAAATATTGATGTTTCTGACTCACTTGGGCCTAAATAGTCAATGACTGTAAGTTTCCCTGTTGCCTATGATCTATTTGAAACCCATCCAAGAAATTGACTATTCCAAATGTATCTCTGTTTATTGCAGATTTATTTAATCCAAGAGCATACACCTCTAGCATTACTTAGGCAATTTTAGGCGTCATAACAGTAGAATCAGCTACTCAGAGGGAAAAAAAATAAGAATAATATATATTTCCAGATCTCTCAGAATTGCTTCCTTGAGTTTCCTCTGTGGGGCTGACAGAATGATTGGACATACAGAAATTGTACAGAATGGAGAAAGCAGAGAGACTTCTGGTCTGAGGATAGGAAGAAGCATCATGGTTTGTATAAATTGAGATGCTGTATCCGAGGAAGGAGAGGCGTCTGTCTTTATTTTTTGTTTTAATTTATTTTAATTTATTTATTTTTGGCCGTGTTGGGTCTTCATTGTTGTGCACGGGCATTCTCTAGTTGCGGCGAGTGGGGCTACTCTTTGTTGCGGTGCGCGGGCTTCTCACTGCGGTGGCTACTCTTGTTGGGGATCACGGGCTCTAGGCACGCGGGCTTCAGTAGTTGTGGCTCATGGGCTCTAGAGCGCAGGCTCAGTAGTTGTGGCGCACGGGCTTAGTTGCTCCACGGCATGTGGTGTCTTCCCGGACCAGGGCTTGAACCCGTGTCCCCTGCATTGCCAGGCGGATTCTTAACCACTGTGCCACCAGGGAAGCCCGAGGCATCTGTCTTCAATGACAGCAAATGATTTTGAGGACCTGAGTGGGCAGCGCACAGGGATGGGACCTCAATAGTGAAAGGATAGGACACGTTACAGTGGAGCCATTCCACTGGAGGGCAGTCACTGCCAGAGCAGGGAGGCTTTCCCGGGACCCTGGGAAACCCTTCACTGGCCCCTGCATGTGTGTGCTCCCAACGTGCTTTCGCCTCTGAGGAAGAGAATCCAGAAAGGGAAAGCCCACTTCCTGTCCTATTCTGACAGGTCTTCTGAGCTTTTAGTAATCTTATTTGCCTTTTAGCAACTGACCAGAGATAGCCTGTTAATTTTAAGCCTAGAAAGGACGAGAGGTTTAGGGCCAGCCTCTCCCTCTATGGCCAAGATGACTGAAGTGCACGGAGCAGAGTCTGGAGGGAAGTTGTGTTTCCTCAGTGCCGGGCAGCGTGCTCTGCATTCAGCGTTCCCTTGTTTGATCACCCAGTTCTTCTGTGAGGTGGGTGTTGTTACTGCTGTTTCACAAGCAGGGGAGCTGCACTACAAAGCAGGCTACGTGTTGAGTCACACAACTGGTTCTCCTCTGGTGATGTTTCACGAGTTGACTAGGATAGTAAATGGTGAGGTGACTTACACTGTCTGGGTCACACTGTCCAGAAGGCCCTGTGGACGTTCACATACTTGGCCCTTCCACAGGAAGGAGGTGAAGTGGTTTGCCCAAAGTCATGGAGTGAGTGAACGATACTAGCATCTGCTATAGAGATACACAACCCAGTGGGCCTGGAGCAGCACCCTAGTGGGCAGTCCCTGAAGGATACCAAACTCCAGATTTATTCAGTCTTTAGCGTGATGTTTAGGAATAACTTTACAGATACAGCCTTGGAGCGAAAGGTAAAGCAAAACAGTTTTCTGTTGTTACGTAAACATCTAAGGGATAATAGACCAGGAGAGGAAGGATAGTCGTTCCTTGATACCTTTGGAATCACATATTGCTAGGTGGGCTGTCACATCAAGCCTGGTCAGAATGTCCAGATGCTTTCTTCGTCTGTTTTTATTCCATCCCCAGTTCTGGGATGTAACACATCTCTTTCAGGGGGAAAACAAATGTGGCACAAATGCCACGATAATACAGTGTATCTGAGGTTTCTGAGCATGTGCTGTTGCTTAGCACTTTCTGAAGGAGCGCGACCCAGTAGAAATATAAGATGAGCCATGTATGTGATTTTCAATGTCCTAGTAGCCATATATTTACAAAGTATAAAGAGATGCAGTTAATTTTAATAATATGCTTAATTCCATACATTCTAAAATACTATCATTTCAATATGTACTCAATATGAAAAGTGGAGATAATTTTCCATCCTTTTTTTCGCACTAAGCCTTTGAAATGCAGCGTGTATTTTCACTTACAGCCCATCTCAGTTTGGACTAGCTACTTCAGGTGCTCAGTGACCACATACAGCTGGTACTCCCGTGTTGGGTAGTGCAGTTCTAAAGCGAGTGAATTATCAGTCACGGTGGTTGTATAGTCACGATCGTGAAACATTTTTCTTTGTTGCGGGACTTCTCAGAACCTTTAAAATGTGCTCATGTTCACTGAGACCGTGGCTGGAGAGGGAGGGCGAGTAGCACTTCCTGTGCTGTTTCGGTGGCTGGCCTTTTGTCACTGGCACAGTCAGTGCCTTACTCCGTTCTTACCTTGCACCCCCCCCTCAGCCTCAGCAGGCCTGAGCTGAGTGTCCACAGAACCCGCTTCGGGAAATGTCACTCTAGGAACCTATCCCCTGCTCCTCCCTTCCTAGTATGAACTCTAACCTGGAGGTATTACCCCCTCTCTTGTCCAGCCTGCCTTTAAAATTTCCTTTGGGCCATCTTTCTGTCTGGGTAATGGAAAGGCTTTAAGTTGTCCTCAGGGCTTGTGAGTCGATCTTGATTTCTTGATTCGCTGGCTGGCTGCGGAATCATCCGAAATCAGTTTCAGCCAGTGGATTGGTGAACCTAGCGGGGAGAGGCAGGATGGTTCTCTGTGGGGAAGAGGGCAAACTGGTATCTAACAGCTACTGCGAATGGGCGAGGAGGGAGTACTTCATTCCTTGGAATGTAGTGTAAGCCGGTTCCTGGACCAGCCTCTTCTATTGATTTTCACTAATAATAAGTGATTCATCCTCTGAGAAGGGTGGTGACCGTTCTTGCCCCTTTATTTCTACTTGGATGTGATGTAAGAAAAGTGAGTGACATTGGAGGAAGGCGCATACACTGGAGTCAGATAACAGAGGGGGACCTTCCGTGTAGGGAGCAAGTTAGTGGGTCCCGAGGCTCAGATGTTTGGTTCCAAAGGCGAAAGTTCCATGTTCTAAAGCACTTTCCTGATCCTTTCCTCCTCTCCCTGCAAAAAAAAAGCAAATAAACAAAAACAGTGAAAATCAAGGTCTTTTGATGACGTGTAGTCGAATTCAGACCATTCAGAATTGGAGCATTTGGCTTCTGCAAGTAGTAGTGTAAGATGAGAATGCTACTTCTTGCCTTTTTCCGTTTGGAGGGGAGGGTTGTTGCTTCATTAAGAACAAAGCTGTGGTTAGGATTGTTGTGTCTGCCTGCCGCCCCTCCGCCTGCCCAGGGCCCCAAAGGCTGTCCTCCGAGGGGTGCGGGCTTCCAGCCTCTTGACACAGCTTCTGGGTGATTCTCTGAGCACAACACCTGTCTCCCTCAGAGCAGAGCTAGTCGCCCAGGGGATCGGATCTGTTGTCCCCTTGCCTCTCATCCAGGTGGCCAAACCACTTTTAGTTGCCATTTCTCGTGCTGGAGAAACGGTGCAGGCTGATAGACGCCAGGACTTTCTTCTTTCCTGCTCTAATAAGTCTTTTCCTCCCCCACCCCTAGACCAGAGGACTGGGGATCTCAGGGGGTTGCACTCAGGCGTTCGTATTTTGAGAAGGCTCTTCAGAGGATGCTGGCGAATTAGGGAGGCTGACATCCCTGGTCTTCACCGTTGCTCTGTGGATGCCCAGTCCAGACTGGCACCTCTCCATGGATCCCTTGCCTTGAGCTGCCTCCCTGCTCTTGGCAAATGCTCTTCTTCTTGCCGTAGCACCCTCTCTTCCCCACATATCGGAATCCTGCCCAGTCTAATTTCCCACCTTCGAACCTCCCTCACGATCCAGTCTGCATCCGTGCTTCCCTCCTACGACCCTGGTGGTCAGAGACGTCTCCTGGTATTTACTCCTTGTGCTGTGAGGGATTTGTATAGGTCTTGCCTCCCCGGCCAGAGTCTAAGCTCCTTGAGGGTAGGAGCCAGTTGCCTTATTTCTCCAGCGTTTCTAGCACTCGGCATAGTGCCTTACCTAGTTCTGGATTTTATATATATTAAGGTTTTTTTTAAATTGAAGTATACTTGATGTGCAATATTTTGTAGGTTACAGGTGTACAGTAAAGAGATTTACAATTTTTAAAGGTTACAGTCCATTTATAGTTATTACAAAATATTTGCTATATTCCGCATGTTGTACAATATATCTTTGTAGCTTATTTTATACCTAAAAGTTTGTGCCTCTTCATCCCCTGCCCTTATCTTGCCCCTCCCCGCTTCCCTCTCCCCACTGGTAACCACTAGTTTGTTCTCTGTGAGTCTGCTTCTTTTTTGTTATATTCTTAGTTATATTAAATTTTAAGTGAAGTGAGCATCTAGCATCACTAAAAAGTAACCTGCTTTTTTGGGACATTCTAAACCATCAGTAGAAGGCAGGGGCTCGTGTTCAAAAACCTGGAGCGCTGGGTACCAAAACAGGAAGGGGTGCTTCACGCTCTCGTGCAGTTAAGGGCGTCACTCTCTCCTCTCCTGGCTGAGCTTCAGCAAAGAGGCCATAAACATAACACAGTACTGTATAAAAAACTTAAACTGAGCCCTGGCCTCGCAGAAGCTGGTGGTCTGCTGAGTTTTTCCCTCCGTAGACAAGGTTTCTGCAGCTCTGTGGTAATAGACTGGGTCTACTAAATTGAGCCATTTCTTTTTCTTGGGGTCAGTCCATAGTTCATGTGTAGGTATAATGACCATATTTTCTGCACTGCCATAAGGACAACGTGGGTTGACAAACTTGAGTGTCCCTATGGGGATGATGGAATGTGGCCCCTAGAAATGGGGGCCAGGGTCTGGGAGAGGGTCTGGGTCCCACTCATCTCTGAGGACCTAATCTTGTTGGTAAGATGCCCCAATAGATGAGGTAGAAATAATACTAACGTGAGCAGCCGTTTACTGACTCCGCTAAATGGCACTCTGTTCTAGGGCTTTACGTGTATTATCTCCGATTCCTAACAGCAACCCTGCGTGTTCGACCGTTGTACAAATATGGATTTATTTGTACAAATATGGAAACTTCGGCTTCAGAGTTAAGTGACTTCCCCAAGGCCACAAGCAGGCATGTGGTGGGAGAATAGATGTAAATCAGGTCTGCCAGGCTCCTGACGTCCTAGCCCTTGCTCTGGGCCTCCCAGTTCTGAAGGTCGGAGCACATAAAGATCCGGCACTTCCTGTGCTACCGACTCTACGGATCATTTTGGTCCTTAAACATGTGGAGTAGGTTTATTTTGTATTTTTACTGTGATCTCATTTCCCTAAGTGATGCTTCAATGAAAATAATCTATTTCAAGTATGCCTAACTGTGAATAATATATTTCAAGTGTTCTCCTCCTGTGGGGAGGAGAATCTGGGAGGATGGGTAGGACAGAAATATTCACAACTGCAAGATTTTTCAGAACGTGAATCTGTGAAATAAGGGGAATGTTTCAAAGTGTCCATACATGTACCTTCTCTGGAGGGACCCGAGGGAGAGGTCGGTGTTCAGAGCTACAGGCAGCCGTGGAGGCCCTGGTGCATTTGAGAGCTCAGAGCATGAGAGTGGGCGAGTATGGGTGTGTGTGAGTCTCATAAGCTTTTCTCATGTGCCGCTACTCCCAGGGTTCTCTGCGAAGCCTCAGGACAGCAGCCCCGTGACCCGGGCTCGCCATTCGCAGAGTCAGCTGTCTCCTTGCTTCACCCTGGGGACACTGTCTCCAGGGCTGCCTCCGGCCACGGTGTTGGGGAGAAGCTCCTGCCTGTTGAGGGCCACGCAGCTCTGGGGGAACTGAGGAGACCCCCTGGCAAGGCCTGAGGTTTCTTGCTTCCGAGGGGCCCAAACCTCCTCCCATGTGTCACGTCCTCTCACTGTGTCCGTCCCAAGACAGCTGTCCCTTAGGCTGCTGACTGGGCCATTTCCAGAGCTTTCCTGACAAGACGTTTTCCCCTGGGACTTGGAAGAAGAAAAGGAAAATCACTTTTTTTTTTTTTTTTTTTTTAATAAATTTCTTTCTCTTTCGGCTGCATTGGGTCTCCGTTGCTGCGCGCGGGCTTTCTCTAGTTGCAGCAGGCGGGGGCTACTCTTCATTGCGGTGCATGGGCTTCTCACTGTGGTGGCTTCTCTTGTTGCGGAGCACGGGCTCTAGGCGCGCGGGCTTCAGTAGTTGTGGCCTGTGGGCTCAGTAGTTGTGGCTTGCGGGCTCAGTAGTTGTGGCTCACGGGCCTAGTTGCTTCGCGGCATGTGGGATCTTCCCGGAGCAGGGCTCGAACCCGTGTCCCCTGCATTGGCAGGTGGATACTTAACCATTGCGCCACCAGGGAAGTCCCCTCCTTGTATGTTTACTACATGCTGATTGGATTGCCTTTCTTCTCTTTCCCTCACAAGAGAAGATAATCACTGTCTTCAGGGACCTGAAGATCTTGTGCACAAGGAAGATGAACATGGGGTCGAGCCCTTTAATGAAAGGAGGAGCAAAGTGCCAGGGAGCGTGGAGGAAGGGGATAATTCTACTGGGGACATCAGATCAGACTGCTTTTGATTTTTAGACCCAGAATCAGGAGTAAGATTTGACAGGAGGAGGTGACTGGGAATCCCAAGCAGGAGGTCCAACTGTGTTGAAGAGGTGGGAGCAGGAAAGTGCCGGGAAGGGGGAGGGAACTGTGAGTGTTCCATTGCAAGCAGACTCTAGAACTTGGGAGGGATGGTCAGAGGAAAGCCTGGGCCGGGGGAGGAGCCTTGAGTGCTGTGCTAAGTATAGTTGTCTTCTGGAGGCTGTCGGTTGTTGAGTGTGCATGTATGTGTGCTTTGATTCAATGCTTAATTGTGTGTGTACTGCATCCTGGGACATGTGCCGTATGCTGGAGAGGGCATCTTTTCTCATGGAGCATATATGTACTACAAGGAGGATAGAAAGGCACTACACAAATCCTTGCTCTTCCCTTTCTTTTCCTTACTAGCTTCAGTCATCCTAGCCTACTTTGTCTTCCAGTTTCCGAGCTCACTCCTGCCTCAGGGCCTTTGCACTTGCTGCACTGCCTTGTTTGCAGTACACTTCTCCTAGATCCTTGCATGTCTCGTTCCTTTTTCTTTAAAAGGTCCCCGCTCAAACAGGAGGATTCCTTGACCTTCTTTTTAAAAATAGCCCCCAGCTCCACTCTGGTCACTCTTCATTTACCCTGTTTTATTTCGTTCCTAACTTCCTTACACTAAGCATGTAAAAAGGGTGGAGAATAGATGCCAAACATCAAGGTGGGAAGCAGGATGGAGGGAAGGCTGTTCTGATGTTGGAGGGGTTGAGATTTGGGGGCCAGAGATGGACTCCATGATGGAGAGATTCAGCATAGATATGAGGACAGAGATAACTAATAAGGCCAGGGAATGGGTGCAGGATTGGCAGAGGAACAGGCTGCCCTCCGGTCCTCTTCAGGCTGGAAGGAGTGGAAATGGGGGGCGGGGGGAGTTCTTCTTTTTCTCAGCATCTTTTTTTTTTTTTTTTTTTTTTTTTTGTAAAGATGTCTGCTGACGGACAGGCTTCAAGAGTGAGACTGGGAACCTGAGTGGAGGTGGAGCTTCAAACCACTTCCTGGAGAGCAACTGCGAAAGTCAACTCAAAATAAAAGGCCATGAAAATACAGTGAAAGCCCAGCTGAATACATGAATTTGTAGTAACACAGTTAGTTTGTTTTTTCAGCTAATATTTGAATATCTTATATATGCTGGGAATATCTAGAGGGTTGGCAGAAGGAAATGTCTGGTGTCTCCCCACCCACTGGTACAGTGGCACCTTTGTAGATTCAGAAGTCTCTCCACTCTGGGTAGTGGCAGCTCCCACAGCCACATGGCTTGGCTTTGTCTGAGTGAGACAGAGGTGCTCCTGCCTCTGGGTGGGCGCAGGCCTTGTGGGGTACACAGCTTGGAGAGTGCAGCATTGGGCTGGGTTGCAGTCATGGGCAGTGGCCCAGAACCCAGCAGTGAACAAGGAGGACATGGCCCTCAGCCTCCCAGGCCTTACAGTGTGGAGGAGGAGACAGACAAGTAAACTGGCAGTTAACAGGTAGGATAGTTGAAAGGCTTCACAGCAAGACTTAGCACCAGAGCCTGGAAGTGGCTGAGGGTTTGGGAGTGACTCAGGACTGGGTTTTCAAAGCATCAAGAGCAGATGAACACATCCACGAGAGAGGCTCTGGGCGTTGCTGAAACTGCCGACTCCATGGTCAGGTTAGGTCTTTGGTGTGACAGATTGGGAATGATGTAGTCAGTGGATGCCGAGGAAGACCAGGCTCAGGGGCAGTGGAGGAGACGGTTGGAGGAGAGGGATTTGGCCAAACGGGTGCTGAAATAATTGAGCTTGCTGAGAAGAGGAAGGGAAGAAGTTGGTATGAGACTGCCAGGGACATACATCTTAAAAATAGAGGATGTTTTTGTCTGTCTGGACTGCTGTAACAGAATACCACACAGACTGAGTGACTTACAAACAACAAACATTTCTTTCTTTCACTTCTAGAAGTCCCAAGTCAGAATGCCAGCATGGTTGGATGAGGGCCTTCTTCTGGGTTGTAGACTTCTGTTTGTGTCCTTACCTGGTGGAAGGGGTAGGGAGCTCTCTGGATCCTCTTTTATAAGGGCACTAATCCCACTTGTGAGGGCTCCACCCTCATGACCTACATACCTCCCAAAGGCCCCACCTCCTACTGTTGTCAACATTAGCCATTAGGATTTCAACTAGCAGTTTTGGAGGGATACAAACTTTCAGACCATAGCAGAGGATATTATTGAAACTGCCATCTCATTCTGGCCTGGGGAGCAGGAAATGCCTTGCCCACCCCCCCCCCCACCCCGACTCCTTCCTGGCCCAGTGACCCTGGGATGAGTATGTGGGTGGCACAGGCTCTGTTGGGGAGAAAGTTGAGAGGCAGAGGCAGCAGGGGAAGTCCAGGGCACGGGAGAACTCTTGTGTGTGGACCAGGAAGTACTTTGCTCAGATGGAACGGGTTTCAGGGGGTGGTGGGGTGGCTGACGGAGAACTCGAAGGTGCGGAGGGTGAAGATTGACCCGGAGTGCACTTGGGGAGGGATGGGGTCTGTAGGGCTGCCTGTGATGTTGTCTGAGGACTTTGATGGAGTCGCAGAGGAAGGTGGAAGTAACACAAAACCGGAATTCTCAGTCTTCCCCCACCCCCCCTCCTCCCTCCAGGGCGTGTAAGGGAATTTTCTTGTGGTGTTGTCCATGCAGGGTTTTCCTTTCCCGCAAGGAGCTTTCTGTTTTGCATGGCTTCTCCCTGGGAGTGCTGAGCAGCCCTGCGGAAGGACCGGCTCCTGGGCGGCAGTTGCTGTCGTGCCTCTGAAACTAGTGCTTGCTGCTGTGGCAATGAGTGGCTGGGCTTCTGTCCTCAGGTTCGGGAAACCCCGACCTGGAGGTGCCCATGGTTTACTCCTGGTATTACCATGGGGCCATTGGCCCGGGAAGCACCGTGAGGGCTCGGCCTCTTGGGCTGCAGGGCCAGGCTGTGGCTTCTGCGGTGGTGTTGCGTGTCTGTCCTGGACCAGTGAGGCCAAGCTGTCTTCTGACCAGAAGCTGAGATTTCTGACAAGTCAGGCCCCGGATGAGTGGTGAGTAGCCTATCCTGGTAAGAGGCGCTCTAAGGAAAATGCCGTCGGTCACTTCCATTTATGGTTCTGTTACTTAAGCATCATTCTCAGAGCACCGGCCGGCAGCGTGCCAGCCTCCCGGCTGCCTTCCCCCACGGTTAATTAACTTCCAGTCCTAATGGAGGAGACAGCCAGTGACTCCGTAAGTGTAAAGTCTGGGCCACGTGACCCGGGAGCCCTGAGGCAGGGGCATCTCCCGTCCTGAGGAGTGCCCAAGGAAGCTGTCCAGAAAGGGTTTACAGTGGAGGCGATGTCTGGGCTGTGCTCTGAAGGATGAGCAGTTAAATTGGGTGTGTGGCATTTCAGCCATCCCACTTCTCAGCCCGCGTCTCACTCTTTTGGGGACATTATGCCTTCAGCTATTTTTACGTGTCAATATAAGAAGCAATTATGTATGAAGTAGCTGCACTGTCTGCCTCCCAGAATTTGCCTAGACCCGTGCAACAAACTCTTCTTAGATCCAGGAGAAGTTTGCCTGTTCTAATGATGCAGTGCGCTTACTGTCATTAGTGAGAGCTTTGAAACCCATTGTACTTCCTTCTTGGCTGCCAGGAATCTTAGTACTAACATTTGAACTTAGAAAAGTTTTCTTTACTCAGACTTTTCCTTGTAAATCCTTTTACTCCTTCTTTCTAGTCCCCAGATCCCTTTAGGAATTTTGCCATGCTCTTTTTTTTTTTTTTTTTTTTTTTTTTTTTTTTTGCGGTACGAGAGCCTCTCTCACTGTTGTGGCCTCTCCCGTTGTGGAGCACAGGCTCCGGACGCGCAGGCTCAGCGGCCATGGCTCATGGGCCCAGCCGCTCCACGGCATGTGGGATCTTCCCGGACCGGGGCACGAACCCACGTCCCCTGCATCGGCAGGCGGACTGTCAACCACTGCGCCACCAGGGAAGCCCTGCCATGCTCTTTTTACTGTTGCTTGAGTGGGTTAGGGTTTTGCTGTGATAGCCCAAGCTTTAGGTCCGTTTTGGAAGCAGGCGAAACAAATGACTGTGGAAATGGAAGCGTGCTTTTACCTGTTAGTGTTCCAGGCTGTCCAGAGCCGGGGTTTTTCCTGGTTGCTGAGGACAGATGCCAGCTTTGGGGTATTTGGGATGTTCCCAGAACCACCATTAACCACCGGAGCATTTGAAATGAATTTGGAGATTTGTTTTGTATCAGGGTGCTGGTTAATGGCTGACCAAGCAATCTCGGGGGGCTCCTGTGCCTTTTGATTGCTGGGGAATAGGTCTGCTCTGGCCCAGGTGCCGCCTGAAGCTGATGATCCAGAGCCATAAATTGTTAAAACTGGACAGGACCAGATATCAGCCCAGTCCTCTCATGTGATAGATCCAGATGGGTTCAGGGATCCTTTTGAAGTCACCTAGCTAGTCAGTGAGATGAGAACCTTGGTCTCCTAACTCTCATTTCCGGGCCCATATGTATTAGTCTAAGGATTCTTAGACCTTTTGAACTGCTCACTTTTGCAAAGAGCATTGAATAGGAGACTTTAGCCATTATCTGGCTGTATGACCTTGGGCAAATTGGTCTGACTGAACCCAGTTACTCATTGGTAAATGGAGATAACGTATTCCTTACTGCTTCACAGAGTTAACCTTCTCTCATCCCAGGTACAGACGACACATTGTAGGCACAACCATCGTTTTCTCCTTCCCCATTTCAAAGGAAGACAAAGACGCGCCTCTTGGGCTCAGGCTGCTCTCTCCACCTGTGCATCGCATCCCAGCCCTTTCCCTCGCAGCTTCTTTTTTTGTAACATCCTTCGTGCCCGCTTTCGCTCTGTGTTGTGTGAACTTCTGGAGGGTAGAGATGGTTTTATTTGCTGTTGTATTTGCATCTGGGATATAGTAGATAATTTTTTTTCAGCTTTACTGAGATAATTGAGATAATGTTTAACTGAATAAATAAATGCCTTAAGAGGTAATGTATGCTGAGTCTCTCTCGAAGCTATATATGTTTGTGTATGTATGTTCAAGTGCTCACATACATAAATCCATGTATGTGAGGTAAGACTGTTTCTCAGCCTGTTGCTGAGTCGATGTCTGTGGGAAGACAGCGAATTCCCTGTCCTGTCATCTCTGCAGATGAAGATTAAGGCTGGGGCTTCCTTGGTGGCGCAGTGGTTGAGAGTCCGCCTGCCGACGCGGGGGACACAGGTTCGTGCCCCAGTCCGGGAAGATCCCACATGCTGCGGAGCGGCTGGGCCCGTGAGCCATGGCCGCTGAGCCTGCACGTCCGGAGCCTGTGCTCCGCAACGGGAGAGGCCACAACAGTGAGAGGCCCGCGTACCGCAAAAACAAAAAACAAAAAAACATTAAGGCTGATTCTGGTCCTGCTGGACTTCCTTAGGGAGTGAGAATAAGCAGTACAAAGTGTAAAGCTCTGGTAGGGAGAATGGTTTTGTTAGATGGAAATAGGGCAATAATAAAACGGGAGGAGACAGCTAGTTTTTGTGAGACATAGAGTAACTGAGTTAATAGAAACTAGCTTCTGATATGGAGATAACTCTGATTCTGACTTGGAGCATATTAGCTCTAACACTGCCCTTTGAAATGCTAATCAACGGGCGATTTAATTATTCTCTATTATTCTACCTTTGGAGACTGGAAGCAGGGGGAGCTGCTAAAGCCCTGAAGAAACAGCTCTGGGCCTGGAGAGGGGTCTCCACTTTGTGATTTGAACTTAGCAGTATTCAAAATGGTTTAGC
Organism: Tursiops truncatus; assembly: GCF_011762595.2. NCBI lineage: Eukaryota > Metazoa > Chordata > Mammalia > Artiodactyla > Delphinidae > Tursiops > Tursiops truncatus. The sequence goes on along the minus strand of NC_047042.1, from coordinate 29,663,910 downwards.
TTCGACTCTACACTTTAGAGCAGTGCTTCACAAATTTAAATGTGCACACAGATCATGTGAGGCTCTTGTTAAAATGTAGATTCTGATTCAGTAGATCTGGGGCAAGGCCCAAGGTTCTGCATTTTTTACAGGCTCTCATGTGGTGCCGGTGCTGCTGGGCCACAGACCACTCTGCGTAGCAAGCGTTTAGAAGGAAGTAGGAGGCCTTCCAGAGTTAACTCTGCTATTTCTTTGGTCTGGATTCCTGGTTACTTCAACAGCAGGAGGCCTAAAGCCAAGGCCTTGGCTTGGAGAAAGGAGACCCTGTGAGAAACAGTTCTGCCGTCTTCTAAATAGTTTGTCCCATCTTGGGAGTCCCAGAGAGACTGTATCTTAACAGTAGAATACCTGATATTCATGAAGATGATTTGGGATTCTAGACAGTGGACTGTCTAGAAGGCAAGCAGCAAAGTATTCATTAAAGATTAGATGTATTTTCATAAATGATTGAAACCAGTTAGCCTTCCATGGATAAGTTCAACAGTCTAAAACAACCACTTACGAGGAAGTCTTCATTCCTGAAAGATAAACACTTTACTGTAGTACTTTGCTAATGGGGTGCTCTTTGCAACGTGATCTCTTTGTCTAGACCAGCAGTTAGCATGCTAGGCTGCTGTTTCCCTGAGAAGTATACATGGAATCTGCTGTTGCATTGAATCCTGTTTCCATTACTTATTGGTACTGAGATTTGGGGCAAGCTATTTCCTGGAGCCTGTGTGGCCACCTGTAAAATAGTCATAGTATCATTTCACCCCAGGATTTTTTAGAAGGTATACAAAAGCTTTTGGCGTAGGCACCATCTGTTCACCATTATACCCCTCTCCCCTCCCCATTTCGATCCTGGTTGGCAAACTTGCTGTACCATTTGGAGAATAGTGATTCATGTTGGCTCCCTCTCACCTGAACCTCTTCACTGGCCTCTTTCTATTGGTAAGAGCTCTTGTGAGGTATGCGCACACCTTTACAGACTGTTGCCAATACCTGGAGCTCATAAGGAGATGGGAGCAAATACTCTTGACTTCTTAGAATAGACCAGAAGAGTTGAGTTGAAACTTTTTCACAAGGCAGAAACAATGGGTTTCTCATAAATGGGTTGTCCGTTAACACATTTTATGTTAAATACACATGTCTTGTGTGGGAATAAGTTAACAGTGATCAGTGATTTGTCCCTGGGTCTCTTGCCTAACACATGGTCCTAGTTTCAGACTCTTGTGTCTGCTGTGTTGTCTTATCTAGCTGACGTGGTGATAAGACCTCAAGTTTAGTAAGGGTGTGGCTGGAGTAGTTCAGCTTCCTTTGTGCTGTGTAACATTTGAATTGCAGTGGCCTTGGTCTGGAGTGTGGTTTATCCCTGGTGAGGTCAGGGACACCAGATACACGTGGCTTTGCTTCACTCTTCCCTCCCAGCTTTGCCTGCCTGGCTCTTCTTTGGATTTTTACCTTTAGAAGCAGAGAACTTGGGAATGCAGGTTCCTGTGCCCTTCCCGTCTCTGAGCTTTTGTTTTCTGGCTGCTCATATTCTGTATCCTGCTGTTCTTTGCTCAGACGTTGCCAAAACAGTCTTTAAGACTGATTCTTGAAAGACTTCAGCTTTGACTTTTCAGAACTAAGATTACCTGATATTTTCATTGGCCATAAGGTAGTGTTTCCTCATCAGGTGTTAAACCCTTACCACCTTATTCTGTAAGCTCTGTAAATAAGTTCTATCAACCTAATACACATTATACATTATTAGTATATACTACTACTATTTTTATATTACTAATACTTTAACTTTTCAGTTCCTGTAACTGAAACCATCTAGCCAGTGACCCTGATTTAGATATCCTATTTCAGAGTTGCTTCTAACTTGCTGTATGATTTTAGGCAAATAATTTAACAACACTCACTGGACCTAAATTTACCTTAACCTGTAAAATCAGGATTGGATCAGATCAGTTTTTCAAACCATTCTTTGGAGTTGGTTGGGGTAGGGATGGGAGTAACAAGAAATCTCGAAGGGTAGAACCCCAGGCTCCTCATTCAGATGATTCTACGTTGCGTTTACTTTTAGATTACATTAAGCAAGGACACTTAAGCTGTATCACAAATAGGTCCAAGCTCACGATGGCACTTGACGTCATCTAAGCCTGGTTTCTTACTGTTTTCACCAAGGCTCTCGGCTGGCCATCCCGTGCTCCTGTCCCTTTGCTTCTGCTAGTACTGTTCCAGCAGCTTGTGGATTATCTGTAAGCCTCCCTTCCCCATCCAGGCCTTCCCAGTCTTCAAAAGGCCCTAATGTAAAAATGTCCTGTCCTTTCAAGAAACCTTCTCCAGGGACTTCCCTAGTGGTCCATGGTTAAGACTCCGCGCTCCCAGTGTAGGGAGCCCCAGGTTCGATCTCCGGTCAGGGAACTAGTCCCACATGCTGCAACAAAGAGAGCCCACGTGCCGCAACGAAGATCATGTATGCCACAACTAAGAGACCTGGTGCAGCCAAATAAAAACCAGACTTCTCCAGTTAGTTGTCCATCTTCCCCAAATACGTTCTCTACTCCGGTGGCTCAGTACACTCTGCCCTTCTGGCCGTTGTTTGTGTGAAGCTCAGAGGGGCAGGATCCTGGTTCCTCCATTCTAAAACACCATAATGCCTTGCACTGTATCTTTCTAAAGTGCCATGGGTTTATCATATGGCTCAAAAACTCTTTTCTCTTTCAGGATCGAATCATCAATTTAGTTGTTGGCAGCTTAACATCCTTGTTGATTCTAGTAAGTATCTTTGTGTCTCACCCAGGCTCTTAGCCAAAGTTTTGAAAACCTTAATATTGTGGTGCAATCAACTCTCCAAAAAAAAAAAAAAAAAAATTAGAAGGGGCCAGTACATGAGCAAGTGGAATATTCCAATCATAGTTAAAGTAATGCTTTCAATTTTGTTGACACTTAAACAAAACTGCACTTGGTAAGTGGAGTAGCTAATTGATTTCCACTCTCACCCCCTGGTTGAAGGTGAAATAGCACAAATCAAATAACTTGGTTTTCTGGGTTTGCCTAGTAAATCTGTACTATGTCAGTGGCTGCCAGTAACTCTCTTCTGTACATAACCCAACTTCCCCATTTCTGCTCAGGCCTTTACTTTTATTTGGTTCTTGAAGCATGCTCATTATCCTTTGGTTTCAAAAGATTTTAATTTTTCATCCTGTGTACTACAGCTTGGTGCTATCACAATAAAATAAAACAAAGCTACATTTCCCGGTCTGAGAATGACATTTCTTTGGCACATTTTCATTAAATATAAGTTTTAGTGAAGTTTGTCTCCATGACTTCTTAATAAAAAGAATGGGTAAAATGTTATATCTAAGGTAGAAACAGAACTATAGGATATTAGAGACCTATTTTTTAGAATTCTTCATGTTAAGCAAAAACAGTTTTGGTTATATTTTTTTGCTGGAGTATTCAAAATAACAAAAAGTTTAGAACTTTTCAGTATAGTCGTTAATCCTGGGGATGAGGTTTAAATGCTATCTAATCTCTGATAAAGAGGTTATTTTGAGGTTGGCTAGTTTTACTGTTCTGTGGTGGTTTGTCTCCTCTCATAAAGGAGGAAAAGGTTAGGAAGGTTAAGTAGAAGTACTAAAAGAAATAACACAATTGAAGGTATTTTAATATTTTATTAAATATTAACATTCCAGAAGGCAAACGTGGTGGTAGATATCATTTTACAATGTGAAGCATTTTATACTATTACATTGCCTAAATGCCAGTCTAACCAAGTCTGGGAATTACTCCTGAGGCCTGACATAATTTCTCTTCATACAGGTAACGCTGATCAGTGCTTTTGTTTTCCCTCAACTACCTCCAAAACCGCTGAATATATTTTTTGCTGTCTGCATCTCTTTGAGTAGTATTACTGCCTGCATACTTGTGAGTACTATTTAGAATTTAAATTCAGTATCCTTGAGGGCTGAAGGTGCCTAGGGCAGAACTCCCAGCTCTGGTAGACAATCTGTACAAAAGGGTGTCTCTAATTATATGCCACCCCTCTCCCCCAAAGCATGTCACAATTCTCAATGTTAAATTGCAGGGTTTTTTTTGAATCTGAGTTTATTTATCTCCTAAATCCCAGAGTTGTAACCTTGTAACCCTAAAAGGAAACTCCGCTCCCTTGATAGCAAACAAACAAAAAAAAGACTTAGGTCGCCAAAGATTTGATGTGATGTATTTAATTCATCTTCCTTCAAGAACTACATACAAAGCCCAACAGGCTTTGGGAAATGCCATTACTCCTCTGTTTCTAATAATTACAAAACTAGTTTGTTTTAATCTTTGAGCTTTATCTCCCCAAATGAAAGTAATTAACACCAAAATCTCTGGAAACCTAAGGCTACAGTTGTACCTTTGTCACAAGAATGTTCAATTTTACTACAAAGAAGCCGTTCTTTTAGGTAAAGAAATAAAGATGGTGGTGGACTCCCAGTTGGGTATTTGCCAAGTGTTCGGTCATTTCATTAGCTGGCTGTTGTTTTCATTTCCCTTGAGGAGAGGCAGAATTAAAGCAGTAAACTCTTAAAGATAATTGTTCTGACTCACATAAGGTTTAAATCATAATAATGGGCTTATCTGAGTTAAAGTTAAACCAGAGGACATTTCCCAGATTCAAACTCACTGATTCTGCTATATTCCTGAGGAAAGAATTGGCCCATCCCACTTTGAGAGCCTTGGGAAAATGCTCTCCTCTCACTCCCAGCCGAAAGCCAGAAGTGACTGACATTGATCTAGTTGAAACCAAATATATGCACGTGTAAAGCCCTAGTTTTGTTGGCAGTTTGAATAAGTTAAAAAGTTGTCCTCCCTTCCAGTACCTAAAAGAGCTGTACGTTTTACTCAAATATATTTAAAATATCTGTTCTTGGATGACCTGCCAAATGACTGTGGACTCTTGGTTTAAACATTGAACAAGGTTAACTGAGAATGCAAGAATAAAGTATGGTCTTGGATATGGAAACTCAGTTGGTACCACTTGAATTATAAAGAATAAGAATAAAATTCTGGCTGCATTAGTCTCAAAATTCAGGGGGAAAAAGTATATATGGATAAAATTGGTCACAGTGGAAAAGAATTAGTTGTATTTTAAATTTTTAATATTCAGCCCAGTGCTATTACTTAAACTTTTATTTAATTCTTCTTCTTTTAGATCTACTGGTATCGACAAGGAGACTTAGAACCGAAATTTAGAAACCTAATTTACTATATCTTATTTTCTATCATCATGTTATGTATATGTGCGAATTTGTACTTCCATGATGTGGGAAAGTGAGTCTGCCAAGGAGAAATACTTACCAGGTCTCTTCAAAGCTATATATTTGGACTTGAATAAGAACTGGATAAGGTATGCTGAACAATCTCCTGCATAAGTCTGATACATGATTTTCATGTTAATTGTAAATCTAAATTCCCTCTTGCAGGGGAGACATATCCTAGATCCTTTGCTTTTTCTTTAAGGAGCTGATGTTGCACTTAAACATTCCCCCTTAAAGCTCAAACAGCACAAGTCATTTTCACTTTTGAAATTAAAAATTTTTATAATGTAATTGCATGGTGAAAGGCTATGCAACAAACAATCTTGCATTTTAAGACAAATACTCTTTTATTTCTGTTAAACTGAATATACAATTATTGTTCCCTAGGCAACCAACTTTTGCTTATAACTACAATTTCACGTTAACAAAAAACACAAGACGGTGAAAAGACAACTTTGATTGTGTAAATCTAATTACAATAATAAATAAAATAATTTATACAAGTTTTTTTTGACTTTTCTATAGGGGTCATATTCATTAAAGCCCTAGAGGCTAATTTTGGCTTAACCCTCTCTGGTATAGGAATGACTCTTGATTTGTTTCCTTTCATTACAGAAGCAAATTTTGTTTTTTTAAATTGCCTGAGAGGGAGAAGTTATATCAAACCCCCATCAGTTAATGCACTAAGTGAACGGCAAACTCTGATCCTCTCCTCAACTATTTCCTGGGTAACTTACATAGCAAGACATGTAATAAAAGGTCATGGCATAGGATAGGCAACTTTACTTCCTTTCCCATTTAGTTTTACTTCAAAGTGCTAACTCTGTAAACTGATGACAGTGGGTTCTGAGGGGGTGAAAACCAGCTTCTCATGAATTTTGTCTTCCTATTCTCATCCATATTAAAACAAAGAAGCCTGTAGTGAATTTTCTTAATCTCTTAATGCTTTCCTCTTCGCCCAGCCTAAATCAGCTCCCACTGCCAGCAATGGGTAAACCAAAAGTAACCATCACACCCCAAGTCTCAAACTACTTAGAAGATAAGCTTTGTGGAGAAGGTCACTGGTAAGCTCTAGACCATGGTGATGTAGCTTCTCTGAAATATAAACAGGCCTATTTGAGACTGGATAGAGTGCCATGTCTGATCTTTAGAGATGAATATTACTGCTTTTAAAACAGTAGTTAAGCTTTGGTGATTTTAAACTTCTCTCAGCTAAAGTGAATGAAATTCCCCGCTGACAAGTAACACTGATCACTAGGATCTCTACAGTTAAGAGAGACCCCAGTGCTCCACTCAGCTACACTGTCATAAGACTAGACCTCAGATGATATATTTAAAGGAGGTAAAAAGTCATAGCAGCAACACTGTATGTGGCTTGAGCACTGTAGCTATTTAAAAGCCAGAGGAATGGTAAATTAAGCCTCTTGGGGGTTGCTCCTATTTCTTTGGAGATGTTGTAATTAACAGTGTGGCTTCTTTGCCTGAACTACCTGTTTCTAAGAATTACCTAATGACAGTTTACCAAATCCTCAACATCTTTTGAGTCTTCTGAAACAGGACTGCCCAGAGATGATCCAATGATGTTTGATTCTTCTCGATGATGTTGGAATATGGGATCTGTAATGAGATAAGTTTCAAGTTAATCTTAAATATATACATCCTCTAATCCATGTCAAGAATTTAGAGTAAGTGTTCTTCTACCAAAGTGAAAATTTAACAAGCAGATTTCCACCTTAAGATTTATCAGGCACTCGAAGGAGTTACAGTACCTGTTAGTGTTGTCAAAGGCAAGACAGATTCAGTATCTATAACATCAGATGTCTGGATAAAGCCATGTGGTGAAGGAACGATAAGTATCGTTTCATCATCAATTGTTGTTTGATCAACTTGTTCTTCTATGGTAGGAGACCCTAAATCCTAAGTAATAATAATTAAAAAATGAGATTCTGTCTCATATTCCTTATTAGTTTTCCTTAATTCTCCAAACATATTTAGGCTTGAAGGGACTTAACTTTCAAATATTATCCCACTTTAAAGTTAAAATTAAAAGAAATCAAAGTTAAGGTCTTAAAATGGACAAAAGTAATAACCTCATACCCCAATGTATTACATACTAGCAAAAAATAATTTTAAAGAACCAATTCAGCTATAGACCCTGAATATAGAAGAAACAAAGCTGTAACACTGTGGGATGAGGTTCCTAAACTGAACCACAAAGACCTGTTACAAACCATCCTCAGGAAAATGCTTCCATGGGTTCCAACAAACATTTCTCAGTCTATAGGGGGTGGAGAAGGAAAGGTTTTAGTGAGGAACTGTGGTAAGAGCAACACTGCTGGTTGAATGATACTTCAGGTCAGGTAGGGGTTTGTGCTTTATTTTGTGTGTCTAAAGAAAATAGGAGGTACTGAGGACATCTTTCCATAAATGATTTCTAGGCTTTTCCCAAACTGCAGGTTTGAGGCTTAAGGCTATTTCCTTAAGTGCAACTTACCTCAGTAACATAAGCCCGGGTTAAAGGGGAGGGTGCGTCCTCTTGTTTAAGGTGGGTGCCAGAGATTTCTTCTTCTGTTCTGACCATAACACTGTTCATCAGTTCTGTGCTATTTTGGTCACTGAATCTGGATATATGAGCATCATTAAATGATGGCTCTACAGTAATCTTAGGCTGATGAATTTCATCTGGGAAAGTGTCTGCTTCTAGGGCATCTGGAGGCTCAGGAAAATCAGATGAGTGAATATCACTATCCACTGTCAGTTCTGCTTGCGATATGGAAGAGGTGATGTCTTCTGTGGCAACTGTCTGAATGATGACTCTTGGTGTGTGACACTGCACTGTGACATTGTCACTTGTGTTCAACAAATGTTCTGGCTATAAAATGTTAAAGAAAACAATCAGTGGCAAAATGAAAAAGTACCCACCAGACTAAAGTTATAGACAACAAATGATATTTATAAGTGGTACCCTATTGTCCCCTTCCTGCCTCTCTCTCACCTCTGGAACTTCAGTGTTCTTATCACTGTTTTTCTAGAACCCTATTCTTTACACAGTGGGGCCTCTGCTCTCGTAATATCCCTTTTCCCCTAACGGAAGTCCATGTCATGTAAGGAGACCCAGGGAACAAGGGATGTACCCCAGTGAAGGTGTAAAACATTGCTCCTGGGACAACAGTGGTAGGAAGAATTGTTTAAATAAATGGACTACATTAGTATTGGCTCTTATATTTTGTATCAACTAATCCTGGTCCCTAACAGGTATCGATACTAAAGTGTTTGAAAGGAGCTCAAAATTTATTTCCCCCTCCCCCAAGATATTGTAATTGAAGGCACATGAGTCCATCTCTGGTGGTACTTATCAGTTAGCGAGTCTTTTCTACAGAAACTAGAAAAATCAAGGAATTTATGTAAGGTGACATACAGATAAAGCATGGACGATGATCTGTTCAGGAGAAGCGGGAGCGGCAGCCGCCAGGGTTACTGTGGGACTAGCAGTAAGAGTTAGCGGAAGACCTTGGCTTGAGCTTGTTTGAAGTAGGTAGGTGCCTGGAGTGCCAGTGGGCTGTAAATGGAAAGACTGAAGGAAGAAGAAAAATAAGATCAACACAGGTGCATCAAACCACTGAGTAAGTACACTTAGTACCCATTAAGTCTAGCTTTACATCCAAAACGGGGACTTTAATTTACTAGCCACAAATGTACTTACCAATCAGGAAGGGGCAAATAATAAAATGAAGGGTATAACATCCTGGACCATTTATCTGTTGTAAGTCATTTCTCGGCCTGCAGCTTTAACAGAGGAAAGGCCTGATCCTACTCTTCACTCCCTGTATGTCTATGGTCTGGTCTCAGCTATCTGTTTCAGTCCAAGACATGGTCTCATAAGCCACTGTTTCTAGCACAGTAATCCAGCATGCCTCGTCTCCCCTCTTTATCCCTTCTCTGTAGCACATAAAAACTAGCAGTCTCCCAGTTAAAAAAGCTTCACATTTTCCAAAAGGCACTATGGCAGTGTTTACTTACTTGAATAGATTTTTTTCATAGTATAATTTTAGGAAATTTTTTTATGTTCAGAGAAAATGTATAGAAATAGCAATTAGTGTTCATTGAAAGAAAAAACTTCTAATTGAAAAGCTGTTTCACTGACAGTACGCTTATCTTTTGAGATCTTTTATGAAAGTGTAACAAAACTATTGAACAACAACACACGTTTCACAACCATAAGCTTCTACGTGATAATCTGAGTTTGGTTTATCCTAACACTCTGAAGGAAAAGTTTTTGCACTTAGAATAGAGCTGGAAGTTAAAGTCGTATAGCCTGGGTTCTTTAGTCTGATGTGGTCTTGTGGACTTAGGCCACAGCAGCTCTCTTGGCTACTGACTCACTGAATCTAGGTTTCTGTAATGCTAAAGCAGATACAGTAACTACTTCTCATAGAAAGGTTTGTTGAGGATTAGAAATGATTGTGATGGTGCCTGGCACACAATGGGGACTCAACTCACTTTGTCCCCTCCCTCTCTATAAAAGTGAAAGCTAGCTGTTTTCCTAAAGGTTGTATTTATTAATCACATATGATCAGGCAGTATAATAAATACTTTACATGTACATGTATATCATATACATGTGTTTTATTTAATATGCTTAAATACATTTAATGCTCATAATTTTTTGAAGCTGAGGCACTATTATCATGTTTTATTTATAAATAAGAGTCTCTAAATATTTGATTGTGACCCTGTAAGTTAAAACCTGAACACATACCCTAAATATATGTGTATATATTGTTTATTAGGCCAGGGGGAAAGGGAGGGTGAGGTGGCAGAAAAACGAAGTTGTTTTCTACCTATGGCAAATGGTCTTCTTACACATCCCTATTTTGGAGACCAATGGATTAGGAAACCGAGGCTTAAGTTAAGCAAGTGGCCTAGTAGGAGATCCAAAAGAGAACCTTTTGGGGCTTCCCTGGTGGCGCAGTGGTTGCGAGTCCGCCTGCCAATGCAGGGGACACGGGTTTGTGCCCCGGTCCAGGAGGATCCCGTGTGCCGCGGAGTGGCTGGGCCCGTGAGCCATGGCCGCTGAGCCTGCGCGTCTGGAGCCTGTGCTCCGCAACGGGAGAGGCCACAACAGTGAGAGGCCCGTGTACAACAACAACAACAAAAGAACCTTTTGCTAGGTGGGCCATTCCTATGAGATTTGGCTGTGGATAGGATAAATAAACTGTTGCACTAATACCCCTTATGTTCTTCACAGCAAATAAATCTTGACATAATTTAAATAAAATATACTTTATATATTCTTCATGAAAAATGAGCTAATAATTCTGGGTTTACCTATTTTAGAAAGAAGGGAAAGAACTGGGGCATTTTTCTTTTCAATTTTCATCACCACCCCTCCAAGGAATTACATTTAAAGTAGCAGTCATGCCCCATCTCTCCCCAAAACCTCTTAGCATAGTTAACCCCTAATCTGTTTTCTGTCTACAGATTTGTCTATTTTTGACGTTTCAGATAAATGGGAGTCGTACACTATATATTTTGTGTCTAATTTCTTTCACTTAGCATAACGTTTTCAAGGTTCATCCTCGTGGTAGCATATTTTTTTACTGCCAAATAATCATTTGTATGGCTGCAGCACATTTTATTTACCCATTTATCAGCGGATGGACATATGAGTTGTTTCTGCTTTTAGTTATTATGAACATTCATGTACAAGTTTTTATGTGGACATATATTTTCACTTCTCTTAGGTATACCTGAGATTAGAATTGGTAGGTCATATGATTACTATATGTTTAACCTTTTTAGGGATTGCAAGATTCTTTGCCTAAGTGGCTATATCATTTATGACTAGGACTTTTAAATCCTGTATCCCCCAATGGGCTAGTAGTGTTTACTGACTGTTGTTAAATAATTCATTCCATAAACTTTTTCTCAAATAACCAATATGAACTTTTTGAGTATATATTTGTTTATGACTCAATAAAAATACATAGCATGTACCCTACTTGTTAGCACTGTCATTTTCATCTATAAAAAGAACATATTATTGGTTTATATATAGATAAAAAAAGACGAATTATAAAAGTGGAAGTCTGATTTATGTTGTTTTCTAACCATCTTGGCTTTCAAAGCCATGGATATAGTTACACTTAATGACAATCAGGTTAATTTCTACATTTCTTTTGCTTATATAACATTTCTAAAACTGATACCAACTGATCTTTCTTATGCATAAAATGGCCAATATCTGCTTTTTAAAGTAGTTACTCACTGGAAGAATCTCAAAGGTCTGTAGTGTTCCACTGTTTAGTGTTATTGTTTCCGAGTCAACAGTAGCAGCCGGGGAGTCTGCTGAAGCTGTGGTAAGAACAAGGACAATAAACAAACACTTCGTAAATTTAAATTTTCTTAGTGTACTCAATTAATTATGAGGGCAATCTCATATTGAATAATTTGCCTGGAAACCCAAAGTCATTTAAATTTCTTATAAGAGATAAGAAATCTAATGGACTTGTCTGGGATGGCACAGATATACGCGTCAGCCAGCCATGACCCACAGCCAAATCCAGCCCACTATCAGTGTTTATAAATCAAGTGTTATAGGAACACACTCATTCCTGTTCGTTAATGTATTTTCTGCAGTTGCTTTTCCATTACAAGGGCAGTTGAGTAGCTGTGACAGAGACAATATCTGCTAACCTCTGCTATAGATAATAAAATATTTCTAATGTTAGGAAGTAAGAGGAATACACTAAGGCTAACCTGCAAAGAGACAGGAACTTGATAAAATAAGTTTTCCTGGACCTTCTGGTAAGAAGTATAGATGTCTGGAATATACAGGTGTCCTGTAACACTAGGCTTTAGTTGTAGTGACATCACTTCTGGCAATGTAAACCCGGGCAAATAACTTACTTTAACCCAAACTAATGTTCAGAGACTTTATCTGCCCTGTCTACCTCATATAGTTGTTGTGAGGATCAGAAACATGAAATATATATAGTTTCAGATGACTGTACTAGGGAGACTAAATAGCACTTCAGAGATCAGACAGTATAATCTCTTTACAGATATGTCAGTGAGGCTCAGACTTGATCATTGTCTGCTCAAGGTTATACAGAACTAGGGCTAATGAGAAGAAATGTAATCTCGTTTGGTGCTTTCAGTCCCACCTGTAGGTAAATCTATGTGAAAAATGATTTGAAATTGACTTTTAATGTATAATGTTAGTTTATTATATTCTGACTATAATGCTTCTCAGTTTAAAAGAAATGCACTGAATTCATGTTAGTTCTCTTACTATGTGATGTATTCTTAAGATCATACCTAGAATAATTTGAAGTGATTTCAGATAAATAACCTAAATGAAAGGTAAGCAAATTATGGCTGGAGACAAATGTGGCTCAAGGCTAAGAATGTTTTTTTTACATTTTTAAAGGATTGTTTAAAAACAAAATAGAAAATTCCATAGAGATCTATGTGGCCTGCAAAGCCTAATATATTCATATTTACTGTTCTGGCCCTAAAGTTTGCAAATCCCTGACCTCTAACCTAAAGGAAGAAACAATCGTGAGACTTTAGCCCAAATGACAAGAATAATGGGTGTGTTGTAAAACTCTTACTATACTCACATTTCTTGCTGGAAGAAATAAAATTATTCTAGTACTTAAAAAAAAAAAAAAAAGCCATGCTGTGAACGATATTAAGGTACCATTTATAAAACGTTTGCTATTTTCCCAATAAGTATTGTCAACCCAATAGCCAAGGAAAACTGTAACATTCTCCATGCACAAAAAATTTTTAGCCAACAGTAGCTCTCACATTTATGGTGGACTAGTAATTTCAGTTGCTTTGCAATCCTCAAGACTACAAAACAAAACAAGCAGGGCTAAAGAAAATAAATTCTTCATGCTTTACTGCACTGGTAGAAAGCTAAAGCAAATAACCAAATTTAAATTAGAACTTTAAGAATAAGACAAGCATAATTAATTTAAACATCAGAATATAGGTTTTGTTTGTTTTTTTTGGTCCGTTTGTTTGTTTTTTGCTGTGCGGTGCAGTTTGTGGGATTTTAGTTCCCTGACCAGGGATTGAACCCACACCCTGGGCAGTGAGAGCAAGGAGTCCTCACCACTGGACCACCATGGAATTCCCAGAAATACAGTGTTAATAATGCCAATAAGTGGCCCAGTGATTCTCAAATGGGATCATAGAGTATATATGAAAATCTGTAGGGTGTTTTTATTTGTCATACTGACTGGAAAGCACGGTTGGCATTTTGTGGGTGAGGTCAGGGGACCCTAAACATCCCGCAGTGTGCAGGAGGACATCCCTGCCAAGAAAGAACTGTCCCACTTAAAATGCCAATAATCCCCTGATTGAGAATAACACCAAGTGATTGATAAACTCTTGGCAATGGCCTTTCCATAGGCAAATAACATTATGTAGGGGAAAAAAAGTGAGGTAAAAGTGAAAAATAATATGGTTCTGAGAATTTTATCCTCATTCCTTTTCTGTCCCTCTCTAATGGAAAGGTAGAAAGATCAACTTGGCTTAGATCTTAGGAAATAAATTTCCTCTCCCTATAACAATCACTGGGTTCTCATCTCATTAAGCACAAAAAAAATGTCACAGGCTAAGGAAAAGAGAGGGGTAAACAAAACAGTTCCCGTAGGACACTGGTTCTTTACTCTCTGAAGAAAATGTTTTTCAACCTCACCAAAACCCATGTCTTCTACATTTGACTTCAAATCCATTCTTCATTTGTGTGTCTTCTGGTGAATTACTACAAATGATGTGCCATCCTAGGGACTCTCTTTCTTTGCTTAGTTGACTGTATTTTAGGTAGTTTTCTATTAACCATTAATTCTTTATAACACCTAGAAAGTAAGATGATTTAAAATGGTTTATAATGGCTGGGCAGTGGGTTATCATTCTTTCCTGTCACACATTCATCCTTTGTGCAAATATTAATCAAGCTAATAAACAAAAAATGCCTTAGATCTCCTTTAATTTCTCAACTTGGATAAATTTCTGTCAACATTCTAGAAGACTGAAAGGTGTCAGAGCCATTAACGAAATCATATAGTTCAAATAGCATGGAGTCTGGAGGTTACTTACAGACATGGGTGATCTGGACTGGAATCTGCAGGGCTGTCATAGGGCTTGGAGAGATGGCTGTATTGTCTTCCAAGCGGGCAACTCTGATCTGAACATGCTGTACGCTGGAACTGGAATTACTGTTTGGAACTCCAGATCCTGATTTATTCTCCAAAAGCGTTGGGTTGTTTTTTTGATTCTCATGTAACTGTTTAAGACCTTTTATCAAGACTGAAGGGAGATGGGTAGACAAAAAGAACATTGATTCTCCGACAGACCACCATCTAAGCAGCAAGGGAGGTGGGGGGTAAGGAGGGAAAGTATTTGGAATAAATAATTGTATACTGGATATGTGATCTTACCAAAATAACAATAAAAATATTTTAAAACTACAACCTGTCTGGAAATTTTTGGAAACATCCGTCAAAAGAGATTTAAAAAATTCATAACGTGATACTGTTTTTGCCATCAAAGATGAATTAAAAGCCATTGTAAGGAACATGGAAATAAGACATTTTCTATGTCCTAGGACTTCTTGATAAAATTCTTATTATTTAGGGAGAATATTGGTAATGCTAATTAACTTATTTTCATTCAGCAATGAATAGTCTACTACTCTCCCTCCCCCAACCCTGGGCACTTTTTAGCCACTGCAAGAACATAATCAGTTGGCTGTGAGTCTAACTTACAACTCCAGAGTAGCAGCTGAGCTTTTCCAAACAGTATGCAACCGCCTTGAGTTCTTGTACAGGAAAGCCAACTCCTCTACTAATCATGATAAACTACATCAATCCTCTCAGGTAATGCTGCAATCTGGCTGGGTTCATGTTACATTAGTATTCATTCACTCTCCTGGTTATACCAGAATTTATAATTTTTAAAGTGTAAAATAAATTTATAACTGGGTATTTAAAGAAAAAAATCACATTTTCATCAAGCCAAATTCCTCAGCATTTAATTTTCCTTTGCAAAAATGAAAGTTGGAGCACTAGACCAATGGGAGGGAATCTGATTACCTAAATCATACAGACTACAATTTAGTTCCGTGTCTAAGAACAAAGCAGACAGTGAAGTGGAAAGTATGCTATATCTCACTTAAGCAAACCTAAGATCTCTAGATTTACATAACAAATGAAATTAGAAATCTGCAAGCTTTTGTTCTACAAAATAAATCACCACAGAATTTCTCTAACCCAGTTATTTGAAATTATTCAATTTGTAAAAGTTGATTTAAATGTAAGTTCTTACATCTTTGTATACAGTGAAAATACACATTTAAAATTTACTTCCTCTTCATAGTTTATGTGAAAGGATAAGAATGTGTGTAGATGTGTATAGTTTTTTTTTTTTTGCGGTACGCGGGCCTCTCACTGTTGTGGTCTCTCCCGTTGCGGAGCACGGGCTCCAGACGCTCAGGCTCAGCGGCCATGGCTCACGGGCCCAGCCGCTCCGCGGCATGTGGGATCTTCCCAGACCGGGGCACAAACCTGCGTCCCCTGCATCGGCAGGCGGACTCTCAACCACTGCGCCACCAGGGAAGCCCGATGTGTATAGTTTATCTTTGGTGCTTTGAGAATTAAAAATCATATCAACTCTTCTCAGGGGAAGACAGTTACCCAAAGAAATAGGGCAGAGGTTGAAGTAAAAGCCTACTATGATTCATATCTCTTCAGCTGAGGCAAAGAACTTCTAACCTCTAATTCCTTGAGGACTAAATACGGTAAGACAAAGGAAGGACTTAAGAAGCAAATAATACATTACCAGGGAATGAAACATCCTTATGGTTTGCAATTTGCCTTTTGATGGTCCACCATTTACTTCGAAGCCATTGTGGTGAACGGACACTGCTCCATCCCTCTGCTAACAGATCCCAGTTTATGTCATTTTCATCAGCTACATCAAGCTCTGCTATCCTGCAAGTTACAAAATAAGCGTCTGTTAGATGTTTGTTTCTCCATAAGAACCCTCCTCTAACTACAGATGATGGCACTGGCAATAAAGGGAATGGCAGGTTGTGTCACTGAGATGCTACTGTTTAGGTACATAGGAAAGGATGGACTGCAGGAGTGCAGACCTGCTTCCACAGCTAAGAGCTATGAAACATCACAGTAGCAGCCTTGTTAATGGTACCACCAATGGGCCATACCATAAATGGTCAGAACCAGATGAAGCACCATGAAGGAAAGGGCATAGCTAAAGGTTAGAATAAGATAAGGACAGGTTTAGTTGTATAGTGTTCTACAATGTTTTATAGTGTGTTATAATGTTATTTCCTAGATCTGAGCTTTTCCATTTGTAAAATAAACAAAATTACTTAGAAAGGAACTATTTATAAAGATGACTAGCTAGAAAAAACTATATTAAAAACAAAACTCAAAACAAAGTGATAAAAAGATAAAAACAATACTCAGGCAGCAACCCAAAAAACCACAATCAATACAAAATAGTACAACTAAATTTGGGGTTTTAATGTCTATTTGTTTTCTACTTTTAACTGTCACGATCTTGATTTTCAGTAGGGTGTAGCCACAAAAGCAACTTCTACTACTTAAGTGTCTCAGCTATTTTTTTGCTGGTATTTTTGCTCATTTGAGTTTCTGAGTCTTAATGGTTAAACCAACTAATGTAAAAAATAAACTTGGGATTATCTTAAAGCTATTTTGGGATATGTATGAAATGGAAGTGTCTAATTTGGTCCAGTTTGAAGGTGTGGGGTAACTGTAGACTGGGCAATCTTAGCATAGTAGCCAAAGATTGAAGGGCATGGAGACTGATAGCCCTCTTACCCTCAACATGGTCCCTCTTGGCTAGGACTGAGGCACATTGGTGGGACAGCGGAAAAGCTGCACTGCCGCTGCCTGTGCCATACCTGTTCTGTGGATATAGAGAGGACTTCAGTCTCCACGCCTTCAATCTGGTACTTTACACGAGCACTAAATCCACTAAAAAAGGAACAAACACAAAACAAAACAAAAAAGAGCTCAATATGAAATATTTAGGATTTTAAACAGTGGCTCTCTATGGAAAGGATGCTTTTCAGACATTAGGCATCTATGGAAACCAAAAGAGGAAAGCCAATCTAGATAGCCACAGCAATTAAGCAGCTTTTGTTATTAAAAGATTTAGGACACAAACCTGAGGATGAGATTGATTTCATCTTCCTTGGTCCACTCAGTACCTCCACTCTGTTTCCAGTTCAGGTAGTTGAGCCATTTAGAACGACACTGCTTTTCTGAGCGAGTACCCACCCGCTCTGCCACAGCTGCCCAAGACACACCCTGTGTGACTATGTCACCTGGCTCAGTGCTCGTCAATTCATGAACCACCTCTGCAAGTCTCTTTTCTTCTTCTTCTGTCCACTTCCCTGAAAGAAGGAAATCATCCAGACTACCACTGCTACCTTCTCCTTATTTTGCAAATCAGATTCAGCCCTGTATTTCAAGAGACTGATGGGAAGTATGCAGTAGTATTAGAATTACTTCTGAATGAAACATGGAAATCCTGCATATATCTGCTAAGACAGTTACTAACCCAGTAAAGTTCTTAGTACTACAAAAGAAAATATAGAATCCTAACAGAAAGCACGGACTGACTCTTTAAGGAAAGAAAAACTACTCAAAACATAGCTAGAAAAAATTATATTTTCTCAAGTTATATTAAGTCCTAACTGGGAAGTGTTCCATTGATGGCTTGATGGACACAAACATTCATACTTTTTTCTTAGTCCCACCTAAGATTCCTTGCTCCGCAGAAGTGAAGTAATAAGCTCAATAGAGACCATTATTTACAGGAATGAAAGAGGAGGGACAAGTAGAGTAACACCTATGGCTTCCCACCCATTTCGGTAAAAATAAAAACTAGGTTTATACCATCTCCTTTCCCAACTCCAAGCTACTGTGATAAAATATAAGTCTGAGACTGGTAATCACATATATTTCTATTTCAGTTTTTTTGAACCCATGAACCCACTAATAATATCACATGTTCCTATTAGTCTTTTTCTTAGAAAAGCTTAAGCAGAAAAGCAGGAAAAAAAAAGAAAACCTCTTAAAAATGTCTTCCACTCTGTTTCCATTTTGTTACTAGTAGCTGAAAACTTCTGGAAAATTTCAAAAAGGCTATGTGCTTGCCTTTCAGGCATTCATTCAACAAATATATACTGAATATCTATGTGCTAGGCACAGTTCTGGGTATCATGGATTCAAGACAAAGTCCTGCTCTCCTATTTTAGCATGGCAAAAAAGGAAGGGGAAACTCAGACTGCCATCTCATGGCGTGGTCCAAAGAGAAAACTCCTGATCCAAAACGATACATAGCAACAAGGCAGTTAACAGGCAGAGCATTCCCTCAGGCTGGCAATCAGGGAATGGCACAGTGTTTTTCCATTATGCTCACAAAAGGGGTTCTATCCTCGGTGTCTTACATGAACTTCTGGGGTCCCATCGTAGGTCTAAAGCTCCCATTCCTGCTTCATTCATTAAGCTGTCATTCACTACAGAATTAGAGTTGGTGGAATTTATGTTTTCAGTGCCTTATAGGTAATAGTGCTGGCGGAGTGGTTAAGGAGGAAACATTCCTGACTCCACTTCAGCAGGGTAGTGGGTGAGGATGAAAATTATATTCCCTGGAAGCTCAAGCCTAGCTTGAGAACTATTTTTCTAATTAAAAGACTGAGCATAGATTATGGATCCTTCAGAAAAAATTAGAGCTGAAAAGGGAACTGTGAAATCATCTATTCTAACTTCTTCATTTTATAGAGGAAACTGAGGCTCAGAAAGGTAAGTGAGAGTTGGTGGCGGAGCCTAAATACTCTTGTTGGTCATAAAGGTTAGGTTTAACAGTATCTATCATCAGTTAGTACATCTGTATACATTACGAATTGACTGGGCATCTGTGGTCTGGCCTGGGGACTGAAACACCAATCACGAGTTTTTTCTATGGAAAAATGTACTTTGAATTTGAAATAAGCAAAATACATACAAACCTCTGGAACACAGCTTCTTCCTAAGTTGGGACCTGCCTAGAACTAAAGTTTTTCATTAAATATGAGTTGATAAGCTGTTACCAACATAAGATCAATAGTTAGATGGGCTTAAATTAAAATTACTTCCTACATATATGCCTTAAAAGTACATATTAGACTTAAAAATAGTTACTTCCCCAACTGGAGCAGTTCTGAATTGCTACAAAATGGAAACATGCTAGACCTAAATAAAACCTTTGAAACTGAGGAGATGTGTTCCTGTGAAAAATATCACCTTACTACACAGAGCACAAAAATAAAGGATTAGTTGGGTCTATCTGAAGAAAAAGGACACTAGAAAATAAAACCTCAACTACAATGAATGGCAAATCTCTTTTCAGAACAGAAGAGAAAGCAGTATCTGAAGGGGCAGGAAGCTCAAATGGTGACAAAAAACACCAGTGGCACTCACAGTACCTGTGTTGCAAGTGTCCTTCATCAGTCGGCACCGATCTTTGACAGAAGAGGCACTCCTTCCTAGCGCCGCCCCTATTGTTGCCCAGTCATTGCCATGCTTTATCCGGAGCCTAAAACAAGAGTCTGCCAATCAGCATTTGGTTCAACTGTTTTCTCCCTTCTAATTTCATCATTTATTCTTCATTCTTCTTCTTCCCATTTGACTGGTTTGGAAGTTGTGGGCAGCAATACTTTGAGAGCCAAAGTTTGAAAGTGTGGCCTTTTTTTGGGGTCCACAGTTGTCTGTGGGTGAAAAAAAAACAGGCAGCAATTGCCTTTTTCCTGGGTCAGAGAAGAAATAAGTAACTTGGATATGTGTTCAAAAAAGACCAAATTTCCCCTCAGGTTATTGACACAATTTCCCAGGCAATCCCCAGAATTTTCCCTTTTGAGCACTCCTAACAAGCTCTTCTCAGACACCTGAAACAGTTTCACAAGTCCTTATTATCACAAACAGGATCAGCCTTCGGGTTTTTTTTTCATGATCCATATAATCCATTAACCCATACTTTATGGTCCCAAAATTACGTTTCCTGCAAAATAAGACTGTATAAGGTAGAGTCAGCCCAGATAGTCAGTGAAGCATTTGCCAACTCGCCATTCTAAAGTAAGCCATTAGCACAACCCTGGTTTTGATCCTGGTGTGTAAGTTCCCCAGACTTAGTCCTCAGGTCACCAAGAATGGCGATCTAATCTCTTTTGTAACCCCTATTAGTGGTCTAAGGACGCATTACATTTAGTTACTAACAACAAGAGAAGACAACTCATGGACATGGCTACTCTGTGCAGATATAGATTTGATAAGTTCTTTACATGGTCAACTATGCTTAACAGCAGGATTAAATTATACTAGTCTACCAAAAATGTCTTGACATTTTCAAAGTAAAACTTTAGAAAACACAAAATATTAAAAAAAATTAAAACACAACTATCAGAATTAATGAAAAAAAGAAAGTTAAACTTACTCCTTGAGCTTTTCAATTTCTTCAGGTGTGTATCTAGAAATTTAAAGAAATTTTTAAAAGATCAATTAAACAAAGAATGCTAAAAAACTTAATAAAAATCAGAATTTCACTTAGGGAGCCAAATGTTAAGTCACTTAGCATATTGATAACATTTTTAAAGTAATCAATTTCAAAGTAGATTAATAAAAATCAAAATTAATGCCTCTATTTAAAAAAACCCCCAACAAATACTTTAAGCTATAATAAAAGTGAGCACTGTAACAATTTTCTCTAGGAAAATTCAGCATTTAAAACATATTTTCCCCTATGCTGCCTAACTCTTGCGCTATTTCAAGTTAGGTTCAGGTACTCTAATATCATAGCTATTCTGAAAGACTTATGGATGACATGGTAAACTGGAGCTAAAAAGAAAATCTATGGTCAATTCTCACAAGTCACTGAGGAGTTTTAAGTTCTCTTTATTTTCTCTACCCATGCACGGACAACTGACATATTCTTGCTCCATGTAAAGGCTTTTTTTTTAGTGGGTAAGTACTGAATATAGCCAATGCAATGTTCTTTTTAAAAGCAGTATCTAGAAAGCCACACTATTACTACCTAAAACTCCCAGAGAGAAATTTAAAATATGTCAACACCACCATATTATCATTTCATTGAAGATATGATGGCTTCCCACAGATATTACCGATATATAATATGGGTAATTATATCCAGAAATTTATATATCCAGAAATTTATTATATCCAGAAATTTATTTTCTACTCTGGTTTTATTTAAAAAAAAAACAAAAGAAGTCACTGACCTAGGAAATGTTATACTATAGAAATGAATAGGAAAAATGTTACCAATGAATTTAGAGTTCTTTTTACACTTCCTAAATCTTTAACCACTACTATACTTTTTATAATGTTACTTTACTACAAAGCAGACTTTGATGTATTAAGTCAGCTAAGTCTTAAACCTATATAAAGTAATTTAGATTCTAATTTCTAAAAGAGGCCGTATTGTAATGAGGTTTCACCGTATTTACAAAATGGACCTGGAGAATAAAAATATGAACATCACTCAACAGTAATTCATAACTATCTCCAATTAAGGCTTTGATCATAATTTTATTAAAGAAAGTTCCTTAAATATTTCCCCTAAATTACATGAAAACACGCAGCATTACAAGTTTTCATACTTTCCCACATGGTTTCTGTCATCATACATGCGAAGCACTCTTCTATAAACTGCAAACAAAGGCCGGTTCAGACCCCATGCTATAGTCCTGTAGAAATCTTTTCTTTCGTCTTTTGACATCTCAAAGATGATTTCTGTAGCATCTTTTATTCCGCGTGCCTAAATGGGTTACATTTCTTTGATTTAGGGATTTCTGATAAAATGCATATGGATATACTATGCTTTTTAAAAGTTATTTTTATGTTAAAATCATCAATGGCATTTAGAAAAATAACATATTGATAATTCATTAATAAGTCAAATATAAAGTTTAAAATACTGCAAGAGATAATACAATGATACTTAAGTATTCCAAAAAAAAGTTGTATATAATTCAATAAAGTCCTGCCAACCCCTTTTTAAAATTACAAAAAATTAAATCTAAAGAAAGTAGAAAAGGAAGAAATCATAAGAACAAAATTAATATAATCAAATCAAGAGTAGAAAGGATAAGCAATGCTAAAAACTGGTTCTTTGAAAAGATCCATGAGACTAAATAAAAACAAAAAGATAAACTTATGGCAAAACTTAAAAAAAAAAAAAAAAGGACAAAACAATACTAGAGATGAAAAATGGCACCTAAGGAGAGATGCTACAGAGATTAGTTGAACATTATGAAAATTTTATGGCAATAAATTTGAAAACTTATATAAGTGTATGATTTCCTAGAAAAAGTCAACTTACCAACTGACTCAGGAAGAGAAAGAAAATCTAATAAACACAGACCATGAAGAAAATTTAATCAGTTATTAATAATTTTCCCACAATGAAAACACCAGGCCAAGATGACTTTACAGGTAAATCCTACCAAACAATTAAGAGAAACATAATTCTGATTTTAAACTATCCTAAAGATAAAAAGGGGGTGGGATTTCCCTGGTGACACAGTGGTTGGAAGTCCATCTGCCAAAGCAAGGACATGGGTTTGAGCCCTGGTCTGGGAAGATCTCACATGCCGCAGAGCAACTAAGCCTGTGTGCCACAACTACTGAGCCTGCGTTCTAGAGCCCGTGAGCCACAACTACTGAGCCCGCGTGCCACAACTACTGAAGCCTGCGCACCTAGAGCCCGTGCTCCGCAACAAGAGAAGCCACCGCAATGAGAAGCCTGAGCACCGCAACGAAGAGTAGCCCCCACTTGCCGCAACTAGATAAAGCCCACGCACAGCAACAAAGAACTAACGCAGCCAAAAATAAAAATAGATAAATAAATTTATTTTTTAAAAAAAGGATAAAAATCGGGGACAATTCCCCACTCATTTGGTTAGGCTAGCATAATCTCAATAGCAAAACCAGACAAGGGGAGTTTCAGAAAAGATCTTCTGGGCCAAGCTCATTCATTAAAATAGATCCCCCAAATCCTCAAAATATTTTAGCACACTGAACTCAGTAATGTATAAAAAGGTTAATAATCAATGCAAAAAGTAAGCTTACTCCAGGAATATGAGTTTGTATTAATTTCAGAAAAATTAGCAATTAATCACATAAGATTTATGGGAAAAAAAGTAAAATCTTAATAGGTATGGAAAGAGCAATCATAAAATCCAACATTCAAAAAGCATAAAGATTGTAATAATTATAAACAGAGTATAACCTTTAAATATTGTAAATCACTATGTACACCTGAAACTTATATAATATTGTATATCAACTATACCCCAATTTTAAAAAAGCATAAAGATTAGAAAAGAATCATTTACAGATGTTATATATGTAGAAACGCAAACATCTATAATCAAAAATTATTTAAGAGTACTTAGCAAGAATGCTGGTTACAAAATCAATGAAGTCATTTGTATTTCTAGACAAAGCTCATAAAAAATCTTTAAAAATTCCCACTAATAATAGCATCAAAATTAAAAAAGCATTAAGACTAAATCTTAGGCAAGTTATGCAATTCCTTTATGGAGCAAACATAAAACTATCAACTGACATTGAAGGGGAACTAATTAAAACGGAAAGCTATAAAATGTTCAAGAGGAAGTCAGAATATTACAAAGATGTTAATTCCCTTCAAATTGATTCAGATTCAATGTAGTCCCAATAAAAATTCCAACAGTTTTTCATTCTTTGCAGGTTGATTCTAAATTTATAATGGAAGAGCAAAGGGCCAAGAACAGCCAAGACACTCATGAAGAGACCTGCCCCATCAGATATTGGGACTTCTGAAGACAGAGCTGTACTGGTGCAGGTATGAAACTGAACCTAAGAACAAATTAGAGAACCTAGAAACATATCTGTGGAAGTTTGAGTAGGACAGAATGGATATTGTAGACTGGGAAAAGACTGACATTCCCTAATGATGCTGGGACAATTATCATCCATATAAAACAAAACAAAACAAAAACAACCACAACCCAATAACACTGAAACCCTAACTCATACCCACAGGAAAAAAATCAGTGTGAAAGGCAAAACTATATATGTGAGAATATCTTTATGCCCTTGAGGCAGGGGAAGATTTCTTAAACAAGCTTGGAAAAACACAGAAGTAAAAAGATGATAATTTTGAAATTGGAATTAAGAATCTTCTTTCATCAAATGATACCTAGAGAGAAGGAAAAGACAGGCCACTAAATTGGGACAAGATATCTGTAACACAACCAAAAAACCATTAGTATCGAGCATACATTAAGAACGTCACAAAAAATAAAAGGATAAACCACCCCACAGAAAAAAACTGATAAAAGACACAAACAGGAATTTCAAAGAGGAAACACAAATGGCCAACAAGCATATAAAAATATGTAATCAGAGAAATAAAAATTAAATCCATAATAAAATACTATTTACACCCAAAAGATCTGTACAAATTAATAGCAAAAAACTAAAAAGAACCCAAATGACCATTAACTGTGGAACGTGTAACTTATGGTATATATATTTGCATGATGAAAGCTAAAAAAAAAAAAAATCAACAGGGGATGGGTCTCAAAATCACAATATTGAACAAAAGAAGCCAGTTACAGAATACCCAGAGAATGAATCAACTTACGTAAATTTCAAAACAGGTAAAATTACACTGATATGCATTTTAAACACTCTTCTGAATGTATTAAACTTCACAGTAAAAACGTTAAAATTTCAGAATCTTTTCTAAAATTGTTTTACGCAGTTTCAATTCTGCAAACAATTAAACCTAAACATTTACCAGTACCTACATGCAAGGCACTGTGTTGTGGGATGATATTATAGTGAGATGAAAAGATTTTTCTGCCCTTTTTTTTGTTGTTGCTTGTGACAATACCTTATCCTTTTACCCAAAATATGGAATATATGACACCTAATTAATTGGTTTAAAAATAGCTCCACAATGTTCCTGTAAGCACCACATAATGAAAATCACAGTCAAAAATCAAAATCAAACAAATTAGCTTTTCCCAAGATCAGTACATCTTTTTGGACATTTCCTATTTCTGACAATTCTATCATCATTCTCCCAAACATCCTCAATTTTTAAAAAACCCTTAATTATTCCCACTCCTCATTTTCCTTCTTCACCAATATTCAGTCACCAGGCTTCCTTAGAGACTACTTGCTTATCTGCCTTTCCCTACCAATTCTATTTCAATTACTGTAAAGTCCTTACTACTCTCACCTGGTCACCTGAAATGGGTATCTAAAAGTCTTAATCATAAAGCTGAAAGAGTCCTTGGAAATCATCTACTCCAATCTCCTACACAAGAAACCAGCTTCTTAATTCCCCAAATTCAGTGTTTTTACCAATTCGTCGCTGCCTTATCTAAACCTGTAGCATTTTTCCAATTTTAACTTAAGTGTCTGTGATCAGTGGACAACTTTTAATACACTTCTAGATACATTTCAATGGTCACTATATTTCTGTTTCTCTTAAAACAATTAGCTTGGTGGGAAGGATCTTTCTTCACTAATAAAGAATTAAAAGTTTTTTACTCTTTATAATTTATAAAGGGTAGTTTGGGAGGAGTGCAGCTTAAAATTAAGCTTAAGAACATGGACATTCTAGGCAGCAGTGTATTTAAAATAGTAAAAAATTGTACATAAACTAAGTATCAAACAATAGGAGAATAGTTAAATAAACTCTGTACACTTCCCATTCCCAAACAGTGGTAATGGTCTCCATTTCAAACATGCACTATTTGAACACAACTCCATTACTGGGATGGTCAGCAAGTCTCTGGAAAGATTTCTTTGAGAAGGGCACAGATCTACCCGACCAAACTCTCCCTAAACTGAGTTACCAGTTCTTCTCATTTCTTATAGGATAGAATTCTAATTCTTCGGTCTGGACTTCAAAGCCCAAGTTCTAGAAGCTAATTATCTTGGTTTGGGTTAAAGGGGTTAATTTAACATACTCTGGGTTTGAACTCTGAATCCTCGACGCTCATCATTTACTTATGCTGTTGCCTCCAGCCCTACTCTACCCCTAACTCCCACCCCCTTCTTTAAAACTCAGCTCAAATCCTGCTCTTCCAAATATTTTTCATAACTGTCCTAACCCTGAGAATAAACTCTTCCTTCTTTGTTCTCATGCAGAATTAACAACATGTTATCACTCACAGGGCACAGAGCCTTATATCATTCTTCACCTGTTTTCAGAATTTCCACATGGACTGTTGGAAGGCATTTGAAAGCCAACACTATTTGTTAAAGCAATTCACATTTCTAGTGCTTCAAAAATTCTGTTTTCATCAGACATTTAATGAAGAGGATGACTAAGGTAACAGGATATAAGCCTGAATATGAAAATGAACTAAATTTTTTTTTTAAAGGGGAATGATGTCATAAACTCATTCAAAGAAGATGTATATCTTAGACTTTACACAACATAAATTTAAACCTTAATTTATAGGCTGCTTGAAAAGATGGGGCTTTAAGATTCTGAGAGGCTATTAAAATTCTGCCTAAACTTCAGGGTATTAACTAAAGCAATTTTAAACTGAGAATTTCAAAATGTGCTTAAAAGTATAATCATACAACTGAGAATGATTAATCTACAACATATTAGCCAGTCATCCATTACATAATTACTGAAAAGCTCCTAAGTACTATATACAAAATGCTGCTTTGATATTTTTTGCAATTGGCGATGAAAAAATTAGTGAAACAAAAAAATATGCCATAAGATACCTTCAAATAGCGTTCAATATTGTTCATCAAAATATCAATTTCTTCCTTGGACCACATCCCCTGCTTCCATTTATGTCCTTTAAAAGAAAACAAGTAATGCTATAGAAAATATTATTCCTTGAGAGGAATAAAATGTAGCTAATTTAATGTCTCACTCATCTGAAATCTGAAAAATCCCCAGGTAAAGTTGCTTTTGTGACCTCTGGTTTTTAAGAAAGAATACATTTGACCCTACTAAACAGAGATAATGATAAGTAAAAGATTCATTAAAAATAGTACTTCCTCTTAGTTACATCTCTTATCGTTTCAGCAGTATAGGACTTATAAGTACAAAAGCCAAATCACCCTCAAAACTTTCTGAAAAATTTCTCCAGTCAAAAATAAATTTTATGGGCAAAAAAACATGTATAAAAGATTCTAGGACAAGGTAAACATAATATATTGGATACCAAGTGAATAATTTATTCTTAATGAGTACTTACTGTACAGCGGTTGAAAACAATCAATCTACTTACTTTTTGTTTCCTTTCCTTACTTCAGAGTGGCATATACACAACCTCCACTTTGTTGTAGTAACTTCCTAGCAATCCTATGAGCACAGCAGCACTATGAACACCGTTACTTTAAACCTCTAAGCCACTTATCAGACCAAAGTTAGTAGCAGAACTTTGAAAAAAGGCTTGACTTCCTACTCCCATAAGCAATAACTGAATTGTCTTTTAAATGACACCACTGTGCATCTGTTTATAACCTACTTCATATCACAGAACTAATGATCAATGATTGAAAAATGAATATTGGTTTCATGATCCCATTCAGAGCCAAATTTAATTCAATTAGAAAGGCTCAATTACTGTAACTACTCAACCATAATTATGAAGGCCCAACTCAGAATCCTTATGACTACAAGCTCTTCCTTATGTCCATTTTTTCCACTGGACACTAAAATTCACAGTATCTCTTACCTTTGTTAGTTAGAGAATCCTTATCTTCTTTAGTTGTAAACCATGCTTGGCTAACCGCTGAAACCTCCTCATTACCCAAGGGAGATATGTCATCTAGTTGCTCATTCTGTAGAATCTTGAAAAGGTAAAAGAGAAAAAAAAAGTAGCAGCCTGATTTAATACCCAACCTGATTCATCTTTGTTTGTAATGCGAAGCACTATAAAACTCTAATAATGTGAAATCCATTTGTTTTAGATATAATAAAATTATATTCAATTTATAAAGACAAATATTTTCTTGTTCTTTTAATAAGACAGTATGAAAACAAAATTATCTGCATTAACAAAATATGACCTTCATTTAAACAAGTCAGTCAGTACTAGCAGCTTGAATTTTAGAGAATATTGGCTAAGATTCCATTAAGCATTTAAATTAATACACGATACTCAAAGCCATTTGTATATTTATATATGTAAAACAAACTCATATAAAATAAAATGGAAATGCTGGGGTTGATGTCATGATTATTCATGTCCTCACAGGTAGTTTGCTACCTAAATATATAGTCATCTGTAATGTAATCTGTTGCTAAATCTAAAGGATTAACAGGCTAACTCAAAAGATGCTACTGCAAAATCATGATCTGCTTATTGTTTACTGACAACTTTGTTTTAGCCAACCTCTAGAGCTGATTCCTACCCTCCTTAATGTACCTTCTTTCAAAGAACTATATGGTATTACTTTCTATTATTATTGCAGTAAAACAGTCTGTATGAGAAATGTGTAGTTAAAAAATAAGCTTTATTGAGATACAATTCACACATCATAAAATTCACCCTTTAAAGTATACAATTCAGTGGCTTTCAGTATATTTATGAAGCTATCACCAGGTACATTTTCTTTTGTTGTTTTTTTTTAATTTATGTATTTTATTTATTTATTTTTCACTGCGCTGGGTCTTCGTTGCTGTGCACGGGCTTTTTTTAGTTGTGGCAAGCGGGGGCTACTCTTCGTTGTGGTGCATGAACTTCTCATTGCGGTGGCTTCTCTTGCTGCAAAGCACGGGCTCTAGGCGCACAGGCTTCAGTAGTTGTGGCAGGCAGGCTCAGTAGTTGTGGCTCGTGGGCTCTAGAGCCCAGGCTCAGTAGTTGTGGCTCACGGGCTTAGTTGCTCCGCGGCATGTGGGATCTTCCCGGACCAGGGGTCGAACCCCTGTCCCCTGCATTGGCAGGTGGATTCTCAACCACTGCGCCACCAGGGAAGCTCACCAGGTACATTTTCAATTAAGGACATACCTAATCCAGCAAATTCTGCAGGAACAAAGCTGTTTTTAAGAGACTTGGCCTTGAGCTAAAGAGAGCTATAGGGTAAGTGAAGAAAATTTAGCAAAAGTGATACCATACCAGGTATGAACCTATTATAGGCAGACCAGGATAAGGGGAGAGTCACATGCCTAGTGACCACTCAACCCAGTTTTGTCTCTGGATTGGATCAACTACTAACCTATGTCACTTTCCAGAGGTAAGTCCTAACAAAGTTTGAACTGTTTTTTGAGTAGGCAGAAACTGGATCTCTACTTCCAAGAAGATATGAAACCCATCTCACTTCGAAAACAGAGAAACTGTCCATGAACAATCAAAGCACAATGCTGTCACCTACTTTATTTTTATATTTGGTGGTAATGAATATTTTGTATTTATAAAAATGTTGTTTTTTAAAACCATAGGCAAAAGCTAGAAATCACTGGAACAAACATGAAAAGCTTTATAACCCTGTATTTATGCATCATACATTTTAGATCTTTTTCTTTTAAAGATTAAGAGGACTTTATAAAGCTGAGAATTGAGACAGACTAGACAGATGATATCCAAGGCCTCTTATATTATGAAGGTCACAGTTCTGTAAGATTTGACACAGGAGTTATTCATCAAGGGCAATACAGAGACCTATCAAAAGACCATGATACATATAATACCTACTTTTAAGAAATGTAATGTAGAAAATATCCTGAGATGATCT
Organism: Tursiops truncatus; assembly: GCF_011762595.2. Lineage (NCBI taxonomy): Eukaryota > Metazoa > Chordata > Mammalia > Artiodactyla > Delphinidae > Tursiops > Tursiops truncatus. Next base: position 29,633,765 of record NC_047042.1, on the reverse strand, counting down.
CTTATATTAATTAGTTCATTAAAAGAATAAAATCACCATTTTCCAAAGTGAGTCTAAATATACAGCAAAGCCCACTCTATGAATCTCACAAATAAACCTGTCATGCCCATTAATCGCTGTCTTTGGGCAAACACTTAATGCCTTATGGCTCAAATTTTTCTGAAGAAGACTTACAATTATTACTTAAACCATATAATGTTAAACAGGAAAAGCCGTGAAATGAAGTAAATAATTATTAACTTTTAGTAGTAATATTCAGCACTGTCAATAAAAGTGAGTATAGAAGGAGACTTAGGTACCTGAAAGGCTATCTATCTATACTTAGTAATAAGTTTAGTAATAAGGATTTTAGTATAGTAAATAGTAATAAGTTTTATAGTATTTTACCCCCATTTTTCGCTATTTTATACATAAATCTTTTAAAGTTACTCAGGCTTTATTAGAATGCTGTTGCTTTCTAAATGAAGCCTTTTTGAGTTGGTTGTAGGGTTTCCTATCTGTAACATATACAGGCTTAGAAATCTAAAAATAAGTATTTCATTCACTAAGCACCTCTTGCAACCACAAAGTACTACATACATTGGGAATTTTTAAACTTTCTAATTGTTTTTCAAGCTCGTCCCACCAGTGGAATGAGGGAAGGGGCATTAGCTACTAAACTACGTGAAATAACTACATCTAGATTCACACAAAAGGGCACAGCAAAAAGCACACTATTTCTGAACTTCTAACTGTGTTGACTTTCACTCCCAACCGAATATTAATCTTATTAAAAAAATTTAGAAATTATTATTTCGTTTATTAAAATGGTAATAACAAACCAAGAGGTTAATATTAAATTGTAATTCATTAAGTCTTCGGAAATAATCCAAACAAAACCGTATAACTTGTCTAACTAGCACTGCTACTGCTCAATCTTATAACTAGGTTGTAAACCAAATCACACATATGTATATAGTTATTTTCAATGAGCTAAAAATGGAATGGAAGTGAGACTACATAGTCTATGAATCTGAAATAAATTTGACAAGACCCATTTTGAAGAAAGAATGTGCCCTATTATTTCTGAGGGTTTAGAAAAAAAATTCTGTCCAAATTCCCACTGAAACCCAAGAGTAGATTATGAGATCTCCAGCCTGGCTCAAAGCTGTTTGAAGCATTCTGGAGACTTGCTTCTCTGGAAATCCTGTCATTCTGGAACCACTGTGAAGCTCCCCACTGCAAACCATTCACAGTACACCGACCTGAGATGTCTTTAGTCCCTGATGTTACATATCAACTTGTAACTACTTTACTTCTTAACTGAAGGGTCATTGGGATGCTTCACATATGAAAAATAATGGTACAGTGTCTACTGTCTACTTAAAAGTATTTTATTAAATGAAGAGATGAAGCAAAAGGACAAGCTAGTAAAAAGAAAGAACAATCAGCCAGAAATACACTTACAAGTAAAATATATTTAAGCTGTTGGTTACTGAAGACAGCAAGGAATTCTGATTACTTTTTTTTTTATGAGACAAATACAGAAGTTCATGTAGGAAAAAGGGCTAATTATTATTTAACCTCTTAACATGCGGTAAAATGTATCTAGTCCTACAGGCACCAAAAGAAACTACCTTAACTACAAATGTTATAAATTGTATCGTTGCTTACAATTCTGAGACTCACATATGTGGGGACTGGAAATCTGAATGAATAAGTTCAACCTCTGTTCTGTGGTTGCTCCTTTGTCAGACAGAATATATTCTCATCATTTTATCACCTAAGGTATGTGTAAAGGATAATCTTCTTGTATCCAGTAAAAAGACTTACTATACCTGGATCTGTGTCACAGTTCCCTCAGTAATCTCATCATCTGCCACCTCTGTGGTTGCAGTCATGGTCACCTCAAAGCTCTGATCATTTTCTGAAACTTCAAGAAAAAGAACAGTTCAACTCCAGAATAATAATGGCAGCTTCTAATTATTAAAAAATATACCCAAGGAACAAGTATGTGATCATCTAATTTCTTAACATATTCCTTGCCAATATATCTACACATATATATGTGTGTATGTATACATTCATATACACATATTTGCTTAACAAATATCTGATGTGCACCTAATACATGCTAGGCATTGTTCTCGGCAACAACAAACAAAAAACCAAAAATTCTGCCTTCACGGCACTTATAGCCTAGGGGGAAAGATACAAAATGAACACGATATTATGCTGGAGAAGTATTAAGGAGAAAAAATAAAGCATGAAAGGAAATGTGTTGGGAGTGGGGTAGAGTGTTTGAATTTTAGATAGGAGGCCAGGAAAAGTCACCAACACTTGGACTTTATCCATAAAGTCCATATATTATATATCATGCAGGTATATTGAGGAAAAACACTTCAGGCAGATGGAAAGCCAAGTGCAAAAAGGCTCTGAGGTGAGGGCCTGCCTAGATGGTTCATAGGAACAGCAAGGAGGACAGTGTAGCTGGCCAGAGCAGACCAATCAAGATACTGTGTGGGGACTCACAGACCACTGTAAAGACTTTGGCTTTAACTCTTTTCCAATGGGTTGACCATTGGAAGATTTAGAGTAGAGGAGTGGTATAAACTGAGTTTTATTTTAATAGGATCACTCTGGCTGCTAAGGGGAAAATAGCCTGAAGGGCAGCACAGGCTGGAGGGAAATCAGTGAAGAAGCTAATTCAATAATCTAGGTAAGAGAGGTCAGTGGCTTGGACTAGAGTGAAGGCAAGTGAGGGTGATAAGAAGTAGTTCAAATTGTGCATACATGTTGATGGTAGAGCCAATAGGATGTGCGGATAAACCAAATATGAAAGTGAAAAGTCAACGATGGAACTAAAGTTTTTTATCTGAGCTACTGGAAGAATGTACCTGCCATTGATGAGATGGGGAAGACTGCAGAAGAAGCAAGTTTAAAAATGTAGGACGTTTCAGGAGCTCAGATTTAAACATATTCGTTTGAGATAGCCACTAAACCTCTAGAGTCAAGAGAAGTCTGGACTGGAATAAATCTGGGAGTCATTACCAGAGACAGGACTTAAAACCATGAATTCTAGGGAGTGAGTAAAAATGGAAAACAGAAGCAATCTAAGAACTGAGTCCTGGGGCACTCCACATTTAGAGGTTGCGGAGACGTGGACAAGTCAGCGTAAGAGACTAAGAAGGAATGGACAGAGAGAAATGTCTTCCCTGGAAGCCAAGTGATAAAATGTTTCAGGGAGAAGGGAGTGATAAAATTGTTGAAAACTGTCGGCAGATCAAGTAAGACAAAGACTAAAAAAATCACCATTGGATTTAGCAACAAGAAAGTCTCTGGAAAAAACTAAAAAGAAAAGAAGAAAAAGAAAGTGTCTGGAGACATGGGGAGAACAGTTCTGGTGTAGTGATAGAGGTGAAAGACTGACTGGAGTGGGCTTACGGAACAAGGGAAGAAGAAACGGAGGCAATTCTTCCAAGGAACTCTGATCTAAAGGGAAGCAGAGAAATTGGATGGGAGCCCAAAGTGGGCTAACAGGACGTTTTGAAGAAGAAATTATAGTATGTTTGTAAATGTTGATGGGAATAATCCAATAGAGAATGAAAAATTGATGATTCAGAGGAGAAAGGAAAGAATTGCTACAACTATGTCCTTGAGTAGACAAAAGGGGTGGGATCTAGTACACTGAAGGGTTGGCCTTAGCTGGGGGAAAAGACAGAATATATGGACATAGATACAAGTCAGTGTGTATCTATGGTAGTGGAAACTTACAGAAATTATTTTCTGGCCACTTAAATTTTCTAGGTAGGAAGCAAGGCTATCAGTTGAGAGTGAAAAAGGTAGAAGTAGTACTGGAGATTTCAGAATGTATTAAACAGTCATCTTAGAGTGGGAGAAAGAACACTAGATAAGTATGGTATGACTAGCAGGCAACATTAAGAGCCCATTTCAAATTAATGATCATAAATTTAAAGTGAGACTGGTCAGCTTATTTGTGCTGTTTTTCTCCAATCTCTTTCAGTTAGCTGTACCAGTATAGACATAAATAGGCAGACAAATTGAACCAGGGTTGTGGTTTCATCAAAGAATGATGAAGTGAGGGGAGGAAAAAAGGATCTGAGGGTAAATGCAAGACAATGATTATAATGATTAACCATGAAAAACTAGGTAAGGAGGAAACAAGGATACAAGTGAAGGAATAATTTAAAAGTGGTAAGGTCAATGGGTCCCAGTGGGGCAAAGGATCGCAAAAGTATGAGAGGAAGTAATCTGGAAGATAGGAATTAGTGGTAGGAAAACAAAATCTGAAGTAATTACAAATAGACTCCAGTTAATATGCAATAGCAAAAGTGGTATGGGAATGACAAATGAGGCCTTGTGAAGAACAAAAGGAATCAGAGGCTTAGTAACTCCAACAATCCTCTACGAATAATCACTAAGAGTTTTAACAATGAATAGGTAATGGAATAAATGTGTGTAGATGATTGCAAAAAGAAGTGGTAAGTTATCTACACTGATTAACATGAGGGTTAAGAGAACTTTTAAGGCTCAGATAACTTTTTATCAGTTTTATAAAGCATGTAAAGAAAACCTGAATATTAAAGTTAAATCATTAAAACTAATATTCATCTCCATGAAGTCCAGCATAAATTACTCGTGCATTTAATCAGTCCCAGATGATGGTGATGGATATAGGACTTCATGCTTTAGTGTGACTTTTTTTTTTTTGGCGGTACGCGGGCCTCTCACTGCTGTGGCCTCTCCCGTTACAGAGCACAGGCTCTGGACACGCAGGCTCAGCGGCCATGGCTCACGGGCCAGCCGCTCTGCGGCATGTGGGATCTTCCCGGACCGGGGCACGAACCCGCGTCCCCTGCATCGGCAGGCGGACTCTCAACCACTGCGCCATCAGGAAAGCCCTGTGTGACTTTTTTAAAATGTAGAAACTTTCCTAAGTTGATTTTATCAACATACTTTTTACAAATCCAGGGAACTTCAAGCCACTCTTCATAAATTCAGTCTTATTGTAAATTAGGCTCCAGAATGTCCTCTTTGGTGATGCTATGACCCAACATCAAATAGCTCATGGGCTTTAATGTCAACACACCATAAAATAGAACAAAATATCGTGTAGTTCAAACCTACAATAATGTTCAAGGCACTCTAACCAAATCAATTAACCAGTCAAAATTTACATCAAAATAATCACTCAAAAATTCTGGCTTAATTAAATATTTTTATTTTATTTTATAACCTGTGGATGTACTGTTCAGCATGGTGACTACAGTTAATAATACTGTACTGTATATTTGAAAGTTGTTACAACAGTAGATCTTAAAAGTTCTTATCACAGGAAAAAAAACTGTATTGACAACTGTGTGGTGAAGGATGTTACTAGACTTATTGTGCTGAACATTTTGCAATATATACATATACATAATATTTGGTATACATATACCAATCATTATGTACACTTGAAACTAATATAATGTCAGTTATATCTGAATTAAAAAAAATTCTAGCTTAGAAAATGTCTATATAGGATTGTATTTGTACAGATAGGCTAATCATGTTCTAAAATTGAGTCATAACATAATAATAGTCAAATTAGGAGAGAGTTTTAAAAATCATATGAATTATCATTAGAAGGAGAGATCATTTAATTAGAAATACATTATGCTTGTATATTCCACAAGTGGAAGCAATATTAGCAATATTAACATTAACACCATTTCTCAACAAAGTCTCATAGTAAACTTATATAATATGGTTTATTTTCTGCTCAATTCAATAAGCAATTAACTCCAAATACAGAGTACATATTTGCTTATGAAGACATGATTTTCCACAATGAAATCCTAGTCTTAGTTTTCTTTCACTAGATGACGATGTGATCTTGCTTGATGCTGACTGCAAAATAAAAGTTCGTGGATATACCAAGACCCTCCTTTGTGCAGAGAGTGCCCCCAACAGCCCTGTGCCCCAACCCCATCGCCAAGGACTAAGATATCTACTCCAGCTTTGGAGGGCCACCACAGTTCAACAAGATTCCATATTCTTTGCTAAACAAACCAGAAATATAATTTAACATTACAGTTGGTGGGTTGTAGTATTTCACCAACAGTATCCCACCCAAAATACTACATCTTCTTAAAATCCAGTCTACTCTAAATGATCTTGGAATATAAATAAACATTTTAAGAACTTTCTTTGTTTTGCATTTTTTTTCCTGGCCGCACTGTGCGGCATGCGGTATCTTAGTTTCCCCGACCAGGGATCGAACCCGTGCCCCCTGCAGTGGAAACACAGTCTTAACAGCGGGGTCGCCAGGGAAGTCCCTTAAGAACTTTCTTAATGAGAATAAACTTATTCGGCTTCGGTCTAACTTCCATTTAGCCATATACCACATGAAAAGAACATAAACTACAAGAACCGGAATGCCTGGGTATGACCTTAGACAAGTTATTACACCTCTCTATACCTTAGTTTTGTCATTTGTAACATAGGGAACACTCTCTAGAGTGTGCTTTCTCAATGAGGGTGAATATGCTTCTTGGGAGAAGGTGAAAAGATCTTATTCTCTTTATTAAGAAAGCAAGGACATATATATATATATATATATATATATATAGTACATTAAAAACAACAACAGTATATTTGTGGTATTACAATTTCATGGGGGAGAGTATGATGATGAAAAAAATGTCTAAAAATGCTCTCAGGAGTGGGGGGCAATTAAAAAAAAGGCTGAGAGATTAAACTAGGCAATATATGTAAAAGTATTCAGAGCCATGCCTGGCACATAAATAAGCACTCATTAACTGCTGGTTAAAAGGAGGTTTTTTGCACTAAGAGGAGAAAAATAATGGGTCCAAGTCTACCTTGAAATGCCAATTTAACCTCTTGGAATGTAAATTTTGATTCAGAAGGAAACTATGTTAATACTCAGTGACTTACGTGGAAGTGCAACAACTGATATGCAAGGAGTGGAATCATCAATACTTTGATCATCCTCAGAAGACAGACAAAGCCTTTTATGTGGAGGTTCAATACTATCTTCTGAGTCTATTTCATCAGCTTCTAATGAAACAAAACAAAACCAAAAATCTCAAAATCTTCAAACCAACAGGAGAAAACAAAATCTTCAACAAACAATGACTGTAAAATAATCTTCTTACTGATTTGCTATGTCAACTAAAGCCAGTCGTGCAAGTGAGACTCACTGTCCTCTCTACGCCTACTGCAGCACCTCAGCTCTTATTCTTATGACAAGGAACTATGAACAAAGGGGTCACTTTTTAAAACATCACACTTTTGTGCTGTTGACTACCTAGCTTTCCAAATATTTCACATGTAAAGACAAGTGTCGGTTATTTAATTCACTCACAACATTCACTGAATGCCTACCATTACCTAAGTTTGAGATACAGAACAATAAGAGATACCCTGACTGTCAAGGAGCTCATAGTACAGTGTAGGAGATGACTAAACTAACAATTTCAAAATGGTGTAATAAGAACTATGAAGGTGGAATGAAGAGGCTGTTATATGAGCACACAGGCATTTAATTTAGACTGGAGGTGAAGGGAGGTTTCTAGAAAAGGTGTCTTAAACTTCAAAAAGAAACAGAAGCCGGGGGAAATGATTATTAACTGGCAGTAGGAGTAATACATGCAGTCATACCGAGGTCCGAGAAGCTTAAAGTATGTTAGGAATATAAAAATAGCTGTGAACTGCTGGAATACCGCTACATGAAATGTGGCAGGAAATGTGGCTGCAAGGAAAGCTGAGATGATGGAAGGCCTATGTGCCAAGTTAAAGAACCTGAACTATATTCTTAAAAACCATGGGAAGCTTATTAAAAAAAAAAACCAAAAAACTTCCTATACTGTGAGTGAATTAAAAAAAACTTCCAAAAAGTTTGTTCATTTGGGTTTTTCCATAACATCTTACAGAAAAACTTGAACTTTTTGGCCAACCCAATACAATTATGTCAGCAGGTTCTCCTACCATTCTGAGGGCAGTGAAGAATGAGGTTCCCGTCTGCGTCCCGAGTCAAAGTCACAGAGTTCACAGTTTCTACTGTTACTGTGTCAGAATCCTCTTCAACTGTGCTCATACTCAAATCTGTATAAGAACAGGTTTCAGATTAGGGTTTAAAAAATTATTTCCAAGTATGAACATGAAGTAGCCCACAGAACCCTGCCCCCCCCCAATTTGTATCTGCCTGTAGTATTCTTTATGTGAAATTGCAATGATGCTTCAGGTTTCAAAATGTTTTTTCAAAAGTATAGGGGCTTCCCTGGTGGCGCAGTGGTTGAGAGTCCACCTGCCTATGCAGGGGACACGGGTTCGTGCCCCGGTCCGGGAAGATCCCGCATGCCACGGAGCAGCTGGGCCCAGGAGCCACGGCCGCTGAGCCTGCGCATCCGGAGCCTGTGCTCCGCAACAGGAGAGGCCACAACAGTGAGAGGCCCACGTACCGCAAAAAAAAAAAAAGTTTATACCAATTATTTAGAATTAGCTGTAATAATCTGCAAGAATCTAAATGCGATGATTAATTAAAAACCTACAGCATTTACTTTTTTAAGAGTTGTTTTTATCACATCCAATGAAAGACAACCTGTTCCAAGTTGTCTGTCATATCAGCAAAAACTCACACCACTTTTTAGTTATTTTTTATTGGCAGCTTTGTGATATATTCAAATAGGTGTTTAACTTCTGATTCTTTACCAGAAGACCCATCACAACTTTTCTCTTAATCTAAGAATTACTTCTCTAAAACACTATTTGCAAGTATTTAAGCTCTATTATTATCTGAAAAACAGGAACACTAAATAATTCTTCCTGCTGTTTTTTTCATATTGAACAAGTACATATATCTGTCACTGACCAAACTGTTTTCCTAACAGATATGGATCTAGGTCTTATTTTGAAATAGAGAACTGGATTTTGCTTAAAGTGCCTTTACCTGTTATTTTACACATATATTATTTCTCTTTTGTTCAGACAGACAGAATAAGTAGCACTTTGAATACAGTATCTCATGGCTGACAGGGGGAAATGCCCTGAATTGTAATCAATGGCCTGATTGAAGTCTTTGGGCTTACCTTGTAATGTTCAATGAAGTTCTTGCCTCAATACTCAATTTTGGTCTTGTCCACATACTTTTTTACCAACTAAATAATACAGAGGACATAAGCCTTGATGTGTATTAATCATTCAATATTTATTTGGTTGCTATATACAAGATATTAGTCTGTACATATATTTGCCATTTACACAAATGCATTTTCCCTTAGCAGAAAAACTTAAGAACTATTAACATTTACATGGTGAAGATCTACTGATTCACTCAAGTTCTACTGTACAAATTACTGTTTTAAAAGGACATCATTCATTTTACAATGGTAAAGATGCCATTCCCCAATTAAAGATAAGTAGAGGTCATGATTTAGTTATGACTAAAATTTGCAAATCATGAGGTAAGGTCCCTGGAACAAAGGAATGCTTACCTAGCAAACAGATGGATCAGCTATAGCCCTTCCCACAGAATCGAGTTGCCTTCCCTTTGCCACCAGCATCACTTTCATGTTATCCAGATTGTTTCTCCTCCATGTTCCTACCTCTGCAACACTCTGAAAAAGTAACAGCATTATACAATCAGGCTTACTGAGAACAAACAACTGTGTGCTAGCAGTATGCTGATGACAATCTAGCCTCAAGCCTCTGTGATGTCTCAACTAGAAGAGGAAGGACAAAACCAGAATTCTTCCGTAAGTAGACCTTTTGGAAATCAGCCTCTGAAAGAATTCTCCAATGAAGGGCAGAAATGACGGGATCCTATGCCTACTAAGTCAGTTTATAGGCAGTTTCTTAGCCCAAGTTGCCCCTCATCAAGCAGTCAAACTTTCTCGGAAAAAATAGGTTGAATTACACCAGTGGTTCTATGAACTGTAGATCTGGGTACATGTAACATGACCTAGGGTGTATACCAACCAACAATACCACAAATATTACCAGTAACTATATTTTTCTTTATAATAATTAACATCTCTCTTTAAATGTAGTACCATATTTCATCTTAAAGCATTAGAAACTACATAATATCTGTTAACAGCTCTGCCCAGGGATCTGTGGGAAAAAAGGAATCCTAAACAATCAGGCCAGAAAACATAAATTACAAGAAAGCTTTTGAATGTATTGTGAAACTTACAAAATCTGAAATGATTTGATTTTTTTTTAAATTTATTTATTTTATTTATTTATTTTTGGCTGCATTGGGTCTTCTTTGCTGTGCTTGGGCTTTCTCTAGTTGTGGCAAGCGGGGGCTACTCTTGGTTGCGGTGCACAGGCTTCTTATCGTGGTGGCTTCTCTTGTTGCAGAGCACAGGCTCTAGGCACATGGGCTTCAGTAGTTGTGGCACTCAGGTTCAGTAGTTGTGGCTCACGGGCTCTAGAGCACAGGCTCAGCAGTTGCGGCACACGGGCTTAGTTGCTCCGCGGCATGTGGGATCTTCCCGGACCAGGGCTCGAACCCGTGTCCCCTGCATTGGCAAGTGGATTCTTAACCACTGTGCCACCAGGGAAGTCCCCATGATTTGATTTTTAAAGGTTTCTTTCAATAAACTTCTCATCTTCATCCCAAAGGATCAACCGAAAATTAAAAAGCACAGCAAGATTTAAGGTTCAAGGGGATGTTTCAGCAAAAACCAATGATTAAAATTCTCATTTTTGCAGTATTCTAATTAGAACTCCTCTCTAGGATGGGTATCTTTGAGAACTGCTATATATAAATAAGTCTGTAGTGCAAAAGGTACAGATCCTGCTAGAGAAACATCCAGTCAGTTAACAGATTTCATGTTGTTCTCACTTCAGAATCCATTAAAATGTTTAAAAGCTGGGTTGTAAAGTAATACTTACTGTAGAAGATGGAGAAATTAAATGGTAAAAAAAGAAAAAAGAAGTTAAAACCACCCATAAACTTGCCAAAATCATACTTCACTCTTGTTGATGTGTGTGTGTTTGTGTATGAGGCTATACTGTAGAAGCAATTTTATATACTGCATTTTAGAGTTCATTCACATTGAAAAATGTGAAGGAAACCAAGCTAGGTATTTAACTGAAGTTTTCTGTATCGTTTAAAACTTCCACTGCATAAAAAACATGACGTTATCCAACAAATAGCCTATAACTGGACATTTACATTCTTCCCAATTTTTCATTTCCGTAAAACACTGAAACATTCATACACTATTTCTTTAAACAATATTAATTACTGAAAATTATTAGATCAAAGAATACAACAAAATAAACTTTTAAATCATGCTGCAGTCTATTTTCCAGAAAGGATGTACAAATTTATATTCCAACCACTGAGGTGTAAACTCTACTCCTAGTAGTAAATAAAAATACCTTGCCACTAGTATTTTTATTTAAAAAGAAACAACAAAGCAAAAAAATAACAAACCCAGCACAACTCCTCATGTGATAGGTACAAAATGGTTACTGGTTTAGCAATTTAATGACTGTCATCTTAGGACCCAAATTAATCTAAAACTTCGGGAAAAAGAGAAAATAAAGGTGGATTTGAGAAGATATGGTAAGATACAAGGAAAGGTATCTTAAGGTAAGATACAAGGTAAGTACAAGGAAAAAGGAGTCTGAAATAGCTAGATGAGAGTATTTCATTCTTGATAACCTGTACTGGGGTTAGAGGTCGATCCCATGCAGTGTACTAGCTTTAAATCAGGAATCTAGGTTCATTTTAAAAAGTCTGATAATTCATGTTAGAGATGAGTAAATGCTTCTACACTGCTTTGCAAATTAACTAGCATTATCTGTTCAATCAACAAATATATATCACATGTGCAATGTGCCAGGGACTCTCTAGGCACTGGGATATAGTGGCTACTTTTTTTTAACCCCCAAAGATAAGCTCTTGACTTACCTTCCCGGGGTTTTTCCCCTCTTGTACTTACAGCTACACAGTCTGGATTTAGTAATATTTAAGAAACTCACCTAATTTTATTTTTAATTTACTTTTTAAGGTAACACATTTACATGGTTCAAAATTCAAAAGGTAAAGGTGAAGTCTACTTTCCACTCTAGTTCCCCAGACCCCCTGCCTGGAGGTAAACAATGCTGTCAGCTTCTCATGCCTCCTTCCAGTTATTTTACTCATATATGTCAATATATTCCTCCCTGCTACATACACTTTTTATAGAAATAGCATCATACTACAAATAGGGAAGCTTACCCTAATGGCTACTTTATATTTCTTCATCAGCAAGTACTGTAAGCCAGCCAACAGATTAACAGCAAAGTCCCCAAGGTGGGACCTGATTTGGCCTGGCAGGAGGGGATTAAAAAAGAAAGCCACTATGGCAGAGGCTTCCGAGCAAGGAGAGTAGCTGAATTTAAGGCTGGAGAAAAAGACAGGGGCACATCTCACAAGGGCTTATAAATCCTTGGACTGTTTTAAATTGGGAAATATAATTTACATTTTGAAAAGATCATTCAGACTGCAATATGGAGAATGGATAAGGGAGTAAGTCACGAAACAAGCAGCTGTCCAAGAGATGATAGTCATTTGGAATAGGTGGCGGAAATCAAAGAAAGGAGCCTGGACAGAGGATTTATTTTGGAGGTAGTGTTGACAGGATTTGCTGAAAGTAGATTAAGAGATGAGGAGCTATTTCAAGATGATTCCCTACACTTTTGGCTTGAATAATTGAGTTTGGGGGCACTAGAAGATATTTATTAAATATTTTTATTACTGTTAATATTAACAAGTTAAGATATACGGCACCCAAATGAAGATGTCAAGTTGCCAGTTGGAAGCTGGAATTCAACAGGCAGGGATTAGACCTGTAAATTTGAGTTAGTGGCATGCAAATTGTTTTTAAAGATAAGATCACCTAGAGAAGTTAGAGAAGACAGCCTAGAGTTCTGAAGCAGAAGTCAAGCAATGCACAAACAAGGAAAGGAGACTGAGAAGGACCAGCCAGGGATACAGGAGGAAAACTAAGAGATGTTACTTAAAAGGCTTGAGAGTGTTTTTCAAGGAGCATTAAGTAGTTGACTGTTAAATACTGCCGAGAGGATAAGATGGAGAAGTGACTACTTGATTTGGCAATAAGTAGAACACTGCTGACCTACTGGAATACAGAGAATTGGAAGTACGGAAGGTAATACAAAACAGGTCTTGTACAAGGTTTAGCTCTCAAAGAAAGCAGAGTGAGAAGATCTACGGTAGAGTCAAGACAGCTGTTATTTATAGGAAGAGTACATCTGTATTTTAATATGACTATTAGAGTAACTGAAAAATGTTGGTAAATAAATCAACTTACGATAGTAAGGTACAAAGTTGAGTAATTTAGGGCCTTGTACTGTAACTCATTATACGTGAAACTATGCTTAACTTCAAAACCCGTTCCCCATTTGGTTTAATAGGGAAATATATCAGGAAGATCTCCAATTCTAACATCAAAATTTTGGTTCCCTTTGGGGCAAATAAATACACATCATCAGCCTATTTTTTTTATAAACTTTTCTTTAAAAGACAATCTACATATTTATTTATTTAGGCCACACCTCGAGGCATGATCCCTACCAGGGATCAACCTGCGGCTCCTGCACTGCAAGCGCAGAATCTAACGACTTCCCTGGTGGACCACGACGGAAGTCCATCAGCCAAGTCCACCATCAGCCTATTTAGATCTTCCTTTCTTTCTCTCAAATGGGTTATACCATATGCACTACTTTTTTTTAACCAACCAGAAGTGAGAACATGAAAGGAAAAAATTTTAACAGCCATTTTAATTGGTGAAATGGCATTCTGGCACGTTTCCATCATTTGGTGGATATATTAATGCCTTAGTAAAATCAAGACAAGAATACCTGAAATGTGGTACAGAACAGGTATTATACTCACATTTAAATGAGAAATGTATTTGTTTACATTTATAGCTCTCAATGAACAAGATGACTCTACTCAATGTAGAACCAAAAAACCTACTACTCTTGGATCTGTTAGTTAACATAGACTTTAAAGACATGATCTACTCCATTCCAGTATTGATGTAAAGTTTTTATTCATTAGATTATCTTAAACTGGTATTTCCATCAATTGAGTCTACATAATTGTCCTGGTTTATCAGGCAACTAAGTGTCATAATCTTCTAAAAACTAGATCAAACCAAGAAAAGTGGCATTTCTTCCTGGTTTTGGGACTAGTTTCTGTAGATAAATGTTTACTGGTTCCCAAACACAGGACTAGTACAAATGGGGAAGGGTAGATTCTATTATTAGAGATCATGAGAAGCACAGAGCTAACACTTGCTGACCCTTGATGCTTGAAGATGTGATTCTTCATTGCAAGATGGGATGAGACTACATGGTGTGAAAAACATTCAGTACTATAAAATAGTTTTATAAGGGGAAATCAAGCAAGCTACAGAACGTAAAGTACCAGAATTTTATTGGATGAGGCAAAGACTGAGAAACACTAGCTGATGCAAAGTTTTTGGCATAATTCAACTAATAAGGCAGTAAGGACACATTTAGTTTTCAGATGTCTTTTTTCCTGCCCCAATATAATAAGAAAATTACTCATTTTCCTTTTTTTTTTGGTGATAATCTTCCAAATCATTCAGCCATATATTAACATACCTATTTTTAATTGTTTTTACGATACTGTGATCATACTGTCACATCTTTTATAACTTTTTTTTTTGCACTTAACTTTATGGGGAGCATTTTCCGATATTAGTAGTTATTCTTCCATAGCACTTTAAATGGGTACATGGTACCTAAACTTATCTAACCATTAACCTATTACTGAACATTTTTGTTTTCAAGGTCTTGCTATTATAGACTCCATATTGGCCACGACCATACCTTAGGTGGTACATAACTAACGCCTTAGGAAATGCTTGTAAGGGGATTTGCTTAGTAACATACAATAAAAAATCTGAAAGATATGTTTTGAAATATTTTTTTTTGAAAGAATGAAAACTCTGCTAAATTGAAAGTCTTAGTGAAGACTTTCACTAAGAAGAGAATAGGTAACAAATTCCTGGACTTCCCTGGTGGTGCAGTGGTTGAGAATCGCCTGCCAATGTAGGGGACACGGGTTCAATTCCTGGTCTGGGAAGATCCCACATGCCATGGAGCAACTAAGCCCACGTGCCTAGAGCCCGTGCTCTGCAACAACAGAAGCTACCGCAGTGAGAAGCCCGCGCTTGCCACAACTAGAGAAAGCCCGCGTGCAGCAACGAAGACCCAACACAGCCAAAAATAAATAAGTATATTTTTTTAAAGTAAAAATAACTTAATAAAAAGAAAAAAAAATTCCTATATCCTGAACATGGGGACATAGAGGGATATCAGGAAACAGACAAAGCCACAGACAGCTTAAATATTGATTTTATTAAATATAGGAATGAGGTCACTTCACAGTTGAGGTTGAATGCTTTAGATTATGGTCCCAGGGGATTTGTTCTTCTGTATACTTTGTGGAAAAGTTTGAGAAAGAGAACTATAAATGAACATACAAGCATACTGAATTAAGGTACTTAACGTTCATTATGGCTTGGTTTTAAGATAATATGACTATATACCATAAAACGTCAATAAAGATATTAACAGGGTTTATTATAATAAGCTTTAATTGTTTTAAGATGTTGATTTCAATTACCAACTACTGAAAACAATGACACTATTAGAGTAAAAAAAATTACTTGGTAGTATGATTCATTTCAAGGTACAGCATTTCATACCTGGTTTGGCAATACAACCATATTGCTTATTAAAAAACAAAAATGTTGTCTTTTACCCGGTGCATGATTTAAGAGCTATACAATGTGTATTTGGCTACATTTTAAGATTTCAGCCATTGAAAACTGAGCCCTTTAAGCAAGGCATCATCAGAAGCTCTTTAAAGGTAATACATTATCACTATAGTTCTGATATACACTGAAGCCAATTTTTAAACCACACTTCTGCAACAGATACTAAAATACACATAGACAGTAAATAAACCTAAAGAGCATTTTTTTGCTGCCTAACACCTGATGGTCAAAAAGATTAGTTTTGACAACCGGTTACTTGGAAGAAGGGCTTGACAACACAGTGCACACAACTAAAATGACAGCTAAAAAAATGGCATAAGGTTAACACACACACACACACACACACACACACACACACACACACACCCCCCCCCCCCCCCCCCCCCGCCAAACAAAAAGACAATTAAATTGTTCATAAAGAGCTCTCCAGTGTGCTTTTTCATGACAACTTCTTTCTGGTATTCATTGGTGGAATGGGATCTTTCTATAAACGTGAAAAAGGAGACATGATAGGTTTCTTCTTTTATTTAAGTTTATCATTTACCTTTACGGAATCAAAACAAAAACAAAGCCTACTTGTGATTTCTATTACAAGCATCCTCTTCACAAAAGGAAAAAAAGTGAAGGGGAGAAATAATATGAAAGAAAATACCACATACATTTGATAACTCTGTATTTTATATTTAATGCCCTTGGCAATAGGTTTATCACTTTCTCAGGTCACTGCGTAGCATTTAAGGACAGAAAAGGCTTTGGAGCTGAATTTGCAAAGCATTTAGAAGCATACC